>NC_089737.1:11411528-12849028 GCF_035083965.1 Branchiostoma lanceolatum
TTGGAAATCGTCAAATTGGAATGAATCGCACCAATTTTAATAGCAAAATTGGCCTCGTGTGGGCAATCGGACATTTTCCCTTGCTGATTTAGACAAACGGCAAATGATTAACTGGTTTTGACCAATTAGCACAGTAGAATTAGAGTTGTGGACACTTAAACTATAACTGTTATGAGTAGAAGCCATGTGATCAAGTGAGAACTTTCGAACGGGAGTTTTACTGAGCAGGGGATATTTCCCAACAATATTAAAGTGTTTTTCGCGCTAGCAAAAATGTCCATGAAGCCGCCATCCATACAAGTCATATGATGGGTTGAAAACAGCAATGTCGACAAATCAGCCGACAGAAATGCTAACAACAACAATTAGAAATCTATTGCCCTCTGGGGATGTGAATTAGGAAACATTACGCCCCGCCCAGTTTGTATAATTACTCCCACCACTCGAAAACAATATAAGTCAGGAGACTCAGGTAAAATCTTCAGTGGAACAGGTGATCTGCGGACGAGAACAGCTGGCACCATCTTCAACAAGTGTTACCAAAAGGACGACTGAGAGAACCAAGGCGTCAACTATGTCTCTGGATTCCTCTTTGGAATTTTTCTCCCGTCGGTACTCATTAAAACCCCAGTTCAACCAGAGTTTCCACTTGATCACGTGACTTCTCTTCTATTGTGATGATTGGTCGAGATAAGCTGAATCGTTTGCCATAGAGCTATCGAGAGAAATGTCCAATTTTTCCAAATCGGTGTACGTCATTCACTCCAATTTGTCTATTTTCATGTTCCATACAGCCTTGTAAAAAACTACTTTCTACATATGTGCCAGGCTCTTATGCCGGGAATCAGCCACGACCTTTACAGACCCCAAGAAAATCCCCCCAACAATATTACCATGTTACTCAGTTCCACAAACCTGTTCTACATGTAGTCTTTACCATGCTCCTCCCAAGCCTGCATAAACTTTGAAAATTGTCAAATTGGAATGTATTGCACCAATTTGGCAAAATTGGCCTCGTGTGGGCAATCGGACATTTCCCTCGCCGATTTAGACAAACGGCAAATGATTAACTGGTTTTGACCAATTAGCACAGCAGAATTACAGTTGTGGGCACTTAAACTATAACTGTTATGAATACAAGTTATGTGATCAAATATAATTGAAAACGGGAGTTTTAAGGAGCAGGGGATATTTCCCAACAATACTAAAGTGATTTTCGCGCTAACAAAAATGTATTTTCCGTACAGCCACCATAGATACACATGTACAAGTCATGTGACTGGGTAAAAACAGAAATCAGCCGACAGGAATGCTAACAACAACAATTAAAAATCTATTGCCCTCTAGGGAAGTGAATTAGGAACCATTACGCCCCGCCCCAATCGTGTACTTTCGCCCACCACTCGAAAACAAATCAAGTCAGGCGACTCAGGTAAAATCTTCAGTGGAACAGGTGATAACTGGCCTCGTGTGGGCAATCGGACATTTCCCTCGCTGATCTAGACAAACGGCAAATGATCAACTGGTTTTGACCAATTAGCACAGTAGAATTAGACTTGTGGACACTTAAACTATAACTGTTTTGAGTAGAAGCCATGTGATCAAGTGAAAACGGGAGTTTTACCGAGCAGGGGATATTTCCCAAGAATGCTTAAGTGATTTTCACGCTTATTAAAATGTATTGTCCATACAGCCGCCATAGATACAAGTCATATGACTGGTCGACAAATCAGCCGACAGCAGTGCTAACAACAACAATTAAAAATCTATTGCCCTCTGGGGAAGTGAATTAGGAAACATTACGTCCCGCCCATTTTGTATAGTTGCTCCCACCACTCGAAAACAATATAAGTCAGGAGACTCAGGTAAAATCTTCAGTGGAACAGGTGATCTGCGGACGACAACAGCTAACAACATCTTCAACAAGTGTTACCAAAAGGACGACTGAGAGAACCAAGGCGTCAACTATGTCTAAGGTAGGATTTGACTTTTCAAATTGCTGGTTGTACACAGGCACTGAAGAGGAACAGCGTTAGGTATCGAGATAAAACTATGGATATTCCGGCGCTAGATTCTGCAACTAGAACAACATTACCGATCGATCTGACCCTGTAAAAGAACGATCTGAATCCGTTTAATACGCAGAGCACTGGTTTATCGTGGCGTAAAAAAGTTAACAGTTAGGATCATTGTAGACAAGACTGATTCCGAGATAACTCGGCCCCTAACCATTTAGGACAACTCGGCACCAAGCTCAGGACAACTCGGCACCAATTACTCAGTGCATGATAAGTGTATTTGAGGCTCGAAGAATGACAATTCTACCGATCGGACAGGCTAATAAGTGGAATAAGAATTTTAAGAAACAATACTCAGTCCATGAATAAGCATTTTTATATTTCCGTAAGTCTCAAACGTTACAAGACCGTCAAAAACATTTTGCGGGCTGGTGCGGCGACGCCATTTTGTTTGTATTTTCGACGCTCTTTCATGAAGTCGCTATGCTTGTATTATGTTATGAAAGTGCTTATAACTTATGACAGATGAAACTAAATGTATAGCAGTTCATTATGTTTTGTTGGACATAGCTTTAACAGTTTTTAGGTTTTCAAAACGCATTGAGACAACCGAGATGATAAAACTTCCTTATTGATATTCATTAACTACCAAACCGTTCCGACGAAGTGACCTGCAAAGAAATGAGGGTTTCACAATTTCCTATTTTTTAGACGAAATGTTTGGCAGTTAAACATGTTTTATTCCTCACATAAATCTTAAAAAGTTTATGTTCTGTTTGCTGATCTATGTCGTTTTTGGTGCTCGGTGCCGAGTTGTCCTGAGCTAGGGGCCGAGTTGTCTCGAATGGCTAGGGGCCGAGTTGTCCCAGGGGCCGAGTTGTCCTGATACCGACAAGACTTATGTTTCTTTGTTTAGGATAAGCTAGTCCAGTCCATGATAGCTCAAATATGATGTCCATTATGTGGATTCCCAGAAGATCTAAGTTTGTTTTAGTATATGTGGATGTTTTGCTATGTTCGTCACGGATTTGAAAGATTGAAACCGATTGTCAACACGTACGCTTTGGCTTGAAAGTCCAGTTGTCGACGATGCATGTCGGTGAAACATGGCACGCCCATTTTAAGATGTAGTCTATTCAGCATAGATTACCGCTCAGAGCTTAATGTACCCTACGGACTTCGCGACAGAATTCCTCTTACTTTCCTCTTACTTTCTTTGCTTTTTTGCTCCTTCGAAACATATTGATATATGCTTACTTTGCAATCGAAATCAACCCTTTCTTGTTTGTTTGTTTGTTTGTTTGTTTGTGCCTTTATTTATTCTCGAAACATACTCTAATCGGCCCTCAGGGCCGCTTTTCATAGAGGTCGAGATGAGGAGTGTCAAGGGGTCAACATAACAATAAATAGATAACTAAATGTTTGGTCAAACAAGGTGAATCGAAATTATATCAATAATACAAAGAATATATAAATAGTGAAAACACAAAAATAACAAATGATAATTCGTCGAGTCATTAATCGATAAGTCGATAATCGTTCATAAGGGTCAGTTACTGAGTCCTTTAAAGGTTACAATGGAAGTTGCTGCCCTAGCGGCCTGCGGTAAGGAGTTCCATATCAGCGAACCGGAGTAGGCTAGGGACCTCCTGTAGACCTCTCTCAATGGCATCGGTACCACAAGGAGGTCTGAAGCACTGAGTCTAGTGCTCCTGGTAGCTCTGTCCCTGCAGTAGGTGAACATTCGGCGCATGTAGGACGGTAACCGGTTGTTCAAGGCCTTGTGTACCAGTAGGGCTTTGTGGTGCTTAAGTGTTGACTTAACATCTTTCCATCCCAGACGTGCGTGGACTTCTGCCGATGGAGTAAGGTACGGGGCACGTAGGATCAACTTGCCGGCTCGGTTTTGCATCCTTTGTAGTTTCTCCAGTTCCCGATCTGACGCAGAGTCCCAGACAGTACATGCATATACGATATGTGGCAGAAATATTGCTTTGTACAAAGTTAACAGAGTAGGTGTTGAAACAAAAGTGCGGACGTGCTTTAAAATGCTGAGTGATCGCCTGAGTTTGCACAAAATGGCATTTACTTGGCACTTCCAGTTAAGATTACGATCAATTATCACCCCTAGGTATTTGTACATATTACATGCTGTTACAGCTGCCCCATTGATGGACAATTTGGGGCTTCTGCAACTGTTAAGTCTCTTGTCTGTTCCAATAAGCATAGATTTGCACTTTCCACTGTTCACTGACAATGAGTTTGCTATAAACCACTGTGTAAGAGTATTGAGATCATTCTGTAGTTTATCTTCAATGATACTGACATCTTTGTCACAATAGTAGATGACAGTGTCATCTGCATACATGGAAAGATAACAGAATTTAGCGCAATTTGGCATATCATTTACATAAATTAAGAACAATAGCGGCCCCAATATTGAGCCCTGGGGTACTCCATATTGCATTTGATGAAAATCAGAGGTAGCTCCATTTACGGCAGTACAGTGCTGCCTGCTTGATAGGTAAGACGTAAACCAATCCAGTGCCTCCCCCTGTATACCATAGCAAAACATCTTTTGGAGTAGGATCTTATGATCGAGCGTATCAAACGCCTTGGACAGGTCTATAAAAACCGCTCCTGTCAGCTGGCCAGCATTCATAGCACTGAACCACTTCTCAGTGAGAAGGTGCGCTGCGGACTGTGTGGAATGACCAGGCCTAAAGCCAGACTGGGCCTCCGTAAGAATACTGTTTACTGTCAAATACTCGTACACTTGGGAGTGTACTGTTCTTTCAAGTATTTTTGAGACAGCTGGTAGTATGCTGACCGGTCTATAGTTATTTGGTGTAGCTCTATCCCCTGCTTTGTGTATTGGTGATAGGCGTGCCTGTTTCCAGTCCTCTGGAAACTCACTTCTAAGCAAAGATTCATTGAATATGCCCGTTAGAGATGGTGCAATGATCACTGCTGCTGACTTGAGCAATCTGTTGTTAAGGTGGTCTAGACCAACAGCTTTGTCCGTTTTCAGAGCAAGGAGTTCTTGTTGGACAAACTCAGTTGATACACGGCTGAAGGTGAAACGCTCCAAACAACGGTGAACAAATTGCAATGGACTGAGAAGTGACATTCCCTTGTTAATACTCAGTGCTAACTTTTCGGCAACCGTACCAAAATACTTGTTTAGTTCATGGGCAATTTCCAGTGGCGACGAGCACATATCCCCGTTTTCATCTTTGAGACATGAAATATTAGATGACTTGGTCTTTCCTAATAGAGACTTTAATGATTTCCACATGGTATTGATATTACCGCTGTTGATTTTGTCATTCAGGTAGGTTCGCTTGCTCGAGATCATCGTACGCTTGGTGTGATTACGCAACTGTTTGTAAGTTTCCCAATCAGTTCGACTCTGGGTCGACTCAGCCGTGTGTCTCGCCTTATCACGAAGCGACATTAGCTCGCGTATATCTTGGGTGAGCCACGGCGGACAGTCCTCTCCCCTTACACGGAACTTTTTGAGAGGTGCATGTTTGTTGCAAACGGTTTCAAAGAGCGATTTCCATGTTACCCACATACTTTGCACGGAATCTAAAGCATTGATAGTGTTCCATGGAACTTTGGCCAAATCTTCCCTAAATTTTCCCTCATCGAATCCTTTGAAGATTCTTGTAGATATGTATTTAGGCGGTGGCCTTGCTGTCTTTATTCCCCGATATGTGAAGATAAGGTGATGGTCGCTAAGTGACCCCTTGTAAACACCACTGTTCGAGTGTTTACTTGGGTTAGATGTTAAAATGACGTCAATAAGGGTAGAAGACCCTTCCGTCACTCTTGTAGGTTCAGTTATGAGGTTACTAAGGTCATAAGCATCACACAAGAACCTGAGATCCTCGACAGGCCCCTTGTCCTTCAGAAAGTCACAGTTTAGGTCACCCATGATTGTCATTTCCATATTCGTATCAGATGCTTTGTCAAGAGACTCTCTGAAACGCTCGAAGAAATGTTCATCAGTGGGTGGTCTGTATGCACAGCAGACAAGTTGGTGTTTTGACTTAGGGGGGGTCAACTCAATCCACAGGGCCTCCAAACCCTCAACAGTAAGATCGCTTCTTTCTTTGAAAGATATAGAGTCCTTAATGTAGAATGCCACCCCACCCCCATGTCTCGACCCCCTGTCCTTCCTGAGAAGAAAGTACCCCGGTAGCTGTATGGTATCATCTGGGAAATCTTCGCTCAGGTGGGTTTCGGTTAAGCCAATTATATCCATTCTACTTTCTGAAGCAAGGATTTCTAGATCAGCATGTTTTGCTGGAAGACTGCGAATATTCTGATGAGCCAACATGAGACCTTTTTTATGTCCTTTCTTAGGTGGACAAGAAGTAGAAGGCATTTGTTCCAGAGAGGCGTTCGACATATTAAGGTTTTCGGGAAAGTTTAGGCGATCACATTCACATTTGAAGCACGACCATTCCAGGTCACTCTTTTCAACATAACATTGAAACATTGTGTGTGACATAGCTGAACAACTTTGATGGTACCATGTAAAGCATGTCTGGCATTCAATTCCTTTCCTTACATCTTTACGACATTCACCACATGGGTCTTTAACAGTTCGACTACTAGGACCAGGATTTACTGGAATATCACCGGACAAAAGCAATAATACAAATGCACAAAACTGAAACTTGCTACATTTCCTTCCTGGGATCTGCATACTGTTGGCCTGTTTACTACGGACAGCTAACAGCTGATGCAGAACGTAAACATACTTCGATACAGCCAGAGATGGTGTCTGTCGAAGTGCTACAGCGTCGTTAAACGAATCATTACTACGGATTGCCGACTTAGAAAAGTACAAAATCAGGACAGCTATTACTGCCAATTTTACACAGGAAGTGTTATTGATTTTATAGCATTTGGAAATATCTAATCCCGACATCATCAATGCCATTTCGAAGAGAAACACGGTGGTAATTTAAACTATTTCGGTCGGGCGCGCCAGCGCTTTCGTATGCTAATTTCGTATTGTCCAGTGACCCACTAGAATACAATAAATACCACTAAGAATAATCGCAAATATCTACTCACAAAAGATACTATATATACACAAATAATTTCGACCTCAATCAAGCACAAAATAAACCGAATTCGAGAGTGTTTACAGGCACAGTAATATAAAGAAAATAAGAGTACAATACCTCCATGGTGAGGGGCATGCCCTCCCCACTGCTAGCGTCGAACCAAACAAAATGCGATTTAAAGTGCTAAAAGATTCTTTTCCACACTAAAACAGTCCAGCAGGTTTCATGAAGGTTTAAGATAGGCAGATGAGGACTAAGTAGTTGGTGGTCATGGAAAGGGAACGTAGAATTTAGAGCTGGCCGACGAAGCCTGGGAAGGACGATGCTCCCGCCATGGTGACCCCTGACACCCCTCTTCTTAAACTTAGACATATGAAAAAAAGAAGGGTGATGCCTTTGTTTAGCAAGCACCATTAGTTGTATCTTCTGTAATTGCAGGAGAAGTTTGTGCGTACCAAGCCCCACGTGAATGTTGGAACCATCGGCCACGCGGATCATGGAAAAACCACGCTTACTGCTGCCATATGCACAACACGTAAGGGATTTTTTAAACAATGGTCCATTGTAAATTATCATTTCTATAACAGTGAGACTACATGTATCTAAGATATTCCGGTTTCTAGCTTAACAAGTCTATTCTTAAACTCACACTGGATTTCGTTCGAACATCTACCTATAAGTTCTAGCTTGGCAAAAACTAAAAAAAAGACCGTTCTCTCTCTTCCTAACTTTCCATATCCCTATTTATAATTAGTTTGTTGAAAATAGGCCACAGTTCGTAACACAGTACATCGATTTTTTTGTTCATCTAGTGGCTAAACGGTATGGTGGCCAGGCAAGAAACTTTGATTCCATCGATAACTCTCCCGAAGAAAGAGCTCGAGGAATAACCATCAACACTGCACATGTAGACTACAACACTCCAACAAGGCATTACGCTCATATTGACTGTCCGGGACACGAAGACTACGTCAAGGTAATAACCCCTTGTTTCATGTATAGAATTACGTCATACGTGTAGTGCAGGTTAGTGTCAGCACACATGGTAGACATTCTTATCGGACAGTCATGAATGTTTCGTGCAAACTATACCTTTCTTTTGACGGAAAATGTTGTCTGAGAGACTTGTCTTTTTTTTTTAAATGGCAAAAAATACGTCGTACGTACTAGTATATGTACACGCGCGCGGCATACGTTTTTTATGCTTTTTGTGCCAAACACACCAACATCAGAGACTGAACGTCATCGTCATGCTAACGACCAGGTATCTACCTTGAACTTTAGCCGTTATAGGTCGTAAACTTGCATATTCTATTAAATGACCTATGACTATGTACAGTACTGTTAAACATCCAACACTATTATATTTCCAAGAACATGATCACTGGCGCAGCAAAGATGAACGGGGCTATTCTGGTTGTATCCGCTCCGGACGGACCCATGCCGCAGACCAGGGAACACATCCTACTGGCCAGACAGGTGAGTTGAAACACAACTTGGCAACTGTAAAAGCCTTTATGAATTCCGTTCCTAATTAGTATCTGAATCTTTGAAACCTTTGATAGAAATTAAACATGTAGCAACTTTAATTACCTTCGATGCAAGTGGGAGTTCGTACATAGTGGTGTTCATGAACATGTGCGACATGGTTTCAGGTGGGCGTTCCGTACATAGTGGTGTTCATGAACATGTGTGACATGGTTTCAGGTGGGCGTTCCGTACATAGTGGTGTTCATGAACATGTGCGACATGGTTTCAGGTGGGCGTTCCGTACATAGTGGTGTTCATGAATATGTGCGACATGGTTTCAGGTGGGCGTTCCGAACATAGTGGTGTTCATGAATATGTGTGACATGGTTTCAGGTGGGCGTTCCGAACATAGTGGTGTTCATGAATATGTGTGACATGGTGGACGATGAAGAACAACTGGAGCTGGTGGAGATGGAAGTTAGGGAACTTCTGAGCGCGTATGACTTCCCTGGGGACAGCCTCCCGGTTATACGAGGATCTGCATTAAAAGCCCTTGAGGTAAGTTAGACAATGAAAAGAAATTCAGTCTGGTCTTATGTTCATATGCCATTTCATTTGCTTGTTGGGAGCTCTGAATGTAAGTCAGACACTGGAAAAATTCCTTAAGTATGTCATTCGCTAGTCATGAAGGTAGTTGTGGAGTACAAACTTTTGAACTGCATGTAGTTGTACGTGCAGTTGAGAGAGAATTTTACAACCACCAAGGGCCTTGCGGCTCTAGGAATAAAGCTTCGTCTCCGGTCATACCGAGAAGGATGTAAGAAACAAGTACTGATCGACCTATACATGCACAAAGTTAAACCTGTTTCCTTTCGATCACTATCATTCAAAATCTTTCAAATCTTTATTTGTCTAAACCAACATCGCAGAAGTACATACAAACATACACTGCTGAATTACGTTGATCTTACGAAACAAATCGTTACACACAATATTACACATCGTTCATGATGCGCACAACAACTATGACGCAGTCTGCAATTGTCTGTTGTACAGACGGATAGTTTAGGGTAGAAATGAATTGTACAGTCTATTTGTCCTAGCTAATTCAGTTATTTCACTTCGGAATGTTCATTACCCTTGGTAAGCACGTATGTGGTGAGTTGAAAGACCAGACTGTTGTTGGAGCAAATTAGAACACATGTGTGACACCACGTATACTCTAGGGTGTACAAGAGTGGGAGGAGAAGATCGTTGAGCTGGCGGCGGCTCTTGACAGCCACATCCCTGAACCTGAGCGGGCGGTAGACAAACCGTTCCTGATGCCAATCGAGGACGTCTTCTCCATCCAAGGTAAGTGTATTAGTAAGTGCCTATGTTCAATTCAATTCAATGTTCAGTAATATGTGAAATAAGATGCATAAGAGCACTGACGAAAACATACTTGCTCGGATATCAATAGAAAATATCCAAAACGTAAGAGAAGCTTGTGGCTTTGTATGTGTTTATTTGAATATCCTATCAAGCCACATTCTGTTAGCTAATGTCTTTTAGTGCCAGAAACAGAATTAAAACGTTACTAATAGGACTGAACCACTTTTTGAGTTGACTTTGGATGCCTCCTATGCCATCATCACTTGCAAGAGCACAAAACATTAAGCATTCTCACGTGACACCAGATTTAGAGATGCTGTTCGTCTGTAGGTTGGGCAATAAATTGAGTGCACTATATCTAGAAACAAACATATTTTGTTTTACAGGTCGCGGTACAGTTGCGACAGGCAGGATTGAACGCGGGATCCTCACAGTTGGAGACGAAGTGGAAATAGTTGGGATCAAGGAAACAACTTGTACGACTTGCACAGGTTAGAAAAGCAACCATGACATTCTCCTTCGTCACATACAGTACAGAACCTTCGTGTCACATTGTTTTGCTTTTTTAGAATAGTAAGTAAGTGAGATGAATTACTGTTCGCAGGCGTTGAAATGTTTCGGAAACTGCTGGAAAGCAGTTGTTCCACCATACCAAACAACCATTCATCAAAACGATGTCCTTGTCATGAAACCTACCTGTCAAATTTTTCTGTTTTTCTTTTTCGTAGAGAGCTAAGTTAACTCAATTTCATGTTCGCAGGTGTTGAGATGTTTCGCAAACTGCTGGACGAAGGCAGGGCTGGTGAGAACGTCGGTGTCCTGCTGAGAGGCACGAAAAGGGATGAAGTGGAACGAGGCCAGGTGTTGGCCAAGCCTGGAAGCATCACTCCTCATACCAAATTTGAAGCTGAGGTGGGTGTAGTGAGTCTGACTTTCAGACAAGGGATATCACCTTATACTAACACACTGTGATCCGTGTTCGCTCTGCCACCATGTCGGCATACAAAAGTAATTTAAAGGAACAGATTTCTTACCTAGGGCAAGTCATAAAGGAAATGTTCCTACTGTGACAAGTCCAACAGTTTGAGGGGTGGGTTGATCCCCATAGCCACATAAATTCATAAAAGGATTAGACTGTCTTCCCAGCCAAGAACAATAGCAGGGACCAATTACCATAATAACTATCAGAAAATTCAAATTTTCTCTGTACTGGTTTCCATAGGAACATTGCCAAACCATGCAGAATAGATTAATTTTGTATATAGTTTTACTGGGGTCTTTGAATTAAGCTATACACTGAATCAGGTTCAACGACTTGTGAAGATGACATCTTAAATCTACGTTATTGTTCATGTACTTGCACAGGTGTACGTTCTGAGTAAAGAGGAAGGCGGACGTCATACGCCGTTTTTCAAAGGATACCGACCTCAGTTCTACTTCCGGACCACGGACGTCACAGGAGACATTTCGCTTCCCGAGGGGGTGGTAAGTTGTGTAAACATAAGTCGTCATGTTTACCTCTATTTAAGCAAAGCGCCGTTTCTTCTGTTGCTTCTCTCTCATAGTCAGAGTTTGAGCTTTTGTCCTTAGAATATAGATTGAAGCCGTGACATCGTGCCCCAATAGTCACATTGTGACAAATCTTAAGGCGAAAACATACAATTCTATCTTACATTACAAGCATACTAGACGTGTCGGCAGGGCCCATTGAGGTACAGACAATCCTATTAAAAAAGCCTAACAAATCGGTTTTCCCGGCCTTTCTTACTGAGATACAAACCCAAACCACTGACAAGTAATCATGCAAACCGTCTCAAGACCTGAATCAACTTCTGACGAAAAGTTCAGATATGAGTAGAGTGACGAGTTACTGACACTGTACTTGCTATATCTAATGGAAACGATATGGCATAATCTACTTCGCTATACATAACTTCGTGAAGATTGGTTTTTGTTTGAAAGATAATCTGAGATTGTTACTGAGATACGAAAATACACCATCTTGTACTATGCTCCGGCACCCTACATGTTAGAAAATAATCAATAAGTTTGCCTTTCTCTGGCTTTCCACAGGAAATGGTGATGCCGGGAGATAACGTCCCGATGACAGTAACACTGATCGCCCCCATCGCCATGGATGAAGGCCTGCGGTTCGCCATCCGTGAGGGGGGCCGGACTGTCGGTGTCGGGGCCGTGGCTAAGATATTCGACTAGGATTAAAGGTACGCCTTATATCAATCTACCATTTCTAATCTCTAATCTCTAAGCATGCTTAAACGATGAAATGTATAGGAAAGAAGACAATGTTGCCTCTTATGTATAAAGCCATAAAATTCAATATTAGCACAAAGGCTGAAAATGTGTGCAGAAAAATCTTAATGAATTCTAATGAGGTCTTTCCTACGAATGTAAACGTTGTTAAAATATTTTCCCTGTACCCATACCAACATTGAAGCAAAACATGAAACTCTAATTAGCAAATTCAACATGTAGTTCGACGATATCCCTTCAGTTATAAAAATGACACCTGTATTGTTAACATTTGTGTCATTTGTCATTTATGGACATATGTGCTGTATCCGACCGACAAAGCTATGTACAGATAGTTCCTTAAATTACTTGAAATCTACTGTTCTGATTTTTCAGGCTTTTCGGGTGACAGAGGACTTCCTCCGGCCGGTAGCTGCCTCGACTGCTGAGCTGTTTGATCCCAGTAACTAGTAGTAAAGTAGAGTGGCATGTAGTCAGTTGGGTTATGGGTGCTTTCTAGCCAGATATCATCTATATCATGAGCTTGTTCATTCTTTACTATCGTCTCCATGCTTATTTTTTTCTTACATTTAAGCTTTGTACTTTGTGGTAAAGAGAATAATACAATGTTCTTCACTAATGACATTGTCTATCAGAATGTCTTTGATTGCGGTAGTCAAATAGTCTCTGCGGTCTCTATCATTAAAGTACAATTTACAACAGAAAGTTGTGTCACATTACATTATGTTTAATGTGAGTACTTGTCTTTTTAGCCCATTCATTAAGGTTAATAAGCTTTACATAGAGTCAACAGGGGTCAGGTCATCAAAGAAAGCAACAACTGTTATAACGAAAGCTTAGCTTATATTAATCTTCTTTCTTTTATGAATCTGTTCTTATGCTGAAGTAAATCATGGAAAAAAAAATATCTGCCATCCAAATGTCAAGACCAGATCCATCGGGCCAAGAGATACATTGAAAAAACTGCTACGATAGAATTTTCTCTTAAATCATGCTTATGTACTCCTATTTTGCATATGTAATTGTGTGCATCTTTGTCTAAGCTACCTACATGCCTAAAATCATGAAAATCAGTTGTTCCTTTCTTCACTTATCCTCTTCCTAAATTTCTTACAAAAACACCATTGTAACTCCAAAAATAGCCGCTAGGGGGGTAAAACGTATGTCACTCCTTTCCGACCACAAGGGCTATCTACCACCCAAAGAGTTTGACTATAATAGGTCCAGAACGACAGATATCAAAACCAAAGGTTCCGCTGCAGTACCTAGGGAACCAACGAGGGGGCCCAAACTCGAGTCATTTCCAGTGTTTACCACATCACACCAAATATGAAACCAGTACATTTAGACGATCTCGAGTTATCTTCTTGACCAAAACACACACACACACACAATCACACACACACACACACACACAATCACACACACACACACACAAACGCAGCTGAAAATATAACCCAAGCGACCATGGAGATAATTGAAAAAAACTATTGCCCTCTTGGGAATTGAATTAAAAAACACTACGCCCCACCCTGCCCGGCCGTGTAATTGCAACCACCTTGTCCAGATACTAGTCTCCGTCGGTTTGCATGACAAGGTATATGTCCTTGCTTATGTCTCCGGGACCTTCACCTTTGACCTGCGCATGCAGTTGATCCGGTGTTTGTCGACGACAACAGCTAAAACAACTCTTGTCACAAAGAGGACGATTGAGAAAATCCAACGCGTCAACTGTGTCTAAGGTAGGATTTAGCTTTTCACCTTGCTGATAGGGTACGTACAGGCACAGGCTGAAGAAGATTAATGTTAGGAATGGAGACACAAAACTTTAAAGAAGGGAGGCACTCTAGACTACATGGTTGGAGGTCAACTCGGCCTTAATTCAATTCAGCAACTCGGCCTAACAAATAAGTAACAAATTTCCTGTAAAATCATTGTCAGTACAATTCGATTTGATTCTGGAAGAACGCGCATAATCCGTTTGTGCAGGACATTTGCTCACCTCGACCTATACGCAAAATCAAGTTTATCATGTTAAAAACCAAATGTCAATAAGGCCAACTATAGTTAGAGACCATATTGGACTCACCCCCCTGTTGTATATATAGACTCTTCCAGGGACCTCCGAGGAGGTCCCGAATATAGACGAGTAGAGACATGAATAAAGACATGTTGGAACTGTCTGCATGGTCGGTGAGCGCTCCTTGATCTAATACCGGAGATACCCCTACTAGGGGTGAGGGACAGGGCAGAAATGGCTCGTTACACTATCATCAAGATATTTATGCACAATTAAAAATGATAGAGATGGAGGGTCATTAGACTTATGTTTCCCTCCGTGAATAATTTCAAAATACTTGATTGTGAATAAAATAACCTTGCTATTATGTTTCCCTGTTTGGAATAAGCCAGTGGCGGGATCCATATATTCAGATTACCAGAATACCTGTGTATCTGAATACATGAACAGCCATATAATTAAAACTCTCCAGCTGTTTTTAGAAGATATTGAGTTCTGTGACTCCCTCCAAGACTCCGACGTCCGTCCTGTGGGGGGGGGGGATGACTGGGCCTGAGCTAAAGGTTATGAAATCTAATGATCCGGTATTTATCATTACTTTATCTACTAGTTTTTCAACAAAGTCAGAGAGGAGCAGTGAGGAGCATCATGGTAATTAGTCACATCGTGGGGATTGCTGTGATCTTGACGGTCGTTTTCGCCGCTGAAGGAAAGTATGTTGGTGAGTTACTCGTCTCTCAATCTTTACATAAGAATACTTTACTTTTAATCTTCACCTATACACTGCTGGATAAGGAGTGGACTGTGTCTTTGTATAATCTTTGGCTGCTGTTTTTGGATGGCCCTGGCTTGCCTTACTTTTTTGTATTGGGGGTCGTCAGTGACTTGTACAAATTGCAAAATCAGAATAATATTAATTACTGAGATATTTTACAGCACCACTTATATCAGCAAAAACTTTGTTTATAAAGCTTATTTCATTTCAAAGAGAGCTGAGTGTGGTTGAACAAGAGATACTATGAAGTCCTTTTCCTTTCTTTCGCCATTTCTAGATTTTCTCAGGAAATATGAAAGCCATTACTCTAACAAAATGTTATCATTTATATTCCGTATATAGTCAGTGTTGCTCCTTTACAAACATTCTAAATTATCCCCTCTGAGGTACACTCTAACCTTTGTGACTTGGGTGGCGCACGTGGCTAGATGATACATGTGCCTTTAAGTTAATCCTTGTAAAATCTCCTGCAACTTTACCTTTGTTATTGGATTTTCAGACGCAGCCAAGGTGGATCCGAATGCAAAGGTAGGCAGCAAATTCTTTAGTAGACGTACACACCTCTTTATCAA
The DNA here is from genome assembly GCF_035083965.1 of Branchiostoma lanceolatum. Taxonomy (NCBI): domain Eukaryota; kingdom Metazoa; phylum Chordata; class Leptocardii; order Amphioxiformes; family Branchiostomatidae; genus Branchiostoma; species Branchiostoma lanceolatum. Next base: position 11,427,113 of record NC_089737.1, read on the forward strand.
AAGTAACATCCATCATGATTACGATTCATTTATTTATTTATCTTTAGGGTAGTCCCTTCAGTTAATGCAATAACTGATTTCCAAGGGAGCCCTTGAAATTACAGATAATAAATAAAGGTCATAACATAAAATGATAATAAATATAGGAATAATACAGAACAAACTCGATATGGCAAACAATAGCACTGAAATCATCAAACAGAAGTTAACAAATGGTGTTGAGACGATGAGCTTTAGCCATGAGCGTTCAGGCTTTAATCTTAAGTTCCCTTTCATCAGGTACATGAACAACACAGATATTCTGAGCAAATTAACCTTTATTCATATTTTTGGATATATAAGTAGTTAGGTCTTCTTCCAGGCGAGACATGTACTTATCTTATTTTGCCAGCAGAAATGAGATGTGACAGGTCTTACGTTTGTGCCCGTGTAAAAAAACATTTCCTGGTTGATTATACATTTAATTTATTTTTCATGTCCACCTTACCTCAGCTCGGCAAGACGAGAGAGAGGAGGGAGGTCAGTTATCCTTAAGATTTTGATTTTAGTAAGATAACATCCGTTTCTGTTTGTCCCTCAAGGATTTAACTTAGGGCCCTTAATGTAAGTCAAACAATAAAAAAATTTCAGTCTGTGTTCCTTTTCAAATACAATTTCATTCGCTTGTTGAAGAACCACTGCAGGTAGTTGGCAAAATGGTAACTATATATATGTATGGATTTTTTTAAAATTCAATGCAACTGTGCACTTCTTGAAAATGGTATCACAAAAACATCAGAGGCTCTTCTTTGGTCTTTGTTCATAGAGGGGGGGGGGTTAGAAATATGATACCTATACATGCACAAGTTAGAAACTTTTCCTCCTGATCACTATCACGTTTTATTGCTATGGTAATTACTCATCATTGCCTCTTTTGGGATGATGTATTTGCACGTGACAATTGTCGTATGTTCACTTGCATAGCCATACCCTTGTGCATATGTATGTATCATATTCATGTATTATGCATTTATGTATAATATAATATTGTGTACTTACTATCTATATATTCATGTTAATGTTATGAAGTAGAAGACTCCACATGAGCGATCGTGCTTGATGCCTTATACTATATATAATAAATGTGAATAAAATATTTTTTTAGAATTAGATAAGATAGAAAATACCCTTGGTAAGTATACATATGTCATGAGTTGAAGGAAAGGAAACTGTTGTTGAACAATAAGCTTGTATCCATGTACTCTAGGTTGAAGCTCTTGACAGGCACATCCCTGGATGGCACATTCCTGACAGGCCCATCCCTGACAGGCCCATCCCGGAACGGGTGATTGACAAACCATTTCTCATGCCAATCGAGGATGTCTTCTCCATTTCAGGTAAGTGTCAATGTTGATCATCATGTAAAACGAGCTACATAAAAGTATTGACAAAACAAACAAGTTGCTCGGTTAGCAATCACATAGATCGAAAGCGTAAGAGAAGCTGTTGACTTTGTAAGCATTTCAATGCCCCACCAAGCCATCCAGGTAATTGAAATCTTTGGGTCCCAAAAATAAAACAGAAACATTACTAGTAGTACTTAATCATTTTCATTTGCTTAAAATGTTTTAGATGTCTTCAATGTCGCCATTACGTGCGAGTACAAAATACATTGAGCAATTAAGCACCATAGACTTTCAAGATTGTCACCTCTTGTATCTTAAATGTTTCTTGTTCCATATGTTTAATGTATACTCGATGGTTTTAGATTATCAGTGAAGTAAAAAAAATATTCTGTATCACCGTGTCAATTCTTGCAGTCAATGTTTTAATGTTAAGATTATGAAACGTTATCAACAGCTGTAAATGATGTAAATTACAACGCAGTTCAGGCTATTGAAGCCTGCGATGTTGTGTAATAAGTGAAGTTCAATAAAGTTAGCGCGACTCCGACTCCAGATTTAGAGATGCTGCTCACTAGAGATGTCGACACTGGAGACAAAATATGAATGTGGTTTTACAGGTCGCGGCACAGTGGTGACAGGCAGGATTGAACGTGGGATGATCAAGGTTGGAGACGAAGTGGAAATAGTTGGGATTAGGGAAACAGCTAAGACGGTTTGCACAGGTGGGCAATAACATTCTATCTTTAACTATAGTTTACAATGGCAAAGATAATCTTATTTCATTTTCCTAAATAGATTCGGCTCAGACCCGTAGAGACCGCAAGATGACAGTGAGGCAACCGTGAACCAGTAGATACTGTCCATATTATATAAAACTTTAATGTTTTGCAGTTTTATTCTGTTGCTTTACTCTTTCAAACCATGATCCAATTGGCTTCATTTCCTCAGCTTTTCCCGTAAGTCCTAAACTTTAAAATCTTATAATGATAATAATAATGATATACCATAATTTATTTTCATACGTTGAGATTAGTGCCATATTCAAGGAAGAAGTTGTTTCACCAACCATCCATTCTTCAAAACGACTTCCTCTTTCAAACCATGATCCAATTGGCTTTATTTCCTCAGCTTTTCCCGTAAGTCCTAAACTTTGAAATCTTATAATAATAATAATAATAATGATATATCATAATTCATTTTCATACGTCGAGATTGGTGCCATATTCAAGGTGAAAGATGTTTCACCAACCATCCATTCTTCAAAACGACTTCCTCTTTCAAACCATGATCCAATTGGCTTTATTTCCTCAGCTTTTCCCGTAAGTCCTAAACTTTGAAATCTTATAATAATAATAAAGATATACCATAATTCATTTTCATACGTTGAGATTGGTGCCATATTCAAGGTGAAAGTTGTTACACCAACCATCCATTCTTCAAAACGACTTTCTTGTCACAGAAGCTACCTGGTTCAAATTCTTCTGTTTTTCTTTTTCGTAGAGATTAAGTGAACTCGGTTACTGTTCGCAGGTGTCGAGATGTTTCGGAAACTACTAGATAAAGGCCAGGCTGGTGATAACGTCGGTGTTTTGCTGAGAGGTACGAAGAAGGATGAGGTGGAACGTGGCCAGGTGTTGGCCAAGCCTGGAAGCATCACTCCTCATACCGAATTCGAAGCCGAGGTATAGTCATTGTGGCTTTTTATTGGATATCATATTGTATGTTAACGCATTCAGAGTACACGGACATGCTGATTTACAGTAGAATGTTATGCTATGCAGTAAATCAGTTTCAACGAATTGTAAAGATGACATCTTGAATCCATGGTGTTGCTCGTGTGCTTATACACTCAGGTGTACATCTTGAGTAAAGACGAAGGTGGACGTCATACCCCATTTTTCAACGGCTACCGACCTCAGTTCTACTTCCGGACCGTGGACGTCACAGGAAGTATCGAGCTTCCCGAGGGTGTGGTAAGTTTTGGCAATATCATGTCTACATCTCAGCGAGACGACATTTCTTTCATCTGTTTTTTTTTCTCTCAAAGTCAGGGATTGAGCTTTTGTCCTAAAGAACTTAAAGCATTCTCCACAATCCATGTTTAAAACCTTATGACAAATCTTACATCGTAACCTTGCAATATCATTAGGCTTCCTTTACGTGTCAAAAAGCGAAGGAGCTAAGCATATCCAAGAGGTACAGAAAATCCTGATTTCGTCCATTGAAAATGTCTCCCAAATCAGACCACTGAGAAGTAATCATATTAACTGTCTAAAGACCTGACTCAACTTCTGACGAAAAGTTCAGATATGAGTAGAGTGGCGAGTTACTGACACTGATGTATAAATGTACTTGCTACATCTAATGGAAAAGGATATGCCATAGTTTACTTCGCTATATCTAACTTTGTATAGATTAGTCTTTGTTTGAAAGATAAGCTGAGATTGTTGAAAACATACTGAAATATGAAAACATACATGAACTAACGGTACACTACACGTATGAAAATAATTGTTGATTTTTTTATTTTTCTGGTTTCCACAGGAAATGGTGATGCCGGGAGATAATGTCCAGTTGACTGTAGAGTTGATCACTCCCATCGCCATGGAAAAAGGGCTGCGGTTTGCCATCCGTGAGGGGGGCCGGACAGTTGGTTCCGGGGTTGTGACCAACATATTAGCTTAGGATCATATAAGGTACTAAGAGTCTTTGGTCGATGCCATTTCTAGTTTTCTATTTTGGTCCCTTAATCATAAGAAAATAAAAACATTGTAACTCTATCATATATGGGAATATGTGGAGTAGTGGGCACAGGTACATACAGAATAAGAACACTAAGTCTTTTCATTTTTGCTGTTCTGATTTTTCAGACTTGTGGGATGCCAGAGGACTTTCTCCGGCCGGTAGCTGCCTCGACTACTGAGCTGTTTGATCCCAGTAACTACATGTAGTAGTAAAGTAGAGTGGCATGAAGTCGGTTGTGTCATAGGTGCTTTCTATCCAGATATCATTTGTATCATGACATTGTTTAGTCTTTACTGTCACCACCGTACGTAATCGATTCTTAGCTGCAATCCTTAGAACACAGAATAAGACAATGTGTTACATTACTGACATTATTCACTAGACTTTTATTCGTGCAAGTAGTTAAAGAGGTTTTGTTGTATCATTATCATTAAAGTATATATCTACAGCAGACAGATGACATCATGTGTGTGTTAGTTGTCTTTTATCCCATTTGTTAAATCACGACTTTACACAGAGTCAACAGGTGTCTGACTATCAAAGAAAGCAAAAACTATCTGAGCCAAATCTCAGCTTTTTTTCCTTTACTGATATGTTCATATGCTGGAATAAATCAAGGAATGGACAGTATTTTGTAGACCTATGACCTGTGTCTCTCTAAAAAGCAGTCTAATTAGCATGAAGAGAGCTTTAGCCTCCCACGTAAGAGAAAACAGAAAAGCGAATGATAAGTAAACAATAAAACGAAAGTTAAACCTGCCGGCAGGTATTGCAGGAGGACTTTCTGACCGGTCGGCCTTTCTGACAGTCATCTTCCCAGCCAACTGGGGCGGATCATGGCAGCAAAGCCGACCTGTCAGAAAACTTTACAACTGTCAACCCCAACATCTGCTTGGTGACTTAACGAGGGTAACTTTGCAGTACGAAGGTAAGATAAAAGGGTCGTCTGAAGGTTCAACATTTGGAGATGTTGTCGGAAACGTTCAAACATAGCCTTACAAATGTGAGTTGTGTGACAACTCGGTGAAAAGATGGAATAACGTTAACTTGAAGCAGCATATTCTGGTACATGCAGATGACTAGGTTGTAGATATGTCATCACAGCTGCATACATGTAGTAAACTTTAACCTTCTCTCAGCTGAGGTCAGGCTCAAGTTTGCTCAAGAAGCATACAGTCAAACATGGCAGGAAATTGCCATACAAATGTGAGTTGTGTGACCACACAGTGACAAGAGGGAATAACCAGAAGCAGCATATGGTGGTACATGCATAGGACTATGCCACAGATACACCATCATCACAGCTGCATAGTAAGATTTAACCTTCTGTCAGCTGAGGTAGCCTTTTGCCAGAAAATTTGCACTGGTTATGAGTTAAGGCATGCAGGAGAAATGTTGTGCTCAAATCTATATATGTTTTATAACTGTCATTCATACATGAGGTCTAGAAAACCTCCAAGTTGGTGATGAGTTTCACTTCAGTCAATGTTACACTAATGTCAATGTAGTCTTGTAGTCAAATTTCTTTGGAACCATTTTTATTTTCTTCTTTCCTCGTAGAGGTGTTTCATGATTCTTCATCTTCCAATCATCTGTGATCTGTTCCTATCTGTTAACAGAGAACTGTGTGTACTATACAAGCAACTACTGGTGAAACATGTACCGTACAGTTATAAAGAAATGACGAAAGTCAGTTACTTTGCTTACTTGCAAAGTTACTACATTGTATGTAAGAAATAACATCGATCATTAGTAATAATTACACTTCTTCGGTCCAACGTTAGAGTTTACATAACTAACTATTTGATGTATCAACAAGTCTTTAGCGTAGATATAGCATCAAGTAAAATGTCTCCATCCATGTCTATGTTTATCAAGAATAAAGTCTCCATGCAGATCCACCGGTGGCGAGGCAGTATCGATGGGCCAAAACAGTATCCATAGACCCAAACAGTATCCATGGGCCAAAACAGTATCCATGGGCCAAAACAGTATCCATAGACCCAAACAGTATCCATGGGCCAAAACAGTATCCATAGACCCAAACAGTATCCATGGGCCCAAACAATATCTAGCCAAAACTGTAGCCGGCTGGATCTGTTTATTTTGGCCCATGGATACTGTCTAGCTACTGGTAGATCTGCTTGGAGATGAATGAAGTCTAACATTGGTACAAAAGCTGTCTCTTTGCAATTGATCTGTTAAATAATGGTTTCACAAGACACACGATTCTAATCTATCAAACTTCTCTAGTATTTACAAGACTTCTGTAGGAAACAAATCTCCAATGTTCAGTCGAAGCTTGCGTCCATGAGGTCCCAGAGGTAGTTTGCCACAAAGAACTGGGAGTTCTGCTTGGAGTTAAGCGAGAAGGGCTTCACATCCGACTTGCAGGTCACAACTAGGGGCAAAGGTTAAGGGTCATACTGGCCAGAGCATAGTCGACATACATGTAGGTAAAGGTCAAGCAGTCATCCTCAATTGAGGTGACGGATGCTTTTTCAAGTAGCTACTAGTAGTGCAATGCAGTGTTTTTTGGTCCAGCACACCGGGTCACCCCTACTCTTTTCGATAAGTGTGCTGGGTTCTTTTACTTACGGAGGCTTGACGCTTGAGGAACATGCCTGAAGCTCCCTTAACTGTACATGAGAATAAGGGGCCGCCAGCTTTATGTGACCATCTGAAATGACGAAGTTGGCATAAACTTTGATAAAATCTATAAAACCAATTGAAACATTTTAAGCCTTGTTCACAAACCAACCAAAGACTGGTAATTATATCTGTGCTATGATGAAGGGAACAAGATCAAACCTATACAGTGTACACAAAGGTTTACCATGTCACGCATGTGCGCCAAGAAAAAGGATACATCCCTTAATATCGTCAGGTCCACTGCTAAAGTCCCATTTCAGCTTGGTCACATTGGAGTACAGGGTAGTGAGGTACCTGTGAAAATCAAACCAAGATGATGATACTCTATGAGAAAGTCATGGTTTTTAACAATAGGACACAGCTGAAACCATTTAATTCTGTTGAATGTGTAACTGTAGACAGTGTAAGACAGAAACAACTGTGTGTATGTGTGTGGGTATACCTGCATGTATGAATGTGTGTGTGAAAATGAAATGACAAATAAATTACTAACCAACAATTTCTCATCCCTATCTTTAATTTGTGAAGCCTTTAGTTTAGCACAACTTTACATGTACCTGTACATACATTTGAGGACAATTTGCGTTGCTCATTGAAACAATGTTATTGTAAAATGCTGCATTGAACCTGTTTTTTTAGCCTTTGCACATGTCCCAAAAGTGGATGAACAAAACATACACCTCACCTCACATCAGGGAGAGCCTCTGTTGTGTTCTGTTTGACAGTCTCCTTCTGCTTGCTTACTGCCTCTTGTTCGTCCTTCAGTTTTTCAAGCTTTCCCATGAGGGATGTGGGAATGAGTTAAGGTAGAACATGACACATATAAATGATGTACAGTATTCCACATCCTACATCATAATAAATTCTAGGACTATTAGAGGAATTTTGCGATCAACTGATAAAGGTAGCAAGAGGTCTCAGTCTTTGTATCCACATTGCTCAGATGAGGATATTACAAACTATCAGCATGTCGGTTATATCTTACTTTTCCCATGTGCTGATGTAATTACTGGGGGTGGGGGCTGTCAGACAGTCAGAGAAGCTTGGGCAGTCAGAAAATGCTTCAATCCTTCACCCCAACATCTGCTTGGAGATTATTTGAGCATGGCGCCTACGGGTTGACCTCTGACCTGAAGAATGCCCATAAAAGGATATTGAACGCCCTGTTCAGCCTGTTGTCTCTGCTTCTCAGCCTGGGATTTCTCAGCCTCCAGCTCAGCTTCCTTCTGTTGGTACACTTCCTCTGATTGGCTGATGCTCTTCACTTTCTGCTCTTCATCCTCATTCATAGCCAATAATGCTTCACAAGACAGGAGAAATATTATTGTTGAGTACACAGAAATTCAAAACATTTTACTAGTAGGAGCACAACATTGAATAAAGTAGAATGTCAGCAAAACTGTACAAATGTATGACAGTTACTGTATCTCTTCACACTCAGAGCTCTAATCTGAAATTCTTAATACAACTTCAAGTTCAAGATTTTAAGCAAACAATCTAACAAGTGTTTTATTAATTTTTTCTGACTCTTACAAAAGCCAAGAATATACAGTCGCTGAATTTAACAGTATTAGTATTTATGTCATACCTGGGCCGCGAAAACATTCAATACGGGTGTTCCGGACCGTGTGACAAATAAATATAGAATACAACACGGGGTATTCCTCATCACCCGAGGTACCAGCAGCCCGACCGCGGGTAGGATCGCCTGACGGCCATAGGCCGGAGACCCGTGGGAGGACTGGGAGCGAGGGTGATGCGGAATACACTGTGTTGTATTCTAAATTTATCACTCGGTCCGGAACAACCTACACTAAATATCTAGGTGCCCACAGTCAAAAACTAGATGCACAGTTCCAATTTGAGAGTGCATATCAAGCACCCAGTATTTCGAGCCCTGCATAGTTTGTACCTTGAATGGTTTTCTTGACATCCTCCTCCTGTGTCTCCCTCAGCTGGCTGATTTTCGCCCACACCTCGGTGACGCGCTCTAACTCCTCCGCCTGCTCCCCAGCAGCCAGCATGGTGATCATCTCACTCACGATGTCCATCTTCTCCTGCAGGATGTCTTCCTTCATCATGCCACCTTCAGCCATGTCTTATACAAGCTGCAAAATATGGAAAAAATGTTACTTTCAGTTTCAGGGGTTTTCTGCTTCAGCCATGTCACACAAACTGACAAAGATGAACAAAATAAATTAGGAGTCTTTGGGGCATATGTGCAGTTCTTGGCACATTGGCCAAATTCGTATGTGTCCTCAACAATGTTAGAACACACTTTTTTAGACAGATTATAGCTGAGAAGCAATCCACTGTCAAGTGAGGAAAGTCGTGTAGAGTGCCCTTCCCAAAGGGAATGTCGAGGCATGTCAAAGTACCGAGTCCTGGAGCTATTGGTTCTGAACCAAAAGCGCTAACCATTTTGCCACACGATGCCACGCCCAAAGATTATGAAATATAGTATATGACTTACTATGACAATATATGAGAGTAAAGCATATTTTCATTTGTAGGGCTATTATCATCGATAATGGATAGCAGAATCTGAGCTTATTGTTTTCTGAATCATTGACTCAAAGATATACTTGTCTATCAAACTGCCAAAGATAAAATCATCATGTTACATGTTCAATGAGAATATATCATATGTCACAGGGGTTGTCATCAAAATTCAATGGTAGATAGCAGTATCTAAATTATTTTCTGAATCATAATTTGTAGATGCAGATCACATAGATAAAATTCTACTTGTACAAGTGGAGTTTGCAAGTATGTAGAGGAGGAGTGAGTATTTTCGTTGGCGTAATTGTAGATTGGAGTATACTTTCCCAAGTTTACAACTACAAACTGCATTCTATTGTCGATACGCCAGGTGGCGGTACGGTAACGTACCATTTTGTCAACCGACAAAAAATTATTATACGGCGTTCAGTTTCCTTTTCAAACGTTAAGTTTATGTTATCTACACGTATCTTGTTCATTGCTACGAACATTAAAACCCTACGACGTGATGTAACAATCCTAGAAACTGAAAGGAGATCGAAGAGTATCTTTGCCGAAATTTTAGAAGTAGAGGACAGCAAAGTGGCTAACTTGTGAATCTGGGTATGACGGCTCGACAGCGCCGGGGAAAACTCCCCTATTTCTTTAACTAGCAGCAAATAACCACATACAGAGCGCCACAAGCTGCTTATACGTGCAATCGTATGATCTCTTGGTTGTTCATTAGTTAGATACAGCAATATTTAAGCAGAAAAATGCAGAGAAATTGGGACAACATTTCAAACCTACCGCCAAATCCAGTCGTTACGGTATCCTGTAGCTCAAACCTGCTGGACTGCTGATTGGTCAATAGGGTAGGTAAGAGTTTAGAGAACCAATGAACAAGCAGCATTTGAATGACGTACGGGTAAGTCAACTAGAAGGCAGATAACCGCAAATAAAATGATATTTCTTTTACCTATGATAAGCTAATTATCTCGATTTGAATTATTTCTATAATTCCAATATATACATTTTTTTTGTTTATACAATGATACATATGTATAATAACTAATGATATCAAGAATGAAATTTGCTATAATAGAAGTTAATCTTCATGTTTTGCGTTGTACTGCTGTGTCGTAACCTCTTCTGAAAGGTCACCATCACCGGCGCGTGAAAAGTGTGTTGTGAAATTTTGTGTGCAGGAATGCGGAGGTTCTCTCAGTTTTATCGACTTTCTCTACCTCTTTGAGACAGGAAACAACAATCGACCAAGGGGTGGTGGACATCTTAAGCGCCAGGAGGCAACGACCAAGTTGCTGATCGTTCTTGTACGGCGAAAGTCCGGTAAGTTCCTAGAAGGGGCAGCGACGTCCCCCCTAAATTTCTTCGTTTGCGTCTTGGTGGTTCCGGTTTCCAAGAAGTTGAATGAATATTTACCTTTCTTGGACGTTTTGGTGGTTTCAACTAAGACACCAGAAACTGACAATCTTCTGTTAGTTTGACAGCCTGTCAGTATGATAAAACGCATTAAAAAAGACACAAGTTTTTAGTTGGGAAGTACAGGCTAGCTTCCTAAAGAATGAATGGGCGATCGCATGTATAAATTTGGGGGTGATAATATTTTACGATTACTAATCCTTATATTTTCGGGAACGTGGTTCTTAGGGCGCTAGGTGTGGTTCACTTTAGACTATTTCTTAACAGATATTCCACGTTCGTGAAGATACATTCTAAGTTTCTCACGGTAGTGACAAGGACAACGCCCAGGTGTCATCTTCAATTATACTGTTTATATGTCAAGGACACGCCCAACTGTTCAATGCTTCGTTTTCGTTTTTCATTTCAAGGCATCCTCATTTGAGGTGAAGCATGATGCTTTTTCAAGTAGCTAGTGGTAGTGCAATGCGGCTTCGCTACGGCTCGCGTTTTTGGCCAAGCACACCAGGTCACCCCTGAAGTGAACTGTTCTCGATAATTGTGTTGGGTTCTTTATCAAAATGTTGTTCAAAAGAATATTTCAAAACAAACTGCAGTATGTACATGTTTCGTAGATTGAAAATGTCGTCTTTCAAGTCAATTTCTATTTAATCAAATGTTTAAATTATGAAATCAAACTGGCAGAAGTACATTATGTATTGTATTGGACTTTCATAAAAACAAAAAAGAGCAACTGAAAAAAAATCAATTTATGATTGTGTCATTGTGTTATTTTCGCAGTCCTGTGTTTGAAAATATTTTCTTTTAGCACTTGAACCTTCTATTTACTGCCTTACTCCATAAGAAATAGACATTTGGTACAAAACAGCATGCTGCAAAGGTTAAAGATCTCCCTACATCCCACTAGGGGTTCACCTCAGTGTTCTCTATCCAAATTTTGCGACGAAACATGCTCAAGCCTTCTCTTCTGTCAATCCAGTCTCAAAAGGAGATGATTATACAATGTATGATATTGTTGTGTGTCAGACTGTATGGCAGTCCCTTGTGAATAATTCATCAGGGTATTATGTTACTGATTAAGGCAAGAGTATTCATTGATAGAATGTTTTCCCTGATTGGTTGTTATCGATCTCAATTTGAATGTGTATTCATCACAGGGATTGGGATGTAAGTTGACCTAGATATGACAGTCCGTAATCAAGGAGGTTTTATCATTGTTTTTACATTCATTTCATTTCATTGGTGTATTATCTTAAGAGACAGCCTCAATTGATTTGTTTCTTGGCAAGGCTTCTTATCTGACCATCTTTCAGCCCACAGACCTGTCAAGCTTGGATGTCAAAAGACCCTCAGGCTAATAATCTGGTTGCCAGACTACTGCAGGCTAAGCCCTAGTCGAAGCCACACGTTGTACTAGCCTTTACCAGGCTCCTCAGGTCACTGGAAAAATAGTAGAAGTTGGCCACATAGACAGATAGTGGTGTGGATCTAAACCCGAGTTTAGGTTTAGGTTCGGACTCGAGTCCAGAGGTTTAGGTTCAGGTCCGGACTTGAAAGTCCGGACCTGAACAATAATTTTTGAATATTTTTTTCGTGTTACATGTAAAATTGCATATTGGCAGATATTTTACATGTAATTTGAAAACTATATATACGGAATTATATACAGTCAGTAATTAACACAAAAGTTCAGTTATAAACACAAAAACAGCAATGTTTTCATATTTTTCTAGTGCAAATTTCACGATTTAAGGAAGGTTTAAGATGGTTTAAAACAAAAAGGAGTGTATGAGTGAGAGAATTTTTTTCAAGTCCGGACTTGTTTCCAGACGTTTAGGTATTTTTGGACTTGAACCTAAACGTTTTACAAGTCCGGAACCGGTCCGGGCCGGACCGATCCGCACCACTATAGACAGATAGTATCCCTACATGTATGATGTAGGTCACAAACTGTGCTCCTTGGCCAGCATGTTCTTTGTCTACTAGTACTTGGTCAGCCTCAATTGATTGTGGAGCCTGGTAGAGGCTAACCTCGCCCTTCCTGAGGGTTAGACTGGGCAGATTCTAAAAGGAAGTCATGAGTCACAGAAGTCTTGTTGGTCATATGGTAGCCTGGTATCCATCTAGTTACCTGCATAAATATACATTTGACCATGGAGGTTTTACCTTGTTCCTGGCCATGGAGTGGTCATAGATTTGGGCCAACATCCAAACCAATTATACTTTTATAGCTGCTCTACGTCTTCTTATTAGAATACAAATAGCATTTTTTTAAACAAGTTTGCTTAAGTGCAAGGCCACAGAGACCACTTCTTAGGGCACTGAACTAACGCTCACTGAAGCAGCATCTCTTCTCCCTAAGTCAGAAACATCAAGCTTGACTAACTGACTCAATAGAAGAAGCAGGCTAGAGGTTACAAACTAAGGCTGCTCAGGAAATTCCCTACCCCTTTTAGCTGGAACGGTTTGGATTTGCCTAACAGGAGGAAGAGACTTGGCAGCTATAAAATATAATAGGTTTGGATACCAGGCCAGTCATAAGGGGCATGTTGACCCAAAACTACATTGTATTACTCCATCAACTTGAGTAAAACCTCTGGTCAAATGTATTTATGTAGATAACTGTTATGATGATTATTATCTTTTATACATAGGAATACCTTGTTGTGTATCACAATGTTTCTGACATGAAAGTTCATCTTTGTTGGTAGATAGCATTCACTCGTCACTCGTGTTGAAAACAAGATGAAGGTTTTGTAGAATTCAATGTTTCATTTGGACATTTTCCAAGGTCCAGGGATTCTCTATACACAGAAGCTTAATTAGACAAGTCTACATGTTTGCCAAGTTGTTATGGTTTGTTTACCCCTAAGGGCATGTCCTGTTTGAACTATCTGTATTTGTCAGCAGTAAAATTCTTCTGTACTTAACTCTAGAATTTGGCCATGATTTTAACATATATTTACTCATTGCCATTTTAATTGGACTTGACTTGACATTACAAACTTGCAGTGTTATTAAGCTTATAATTCAACCATTTTTTTATTGTTAAACAATTCCTACTATCTTCCACTAACTTCGAATTCCTTTTGGCTGTATGAAAAGTTCTTAAAAAGTGCCCAATGTTTTAGAGGTGACAAACTGTTTTTCATCAGTCAGGATAATGTGCTATATCACACAAACTTAAGGTCATTGACCTACAATGTACAGGTACATGTACACATTATTTGATTGACAACCAGTACAGTGACAACCTGCTGCTGCAGGGTGCCATTAATTTTGTTCTCTAACCTCAGTCAACTTATTACCTGTTCAATCTCTAAGTGAGTAGAGTGTTGTTCACCTTGCATAGTGAGTTCGATCCCTGGCTGAGTCATACCATTTACTGAAAATGGTACATGCTACTTAATCATATCTTTCTTTGATCTATAATAGCACTCAGCATGTGCTAGGTAAACGCAAACACACACAGTCAGGGACTAATAGTCAGGGACTAGACTAGACTTGCTGTACAGTTTACAGTTTGAACACAAGTTGTGTGTTCCCGGGCTAAATGAACAGAGATGGGCACTGCACTATGTATTATCTGGTGTGGAAAGGACTAAAATAAACCTCAGTCAACTGCAAACTTTATCCAAGGTCACTAGAACCTTGACTGTGGCAAAGGTTTTGGCCAGGTGCCATGCAGGACTCCCCATGATCATATTAGTCTCCACCAGGCTAACTACGCCAGCTACAGGGAGAATACTTGCCAGGAAATTTGGCCACCAGAGGGTTTCATTTGCAAGCCCAGGCGAATTATTGACCTCACCGTGGACTCGGACTCTACTGGCCAATTATTCCTTTTTTTGCCAAATTCTACAATCTGTATGCTCATAGGAAGGCCTGGTGGAGGCTATAGCTAACCATTATCAGGTTTCCAGGGCTGAAGTAAAATTCCTGCATGAATGGAGGAGGGACAGAGTCCACAGCCTTGATTTCCCCCAGGTAATAGACTAAGTGGAGACATTACTCTGTAGTAACATTGAATGGACTGCAGGCAGGTTGGCAGCCTTTATAGATTGCTGTACTTATTGTATGTTTTGTAGTAATACAAAGGGAGGTGTTAATTTTAGTTTAATCATGGCCAGAAGAGTAAGACAGTTAGTAATTTGTTTTGAACCTCCTCCACATAATTGGGAACTCAAAATGGAGGATCATTTGAAACGGATTATCTCAGAAAATACAGTACAGTTTCCTGGATGCTGTGCATGGTGTTAAACACTTAGTTTTTATATTCATAAAGGTGGCGATATGCCTACTGCCTACATGTACGTCCTCAGGCCAGAAACTGGCCCCTTGCTTTCCAGGAGGATCCTCCAAGCAGTCCTAGCCTGGTGGCAATATACCAACTAGTATTTACTGTTACACAGTAATGTATGTAATTCAGTGTCCTAGAATTTGTTTCATAAAATTGGATTTTTTATTTTGCTATGCTATCCCATCAAACACCCCCAAATAAAATGCTGGAGAATTTATCACAAAAGTACTAGTAAGGATATACCAGTCATAACTTATAGTGTTTGACTTAAATTTACTAGTAATGTCCTAGAGCTCAGTTCGCAGCCAGCCTTGTAGATGATTTATTTTCCAAATGAGATTCCCCAATTTCGTTTGCTATCCTATCAAAATCCTCCCGTCAAATATGACAAAGACATTATTGTACAAAGATACTTAATTCAGATATAAAAATGTTTTATCTTCAACTGAAACAGCACTAGACTAAGTACTGAAATAAAGATAGGAGAAGTTAATGTTGCATTCAACATTGTTTTGGGGGAAACAGACCAAACTTTTGAATATTTAAAAAAAGTTTAAGAGTATCATCCCCATCTTATCTTTCCAGGAGTGAACAAAGTCTATAAGAATACATGTGCGTAGGACAGATTCTGAAAAGCAATTACACGTTGACAGGCAAGGGGGTGTTTTGACTTAAAGATCGACCCTTCAAAACCAATTTCCTGGTTCCAGTGTGATTCTGAAAGTCAATTACTATGTACAGAAGCAAGACCTCCCTCTGTATGGTGATGAAACATGTCGGGTGTAATGGAATGCTGAGTAAGTAATAAACAGGAGTACACAGATTAGAGACCTTCCAGAATCAGGAGCTAAATCTTGGCAGAAGGAAGTTAGCTATAGCTACAGATATTTGAAGAGAAAGAGACAGATTTTGTATGAGAAAGAGTTTGTATGAGAAAGAGAAGGGGAAGGAGAAAGAGGGGGAATAAAGATAGAGGGAAGGAGATAAAGATGGACAGAGCAAGAGAGAGAGAAAGGGAGAGAGGTACATGTATGGAGGAAAAGGGACGGGGAAGGAGAAAATGAGGGAGAAAGAGGGAGGGACAGAGAGAGAGGGAAAGGTAGAAGTAGGAGAAAGAGAGGGAGAAAGATTTCCCTTTCCACACAGATGATACATTGGCGTTAGAGCATATGCTTGTATTTTGTGAGGTATCATCACGGGCGGATATCCTACTAGTAGACATGTATCGATCACTGACTCTGTGTCTTCATAAATCAAGTATGTGGCTTGTTGACACATGCTTTGAACTGAATGAGAAATATTGATCAGAGAATAGAGATAACTATAACCTCCTTAAACATTCATACCGCTTTGTGAACCTTCCAATTATAGCAGCAATGAGAATGTATCACTGCATTGTGTATACGTTTTGGGAATCATGAAAATGCAGACAGATAGACAGACAGACAGAAAGACAAGTCAACAACAGTACTACACAACTCACAAAGTATAATGGATTACAGAGTCAATGTTGTGGAACATATAATCACAGACAGTATTTCTAAACAGTATGATGACAACTAAGGTACTGTATTCATGCGGCCCATTGGTGCCCATTGTAATCCTGAGTATGAGGTAAAACCGGTCTATCAGCTTTAAGGTTGGGCTCAGATACACACATGTACAGCGGCACGCCTCACAATAACGGTCTGTCACACCGTCTTTACTAGCATGATTGTAGTCATCAGTATGTAAGGGTTACATCGTTATAGGCTTTAATTCATGTATGTGTCAAAAGTGCAAGATTGTGAGCCTCCGTCTAAGATTACAAAAACCAGCTCAAAATCCTCTTGTTGATTATGCATGCTAGACAATTCTATTCCTCTTGTTTGTTTCTGAATAGTGAAATAATGAGTTCTGTATAATATTATTCAGTCGCTTGTTAAAAAGTGCTGAAAACTGTATTTACCGTGTTATGGGGAAGTCTAAACCATTTTACACAATAGCGTTGAGGCTGTTATGTTATCCATTAACAAATAGCCTTTAGGTGACACCTAAACTAAAGATATGACTTAGTACATGTAGTTACTGTGGAATGTGGATTGAAAGGCAAGCAAAGACTTCTTTGATTAGAATTCAGGCCTAGGGCAGCGTATATTTTACTCTGTCACCAACAATTGCACCCTGCCATAACAGAATGTTTATTGGCAGTTTGGTAGAATTGCCTACAAATACGATTTTACATCTCTGTACAATGAATGGCAGTCTGGACCAATATATCAGTTTGAATGATTCTGGAGGCTGTTGTATTTCTGCATTTAGTTATATTATCATTTCAAAGTTTTTGCAGGGCTTTTACTTCATCTTCATTTGGTAAAAGTCTTGTCAAATTGATGGAAATTTAAATGTTAAAAAAATGTCATGGCCACCCCCATCAACTTTGAAATGGAAGAACCCTATGACATCACTCAAGTCTTGGTCAACATTGCAATTGGTTACCAGGTCCAAAGTCAGGAGGTTTTGTTTTCATTTCCTCTTTTACATGTACATGTGTACAGTCATGTAAAAACTATATATATGTACAATTCTAACCCCTGAAATTATGGTAAGTTTTGTGCTATAGAAGATGGGATTCATTGATATTCTACATCATTGTTAACTTGTATCTAATTTCAATTTATAAAGCAATTTTTACTGTGTCCACTTTCAGTCTTCAAAGACTACTTACTTTATACATAGTGTTATGTGTTACAGTTACCCATGTATGACAACCATACTAGTTTAACAAGTACATGTACATTGTATGTTCCAACAGTTTCTGTGAGCCACGATGCCTCGAGCGTTGATGCGAGCGGACACGATCAGTGCTGACCCCGAGGAAGACTTTGATGTGCTCGATATTCCCGACTACGGGGATTCACCGCTACCAACTCCTGATCCGGCTTCAAGTAAGCACACATGCACATAACGATCTCACACATCCTCATATATTATTGCTGAGTTTCGACTAGTGTTCAATGTAGTGTGTCACAAGTAGTCAAACTCATATTTGCAATGGTTTCAGTAGTAGTAGTATCCAGTATTTGATTATACTGCTGCGGGGTTCCCTGACACAGGTGTGGGCAGCAGTCAGCAAGTCTTCACACCAGGGCATTGCTGTCTCCAGGACCCGTCCCTCTGTCCCAGGACGGAAATTTGCTTGTTTGGACGGAAAAAATTTCACCCTGTCCGTCCCAAAAACTGAACTATATGACATGAAATTGATGAAAATGGACTATCTTTGTAAGCTTAGACTACTAGTAAAATCATGAATTTAACAACGGAAATACAAAATGTTGGCTCTCAAACAATGAGTGGGAGAAGAAAAAAAAATTTGAAGCTATTGACAGCCCTGCACCAGGGTCAGCGCTATTGAAGCCGCACGCCTCAAGAGGCCAGTAATTTGAGGTTTTGGTCGTATTTGGAACCATTTGAATGTAGGTCAATCAATAGAAGTCTGGCCCAGGTGCAAGACAATGTTTATTGCCTGTAGGATAAGTGCCACCTCCATACAAGGGCAGACAGTACTACATGAACATTATTTCCCCAGAGCGGAAAAGTATTGACTAAATTGAGCCTGTCTGTGCATGCAGGTGTTTGAATGTGTGTGTGTGTGTGTGTGTGTCTGTGTCTGTGTGTGTTTACTTGTTTGTGTGTGTTTGTGTGTCCACGTGTGTGTGTCTGAGTGTGTGCACGTGTGTGTTTGTGCATGTATGTGTGTGTGTGTGTCTGTCTGTGTAGATATCAATTATTGTTTCCAATTGATTTAGTCCATTGATTCTCTTGGCATTGATAAACAGCCTTGGAGGTCTTAACAATTTCAATTCAGACTCTTTGATGAGTTTATTTCATACCCGATTTGTGTCACCAAATTAACGACATGTCTTTTGTATCATCATGATGCTAGAGAGGCTTGAATTGAGTCTGCAACAGAGGCTATATATAATACACATGTTGATGATCTGATGCCTTAACTTACAATGTAATGCACACACTAGTTTGATATCTGGCTGTTCATGTGTCTAACGTGTGATCTCTCCTATATTGTTAAGTACATGTACCTACTGGAGTGAGCAGGAAGAGACCAGAAGGTATTCTCTACCTGCATGTGAATGTGACGTGTTGGAATGATGTCTATGTGCATGTCTTTTTAAAGGGAAAGGCAATAAAATCCAATCTTTGAACCCCAGATCTTGTTTTCTCATAATTGTATCCAAACCTATTGTTCGTTTGTCCTCTCTATTTGCGGAGATTGCCGGAGAAGATAAAAGACTCGGCAGCCATACTTTGAATGCATTTGAGTTTGCGTTGATTTGATCTGATTTGGAAAATGGAGTGTATGCGGTTGAAACAAGGTTACATAGATGGAAAAAAGACTGAATTTTCATCATGGTAGTTTTAAGTTTGCTGTGAGAGGTTACAGTGAAAAACATCAACATCAAACCACCGCAAACTTAAATGCATTACAGTAATTATCAACTCAGGATACCAGGCTAGTTTGATTGCTTGTCTAATTCCTTGTGAACCCTTATTGGCTAATTTCTAATGACACCACAGATTTTCCAGCCAGCTAATGAAAGTTGGTGTTACATTTTGCATCCCAGTCTGACCAAAACCCTGACCAAAGAGAATGGTGGATCCAAGTAGATAATTAAGGATTTGGGTTTCACTGGATGTTAGATTTTCTTGCCTCCCCTTGTATGGCCTCAGTAGAGCACCATGATCAAACTGCATGGCTCAGACTCATTATATAGAGACTCATTATATAGTAATTCCAGTGACCGCTCAACTACCTAGCTGTCTGATATAAAGTGATCTATCGACTTCACCTTTTTTATCTAGGTTGGACAAGATTGAAAATTGACCTCCCAGATTGGATTGTCAGACTCAGTGAGAGCAATCTGATGGTCAACTTTCAATCTCTATCTAGTATCAGTCTAGATACGTCTTGTTCAATTTTCTTCTTGTGCCCACATTCAATATTGTTCAGTGGTATTAAAGTTACTTTGCATGGAATACGTTTTGTGTTACAATAAGTTTCCCAAGGGGCTCGTTTTCAGTGAGTCTAGACAGCCTGACTAGGTAAATAATTCTTGGTCAAATTTAAGACTGTATGATTATCATAATTATCAAGCCTTGAGGGCTTACTGCACAGTATCATAATTTTACTTTATTGCCATCTCCTATATTGATATTCGGATCTGAGTGCTCGGTAATATGTTTTGTCTCCATCCTTTGGAAGAGAACCAGTTTTACATGCATGCAGCCTTTAATTTCAAATGCTAATGCTTACTATACGCCAAATAACAGTTACTCAAGCAACTGGATATGATTTTGAAAAATCGTATTTTCCAAAATCATAATGTCATATTATGAGTAACTGTTATTTGGTGTATCGTAATACCTGGATGTCTAACCTTTATCAACGCCTAATGCTTACTAGTATATCATTTTTGGCAACGTCGCAGTGGCAGAGCTTAAACAGATTTCATGAAGGAGTGCAATATCTCAGTTGTAATATTTTACATATCTTACTCCCCCTTGCAACATTTTTTGCATGACATATAAGGGGAATGTTGAAAGACCTTTGCTGATTTTTGCAAAGGAAAGATACTAATATTTGCTTCTTTTTAAAAAAAATTTTATTCACGTATCAATAAGCATAGGACAAGAAGTGCTTAATATATGAGTATTCTGCTCTTGAATAACAAAATAACAACAGACGGTAACAAATAATCACAAACGTGACGTACAAATCCAGTTGAAAACAAATACATGTATCAAAACGAGCTAAATCAACTAATTTTTGCTACGTTTTTTCCCCCTCAGATACCAGTCCCTTCAAGGTTCCGTTCTCCAGTATCCACAAGGACCCGGTTCCCTTCAACCACCCCAAACGGGCGGGGTTTATCCCCGGGGAGCCCATTGATGTGAAGATCATCGATGTGGAGAGGAGCTACAGGAGGAAACCGCTCAACCCTAACCTGTGAGTCTGGGGATAGGGGTGGGTGAATGAACGAACGAACAAACATACGAACAAACAAAGGAACAAATGAATGGGTTTATCCCGGGGGAGCCGATAGATGTGAAGATCATCGATGTTGAGAGGAGCTATAGGAGGAAAACTCTCAACCCAAACCTGTGTCTTGTAGATCTGGGGGTGGGAGGGAGGTTGTGAATGAGGGCAAGAGTGAATGAATGGATGGCTGATTAGTAACCGTAGTGACAAAGTGAGAAAAAAATGAATAGATGAGTGAGCAAGTAAGTGAGTAAGTAAGTGAGTGTCACTGAGTGAATATATGAGTGAGTGAGTATGTGTGTGAGTGAGTGAGAGAGCTTAAATAAATGAGTGAATGAATGAATGAATAAATGGAGGATTGATTTATGTTGTTAGTGAGCAAGTCAATAGATGAATGAATGAACAAAAGGAGGAGTGAGTGCACTGGTTGTATCTTTATTAGTGCGTTATAAGGGGGACGTTGGGTTGGAGATCTGTTTGGATGTATCTTTCCAGGGTGGCAGAATTATGTACCCCAGGTGGAATTATGTTAGTAGGACGTTACATAATTATCATCAAACATGACGTCCAATCAGGTAAATGGCTACTTGGAGTGCAGATCAATCCCACTAAAGAAAAACCAACCTCGATAAGCAATCATGACGAATCACTATGATAGCAGTACACCAAATTAGTTTCTCCCAAACACTGAAGCATCCCCATCCAAACCATTTAGATAATACATGTACGTGCAATACTGCCATGTGCTCAGGAAATGATACACACCACAGCGACAGGTGCGGTCTATCTGTATTCTTTACATACGCTGTGAGATTTAGTGGAGGTATAATGAACTTGCCCTTGAGAGTTTCCCTCGATGTATTATTCCGTCTCCGGATGAGCTGAGATTTAAGATCAAAGGCAGAGGTTCGCCACATGTCACATGTCATGTTGGGATTGTAGCAAACCTCGGCAGACATGCATTAACCATGTAATATAACTAAAGCCCACGATGTACTTGGTTGTAATCTTTTTCCGTGACCTTGAACTTCAAGCTGTCAAGGGGAACGTTGATCAAAGAGAAGGGGCCCAAAGCCCCCCTTGCTGTTAATAAAACATTCACTGCACTACATGTACATGTAGCTATTGGATAGGAACTGTTCTGTTGCATTTGAGTACAGTCAGATCAGCTCAAGATCTTGAATACCACTCAGGGGACCGATAGAATCCTATCTATGTGGACTATGGACTGGATTCTTAATGTTTGTGTGAATGGCAAAAATTATCTAAGGTACCAGCAAAAAGGGGTCACATTAGCTTTTATCGGCTTTTTATGTATAGACTGGGGTGTTCACTTGTACAGGTTTTACTTTTAATTATTACTAATTAAATACAAAATGGTCAAAGAGTTTAATTGTGAGTCTTCTGACCCATGTTGTTAGTAAAGACAAATAGTTAATTGGTAATATTCTGACTTATCAACAATAAAATATGCCACAAAATCTAACTGACAGTTTTTAGTCAACTACGTGCACTAAACTAAAGTTAATGTAAGAAAATCAAATCATATAAAGCAAGGACAATTATCATCTCTGCATGCACAGGTATTTTTGTTGATGAATGATAAAGTAGCAGACAGCCAGCACTTCCATTGGCCCCATTCAATCCAATTCCTCCCTTATTGATCGAATGAAAGAAGGAAAAGTATCGTAATTGGTTTTCCTGCCATATGGCCCTGTGCACATATAGTTCATATCAATAGTTATCACCTGTGCTAGCATTACACAGTGCATATTTTCTCTACTAACATAAAAGGTTGAATATTCAAACTACATTTTGGAAACCAACTGAGCCCCAAAATTCTACAATGAAACGAAATAAAAAGGGAGTTTTAAAGTCTATTTATCTATTTATTTATTTCTGTTTTCTTTATCCAAGGTGGATGCAGTCAGTGCTAAACGCACTGCTTTTCAGGTGTGCCCTGCACAAAATAACATAAACAGACTAAATAACATAACAAGGAAATAACATAGAATAATGAACAGAAAGTAACCAAAAAGATAATATATACATAACCGAGAGTTTTTTTAGCTTTTCCGATTCTGGCTCTGATCTGTCATTGATTCTATTTCATGCCCCATCTGTGTCATCTGATTAACGACATGTCCTTCATTTGTGTCATGGTAGAAAGGCTGGAATTGATTGGCATTTCATCAAGCTCTTTGGAGTCAATGATGTGAATGAAATTTTGTATCTCACTCGAAATTCATCACCAAGACAGTGTAGCATATTATGTCATTAAATGTCATTGGGAATTCTAAGGATGTTGCTTTTATTTATCTTGCAATTATGTCTTCCCTTTACATCATCAATTATGTATAATTTTTCTGTGACAATCCCTCAGTATAACATTATGCTATGGTGCATAATTATTTTATGTTTAAATTTTAAAAGATAAAACAAGCATTTAGCTCAAAATCTTAATAGTATCAGTGAATAATGCAACATTTATTTTGATATTCTTTCAAACTACTTCCTCTCAAGCATATTCCTACCATACATACTATGATTACAGTTTCATTCTGTCAACATTACATGTCATCAATATTCATTTTTAAGATAGTAAATTTAAGTTTATCAATCAATCTAGACAAACATTTTCACCCTTGACTATTTTCCCCATTCCTTGCAAAATAGTGAAGTCCCATTTCAGAATAGATAGTTATGTCTGCACCTGTGAGGTGCATCTTACATGTAACTTTACCAGTAAATATTACATGTACATGTAAGTCTAGACTTGAAATATGGATTAAATTAATCATTCATCAGTCAGTTATCCTACCAGACGATCTTATCCAACAAAATAGGTCGTCCAGTGACCTACATGTAGATATAGCAATAACTTTCAATCTGTTGTACTAAATATCCCATGGACACTTTACAAGTAAAATGTCTTTAAAATTCTGTTTGAAGTGATAAGACTAAAAGCCTTCATGGTCTCTCTAATGCCTCTGTATAGCCTAGCATGTATAATTCTGGGTATAGCCTAGGTTTAAACAATCATGTATAATTCTCAGACTAGTAGAATTAAATTACAGCGCAGCAAGTCTTGATCAAAGTAACTAACCGTCAAATATTAGAAATAGGTCATGGACTAACCTACATGTAGACATAACAATAAATTTCCATCTGTCGTACACAAAGAGCTTTGAAATCATGTTTTAAATGATGAGAAGGGAATATTTTTTGGGTAAACATTCAAGTAGAATTCACACTCTGAATTCTACTTAAAACTCAAAACTTATTGCATGGTAACTTTACCTGTGAAATTCAGGTAGAATTACTGTGCAATAAGTTTTGTTCAATTGAAAGTAATTTTACACTCATGATTTTGACAGGCTTGTGAAGTGGACTAATTACTGTCAGTTATTCAATACTTCAACACCATTGTGCCTTTTTTATTCAATCCCTTTTGAATGATCTCTGTAATATACTTTCTCTGTGAAGGTGACACCAGCTAAGTCCCAGGGACACGCCCTAATCTTGAGTGACTGGTGACCATGCTAGTGCATGGCAAATGCACAATCGTGTAGGTGAAGTAAGGGTTATGAGCTTACATGTGTATATCACTCAATTTCTCCCAAGAAACTGTTATTGCAGTTGTCAATCTCACTAACTGGAAATAGGTCAGTCTAATGGAACTGTCCAGTGCCTTGAAGTAAATTACACATACAGGAGGCCATTACTGGTTTTATTAGATGGTTTATTAGGTTGGCTTGATGATTTCTCACTATTTGGGTGACCGGAGCCTTCAAATGCTTCCAAAAGATCACGATCAGATGACCAGACCTAGTATAGAGGGCTAATACGGTACATAAACAGAGGCCTGGAGCCTAGTAGAGGGTTGAATATTCATCTGCTTTAATTCAGAATTCACCCAAAGAAAGTAGTGTGTACTGCTATACAATACACAATGTACAAACCTGGCTTGAAAAAACTCTGATATTGCAGAAAGAAATACAGGCAACTTCCAATTCGGCAGGCAAAAAAGGTAACACAGCAGAGGCTTGTTATAAATTTAATGTATTCAGGAAACACAATGCCATAGGAAAAAAGTCAGTAAGGAATTATTTTGAGCCCTGAGTGCAATAGAACAGCTTCAAGGAAAACTTTCATCTTCAAATCAAGAACACTAGTCAGTTTTTGTCACATGACAAAGGTATAGATTATGCAAACCAAAGAATCTATGACAGTCCATACATTTCACTCATAATTGACCTCAGTAGAGAGATGTCTTTGAAAATGAATTGGGATGCATGGCAGCAGTGGGGAGGATTAGAAGTGTGTCTTGCTTATTGATCCCCCAGTTTGTGTAATTGTGAGAGCACAGATGGCAGAGGAAGATTAAAGACAGACCGATGAGATGTGCTCTGGTAATCACACAGAAAAGGGTCACCAGGGCTGGGAAGATGGAAGATGTCATTAGTGCTTAAGAGGGCCTGCATGCTCTTTTCCTTAAGGCATATATAGGCAGCCCTATTGTTATTTCCCATAATTGTCTACAGGGAAATCTGTCATTCATATAATTTGTAGTGAGGCAACCAAATTTTGATTGCCTTCCTGTATTTTATCGTAATACCTAGGGGGTTCTTCTGAATTCAAAGTGTTGTCGGGACCCCCTATGCAGACCCTAGTTGTGATTGAACAAAAAACTTTTAATTAGTTATCTAAGATTGTAGTATTTGTATAGGGCTTAGATTTTGCAGCACAGGAAAGATAAGGAGTCTCCAATATCTTCGGTTCATAAATTACAGTACATGTATTAACACAATGGAAGACAGAACATATTACATGTATGTTAGTTGTCCAACTTAGAAACACCACATGCAAGAATCTAAAAATTTAAAGTAATAAACTGTTACATCATATATGTCATGCTGTAGTTTATTTTGGGTCTGAGTTTCAGATCTAGAGAATCTAAATTATTTAGGGGGCTTACCTTGCTACATGTAGCTCAGAAATATCGCACATGAACTTATATTTTAATCAGACAATGTACATTGTATCCATTGATTACAATGAATTTTGGAATACTGAAAAAATATGCTAGCTGGGCAACCCTGGCATTTAACTACATGTTCCATGCAGAACCAACAGATAGATATTTAAAAAAAGTACTAAAATTAAATCGGAATTAGTAAAAATCTTTTCTAACACATTCGGTACTATAAGGTCACAAAGTTTCCCTTCCCAGCTCCCCTGATGTGATAGTGATACGCCACCTGTTTGACCCATTTCTATGATAAAGTAATTGCAGGTCACGCTAATTTGATTAGAATCCATGGGGCGGAGGGAAAATTGCATTAACAGAACATAAGAACAGCCTGCTTGGCTGAGAGTGCTTATCACACTCTTTTGACGAGAACTGAGATGCAGTCAGGTATCCATATTAGATTTGCCTGTCACCTGGCTTGAAAGCCTATTAGATTCTGAGGGTTTTTCGCGTCATTAACTAACTTTATTGCCAGTCATTGTGTTGGAATACAAAATGTCTAGTACATAAGTGTCAGTAGAAATGATAAATCCTTTGTTGTACCTCATTTAATTATTCTTGTTTAAATCAAAGTAGTCAAGTCTTTTTTAAGGAAAATTCTGAGACTTATAGATGCTATTTCCTAAGTGATAAAAGATACAACTGGCATAAGAACATTCATAGGCAGAATTTCTTGTCAGGATTCTCAGGAACAGAGTGTCCACTATCTTTTATTACATCTGGAAGTGTCTACAAATTACATTTTCTCCTGACTGCCTTATTTGTCTTGAGGTGAGTGATGATATTAACCTCCCACTGGCCTTTACCCTACAACTCTTCCTGTTCCATTCCTATTCTAAGCTTTTTTCTGTTTCTTTTTTGCAGCTACACTATCAATCTCCAACATGGGGAGCACACCTGGACCGTCAAGCGCAGATATAAACACTTCAGACAGCTTCACGAGGCCATCTTGCTGTTCAAGGCATCACTGCATGTACCTGTACCAACAGCAAGGTACTGTGTAAAATTTTGTTGTTAACTATTTCAATGAAAATAAACGTTTTTTACTCCTGACCATACTGTTCATAAGTCAACAAAGACTCAAGCTCCATGTATGATAGTATTGATAATATCATGGAGAATCTGATGATCATCAGTCTTTATGTTATGATCATCATAATGTATATATTAAGTTTAAAGCACTGACTGACATTTGATATGTCGATGAAGGTTAGATATCCAGGTATAAATAAACTACCCCCAAAAAAGTATCTTCACTGATGAGAGACAGTGGATGCCGCCTGAAATGTCATAGCCATTTGAGTAACTTTTTTTTTTTACCCTTTAGGACTTCAAATTACAAGAATACAATTTGAAACTTTCGAATTCCACAGATTGCATCTTTAAGTTGATTGAACAAAATTTAATGTGTTGTTGTTTCAGACAAAGGGAGAAAAGACGAAGTGTCAAGGGGCAGCCGAGAAAACTTCCCAAACTACCCAAGACTCCAGATGCCCTCATCACTGGAGCTCGCCTCAACAGGAGGATGGTGGGTGCAGTTCAGTCACAATCTGCTAGGTGACACTGCTGAGCAGTCACTTTAAAACCTTAAAGTTTGCTCTCAGTCTTTGTTATTTTTATAAGATAGCAAATCCTGTAGTATATTACCCACCAAAACATACATGTTGTATTGATAATTTTGTTCAACGCTTATGGTAACAATGTAAAAAGTTCTTACATTTTTCTGTCAGTAAGCAAATATGTTTTGGTCTTTGGGTTTTGTCAGTTTCATTAGTGTCTGTATTCCTGTGTAGGAACAACTTGAAATCTACCTTCAGAGACTGGTCAACATTCGCACTTTCAGGAACCTGGAGCCTACGGTAAGTTCACTTTCATTCAGGAAGGTCAAATCATTTTATGTTTGTTTGCTTTGTCAATCACATAATTTTAATCTATGAAATACTAGTAAAGGAGATAATTGCATTTCCCATGATAAGTGCATTTTATTTCAGATGTTTAGAAACTACACGTATTAAGCATAGAAAGACACAATAACCACAGTGCATATATGTGAGGAATACATGACTATGTCGTCTGTTGGAGATACATTGTAATGTATCGAGTGACTTTCTATCTGTTTTTCAACAAAGTCTATAGTGTATTCATCTTCCACGTTGTATTTTCAGCTGAAGTTTCTTGAAGTCAGTCATTTGTCATTTGTCAAGAATCTTGGCAGTAAGGGCAAGTAAGTATAGTACACCTCGAAGTATCATCATTATCCTAATATTTACATTACACACTGCAAACACACTACAATAATTAGTAGTATAAACTATGTGATGACAGTAATAGGCACGGATAATGATGAAGTTACCATCATTATCATCATCTTGGCACCTAATTTGCACTAACGTTATGTACATAATCATCAAGAAATAAAGATTGTGCCAGCATTAAGTTTTGAAGTAAGATTCTCAAGGAGTAGGTCTTGCTTAATTTTTAAGTTAAGAAGTATTGAAAGTAACTATATGTGATATCTTACCAGCAGATTTAAACTCTGAACACCAAAACATTTCTTTTAAGTGTAATAACAACTTTAAAGCGGGTATCTCACTGGACTCGCTGTAACTGAGCGATTTGACACTGAGCGCTCAACAAAGTTCTTTGATAGAAAACATATCTTTTTACGCTTTCTGTCTTTTATTGTCTTTTTAGTCCTACATGTACTTGTACATTTTATACATACATGATATTCCCATTATGAAATTAAGGGTAACACAAATCCAATTTAGCATGCATCAAGGCCACCACCATGCATTAGTCCAGTGAGATACCTGCTTAACTTACAGTGCTGATCTCTAATACTGTACTCATGCTTACATGTAATCTTATTTCCCTTGCCCAGAGAGGGAGTGATACAGAAGTATCCAGGAGGACACCACACCTTCCATGGCTGCTGTAACCCGTGTGGCTTCTCCTTTGCCATGCTGGGCAGTCGCAACAAGAGGTAAGTTAAACGTAAAAATGTAAAATCTGTAGCCTCAGTTTTACAAACCTATTATAGCTGCTAAGTTTCTTTGTCTTATTTGCCTAACAGGACAGAGAGACTTGGTACATTGTAGCTATAATAGGTAGAACATTTGGGCATTGTAACTGCTATACAATTCAACATTGACATACATACATGTAGATATGCCAAATTGTACCATTCAACCCAATGGCTGCAAACAGAACTGAATAAACCAATCTACTTCAAATCTGTAACTTCTACATTGTACTTCTAGTAGAAGTACATTATTATTATCAAGTTGTTTCTAGTGAGAGTAACTATACTATATTATTGGATTCAATTACAAGGAGAACATGGAGAACGTCTAGTATACTAATTAAAATATAATAAGAGCTATCAGCAGAGTAGGAACAATGAATTACATATTTTAAGATCATGGAACAGGCTAAACACAATGTATCTTATAAATGTTGTTATAATTGTACAGTTTTATGGTTCTATGAATAATGACTGCCTCGAGCTAGTAATTCTCACCCTCAAGAAACCAATCAAATTGGAGAGTCTTATCTGTCTTGTGACAAATGTGGTGGTTCTGTGTTGATTGGTGGAGCTTCTAAACCATTTTTGTTTTTAAAGCATTGTCCCAGCCAGTTGAGGTTACTGCCCCTCGTTTAACCCTGACCTCCCATTGGTTGAAGGTCTAAACGTTTAATATGGTAATGCGACAGATACAATGTAAACAGAAAGCGTTACTAAGTAAACTCTAAACTGTCTATTTTCCAACAGAAGCCTTCTTGACAATCTACAGTTACTAATTCAAAAGTATATTACATCATTTTGATCTTCAATGACTTCTGTATCTTTAAACTATTTCTGAATTTTATCTCGCCATTTTTTTTTCAACCTTTATTTAACCTTGAAAGTATGCAAAACATACACTCATTCGGCCGAGGCCGTTTTTCAAGAGTTCAAAGAAGGTCAGGGGTCCTTTCAACGTACCATCGGAAAATAGAACATAAATTGTTATACAAAGATGACGTTACAATCAGTATTCCTATTCCTATTTTAGAACTTAGTCCTTAGTCCTTACAGACAAAAGACCAGTGTGACAGACACCTCGGTGTGCCCAGTTGAAGGTGTGACTGCCTGAGGCTCTTCTCTCCCCATGGATCGTTAACACCTGAACGAGAGGGGCTAATTACAGGGTATACTTCACACAATGGATCTGTTCTGTTATATTCGTAGTGAAAGGTGTTTCGTCATGTGTTGTTAATGAAGTCTGTGAAAGTACAGAAGGTGCTGTTCACAGAATATTTTACCTGCATGGGAGTCACTCAGGAGGGTAGGAAAGGAGTGGGAGGATGTCACACCCAGGAAGAATCTAAATATTTCTTACAAATATTAGTTGACAAAGGGCTCCTATCAATTTCATAAATATACTCAAGGAGGTTAATAAATGGTCTATATAACCTCCTTGATATACTGGTAACATTTTGTGGTTCCAAAGGTAAAAATAGCTAATATTGTCATTAGAAATGAATATATTTTTAAAAGCATTATTTTGCAGCTGATTCTGCTCACTAAGCATATAACACTTACTATAAGTTAAGATAAACCTGTGTTCTTTACATGGGTACATGTATCTTCAAACCTACACCACGCAGAATCACCTCAGACCTTCACTGTCCCAATGCAACATCATACAATGTATTATTGTATACATGGTTATTATTCATTACATATTGCAGTCTTTGGTTGCCCAATTACAATGTACATGTTAAAGATTGTCACCTGTGTTCCTCTCTTGGGTCAGTTTGTAGACTCCTTATTCAGCAGTGGTGGCATTACATTCTTACATTTCCCTGTACCAACTCTAGGTCTGACTGTTCATTTTCAAACCTTTGTAACTCTTGTTTTTCCACTAAATCATCCATGATAATAAGATTATAGTAGAGTTGACCCTTTCCCTAGTAACGGTGTTATCTCACCCCTGTCTAAAGCTGTCCCAACTTCTCCTTTCGCGTCATCTGTCATTGACTGTTGCTTTTCTTGATTCTCGCCCGTTAAAGTTTCTTCTGATGAGTTTGAGGAAGACTCTTCGCTTGGTGATGTTGACGTTTTGTCTTTATTTTCTCCTGGGCTCAACGTAACATCTAGCTGGTCATCTTTTGCTACATTTTGTACTGGAGAGTCCAAGTTTGATTCTTTGCTTCGTAGTGGTGGCATCTCATATCCATTTCCTGGCAGTCCTTTTTTCATGATTCCGTTTTGTTTGAGTTCTTCCTTTCCCGACTCAACAGGCTCTGTTTGTACTTCTTTATCAGCTTTGTGAGGACTCAATTTCTCTGGCGTGTCCATTTGAGGATCAAACGTCGACCCTTTCTTTAGTAATGGCGACATTTCGTATGCACTTCCATCCTGCTCAATGTCTACGACTGCATCTGGCTCGCCTTTTTTCTCCCACTTCTCAATTTTATCTTGCAGAGAATTCAAGTCGCTCTCTTTGTTTAGTAGTGATGATATCTCGTTTTCGCCACTTTCTTCTTCAATTTCCGAGCTTTGCTGTTCCTTTGCTTTTTGACGTAGCTTCTTGAACAGTTTCTTGGTAGGTAAACCATTTTGTGATACTTTGTTCAAAAGGATGTAGCAAATGGCGCTCACGATACCAGTTCCTACAGAACAGACTACCCCTGTGACGACCACTAGTGTTGTAACACTTGGCGTAGACGACTCCTGTTTTTCTACCCCTGACAATAGTGGTTCCTCCTCATTAGTAACCAAAGTAACCGTTGTATGCCGCCGTGTCGAGAGTTTTGATGTTGAAGATGTTAACAGCTTCTTTTTCTTTGTTACTGTAGCCTTTTGTAGCGATGGTGAAAATGTCGTTCTTGGTTTGGTGGTGACTGTAACTGCTGGATTCTGTGTGGACTTTTCCATGGGTGGTAAGGATGACAGTTGGATTTGTGGTAGCACAGCTGAGTTTTGTGTAGATGGATTGTTTGGTACTGATGAAGATGCCGTTGATTTGTGTTGCGTTGCGAGAGATGTTGCTGGCTTTTCTGTGGACCTTCCTTTTGAAGATGATAACGGTGCACTCTGCTTGGTGGTTGATAAAACTATTGAAGCCTGTGTGTGGGTTTTTGATGACGAGAAAACAGATTCTGAAGATGGTATGGTTTCTGTTTGCTCCGTGGCATTTGCTGCGGGGCTCTGTATGGGGGGCTCCTGTGATGATACAGGAGACAATGATGATCCAGTTTCCATAGAATCGGTCAACATCTCAGCAGATACTTCCATCGGGGATATGGACAATGGGTTTCCTACAGATGATGAGAAAACAGATTCTGACAATGATACGGTTTCTGTTTGCTCTGTGGCGTTTGCTGCAGGGCTCTGTATGGGGGGCTCCTGTGATGATACAGGAGACAATGATCCGGTTTCCATAGAATCAGTCAATATCTCAGCAGATTCCATTGGGGATACGGATGCTGTTTTTTCTGCAGACATAGAGACGGGAATTTCTGGGGAAATTGATGGAGAGGATGACTTTGGTGGTTCTGATTGCGATGGGACCACATCCATTGGATTCCCAGTCAATTCTTCTTCTGACAAAGACGTCACATCTTCCAGAAGTCCGTCCATCGGTGAAGGAGACATTCCTGAAGGTGTCTTGGCAGTAACTGTTGACTTTTGTGCTGAGCTTTTCTCTGTTGGTGGAGATAGTGTGTCCTGTTGTTGCTGTGTGGCCTCCATTGTGGGTGTCTGTGTGGAGTTGACTGGGGCTGCTGTAGTCAGTGTCAGCAGGGCCACTAAGATGGCTAAGATGACCAGGGGTTGAGTCATGATTTTTGTCTTTAGGTGTTTCCGATTCTGTAGAAAAATGCAAGCCGTGCATGTTTAAGTACAGAAATAGAAAAATTTGGTTGAATGAAGATTCAGCATGCAGTTTATTTGATAATTATTATATCTTAAATTTTTTTCTGTGTTTTTATGTTCACAGTTTTCAGGGTGCTTAAAATCACCAGTGTTTCCATGATTACTGAATATAGTATGTGACTATAGGGCTAAAGTGAACCACCACAAACACTTATGGCATTTACAGTTTAAAGCTACTAGGTATTTTCTGTAAACGTTTAACAGCCATTCTGTACTCAGTCAAAGCATGATTCTAGAGGCTCATAGTGTAATGTAAATTAAAATAGCCAGACCTACATATGTTGGTACACACGGTGGCATCTCCCTAATATCTTATCAACAAGTGTGTGGGTCTTATGGAAGACTTTTAGCTAAACGTGCGTTATAAAACATGCCTGAGGCTCCCTCACACACACAAACACGGGACCGATGGCTTAGCGTCCCCCTCAAGGACAAACTAGGCGACCTAACCAGTAAACAGCTGTTTCACTGAGGGTCAAATGGGGTGAAATGTCCATTCCCACACAAAAAAAGTAGATTGACTTGATTAACACAAGTCATGGTGCTGTACATGTTAGTACTACAGGTATTAGATTTAGATTTAGAATGAAAGTTATCTGATAAAGGGGGTCTTCTCATCAGAAGTCTTCCATCTTTTCAGTTGCTATCATGGTAAACTTCATTGAATAGAATATCTTATCATCTACAATTTGATCAAACAATTACATTTTCAAGATTGTAGCAGCAAATTCATATTTTTGGGTTGACTGAAAAAACATTGTACTTTGTACACATTATGCAAGGTTGCCTATGCAACATGCATTGCATACATGTGCACTAGTACTGTGAAATGTTCACCCCACCCGGCTACATGTACATGTAACAGGTACACTGGACTTAAATAATGACCAACAGTGTACATTTTCTAATGACTCACCTGGTAGTCCAAATGTTATAAAACATCAGAGAAGTCAGCAGTCTCTACCATGAGGTTGGCATGCAATTGGCAGTCACGACTAGGCAGTGCTCAATGGATTATTACAAGTGCTCTTTTTACCTGAATGTTTGAGCAGTGACAATTTCACCTGCTGACAAAAACTGGTTGTATCACTGAATGTGTTGATTGGTTCAAACCTTGCCTGGAGGTCTGTGTGTGTGGCATAGGGTCACCTTAAAGGTGTGATCATGTTTCACTCAGCCTGTCAACTGTAATTTTGTTTGACATCACAGTGAATACAACAGCCACCAACAAATGATGTTTTAAAAGTACAGAAAACTTAAACACCTGTTCGGACATGCCCAAATGTTATTTATGTTTCCTTATTTGTTGTGCTGGTGCTGTTGAAATAAGTGGTGCTGTTAAAATAAGTTGTACAACTTGAGGGCACTCCTTGTTTTATTGTTACAGTCTTGCATGATAAAAAAAATGTTAATATTTTGAAACGAATCTTGAAACAGAATCAATGTACAATCAAAGGACCAGTCTTTTTTATACTGTAAATGCAGAAATGTTTGCGGTGGTTTTATGTTTGTAAGCTCTTCACCACAAACTTAAAACCACTGCAAACTTTTTTGCCCTCCTACCCCCTTGTCTACTATTGTCTCAAACGAGAGGTTTAAACCACCGCGAACACTCCATTTTCTCCCTACTGGAAAATCAAATGCAAACTTAAATGCATTTACGGCAGCTAAGAAGTTCAGGGGTTAGATAGTCCCACATATGAGGTTAAACGTGTTATCCAGCATTAGTGCCCGAGGTGCCCTACCTACATGTAAGTTGTGATGAATAGTTTTGAATAATGGATGTGTAACTCAATAGAACTGGTCCTTGAAACTAAATGTCTGAACAGTCCAGGGCACCAGAAAATGGAATTCTTTTTCCACAATCTATAATTTATAAAAGTATTTATCCTGCCAACCTTTTGGTAAGTCTTAAGCTAACTTCTTCAGGGCATAATGGCTTAACATTTCTGTACTCCTTGCCACCTTTATACATACACGTAGTGGTAAAGATGCCACCTCAAACTTAGATTTGATACAGGGCTGTCTCCAGCTTTGATTTTTCTCCATCACACTCACTGACATTTGTTTGGGAGCCTAACTTATTAATTTCCATTGTTAAATATGTCATTTTAAGCTTACAGAAATACTTTTCTTTGTCATGAAGTTCATATTTTTTGGACAACAGGGTAAGAAGAAAAAATGCTGTCCCAACAAGGAAATTTCCAACCCGGGACAGATGGAAGGACAAGTCTAGTGCAGGCAGCCCTTATTTGATGCACAGCCCTCAAATAAATAATATGCAGGTTTTACCTGTTGTAATCCTGTTTCTATCCTTTATTTTAGGTGGTTCCTGGTGAAGGATACGTTTGTGGCGTACGTACGACCAGAGGACGGGAGAGTTGCGGACGTGCTGCTGTTTGATCAGGAGTTCAGCGTGAAGTCAGGCCGAGAAGAAACTGGTCTAAGAAACGGTCTTGTCTTGTCCAACTTCTCCAGGTTTGTTCTATGATTCCATACATATCATCTTTCAGCTACTACAAAATAATTAATTTTCAACATTTTTACCTTTAGCCAATGAGAGGTAAAAGAAAACATGCAATATTTTGCTGTCTTTCCATGTATTGTTTGCAAAATATTATAACACATAGGGTTCTCTTTACTAAGAGATTTCAAGGTAGCCTTTTGGTTGTCACATTTGTATTATAGTGCAGATGGTTAGGCAGCAGGTAGAAGTTTGGAATCTTCAACAGTAAAAGTAACTGAAGCTTTATCTCAACCAGATGAGATCTGGGTTTTAAAGAAGAGACAGAGTGTGTCTCAAAAGCTCCATGAAATTTCAAACTTCTTGTTTTGTGTAATCGTTAAATATTTCATCAAAAGTAAGCATGTAATCTCAATGAGATGACATTTTTTCAGGCGCCTACTAGTGGAATGTTGGACAGCCCGTAAGCTGGAAGAGTGGAAGCGGGGGATAGAGCTAACCGTGAAGCGTCACGGGAGGGACTTCACCCGGTGGAACAGGTTCAACTCATTTGCACCGGTCAGGACAGACACACAGGCACAATGGTACGGATTCTGCCAACCACTCCCATAGCACATCAACAGAATATAATGTACACACTTGAAAGACTTAGTCTAGAAGTGATCAGCCTGGCTGATGAACTGTTTATATCTATCTGAATAATCAACAAGAGTCCGTAGGACACAATTCTCCGTGAAGTATTTATAGTATGTACAAGTATTGACCCACACAAACTTTGCATCTCTGCACAGTCCAAGTAGTGTTTTAGAGCAAGTAAAGAAAAAGTGTTTGTTTATCTTTTTCTTTCAATACAGGAGTGGTCAACCTGCTGAAAAGTATGTTTTTACAGCATGACATAGATGGGATCTAGAAATTCCGGGAAAAGTCACAAAGTTAGATCTAGATGGCCCCTTTTCAATTATCAACGAACCATTCAGCCTTACAACTAAGATGTATCAGAAATCACAAATATGCAGTAAATCCTCTTTCCACAATTTATTGCAGGCCGGCCTGATCTATAGCTATCAAGCTATTTGCAATAAAAAAGGCTAATTTATATTATCGTAACATTTCACGAAGGTCAAAGGTCACCGGATCTAACCACCCGGAAGTGACACTGGCGCGCGCACTTTTCTGAGAGATATTTCTCAACAATCTTTCATCCCCTGCGTAAACTTTTTACATTGTCACAGCCTCCGTATTATAAACTACAAGTGGGGTAAGTTTGAAGGTCCAGAGATTTCCCATTTTCACACTGTGCGTAAAAGTGCATCGTCCTTCCCGTGCGCACATACTGTAAGCGAGTTGCGAGTGGACAAGGCATACTTAATACACAGACTGGAGGTCACTCTACACATGTTCGCAGCTAAAACTCACAATTCCCGTTGCCGCATTGGTATGTAACTTGGTATATCGTTTGCTAGGTTGCGTGTGGTGATGCACGTTGTCTATTTTTCAATGTAACAGTGACTATACGATCACAGCAAGTAAGGAAGATTTGTACCCCGTATCTGCCTGAAGTATTCCAGTCATGCATAACGGATTATAACATGGTCCCTATGGCAGGGCAGTGGGACATAGCATTAATCATAGGGGTGCAATTACGATATTGGATTGACGTTTAAAGTAGTTATGGTGTAACAAAGCTATTGTGCATCACCACGCCGAACCAGGCAAACGATATGCCAAGTTACACACCAATGCGACGACGGGATCGTGAGTTATAGCTGCGAACGCGCAAACAAATACATTCCCAATACTCCCAGAAGGAGGTCACACCTCCTCCCCGGAGTAATGATGCAAAGTAAACTGTCAACCACAAGACCCTCTAACCCTTGATCAGCATGGTACAGTACCTCAGTTGTAATGTGTTATCAGACATGTTCAGGAGTTGTTGTCTTGTACTTAAAATAGAATTCTGTTACTGATGGATACTTGGTCAAAATTGCATCAGAATTTTGTCCAGTTCGTACACAATATTTTTTCCAGAAACTACATATGGGATCATCATCCTTATATATGCAAATACAACCTTATACAATACATTCTGCTGACGCGATCACTCCTGCCAGACTTGACTTGATCATCGTGACTGACATATGATAGTCACCTGACCAAGTTTGTTCCCACCCCTGTCCAGGTTTGTGGATGGAGCCTCCTACATGGCTGCTGTTGCTGAAGGATTGGAGGCTGCAAAGGAGGAAATCTTCATCTCTGACTGGTGGTATGTAAGCTGGGTTTTTTTTCCAAAAACCTGGACCACAGAAAATATGTATTTTGCTCTAACTTGGTAGTCGTAGTTTTTTTTATGTACTACGGATGTATGACAGAGAATGATAAGTCTGCAAATTTTTGCAAGGAAAGAAGCCTGGCAACTAATTTTGTTCAGCTGCTACATCATTCTGTAAACATGGCATTCTTCATTTCATCATTAAAACAAGAGTCCGAAGACCCAAAATCTCCATGAAATTTGTTTTTATATATGATGTGTTTTATTTGCCCTAGTTGTTTGTTTTTGCCGCTGGTTGTTTTATTTTATGTGCCAAAGGGTATCCACATACAGGTTTGGTAGTGTTCCCATTTGTGGTTTGACCACCACCTGTTGGGACCTGTTGGGAATAGTTGACCTAGATAAGAGACGAACAGATGGTACGACCTCAAAGCCCACAATAGAGTAGATATTTCTCATTATTTATGCAAATTCAGTCCGAATTTGCATAATTACCACTTTAGTTTGTACATCTCTGTCCAACCCACCTGCGTACCAAATATCATGAAAATCTGTCGCTCCTTTCTTCAGTTATTCTCCTTTGAATATTTTTACAAATACGCCATTGCAGTTCCAATGGCACATACCAGGGGGCCCAAAATCGACCTTGACGTTTCTCCTCCCAGCACCTACCCACAAACCAAATATCCTTACGATCCATCTACACGTTCTATAGTTATGCTGATTCTACGCATCCGGTGACACATACATACACACACGGTGACACAAACATACACACACGCGCACACACGCGCAAACACACTAACTTTGCATGATTTGCACTTCAATGTGTACATCTCTGTCCAACCTACCTGCGTACCAAATAACATGAAAATCTGTTGTTCCTTTCTTCAGTTATACCCCTTTAGAACATTTTTACAAATAGGCCATTGTAGTTCCAGGGACACTAACCAGGGGGCCCAAAATCGACCTTGATCATTCTCCTCCCAGCGCATACCCACATACCAAATATCATTACAATCCATCAACACGTTCTACAGTTATGCTGACTTTAAGCATCCGACGACACCCATGCAAACGATTTACCTCCTTACTAATGCAAATTCGGTCTCATTTGCATAGTTTGCACTTAAGTGTGTACATCTTGGTCTAACCTATCTTTGTACCAAATAACATGACGATCTGTCGATCCTCTCTTCAGTTCTTCTACATTGAAGATTTTTACAAATACGCCATTGCAGTTCCAGTCACACATACCAGGGGGCCCAAAATCGACCTTGACCTACCTCCACTTAACACCCACCCACATACCAAAAATCATCACAATCCATGTACAGGTTCTACAGTTATGGTGACTTTAAGCATCCGGTGACACATACATACACACAAACACCAAACGCAAGCAAAACAGTATATCCATGAAAAAGCCTTTTTTCATGGAGATAATTATACAAATGTGATAATTTGTGATCTTTTTAAAGCATGAGAATTTAATTGTCAAAGCTAAGTCTTTGGACATGATATTAGACTGGTTTTTATTTGTCATAGTCATCCTACTTTTATCACAGAACTAACTAACCATTGTTGTGTAACCCTTCATGTTTCTGTATCCCAGTGTCTGTGCCCCCAAAACCATCTGTGTAATACATGTATAAGAGACAATAATTTTGCAGTAAAATCAGGCATGATGCCATCTTTCCACATCTACAGATTCCCGACTCCTCCTATCCTCTGCACCTTGAACTGCAGGTAGCCATTTCTCCTAATGCTTCACCACCACTGTCCTCTGTCACATCCTCTTCATGTCTGTTTTTGCCAATCAAAACATTGATAAAGGCATTCCTCGCTTTTTTTTCTTGCAGAATCTTGAAATATCCCAGAATCATGCTTTGACTGCAGCTTATTCAATCTCATTTCTGCTTACTTTCTGCCTCAGGTAGCTTTATTTGTTTTCCTTTTGTCCTGTCCATGTTTTGTCCATCCGTGTAATTTTGATTGTCTGGTTTACGTCAGTAAAATGAGCTTATCCTATTATACTGTTACCTGTTTCTTTATGACAGCTTTGTATGAAATGGTGAAAAATACTTTTTTTGTGTTATCTGTAAAAGTGCAAGTTACCAGAATTTTGTGTTTACTGACTTTACGACCTAAAGGCTCTGATACATGTATGTCTTTTATGACTTTTGTGTCAGTCCAGGTAGAATATCAGATTCTGATGTTTCACATGTGATTTCTTTCAACATTTTGGTATTGCTGGAATGTATATGTAATCATCAACACTCTGTGTTTCACAGGTTGAGTCCAGAGATCTACCTCGTTCGACCTGTATCTGCTGAAGGGGAGAAAAGGAGGCTAGACCAGGTCCTGAAAAGGAAAGCGGTAGGTCAAAGAGACTGGAAGAGTTGTAGTCAATATTTACATTGCTACAGACAATGTTGGGTCAGTAGAATAACAACCAGGCACAATAGATAGTCATTCAGCACCAAGGACAGACAAGTTCTAAAACCGTAACTTGAGTTGTGCTCAATATTAACCTTGCTACTGACAATACAGGGCCTGTAAAACAACCACCAGGTACAATAGGTAGTCATTCAGCACCAAGGACAGGCATGATTTAAAACTAACTTTCTTGCAAATCATGCATCAAAATGACATTGTATCCAGTTTATTATAATGATGGTCTTTTAAAATGTATCAGGACAACAGCTACAGACATTTCAACTATCAAAGGCAATTTTTTTAAGGGGAATACAATTATTATGTCAAAGGGCATGTAAGGTTGTCAGTTAAAATTTGGAATGAAATGAAAGCGTTGTAGTTGGTGTCTACTTTGCTACAGACAACTTATGGCCAGTAGAACAACAAACAGTCACAATAGATAGTCATTCAGCACCAAGGACAGGCATGTTTTTAAACTGAGTTAGTTTACTTATGTTTTTGTGAAAATCACTCAATTAAAATTACTCATATAGCAAAAGAATTTGAATGTCTCATTGTCAGTGTAATGATGCTTTTTTTCAAATGTACATATATCAGAACTTGAAATATTTTTTCAAGTTTCTGAATTTTTGAAAAAGAAATTTCAGCCAAATTTTTACTGGAAATACAATGATGTACACAGGTATATGAGTAGCAGGCAAATGAATGTTTGTCACATGATGA
Source organism: Branchiostoma lanceolatum (assembly GCF_035083965.1). Taxonomy (NCBI): domain Eukaryota; kingdom Metazoa; phylum Chordata; class Leptocardii; order Amphioxiformes; family Branchiostomatidae; genus Branchiostoma; species Branchiostoma lanceolatum. The sequence goes on from NC_089737.1 coordinate 11,468,008, forward strand.
TCACATGATTATCACATGTCCATCACATGTTAACCACATGCTGTTGTGTTGCCAGGAGGAGGGGGTGAAGGTGTTTGTGCTGCTGTATAAGGAAGTTGAGATGGCCATCGGTCTGAACAGCTTCTACAGCAAGACAACCCTGCTCAACCTACATCCCAATGTCAAGGTAAATTTCTCATTTCATCTTGTTGGTATAATACATTTCTTTGTGATGTGTCTCTGGACCAAGAGGTCGTGAGTTTGAATCTCTACTGTTGTCACTTCACCCAAGTTGTACGCTACTAGAAATGGTCGCAGTCCTTAGGACGGGACATTAAGAAGTGGTCCACTCTTCTTCTTACTTGTCAAAAAGAGCTAGGGGAATTCCCCGGTACTCTGTACTGGTAAATACAGCCTCTGTCACAACCAGTGAAATAGAAGGCTTAGTGGCATAACTGTTCATTGAGCTAAACAGTAAACTGGTTTGGGTAATACATAATTGTACAGTCATGATATGAGTGGATGTTGATTTTTTTTTCTAGGTGCTGCGTCACCCGGACCATTTGCCAGGTGGCATCTTCCTATGGGCCCACCATGAGAAAGTGGTGGTAGTGGACCAGTCCATTGCATTCCTCGGGGGTATTGACCTGTGCTACGGGCGATGGGATGACTACCTACACAGGTTGGCTGATCTAGGATCAGCAAGACTTGAGGTTAGACTAAATAATTTGTCAAATTTTTCCACATTTATATTTTGGTGAAGAATGTGGGAAAAAAAGACCCAGAGAAAAAGCATTGTTAACTGTGTATTTTTATGAGGGTTAGACATCCAGGTAACAAGATACACATCAATGTATAATTTACTCTAGACACTGAATGGATTTTGTAAACGATCAGACATTTTAGTGACCCAGTCCCTTCAATTTGTATTGGGTATCCATTACTTTGACAATAAAAAAATCACATTGTACATTTCATTTACCTTTAGATGATATGTTGAATGTATTCATCATCATACTAAACTGCTGTGACATTAGAATGTTTTTAGCAAAGAGAATCTGTGTGCTAATCATTGTCATTAAAATTTGCAGCAACAATCAAACGACACATCTTTCTCACAGAAACAGACCGACAGCGGCGAACGAAATGGCAGCTTAGTGACCCAGACCACTGACAACCAAACCAGGAAACCCCACATCTCCTTTCTCGACGACGACGAAGTTCCTGAAAATCCCCAAATCAACCTCCTCACCCCAAACGGCGGAACAGGTGACCTGCGAGTGGACAGCTCTGCTGAAAATGTGACTTTCTGTGATGACGTCAATGTCGAAATTCGTACGCAATCTCCGGAAAACAACAACGACAAATCATTAAACAACGATGAAGTTGATGGAAAGACACCAGAAAGTGAAAACTCACAAGAACACGATGAACTTAATAGAACAACTCCGAAAGATGAAAGCACAAGAGAAAAAGAAAACACACAAAGTCCCACTGCAGACCAAAATGCCATGAACGCGGAAAACACAGACCAAAGTACCAAGAGGAAGAAACATGTTGGGATATTGAAACTGCCGTCTATCGACCAGCCAACAACGCAGGAGTCTCTTCCTGTCAGGCTGCAGCATACGAACAGCTACAGGTTAGTAAATATTCTGTCTGTTATAAAGTAGCCTGTTACGCAAACCTACCTTAATCTCAGAGAGAGCAGAAAAAAACTTGGGAGCTATAATAGGTTTGGATACGAGGCTAGTTTTATTCTATTAAGTAGTTAGTTTATGTTCTGTCTGTTATACAGGGAGCGATGACCATTGTTTATAATCCTGCTGTCACACTGGTTTTAGGTTGTCGTACAATTTTGATGTTGAAAACTTTTCAAGCTGCTTTGACAGGAACAACCACTGGCAAGGGTCTGAGATTACCTACAAATTGACATAACAAAATAGCAAGATCTCGTACTACACAATGTACAATGTACATGTACATACGCATGTACAACCCACAACTCCCAGTTTGCGATCGTACAAAGATTGTACGACTTGACCGGGCCCCTAATTGCAACTAAGGAAAGCTGATCCTTGTATCAATAATTCTTTTCTCCAGTGCTGGTATGAACAAGCTTCCCGGTATGGAGGGGGAAGCCAAGTTGTGGGTAGGGAAAGACTATGTGAACTTCATCGCTAAGGACTTTGTTGAGTTGGAGAAACCCTTTTCTGGTGAGTCATTAGCCTGTAACACTTTATCATTTTATGTATAGCTACAATGTTCCAAATGTACATATCAGTATTGAAAATATTTAAGACTTCCCAACCCCACATGACAAGCAGATTTTGTTTCAGACAATGTAACTTAAAGGTCTTCAAAGTGACACCTGCACCAAACAATTTTGACATCCTTTCCTCATATTTGAATACACAAGACTTCATCACTGCATAATGTACCTTTTATATGTTCTCAGTCATCTGACACTTTCTAAATCCTCAATTTAAAACAAAATAGAGTTTGCTAATGATAGATTTCAGTTTGCATCTTTGAATCATAAGTTCTTGTGTTTCCTTTCTCTTTTCTGTAATCATTTAGCTGTGTCTAGAATACCATTTACACGTAGTTACTTGTAAATATAGCACCAGTAGATTCAGTGGCTGACAAATTTCATATAAAGATATATCATTGTATTCTATCAACCAATAATCCTAGTTCCTGTACCTTGTTGTAGTTGCCATCTCACCAAACTGAACAATTCTCCACAATCATCATCTGTAGATTTCATCGATCGCACCACGGTTCCACGCATGCCATGGCACGACATCGGAGCAATGGTTTATGGGAAGGCGGCCCGAGACGTGGCCAGGCACTTCATACAGAGATGGAACGCTGCGAAGGTTAGCAATGGTGTCATCTTTGAGGGGAATTTTCCTTCTTTTTTAGAATACTTGGCATGTTGCAGATTTAATTTCTATCATGAGAAATTTTTTTGCAAACTGCGACATGTCTACATACAATGTACATTGTACATGACCTTGCATCTAGACTAAAAACTGCCCACGAGGAACATTGCAGGAAACTGATAAAATTGGTCTATGCGAACATGTGCTCACTGTACAATGTATGTAGATCCAGGATTCTTAATACTTGTGTCAATGGGAACACCAAAAAGTTGTCCCTCTAGAATTTACAGGGTTGACTGTTAATACATTATGGTTTTCTCAGTTTTGCAGAGACTGACATGGAAATGATTTTTAAAAATTCTCCTTCCCCCAGGTGGAGAAGGCTAAGACTAACCCCACCTGCCCGATGCTGCTGCCCAGGTCGTATGAGGAGTTCTACACCCCCAGGGTGGTCCATAACACTACCCGCTGTGATGTCCAGGTGAGTAATACTTATATGTATTAGATCTATAGATCTTACTACGACAGGACTCTTTTTCTCCATACCTGTGCCAGTGCTTGTAATATTTGAAATAATTTGCACCAGACGAAGTTTATTACAATGCACTACTTTTTTTCTCTACATTTCAGTATGAAAAAATGTTTTGAAGGTGAATTGGTACCGTAATTTAGTTTAGACTAAGTACATGTAGCTTCTCCTTATGCTTAAAACAGTTTACTCAAGGAACTGGACATGATTTTGGAATGATTTTCCAAAATTCATATCCAGTTGCTTGAGTGTGATGTCTTAAACCTCCATCGACGTAGCTTCTCCTTGTTCCAGATCCTGCGCTCGTCCAGTAAGTGGTCCGCAGGGATCTCGGTTACGGAGAAGTCTATCTACGAGGCATACCTGTGGTCCATCCAGCAGGCCCAGCACTACATCTACATCGAGAACCAGTTCTTCATTAGCTGTCTGCAGGACAACCCCTACGTGCACAACCAGATCGTCAAGGCACTCTTCGACAAGATCGTAGAGTGTGAGAAGTGAGTTCAAGGTTTCTTCTTCTTCATTCTTTTGATCATTTACTTGAATATTCTGTACCCTATATACTACTAGGCTATGGCTATATCATTCTGTATTGGTATAAGCTTCCATAGTACTAGCTACAGAGCCACCAGTGTTTGTTTTTTCTGATAATATGCTCATAATGTTCAGAAACTGTAAGGTAAAAATTCAATATAAAATGTTAAACTGACCTTCCCATATGATGAATAGAATGCTAGCCCTTGGGCAAGCGTAAACAGTTACTACTAATCATGATGGTAAATGCACTGTGCATTCAACTTCCATACTTTTCCCATATACTGTTATACATGCTGAGTGCTTACATGTAGGAGAGAAGTAACTTTAATAGTTAACAATTTCTCTCTAATAAAAAGATTCAATTGTGATCATGGCATAATTTTTACAATAAAACATTTTTCAGGAAGGGGAAGAATTTCCGTGTGTACGTTGTCCTGCCCCTGCTGCCAGGGTTCCCAGGAGAGATCGGCACGGCAACAGGCCTGGCTATCCAGGCTGTGTTCCACTGGAACCTCACCACCATGTGTAAAGGGGAGAACTCACTTCTCAGCAGACTCTCAAAGGTGGGGGGAGACATACCATTCATAGTCTAGACTACAATTTTCAACATTTTGTGATGTTAGATACTAAAGGATAAACATGTCTAACCCTCATGTGAAAGGGAGCAACAGACAATAAACTGGATAGTGAGAGCCACTGGTGTGTCAGAATGGAAAGTAGCAGAGGAGTTACCCAAATGTTGGCCAGGTAAATTATCTGTGTCACATGAGCTTAATTCTTCTCTGACATACCAGCCTGACGATGGCTATTCACAGATTTTTGATTTAGTGATTATTTTATGGAAGGTACATCATTTCAATTCAGTAAAAAATGCCTTAGTATTATAGAGTAAAATATATATTAAATTTTTTGTTCCAGATACATTTACATATAGAGCATCTTTTGTAAAGTGTACCGACATGAACTGGAAAAAGATATTGATTTACTATGTAAAATATCTTTCATGTAAGCCATATGTGGTTACATGTATTGATCAGCAGTGTGCAATGTAGGGTAACATTAGCTAGGATTGCATCTATTTTATAACAATATGGACATTGTGTTTGCTGGTTGTCTTCGCAGGAGGTGAGAGACCCATACTCGTATGTGTCGTTCTGCGGCTTGCGTACGCACACCGAGCTGAACGGGACTCCCGTCAGCGAGATGGTGTACGTCCACTCAAAGATGATGATCGTCGACGACCGGATCTCGATCATCGGATCCGCCAACATCAACGACCGCAGCATGATCGGCGAGAAGGACAGCGAGATGGCGGTCATCGTCATAGATACGGAGACGAAACTGTCCCGTTTGGACGGGGAGGAGTACCAGGCTGGGGCGTTTTCTTCTGAGCTCAGGAAGAGGTGCTTCAGGTAAGACACAGAAACTCTAAGACATGCATGTAGTCAAAGATTTTAACATGTAGCTTTGGAAGAGGAAGAGTTCAAATCATTCTGTATATTGCATTTGTAATTTTTTAGATGACAATATTACTTTTGCCAGGATTAGGCTATGTTTCCAAATGCGTGTGTCTGTCTGTCTGTCTGTAGACAGCATAATTTGAGAAGTCCTTGATGGATCTTGATAATATTTGGTATATTGGTAGGAGTTGATATAAGATTTTGGACCCCCTTATTCTGAGCAAGATATGATCACGATCTTTGGTTAATATATAGCTCTTGTGGTTGAAAAGATGAGACATAAGTTTGGGCCCTCTAGCAGCTTTCTTTTAAATTGCAGGAGAGCATTTTAGTTGCAATCTTTGAAACAGGATAAGTCAAGAAGGGATACAGGAATTTTCATGATTTTTGAGTTTTGAACATTAACATGATGATAATGTGATATGTAATGTGTAGGTGCTATTCACAGAGATATCTTTTCTTGATGGCTAAAATATCCTTCTTCTCCAGAGTACTATACTAACGGTAAGGGGGTAAGGGCTGAAGATCTAGAGCACTTAATGGTGGACCGTAGCGACTGGAAGAAGAGAGTTGACTTAGTCTGGGCAACCCGCCCGACATGATGATGATGACTACACAGATATTTTGAGTTTTACAATATGCCTGAAATATTTTCTTTCCAGAGTACTACACAGATATCTCTTCAATATGCCTAGTGCTGATATGTATTTTTTTTTCCAGAGAGCACCTTGGGCTGATGGACGGGGACCAGGGCGTTGACCTTGACGACATCGTCTCTGCCGAGTTCTTCAAGGAGGTCTGGATCAAAACAGCTGCCATCAACACCAAGATATACGATGATGTTAGTAAAGACAGCAATGCTGTGTTCCTTTTGTTTTCACAAGTCCTCTCAAAAGAAAAGGAAATAGTAAACATTGGTCTTGCTCATGTGCTATCTTGGTATAGTTTGCACAAATTGTTTATATTGCTAAGTCTGAGTAGAGTAAAATCTTGAATATGGGCTTTAAGATTGTTTTTGATTCATAAGAAAAGAGACAATGAAACCAACTTTTTTAGATTCTGATCTTAAAAAACATCAAGCTGAATCTTTCTCCTACTATGGTCTTGATCATCCTAGTACAGTCTGAGCATGTACAATGTACTCTGTTAAGTCGGTAGAGAAAAGCTTGAGTATGTACTGTAAAATTTTGGGGTCTTTGAAGAATCAGATTTCATTAAACTTGGTTTGGGGAAAAAGAATAAGGTTTTCAGATATTCTTTTTTCAAAGTCTGGAGCACCTTCAGACAGTCACATAAGACACAACACTCTGTTTTAATAAGGTCACATTCCAGGGGCCCAAAATTGACCTTAACCTTGAAGTTCGTCTTTCCAAGACCTACCCACAAACCAAATATCATCATAATCCATCCAGAGGTTCTTGAGTTATGCTGACTACAAAATCCGGAAACACAAACAGACAGACAGACACACAGACAGGTCAAAAACTAAACCTCCATTTTTCATGTCGGTAAAAACATTGAAATTCCTCTTATAATTCCCTCCAGGTCTTCCACTGCATTCCCACCGACCGCACCACAACATTCCAGTCGCTCAACCGTTACAAGCAGACAGACGGCCTAGTCGTGACGGACATGTCGGAGGCGCGGCGAGAGCTGAAGCGTATCCAAGGCAACCTGGTCCTACAGCCGCTCATGTTCCTGAGTCAGGAGGAACTGTCTCCAGCACTGCTCAGCAAGGAGGGCATGGCCCCCACAGAGCTGTGGACTTAACGAGGGGGGCGTGGCCCCCAGGGAACTATGGACTTAACCAAGAGCTACATGTAGGCATGGCCCTCACGGAACTATGGACTTAACCAGTTAGGCATGGCCCCCACCGAACTATGGACTTAACCAGGGGGGGCATGGCCCCCACGGAACTATGGACTTAACCAGGGGGGCCATGCCCCCACTGACCTGGCCCCCACAGAACTATGGACTTAACAAGGAGGGCATGGCCCCCACGGAACTATGGACTTAACCAGGAGCTAGGCATGGCCCCCACTGAATTATCCCCCACGGAACTATGGACTTAAAGAGGGCAAATATTTGAACGGCAACAGCTTTCTCTACTGAGGAATTTTATGGTCGTAGTGTTCCCAAGTGAGCGAAAATCCCCCACCACAATTCCAAAGAATTATTAACCTCTGTTGGTGATAGCTTCAGCGCTGGTGTAAAGTAAACCTTAACACCTTGAAGGAAGGAATGGCCCCCAATATGAACTTGAGGTTTAAATTTTACAATGAATATTGAGTGAAGGACACATGTTTTTAAAGATTTAATTTAAGACTGATGCAGAATGTAGAATAGATATGCAAAGTTCTATAATGGTGCTATATCTGTATCTTTATAGCCGATATAACTGCCATTCAGCGTAACACACCAGCTGTGTAGGTTGGATATGACTCTTAAGGTGTGATAACTAAATTTTTACAGCTTTAAAATGGGAAACCCTGGAGTGGAAGACGAAGTGTTTAGAATATACCTCAGACAATCAAATCCTAAAGTTCCAAGCAAGGGGTTTCTTGAGAGATTTCTTGTTTCTTAATAACTGTCTTGAAGATTCTTTAACCAGAATAAACTATGCTAGCATGAAATTAAAGATCTTAGCTGCGTATCTAAACCGTTGCATACTGTCAAAATGCGAAACACAGCAGTTACAGTATATGTAGTTGTGGCTATGTGGAAAAAGATTTAACTTCGTTGAAGAAACTCGACAGTGGGCCATATAGTATTAAAAGCCCAACACTCAGATCTCTAGTAATGTCTTTGTAAGCATTAGTCTGCTCCATAGATTTAGATCATGCAAAAACATGGTGACCTGTTTTGCAAACTACATGAAAAAGTTCAAAACGCTGATGCAAGGCCAGTTTATTATATTATAGAACACTTAAGCTGCTATGTGCAATTTGAAGCAATAATACACCATTGTAAATAACTACATCAATGTAGGAACCATCAATGCTAGCTACTTTAGGGAACAAGCAATAAAAACTTTGTGTTAGTAGCAAATAGGGAACAATATTTTAACCCTTAAGCTGCCAGGTTTTTTAGCCAAGTAAAAATCAAAAATGTTTGACCCCTGACCTCCCTCACGAAACCCGCGAAACACCCGGCGGCGCTAACTCCCCTAACTTCCCGGCTTCGCGCGCTACACGCACGCAAAGCTGTTTTGTTCTGGGGAATACCCTATCCCGGTTATAACCGGGTCCAGCACACAAGGCATATTTCTGTATCCCTAGTTAAGTCGGGACTGGCAGCTTAAGGTTAAATAAAAGTTAAATTGCAAATGGCAAACACAAAAATTGGACTTGCCAAAATTTTGGACAGATCAGCTCCAGTCTTTGTCAAGGAATGAGCAATCCACTGCTTCTGTGACATGACATTATGTAGAAAAAGATTGTGTTAGCAATTTGCAATTTAACTTTAATTCAGAATGACATCTACCAACACAGATGAACTTTCAAGTGAGGGAGCAACAATGTGGACTTAATAGTGAGTTTGCTACATTCATGCTTAAGAAGTTAAGTTCTCTAATATCATGCAAACGAATCTGATTATTTATTGTGAGGATTCACCCCTTACTAGGGTATCACTTAATAATATGAAAAAAAGCTTCATTCATATTTATATGTAGGGAATATCTATATGTGAGTACAGTAGTGCAGAAAAATACTACAAAAAATCAAGATAGTGTCCTATGCAATAAACATTGCTTGATGAAAGCTTCTAGGCTGCCATATAAAGAGTTTTGGTACTTCGGGTGGAAAAATGGAAATTGATATGCACAAGATGTTTTGTATGTGATGATAGAATTTGATGTGTGAACTTTATGAAATATTTATAATGAAAGTTATAACTTGACACATTTTAGCCCATTTGTATTTGGAATTTTTGTGATAGCCATGCAATTGTAATGCTCTGTACATGTAGGGATCAATGTTATAAAGTTGTATACAATCAAGGTGTTTCCAAGGGATAAATTTCTTCCAGCTTATGCTAATTCATGCAACATTTTAGAAATTAGAACTGTATATAGTGGCCAATACAAACAATGCTTAATACATGCCTGTCATGTACCATACATTTTAGTTCGATTACATTTTTACAATTTGGCTTTATTCTATATACATTTTTTTTTAATTTTAATTACAAGTGTGTAGAATGCCTCATTAAGTTGTACGAAGGATGCTATAAAGAAGTTTTAATTTAAAGAAGTCTCTACAATCTGCTACATACAGTACTGTCCTTTAGATTCTCTAGTTAGTGAACAATGTCCAATCGAATGAAACAAAACATTCTTTTACGTTCTCTTCTATACAATCTATGTCCTGCCTAAAGTTTTAACGTTATCTTTCATTGTAATCTTTTGCAGTATGATTCCAAATGTTATTTATTGGATGAATATACCGTTAACCTTACTCTACTGACTAAAATGTTGATACAACCTGTAGTAGAATTAGAGACTAGCAAGTTAAAGCAGGACAGAATGGGAAATATTCATTTTACTGCACTGTCTGTTTTGTGTATGTGCTGGTTGACGATGAATAAACTAAAAATGGAGTTTATCACATGTTTAGGTCTCTACACATTTTTCTTCTTCCTAAGACTTTTGTAATAAGGACCATCGTTTGATTTGTTTCCGTATCAACGTTAAAGTCACAGAAACTGATACACAAAATGTATAAAGTTACCTGACATTTTCATCATTTGTTTTAGTCTACTTGACAATACAATAACATATAACCCCACCCCGTCTACATTTCTGTATTTAGGCATGTGGTGCAATAATTAGGAATACTTATTTTAGACAACTTAATTGATAACGTTAACATGTCCATAGCTTACTTTGTGGGTTTTTTACCATTATGCTGCTACAATGTTGTTTAGGGGGATGCCCCTAAAATCAGCTTACATGGCCATACGTTTCAAACATGTGCGTGGATTGGCGATACGTAATGCACAAGTCCTTGCAATAACACAGATGGCGCCACCGTAGCAGTTTAAACTGCACCTGTTTGGAGAACTACCAGATTATCAAGATCTTCCCACCTGTCTTTAGATCTCCGCTCTGACAAGAGCCTTCATCCAAAAACTACTAGCATACGGGCTGAGCAAGCACGCACACTGAAAAATACAAAGGTTTTCTCTAGTACCCTCTCTAAATGATCGTTCTTGTTTTTTTCCTAATCATTTTACTTAAAATGAATAAATTCTTAGTCTATTAACTGGGAGTTTTAATATCGCAAGTGGTCGCCACCCTTTCTTCTACCACCTCCCGTTACAAAAACAACAACGCCAACCTGGTCGTCTTTTTCGTTAACGAAAAGGGTGAACAGATACAAAATCTACAATGCTTGAAGTGGTGGCGCCACATGGCACCTTTTTCGAGGACTGTTTGAGTACAATTTTTCCCACGCACCACTCTGACAAGAGGCTTCATCAGCAGCAGAGTCCTCTATACGAGAAAAACAACTTTACCGACTTACTCAAAACTACAAGTGTTACATCAGCGCCAGGCCAACATGCCAAACAATGGAAAAATATAAAGTCTCAATTCACCTCAAAGAACGAAGAGTTTAAGATGCAATTCTAATCGCATGTGCCCCTCTTCCTTTCCCTTGTAATACCCCATGAAAGAACGACAAGTCTTATCTAGCAAGATTTTCAGAATGGCTAGGGTAAGACAAAATCCACAATGCTTAAGGTAACAAAGATATCGATGTTTTCAATTGATTGTTGCCACAAGTTACTCATTTGTCAGCGTATATACAACAGTGTATTCTTTTGTTTCATGTTTCTGTATTGTATCTTTTGTTTATCTGAATAAAGTTTAAAAAAAAAAAAAACTTTTAAGACATTTGAAAAAAAAGATATCGATGGCAACACATTATATCACAGAGCACATTTTGCGAGGACCTCAATTAGATTATCATTTTTTCCCACCTGTCTTCAAAACACCGCCCTAACAAGAGGTTGGGTTGGGGGAGGGGCTTGCTCAACACCCCGACTGCATAAGTTCCATACAGATATGTGATGTCAAACGTTTATAACCATGATCAAAAGAGAGTGATTAATCTGAAATTTCATGTTCATTTGTCTTCTGGAACTTTTATTCCGACCCACTTTTTTTTCGAATGACGATTTTGTTTTCTTCATCTATATAATCTCCTGTGTTGGTAGTATGGTAAGATTAAAAATATGGCTGAGGTAGCGATCCGTGCCTGTATCGGGGACGTACGGTGTTTTCATAATCTAATCCCCGGGTCGCCAGCTCACAAGCAGCGCACGTTTTGCAAAATGTGAATTATGGATTATAGTTGGTACAGACTATTCGTCTGTAGGGTAGATTTGGCGAGTAGTACGTACGGTCTATAGAGGTTTACCTAGACAAGTGCATCCATTTAGCAAAATTATATCACTAGGAAGTGGTAAAAATACAAATCTATAAAGATATTGACGAATGAGGCATATTGTATGCGATGAGAAAGGAGCAAGAACGTTTTATCACCCCCCTATGACGTAACATGTAATGGTTTGTGCTGAATGCTTGACTGACGCTGTGTTCGCCACCTTACATCATTTGTTCTGGATCCAGAAGACCAAGAGGTCGAGACCAGTGTGAGAACAATCTTCGAAAATCTTCTTCGTGGTAAGTACAGCTTACTTTTTTAGAGTTATCATTTCTAACTGCAATCATCCTCTAAGTCGTGATAGATACACCTGTATTCTTATTTCTTGGTGATGATAATCCAGTTGTATTTGGGAATTTCATATCGACAACTCTTGTGTAGCTGTTGGGTAAGGTAGCGCGGTGTGGGTCTGGGCGCCGAAAGCGTGTCTTTATCACGGCAATACGGGGAGGGTCCGAGGGCAACAGCGTCGTGCGATATCTTGTCCAGTGTCGTATCCGTCTGGTCGGTTTGCGACAGTGTCGTGCGGTGTCTTGTCTTTCCTGTCCTGGACAGTACGTAACGGGATGTAGGACAGTAGGTAACGTTGTGGGACAGTGTGGCCCGTGTTCTTACCCGGGGGAAGGTAACAGGACGGGCAGGGCCCCGGGTGGACACGAGTTTGGCACTGCATATTGGGTCTGGTGACACAAGACTAGATTCTATTGAGGAAAGCAGGGAGAACTGGGCCTGTGTCAACTGGGCTGTAAAGATAGGTCCTAAAACGACAGGGACTGTGTGGTGGTGGTTAGAAGACGGGCATGTACAGAACGGGGCAATGAGGACAGAGTCTGGACGCGTTTTAATTCTCGCTACGTGTCGGGACGTGTCACAGTTGGAAAAGCAGAACAATATGTAACATATCAAGGGAGGTTGCAGCAGTTGATTCACAGACCCATTCGGAACATCGACGTGGTTCGGGGCAATTTTAGGCCCGTGGGAACAATGCTGTACGGGCGGGGCGTGTTTGGATAGAGACAGCCAAGTCAGTTTGCTGGTAGGCGGCGTATACAAGGCAGCGAGGACAGGGGCACGGTGAGAGAAGCAATACAGATAGGGTACTGCTGACAGACCTCGGGTATGGGTGAACAGAGATTTTGAAGCACGGAGATTGACGTAAAGCAATTTAGACGAGACACTGTTGAAAAAAGGTAGACTTCGACATGTGTCTTGTCCGTTTTCTTACTCGGGAGAACGTAGCAGGACGGGCGGGGCATGGCGGGGAATTGCATATTGGGTCTGGGTGACGTAAAGCAACTTGGACGAGGCACTGTTGGAAAAGACGGGAGAATTCGGCCTGTATCAGCTGGGCGGTAACGGTAGGCTCCCAGACGAAGGGGTTGTGTGGTGGGGAGGAGAGGGACGGGGACTGTGTGACTTCGGTCTCAGAACGGACAGCTAGGGCAATGAGGCAGGGCTCGGGCAGCACGGTGTCGGGTACATGTACGTGTCGGTCGGGTCGGATTCGAGAAAACAAAATAGTATGGAACATATGGAGGGAGTATGAAGAAGTTGAAACATAAACCCATTCGGAACATCGAGAAGGTTCTGGGCAATTTGGGCCCGTGGGAACAAATCTGTACGGACGGGGTGTGTTTGGATAGAGACGGCCAAGTCAGTTTGGTGGCGGGCGGCACATACAGGACAGCGAGGATAGGGGGGGCGCAGAGAAAAGCAATATAGGCTAGTGCGGACAGTGGCTGAATAGTGATTACAAGCTTGGTGGCTCTATGCGGTCTGGGTACAGATGGGCTTGATATTCAAATATAGTAGGACGAGTCTGTTTCATTAGTTTGGACTCCGGACGCGTTTTAATTCTCACTACGTGTCGGTCTTGCAGTTGGGTACGCAGAACAGTATGTAATGCATCACGGGGGTATGAAGCTGATTCACAAACCCATTCGGAACATCGAGGTGGTTCGTGGCAATTTTGGGCCAGTGGGAACATATCCGTACGGGCGAGGCGAGTTTGGATTAAGAGGGGCAAGTCAGGCCGGTGGCGGGCGGCATAGGGCAGCGAGGACAGGGCAGCGGTGAGAGAAGCAATGCAGATAGGGTAGTGCGGACAGTTTTATGGTATAGGCGACCAGTGATTTTGAAGCACGGAAATTGACGTAAAGCAATTTGGACGAGGCATTGTTGGAAAAATATGGAATTCAAACCTGTATCTGGTCCGTGTTCTTACTCGAGAGAACGGAGCAGGACGGGCGGGACCCCGGTGTGGGCAGGGCGAGGCATTGCATATTGGGTCTGGGTGACGTAAAGCAATTTGGACGAGGCACTGTTGGAAAAGACGGGAGAATTCGGCCTGTATCAGCTGGGCGGTAACGGTAGGCTCCCAGACGAAGGGATTGTGTGGCGGGGACGAGAGGGACGGGACTGAGTGACTTCGGTCTCAGACCGGACAGCTAGGGCAATGAGGCAGGGCTCGGGCAACACAGCGTCGTGTACATGTACGTGTCTGTCTGGTCGGATTCGAGAAAACAGAACAGTATGGAACATATTAAGGGAGTATAAAGAAGTTGATACACAAACCCATTCGGAACATCGAAAAGGTACCGGGCAATTTGGGGCCCGTGGGAACATAACCGGGCAGGCGGGGCGTATTTGGATAGAGACGCCCAAGTCAGTTTGCTGGTAGGCGGCATATACAGGGCAGCGAGGACAGGGGTACGGTGAGAGAAGCCATACAGATAGGGTACTGCTGACAGACCCAGGGTATAGGTGAACAGTGATTTTGAAGCACGGAAATTGGCGTAAAGCAATTTGGACGAGGCACTGTTGGAAAAAGACGGGAAGATTTAATTGGCCTGTATCAAGGCTCCAAGACTGAGGGGTGGTGTGGTGGGAAGGAGAGGGACGGGACTGTGTGACTTCGGTCTCAGACCGGACAGCTAGGGCAATGAGGCGGGGCTCGGACAACACAGCGTCGTGTACTTGTCGTGTACGGATTCGAGAAAACAGAACAGTAGGTAACAGTATGAATTATGAAGAAGTTGATTCACAGACCCATTCGGGACATCGAGAAGGTTCTGGGCAATTTGAGGCCGTGGGAACAAATCTGTACGGACGGGGTGTGTTTGGATAGAGACGGCCGATTCAGTTTGGCGGCGGGCGGCACATACAGGACAGCGAGGAACGGTGAGAGAAGCAGCAAAGATACGGTAGTGCGGAGAGTAGGTGAACAGTGATAACACGCTTGGTGGCTCTGTGCGGCTCGGGTACAGAAGGGCTTGATATCTATATATAGTAGGACGAGTCTGTTTCATCAGTTTGGACTCCGTGTCGCCGTGTCACAGTTGGGAAAGCAGAACAGTATGTAACATATCAAGGAGGCATGCAGAAGTTGATTCATAGGCCCATTCGGTACATCGACGTGGTTTGGGGCAATTAGGAACATAGGAACAAATCTGTACGGGCGGGGCGTGTTTGGATAAAGAGGGGCAAGCCAGGTTGGTGGTGGGCAGCATAGGACAGCGAGGACAGGGGATGGTGAGAGAAGCAATACAGATAGGGTAGTGCGGACAGTTCAAGAGTCTGGGTGAACAGTGATAACAAGGCCATGGTCACTGTGCGGCCTGGGTACAGGAGGGCTGATAGTGGAACGGGTCTCTTTCATTAGTTAGGGGCAGGGAAGGAGGCTAGGGGTCCAGGCGGGGAAGCATTGGCCCCGTGCGGGGATTGTGAAATGCGGTCACATAGGCAGACTGATGGCATGCGGGGACTATTCTAACAGTTATGGCTAAAAAAACGAAATGAAGATGGACAACAAGGGGGTATATTGACTGGGCCTGAGCTCAAGGTTTTAAAATGTAATAATGATTTATTGTATTTTTATATCTTTTCCCAGTTTTTCGGAAAAGTGAGTGAGAGACAATGGGGAACTGCATAATGGCCATTCGTCACATCGTGGGCATTGCTGTGATCATGGCGGTCGTTTTCGCCGCCGAAGGAAAGTCTATTGCCAGTGAGTTACTCGTCTTTCAACATTCACTTAACAATACTTTATTGATGAAATTTGTTTCGACGCTGCTTCAGAAGGAATAGACAGTATTTTCTATCCTCTACGTCTGCTTTTCCCTATGAGTTTCCTGACCACATTTCTTTATTAGGGGTCACCAATGACGTACACAAATTGGAAAAGAGAATGAGACGAATTACTGAAATGGAGAACTTTATTGCGCGTATGTATGGTAACATGCAGATACATGACAATTGAACTATTTCTACTATCGAACAATTCTAAATAATTATTCTGATATATGAATAACGGTAGAGACAATCTATCTTAGATGTGTGCCCCTTTGTGAGCAAGAACTGTGTTCATGTAGCTCAAGTTTCAAAGAGCTGAGTGTGCTTGAACAAGAGATGTTACGAAATCTCTCGGAGTCATTTTCCGCCCCCTCCACTTCTAGATTTGTTTACGTAAGTCAACTGGAACAAAATGTGTTCATTCTTATGTCGTACATACTCAGTGTTTACGAACACTCTCCCCTATGTAGTACATTCTAACGTTATAACCTATGTAAATTGGCTGGACAAGCTAACGGCTAAGAGTGACATGTACGTTCATTCTCGTATTTACTGGAACGTTTAATTTATTCCTCTATTTCCTTTCTTCATCAGACGTGGAAGCCAAGAAGGCTCCGAGTGGAATGGTAGGCAGCGCTTACTCCTCTTTATAAAAAATACATTCATCATGATAACTATGTGCTTCATACATTAGCATTCAGGCCTGAATCTTAAGTTTCCTTACATCAAGTCCATGAATGACGCATATCTTCTGAGGAAAACTTTTTTCATATATTTGGACTGTGGCCTGTTACCGGTATATTCATCTTTCGGGGGAGGTTTTTGAGAGAAACGTTAGAATCATAATGCAATGTGACAGAGTATGTCTGAAATGGGGGTAAACAAACGCTTCCAGCTTGCTTGAACGTACATTTTGCTGGTCTATGTCCACCGTAGGCGGCTGAGTTCGACAAGTTGAGGGATCCGGAGGCGGCACGCGCAGAGAAGGTCAATTCTCTTTGATATTTTGATATTTATAAGATAACATTAGTTTTTATCTGTCCTGTCCACTGAAGAATATTCAGGAGTGTGTTTTGTATTTGTAGCGAATTTCCATTCTTCTTATAGATTTAGATTTTAAATTTCTGTTGTTTTATGTCCGGCTACCATAGGCAAAGGATGAGGCTATGGTGAAGAGCGCGAGAGATCATGTCCTGGTCAGTGATTATTGGATTTGGCTCTGACTTCATATTTGACTTGACAAAATGATATTTGTCTGTGTCTGTCCTGTCCCCCTCCTCAAACTTATACTTATCATAATCTTGCGTGTGACAGGATGTGCTTATATGCTATACAAGTCTGATACTTGAAATTTGAAATACCTTTTGATAAAACATCTTTTGTTTTTGTTTTGTTATTACAATAGGATCTGGTGAAGAGTCAACAGAAGTCTGTAGAGGAGGTCAGTAACTTCTAGTTTGCTCTTCTGTGAGCATCTGTTTACTGATGTTTCTGCCTGTGAAGTGTACTAGCTTCTTTTGTTCTATCGGTCACAAACATTGCTACCCACATCTGTCCAGCTAACTGTTTCTTCTGTCGTGACGTGAGGTCGTTCATGCAATGTTACCTTGCTACTTTATACAGAAATGTCTTATTTTCATCTGTCACTAAGAGGCTTCTCTTGCTGTACTTTCTGTGTTTAAGTGTGTGGGCGTGAGATAATGTAATACGAATATTTTCTAGTGTGTTTTTGTTGTGATTTATTTTCCTCTTATAAATCTAGTCTGCCAAATTATCATTTTCTTACAAATAGTTAAACACATTTGTCTTGCTACTTTCAAAGTCTTCCATCATATTTCTTCCAAATTGTAATACAAGGACGAACCCTTCTACGAGAGTTTGTTTATGTACAGTATATCTTCTGTTATGTGTAAAACATTTGCTTTGTTTTTCTCTATCGGATTACATAATTCACATTCTTGTAGACCAATCTTCCACGTAAACAGATTGTACTTACCTTACGTTTGTAACAGGATGAAAGGATCTGAAGGTATAAATTGGTTGCACAAACTTTTCCTTCTTGATTGTAAAGAATTTTTTTTCTCTTTTCATGTCAATCATAGCGTGATGCGCTCTATCAGAAGGCGATGGACAAGAGGGTAAGTTATTTTTGATATCTTGATCTTAATAAGACAACACTTTTCCCTCTCACTCTTATTTGATCCACTCAGACGAAGTGAAGATTGATATCATGATGCTACAATGACCCCTTTTTCAACTTTCGTTTGGGGAGGATGTATCCTATGAAAGTCCTCCTGTTGGTTTAGCATTCGGTGTCAGTGGCCCATTTCTTTTGCCTTTCTAAAGTTCTTTTTTCATTATACACATGTTTTGTTACTTTATGTTGGTCATAGCTGGCAAAGATGGAAAAGGAGGCGATGGATAAGGAGGATGTGGCAGTGAAATATCTGGTCAGTAATGATTTGATTCTGACTTTTGTAAGATAATATCCACCTGTGTCTCTTCTATCATCCTGGAATTATTATTCGGCAGTGAAATTTCATTCCATTTTCATTCAAAAATGTTTTATGAAGAGAATATAGAACAGAATGTATGATTTTCTGCCAGGGCTCAGAGGAACTTTGCAGTAAAGTAAATTATTTGCAGTAAAGTAAAGTCCAATTTTGTCACTTTTTCTTGTTTTATGTTCAACGTAGAAGGCTATGAAAGAGAAGCCGGGGGCGTCGAAAGATAAGGTAAGGCGCTTGTAGACATTTCGCGCACATCTAAAAAGTCATACTGTTTAAGATTTCTTATCATTACCTGTTTGGCTTTCATGTTTAAGGTCCTACATGTGTCTCTTTAACTGTCTACTAACTGTTTGCCTTTCATGTTTAAGGTAACCGTTGGGCACTCAAGTTGAGCTATTTTCACCTATCACTAAGACGCTTCTCTTTCTGTCTTTTGTGTGCTTGTGTCTGTTGGCATGAAATAATGTAAAAAAAAGATATTTTCCAGTATATTTTTGATGTGATTTTGTTTTCTTCTAATAAATCTAATTTGTCCAGTGATTATTCTGCAGTGTAGCTTGTGTTTGCTGTGTTTTCCCTATTTTGCTTTTACCTGTTGGTTTTCCAATGTTTGTTGTTTTGTGTCCACCACAGGCTGCGAACGAGCAACACGATATGAAGAAGATGGCGAAAGATCAGGTCAAGGTGAGTGATTTTTTTTCGAGAACATTTGCCTCTATCCTCTTCCTCTCCTCAAACTAAACATCATTTCAACCTGGATGTTGGTGTTGAAACCGTACATATCTGATAATAGACATTGCCTTCTTGTCAATTCTATGTGCACGGTTTTCATGTTTTGTTCTCACAACAGGCTTTGGTGGACGGGAAGAAACTGCCCAACGAGATGATAAGGATGGTCAGTGATTATTAGATTTTCATCTCTGTACAATGACATTAGTTTGTGTCTGTTCTGTCCACCTGTTTAAGCTACTAGACAGCCATGAGTGTGATGTTATATTTCCTTTATTTGTCAAAGCTTCCTGAGGAGAAAGGTGTTCATAATCACATATTTGGACAGACTAGGAGCCAGATATCTTTGAGATTTAAATCCTCGTAAGATAACATACCCTGCCCCCTTCTCAATTCAATAGATATTCAGAAATGTACTTTCTGTTTGTTAAAGTTTTCCATTCATATCAATGCTTATAGCTTTTGATTTTCAATCTTTATTGTTTTGTGTCCAATATAGGCTGATGAGGACAAGAAGTCAATGGTGATAAAAACGAAACAGCATGTCATGGTCAGTGATGATGAGATTTGGCACTGATTTCTGCTAGCATGATATTTTCTTGTGTCTGTCCTGTCTCTGTCCTCAAGAGTTTTTTTTTTAACCCAGGGTGTACCAGTAAGTGTTGTTACTGTACATGTCTGATATTAGACATTTTCGTTTTGATTAAACATCGTTTTCTTGACTGTGTTGTTATTGCTATAGGATCAGGCGAAGAAGGGAATGGTAAGTGAATATGAGATTTTGATCTCTGTTAAATGACTTTTGCTTGTAACTCTTCTGTCTCTCTTTTATGATAGTTAACCATATGTGTAATCCAAGCTATTCTAAATTGGTAGCAGAGGCAAAATGCCTGAAAGGTTTGAAATTGGCACCCAGGTAACGCATTGAACAATCTTTGCTGTTTTACGTCAACCACAGGCCAAGGTGTTCGACGAGGCAAAGAAGAAGACAGACTTTGTAAGACGACATTCGTTTTTGTCTGTCCTGACCTCCTTTTAAACTAATATACATTCGGGAGTGCTTTAGAGTTTGCTGTGATTTTTTTGTTTTCATTTTTCATTTTTTTGTCGTTTTGTGTTCACCATAGACTACGGAGGAGCAGCAGAAGAGGGTGATGGAAAGGGAAGAGAGGATCAAGGTTAGCACTGATGAATATACTATTATTATCTATTTGTTTCAGGCACTCAGTGGCTAGTTAATCAATACATATACACAACAACATCATCTAAGGACATAAAAAACAAATAAAGATCAAATCCTATATACACAGACGTTGCCAAAGGTTTGGGAAGTATGTGTTATGATAGAATGAATCCGACTAAAGTACGGCCTGAAGAAAGGTGTTAGATGAGTGGAAAAGACGGTAAACAAAAGAATAACACTTTTATATATATATATATATATATATAGAGAGAGAGAGAGAGAGAGAGAGAGAGAGAGAGAGAGAGAGAGAGAGAGATAGATAGATAGATAGATAGATAGATAGATAGATAGATAGATAGATAGATAGATAGATAGATAGATAGATAGATAGAAAGATAGAAAAAAATCATCAAAAATGTATTTTGTTTGGCCCCATCAGCTCCACTGTTTGTTTCTGTCAATCTGGAATGGCACAATAAGTGCTGATGATGTACATGTCTGATACTTGACAATTATACGTTGATTATGCACCCTGTTTATCGTCACAATAGGCTGTGGTGAAGACGCTGTGTGAGATCATTGCAAAGCAGGTCAGTGATTATGTGATGTCTATGTTTGCAATAAACTATTTGCTCGAGTCTGTCCTGCCCCCTCCTACAAATCAAATGTTATATCTATCCAGTGTGTGACAGTAATGGTTGATACTATAAACGTCTGACACTCCAGACAAGGTATCAGCTCAGAGAACATCATGATGGGAAAAGTGCCAGCACATAGTAACTCTTTTTAACCATTTGTTTTAGTATCTAAATGATGCCTGCTGTTGGTTAAGTTTCCGGTATCAGTGGCACAACGCCTTGACCTTTCCAATGACCCTACCCCCCTCCCTTGAGTATACACATGTTTTGTTGCTTTATGTCCAACACAGTCTGCGGCGGAGAAGAGGGACGTCAGATTCCTTGGCAACAGCACCGCCATCCAGGAGATGTTCAAGCGCGTCGGCGAGCAGTTCACCGCTATGTTCCGCCGCAAGGCCTTCTTGCATTGGTACACCGGCGAGGGGATGGATGAGATGGAGTTCACCGAGGCTGAGTCCAACATGAACGACCTGGTGTCCAAGATCTGAGGTAAATCCCTCAATCTTGTCGTTTAACTGTAGACGTATTGATCAGATAGAGTGATTTGCAAACCTAGTTTCCTATAGATTTCCTGACGAGGCCTCTATTCCCTGCTGTTGTTTTTTACCCGGACTGGGATTACAAAGGAAATGTGTCCTGTTTCCCTTTGTCCGTTTGCATCATGTGATGTAATAAAGCTGAAATAAATAAACTTTTGTTCTTTATTTTCTCTACTGGAATAGAAATTAGGAATACGGTGACGGTACTATGTAGTTCTATGTTATAGCTATTGGTCTTGTTTCTTAATTGTTGATGCTACTTTCTAGAGGTGTTTTCTTTTTGTATCTTATATTTCTCAAACGTGCCAGTTTATCAGAATGCCAAGAAACTATTTGCACTGTTTTGATACTTATGATCATGTTGTGCCTGTTTACTTAACAATAGTATTTCAGATATTGGGTTTCCTATTTTCCCAGTAGTATGGTTCCATACCTATCCCTAACGTGTGTACTCTTGTTTTGATGACAGGTGCCCTCCGACCCGAAGCCACCATCCCTAACGCCAAAGTGCTAACACTGCATCACGTGACAAGCTACATCAACCAATCATCACCCGACACGATCCCACGAACACATTTGTTGACAATTTTTGACAGTAAAATTTCATTGTAACATCACCATACTATATCGCCATATCAAGTGTTTTGAAATGACCGTTTAACAGTTTTTGCCGTCGGGCATATGCAATGTATACACGTAATTACTGTTGTAGTTTTCTCTGTCTATGGATGTTGTTTGAATAACGTGCAATTGCAGTTAATAAAGTGATGATGAGTGGCGTAAACATGTGTTGACTGTCTTTTTGATGGACGTTTACCTTAGCGTTACATTTTAGACATTGAAGCCCAAGTGGTATGGAGGAGTAAATAATGTTCATGTTCATAAAATACAAATGAAAGAATCGAATATTTGATTAAAGACGCTTGGGGGAACGTTTGCTACTCTACTCGAAATGACATCTGAAGAAACATGGATCTTTGTGTTATGAATATTCAACTTCGTATGTCCATTTTCTTGTTGACATGAGCTGAGGGATTAAGTCTGGGAAACCCGTGCTTGAGTATAACAAGTACGCTACCAACATGGCTGCATCTCTCATATTTCACTCTTATGTCCTGAACAAATGGGCCAAAATATATACAACTTCGAGAATAGACAGACAAAAATGATGTATGAAAGTTCGCCTTTTCTTCTAATCATTTAAATGAGCAATTCACCGATTGTACCACCGACCGAAAATGCCACAGAAATGTCAGGCGGTCTCTTCCCTCTTTTGGTAGGGGACAAACCTGAAAAAATGAGGGGTTGGCGAGATGGAAAGGAATTATACAATGAAGCCCGAAAGGTATAAAACAATAACCTGGTTAATAGACTATACATTCACGAGCGGACAACAATAAAACAAAACTGTTGAACGAGTGAAATGTTGACTTACAATAATGAATGAAATAATAACCCATATAATTCTTTTGAATATATAAATGCAATGTAGATTAGATTAATAGATATAGAGATTAATCTTCAAGCAGATGTAAGGAGCCGGCTCTATCACAGTGTTTTACGCGAATTTGAAAGCATCAAGAACTTTTTTTCCAGTAGTGTACTTTTCGCCTCTTTGTAAATATGTTACAGACACAGGCGTACGACACTAAGATAGAGCTGGATAATTATATCTGCTTGGAGATTAAGATAGATGGATAGAGAGTCATGGATAGAATACGACACCAATATCCGGAATACATTAACCCCCCCCCCCACCCCCATATTGTTAGTCGCACGTAAATACCCCTGTTGAAGTTTATTTTTCGCGATCTTGTTCTCAGAAAGCCCCAGGACATATTCAACCTCCTTCTCAGACGTCTAGGAGCGTCGATATTAATCGGGGAAGTAGGGGCTGATTCGCAATTTTCAACATAGGCCAGGTTATCTAAATTCTCCAAATACACCAGTTTCTTTCGGCGCTAAACTATCTCCCCTAGCATTTAGAGGACCTGGCCTATGTTTAGAATCGCGAATCAGCGCTCCCAAAAACAATAAACGCCGGCGCTCCTAGAGGTCTGCGAATGAGGCTACTATACATATCCCTCGTTTCCCCTGAGTGAATGCCTCGCCGGGTGGTTTGCGTGAGACTCAACAATTACTCTCTCAGGCTGTTCATCGCTTCACCCAGTTACACAAGTGATAGGGCAAAACAGCCCAGCATATAGCCTGTCCCCCCTCCAGGCGTCAGAAAGTGGAACAACCAGTCTACCGACGCGCCATGTTGCGTGGGATCTTAACATGTTCTCCTGAACACAAACCACTTTCGCGCCAAGCTAAAGCGTTACGCTTGTATCCTATGCAAACAAAATCATATATTTTCTCACGATCTACCACTTTGAAGCCTCGTTGGACGCATAGGACGCAAGTAACCTTCTAGGGAGGCCACCTTCCGCTTTTTGTGAGTAAAGCTTCGACACTTGACAAGGTAAGATGGTTGTTATTGTGTCTGTCTTTTATCCGTTCATTAGATGCTTCATTGGACAGACATGCATGTTGACAGATATACTTATCCGCTTGGGAATATCTGCCAGTGCTGCAGAATTAAGAGGGTATATTTTTTAACATATACATGGGTTATGATACATCCCTGTATCGTAACATATTGCATAGATGTGCTTAAAATACGGCAAAATCTGTTGTAAAAGCGATTGTTTTTAACAGGATATGTTCTGACAGTTAAGGCGTTGCCAGCATCGTAATCGGCATTCTAAGCATGCAAATAATACAAACTAACAACCAGTAAATTCTATATTGTAGAAGAGATACTCAATCTACTAGTTTATAATTAGCAGGAAGACACAGTTTTTGTTGGTCCAAACACTTAACACCTCGCTGTTGTTAGAAGTACATGATAAGAGTCATTCAGTAAGAATGCGTTCTATTTCGTAAACAGAACGCAGTGAACTTTTCGGTTTGAAGGTCAAACAAGAGAAGTTCTGAACTCTTGTGGGGGGGGGGGGTGCTCGGTGCTGCATTTTCTGAAAAAAATGTATGTACATGTACTACAATACTTTGAAAAAAAAAACATCGTTATCTTATCAGTTGCTTTGCCCCACACTAGTGTGCTGTGGGTCACAGTATTTTGCACGTGCTACCATATTTTGACAACCCTTTCTTTGTTATCTTATATGTGCTCTTTGGCCTACGCAAATGTCCGGATTACATGTATGTAATCCTGTAATAATCTGATCCATATATAAGCTTACTCAATTAGCTACTTCTTTTTCCTGCCGTTTCATGTTCATGACTTATGACAACTCAAAAGTCGCAGATACATTTTCAAAATTAATTCATAATCATTAGGTCCATGCCAAAGGTTAAGGCAAAGTTTGTCATCAGAAAGATAGGTATTAATATTAAAAAATTCGCAAATAGATTTTCATAAACAATGCGTAATCAAAGGGTCATCCCTGAAAGATACCAGTGTTTTTTTCAATCAGAATAATAATGTATTCAGACATTTTGCAAATCAATTCGTTATCATCTGGTCCTTCTTAAAGAAAGATGACGGTGATTTGGGTCACCAGAGATAAATATTAAGATTTAAATTTAGGGATGGTTTCACGCATTACGCGATTTTCGTGGCCTACCATATGATAGCCCCATTGCCATGTCACTTCTCATGTCATTTCTCTTACGGCTTAAGACTTCTTTTTAGTTGTTTCTATACTAGTTGTGGATGTATAGAAAAATGTCTCTTTGCTTTTGCTTGTCTATATTCTAGGTTAATAGAATCATAAACTGTCTATTCAACAGCAATGAGATGCCATGGGGGTTGTTGGTGCAACCATTGGCTTATCTTGAAATCTAAAACCAGGAAAAACAGTCATTACAGTGTAAATCCTACATGATTACATCAATTACATGTTTTCATTTTACGAGGGGCCTCCTATCCCCCACTAATTGTGCTGAATAGAATATCATCCATGCTGGTTTCTATAGGCTGGCTATCTACTACTAGTAGCCTGTTTCTTTTGGATTTCAAAAACCGAACCAAAAGCATGTCTGTAACTTTCTCACCTTATTCCTTTATCCATACAGTCAAAACTAAGCAAGAAGACCACTCAGGGGACCGATGAAATCTGGTTTATGTGGACAGGATTCTTAATGCTTGTCTCCATGGGAAAATTATCTAAGGGACCACGAAAAAGTAGTCAAATTGGGCAAGTGGTACTTATCTGCAGGTGGTCACTTGTATAATAGTGGTTACTTGACAATGTACAGGTTTGACTAGCCTCTACCAGGCCTTCCTGTGGGCGTATGGATCGTAGAATTCGGAAGAAAAAAAGACTGATTAGCCAGTAGAGTAGTCAGTCCACGCGGTGAGGGTCAATATTTCGCCCGCGTCTGCAAATGAAACCCTCTGGTAGCCCACTTCCCTGGCATATATTCTCCATATAGCTGGCGTAGCTAGTCTGGTGGAGACTAAGGTTTGACTACATACGGAAGTGCTCCACAGGGGGTGTCTGGAACAGCCTCACCTTTAGCCCAGCGTGAGGGAAAACATCATTATATAGGCAATAATCACCACCGACCCAGGCCGTAGGGTACACAGCGTTATAGCTGCTCATGGGACTGTGATGAGGAAACGATGCGAAAACAAAGGCATAAGTGCTGAAGGAATTTATGTGATACAATATAGTAGTTATTGGTGAGTCATTAGGGCCTGGCTCAGTAAAGTACCGTAGGAGGAGTCACTGACAGTTCCGATTGTGTTTGTGTGTGTGTGTGCGTGTGTGTGTCTGTGTGTGTGGGGGGGGGGGGGGGGGGTCTGTGCGTGTGTGTATGTATGTATGTTTGTATGTGTACGTATGTGTATGTCCGTCTGTGTGTGTGCGTGTGTGTTTGTTTGTGTGCGTGTGTGTATGTCTATCTGTGTGTGTGGGTGTGTCTCTCTCTCTCTCTGTGGGGTGGGTAGCTATAGGTGTCTTTGCGCGCGCGTGTGTCTGTGTGTATGTATGTGAACGTATGTATGTGTATGTCTGTATGTGTGTATCTGAGTATGTGTGCGTGTATGTGTATGTCTGTCTGTGTGCTTGTCTGTGTATGTGTGTGTCTGTGTATGTATGGGTATGTGTGTGTCGGGGGAGGGGGGTATGACTCTCTATCTTAAGTTTTATTTACCCTATGCAAAACTGGTGACATATTCGCACTTTTCTCCTCTCAATAAAGCTACCTTTTCCACCACAAATAAACAAGTCAGATCCCTACCTTTCCTTTCCCATGACCCCAGTGCCCCCCACCCACGTCGATACCCCAGCTGGCTGTGTTATGACAGTCATAGTCGTGTTTATAGACACATTCTTACCGCTACTGTTCAGTGAACAACAAGGGCAACCCCTCCCAGTGTACGTGAGGAGTGTTAGTGACACTGTTTTATCAAAGTACTACTTGAAGTTAGAACTTAGAGTCAGCATTTAGACTAGAGTTGACACATGTTATACTGTTCTACATTATTTGTCTGTCCTTTTTTATATTACTTACAATTAACCCACGGCCACGAATTTGCAGTACATTAATTATCATTACTTGATATGGTTCAGGTCCTCTTCGAGACATAAAGTGAATAAGGGTGAAATAGAATACAAAATTAAATATCTTATAGAGGTCTTTCATTTCTTCACGTATTCTTGAGATCGTGTTAAGTGTCTTAAGCATCTCTTTCATGGTGTTTTCTTTTCTTGACAGCCTGAGGCAAACGACCTTGCAACGAAGACCAAGTGACCCGAGACTGTGTCAGTACGAGAGCGACCCCTTCTGGAAGGAACAAGAAGTGCAGATTAAGTCAGCAGTACTTGGGAGTTGCCCTTTTCACCAATAAGTTTACCCTAGTTAACTGCAACCTACTATGACTTTTTCTAAGGACCCTATAGGCGAAAAGATGGAATCTCTTCTGCAAAAACTACTATGGGAATTGTTCATGGTGATAATCATTGTAAATGTGGCGCATGCGCAACCCGCGTGCGACGACAACCGTCAGAGTTTTGCGTGTTCTTGTTCCGACTCTTCCGACGGACTTTCCGTGTCCTGCGAATACAGGAGCTTAAATGAGATACCTGACGGCATACCTGATGACGTAGTTTCTCTGAACCTCAAGCACAACAAGATAGAAGAACTGAAGACCGGCCAACTCGAACGTTTCAGCAAACTGAAGAGTCTTGTTTTGCAACACAACGGGCTCCGCACCATCGAAGAAAAGGCTTTTTCCGGACTGGATGATCTAGAGGTGCTAGATCTCTCGTACAATAAAATGACATCGGTTCCCTGCGAAGAATTTCAGTGGATACCCAAGTTAAAGACACTTCATATGATGGAGAATTTGGTAATGTCACTTTCCGGACAGTGTTTCCTACCTTTGACGCAAATACAGGAGATCGACCTGTCAAGCACGAATATCACTTCCGTCGAAGAGATACCGTTTGACCAGATGGAGAATCTGAAGCTTCTAGATCTGTCCGGAAACAGTCTGCAGACGATTCCTGCAGGGTTCTGCCCTGAGATGGGTCAAACGGTCAATCTACACTGGAACCCATGGCTGTGTGACTGCGCGCTGAAGCCGCTGAGGGAATGCGAGAGTCTCAGTACTGAGATCAAATGCGCCATGCCGTATCACATTCGTGGATGGAGCATCGGAGACCTGGAGAACGCTGACCAGTGGATGGCGTGTGGGCTCCCGAAGGCGGTGTCATCGAAGGTCATGCACATAGAGGAAGGAGAAGCGGTGAACTTAGCATGTGACCCGGAAGTAGATCCGTACGGTGACGTTGTGTGGTGGCTGGTGGAGGACGAGACGTGGCAAGCCCGCGGTGAGATCACCATCTACGTCCAGAACGACCATGCCGGGACTTACGTCTGCGCTCAGTCTAAAGACAAATCAAAATGGGCGTTTCAGGAGGTGCGAGTCATTCCCCCTGAAACTACACCAACACCTTATGTTATTCCCCAGTTTAGTACCGCAGCAAGGGGCAGTACTAAAAGCAAAACGACACCATTAAAGACAACCACATCCGAAAGTGTGGCCAGCTCTGCATCTTCCAGTGCGTCTCCGGAAGAAAAAGTGCAGAGCACACTGCAGTCGTCAAGTAGCAGTGGAAGCACTTCGTCGGGAAACGGGGCAGGTGGCAACGTTCCCAAGCCTTCAACACCTTCTTCAGCCGAGTCAGCAAAAACATCTACAGCTGCAAGAGCGGAAACCTCTCCCAAAGGCGTATTGCCGTTAACGACCAAGGGATCAGGAGACGTGCCATTGGTAGCCACTGTGAAAGCTGGTGACGACAACAATGCAGTTCCATTAGTGCCAGGTTCGGGATCAAAAACAACGCCGATAACGTCCACTTCAAGCGGTGCTGGCGGTGCCTTAGGCGGTCCCTTGTCCGGTCCAGGCAGCCAAACGTCATCCCCTCCGCCACAAAGCGGTCAAGATGGTGTTTCGGAGAAGTCGAGGCACAGAGGTGACGCGGTATATCCGGGTGATTCCACTTACGGTAAAGACCAGACCACACAGAGTTCAGTTTTGACCAGTGACGATGGCTTAGGGGCAGGGGTGCTGCCAGGCGGCGCCATCGTTAGGGTACCACTTGATGACAAAGACAAGAAGCCGAGTGACGGACAAGTGACGAAAACTGGCGCCACGAAAAGAAGCGACATGAGTGGCATGTGGGTTATAATCGCGGTAGCTGCTATAATAGCCACATATATCCTCATTGGCCTGCTCTGCTGCATCTGTTACAAGTGTAGAAACACAAGAGGCAAGCGTAACAAGAAGCCTCCTATTGTTTTGATCGAAGAGAGCCCCGAAAAACATGGATTTGAAGATGGGAACGAAAGTATCGAACTCGTCGAGAAAAGTCCCAACTTTGCGCTTCCTGACAACGTTGACGACAAGTCTCCTGACACTAGTATCTCTACAGATAACGTTGAACTGTCTGATGATGCCGCCAACCCTACGAAGTGGACGGCTCCTGGCGTTCCTCTCGCTCTTCCCGACCAAAATGAAGACACGGGACAGATTCTGGACAGGCACAGTCGAGACCCGTCCGATCGCTCTTCAGGGCCTCCTAGAAGTGACGAAAAGTTGACACAAGAAACGGCTATTTTGGACGACAGCACTGACAACAGTGCCGACGATGATGAAATTCCCGAAAACGACAAATGGATGAACCCGAACCATCTCCAGGCCATTCCTGACCTAAAAACCGTCAAACCGGATCCCGATTCCATCCCTGACCTCAGGCCCTCTAGAAATGGATCCGAAAGCTTTTGGAATAACCCACTTACGTCTCTAGACAGAAAAAAGATGGCAGAAGAACCATTCCAAAGCAAAGACGACAACAGCAAGAAACCAAAATTCCCAGCTGACGTCACCGCGCCAACAGATCTGTCCGACTTGCCACTTTTTCGGTCCCCGAAAGAATCACGTGACACACAGTCTAGCCCTGACCAAGAGCATGACGGGAGTTCAACACCAGTTGGGTTTGAAAATCCCTGGAAACGACTTTCTGCAATAGACTCCATTCCACCTTACGACTCGTTAACCTCTTCACCGACCTCGTCGGTGAAAAATGACCCAACAACTCCTTCGAAGGAACCTCCACTTGCGAAGATTCAGGATATATTTTCCGACCATCTTCAGCGGAAAAAACAGCAAAAACCAACAGACGAACCTAAGAAAGAGAACGTTTTGCCGCCTAAAGGAAATACTGAAAAGCCACGGTCACCATCGAAAGTGCCCGCTAACCCAGAAACAAACATAGACACTCCGCCTACTACGATTACGGACAAACCAAGAGACCAATCACCGCGGCGACCGCCGCAAGAGCCTTCAGACGAAGCTAGAAAACGGCCAGCCAAGCCATCTTCGAACAAACCCAACGGTGAGCCACAAAGTCCGAAACCAAAAGAAAATGAAGCTGATCTCAGGCCGCAGCCAGCAGCCCCAAGTGATCAGCCAAAGTCGCGACCATTATCCCTTCCCTTGTCGCTTCCAGACGGTCTGAAAAAGCTGTCAGTTTTCGCCCCCGAGGAAAGCGAACCGGCACAAGTACCAGCCAAGCCGCCCAGGAAATCACATAAATCCGGGTATGCCAGCCTGTCACGGTCGACAGACTTCGTCATACCACCTTTCGATAATTGACGAAAGAAACGCGTACGACATAAGGAAGGCAAAACAATTTGTTTCCATATGACGCAATATGTAGCTGAAACAGTGGGGTTCAAGCGCAACTAACTGACCAGTCTAACTGGTCTAGACCTTTTAGCCTAGTGGTTAAGGCGTGCGGCTTGTGGACTGGCGGGCCTGGGTTCAATCCCTGGGAGCCAGGAGAGTGTTCTACTCGCCTCTGTGCTTCATAGCCAGAGTCTGTCAGAGTAAACAAAAACAAACAAAAAACAATCTTCTACGAGTGGGCAGGTGGAACATTCTAATTTATCAGGGTGGCAAATGCATGATAATTGATAATCACAGTGAATGATAAATGGCATTTCAACTAGCGGACTAATCGCAGACAAAGCCAGTTGATAAACGTCTCAGTAAAGCTTTCTGGTGTCAATAATGTTGGTTGTAACCGTTGGTGGGCACAAATACAACATACGTGGAAAAACAATATTACGTAGTACAGGCTGACTTGTATCTATTTAACGCAACATGTATTATATCTTTTTGCTAAAGCAATGACCAATGTGACTTTACTTATTTATTTCTAGGAACCATGTATAACGTATTCTAGACTGAGACAAATAAATATTGCCTGATATGTGAATTTCTATGTGTAAAGTTGTAAAAATGCCTTCGGTGTTAACGTGCTACAGATATGAATGTAGAACAACAATTGCTAAATATGTATAATAATGTGGAAGAGACTTCTATGAATTTAAACAGTATTTTAGGATATTACAGTGTTGGTTGTTACAAGTATAAGTCATATGTTAATGTTTGTGTGGAATATCTGTATTTGTATGTAGCTTTTTTATCAATAATCATGATTGTTACATGGGCGCAATTCAGACATTGTTAATTAACGTTGTGCGAAGCCTTTGCTTGCAACATGTCCTTATGTAATAAAAGCATCATTATCATATGCACCCTCTTGTCGCCTAGATGTAACTGAGAAGTAAAAAAATGTCCGTAAAGTTAACCCAATTTATTACACCTTTTTAAAAATCCTGGGACGGGGGAAGGGCTAGAGGAAACTGTAAAAAAGTGGAGATGCTTTATTTTCACCTTTTTTTAACAGATGTATCCTTTGATAGGTGCCTCATACAACATGTTCTAACTACTCTGGGAGCCATGCAATCTTTCAAATTCAGTGTCCTATCAGGTATTGGGCTATCGATCATTGGAGAAACATTGGTATCAAAATGTGCAGGAAGAACGTAGGTAAATGACGCTGTCGTTCTGTATAGTTTGGCAGAAAACGACACATTGAATATGTATACATGCCGACTACAGCGTTATATACATTGTTCCACTGAATTTTCCCTCTCTGTAAGTACAAGCACGGACAAAAAATTGTGCTAAATCATTAGAATTGAACTAAAAATATGTGGAATTGAAACAAGCTCTCCCAGGAACAAAACATGTTTGCATAATCTGAATTGTATATATATTATATATAATCAGCTTTACATCCAGAGTTGCTGTATGATGATAGAAATTTTTACCAGGATTACGACACTTTACTTCTGGTTGGTAACAGACACTATTTTCATTTTGTGTTTTCTTCTCTTATGCCTGGCGAGGCTGCTCTGATCATTTGCCTTGAAGTCACACTCTCGACAACTGAAGGGTCTCTCACCGGTGTGCTGCCTCCTGTGTCTAGTAAGAGACTGCTTGTAAGCTGTGCTGTAGTCACATTCCTCACATTTGAGCGGTTTTACACCAGAGTGGCCTTTCATATGGCGTTTCATATCTGCCCTTCGGTAGGTCTGGTAGGCACATATCCCACAGGTATACGGTTCCGCATCCGTGTTTTCCGCGTTCATGTGTCTTTTCATATGGTTGGCTACGCCATTTTTACATGCTGCCTTGAAGTCACACAGGTTACACTTAAACGGCTTCTCGCCAGTGTGTGTTCTCATGTGTTCGACAAGCCGGCAATTGTGGTATGCCCTGTAACCACATTCACCACACATCAAAGGTTTGTCTCCCGTGTGACGTTGCCTATGCTTGGAGAGACTGTCTGCATGCGATGTTTTGAATCCGCACACGTCACATAAATAGCGTTTGTCATCTGAATCGATTTGAGAGTCATGGTCAGGAAGGAGGGACGCCATTTTTTCACAATCCTGGTCTGGAATCGGTTGATAAGGAGTCATGGGCATTTCCTCACTTGTCATCTTTTCAACTTGTTCGTGTCCTCTGTTAATGAAGGCAGTCTCTGTGTTGTCAGTAAGATGTTCAAGATGCTCCAGAGTGGACTGTTCAGAAATTTGCCCGATTTGATCATCCTCGAACATGTGACATTCCATCTTTATATGTACGTCACCATGGTCCGGAGTCGGTTGAAAAGAATCCAAAGGTGTTTCCTCACAGGGATTACCTCCTTCTGAAGTCTTGTCTGTGCACGATGTACTAATTGAATTATTTGTATCTAGCAACTGTTTACTGAAAGTAGGATTGTCAGGGATTGAAGGCATTGTATCAGTGTACGGAGTTGTAATGTCTGCTTGCGTGGTAACTGTCTCCTGATCTTGCACAGGGATGTTCATTTCATTGGGAGAACTGACTTCCAACTGACGGTATTCCTCCAACATCACGTCCCTAAGGATGCTGACAAACTTCTCCTTGATGCTGTTCTCTTTGTCCAGGTTTTGTATCCTTCGCTTGAGTTCAAATATCAGCTCCTCCATGTTCAGTCTGGGGAGGACTGCTATGGTCACCACGCGCGAGAGGCCACAGATTAACTCCTGTTGCCCGGACATGCTGAAAAACAGTATCTTATATGAAATACATGTCTTGAATATGAGAGGTACGTTATAAATATTCTCCAAGCAGAGGTTTCGGTCGGGGGGGGGGGGGGGGGGGGGGCTAGTATTGTTCGCGATTTCTTTGGTCTGCCCCCCAAAGAAATTGTGGCCCCTACTTGTGTCCTACTAGCCTCCATTAACCGAAACCTCTGCTTGGAGAATACATTTTATAGTATATATTAGCTTACGGTATACCCAGGATATAAAAGTCAAATACCTTGTTAGAAATTATGGACGATGCTGTTGTTCTACTAAAACCGCTATACCTGATGCTCCCCTTTCACAATATCGTACGCAAAACTTCAAGTTCGATGTATTAAAGGCGCTCTCTTATGATACGAAAGAATATGCGTGTTTTGTTCTTCTCTGTGTGTAGAATGTCGCCCCCCTCCCCACATTAGCGTTAACCCTCCAACTTGTCCAAGACCTAATATCTATTGCAAAGAATGCCACATTTTGAAGTCAGTGTTCGCTTGATATTGTTCTTCCTACCTGCTTTGGAGAGCCAAACCGTAGGAGGGAAGATGGGTGAAAGTATTTCTTCCCTAAAGAGCCAAGACGTCCGGGGAAAATTCGAACAGTTATGGCTGACCCAGAAAATCTATTCAAGTTGAAAGGTCAAGGAGGGTCAGAACCACTGATTACCCAACGACTACAGAATCGTGATGTCGGCATGCAGAAGGACGACATTGTAAGGGTTTGAATAGAATAATGAAGGTTGACAGCTATTTCCAAAGAACGAGAGGCACGAAGAGTATCAATTATTTTCCCTCCCATATTTCTTTTCCGCGAAATGCTAACCAGATGACATGGACGGACTTTTTCACAATTTGTTTCTCCGAACCTTCCAGATTTTTAATACAGAATAAATTGATACGTTGGTCTCAACATGTTGATTTACTCATATCTATTCATATACATCTATGTATAGGTCAATTCATTTGTATCCACTTGTCTGTATGTATATGTAGTAGACCTTACGAAAGTCGCTGTACCTTTGTTGCGTCAATAAAGATTTCCATGTTAAAACTGCCTCCTGCCATAGTGTTCGAGGCTGTGATTACAGGTTTCCATGGTGACAGAAAAGCTGATCTCCTATTGGACGGATATGTATAGTTACAAAGAATCCTGAGCTCCTATTGGCACTTGTCTTTTTCAAAACTCTGGGCTCAAAGTTGAATAGCTAAATACTGATCTGCGAGGGGCTCCATAGAGACATAGACAGTTATAGTTTGTGTTAGGCTTTCATTCATACTATACAAATGGCAAGTTGCATTATTCTTGATATATTGACACAGGCGTACAATCTTTGCATCTAATGGTCATCTTTATTGCTGTTGGCAAGGAAAGACACCCACAGATACAAAGTCTGATATCACAACAAATCAATACCCAAAATACAACATGCCAAATACATGTGTAATCTAGAGTCAATGAGTGTTTACATTGTGGTGCCGACTTTCACTTTTCTGTAAATACTTACAGACATTATCTTTGTGCGAAATCATTGGAATCGAACTAAGAATCCGTGCTATCAAATCAATCTTTCTCACTATCACGTTACGCTTGAAAAACAGGCAGTTATATCAATAAATAGTTACTCAATAGAGGTTGTGTTATACCGACAGACTGACCAGGTTGTAGCCTGACCCTTCTATATTGGCACATAAGGACACAATTATCAGCTTATTGCTGTTGATAAGCAAAGAGCCACGTACACATAAAGAATGCAACATTTCTAGAAATCAGTACAAGAATATATGTCGTCTATTGCATTATTTACACTTACTTTTACATCTCTGTCAGTACATACACAGGCACATACTTACATTATTGCAACTCAAATCTCAAATCAATAAACATTGTATTGAAACCAACTTTCTACCAGTACTAGTAGTCTTGAATCTTGGGCAAGTGCACAATTTGTCTCTCATAAATAGTTGCTGCAAGAAATAAATGTCTACCACGTTTTTTCGTTGGTAATTTAAACTGTTTTCATGGGTGCTCGTTTTCTTTTCAATGCGAAAAACAAATACAATACATACACAGTGGTGCCGTGCTCAAGCTTAATTATTCTAGCGGCGCCACTAACAAAAAACAATCAATAACTTGAACACAGTAGCGTAGTCGTCAATATGAATATGTATAACGGAGCTAGAGGTGATACTCATTGGTGCTTGTTTCTCATATGCTTGATGAGTCCGCCCTTTGCACTTGCCTTGTAGACACACTCTTGACAACTGTAGGGTCTCCCACCGGTGTGTCGCCTCCTATGTCGAGTTAGAACGGGCTTGTGAGGTGCCACATTTTTTATGTTTCTGCGGTCTCACACCAGCGTGACACTTCATATGTTTCTTAACGTCTGGCTTCCGGTAGGTCTTGTAGTCACAAATTTTACAGCTGTAAGGCTCCTGGCCTGCGTGCTTTTTCAAATGAATGACAAGGTCACTCTTGTGTGCCGTTTTGAAGTCGCATTGATCGCACTTGAACGGTTTCTCGCCCGTGTGTGTTCTCATGTGTTCGACAAGCCGGAACTTATGGTAAGCCCTATAACCACATTCGCCGCACATGAAAAGCTTTCCTCCCGTGTGCTTTTGCATGTGTCTGGACAGATTGCTCCGGTACATTGTTCTCAATCCGCACACGCTACACATGTAGGGTTTGAAATCTTTTGGGATGGCATTGTCGAGAACAATGGAGGAAATGTTCTCGCAAGCCGGGAAATCGCCGGGTTGGTCACTTTTGACATTATTTTGTTTATGGCCCATGTTGATGGAAACTGCTGTATTTCTGTTGTCGGCATGATCCAGGTTGGAAGGTTGAGAAATTTGTCCGATTTTATTAACCTCTGACACAGCGTATTCCCACTTACGTATGTCTGGAGTCGGTTCACGAGAAGCCGAAGGTGTTTCTTCACAGGTTTTGTCTCCTCCAAAAGGCTTCACTGTGCAAGAATGACTCACTGGTTTAATTGTACCTAGCACCCGAATATTGAAAGTAGGAGTGTCAATGTTGAGTTCATCATGACAAACTCTAGCTGTTTCATCCCTAGTCGTCATGGCAACGTCTTCATCTTTAATGTGAGAGTCTTTGGAGGTATTAATCTGTGTCATGGAGGTATCGGGTAACGGAAGTTTTGCCGAACCTGGACTGGTAATATTACAAAGTTGCTTTTGCTCAGTAGCAGTCAGGTGTTTTCGGTTTCTATTAACATCGTGTTCCTTAGTCTGCATCAGCACCTCACTGCATGATTCGTCGTTTTTCTTGTTTATCGCACTTGCAATGCCCAGTCCAGAGCTTTGCAGTGGGGTGTCGGGTCTTGAAGCCTTTGTTGACATTGCTTCAGCGTTCACGTTGGAAACGTTGTCTTGCATGGTAACTGACTCCTGTTCTTGTTCAGGTATGTTCGTTTCGTCTGAAGAACCGACTTCTGACTTCCTTTCCAACTGACGGTATTCCTCCAACATCACATCCCTAAGGATACTAACCAACTTTTCCTTAATGCTGGTCTTTTTGTCGAGGTTTTGAATCCTCCTGTTGAGTTCAAATATCAGCTCCTCCATGTTCAGTCTGGGGAGGACTGCTATGGTCACCTCGCGCGATAGTCCACTTATTAACCCCTGTTGTTTGGACATACTGAAGGACAATTGGATAGATGAAATACGTGTTAAGAAATGTAAACGTCACGTACAATAGTCTGTGTGACGGAAACTTCGCTATCCGAGGCTGCAATAGCCCCTCCCCGCAGTCCGCAGAGGGGCTGACCAGTGTCTGGCGGCCGCTATAAGCGCGATTCAATCAGGCTGACCTTCTAGTAGCAATAGGAATCTACTACCTTGCATAATCTATGGTTTCCTTTTGCTTTTGCGTCATTGGGAAAATCTTTGCAAAATCTACATCAGATTGAATCTGTCATATAATGTATATGAAAGCAGTGGAAGTCTAATGCATTTTTGGAATGTGCAATGTTATATTAATACGCATTAGTACCGTAGATATAGAAACTTACTGTAGAATAGCAATATAGAATGATTTTGTATTCATGTATACCTTTGTTTTACCTTACATTTGTATTTCGACATTGTTGTCAACATGCAATTAGCCTACGGGCATGAATTTGTAATGAACTATTATTATTAATTATTCTTCTGCTAATATTGCTATAGTCGACGCTTCCCTAGCAATCAAGTTTATTGTACTGTTACATTATACATCTATAAAATTGTTGGTCTTGATAAAAGATTTTTAAAAAGTGAGCTATGATTAGATATAGTATAAATTGTTCTGTCCTTTTTACAGTGGGTAACTCCTAGCCTCCTTTATGGATAGTATAATTCGACAAAAAAAGAATAAATGGCCAGTAGAGTCGGCTCACGGTAAATCATATTTTCCCCACAGCTACGTCTGCGAATGAGAGTCCCTATGGTGGCCAAACGTCCCTGGAAAATATTTCCCTATAGCCGGCGTAGTAATTAATTAGTCTGGCAGAGACTGGGTCACCCCCTAGCCCCTCCCCACATAAGCGTTCACCTCTTCGAACTTTCGCGAAGCAGAAATACCACATTTTGAAGACTGTTTACGCTTCCACTTTAGCCAAAGAAAAAGAAAATCATTAAACTGATCCCTTACCTGGTTTCTATCCACACTATAAGAGGGAACGTAGGTTAGATTGATGTCCTCCCTTGGCGATATCTTGCGATTCTAACAAAAAATGGCTGCCAGGAAAACAAATATTCAGGTCAAAGGTAATTCTGGGTCAGAAGCTCCGATTACTCAACTAGTATCAGTTAATAGAGCTGGAACAGTATTGCAGTTCTATATATTCACCTCCTAACCCTATCATATGTTCTCTTAGAATACCCTTTTGTGCAATAAAAAATCATTCCGATCTTATTTCCGTTTGAAACTGAATGACATTCGTAATCTAATTCCTAGCTTATTTGGGCCTAGTTGCTTTTTTTTGACAAATGATTATACACATGTCTGTGTACACATGTACAACTGTCAATGTTCAGCTTCATTTCCGTCAATGAGTATGAAAACATGAAGATACAAACTACGGAACATCGCTGGAAACCAATGCAGAAACGCAATCTTTAAAGCTCGAATTCTGACAATTTCGTAGCTTACGTCTGGCTTTCTGAGTGAGAATTCTGTCGCCCATAACGGGATTATGTGTCCCTTGTTCGGACAGCATGTACTCTCCAAAGAGAGGTTGGGTTTCGTCTTGTTTTTGGTGTCTTTCTAAGCGTTTTTGTCGCGTCTTCTATTTTGTCACGGTTTCTGTCGGCCGCCCAAACCATAAACAAACCGCCAAAAACGCTTAAAAAGACATCAAAAACAAGACAAAGCCCAACCTTTGCTTAGAGAGCAGACAGCATGATCACAGGTTTAATTTTTCTAGCTAATCATCACTGACACATATATCGTCTATCACGTCACCATATCATAACACAGCTTCTATGTTGAACTCATTTGGTACATTGTGCGATACACTGCTTTGAATTCGCATCCGTCATCACCAAAAACGCCGTTCATTTTATTTTGTATTTCATATACATGTACATGCACTTTGTTGGTCGTCTGTTATGTTCTAAGCTGACTTAAAGCCAGGATCTCCGAATATTAATGGTTTCTCGCCTGTACATTTCCTTCTCTGTTAACATAATTCGATTTATGTGCTGCCTTGAAAGTACACTAGCTACACGAGTAAGGTTTCCGTCCCCCATGACGCATCATGTGAACTGTCTGAGCGGATAACCCTGTCATCCTGATACGTGCACTTGTAGGGTTTCTCTCAACAGTGTCGGCCATATCTGACGCGGCTCTTTCAATCCCGTTTATATTTTGTCCGGTTAACAAAATCTCCCTGATTAAAAACCATCTTTGCAAGTGATTCGTTGAGTGTTCGATGCTTTCAAGAACGCCTTTATCTAACTACCGTCTTTTTTGTTTTAACTGCCGCAGCCGAGTGACTAAAGAAGTAATCGAGTCAATTCCCTGCAAATGGAACTAGTCCCAAGTCATTTCCGTTGGCGGATGGCTAATGCTAGTCTCGTTGGTGCCGTCTCATATGCCGATGAAGGGTCCCCTTTTGTGCTGCCTTGTAGTCACACTCTGGACAACTGTAGGGTCTCGCACCGGTGTGCAACTCCATGTGTCTAGCAAGAGTTGGCCTGTGCGTTGTTCTGTAGTCACAAATCTCACACCTGTGAGATTTCACACCAGTGTGACATTTCATATGAGCGCTAAAGCCGCGCTTTCGGTAGGTCTTGTAATCACAAACCTCACAACTGTATGGTTCCCAGGACCTTTGTTCATGCCCAATGATGATGGAACCAGGCTCTAAGTCGTCAGTGTAACGTTGAGAATAATCCGAGTAAGACATCTTAGAAATCTGCCCGATTGGATCATCTCCGGGTGTATGGCATTCCCACGAACGTACATCACTATGGCCAGCGGTCGGTTGACGAGAAGCCAAAGATGTTTCCTTTGACTTTTTGTTCACAGGTTTCTCTGTGCCAGAGGTACTCATTGGGTTAATTGTATCTTGCACCTGCATACTAAAAGCAGTAGTGTCAGTGCTGAAGACATCATGACAAGCTCTAGCTGCTTCATCCTCAGTGTTCATAGAAAAGTCTTCATCTTTAATGCGAGAGTCTATTGAGGTATTCATTTGTGTCATGGTGGTATCGGTTGAAGGAAGTGTTGCAGAACTTGGTCTGGGAATGCTAGAAAGTTGCTCTTGTTCTGGACCAGTCAACTGTATTTGGTCTGTATCAAGCCCGAGTTCCCTTGTATGTGTGAGTACTTCACTGCTAGTATCATTGTTTTCCTTCTTTATGATAAAGTCCAGTCCAGAATTTTGCAGTGAGGCGTCAGGACTTGAGGTCTTTGTTGACATTGTTTCCGCGTACGCGGTCGGAATGTTCTCTTGCGTGGTTTCTGTCTCATGCGTTTGTCCAGACACGATTGATTGATATAGACATCCTCCTTCTGATATCGACCTTCTTTTCAACTGACTGTATTCCTCCAACATCACGTCCCTAAGAATACCGACCATCCTGTCTTTGATGCTGTTTTCTTTGTCCAGGTTTTGAATCCTCCTGTTGAGTTCAAATATCAGCTCCTCCATGTTCAGTCTGGGAAGGACTGCTATGGTCACCACGCGCGAGAGGCCACAGATTAACTCCTGTTGTCTGGACATGCTGAAGGACATTATTGCCAAAAAAAATTAAAAGAAATGCGTGTTATGAAATGTACATCTAGCCTGTGCGCCATCCCATTACTACCGGGGCTCCTACACTCGCTGTCCTGAAAAGATTCACCCGGGATGCTTTTCTTCTGCTAAAAGTGTTACAGACAATATTTCTCTTGCAAAACCTTTTGCAAAGCTTCAAATCTAAATGTCTACGGTCTTTCATAATACATATGTAGCTGAGCGACTGATTTAGTCTGATTTATAATCATGATCCAATCGTACACCAAATTACTCATTACCGTACTGATCTATAGTCGTCTATATGAAAAATTACAAAGTTAGTCTTGAAAAATCAGCAAGCTTTCTCGCTTTGAACGCTGTTTGTTCCCCAGTAGCAGTCAGCACGCCCCCCCCCCCTACCCTAAATTAGTACCTTCTATGATTCGAGCTGTTTTAGAGAATACCACATTTTGAAGTCTATTTTTATACTGTCTTACCTACCTGCTTTATACCCGAACCGTAAGGTGGGTAAAGGTATTTCTTTCTTTGCTGCTGCAAGTTGAAGTTGAAGACAAGCGCTAACGAGAACCCTGTCTCAGAGTCCGAACAAATATGGCTGACGAGTAAAATGCCAATCAAGGTTAAAGGTCATAGCGGGTCAGGGCCACTGATTACCCGAGCCTAAGATGCACAGCTGATAGTTTGTGCTAAAAGCATAGAACCTCGTTGTAGCTCGATTCTTCTTAATTTATTGGCACAGAAATACAAAATATTTGCTAATGCCAGCTTTATTGTTGTTGGTAAGTATAGATAGTCGGAGAAAGTAGTAACATTAGTTTACTTAAGAGGATATTACTGGAAATAATATCATTCTTTTATCACAAAAGAATCATCTATTTCTTGTATGCTTTTGCTCTAAGTATATTGTTTCCCAGTGTCGTACCTAGACAATAACGTTAGACACGAAACTAATGACTTTTTGGTGGTTTGTGGGGTGCGCACGGATCTAGCGAAATATCTGGGTAACCAGGTTTTGTTATTCACCTTTGACCCTGTACCGCCATCTTGTCATTTCGTAAACATTACAGTTCATCGCGTCTGAACATTTCCTCCAGTATTTTATGATCTTGTGCGCATCAGCGTTGGAAGTAAGTTCATATTCAGTTATTCAACATGATGATGAACAGTGATGTATACATATGGCTAATATAGCATGTTTCGTTAGCCAGTAAAAGCATATGGTTTGAGCTCGAGGTTATTACCATTATAACCTTCTTGTTATTACGAAGAGTCTTACTTTCGCACCTTTCGGATTCAAAATTGTGGCAAACCGAACACGAGTCGACATTCTACACGCAGCTCAATGACTTTGGGGGTGTCAAATGTATCTTATGGGTTCAGTAGGCGCCACAGGCTTCTCTCTATGATAGATGTTGTAGGATGGGACCCTGTCTCTGTCGTGTCGGGTGTCAAATCTGGGCCCGGTGTCAAGCCAAATTTATGAGCTTGCCAAATACGTGAGAAGTCAGCTACTGCACCTGAGCACGACACTTTTT
This sequence comes from Branchiostoma lanceolatum, assembly GCF_035083965.1. NCBI lineage: Eukaryota > Metazoa > Chordata > Leptocardii > Amphioxiformes > Branchiostomatidae > Branchiostoma > Branchiostoma lanceolatum. The sequence goes on from NC_089737.1 coordinate 11,510,283, forward strand.
TTTGGAGGGGGGGGGGGGGGGCAGTATACTTGAGAGGGGTACTCTAAGTGCAAAACATTCGTAATTTTCAGCCTAAGTCTAACCCTTAACCATTACTCTAACTCTAGCCCGAAACCCTTACCCTGATCCTAATCATAACACTAGCCCTAATCTTAACCCTAATCCTATCTATAAATCTTGCCCTGCCCCCATCGACCGCAGCCCTAACTCCACACTCTCATGTATACTAAGAATCCCCCCCAATATGTCGTGCCCAGGTGTGGTAGCTGACCTCTCACGTATTTGGCAGCTTAGGATTTGGCGATACAACCGGGGGTTAATCGCCTTGCGCTAGGTGCCTGACATCCAGGCAGAAAAAAAAAGCGTCTGACAACGTTACTCAGATTATCTTTAGCCCACATTGGGCATGAATATTCAATGTACAATAAAGATAGTTGTAATCGTCATTGACATGATTGTACACTATTCTTCACAGCATATATCATGACGACAGCAGGCCCAACGTTGCAAGGTCTCTCTCGGGATGTCACCCTGGCCGTGCTCTCCAGACTGTACACAGAGGAACTGGTGCTAGAACTTGGTAGAAGGAACATCAACATGGGAGGGCATTCAATCCACAAAAGACTCCTGGTCGGTGTGCTGAGGGACGTGATGACGACGGAATACCGTGATTTGGAGCCCGACAAATATACGCCAGATGGCGATACGATAGACGTGTCTATCGAATGCTTTCATGACGTAGAGCTAGCTGAGCGGGAGCAGTTTCAAACTCAGACCTTACAGAAGTATTCGGAGACATTGTCAAGGATCTGCCCAAGTCCTCATGAAGACAAGAGTTCGACACAGCAAGCGCTAAATGTTGGCAAAGATGATTCAACAACAAGCAAAGAAAATGACTATTCAGAAGCCTTCACAGAAGCAAGTTCTTCAGTATTAACTACAAACAATGTAACTAAAAACGCTACCCAATGCGTAAACGATGCTACAATTGTAGTCGAATCTGTAGCCCCCACAACTTCTCAAACTATATCCGAAGTTGACGATGATTGCGTCTCCCAGAGTATAAAACGAGAGAAAGAGGGAAACCTAGTGCTGTCTTTCGACAACCAGCCAAAGCAAGGGACAGGAACATTGGAGGTGACGACCACGCCTGGTTCAAGTAACTCGCGACATGATGAGCTAAGCGTTGACACCCCTACTTTCAGTATGCAGTTGCTATGTACAAATGATTCAATTGGTAACTCTTATCCAGAGCTAGAGAAGGCTTTGGGAGGAGCCAAAATCTGTGCGAAAACATCTTTGGCTTCTAGTGAACCGACTGCAGATCCCAGTGATGTACGTAAGTGGGACTGTCATGCTTTCAACGACGACATAGCCGGGCAAATTTGTCAGCAGTCAAACCCGGGACATACTGAAAGTTTTACCGAGGAAGGAGAGACACCTGTCATCAAAAGGGGAACGGAACGGCGTAGTATCAACCGAACATCAACCAAACGTAGTATTGTGCAAAGTGACCAATCCCGTGATTCCCAGGCTCCAGCCGAGAACATGGCATCCATTGTTTCCGACAATGACATCCGAACCGATTGCAAACGCTACGAGTGTGACGTGTGCGGATTCAAAACGGCGAACCAATGGTATCTGCCCACACATATGCAACGTCACACAGGAGAAAAACCATTCATGTGTGGCGAATGTGGTTATAAGACAAACGTTAAGCGACGGCTTGTCGATCACATGAGGAAACACACTGGCGAGAGACCGTTCAAATGTGATCAATGCAACTACAAGACGGCATACCCAAACCATCTGATTAGACATAGGAGACGTCACACCGGTGAGAGACCCTACAGTTGTCAAGAGTGTGACTACAAGGCAAAGCAAAAGGGCAGCCTCCTCCAGCATATGAGAAACAAACACCAATGAAAATACTGTCAGATACCACCTGGGTTGCATGTATGTTCTTACTAATCTTAGAGAAGCAAAATCCAGAATAATGTTGTAAACAATCAATACAAGACGACAACAGCATACATTATTGTATTGATTTATAGTAACGTCACTCACAATGTATCTGCTGCGTGTCTTTATACTTTAAAACAACAATAAAGCTGAACATTTAGCAGAGATTCTGTACTCCCGTGTTAATATGTTAGAAGTTAGAACAATTTAGTTACAAATTCCTTAGTCTATGAAGTGCAAACTCCCAGTCTCCTTAGTCTATGAAGTGCAAACTCCCAGTCTATGAAGGGCAAACTCCCACTGCCCAGGGCATATTTAGCCGATCTACGTACGAGTTATTTTGGACGCATTGACTTCTAAGCCAGAAGACTGAAAAAGAGAAGTACAATTATATCTCAGGATTAACTCTGGAGATCATTCAAATAGATGCTCAGGTGTTTCTATCATCATTGATACCAGATCACAGCCTCAAATACATGACATTTCTCAGTCTGACTAACTGTTCCATGTTAGCACATACATTACATTTATAAATCAACATGATAAGGATGTTTCCTATTTTCCTGACTCAGAGGTGCTGGCTATTCATCTTCTGCAGGCCTAACCAGTGGAAGAGCTGCTTAAAGCGAATAAGGCTACAAAAATAGGTACTACATGTACTGTAAGGTTAGAAGATTCGGATGAAAAACCATGGAATGGGCCATCTTTGTCAATTTCCACGGTGAAGTTGCGGGATTTTTGCGAGAAAGAAATGTGGGGAAGGAAGTATTAATGCTCTGCATGCTTTCATTACTTGGAAAAAGCCTCATTTTTCTATCAAAATCATTCCACTGTCGCCTGCCTTCATTCTAACAACGTTATGGGCTGAATTAGGTAATCAGTGCTCCTGAGCCCTTTGCCCTTTGACCTTGGTTCGGATTTTCTGTGTCAGCTATATTTGTAAAAAAATTACAGCGTCTTTGTTCGGATCCTAGGACGTCTTGGTGGGAAATACTTTACCCACCTTCTGTCCATATTACGGTGTGGCTATCAAGCAGGTAGGTTGAACCTTATTAAGCCAAAGTAGACTTCAGAATGGGGCATTTTGAAATAGACATAGCTCACATACTCAGGCTGCTTATGTGGGGAGGGGGGCGTAGTACTACTACGCCCCCCTCCCCACATAAGCATTGGACAAAAGTAGTAGTAGTCTGAAAAGAAAACCCGCATTTTCCTCCCGTTACCTTGGTATACCAAGAATAGCTAACGTTATTTTTCACGCAGAACTATAACTTATGATAATCACGTTAAGATATACAATTATACAAGTATTTTTGTGTGCGTGCGGTCAGAATTCACATCAGTAAATGTAAAATGTAAATGTCGAGTTTGAAGCTTTACATACTGTAGCAGCAGCTATAGCACAGAGATAACAATCTTCATCCCGACAATGCCGCCCAGTTAGTGCCTTCATTGCCTTGGGTATTTTTATGCACCGAATCTTCTATCTACATGGCATCTTTATGATCTTAGACAAACCCCCTCATGAGGCATTATAAGCGTCTATTTCATAACATGTATTTCATCCATCAATGTTTTCCTTCAGCATGTCCGGACAACAGGAGTTAATCTGTGGCCTCTCGCACGTGGTGACCATAGCAGTCCTCCCCAGACTGAACATGGAGGAGCTGATATTTGAACTCAACAGGAGGATTCAAAACCTGGATAAAGAGAACAGCATCAAGGACAGGTTGGTCAGTATCCTTAGGGACGTGATGTTGGAGGAATACAGTCAGCTGAAAGCCAGTTCTCCAGATGAAAGGACCATACCCATACAAGAACAGGAGACAATAACCATGCAAGAAGGCGTTCCGACTTCGACTGATTCAATGCCTTCAACTCATGACACTCCTACTTTTAGTAGGCAGTTGCTAGATACATATAATTCAATGAGTACTTGCGCTGAGAAGCCTTTGGAAGGAGAGGAAACGCCTATGACTTCTTGTCAACCGACTCCAAACCACGATGACTTACATATAAAGATGGAATGGCGTGTGTTCGAGAATGATCATATCGCGCAAATTTCTCAACCGTCCAACCCGGATCATCCCGAAAACTATGCTGACAACACAGAGGCTGGTTTCATCACTAGTGAACATGAACAACGTGACAGAGTGAAAAGTGAGGAAAGACCTTTGGCTCCTTGTCAACCAATTCCAGACCAGGATTGTGACAAAATGGCGTCCCTCCTTCCTGACCATGACTCTGAAATCGATTCAGACGGCAAACATTATTTGTGTGACGTGTGCGGCTTCAAAACATCGTACGCAGACAGTCTCTCCAAGCATATGCAACGTCACAAAGGGGAAAAACCTTTCATGTGCGGCGAATGTGGTTACAGGGCATACACTAAGCGTCGGCTTGCCGATCACATGAGGAAACACACCGGTGAGAAACCGTTCAAGTGTGAACTATGCGACTTCGAGACGGCATACCAAGCCAACCTTAGCTATCATTTGAAACGCCACACCGGTGAGAAGCCGTTCAAATGTAACCAATGCAGTTACACGGCGTCACATAAAGGAAGGCTAGTCGAGCATATGAAAACGCACACAGGCGAGAAGCCTTACAGCTGTCAAATTTGTGACTACCAGACTTACCGAAAGTTCGACGTTGTGAAACACATGATGAGCAGGCACGGTGGTGTGAAACCCTACAAATGTGAGGACTGTGACTACAGGACTGCTTACAAAACCGCTCTTACCAAACACAGGAGGCGGCACACCGGTGAGAGACCTTACAGTTGTCAAGAGTGTGACTACAAGGCAAGTGAAAAGGGCAGCCTTGTCAAGCATATGAGAAACATGCACCAATTAAAATAGTGCCAGTTACTAGCTGGAGATGAAACCTTGTAAATATTTCTTCCAGCAACTATAGATGAGAAACTCATTTTACAATTGCCCAAGATTCAAGAGTACTTTGATACTAAGAAAGGTCGTTGTAATCTCTTGCATTTCGAGTTCACTTCCGATAATAAGCACAAAGTTTGAGTCTGTGTTTGTACTTAGTAATTATAATGATAATAACCCTTATTGTACATTCAATAATATAGAGAAGTAAAGGTACAACGATGTTAACAATACTCTAGACGGTGTGCATTCTTGTGTTAGTTTTCTAGTTATATTACATACTTTTTATCTGTGTGTCTCTATACTTGCCGACAGCAATAAAGTTGAACATTGGCAAAGATTTTGTATTTCTGTGTCAATAAAGTCTTTGTGTTAAACAGAAACTCTCACTCTCCAGAGCTCTTTGGAGCCCATTCCCATAGATCATTTAGCCATTCACCTCTGAGCCAAGAGACTCATTTAAAGCGGGCAAAAAACGTTAGGAGTTCAGGATTCCCTATTACCGTGGAAACTAGCTACACTACTACCACAGCCTTCATCACAAAGGCAAATGACAATAATTGTTCCATGTAAGCACATGCATAAATTCTCAGATGTGTTGGTCATTGATATTGCACGGACCTCAGACCAATCAAATGGCTTCCTGAAGTGAAAGTTCGTCAGGCTACAAATTGGTATGACATGTACTCGCAGGGCAAATTGCTGCAATGCTGGTCTGATTGAGGTCTCTGGAATGCTTCGATGTTTGTGACTTTTTCAAAAACACGTCACTGTGCATGTGTATGGTCTTACAAAGAAGTAAAATTGGTTGAGTGATATATCGATACCTTCAATGTAAACAATATTGTGGATAGCATGTATATGCTGGTATTGATTTACAGTTATGTTACCTACTCTGTCTGCGTTTCCCTATACATACCAACAGCAAGAAAGAAAGTTTCACATTCTTTACCCCTGTGTCAATATATGACGAAATGAGCCACGATTTGGTTGGTCTGAGCGTTAACAAATCCTCACCGGCTCTATAGAGCCATTCCCCCAGAGTTTCTAGCTACATCTGGGCCAAGAGACTGCTAAAAAAAAGGACAAGTACCAATAGGAGATCAGGATGTAGTTGGGTAATCAGTGCTCATGACCCTGTATGACCTTTGACCTCGGCTCGCATTTTCTTTGTCAGCCATATTATTCGAATTTCAGGACGTGATTGAAAGGAGAAAAGTACTTTAACCCACCTTCCTTCTTAGGTACGGCGGGTCTATCAAAGCAGGTAGGATGGACGTTATTAAGCTAAAATGGACTTCAAAATGCGCCGCTCTTTGCTGCAGACATAATGTTGCCTCTTTGGGAGGCTACAGCTAATGTGGGGAGGGGGGTAGTCACTACCAGTCGAGACTAACTGTAACACCGGCTATAGGGAGAGTGTTTGGCAGGAAAATTTGGCCACTAGAGGGTTTCATTCGCAGGCGAATTGTTAACCTTACTGTGGACTGTCTCTACTGACCAATTAAACATGTATTCCCTTTTTGCCGAACGGGGGGGGGGGGGGCGTGGTAGTCTACAAAAGAACAAAAGACGCATGCATTTTCTTCCAAGCAAAAAAAGCTCACTCAACAACGTTATCTTTTACTAACAATCAGTTAAGAATTGAAGATAATCGCCTTCAGATATTTTTTACAACTATAGGATTAATTTTGCGTAAGATCAGTTTATGATAAATTTCTTGAAGTTGAGGTACGAATTTGTATTTGTACGTATAGAGTAGAGTAGAATAGAGTAGATTCTTTCGGCCAGGTAGGAAGGTCATCTTCAATTTAGGCCGCTCATCCCTTTACTGCATACACTGTATACACGTGCATAATTTATTAATACGAAAGTGTCATCTAATTATCACATTTGAATCTTTGCATTAGATTATGAAAGGGAAGCATCAGGTACAGCACTCCTATCAGAAAAACAGACATTTCGATGTAAGATATATTTATGGCTTTACACGAGAAAATTGCTGGACGTACGACAAGGTTAGTTTGAGTACTTTCACTGCCTTGGGTAAGATGTACCAAGAGTCTCAGGAGGTATGAAAAGATTAGTTTTTCTAAACCTTCCTTTGATATTCATTTCATATCATGTATCTTATCTATCAATGTTGTCCTTCAGCATGTCCAGACAACAGGAGTTAATCTGTGGCCTGTCGCGCGTGGTGACCATAGCAGTCCTCCCCAGACTGAACATGGAGGAGCTGATATTTGAACTCAATAGAAGGATTCAAAACCTGGACAAAGAAAACAGCATCAAAGACAGGATGGTTGGTATCCTTAGGGACGTGATGTTGGAGGAATACCGTCAGTTGGAAAGGAAGTCAGAAGTCAGTTCTCCAGACGATATGACTATATATGAACAAGAACATGAGACAGTTACCGCACAAGAGGACGTCACATCTTTGTACACCGATGATACAATGCCTTCAACTCCTGACACTCCTAATTTAAGGCAGTTGCTAGATACAAATAATTCAATGACTGCTTCTTGCACAGAAAAGACGTGGGAAGGAGGTAATCCCAGAGAGGAAACACCTCCAGATTCCTTTCAGCCGCTTCCAGAACACAGTGATGTACGAAAATGGGAATGTCATGTTTCCGCGGATAATCGAATCAGGCAAATTTCCCAACCGTCCCATCCGGATCACCCTGAACGTTATAGCAACGATAGAGAGACTGGTTATTCAAACAGCGGACATGAACTGCAGAGTGAAAATGTGAAAAGTGAAGAAACACATTTGGCCCCTTGTCAACCGACGCCTGACCAGGCTTGTGAGAACATGGCGTTCAGTCTTCCTGACCATGACCCACGAATCGATTGCAAACGCTATTTGTGTGGCGAGTGCGGATTCGAAACGGCGAACATACGCAGTTACTATAATCATAGGCAACGTCACAAAAGGGAAAAGCCTTTCATGTGCGGCGAATGTGGTTACAGGGCATACACTAAGCACAGGCTTGACGAACACATGAGGAAACATACCGGCGAGAAACCGTTCAAGTGTAATCAGTGTAACTATAAGGGATCATGTAAAGGGGGGCTAGTCCAACATATGAAAAAAAAGCACGGACGCGTAACCTAATTGCTGTGAAATTTGTGACCACAAAACCTACCGAAAGTCAGACATAGATATCAGAATTCATCTCATGAAATGGACTTAATTAGCAAAGTTAAGTACATATTGACATGAAAGAACCCCTGACTTCTATACATAGGAAAATATATCAAAGACTGCCTAGACGAGAAATTCTTCCAATGGTTAATGTAAAAACTCATGATCCCATACTACGCACTCTTGTATCAGGTAGATTACCTTTATAGAACTTTATAGAACTGTAGTTAAGTACCAGAAGATGCCATACTTTGTACAATAGTTGTGCGATAAAGTTATAATATGATAAACGTATTAGGTACCACGCTGATGTGTGCACCCCACAAATGTGAGGACTGTGGCTACAGAGCAGCTCGTAAGACCCAACTTATTAGGCATAGGATACTTCACACCGGTGAGAGACCCTACACGTGTGAAGATGGTAACTACAAGACAAGCTTTGTGTTGACAGCCACTCGAACAGAGTATGGCGAGTCTACATGATTTTTCGATCAGTTCTGTAGTAGTCAGGCTTTCCTGGCCCTCCTCTTGGCCTCAGCGGCAGCTATTCGCTCAGCCTCAAAGGTTGTGGCGCTGTTGTGGCTCAGTTGTCGCCAGGTACTGCGATCGTAGCAAAGTGCTTCAAAGTTTGTGGGATCGATGTGACCCTTCTTCAAGTAATGTTTAAGAGTATCGTTGTACCGCTTTGACTGTCCACCTCTAGGGCGTGCCCCTTGATCCAGTTGCCCGTGCAAGATCGTCAAGCATGTGAGAAACAAGCATCAATGAGAATACTGTCAGTTACCAACCAGAAATAAAACATCGCAAACAACCATTCTCCTTCATTTTCTTTATACTGAGAAAATTGTTTCAATAGCATGCTTTTTTTTTAGATCAGTTCCAATGATTTAGATCAACGGTTGTCTCTGTGCATGTGATGTGCAATATACATCGTACTTATATACATAGAAGTAAAAGTGGTTAAGTGAATACGGTGAAAACGATGTTGTTCCTGGGCTTCAAAATTGAAGTCTTCTTTCTGGGCTTCAAAATTGAAGCCCGGTTTCTGGGCTTCAAAATTGAAGTCCTGTTTCTGAGCTTCAAAATTGAATTGAAATCCTGTTTCTGGGCTTTAAAATTGAATTGAAGTCCTGTTTCTGGGCTTCAAAATTGAATTGAAGTCCTGTTTCTGGGCTTCAGAATTGAAGCCCGGTTTCTGGGCTTCAAAATTGAAGTCCTGTTTCTGGGCTTCAAAATTGAAGTCCTGTTTTAGGGGTTTAAATTTGAACTTCTGTCTCACTGGTTCATACATGAAGCCTTGTCTCAGGGGGTTAAAAATTGAAGCCCTGGCTCAGCAGTTCAAAATCGAACCCTTGCTTTGAACCCCTAGCTTAGCGGTTCATAATTAAACCCCTATCTCAGCTGTTAAAATTGGAACCCCTGATCCTGCGGTTCAAAATATGCTATAAAAAGATATTTGGGAGGAATCATATGAACTTACACTTCATATTGACTTTACTTTCACTGCTAACTGCCTTTTTACCAACATCGTTAGATTAGTTGGGTAATCAGTAGTGATGACCCATTCTGACCTTTGACCTGAGTTGCATTTTGTCTGTGGGCCTGTTTAAGATTTCTTTGTTCGAATTCCCTGACGTTTTGGTTTCAAAGGAAGAAATACCTTTACCCATCTTCCCCCCTAGTTGCAGTGTGTTCATCAAGAAGGTAGGTTGGACACTATCAAGCTTAAATAGACTTTTGAAATGTGAAGTTCTTTGTAATAGATGTAGCCGTTTTTGGGGAGGGGGGTGCAATAGTCGACAAAAGAACACATGCACGTTTCTTCGTGGCGAAAAAGCTCGCTTGAATTATCTTTTACTAACCATAGCTCAAGGACTTATCGCGTTAGAATATTTTGTACGATTTTTGGAGTGACTCAAGTTTTGTTAACGATTAGACTATTTGCTTATTTATAAATTGTGGGACATTTTACTCAGAGAATGTCATCTAAATTTTGAACCTTTGCATCAGTTATACGACTACATGCAGAAAGATAGCAATATCCACTCCGACAATTGTATTTACATGTTTGTCCCGATTTACACAAGGAAAATTGCAGGGCAAAGGACAACTACGTACGTAAGTTTAAGTTTTAGTAGTCCAAAAATTTGCCTTGGATATGATACACCGTGGACCTCCGAGGGTTTAACAAAACAGATATCTTTTTTTAGTTCCTTGGATTTACATTTCATATGTCTTTTATCAATAATCTATCAATGTTTTCCTTTAGTATGTCTGGACAACAGGAGTTAATCTGTGGCCTCTCGCGCGTGGTGACCATAGCAGTCCTCCCCAGACTGAACATGGAGGAGCTGATATTTGAACTCAAGCGAAGGATACAAAACCTGGACAAAGAGAACAGCATCAAAGACAGGATGGTCGGTATCCTTAGGGATGTGATGTTGGAGGAATACCATCACTTAGAAGGAAAGTCAGGAGTCTGTTCTCCAGATGAAAGGGCCATACCTGAACAAGAACAGGAGACAGCTACTATGCAAGAGGACCTTCCAACTTCGTACACTGATACAATGCCTTCAACTCCTGACACCCCTTCTTTCAGTAGGCAGTTGCTTGATACAAACAATTCAATGAGTCCGTCTTGCACAGATAAGACTTGGAAAGGAGGTGCTCTTTGTGCGGAAACACCTTTGGATTCTTTTCAACCGACTCCAGACCTCAGTGACGTACACATAAAGATGGAATGCCATGTGTTTGAGGACGATCAAATCGAGCAAATTTCTCAGCCGTCCAACCCGGATTATCTACAAGATCATACTGATGACAGAGAGACTAGTTTTGTCAACAGCGGACATGAACAATGTGGAAGTATGAATAGCGCAGAAACATCTTTTGCTCCTTGTCAGCCGACTCCATACCAGGCCTCTGAGAAGACGACGTCCCTTTTTCCTGACTCACGAATTAACTGCAAACACTACGTGTGTGAAGTGTGCGGGTACAAAACTTCGCAGGCAGACAGTCTCTCCCAGCATAGGCAAGGTCACACGGGAGACAAACATTTCATTTGCGGCGAATGTGGTTATAGGGCTTATCATAAGCACCAGCTTGTGAAACATATGGGAATACACACAGACGAGAAACCATTTAAGTGTACTCAATGCAAGTACAAGACGTCATTAAGAGAAGGGCTAGTTGAGCATATGAAAAGACACAAGGACGCAGAACCGTACAGCTGTGGTGTCTGTGACTACCAGACCTACATAATGACAGACATTGTGAAACATATGAAGAGCCACGATGGTGCGAAACCCCACAGATGTGAGGAATGTGACTACAGAACAATCTACAAATCCGACCTTACCAGACACAGGAGGCTGCACACCGGTGAGAGACCCTACAGTTGTCAAGAGTGTGACTACAAGGCACGTGAAAAGGGCAACCTCCTCAAGCATATGAGAAACAAGCACCACTGAAATACTGTCAGTTACCGGATGTGTCTGTGTATGTACTTACAGAGGCGTAAAGGCCAACACAACAATATAAACAATATTTCAAAAGTCATGGTCATGCATTTCCTGCTATGTTACATACTTTATATCTGTGGGTCTCAATGCATGCCAACAGTAACAAAGCTCAGCCTTTGCAGAAATGTACTACTGTGTCAATTTAGCTACAAATTGGTTTGTCATTGTATAACATATTCTCACTGCCTTTAGCTCCAAATGAATTCCCTTCCCACACAAAAAAAAACCCAAGGTGTTTTCAACTATTCACATCTCAGCCAAGAGACAATTAAAGGGGATAACTGTCAACAGGAGCTCTGGATTCTTCGATTCGAGCTCGGAATTTCCTGTCAGTCTGGAAACCAGTTATCTCAGCGCCGAATCCCATAGAAACGATTCTCAGTAAGATACGACAGTAATTGTTTCGTGTTAGCAAAAATATATAGATAAACAGGATAAGCATGTTTCTAATTTCCTGACTCGGAAATGTTAATCTATTAATTCATCATATATATATATATATTTATCGTAGTGTTTGTTTCTTATTATTTTAAGCCAATATAGACCACCTTAGTAACTTCGCACTGCTTGACAGTCGTGCCTTGGTAAAGAACAATTACTTACTATATACAATTTCTCATGACTCAGCAGGCGTACTTCGTTGCTGAGAAATGTTTCAATAACATTCATTTTGAGTTGAATTCCAATGATATAGCGCAAAGCTTATGCCTGGGTATATACCTAATACAGAGAATGGCGTGGAGGATTCCCTGTTACGATGGACACTGACTATCACAAGCTTCATCATCATGGCAACAGATATTTCTCATTCTGACATTTTACATGAAGCATTTATTCATAAAAATTCTTAGGTGTTGGTCATTGATTTTCCTGGAGACCTGGCCAATTGAAAGCCTGCAGGCGAGAAGCGAAGTTCGTCAGGCTACAAATTAATATAGCATATTGATAACTTTCTTGAATGTTCATGCCCGAGGGCTAGGTACATCGTAGAAATATAGGGGAAAACACGTATGTTACAGTGAACTGTGACTGATACTGCTTCTAAACAATAATAATAGCTTTTATTGCATATTCCTGTCCAGAAGGGCTAAATGCACAGGAGACCACATGTGGCCAGTAAGAAACATAATGGAAAACATACGTTGATAAAATGCTACACTAACATTAAAAACTAAAATAACATGCGAACTGTGGGCTATTGCTAAAGTAAATAGGCTTCTAAATACTGGTGTTAGCTATAGCTATAAAATATTGGTTTGACTTCTTTTTTGGAGGCAGTGGAAGACGAAAGGTCCCACTTTTCCAGAATTTGTGGGTTCTAAAATACTCTGTATATTTATGAGGGTCTCAGGACATGTTGTTGCAATTGTCTATCTTTGCCATCAGCCAGGCATTTTGCAAGAAAAAGAAAGAATATGAAATAGCTTGTGATTTCTCTTACTGTTAATGAGCTTCATTCTTCTATCAAACCTCTTTCGTTGTCGTCTGCCTTCATACCAATACTGCAATAGCATGAGACAAGTTGGGTAATCAGGGGTACTGTAAGTCAATGACCTTTGACCTGAACAACAATTTTCCGTGCCAGCCATATTTGTTTGAATTCTAGGACGTCTTTGGCTTCGACTTTAAAGGAAGAAATACTTTTACCCACCTCCCAGTCCCACGGTGTGGCTACTAAGCAGGTGAGGGGGATTTATCAATCTAAGATAGACTTCAAAATGTACTATTCTTTTACAATAGATATGGACTAGCGCTAATGTGGGGAGGGGGGCGTCCTACTACAAAAGAACATTTTAATATGCAGTTTTCTTCCAAGCGAAAATGCTCACATAAGGTAATCTTTAAACAAGAAATGAATTCACAGTTTTATTCATGAAGCCGTATCAGTCATAATTATCGCATTTAGATCAGTAGAATTGTATAGAGTGATTCTGTTTGTCATATACGGTCAGAACGTAAATCTGAGTACATGTACTGAGAAGGTTCATGTATCATACGGAAGTCGATACGTCGAATTTTAAACCTTTGCTGACTTTGAGATTTTTCTGTGAGGTATATGGTATATTACTATTAGCAGAAGGATAACATTGCCAATTCCGACGACCTAGTGCCATGGGTATGATGATCTCATAGCACTTAATAATATTTGTTTTATCAATATTATGTATTTCAGCATGTCCAGACAACAAGAGCTAATCTGTGGCCTCTCGCGCGTGGTGACCATAGCAGTCCTCCCCAGACTGAACATGGAGGAGCTGATATTTGAACTCAACAGGAGGATTCAAAACCTGGACAAAGAGAACAGCATCAAGGACAGGTTGGTCAGTATTCTTAGGGATGTGATGTTGGAGGAATACCGTCAGTTGGAAACAAGATCGATATCAGAAGAAGGATGTTCTTATCAATCAACCGTGCCTGGACAAACACATGAGACGGTTACCACGCAACAAAACGTTCCGACCGCGTACGCTAAAACAATGTCAACGAAGACATCAAGTCCTGAGGCCTCACTGGAAAGTTCTGGACTGGACATTATCATTAAGAAAGAAAGCAGTGAAGTGCTCGTGCATACAAACGAACTCGAGTTTAATACAGACCAAGAGCAACTTTGCAACATTCCAAGTTCAGGTTCGGCAACACTTCCTTTTCCTGAAAACCCCCTGATACAAATGAAGGCCTCAGTAAACCCTCGTACTGAAAGAGAAGGCTTTTCTGACAGGAATAAGGATGAAACAGCTAGCTATAAAGCTTGTTATGATGAAAGCAGCATGGACACCCCTTATTTTGGTACTCATGTGTTAGACACAGGCAGAGATCATTCAATGACTACTTCTTGCACAAAGAAGCCTTTCGGAGGACACAAAAGCTGTGAGAAAACACCTTCGGCTTCTCGTGAACCTACTCTAGAGCACAGTGATGTACGTAGGTGGGAATGCCATGTGTCAGATAATAATCAAGCTGGGCAAATTTCTCAACCTTCCAACCTGTATCGTTATAGTGACGACAGGGAGACTGGTTCCATCAACAACGGACAGGAACAAAGTGGAAATAAGGAATGGGAAGAAACGTGTGTGCCTCCTTGTCAGCCGACTTCTGTCCAGGCTTGTGACAACACGGCGTCACTTCTGACTGACGATGACTCACGAAACGATTACAGACGCTACATGTGTGACAAGTGTGACTACAGGACGGCCTACACAACCAATCTTGCTAGACACATGAGGCGGCACACCGGCGAGAAACCCTACAGTTGCCAAGAGTGTGACTACAGGGCAAGTGAAAAGGGCACCCTCGTCCGGCACATGAGGAGAAGACACCAACGAAAATAGTTTCAGTTACCAACCTGAAATAAAACGTCGTTGCACCATGTACCAGCTGTTCATCTATTTGTTTATCTATTCATTTAATAATCTCTCTGTTTACTTCGGTAATCTTCAGCCAGAGTAGACCAGCGCAGTCATTTTTCGCTGCTGTACAGTGGTACCTCGGTGACGACTTATTATACAATTGTACATTATTTAAGCGTACTTTGATGAAAAAGATTATATCAAAAGCATGTATATTGAGCTGAGTTGCAATGATTTAGCGTAGATGTTTTTGTTGCTACCCTGACAGAGAAATTAATACAAGTCAGCCCAACAATGTAAATGATGTGGTATGCATTCATATCAATTTTCTGCAATGTTCATACTTTGTAATTGTGTCAATGTGCCTCTATACCTGCAATAAAGCTGAACATTGGCAAATATTTTGCACCCCTTTGTCATTTTATTTACAAATTATTTCGTCTGCGTAACACAAACTTTCACTGTCCATGGCTCTATGTAGATTTTTTAGTAATTCCAGAGACTTTTAGTAATTCATGCGTCGAAGCTTCTTAGACTTACTGTATTTTACGAAAAAAGCTAAGTACCATTAGAAGCTATGGGGTCTTTTTAGCTTTCCCTGTTACCATGGAAACCGGTTTTCTCAACCTCCAACACCATGGTAACAGATAGTTCACAAACTGAGAATGGCCCATGTTGTCATCAATCAACAGGATTATGATGTTCCTGGTTTACCTGACTCAGTTGTGCTGTCTATTAATCTAGTAAAGGGACTTCTTAAAGCGAGATTTAGCCAGGCTACAAGTTGGTAATTACCTTCGCCGAGAAGGTTATGCAGAGGGTAGCGTTTGTCTGTTTGTCTGTTTGTAGTGGCACAGCATAACTCTAGAATGCCTTGATGGATCGTTTTGATATTTGGTATGTTGCTAGGTTTTGATGAGACCTAAAAACGATGAGATTTTGGGCCCCCTAGCGGCTTCTTACGGTACTGCAGCGGAACTTCCTGTTTTGATAACTCGTGTTCCGGACATGCTATGGAACTTATTTTTGAGTGGTAGATAGGTCTTTGGACAGAGAGCAAGTGGTGTGGGTTTGGGCCCTCTAGCGGCTTTTTTTGGAACTGCAGGAGCAGGTTTTGCGTCTTACTTTGAAAGGGAATAACTCAAGAAGGGCTTGATGGATGGTAATGATTTTTGGTAGGTAGATAGCTTGAATGATGATGTCCATGATTAGACACTTCTTATGCAAATCAGTATCTAATTTGCATAATTAATGAGGAAAGTTTATACATCCGCCAAATTCCATGATAGGACTCTGAAACATATGACATATGTAACTGAGGAAGAGAGAAATATTAATTGATATGAACTATGCAAATGAAGACCTCATTTGCATAATTAATGAGAAAATACTATAGGGCGTTTTCAGTCACGTGACCCTCCCTCTAGGAACGAGCACTGGCGGCCATGTTGGTGCTCACTTGATAGTGGAGCCCTATGGAACTCTCCGTATAAATAGCAGATGTTTTCTACGCCATTCACAATTTCCCTTCGGAACGTTTTGTCTCACAATCATGGTGTTTTGCCTCGTGGTCAGATGTTTGATAGGGACTGATAAAGCACACACTGATCGGGTAACAGTAAGATTGGTTTGGCGTTTCTCGTGTAGGTAAGGGAACATACGAAGGGACTAACGACTGAAACAAAAGTGGATTTCTGACATACGAACAGCGGATCTAAATAGTTGAAGTTTGAGAATCAACGTGAGTGTATGGAAACCTTTGTATCTGGTCGAAAAGCAAATTACAGGCCCGTTGTGTAACACAGTCGCGGCACCGTGTAGTCGTTGCTTGAGATCTGATTAAACATCCTTGTTGAGATACGTTCGTAAACTGGCGGGTCTTTCAACGTCGAACTTTCCCGATCGTAACGTACTCCCTGCCACCAAAATTTTTCACGACACTCAAGACACTGTACTACGTGGTTGCAGGTTGGACATGTTATATTTTACGACAATCAACTGGTATGATTTATTATTGGTGAGAAACACTCCTAATACGTCAGTCATAAAGGTTAAAATCATTTGGCGAAGGTATGAGGTCGTGGAACTCTAGTTCATGATAAGGTTCTGAGGAAACTGCCATTCACATATCAGTGGCATTCTGTAAAACAAACTGGGGAAAAAGCACATGTAATAGATCTACATTCAAATGTTCCCTTTGTGTTGTTTTGTTTCTTTACATTTAGATAGCTATACTACAGATGTTCCTTCAATTTTCTATCAACATTCTTTCACAGTCGTCTGTCTTCATGCCATTATTTTGAGATCAGTTGGGTAATCAGTGCTCCTGACCCTTGATGACCTTTGACCCGGATAGCTAGCTTGGTGTCCGCCATATTTGTTCGGACTCCTGGCTTCATCTTCGATTGAACGAACACTTTAACCCATCTTCCCTCTCGCTAGGTGGCAATAAACCAGGTAGGGTGGACCTTATCAACCCAGAATAGACTTCAACGTGTGGTATTTCTTCGCAAATAGCTCAATACAGCAGGTTAATGCTAATGTTATGGGGGGGGGGCGTCCTCAGTAACAACAAAACACGGAAAAAACTCAAGACTTAATTGTTTTACTTTTAATCAAGATTATCTTTTGAGAGGCATGTGTGCTAAAAGAGCATAACTTTGTACGTCAGGTTTTTGCAAGTTATATAAGAGCATACTATACTCTTCAAACCGAAAGCAAAGCATATGCATAATAACAACAATGTTATGACTTGTGTGCCTTGGGTATGACATACATATCATAACACGTATTTCTTTTATCATGGGTATTGTTCAGGATGTCCAGACAACAGGAGTTGATCTGTGGCCTCTCGCGCGTGGTGACCATAGCAGTCCTCCCCAGACTGAACATGGAGGAGCTGATATTTGAACTCAACAGGAGGATTCAAAACCTGGACAAAGAGAACAGCATCAAGGACAGGTTGGTCAGTATCCTTAGGGATGTGATGTTGGAGGAATATAGTCAGTTGGAAAGAGAGTCAGAAGTCAGTTCCCCAGACGGAATAACCATACCTGAACAAGAACAGGAGACAGTAACCATGCAAGAGAACATTTCGACCGTGAATGCTGATACAATGTCAACAAAGACTCCAAGTCCTGAGGTCTCTCTGCAATGTCCTGGACTGGAAATCGTCATCAAGAAAGAAAGCTGCGACGAAAGAAGTGAAGTGCACATGCTTACAAACGTATTAGATCTTGATTCAGATCAGTTACAGCTAACGCAACAAGACCAACTTTGCAACATTCCAAACTCAAGTTGGGCAACACCTCCTTCAGCCGATAACCCCCTGATACAGATGATTAACTCTGTAAACTCTCGCATTAAAGAGGACTTTGATATGACGGCTGGGGATGAAACAGCTAGAGCTTGTCATGCTGAAATCAACATTGACACCCCTACTGTTTATACTCAGGTTCTAGATGCATGTGCTATTAATCCAATGAGTGATTCTCGCACAGAGAAACATTTGGAAGGACACACAAACTATGAGGAAAAACCTTCTTGTGAATTGACTCTAGACCACCGTGATGTACGTAGGTGGAAATGTCATGTGTCCGATAATGATCAAGCCAAGCAAATTTGTCAACCTTCCAAGCAGAATCATCCAGAACGTTATAGTGACGACAGAGAGACTGGTTTCATCAACAGCGGACAGGAACAAAGTGAAAATACAGGAAGCGAGGAAACATCTTTGGCTGCTTGTCAACCGAACCCTGACCAGGCTTGCGAGAAGATGGCATCACCTCTGCATGACAATGACTCACGAATAGATTGCAAACGCTTTGTGTGTGACGTGTGCGGATTCAAGACAGTGAGCGCAAGCAGTTTCTCTAAGCATAGGCAACGTCACACGGGAGAAAAACCTTTCATGTGCGGCGAATGTGGTTACAGGGCATATGCTAAGCACCGTCTTGTCGGACACATGAGGAAACACACTGGTGAGAAACCGTTCAAATGTAATCAATGTGACTACAAGACATCACATCGAAGTGGGCTAGACCAACATATGAAAATACACGCTGGTGTGAAACCGTACAAATGTGGGGACTGTGGCTACAGAACTGCTCACAAACCGTCTCTCATAAGACACAGGAGGCTGCACTCCGGTGAGAGACCCTACAGTTGTCAAGAGTGTGCTTACAAGGCACGGGAAAAGGGCAACCTCCTCAAGCATATGAGAAATAAGCACCAATGAAAACATTGTCAGTTGCGAGATGTGTCTGTGTATGTACTTACAGATAACTAAAAGCCAACGACATAAAGAATATTATGACTGGCATGGTCATGCATTACCTTTTATGTTACATGCTTTGTACCTGCGTATCTCTTTGCTTACCAACAACAATAAAGCTCAACGTTAGCAAAACGTCTGTACTCCTGTGTCAATTTAGCTAAAAATTGTACTGTGTACGTGTGGAACAGATTCTCATTGTCCTGAGCTTCGCAGAATTTTCAACTACTATTATTCACCTCCAAGCCTGAAGACGGTTAAAAGGGCACAGATACGGGAGCACTGGATTCTTTATAGATGTAAAGATCAGTCCGATACGAGGTCATGATTTCCTGTCGCTGAGGAAACCAGTGATTACAGCAACCAATGCCATGGTAACGATTCTCAGTATGACCTTTCTAGTTTATCATATGAATATTGACTTAACTCTTCAATGTTGTCTGTATTTATCTTATCAATTTATTGGCCGTTCGTCCAGGGCTGCCCAACTAGCCCGTTGTTGACCACAAAGGGATAGCCCTGCTGACAAAGACAAGACAAGACATTACATTCAGAATTTTGACAAAGACAGCATAAATTGGGTAATCAGTGGTCCGGTCACTCCATGACCTTTGACCTTCTCATGAATAAGCATTTTCCGTGCCAGCCGTTTTTGTTCGAAATTCAGGACGTCTTTGGCTTCAGTTTCAAAGGAAGAAATACTTTTACCCACCTCCCCTCTCACGGTGTGGTTGCAAAGCAGGTAAGGAACGTTTATCAACCTAAAATATTCTTCAAAGTGTATCATTCTTTGCAATAGATATGGCTCTTTCGGAGAATAACGCTTATGTGGGGAGGGGGGCGTCCAATAGTACAAAGAACAGATTACGTAGTTTTCTTCCAAGCGAAACAGCTCACTTAACGTAATCTCTAAACAAAAAATGAATTCACAAATTTTCATACAGCCGCTATTTGTTAAATAGTCTCGTTTAAATCAGTAAATTCATAGGAATCATTACTAGTATTTTGGTAATTACGATGGAACCATTATATTGTAGAGAATGTACGTTTATTTTTTCAATGAGGAATAGGATATATCAATGTTAGCAGAAGAGTATAATTATCCTTTCCGACAATAATGTAAAATTCATAACACTTAATAGTATTTGTTTTATCACTATTATGTCCTTCAGCATGTCCAGACAACAGGAGTTAATCTGTGGCCTCTCGCGCGTGGTGACCATAGCAGTCCTCCCCAGACTGAACATGGAGGAGCTGATATTTGAACTCAACAGGAGGATTCAAAACCAGGACAAAGAGAACAGTATCAAGGACAGGTTGGTCGGTATCCTTAGGGATGTGATGTTGGAGGAATACCGTCACTTAGAAAGAAAGTCAGAAGTCAGTTCTCCAAACGAAATGACCATACCTGAACAAGAACAGGAGACAGTAACCATGCAAGAGAGCGTTCCAACATTGAACACTGAAACAGTGTCAACAAAGACTTTAAGTCCTGGCGCCTCACTGCAAAGTTCTGGACTGGACTTTATCATAAAGAAGGAAAACAACGATACAAGCAGTGAAGTGCACCTGCATACAAACGAACTCGATCTTGATACAGACCAGTTGCAGGTAACTCAACAAGATCAACTTTGCAACATTCCAAGTTCAAGTTCAAGTTCGGCGACAATTCCTTCAACCTATAACACCCTGATACAAACGAATACCGCAGTAGACTCTCCTATTAAAGAAGAAGACTTTGATAGGTCAGCTATGGATGAAGGAGCAAGAGCTTGTCATGATGAAATCAACATTGACAGTGCTGTTTTTTATACACAGGTTCTAGATACTGTTAATCCAATGAGTAATTCTTGCATAGAGAAACCCTTGGAAGGACACGCAAACTATGAGGACAAACCTTCTTGTGAACCGACTCTAGACCACAGTGATGTACGTAGGTGGGAATGCCATGTGTTCGATAATGAAGAAGCCGGGCAAATTTGTCAACCTTCCAACCTGAATCATCCAGAACTTTATAGTGACGACAGAGAGACTGGTTTCATCAACAGCAGACAGGAACAAAGTGAAAATATAGGAAGCGAGGAAACATATTTGGCTGCTTGTCCACCGACTCCTGACCAGGCTCGTGAGAACACGGCGTCACCTCTGCATGACAATGACTCACGAATAGATTGCAAACCCTATTTGTGTGACGTGTGCGGATTCAAAACATTGAACGCACACAGTTTCTCTCAGCATAGGCAACGTCACAAAGGAGAAAAACATTTCATGTGCGGTGAATGTGGTTACAGGGCGTACACTAATCACCGTCTTGTCGAACACATGAGGAAACACACTGGTGAGAAACCGTTCAAGTGTAATCAGTGCGACTACAAAGCGTCATTGAAAAGCGGGTTATTTAATCATATGAAAAAACACTCGGACGAAGAACCTTACTGCTGTGGAGTTTGCAACTACAAGACATACATGAAAAGCAACCTTAGCAATCATATAAAACGCCACACTGGTGTAAAACCTCACAAATGTAGGGACTGTGACTACAGAACAGCTCATAAGCACAATCTTATTGTACATAGAAGGCAGCACACTGGTGAGAAACCCTACAGTTGTCAAGAGTGTGACTATCGTACAAGTGACAGGACTAGCTTCGTCAGACATATGAAAAGAAGACACAAATGAAAGTACTGTCCGTTACCCACCAGAAATATAAAAGTCTTAACCAGTTATTGAACAACTAGTCATCCATTTGTTGATTTCATTTATTTATTTGTTTATCTGTTTATCCCTGTTATCTTTCCATCCCTACTATAGCCAGAGTAGACCAGAGCAGTAACTTTGCACTGTTTTACAGAGGTCCAGTGATGCCAACTACTTATACAAGTAGCCTCGATTCGAGTGTACTTTGTTTTTGAGAAAAATTGTGTCGAAGGCACGTCCTTTTAGTACAGTTCCAATGCTTAAGCACAGGTTTTGTGTTTGTGTATGTACTCACAGAGAGCTGTAAAATTCAGCACAAACTACGTAAACAATACTATGGTTTATATGCATTCTGCTAACGCTTCCCGGTAATGTTACCCCGGCCCGACCGATAACGGATGGGGGTCATTAATCTCCGCCCGAGAACTTGTGTAAACACAGGCTACCAGCAATGTTATAAAAACTTATATGTATTGTTTCTTGTCTCGTATCTCGTTACAATAAAGCTCAACAAATATATTGTACTCCTGTCTCAATTTATTATGAAAAGTGAAACTCTCACTGTCCATGGCTTTATCGATCCCCTCCCGAGTTTAGCAATCCATCTCGATGCCATGAGACAGATAGAAGAAACAAAACTAGGACAAGGACCGATATAGAAATTCAGCATTCCAAGCTTGGCCACTTTAGAGATCAGTCCAACAGAAGATCAGTATTTCCTGCCAATATAGAAACCAGCTAGTTATCACAGCCTCAAATACAATGGTAACAAGCCGCTGTCAGTCTGAAAATAATTGATCCACATATGCGCACATTACCAAAATTAGGATATGTTCGACTCAGGGGTGTTGGCTACTAATCTTCTAGGGCTCTGACCTTTGAAACGGATGATTGAAACTGAGATTCTGAGAAAAAAACGATGTTGGAATGGTCCATCTTTGCCATCAGAGGCCTTCTGTAGAATAAATATGACGAAGGAATGATATGGATTTTCCTGTAATTTTTCCTTGCTTGTTTGTGTAGTTGTTGTTTTTGCAATACCAGTTATTCCCCAATCAAGTCCCTGTCAGTGTCATATATAATATCATGATATAAATTGGATAATCAGTGCATGGTCCTGACCCATCATGACCTTTGACCTCAATTGCAGAACCCTTGCTTCTCAGCCATATTTGTTCCAATTCTTAGGAGGTCTTCTAGGACGTCTTGGCGTCAACTTTAAAGAAGAAATACCACCTGTTCCATCGCGTATTGGCTATCAAGCAGGTAGGATGAACCTTATCCACCGACAAAAGTCGTCAAAATGCGGTATTTCATTTTATTCGCTCAATACGGCAGGTTTTTGATAATGTGGGGAGGGGGCGTCCCTCAACAAAACACGAAAAAAAGCTCTTTTAATGTAGTTTTTTTCAAGATTGACTTCGCATTCGAGGGCTATGTATATTATAAAGGAGCGTCATAAGTAAAACGTCTAAATTTTACAAGGGAAGGCTATACTTCTAAAACCAAGGACCGAGAGCATTGTCTATGCATTCCAAGGTTTAGACCTTAGCGCATTGATCCACATCTTATACCACGTATTTCTTTTATAGATAATGTCCCACAGCATGTTCAGACATAAGGAGTTAATCTGTGGCCTCTCGCGTGTGGTGACCATAGCAGTCCTCCCCAGGCTGAACATGGAGGAGCTGATATTTGAACTCAACAGGAGGATTCAAAACCTGGACAAAGAGAACAGCATCAAGGACAGGTTGGTCAGTATCCTTAGGGACGTGGTGTTGGAGGAATACCGTCAGTTGGAAAGAGAGTCAAAAGTCAGTTCCCCTGAACAAGAACAGGATATAGTAACCATGCAAGAGAACGTTCCGACCCCGTATGCTGATACAATGTCAACAAAGGCCTCGAGTCCTGACCCCTCACTGCAAAATCCTGGAATAGACGTTGTGATAAAAATTGAAAACAAAGATACCACTAATGAAGTGCTCATGCCTAGAAGGGAGCTAGAGCTTAATACAGACCAGGT
The DNA here is from genome assembly GCF_035083965.1 of Branchiostoma lanceolatum. NCBI lineage: Eukaryota > Metazoa > Chordata > Leptocardii > Amphioxiformes > Branchiostomatidae > Branchiostoma > Branchiostoma lanceolatum. Next base: position 11,534,142 of record NC_089737.1, read on the forward strand.
ACAGCAACAAGAGCAACTTTGCAACATCCCAAGACCAGGTTCGACAACAGTTCTTTCAACCGATAACCCCCAAATTAATACCTCAATAGACTCTCCTATTAAAGAAGAACACTTTGATATGACGACTGTAGATCGAGCTTCTCATGATGAAATCAACATGGACACCCCTACTTTTTATACCCACGTTTTCGATACAATTAATTCAATGAGTGATTCTTGCACAGAGAAGCCATTGGAAGGTCACAAAACCTATCAGGAAACATATTTGGCTTCTAGTCTTCAAATTCCAGACTATGGGGACAATATTCCAGACCATACAAATACAGAATACCATGTGTCCGAGGAATCGATTGAGCAAATCGGTCAAATTTCTCAACTGTCCAACCAGGATCATCTTGAACATCAAGCGGACGGCGGAGAGACTGCCTTCATCAACAGCGGACATCGACATGAACAAAGTAAAGAAGATAAAAGTGAGGAAACACCTTTGACACCATGTCAACCGACTCCAGACCAGGCTTGTGACAACATGGCGTCTGTTCTTCCTAACAAAAACTTTCGAATCGATGCCGAACGCTACGTATGTGACGTGTGCGGATTCAAAACAGTGAGCGCACACAGTTTCTCACAGCATAGGCGACGTCACAAATCAGGAAAACCTTTCATGTGCGACGAATGTGGTTACAGGGCATATGATAAGCACCGTCTTGTTGAACACATGAGGAAACACACTGGTGAGAAACCTTTCAAGTGTAATCACTGCGACTACAAGGCGTCATTTCAAAGTGGGTTATTCCAGCATATGAAAAAACACTCGGAAATAGAACCTTACTGCTGTGGAGTTTGTAACTACAAGACATACCTGAAAGGCAACCTTAGCAATCATATGAAACGCCACATTGGTGAGAAACCTCACAAATGTGAGTACTGTGAGTACAGAACAGATCAAAAGCATCATCTAATTACACACAGGAGGCAGCACACTGGTGAGAAACCCTACAGTTGTCAAGAGTGTGGCTTCCGAACAAGTCACAGGAGGAGCCTCGTCAGGCATTTGAGAAGAAAACACAAATGAAAATACTGTCCGTTACCAAAAATCCGTTACCAACTATTAATCCATTTGTTAATTTTATTTATTTATTCATTTGTTTGTTTTTTCTGTTCATACCTGTTATCTGTTCATCAATAGAGTAGACCAGAGCAGTAACTTTGCACTGATTTATAGTAGTGCAGTGATGCCAACTACTTATACAAGTGGCCTCGATTCAAGTTTCCTTTTTTCTGAGAAAGATTGTCTCAAAGGCACGTCTTTTTAGTTCAGTTTCAATGGTTTACGTTTGTGTATGTACCCACAGAGGTTAAGTTCAGCACAACTACGTATAAACAATACTATGGTTGGTATGTTTTGTGCTAGTGATTCCCGGCAATGTTGTATACATTGTTTCTTCGTGTCTCGTTACAATAAAGCTCAACATTGGCAAATTTGCTGTACTCCTGTCTCAATGTATTATGAAAAGTTAAGCTACAATTCGGTTAGTTTGTACGTTTAACACAAACTTCTCACTGTCCATGGCTTTATGGATCCCCTCCCCGAGTTTATCCATTCGTCTCGACGCAAGGAGAATGATAGAAGAAACAAAGCAAGGACAAGTACCGATATAGAAATTCAGCATTCCAAGCTTGGCCACTTTGGAGATCAGTTCAAAAGAAGATTATCACAGCCTCTAATACCATGGAAACAGGCCGTTGTCAGTCTGAAATTGGTTGGTCCACATATGCACACATTACCAAAATTAGGATATGTGTGACTCAGCGGTGTTGGCCTCTAATCTTCTAGGGCTCTGACCTTTGGAAGTTGGAACGGCTGCTTGAAACTGAGGTTCTGAGAAAAAAATGTTGGAATTGTCCATCTTTACCAAAAGTGGCAATCTGTTGAATAGATATGACAAAGGAATGATATGAATTTACCTGTAATGTTGCCTGGTTTGTTTGTTGTAGTTGTTGTTTTTGCAATACTAATCACGTCCATTAGAGTGTCGTCATCTGCAGATATCATGACATGAATTGGATAATCAGTGGTCCTGACCCTTTATGACCTTTGACCACAGTTTCAGAACCCTTGTCAGCCATATTTGTTCCAATTCTTGGGAGGTCTCCTAGGACGTCTTGGCATCAAATTTAAAGAAGAAATATCACCTTTTCCATCACGTTTTGACTTTCAAGCAGGTAAGATGAACAGTATCCACCGAGAAAAGTCGTCAAAATGGGGAATTTCATTTTATTCGCTGAATACGTCAGGCTAACGATAATGTGGGGAGGGGGGCGTCCCACAACAAAAGACGAAAAAAAAGCTCTTTTGACGTAGTTTTTTCAATATTGACTTCACATTCGAGGGCTATGTATATTATAAAGGAGCGTCATAAGTAAACGTTTAATTTTTACAAGTTTTACCAGGGAAGACTATATTTCTAAAACCAAGGACCGAGAGCATTGTCTATGCTAAATATTTCCAAGGCTTAGACCTTAGCGCCTTGAGTACAAAATTGATCCACATCTTATACCACGTATTTCTTTTATAGATAATGTCCTTCAGCATGTTCAGACACAAGGAGTTAATCTGTGGCCTCTCGCGCGTGGTGACCATAGCAGTCCTCCCCAGGCTGAACATGGAGGAGCTGATATTTGAACTCAACAGGAGGATTCAAAACCTGGACAAAGAGAACAGCATCAAGGACAGGTTGGTCGGTATCCTTAGGGATGTGATGTTGGAGGAATACTGTCAGTTGGAACGCAAGCCACACGTCAATTCCCCTGACGATATGACGTCGTCCATACCCGAAGAAGAGCAGGAGACAACCTTGCAAGAAAACGCTCCGACCGTTAACGCTGAAACAATGTCAACAAAGACTTCAGGTCCTGACGCCTCAATGCAAAGTCCTGGACTGGACGTTGTCATCAAGAAAGAAAGCAACGACGAAAGCAGTGAAGTGCTCATGTCTACAAACGAACTCCATCATGATACAGACCAGTTGAGGCTAACGCAACGAGAGCAACTTTACAACATTCCAGGTTCAAGTTCAGAAACACCTCCTTCAACCGATAACTCCCTGATACAGATGATTAACTCTGTAAACTCTCGCATTAAAGAAGAAGACTTTGATATGACGACAGTGGATGAAGCAGCTAGAGTTTCTTATGATGAACTCAACATTGACACCCCTACTTTTTATACGCAGGTTTTAGATACAATCAAGCCAATGAGTAATTCTTGCACAAAGAAGCATTTGGAGGGACACAAAACCTGCGAGGAAACACCTCCAGTGTCCACTGAACCGACTCCACACCACACTGACCACAGTGATGTACGTAGGAGGGAATGCCTTGTGTCCGATGATGATCAAGCCAGGCAAATTTGTCAACCTTCCAACCTGAATCACCCTGAACGTTATAGTGACGACAGGATGACTGGTTTCATCAACCGTGGACAAGAACAATGTGGAAATATGAAAAGTAAGAAAACACCTTTGGCTCCTTGTCAACCGACTCCAGACCAGGCTTGTGACAGCATAGCGTCTGTTCTTCCTGACAATAACTGTCTAGTCGATGCCGAACGCTATGTGTGTGACGTGTGCGGATTCAAAACAGTGAACTCAAGCAGTTTCTTCAGGCATAAGAAACGTCACAAAGGAGAAAAGCCTTTCATGTGCGGCGAATGTGGTTACAGAGCATATGATAACTACCGTCTTGTCGAACACATGAGGAAACACACTGGTGAGAAACCGTTCAAGTGTGATCAGTGCGACTACAAGGCGTCAATGAAAAGTGGGTTAATCCAGCATATGAAAAAACACACGGACGAAGAACCATACAGCTGTGAAATTTGTAACTACAAGACATACAAAAAAAGCAATCTTAGCTTTCATGTAAAACGCCACACTGGTGAGAAACCTTACAAATGTGGAGACTGGCTTCAGAACAGCTCGTAAGTACCATCTCATTACACACAGGAGGCAGCACACTGGGGAGAAACCCTACAGTTGTCAAGAGTGTGACCACCGATCAATTGATAGGAAGAGTCTCGCCAGACATGTGAGAACAAAACACAAATAAAAAAATACTGTCCGTTACAAACCATCAATATAGAAGTCTTAACGAGTCATTGCACAACTATTCTTCCATTTTTTTTCTCTTCATCCCTGTTATCTGTTCATCCCTACTTAAGCTAAAGTAGACCAGCGCAGTTACCTTGTACTATTTAACAGTGGTGCATTGATGCCAACTACTTAAACAAGTGGCCTCGATTCAAATGTACTTTGTTTCTTAGAAAGATTGTCTAAAAGTCTTTTTAGTTCAGTTCCAATGGTTTAGCCCACGGTTTGCATTTGTGTATGTACTCATAGAGAGATAAAATTCAGCACAACTTCTTTAACAATACTATATAGTTGGTATGTATTCTGCTAGCCATTCCCAGCAATGTTATATACATTATTTCTTCGTGTCTCGGTACAATAAAGCTGAACATTGGCAAATATGTTGTACTTCTGTCTCAATATGTTATGAAAAGTTAAGCTACAGTTCGGTTAGTTTGTGCGTATAACGGCAACACCCCTCATCCGATAACCCCCTGTTAAGAATTAATACCTTAGTAGACACTCGCATTAAAGAAGAAGACGTTGCTATAGCGACTGAGAATGAAGCAGCTAGAGTTTGTTATGATGAAATCAACATTGACACCTCTACTACCTCTACACAAGTGCTAGATACACTTAATCCAATGTGGGATTATTGCACAGAGAAGCCTATCGGAGGACACAAAACCTGTGAGAAAACGCCTTTGGTACCCCCAGTGGTGCACGTAGCTGGTGTGTTACGCCTAATGGTAGCCGTGGCGACTAACGAAGGGAGTTTTTGCTTGATATTACATATACTTTCCCTTCTTAGTCGTGGGGCACGACACGATTTCACTTCTACTCTAGCGACGCCGGCCTTAAAACTTGCACGCCGGGCCCGGTTCTTGTTCTCCCTGAACTCCTAACACCCTTACCTGCGACGCCGGTCACTAAAACGACGCCGGAAACCCCATGTTAATCCACAACAGGGCTTGATGCGGCAGAAGTCAATGGAAAACAACATCGGGTCCGCCATTTTTGGTCTGAATTTTGAAGGAGAGGAACGTCATCGCTACGTCAGCGCTTGTACAGCCTGATTGGTGCGTTTACTCACATGACTGGGCTTGACCAATCAGGCTGTACAAGCGCTGACGTAGCGATGACGTTCCTCTCCTTCAAAATTCAGACCAAAAATGGCGGACCCGATGTTGTTTTCCATTGACTTCTGCCGCATCAAGCCCTGTTGTGGATTAACATGGGGTTTCCGGCGTCGTTTTAGTGACCGGCGTCGCAGGTAAGGGTGTTAGGAGTTCAGGGAGAACAAGAACCGGGCCCGGCGTGCAAGTTTTAAGGCCGGCGTCGCTAGAGTAGAAGTGAAATCGTGTCGTGCCCCACGACTAAGAAGGGAAAGTATATGTAATATCAAGCAAAAACTCCCTTCGTTAGTCGCCACGGCTAGCCTAATGGCGGTTATACCGGCTATATAGATACAGACAGAACTCTCACTGTCCATAGCTTAATGGATCCCCTCCTCGAGTTCAGCCATCCATCTCAATTCCAGGGCACTGATAGAAGAAACAAAGTAAGGACAAGGACCGATAGAAATTCAGCATTTCAAGCTTGGCAACTATGGAAGTCAGTTCAAAAGAAGATGAGGATTCAGAGTCAACATGGACACCACTTATCGCAACCTCCAATACCAGTAACAAACAGTTCTCTGTTTGAAAATGATTGGTCCGCATACAATTTAAAAAAGAAATAGAATGTGCCTTACTCAAGGGTTCTCTAATCTTCTTAGGCCCGACCCGATATTGGAACGGCTGCTTGAAACAGCCCAGCGGAGCTTGGGTAGCGGCCGGAAGCTAAATAGGATGGATTCCAGGCTAGCTTGAAACTGAGGTTCTGAGAAGAAAGAAAATGTTGGAATGGATCCATCTTTGTCATCAGGGGCCTTCTGTGGAATAGATATGAATAGATATGATAGGAGGTCCAGGAATTTACCTGTTATGTTTCCTTGTCTGTTTATTGTTGTTGTTTTTGCAAATCCTGTCGTCTGCAATATCAGTTGGATAATCAGTGGCTCTGACCTTATTTGACCTTCGACCTTGAGTGCAGGTCTCGTGTCAGCCATATTTGTTCTAATATTCTACGACGATTCTTCGCCGTCTGGGCTTCAACACCAAATAAGAGATCATTCAACCCATCCTTCCTGTGCTCTTTTGCTATCAGGCAGGTAGGATCAACCTTGTCCGTCTAGAATAATCGTCAATATGTGGTATTTCATTGTCATGGCCCATAACATGAGGCTAACGCTAATGTGGGGAGGGGCGTCCTACAACAAAACACGAAAAAAGCTCTTTTAATGTAGCTCTTCAAGATTGACTTCGCATTCAAGGGAAATGTATTACAAAGGAGCATCATAAGTTATAAGTCCATTTTACAAGTTATACAGGGGAAGACCATACTTCTAAAACCAAGGACCAACGAAGGAGGCTACAAGGACCTAGAGCATTACTCAAGTATTCTATGCATTCCAGGTTTTGACCAAGTAGCGCCTTGGATATGATATACATCTCATAATACATATTTCTATCATAGATAATGTCCTTCAGCATGTACAGACAAGAGGAGTTAATCTGTGGCCTCTCGCGCGTGGTGACCATAGCAGTCCTCCCCAGACTGAACATGGAGGAGCTGATATTTGAACTCAACAGGAGGATTCAAAACCTGGACAAAGAGAACAGCATCAAGGACAGGTTGGTCAGTATCCTTAGGGATGTGATTTTGGAGGAATACATTCACTTTGAAAGGAAGTCAGAAGTCAGTTCTCCAAACAAAATGACCATACCTGAACAAGAACTGGAGACAGTAACCATGCAAGAGGACGTTGCAACATTGAAAGCGGATACAATGTCAACAAAGACTCCAAGTCCTGACGCCTCACTGCATAGTCCTGAACTAGACATTGTCATCAAGAAAGAAAACAGCGAAGTGCATACAAACCGACTAGATCTTCACACAGACCTGTTACACTTACAGCTAACGCAGCAAGATCAACTTTGCAACATTCCAAGTTCAAGTTCGGCAACACCTCCCTCATCCGATAACCCCCTGTTAAGAACGAATACCTCAGTTGACACTCGCATTAAAGAAGAAGACGTTGCTATGGCGACCGAAAATGAAGCAGCTAGAGTTTGTTATGATGCTCTCAACATTGACACCTCTACTTTTTATACAAAAGTGCTAGATACACTTAATCCAATGAGGGATTCTTGCACAGAGAAGCCTATCGAAGGACACAAAACCTGTAAGGAAACACCTTTGGTACCTCCAGACCCCAGTGATGTATGTAGGTGGGAATGCCATGTGTCCGATAATGATGAAATCGGGCAGCTTTCTCAACCTTCCAACCTGAATCAACCAGAACGTTATAATGACGACAGGGACACTAGTGCTCTTAACAGTGGGCAGGAACACAGTGGAAATATAAATAGCGAGGAAACGCTTTTAGCTTTTTCTCAACCAACTCATGACCATGCTTGTGATAACGTGATGTCCCTTCTTCCAGACACTGACTCACGACTAGATTGCAAACGCTATGTGTGTGACGTGTGCGGAGTCAAAACTTCGAACGAAAACAGTCTCTCCAATCATAGGGCACAGCACAAAAGAGAAAAACTTTTCATGTGCGGTGAGTGTGGTTACAGGGCATATAAGAAGCACCGGCTTGTCGAACACATGAGGAAACACACTGGTGAGAAACCGTTCAAATGTAATCAGTGCGACTACAAGGCTTCATATAAATGCTCGCTAGTCGAGCATATGAAAAAACACACGGACGAAGAACCTTACAGCTGTGGAGTTTGTAACTACAAGACATACCAGAGAGGCAACCTTAGCAATCATATGAAAGTCCACACCAGTGAGAAACCTTACAAATGTGAGTTCTGTGAGTTCAGAACAGCTCATAAGCACTATATTATTACACATAGGAGGAAGCACACTGGTGAGAAACCCTACAGATGTCAAGAGTGTGACTACCAGTCAATCTTTCAGAGCGGCCTTGTCCAGCATGTGAGAACAAAACACAAATGAAAATACTGTCCGTTACCAACCAGAAATAAAACGTCTGAAACAGTTCTTGCAGCTACTATTCATCTTTTTGTTTATATTCTTTGTTTATTTATTTATCTCTGTTTTTTTGGGTTTTTTCAAATGATTTTAATTTCAACATGGTACATAATTTCGCCAGGATACATAATTCCGCCATGGTTCATTATTCCATCAGGGTACGTAATTCTACCAGAATACATAATTTCACCAGGATACATAATTCCACCAAGGTAAATAATTCCGTCCGGGTACATAATTCGATCAGGTTACATATTTCCACCTGGGTACATAACATCGGGTACATAATTCCATCAGGGCACATAATTCCGTCAGGATACATAATTCCATCAGGGTACATAATTCCAATTATTCTCTGTTGTTTGGAAGCTTAACATTGTATAGTGAACACAAATGCAGAAAAGGAAGGAACACATCATCCCTCATTAGTTGTCTAGGATTATCTTTACATTTTAACCAGGAGACATAGATCGAGTACTTTGCTATTGTTAATAAGCTAGCACAGCATTCTTTGGATCCTAACAAAACTTCATCCTGAGTAATGCTTATTCTACACCAAAAGTTTCTTGATCTACTGCATTCTAAAAACATATGTTCATAATTTTCGATCTTTTCACATATATCACAGGTAGGGCTGTAAATGTTTCCAGACGTATCTCTTACTTTCCATTTGTTGAGCAGGTACTTACAAGGTTGTATTCTATGTAATAATTTAAAATTAAATTCTCGCAACTTATTTATCTCTGTTATCAATTTTTTATCTTGGCCAGAGTTAACCAGGGCAGTAACTTTACATTGTTTTACAGTGGTGCAATGATGTCAACTAATTATACAATTGGCCTCGATTCAAGTGTATTTTGTTTCTGAGAAAGATTGTCCCCATAGCACGTATTTTTCTATAAAATGCCAATGATTTACCACAAGATTTTTGTTTTGAGTATGTACTCACAGAGAGCTTGGTACAATTCAGCAGAACATGTATTCTGCTAGTATTGTTATTGTTACACACTCTGTGTCCTCTTGACTCTGTACGTAACGGTAAAAATAAAGCTGAACATTGGCAAATGTGTTGTACTGCCTTAATATATTAAGAAGACTTATACTACAATGTGGTTAGTCTGTGCGTTTAACGCAAACTCAAGACTCACTGACCATGGCTCTATAGAGCCCCTCCCCGAGTGTTAAGCCTTTATTATTGGCTTTAATCTCTACGCAAGAAGATTGATTTAGAAAACAATAAGGACGAGCACCCATAGAAACTCAGCAATCTTAGCATGGTAACTATAAAGACCAGCACAATGAAAGATGTCCAGCTGTCGCTGTCAACACGGAAACTAGTTATTACAGCCTCCATTACCATGGTAACAGACCGTTCTAAGTCCCACAATAATTAGTCTAGATATGCAGATATCATAAATAGAATCAGGATGTGCCAAATTCAGAGCAAACATCAGAGGCCTTCTGTAAAATAGATATGACTAGTGGGGGCCATGAATTTACCTGCAATGTTGCCTTGTTTCTTTATTGCTGTTGTTGTTTTTGCAAATCCTGTCGTCTGCAATTTCATGAGACCAGTTGGATAATCAGTAGTCATGACCCTATTTGACCTTTAACCTGGCTAGCAGTTCTCGTGTCAGCCATATTTGTCCCAACAACTGGTTCCAATTGTAATATTCTACGACGTCTGGGCTTCAACACCAAAGAAGAGATCCTTTAACCCATCCTTCCTGTAGCTGTTTGGCTATCAGGCAGGTAGTATTAACCTTTTCCATCTAGAATAGTTGTCAAAATGTGGTATTTCATTGTCAATACAGAAGGCTAATGCTATAGTGGGGAGGGGGGTGTCCAGCTACAAGCAACGTGGATATGTGCACAAATCACAGACAATGTAATCTTTTTCCGAGATTCACTTGCATTTGAGGGACATCAATTATGAATTAGTGCCATACAGTTTAACGTAGGATTCTACAAGAGAAGCATTTTGACAAGGTTTGACTTCAGCGGTATGATATACATGGGTCTCTTCATTTTCCACTGCCTTCAAAAAAGAAGTCAAACCCAACCACAACCATAGTCAACCTTAGTTAACTTAGAACTTTCACAGTAGTCTAGATAACTATTTTTGATTCCCATGTATTTCCATGTACTTGTTTGTCTGCAATTAGCCTTCGGGCAGAAACTTGCAATAAAGTTATTATTTTAACACGTATTTATTTTATAGATAATGTCCTTCAGCATGTCCAGGCAAAAGGAGTTGATCTGTGGACTCTCGCGCGTGGTGACCATAGCAGTCCTTCCCAGATTGAACATGGAGGAGCTGATATTCGAACTCAACAGGAGGATTCAAAACCAGAACAGCATCAAGGACAGGTTGGTCAGTATCCTTAGGGATGTGATTTTGGAGGAATACAGTCAGTTGGAAAGGAAGTCAGAAATTAGTTCACCAAACGAAAGGACCATACCTGTGCAAGAACAGGAGACAGTAACTGGCGCCTCACTGCAAAGTTCTGGACTGGACTTTATCATAAAGAAGGAAAACAACGATACAAGCAGTGAAGTACCCATGTATACAAACGAACTCGATCTTCATACAGACCAGTTGCAGCAAACGCAACAAGATCAACTTTGCAACATTCCAAGTTCATGTTCGGCAACACTTCCTTCAACCGAGAACCCCCAGCTTCAAGTGAATACCTCAGTAGACTCTCGCATTAAAGAAGAAGGCGTTGCTATGATGACTGAGAATGAAGCAGCTAGAGTTTGTTGTAATGAACTCAGCATCGACACCCCTACTGTTTATAACCAGGTTCTAGATACAATCAATCTAATGAATAATTCTTGCACAGAGAAACCCTTGGAAGGACACACAAACTATGGGGAAAAACCTTCTTGTGAGCTGACTGTAGACCACAGTGATGTACGTAGGTGGGAATGTCATGTGCCCGATAATTATAATGATCCAGCCGGGCAAATTTTTCAACCTTCCAAGGCCAACCTGAACCAGCCTGAGCATTTTAGTGACGACAGAGAGACTGGTTTTATCAACAGCGGGCAAGAACAAAGTGAAGATATTGGAAGCGAAGAAACATCTTTCGCTGCTTGTGAACCGACTCCAGACGAGGCTTGCGAGAACACGGTGTCACCTCTGCATGACAATGACTCACAAATAGATTGCAAACGCTATTTGTGTGACGTGTGCGGATTCAAAACAGTGAACGCACGCAGTTTCTCTCAGCATAGGCAACGTCACAAAGGAGGAAAACCTTTCATGTGTGGTGAATGTGGTTACAGGGCATACACTAAGCATCGTCTTGTTGAACATTTGAGGAAACACACTGGTGAGAAACCGTTCAAGTGTAATCAGTGTGACTACAAGGCGTCATTGAAAAGTGGGTTAATCCAGCATATCATGAAAACACACACGGACGAAGAACCTTACAGTTGTGGAGTTTGTAACTACAAGACATACAAAAGAAGCAACCTTAGCATTCATATGAAAGTTCACACCGGTGTGAAACCTCACAAATGCGATGACTGTGAGTACAGCACAGCTCATAAGTACAATCTGATTAGACATAGGAGAAGGCAGCACACTGGTGAGAAACCCTACAGTTGTCAAGAGTGTGACTACCGAACAAGTGACAGGTCTAGCTTAGTCAAACATATGAGAAGATTAAAACACAAATGAAAATAGCGTCTGTAACCAACCTGGAATAAAACGTTTTAAGGAGTTATTACAGCAACTATTTATCTATTTACGTTTGTGTTTGTGTATGTACTTATAGAGAGGTACAATTCAACAGTACAACGTGAACAATACTATGGTTGGCATGTACAATGTATTTTATTGTTACAAGCGTTAACTCCTCCTTGGTCCTTGCGACTCTGTAGGTAACAATAGCAATAAAGCTGAACATTGGGAAGTATGTTGTTCTCCTTTCTCAATATATTAAGATGACTTATATTACAATGTGGTTAGTCTGTGCGTTTAACGCAAACTCAAGACTTACTGTCCATGGCTCTATCAAGCCCCTCCCAGAGTGTTTAGCTTTAGCCACTCAGCTCTGTGCAAGGAGACTGACAAAATAAATAAGGACAAGTAGTAATAGAAATTCAGCATGCCGTTCAGTGTAATATAACCAGCTGCTGTCACGCCGCGTGCCTGCGAAGATGGTGTCCAATGCTGAATGCAGATTCCAAAATGATAACTATGAAGATCAGTCCAATGGCATATCTGGATTCCCGGTAAACACGGAAAACATTTATCACAGCCTCCAATACCATGGTAACAGACTGTTCTCAGTCTTACAATGATTAACATAGTTAAGATATGCATCAATGAACAGGATAAGGATGTTCCTAGTTCTCCTGACTCAATGGTGCTGTCTATCATTTATTAAGTAGAAGGGTTACTTAAAGCGAGACTTAGGCTACAAAATGGTGATCTATAACTTAAGGTAAAGGACTTGTTACAGTTATATATCAGTGTCATTCTGTAAAAGAATATGGGAAAAGAAGTGCATGTACTAAATTCACATTCTGATTGTGTTTTTGTTTATTTTTCTTTTATTTAGATAGCTATACTATAGATGTTCCTTCATTTTTCTATCAACATTCTTTCACTGACAGTCATTTGCCTTCAAACCACTATCGTGAGATTATTTGGATCATCAGTGCTCCTGGCCCTCTGTGACCTTTAACCCGAAAACCTTATTTTTCTGTCAGCCATTTTTGTCCGAACTGTCATCGAGACGTCTTGGCTCTCACTTCAAAGGAAGGCACAATTTTACAAACCTTCGCCCTCTTGCAGTGTGGCAATAAACCAGGTAGGGTGAACCTTGTCGACTTGATTGTGGTACTAACGTACTTATTTGAAAATAGGTTAATTCATTAGGCATGCTAGAATGCTAACGTGGGGAGGGGGGCGCACCACAACAAAACACGCAAAAAGCAGGGTTTTTTTAAAGATTAACTTCGCATTTGAGGTTCATGTATCATAGAAGAGCGTCATATGGTTATGCTTCAATTTTTTTGGAAGTTATGTTGTTGTTGTTGTCCTTGTTTAACGTCTATTATATCGCTAGACGTGGTCTCTTGGTGCTAATTGGTTACGCTTGGTTTGAACAGTTACGAGTCAATTGTCTCTCTTAAGGTATTAAACTCTTGGTGAAGTTATGGTCGAAAAACCGTGAGCATTCGACGATCCATGCATTCCTTCAACTTACTAGTAATAGGCCCCCAGATAACCCCGCCAGGGGCAAAGTAGGGGGGGGGGGAGGAGGTCCCAGGCTAAGCTTAAGGGGGGCAGGCCTCCAGCCTCAACGATGGGAGTCGTAACAACCGCGCCAGGCAGGGCATTCCACTCTGGTATGGTGCGGGGGAAAAAGGAGTATTTGAATGAGTCTGTTCTAGCGTTGATTGTTTGGAATTTTAGAGTGTTGCTACCCCGGGTGCGCCCCTGAGCTGGTTTCAGAAGATTGTCTGTGTTTATATTAATGTAGTTATTGACTAGATAATGTTTTGACTACTTCAGAGCCCTGGAGCACCCACAGAAACCCACAGTGTCAATCGGCTAAAGAAGAGGTAAAAAGGAGTGGACCAAACTGGATGTAAAGCATCCTACCTGACTGTAAACTCTACTCTACTCTACTCTACTCTACTCTACTCTACTCTACTCTACTCTACTCTACTCTACTCTACTCTACTCTACTCTAATGCATGCCTTGGGTATGATATAAATCTTATATAATAAGTAGTATAACACATATTTCTATTATAGATAATGTCCTTCAGCATGTCCGGACAACAGGAGTTAATCTGTGGCCTCTCACGCGTGGTGACCATAGCAGTCCTCCCCAGACTGGACATGGAGGAGCTGATATTTGAACTCAACAGGAGGATTCAAAACCTGGACAAAGAGAACAGCATCAAGGACAGGTTGGTCAGTATCCTTAAGGACGTGATGCTGGAGGAATACCGTCAGTTGGAAAGGAAGTTAGGAGTCGGTTCTCCAGACGAAATGACCATACCTGAACAAGATCAGGAGACAGCTACCATGCATGAGCAAGTTGATAGTGATACAATGTCAACAAAGACTCCAAGTTCTGGCGCCTCACTGCAAAGTTCTGGACTGGACATTGTGATAAAGAAGGAAACCAGTGAAGTGCTCATGCATACAAACGAACTCGATCTTGATACAGACCAGGTACAGCTAACGCAACAACAGCAACTTTACAACATTCCAAGTTCAGCAACACTTCCTTCAAACGATAACCCCCTCAAGCGGATCAATAGGTCAGAAGACTCTCGCAAAGACGAAGACTTTGATATGACGGCTGTAGATGAAGCTGCTAGAGCTTGTCATAATGAAATCAGCATGGACACCCCAACTTTTTATAACCAGGTTCTCCATACAATTAATCCAACTAGTGACTCTTGTACAGAGAAGCCTTTTGGAGGACGCAAATCATATGAAGAAACACCTTCGACTTCTCGTGGACAGACTCAAGACCACAGTGATGTACGTAGGTGGGTATGCCATGTATCCAATAGTGATCAAGCCGGGCAAATTTGTAAAGCTTCCAACCTGAACCATCCAGAGCGTTATAGTGATGACAGGGACACTGGTTTCATGATCATCAACAGCGGACATGAACAAAATGGAAATAAGAAATCCGAGGAAACATCTTTGGCCCCTTGTCAACCTACTCCTGACCAGGCTTGTGACATCGTGGCATCACTTCTGCCTGGCAATGACTCACCAATCGATCCCAAACGCTATATGTGCGGCAAGTGTGGTTACAGGGCGTATGATAAGCACCGTCTTCTCGAACACATGAGGAAACACACCGGTGAGAAACCGTTCATGTGTGATCAATGTGGCTACAGGGCGTCATATCGAAGTGGGCTATACGAGCATATGAAAAAACACACTGGTGTGCAACCTTTCAGCTGTGACATTTGTAAATACAAGACCTACCGAAAGTCTGACATGGAGAAACATAGGATGTACCACACTGGTGTGAAACCCCACAAATGTGAAGATTGTGACTACAGCACAGCTCACAAGCCTGCTCTGAAAAGACACATGAGGCGGCACACCGGTGAGAGACCCTACAGTTGCCGAGAGTGTGACTACAGGGCCAAGGAGATGAGCAACCTCGTGAAACATATGATGAGCCAACACCAAATATCAATGAATACGAAAACAGTGTCAGTTGCTAATGATAAATAATATTCTGAGAGACCTTACAGGACAGCTTACAAGCTCCCTCTTACTATAAAGATAGGAGGCGTCACACCGGTGAGAGACCATGCAAAACAGCTCACAAGTTTGCTCTCACTCTAGAGATAGGAGGGATCACGACTGTGAGAGACCATACAAAACAGCTTACAAGCACACTCTTACTCCAGAAATAGGTGTCACACCAGTGAGAGACCATACAAAACAATTGTCTTGCTCCAAAATAGCTTCCAGGCTAGCTTTTACTCCAGACATTATAGGTTTCACACCAATGTGGGACCCTTCTGTGACTAGAAGCCTTCAAGGTAACTTGAAATTAGAACCTTGTCTGCACATGACTATGAGAAGCAAACACAAAATGAGAATTCACGGGTTTCACACTTCCCAGAAGTACTTGTGCTGGGATCCAGAAATTCTCCAGGCGACAACAATTTCACTCAGCGTGCGAAACAAAGAAGGAAACAGCTAAAACCTTGAGTAGAAGGACGGTAAAACACAGGAACTTATGAGCTGTCCGGCAAATAATAGTGAGGATGTGAAAGTTTTGTGGACAAAGGTATTTTTCTGGACAACTAGCCAACACGTCGCCAATGTTTAGTTGGTTTCGCCCGATGACCTCATACATGAAGGTCACATCTCGTGTTCCGTCAGAAAGGGATTACAGATTAGATTAACCCTGTCCTTTGCACGGTTCTGCACCAAACTGCCATCTCTGAGTTGTGCTTTGTGTTCTACTCGGTTATATTATATTTCCTGCGCCCACATACCATCATTTTTAGTGGTTTTGCACGCTGAGCGAAATTGTTGTCGCCTGGAGAATATCTGTTTCCGGATCCCAGCACAAGTACTTCTGGGAAGTGTGAAACCCGTGAATGGTCAATTTTGTTTAGACCATCTGGAAAGGATGGTGGTCAGCTTCCATTTCTCAAGTTAGTTTCTGTATGTATAATCCACATCCAATGATGGCTTCGGCTCATAAAACGCTATTTTGTTTGCATTTTAGATCTAGAATGCATTGTTTTTAATGTCATGAACATACTTTGTTGTCATAAACATACTACATGTACTTTAATTCTTGAATATTTTATTTTGTACTTTCTATTCTATACTATTCTTAACACTATACATAGTCACACTAGATTAGTATTGATATGATTAGGCCAAGTTTATCTTCCTAAACTCCATAATCTAAAGCCAAATCCAACTTGAGCTTGAATTTTTGATTTCCATTTGATAAACTATTTTGTAATCCTCCTGTCTTAAGTAGACTCTTAATCAGAATTTGAAAAATATTACATTGAAAATGATGAAAGTTAATCTGTCAGCCTCTGTCTCACTGAGTCTACTATATTATTGATTAATTCATTTTTTCTAGATGTTTTAGCAATAATGTGTCCTTTCATGAAGTCTCAACGCATCTAAATAAATAGTATGGTGCGACATATTTGGGCAAAGGTTCACTTTAATTTCATTTGTGTCAATACTTTTTCTGGATGCACATCTATTGCTTTACAGGCTGACCAGGAATGTTATAAGATTATATTTTATTTGTAAATCACTGATAGAGACTTTGCTCAACAACAAAAAATCAGCTAGAATAGAAAGACACAAGCTCACCTAAAGTAAAAACATCTTCACATACATGTATGTATGCATATTCTCCAAGCAGAGGTTTTGGTCGGCTGGCTGGGGTAGTAGCGGCCGGGGCGCGTAACCATCGCCTCCCGTAACCATCGCCTCCCGTAACGGGAGGCGATGGTTACGGGAGGCGATGGTTACGCGCCCCGGCCGCTACTACCCCAGCCAGCCGACCAAAACCTCTGCTTGGAGAATATGTATGCACTCTAATATCCATACTTGTCTGCGACTGATTTTGTTTACACCATAGCAAAATATACAAAGGAAAACATAAACAGCAAGTTGTACTAAGATGTTTACAGTTTGACGTTATCATCAAATAAAATGTAACTGTTTATAGAGTGGAGAAAATATATACAATACAACAGTAGAAAACACCACAAATACTAAGACAGTCTATAATACCTCTTTTCTCACAACTCTACATTGAGATGTAAAATATTAACTATTTGTTGACTACAAACACTTTAGAGAACTTTTTACTATAATGTTACTCTCAGACTCTGTTACCCAAATCTCCTGAAACATACAAAATCCATTTTAACATTCGCTATCGTACACAAGAAGCAACAAATGTGTGTATGAAACAACGTAATGTAAAAACCTATACACGCGTGAAGTATGCCACCTCGTCTAAAGCTACGGGTATGTTTCTAGTCTCCCCACCCACGTAAGTTGCCCCGTCCCTCTCATCCCTCCATTCCCCATCCCCGGGGAAATACACTGTCCTAGCCCGAGCCCCTTGTTCCATCACCGGGGCAACCAGCATGACGTCACCAATCAGGAACTCGTCGTCGATGGTCTGCGCCATGACGTCATTCGGGTAGTGCCACCAGAGCGGCCTGATGATTGGTGCGTAGCGCGCCGCGGTTGGACCCATCACGACGCTTCGCGAGATCTGAAGAACCAATGGGGTGACCTGAAAGGAAATAAGAGCGTGGTAATCTTTCCAAAACAGTCTGACCCCACTGGATTGTGCAAAAAAAGGTTATTATGTAGATGTCATGGTAACAGAACGTTGCAAGAACATAGAAACTTATAGATAGATTGTTTAAATGGACACATGTACAGTGCAAAAAATGCTGCATCACTCCTTGAGTGGGGGGTACCAAAGTTTATGTTGTCTCCATCTAGAGAACCCTGTTGCTGTTTTCTTACATTTTGGCCTTTATGCATCAAACCCTTCCCCTTAAATGTCACCAATTGCTTTTGATATTGACAATTATGGGAAGTGCTTTTAGTTAATAACATAAGACTTCGTTTCACTTAGTTATTGAAACTTTCTGTCATACCTCTTCTTCGTGAATGGAGACAAATTTCTGAGCGATCTCCACCGTGTCAAAGTCAAACTGCCAGGGGGAGACGGAGAAGTGCATGCTGGGAAAGAAGGCCACTAGCTCCATCCACCGGATGTACAGCTCCTTGTCTGGGAATTCGCTTCCTGGAGAGGAAAATGAAAATTAAAAACCTTGAATACAAAACCAAAGCATCAAAAAACCCTTAAAGCATAGAGAACAGCAATGCGAAAGTCCCTATGTATTATTGGTTTTCACATGTACTCGTAAACACAATGTTTCAACACATCGTCTGGAAGACATTTTAAATGTTTTGACACGATGTCGCTATTTCTGTCAAAGGCTCTATTGTTAGAGAAAAGGCCTTAAAGGGTATCAGAAATTCTTAATATCTACCTAAGTGTGTTTTTTTCGCATTTTAACTGATCTGCATTCAATCTGTATCACTGAAAAGAATATGAATGGATGGCGTTCAGCACCAAGGACAGGGCCCATTGTGAATGACTGGTATGGTAACCTGTGCTAATCATTCAATGTCATGTACAGTCAAAACTGCCCAAGAAGATCACTAAGTGGACATATGAAATTTGGTCTTTGTGGACAGGTGGTCACTATAGACTGGATTCTTAATGCTTGTGACAGATTCTTAATATCTCAACGGTGAAAATTATCTTAGGGACCACCAAAAAGTGGTCAAAATCAGGCCGGGTGGTCCTTATGTAGAGGTGGTCACTTGTGCATGTTTGGAAAAGTATCCCCCTCATATAAGACCCCGTTCATACTAAATCGCGCAAATCGCGAAATCGCCCTGAGTCGCATTCCTTCACACCAGGGGTCGAACGAGCGCGAGTTGTAAAATCGCGTCCAACAGCTTGATAAACGGCGGACGCGTTATTCGATTGTCACCACTCTTACTGTTGTGTTCAATGACCTTCTTGTACTTCATCTTGAGTTTTTTTACCTTTAATAGTGCGGCATTACTTCCATGTTTTCGCGTATTTGGCCAACTCAGGCAGTCGCCACTTCAGCGTACACGCTCTGGTTTCGGTGGGATCCCTTGAGTTTCTTCTGAATCCTCACATCCCCGAAGATGGCCATCAGTACATGCGTTTTCGTCATTCCATACGCCAAAATCGCCGCCCGATTTCGACATATTTCCGCCGTATTTGGCGTAATATTCCAACAAGCTAGGAGGTAGATGAACATCGTATAATGAGCGGAAAGACTGAATTCGCAGATGATCCCTTGACCCATGACCGGGTCAATATGCAAAGTAAAGCGCCCAACGCGCATCAAGGCGATTTCGAGCGTTCATACTAAGTCGGAATGCAGGCAAATCGCGAGTAAATTACCTCCGGAGGTGGTTTCGCGGAAAGCGATTTCGGGCGATTTCAAATGCGATTTGGAGCGTTCATACTAAGCCACATTATCGCCATTTACGCGATTTCGCGATTTACGCGATTTAGTATGAACGTGGTCTAAGATGTTTATAGTGAACAGTTTTAGCTTAAATGCCCAATATGTAAGATTTGGTCAATACAGAAAGTCAATTTTTCTACTATTTCTTTATATAGTATGTTGAATAAACATTGTAGAATGACATACCAGTATTCAGGAAGGAATGTTTCAACATCATTGCACCATATAATCAGTTTAAAAACTGAACTTTCAAAGCCAGTTGGCACTTGGGGCCGTGTGGCCACATATGGCATATCAGCGCAACTGCCCAGCGGGGTGCCTGATTACAGTTCACCAGTTTCTGTCAAACCTCCTTACCAGAGTTCTAGCAGTTTTTAATATTGGGCTTTTAACAACTTTTAAAAGCTTCACCTCCTATAGGCGCAGGCAGTACAAACGGGTACCCCAGTACCCCGAACACAAACAGGTACCACATTACTGCTGTGTAAAATAGAATGCCTCTCATATAAGATATTTATCGTAAACAAATGTTTATCAAAGTCCTCACCTCCTATAGGCGCAGGCAGTACAAACGGGTACCCCAGTACCCCGAACAGCAGCATTGTGGGGATAACCGTCCTCAGCCCGTTGTCTCCGCCCCAGCTGGACCGCTTCTCCATCATCCGGAGGTACACGGAGAAACTCTGCGTCCGGTACCCGGTCCTCACCGCTGTCTGCACACCCAGGCTAGACACCATCTCTACCCACTTTGAGCTGTGGATAAGAAGGATAGTAGTTGTAGTATCCAGTATTAGATTATACTGCTGCGGGGTTCCCTGACGCAGGGGTAGGCAGCAGTCGGCCAGTCTTCACACAGCGCCTCCAAGCGGCTCTGTCCAGCGGGTCCACGTTGGTGAGGACGCACTCTGTAATGTCCTTCTTAACACACTCGATCCAGGATTTCTTTGGTCTACCACGACCTCTGTAGCCGGGTAACTGCAGTTTTTTATAACCAGGCTACCATGTCTGCCCACTTTGAGGTTTGGATAGAAGTGATACTGTGTTATATATAGCGGTGTTGTAGCACATGAAAACTGCCAGGATAGGCTCTAACCTTCGTGAGCTAACCAAAATAAGCGCTGTGTTGGAAATACTATTGCTGTAATGATAAAGTGAACCGCTGTGTTACGCATTTTACCTTTGTTTTAATGCCCGCCAAAATATCTCCTAATTCTCCCTCGTAAGCATTATGAAAGAAAATCGTCCCTGACACATGGAGACGACTCTGCCATAAGCAACCAAAAAAGATTTCTCGCAGACCTCACACGGTGTTTGCACAATGAGAAAGGTAGGAACATTCACACTGTACCTGTAGACACTGGGGTTGAGCAATGGTTCGTGCGTGTAGTAGGGGATGTCGGGAAAGTAGCGTGCCTCCCCCGCGTCAAAGTTGAAGGAGTCGACTGTCAGGTTCTCTCTGAGGAAGTGTAGCCGGGACAGGTACCACCTGTAGTAGGTATCAACACCACACCATTAGTCTATCCCGTAATATTTCTTCATATTCTTTGTCTTGTGGTACGATGCCAGTACTGTGATCGGTGCTATAAGTTTTAAACAACGCTTGCAGTTAGATGTGCAAATGTTAGGTTGTGACAAGTCGCCTTCTTGCGAAGCTGATGTGATACAGTGAAGGGGCTACATACAGGCTAGACAGATACCTCTGGTAAATCGAAAGGCCATGCATATGAAAAAGCTTGCATTATTCCTTAATTCTAGATACTTCGATCTTTGTCTTAGACATATTGACATGGCAACAGAACAGTTGTGTGATGACGTCACACGTACCTGCGTGCGTCAGGGTTAGTGACGTCAAGCAGGCCGGCCACGCCCCTCCACCAGCGGACCAGGGCGGGGACGGGCGTGTCCAGGGAGGGGCTGTTCGGGTCTACATACAACACAAAAAATTAACAACGGTATAAAGCACGCGGTATTTTTCGTCGGATGTATTGTTGTCAGTAGAATATCCATATAATGCACCATAGCACGACATGTATGTTGTGGTTATTGTTATCATATAATATCAAAATGACCAGAGCTATCACTGCTTCCAATATCTAACTAAATGCACAGTAAAGAATAATTCATAGCTGTCGCCATTTGAAGTTGTCTAGCTTCCATATTGTTGTCAGTTAAGTGCAGTAACACGGATAATACTCTTACCTGGGAGGGTATGATCTCCTTTCTTTTTCCGTGTTCAAGTAAGATTAGCATAGGCGAACCTTTTTGATATTTCAGTCATTCTTAACTGCCCGTACCCTTCTCATTTGACTCCATGTCACAGGTAAATCTTAATGCAATTCTAGTTACTTAAGTCGGTTCCTTAAGTCAATCAAGAAAGTTCAAGAAACAAGATTTACCTGTCCTGACCAGGTACCCGTTCTCCACACTCTCCCTGAAGGCTGCGGAGTCTGTGTTGATGAAGGGCGTGACCCACATGCTGACCTCTAACCCCTTCTGGTGCAGGTAGCGAATCAGATTGCTCGGATCCGGGAACTCGAACGCGCTTCTGTTGAAGGTCAAGTCGCCATATTTTCCCTCCCATGAGTCATCAATAAACATGTTACTGCTGCAGGAAAAAAGAGAGTTTTATTAGGTATTAAAGTTTTGATGAGTTTTAACGAAGTTGTTGGGAAGACACACACACAATTTCATATTTAAGATGAGCATTGCTCTTCTCGCCGTGCAACTGCCTGTTTAGTAATAATCTTAATGTAAAAGAAAAGTCGCAAACGCTCATGAATATCAAAACTGTAACCTTAACCATGGTGCATACATCATACAACTTACCTGGTAATTAACATTTTCCATAGAGCATCAAAAGCATGTATAACTGATTGTGATTTTTGCATGTCAAGCTTTCTAAGAATTGTTAACATTTCCACCCCATCGTCATTATTGCTAAATAACAATGAAGACGGTAAAAGAGTCTAACGCACCCAGGCCAGTTAAGTTGTAGTCAATGATTTGGGAGGTGAACTAGCCCACTACAGATATGTCAAGCTTTCTAAGGAATGTCGTTAAACAAATCCATGCCATTATATAGGGTAAAAGAGTGTAAACGTGCCCAGGCCGATTAAGTTGTTGTCAGTGATTTGGAAGGTGAATAATCTCACTACAAATATGTCAAACTTTCTAAGGAATGTCGTTTGACATTTCCACTATGACGTTATGAGGTAAAAGAGTCTAACGCACCCGGTTAAGTTGTAGTCGGTGATTTGGAAGGTGAACTAGCTCCCTACAAATATGTCAAGCTTTCTAAGGAATGTTGTTAAACATGTCCACTATATAGGGTAAGAAAGTCTAACGCACCCGGTTAAGTTGTAGTCGAAGATTTGGAAGGCGAACTCGCCCACGGTATTCTCACTAATGTTGGGTCCGTACCGCGCGTAGGTGGACCAGACCGGGAACTCCAACATCCGCGTGTCGGGAACAGCTAATAAGAATGAATGAATGAATGAATGAATGAATGAATGAATGAATGAATGAATGAATGAATGAATGAATGAATGAATGAATGAATGAATGAATGAATGAATGAATGAATGAATGAATGAATGAATGAAGACCTTTATTGCACACACATACCCAACTGGGTTTAGTACAGGTCACAACAGAAAACATCACAGTTTGCAAATACACACATATATACATACAAATATAAGCTTGCACTAGTCTAATGATTACGTTAATTTGGCCTCTTCTCGCTTCTTAGTAATATTGTAAATATAGATACAAATATGTTTGATGATTAAGGGTTTATCTAAAGCCATTAGAAATATGAATTTTTCCGCGTTTCCAAGATGTATGAAATGGGGAAACCTGCATTGAACTAGTTTGTAAAACGCAGCTTTGTATAAACTACATCCCACTAAAAAGTGTTGCTCGTCCTCTATCCTATTTAAATTACAATGTCTACATATTCGTTGTTCCAGGGGAGTGCGGTTAATAAGGACAAAAATAGAAGTTGTAGGAAAGACATGAAACAGCAGTCATGATCAATGCTAAGAAGAAACTTCTTCTGAGAATTGTAGAAGGAAAGTATAGGTATCATTGTAGAAGAACAATATCGCGTGACATTATTTTATCCAGGACGAAACTTTAACAAAGTTCACGCCATATTGACCAACTTTGAAGGTGTCATCATTTCCATAAACATACAAATGCTGCTAAAAACACCCTCTTCGGTAGGTGAAAGAAAAGGTTCGTGATATCAGTACACTAACCATTCAGTCTTCCATAGAAACGGCTGTACATGTGTTCATGTATGTCCAGGGCGTTTCTGCCGGAACACACGGTGTACTGCAGTACCGGTCTCCTGCCGCCAGGGCTGGGGTACCCCGGGTAGTCTGACGTGTAGTTGGCCATGAAGCAAAGTTTCCCATCACCACTCTGGTTGATACTGACGTGTAAAGGTGTGACGTCATCTACAACAATGGCGACACCCTAAAAAAAGGGATTAGTGTTAGAAAATCTGTGAGAAGCTGTGCAGAAAAACTTAATATATAAAGACGTGGGAGAAATATGTCATCTTATTTAATTCACTCTGACATTGTAGTTAGCTTCTGTTCCTATGCTTCGTTAGAAATGAACATTACCTACTCGTAGCTATATTCACTAACAGATGCACAGAGTGATGTAAGGGATCTGGTTCAATTAGAACGCCAGAAAGGAAATACTTTCATTTATCAAGCAAGGGAGGGGTGCAAAATGAAGTTCATTTCTTTCGAAGAAGTAGAAAATAGGAGAAGTACCCTGTTACAGTATCTGCATTAGGAAAATAATGTAGGCAAGATGAACAAAACATGCATACGAAACAAGTTTGTCCTATCAAATGCTGTAACTTTACTATTTAATATATTATCTTATATACATCCATTTATTAATATATTATTAAATCAAATTAATACCTTTGATGAGAAGAAGAACCTCTCGGCGACATTCCCGTACGCGGTGAAGTTCTCCGCCGGTGTGTCAGGAGGGAAGTTCCGCAACCGGAAATCATTGGTGATGTACGGCTGGAACAGGAAAGACATTAATTTGGACACAGTTTTCTGTGAATGTCTCATATTCCTTATGTCTAGTTTATTTGATGTGCCATGATGTATGCCATATGCATGCCCTCTTTAGAAACCAGTTTGTTGGTGTTGAGGTGACTAGTATTACAAGGATGTCCTCAATTGAGATAAAAACAATACAGCTCTGACCACCAACTACTGAAGACCTAAGTACTCAGTGATGAATACAATAATCCCGTAACAAAAGATTTGCACTGGAAAGCAAAGAGCTGTTAAGATATGTTCACTCTAAAAAGATAATCAACACGGTATCTAATATTCACAAGTTAATTGAGCAACATCTTAATTCTTTTCATCATACATCCATCAGCCAATCTATGAGTGAGACCCCCCACCCCACCCTACCTGCAGGAATCCCGACCCGTTGTTGATCGGCCAGCGTTGCTGATACATCTCGGGCCCGCCGTACCAGTGCGCCGAGTCCACCGTGAAGCAGTCTACGGGCCTCCAGCCGTCCTCCTCCGCCGACAGCGCCTGCCACGTCACGTTGGTGCAGTGGACGTTCTCCTCCTCCAGGACCCGGTGCCGCAGGACGAGAGAAGCGCGGTCGGGCCACTGGAAGCAGGCGTCCCCGGCGCTGCAGGTGTACGGCTCGGGGCCCAGGTCAGCTCCTAACGTTCCTCTTAGAACCTCGTACTTACTCAGGTTTCTCAGGATAAAGGATTGGCTGTAGGAAAAAACAGTTAGTAAGAGGTAAACATCACTCGTAAGAGGAGAGTTTTTCATAGGATATTCAACACGAAATCTGTCGTTTTATGCATATATCCGAAGCGCCATATCATATAAACGTGACAAAAGGCGTAAAGTACACGCACAAGCTAAAATGAAGGGCTATTATAAGATAAGAACAGAAGGAGAGGGTTTTTAAAAGTTCCCTTTTTTAAGCATAAGGAGATGGCTGTTCCACAGAGGAAGACTAGGGGACAATGCAGCAATGTCTCTACAAGAACGTAGATATGGGGCATTTTTTTTCATATCGAACAATAGATATTATTAGAGTGTAGAAAAATGTTACAACTCCCCATTTTAAGATACAGTAAAAATACTGAAGTCTAGGACAAGGTATGGCGATGTAATTGTTTACCTCGCTCCGTCATAGTGTACGAGCCCGTCAAAGTCGACGACTAGCGGCTGGTAGGTGAAGTTCCAGACCAGCACGCCGGCTAGTCCCAGCGCTACCAGCAACAGTACCACGATCAGCGCACACCGGGCCCGACTGCGGGTACAACACGGGGTCTTCTGCCGGGGAGGGGTGGAGGCGGACCGATGACTTCTCCGACCCGTCCCGGTGGAGTAGCGGCCGGTGGAGTAGCGGCCTCGGCTGGGCGGACGGCGGTAGCTGCCATAGGGCGACGACGCCGAGCGACGACTGGACAAAAATTGTATAGTTTAAGTCCGTGTAGACAAAAACTTATCAAAGGAACATAGTTGAATTTGTTCATTTTAGATCAACCTTCACCAGACCTTCCTAAGTGGTAATTGATGGTAGAATTTGACCAAATAGGGTAAGTGAGTCCCATGAGAGTCAGTCCTTTGGAAGGGTAAGATTATGTTACCCTATGGCCCTATAGTTGCCAAACTCCCCAAGCAAATTATTCTCCCTAGTATAGCCGGCGTAGTTAGACTAATTTTAGTTGCTTAAAGACGTCATACCTCCAGTCATGCTTTCGTCCTATTATGTATTGTACAGATCTGTATCTGTATCTATATAGCCGGCACAACCGCCATTAGGCGTAACACACCAGCTTTAGTACGATGGTACGTTTAATGTCTTTTGGAACTTTGTGTAAGTGACATACTTTACGAATGGCGAGCATTGTGGAATGAACAATGCCGGTGAACGTCCGCTAGGTCGTCGTCTTACTTTAACGAGCCAGAATACCATAAAAAGCCAATTATAGGTCTAATGACGTAATCAGTTACTTTCTACTGAGGAGTAGTATCTACTCGTACATGTATACACATGATATGCACGGGAATGTGAACAACAATGTGTACGTAATCAACGTAAGTTGTACAAATATAGCAACGACAACAGAACAAATGTGCGATGCCACCAACCAATGAAGTATGCATTGATTAAACTATGGAACCACGACGTTTTTACTGCATAGTATGTTGTCATACAAATTAAGCCATATGGCTATCAACTCTACTTCACTTAAGGTCCATGAATTTCTTTTATTATGGTCTCTTCTAGGTACATATCGTTGTGTACTTCCAACTCTTTTGAAATATCGTTGCAATGCTGCTATATATGTAATTCAGTTACCAAAGCACACGCTCGGCTTATTTAAGACACATACACTACTCACACGTACCGTATCAATAAAGAAATTCAAAGCAACATGTACGTGCTACAACCAGTATCTACTCAGTGCTGGCATCGGGTCTGACACTTCTAGTCGTGTGCAGTGACTTGAAAACCGCAGTTTACCTTACAATTCACCTGAACGCCCAACACAAAAGGACTCAAGTCCTCAGTCATGTCTCATGTTTAACCAGTGTAACACAAAGCCAACCTACCCTAACGAATCCTGCATGGTGTCCAAACGTTGCAGTAGATGTTTCTACACCTGTAACATGTTGCTCCGTACGTCCATCAGTGCGTGTTGTCAGTTCAGAATTTTAAACTTGCTGTAGAAAGGGGGAGGGGGGAACTACACACAGACCGTTATAACGCCCGTACCTAGCACGGTGTTTGATCTAGCGTGTCATAGTTCACCGCATCGCGTGGGTACTACCAGGGTGTGTAAAACTTGTTTAATATTTAACAATTTCCTCAACGGTATACTCCAGTGGGTAAACAAACGCCATGGCTCGGTCACCTGGTTATCTAAGGTCGGTCTAGTACTCAATAGGGGCACGGATTCGTCATATATAGTTGATTGATAAGCGGCAAGAATTACCGACATGTACAAAATTGTCAAAATTTATTCAAAAGGAGAGTTGTAAGTCATACATATCTAATATTCAAATTTAGTGGTCGCTTGGTTAACTTGAAAGTGTATGATAAAACCTAGGTAAGGCTGGGGAGGGTGGGGGGTGCTCGACATCCCTCATTAAGGGAGCGTGTACAACGTGATCCCTGTCTCGTTTTTTTAATCAAGATAATATAAATAGTGGTGCACACAACAAGTTTTTAATGGCTATAAGCCATATGCCTGGTAAATTTTCACATCTTATAAGTCGGGACCACATACCCGATCTTAGCCTAGTCTGCAGTACCGCTCCCGGTCGCATCTAGAAAGTAACTAAAAGACCGTCAAATTGCAAAATCTCGGTCTTCTAGGGTATTGGGAAATCGTGAAAGTCTCACAAAGGGGTTTAAACTTTTGAGGTTTCTTATCTTTGTCTTCGAAAATGCAGCCATTATCAAAGACTTACAAAACACCGTGGTACTTCCCCGTAAATTGGAACCAACTACCAAATTTCATGCATATTTAGTTGCCATGACAACAATGGGACAGGCTGTTTTGGCTTCAATATATCACTCTTCACCCACACGTGGACATGAACGAATTCTGATCCATGCATTTATTTGTCAACAGATACGACAGCTCTGTCGTAAACAATACCAACAAGCAGATATCAACAAACCGATGAAAAGGCAGAAAACCTTGGTAGGTTTGAAGTAAGTGTACACTTATAGGAAAACCAAACGCGAACTAACATGTTATCATCATGATGTTTCTTACTCATACATAGTATCATGATGGTATATATAATTATTATGTACTTTGTATGAGTAAGAAACATCATGATTCCAGCGGTGTCAGACGCTTAAGGCTTTACTTACAATACTGCATACGCTTTACGGTCTCCTCACTACATACCACAATGCGTGTTTAGGCTACCTATGTATGTGTTCAACGTTTCATCAATATCCCTTGATGTAAAAAGATATCTACAATCTACATATTATATCGACAACATCACCACAAAAATAACAACATTGGGACTTCCACTGCAGCTTCAGATAAGTCGGTAGAGGGCGTCTCAGAACCTACATGTTCGTTTCCTGATAAAAGCAAGTGGGCGATGGCCTATGGGCACAGTGAATGTTCACGTTTACACACTGCTGGAATGACAAACAAGGCCATGTGCTAATATGACAAGAAATAAGTTGTTTTAGGTGTAGAGAGATTGCACGGGGATGTATATGTTTGTTGTGCTGGCCGGTTGTGCATCTTCTGTCGGCACAAAATAATGTTACGCTGGAGTTGCATATTTTGTTGTCTGATTTTCTGAAGACGAAAAAGCCAATTAGTCAATAAATGCAACGTTTCTGGGATGATGTAGCGCCGGCGTAAGTCTGACATAAGCATACCATACATACTGTTGCTGTAATGCCTTTCATTTGTTATCATTAACCTATCGTCTGACGAATGGGCACGGACAAGAACGAGTAGGCGTTGGGACGCCCTCCAGCGACTTCTCCGAAACTGCATTGGGGTTTCCAACGGTGTTATTGTTGTGTTGATGTTGTTCATATGATTGATAGATTCTTAATATTTTCCCAGGGGATATTGATGAAACATTAGCTGAAAACACGCATTGTGGTGTGTGGTGATGAGTAGACAAATCTCAATAAAATCTGCACGCGTCTGACACCTTTGAAAATACCCACCCTTGAAAATATGTAAACGTCATATGGTTTCATAGAAATGTGACGTTACAGCATAAATTATTCATGTGTTGCAGAGACGCCATCAAATTATGAATACTCTGTTGATTGTGACTGGAACAATAGATGCATCTTGTTTAATAACTAACGGAGGGGAAGGAGAAAAGCACGGACAGTCGATGTGAGCAACACTTGCGACTTGTCGTCCTGTGTGTTGGAAGGCGAAGACGTAACGTAAGCGTTGGATTCGCGAGGATACGTGAAGATTTCTCTGATGTCGGAGGAGTGATGTCTTCAGAAGCTACCTAGGGCACAGGTTTGGCTGTAATTTTTGTATCTGACTCGTAAAGTTGTTTGTGCAGGAACCAAAATTGACCTATAAGGGAATTGTGGATTATTGTGGGCGGCGTCGCATGCATGTATAACATGTATGTATGGCTTTTGTAGGACACTATAGCTCTTATTACATACCAAGCAGAATGTTTTCTTTATCATAACTTGTACCATGTAGGGAAACAATTTCCTTCATGTAGCGAAACGACTGCATCGAACTGACAATGTAGCGAAACAACCGGTTACTTCTTCAAACATTCTAGTTATAAAGGTTAAAGGATAGGATATTCTGTAAATGTCTATCGCAAATTTACATTTTCACATGAGAGATCTTTTCAGCAGTGGAGTGTGGGTTTGCTGTACACCACACCCAGTATTTAAGATGCCTTTGTGAGCCATTACATTACGTTACATTAAATTCTGTTAGCCTTCGTTGTAGGCGCTCTGGGAGGGTCGGCGTTTATTTGCCGGGAGAGCTATTTTCAACATTGGCCAGGTTTTACTGCCCGGGAGTTCGTTTTCTAGAGGCGCAGAAACAATCTCCCCGGCATTAGAACCAAATGTTGAAAATCGCGAATTAGCTCTTCCTAAGAATAGATACACATCGGTGCTTCTAGAAGGCCTGCAAACGAGGCTGGATATTTCCATCTTAATTACAGTTTCACGTGAAAGCTCTTTGTGATATGCGGTATTTATTTTTTCGACTCACTGAGTCATTTATTGTCTGTTGCTGTCACAGAGTACGGTAAAAGAGGCTTCTGTCAGCATATCTGTTGAATTATTTCTATGCACGAGGTGTTTTCAGGGTATGTTACGTCTGAATGTATGTTTTTGTACAAAGCTACAACGATTTTTTTAATCTTAATTTTCCTACAAAACGATGAAAATATCTTGTTTGCCACTGAAGTGTTTTTTTATCATACCGAATTTTGGCAACCAACGCGCCATAAAGGAAACACAAACGTCCGTTTGTGCAATAAAACGCTGGATGACGTCAGTGCAAGTTGTCACCATACTCTTTAGGCTTATTACCTCCGTTAAGGAGGTTCACCTTCGATGAGGGTACTGTTTTTGGTTGTGTTTGTGTATCGTCACATAACACAAGGTCCTTTTGATATATTTGTATGAATGTTGGTATGTGGGTAGTTGGCTAGTAGTTGGCTGAGGTCCCGAAGAAACAAGACGATTTTGGTCCCCTTGCAGTATTTTCAAGAACTGCAGCATTACAGACCGACACCGGGGGTACCCACTTCGTGTGGTATCGTCCAAAGAATGGGAGAGACCAATGACTCCTTATGGCAGGGACATAACTGGGATTGATTAAGGGAAGAATGGAAAGAGATGATCGCTACTATTTGTGATGGCCAGGGCTACAGCATTAAGAAACTCACGAAAACTCAAATTCCATTTTCAGCAGTCGTATGTGGACAGCTACAACAACATCTGCAATAGAATGAATGAAGACCTTTATTGTACATTTTTGCCCCACTGGGCTAAGCACAGGTCACATGTTAACAATCATATACATATTCATATCCATGTCACATGTTATAACAATCGTATTAAAGCATAAAGATATCTAGTATATTCTAGTACTTTCGGCTTCTTCTCGCTTCTTGGTAATTGTATAAATGTAGGAGACTGTATGATTAGTTAGAGTTGGTTTATCGAAAATAAGGCAACATTAACTTAAAAGGTCCGAACACTAACACCTACTCTAAACACCGTCTCTCTACCATTCCATTAACGACGTTTAGACATAAAACTAACTTGTTTTCCAGGAAACTACGCGGACTCTAAGGCGAACACCATGTCCACTGGGAATAAGATAAGATAAGAGAGAAAAAACGATGAATAATTTATTGCTTCACACTAAATGTGTGCACTTCATTTCTTTACACTTCGCCTCACCCAACATGTATTGTATTCTGTGACAATTAGCCACAAAAGAGCAAACATCGCATGCGAGTAATGTAAACAGCATGCCGCAATATATAGATGGTGATATTAAGCTAGGACTACACGTTGCAAGGGATTGCATTCGTCATTTCGGATGGCGCAGTCCCGTGTAAGAGGGAGCTTCAGGCGTTAACCGCAGACGTCAGACTTTTGCATGTAACTGAGGAACAAACACACTTATCGAGAAGATAGGCTAGGGGTGATCTGGTTTGCTCGGGCAAAAACGCGAGCCGTACCGAAGCCGGATTGCACTTCTAGTTGACGAAAAAGCGTCATGCTTTGTCCTCAGTGTGAGGTTAGACCACTTTACATAACAATTCCTAAAGCCAACGCACATACACTATTTATTTGATGTTGTTGCATTGTTGAATGATGTATGTCTTGTTCTATGTTTCTATGAACTAGATTTATTAAACTTGTGCAATTGTTCTCCCCATGTAGGATGTCAGCAGCCATGTTGTGTACATACCTGGCACTGGTGACTGTCCTAGTGGTCCAGGTACACCCCGCGCATGGCGGTAAGCTCCTTAAAGTCTCCTTACATCATCTAGAACTGTATACATCAACTTGAGGCTTTTGTCAGAATCATTTTTTTTCACAATTTTAGTAATCACATAGGGTAGCATACCCCGGATGAAATTGGACATACATGTACTCAGTACCATATAACTTCTTGACAATATATGACCATTAAACAATGAGTAATTTTGACAGTATCATTGATAATCATTGTGTCAAACTCGCAACTTGCTTCAAAACTTAATCTCCAATCGCTAGATGATTGACACATTTCGAGAATTGTGAGAAATCGCCTGCAGTTTAGTCATGTTTAGCATTTTTTCACATCAAGACATAAGCTTAAGCCTAGACAATAATTTTGGTCTTCCGTTTTTTTTTTGAAAATGTATTCAGGAGAGTGAATAAACCTATTTTTCACCACTTTCTCTAGACGCATGGCTAACGCGGGACACGTCGTGGGTTGTGGATGCCAACGGCAATGGCAACGACGCCTCTGAAGCTTTAGATGGGGACGCTGGGTCCTATTGGAACCCAGTGGATTTGGGTCAGAACTACAACAACTGGTACATGGTGCTGAACCTCGCAGAGCCTTACACCCTGACCCGCATCGCGGTGACCTCGCACGGTGACACCACGCATGACGTTTCAGCCTTCAAGTTACAAAAATCGCTGGTTGGGAGTCCGTACAACTGGGAGGACGTCGTTTCCGTTACTAACGTGCAGGGAGGGACGAGGC
Source organism: Branchiostoma lanceolatum (assembly GCF_035083965.1). NCBI lineage: Eukaryota > Metazoa > Chordata > Leptocardii > Amphioxiformes > Branchiostomatidae > Branchiostoma > Branchiostoma lanceolatum. Next base: position 11,567,265 of record NC_089737.1, read on the forward strand.
ATCGCCAGGAGTTGGGCGGTTTCCATGGCACAGCGCGGCACTGGAGGTTCCTGGTCACTCGGACCCACTCGGGCTGGCAGCCATGGCTGAATGAACTGGAACTGTACGGAATCGCATTGGGTGAGCTGAATGCCATGTTTGTTAGAATTTCTTAGTAGCTTGGAAAGATGATTCAGCTAACAAAAGGCAAAACCAATGGCGCTTACCAAAAATGCCAGAGAAATCGAGGGTCGACAAAACACCAAGAAATGTCAGAGAAAGGCAGTTTTTCCCTTTTCCTTGTTGAAAATGCCAAATGCCATGTGAAACTAGAACCTGAGTTCAGCTTTCAAATCACACCATATGATAATGAGAAAAAGAGTGCTCTCCAAGCAGAGGAGGGGTTCCGGCTGGTTTTTGAGTGTGTTTAGGCGTTTTCGTCGGGCTTTCTATTTTGTCTTTTTTTTTTCACCTGGGTTGGCGACACAAAATAAAAATGACAAAGTAGAAAGCCCGACAAAAAGGCCTAAAACAGGTCAAAAATCAGCCGGAACCCCTCCTCTGCTTGGAGAGTAAAAAGAGAGCAATCAGCCTTACTTTTGTCCCATCAGAACCAGGGAAATGCTACAGGAGCCTGACGTTCCCGGAGCCGCGGGCAGCAGGTAACTACGCCCGGCTGGACATCACCACCCCTGCCGGGCTTGTCGCTCTGACCGCGTGCGTACAACTCCGCACCACCAACACGGCAACAGGATCCGTGTTCAGCTACGCAAGTCAACAGGAACACAACGAGATCATGCTCTGGAATAATGGAGGCTCCTCTTACAATGTACCACATCAAATCATGAAGCTCTAATCTTATCAACACGATTTTCCCCGAATGCAGATTTCCCCTCTACAATCTTTTTTTTTCACAGGTTTGCGCAGCAAAACCTTTGTTGGATCCATTGGCATGTGTGGTGGCCGCCATCTTGATTTTGTGACGTCGCAGGGTTGTCATGCCATTTCATTGGGAGGGGTGTTTTTTTTTTGGTCGCTAGCGTCCTCTCTATCTTTATAGAATCGCCACACAACTATCACACATTCAACTCAAATAAAGGGAAAAAAATCAATACCAATTCATATTTATAAAAACACCCCGTAATCGCTAAACTAACAAAGAAAACCTGAAGTATATGTAGCACAAATACTTAACTCTAGTTCTGTTCTTGTTTTAATTCACAAAACATCAAACACAAGTAAATGGAAAAAATGGTGACGAGACTTAAGTTATGAAACTTATAGCCTTGCCATCACTCAAAAAGCATGGGAAATAAAGTTTTATTAGAAAATCATACATTCGATAATAACGAATACAAAGGCACAGTTTAAACGTAAGCCCAAACTCCCCGCCAAAAGAAAAAGGACCAAAACATTTCATTGCCATGATATACTTTTTGTGATTAACAAAATTTCGCAATTGATACGAGAAGATGAAAGCGAACTACAACGTAAATTCAAACGTTGTTCAGCATTGTCAGATCGAGTATTTAAATCAACAGTGTGTCCGAAATCCTAGAATGCTTGCCGAAGAGATATCTGTTGAGCCACAATAAAGTGTTTCATCCACCAAATGATAGCTCTGCCCCAGATATTGAAGTTTTGCAAATATCCATCGTAATTTAAACTAATATTGATGGCTTTATATGTGTTCGGTCCACAATTCCTTTATTATTATTTTTTAAATAAAACACTAAGCCGGTTTGCTTTATAAAGAAGAGTAGACTCATATTCCTCAACTAACCGACATTTATCGCACCGCAGTCATTCCTGAGTAAGACATCTGGAGCCACGTAGTTCCCATTCAGAACTTTAATTCAGCCTGTCAGAGTCATGCTGTAGGTCAAGACCTGTTTGGGGCATCATGTAATGCTTAGGTCACATTTCCAAAGCGGGGCCCGGTCGGGTAGCCTGCGGGAACGAAAAATATGATATAAAAGACAACAAAAGACACAAAACTTTTTTAAAACTACTACTAACTATAAATTCTGTATTTTCTTGATATGCATTTTTTCTTTTTCGTTTTCACAAACAGCCCGGCCGGACACCGGCTTGGAAATGTGACCCTAGCATTACCAGGGCCTTAGGGCAGTATGCACTGGAAAGGTATAAAAGTGAGAACTTCACGAACTTGTGTCATTAAGCATCTGTCATTGAAAAAGTCGACATGGCGAAACCAGTCTGACTGGCTGAATAAAAGTTCTAAACGGAACTATGCGGCTCCAGGTGTCTTACTGAGGGATGACTGCAGTGCGATAGATGAGTCCACTCTGCTTCATACAAGCGGGTTTGCTTTGATTTCAGTTCATCATCAATGGAATTGAGTCCCCGTCGACGGCGGTCAATCTCGACATCCTTGACGGTAAATGCCACATGGTGTGCGGCACATGGGAAAGCCAGGACGGGCGGTGGGCTATCTACGTGGATGGAATAGAGATCGCCTCTGCTTCTGGATTGGCTGTAGGTCACGTGATTAGGACCCCAGGGGTGTGGATACTGGCACAAGAGCAGGACTCCATGGGAGGGGCTTTCGACGCTGAGCAGGCAAGTTGTTGCAAATGGTTACACGAGAAAAGTACAGAGTACGACACGCTAGTATGGCTGAGTAGATTTTAATAAGATAATAATGCTTGACAGTCGATTTTTTGAAAATATGAAGATAATAATTTCTATTTAACGTATTGGTCTAAAAGCATACGTGCGTACAGCGTGAAAGCTTTCGTTAGTTCCAATGAATATTATGGATAGAATCATTCTATTGATATTGAACAAAGGTTCTCGGTGCCTTTCTGACTTTGTCCCCATTTTTATCACTCCAGGGAGTCAGATCTTGTTTGGGTGTATAGCTGTGCCATTCTGTCTGTCTATGTGTGTTTGTCATTAATATGAATTATGCTATAAAAGATGCAAAGTTTATATCTACAAGGCAACAAAACATATTTTGCATACAATGTAGTTGAACCAACTGACGAAAACAATAAAACATGAATGTACGTTAATGGTCACACAGATAAGAATAGCAGCGCTGGGCGTGTATAGAATGGGTGAAGTCTGCCATCTCTGATCACCTTGTTGAGTGCTGACGTACGGTAGATGCAGTAATTTTGCATTACTTGCTAATCGACTTACTTGTCGCACCCTCATTAAATCAGGACCCCTATCGCTCCACGTTGGCTCTCGCGAAGGGGCCCTGATCTTCAGCGCCGGTAGACATGGTTCTGGCACCGTTACTGACAGTTGCTCATGATTAATTAATGAGCTTTCCTTATTTGGCGGATAATTTGTTCTGAACCCTAACGTAACGATGTGAGACGTAACCTGATTGGTTGATAGCTTCCCAGCGTTCTTTGCGCTTTTGCGCCAGATTAGGGGAAGCAAATACTCTGATTGGCTGAAGCTGTTTTGGTGGTGACGTCGCCAGAACCATGTCTACCGGCGCTGAAGATCAGGGCCCCTTCGCAAGAGCCAACGTGGAGCGATAGGGGTCATGATTTAATAAGGGTGACTTTTCGTAAAAAGACCAGTTTTTGGAACCCGTGGTGTGCCAAAAATAGAAAACTCTCGAGGTGACGTAGTAGGAAACCCTAATCATCACCATAGCAACAAAGATACATAGCACGCATGTGCCTCAGACGCGTTGTCATGGTAATATATCGCTTGCTCCTGCGTAACCTGTGATTTTTTGATCCAGGAACTAGATGTATTATTTGATTTGCATCGCTTCTACGCAGGCGTACAGCGGTGACCTGTCGTGCTTTAACGTGTGGGACCGTGTCCTGTCACCGTTAGAGACTGTCAGACTCCGGCAGGGGAACGTGTTCGACTGGACTAGTAACGCCTGGACACTGCATGGGGAGGTGTCAGACAGCGACAACTTATGCGGTAAGCGTTGTTAATTATGTAGACTGACGATATGTTATTTGCATATTACGTTCGCTTAGTTTGCGTACCTGCTAACATCAAACGGCAAGGAAAAAAATCAAGGTAGATGAAAAAGGAACTTACTCAGTCATAGAAGATTTTGTTCAGCATGAGTTATTGATATGAATATGACGCTGCTAATGAGTACACCTCTTGCCCGGGGCAGATGTCAATGTCGCTCTAGGGAAGACAGCGTTCCAGACAAGCACCGTACAACCTGCCAGTTTTGCCGTAGACGGGAACACAAACACCTACCCACCCTGTACACACACGACACAAGAGGCTAATCCCAGTTGGTGGGTGGATCTTGGTCAATCGTATTTGATTGACAGGTGTGTGTAGTGCATTTTTGTTTTCATATCTCTGTCTCTTTCTAGATACACACTGTCTCTTTCTAGATACACACATACACACATGCTCTCTCTCTCTCTCTCTCTCTCTCTCTCTCTCTCTCTCTCTCTCTCTCTCTCTCTCTCTCTCTCTCTCTACCAACACCTGACATTGTAAAGACTCAATGTACACATTCTAACGCTGATATCGATAATGATTGCGTTTCGAGTATATATACATTACTTTATGCATATGTGTAATTTATTTTACTTTGTCTTCGATGTCCACAGAGTGGCCATCTTCAACCGCCAGGACTGTTGTTCGCGACGACTCAACCCCTTCAACATCCACATCGGGGATTCCGACCGGGTCAGCACGAACCCCAAGTGTGGAGGTGATCATCAAATCGACTTGAACCAGCCAATGATCCAAGTCGAATGTAAGGGGATGCGGGGGCGATACGTGGGCGTTCGTCTCCCTAGTTCCTACCAAATACTTTCCCTGTGCGAGGTCCAAGTCTTTATTGGTAGGTGTTTGCTGCATTCACTTGGCATGATGATGGCGTCACATTTGTGTCATTTGAATAAATATTTATATGTATTCAAATAAATAAATATTGCGTCATGATCAGACCAAATTAACGTGATTTTATGGCTGAAATCGCGCGTGTTTGAATTTCCAGACGTTTTTCAATAAAAAAAAAAAAAATCAACCAAAGTATTTCTTATTCAGTCTGCTGTGGCCATAGATGTACACAATCCGATTCAAATTACGGAAAATAAGTCCATCTTTGCATAATCAAAGTGAAAATCATATACCATAATCATGTTTGCCGTTACCTTTTACAAAGACGCGTATGCTTAATCTCTTATAGTGAGTGGGATTTATAACGCCCGCCGTCTCCGCTGAGTAAAGGTCGCCCTGATTTGAAAAACGTCTTTCATTCTTGATATGTGCTATGTTAACTACCATCATCACCATCATTGTGTTCCCCCAGATGACCCCGCGAGGGTTAAAGTAAGGGGGGGTTCCAGGCTAAGGCGGGCGGCCTCCAGCCTGGCACGGTACGACTCGACACACATAATTATACTAATTTCAAAGACATTCTTGTTGTTTTCACAGCCACAAAAGGTTACACCGTGAGGGCACAGTCGTCTGGATTCGAAGATCCGGGTTTTGTATATGACGGAGACAGCACTTACATCGTCAGTAACGGAGAGGAGAGCAGAATTAATGGAGGAGGTAATTAATAAGTACATATCTAGGGGGTTGTTGTGCTCGTTGTGTTTACAATGAAATGAAATAAAATGAGATAAGATAAAACAGAATAGAATAGAATGAAATGAAATACAGTACGAAATTAAATGAATTAGATGAATTGAAATAGGATAAGAAATAACCATGTCGACCACACAGTTCCTGTTCAAGCCAAATGTTGATACAGCAATAGGGGCATTCGATGGCGTCATATTATGGTGTTAACAAGTCAAAACACTTATCAAGCACTGATATTTGATGGCTATTGTTTAGAGTTTTGTGTACGAAAAAGGTGTCTTACTATACTAAAGCCTTGTATTTCAACTTGGTCTCGCCTTGAAGGTCCCTTGCTCTTGATCTAAACGTTAGGACTGCGTACGTGTTACTTTAGAATTAACATGAATTAAGCTTCATTCGAACGAAACTTTATTACATAAGAAGAACTTTATTGCGCAACAATTGTAACGGCTACAATGTATGGTGATTTGTAGATACATAACAATTGACTTTTTCTTACATCTATCATAATCATCCACGCTTTTCTTGAAGACAAAAGCCACATTCTATGACCTTGTCTATCAAACGATTAATAACTAATTAAAATGCGCGAGGAATATTGAGCATATATCTTTTTTGTAACGCTAGTTTCGCAAGAGCGAGGGAATCAGGTGTTTATTTTGAATGAGCGGACCGGAGAAGTTATAAACAAGACTGCTTTCGACACTCATGGAGGCGGCGCTGCAGCGGCAGGGCGAATGGAGACCTTTCTGGAAGGGGTTGCAGAGGTAATCATAGTCGATATACTGGGCGTACAAGAATGGTTGATGAGGCTACACAATTTTGATTCGCCAAAAACAGTTACTGGCAAAGCAACTGGGTATGATGTTGGAAATGGTCGGACGTTTTAGGACTATACTACATTTCGTCAGTGACACTGTGCAAAGTCCGTCGAAAAGCAGTTTTTTTACCCCCAAACCATGAATTGATATGCAGATATAGTTGTAGATAATTCTAGATAATCAGTAGTCCAACAGAAAACAAAAGAAAGACAAGGCCGGTACCACTGAGTCAATGGGCCCCTTTTGTTTGAATACAGGAGCTAATGTTGTCCAATGGGGGTGGGGTGTCGTAGGCCTGGGTCCCAAGTGCCATAAAGTTCGACCCATATACCTTGTTTCCTGCTAGCATCTTATTACGCAACAACGAACGTGACAGCTTTAGCTTTCTTTACTTATTGAAAAAAACTTAGGACTCCCTATTCCATATCAAAGATAGAATATATAGTAATACCGCATCACAGGTCTTCAAAGCATCATAATAGTTTTGATAAGCATTTAGTTTTCGATTGCCGTTTCTGCCAATTCGATAACTTAGAATAACATGCTATACGGACTACATACATAAGTGACATATAAACGACAAGAATGTCAGGTAATATTAGATCTCTTTCATCCTTGCTCCCATTTCGCTGCAGGGCCGGATCATAGTTATCGTTGTTCATGACACGGGTGGCACCCCAGTCGATCTAGCACCGTACGGATCTACAATAACTCAGCCAGGTACAGTATCTCTATTTCAATTACCTTCGCCAAGAAGGTTATGTTTTCGGGTACGAGTGTGTGTGTGTGTGTGTGTGTGTGTGTGTGTGTGTGTGTGTGTGTGTGTGTGTGTGTGTGTGTGTGAACAGCATTACTAGAGAATGTCTGGATGGATTGTTTTGATATTTGTTAGTTGATTTGTGTGTTGGTATGCGATAAGACCTCAAAATGATTAGATTTGGAGCCCCCTAACGACTTTTTGAGGTACTGAGTGGAATTTCCTGTTTCGATATCTCGTGGTGTGGACATGCTATGGTCATGATTTTTGAGTGCTATATTGCTGGGTTCTGTGTGTAGAAGGTCGGTAGTATAATATAGTAGGTGCAGAGAAAGCCTTACTTTTTCAAGACAAAGATACGCTTCCATTGTTTGTCTGTAGCCACCTTACTTTATTAACATCATGCAGTGGTAGATGCCAAGTATCTGAAGGGTTAGTTATAATGTTACATCCCATGACAGGGCTCAGAGAGTCCTATGCCATGATAACTCAGAAGGGGACGACTCCATCTTGGTTCGTGGAGAAAAAGAGCGCCAGAGGAACAGGACCAACTATAGTGGAGGCCTTTATACTATCAGGTAAAGAACTCACCATTTCACTTTAAGTTTAACCGCCATATCAATTCCCTAGATGTAGAAGAATCGAACACATTATTGCGAAAAGTAGGTGATATCCGATGTGTTTGGCAAAATAAACGCCAGCCGTAACGAAAACGTCTGTATTCTGTAGCATTCCCCTTCGACTTCGACATGTTTTACTTTACTTTTCTTTACTTTAGTTTTATCTATTCTGCTTTGCTTTGCTTTGCTTAACTTTACGTTACTTTACTTTACTTTACTTTACTTTACTTTACTTTACTTTACTTTACTTTACTTTACTTTACTTTACTTACTTTACTTTACTTTACTTTACTTTACTTTACTTTACTTTACTTTACTTTACTTTACTTTACTTTACTTTACTTTACTTTACTTTACTTTACTTTACTTTACTTTACTTTACTTTACTTTACTTTAATTTAATTTACTTTTACTGTTTGTCCCGACAAGGCAAATTCAGTATTTCGGACATACTATCTAGTCATACATCATAAATCATTGTAGTTCAGTTAACGAAACGTCAGTTAAAACATGAATCCGTCTATTTCAGGAACGTGTGGACTGTCAGCGTTCCGCCACTACCCTCAGACTGGTTGTGGAGGTGGTGCAGAGGACATAGCCATTCATGATGATGTCTCCCTCCAGTTCTGTGTGGACGCTTGCTGTGATGACGCCACATGCATGTCGTTTCAGTTCACAACCCTGTCTCGGTGCCGTTTGAAAAATAAGATCTGCTCAGATAAAGCGTCTTTAGCAAGTGGCAACATGTACGATCGGATTGCACCAGGTTGGTGCAGTTAGTCCATCAATTACATCATTTATTAAAGGAGAAGTCAACAACAGAATATGGTCTTTTAGATACTATTTTAGAGTTAACGAAAAAACGCATGCATGATATTTGGAACAAAATTTCTAAACAGTACAAGCTACCCTTAAACACTGATTTGTATCGAGGTGGCCCAAGAACTTGAAAATTACGTTTTGAAAATAACTAAGCTACTCTTGAAAAGTCTTCTTATCCGAGTTTTTGTTTTACGTAATATTCAACGTACTTAACATTACTTTAATTATCTAAGTTTACTTAAGTTTACTTTTAAGTTACTTTACTTAAGTTTACTTTAATGTTGTTAATGACATCTTTAATCTGTTGTGTTAGTAAAAAAACACATTTCGGTCATACCAACTAACCATATCATATCATATCATATCAGGTGATGAAGCGACAGGTAAACATACATCCTTCTGTTTCAGGAACGTGTGGACTATCAGCATTTAACCACATCCCACAAACAGATTGCGCCCCTGGAGAGGACATGGCCGGCCATCTTGACGTTTCCCTCCAGTCCTGTGCAGACGCCTGCTGTGGTGAACCGAGATGCCTTTCGTTTCAGTACACCACCCAGTCTAACTGTTATTTGAAAAACAAGGTCTGCTCTGCTGATGAGAAATCGTCTATATCAATTGGCAACATGTACGATCCGATTGAATTACCAGGTTGGTAAATTTAGTCCATATATTACATCATTTTTTTTCGAAAGGGTATGACATAAATGCAACACAGTGTATTCCGCATCACCCTCGGTCCAGGTGGCCCAGGGATCTTAAGTACCAGGGGTAAGGTCAAATCTTAGGGACAAATTCCTGCTAAGAGTGGATCTTAATAAACTCATTACTATTCATTACTATTCTTAATTACATCGTGCTATAAACCCATTCAAATAGACTAAAACAGTGGCGGACTTTTTCTTAAAAGAACTTGTGATTGCACAGCTACTATTCATAACGTTACATGTTTACTTATTCAACAAACGGTATTTTGGAATAGTAATAACTTGTAATGATAATAACGTCATTGATACACCTAGCAAATTGTCTTTGTGGTTTACAATTATTAAACAACCTACGGTGCCGTCATCACTTAAGGCCAATGAAAACAAATACCATAAATTTGTATAAGATGACACATTCATTGAACAAACGTTTGCCGTTAACGTGGTATGTACTTGCAAAAAGATGTACTCTATGCCTAAGTATTTTTGTGAACTCTTCATCAAACATTATCGATTGATCTGTACTATCATCCATACACAGTTTAGGCATCCTGGACTGATCGCATATCGATGAGACGCGAACAGGTTGCTGAAGAACAAAATAGACAAACCCTGAAAAAGAGCTTTCTTGGGAACAGAAAACTATTTGCTTAACTTCAGTCACCGATGTAAATATGACCGTGCTAATGATAATCCCGGCGCCTGCGGCAGGTGTGAATATTGCGGGTCACTGAAAAGAAGACTCAAATAAAAGCTTTTTTGGGAATAGACAACTATTCGCTCAAATTCAGTCACCGATGTCGATATGACAGTGATGACAGTCCTCTCGCCTGCGGCAGGTGTCAATGTCGCTTTGGCGAAGACGGCGTTCCAGACAAGCATCGCAAGTGGTGGAGCTGCCAGTCGTGCTGTAGACGGGAACACCGATACCAACTACGCGTCTGGTTCCTGTACACACACCTCGGTGGAAGATGACCCCAGCTGGTGGGTGGATCTTGGTGAATCGTACATGATTGATAGGTACGTGTACAGCATGTCATTCCATATTAGCATTAAAGGCACCCAGAGCATTTTATGAGGCTTGAAAACTGGAAATATTCTAGTTGCTGTAATCTTTATGAAATTGACATTTAATGCCACTGTTTACCACATTTGCGTGCGGATTTCTTATCAAAAGTGCTCAAAAGCGGCACAAAAATAAGCTACATGGTGATCTTTTAGTTTTACACGCCTAGTGTAAATAGACAGATACCATATATCCCCGCCCACCTCCGTCAAAACGTAGAAATGAAAAGTTGAAACATAAGAATGCAATTATTTGACGGACATGCAGTCACTCTCTCATTGGTCAAACTGCTAATTGTGATGGACAGTCAGGATTAGTCTTGGATTTTTTACAGTTCTCACCACACAACGACATCGTATCTTTGCTCATTTAATATCGATATATGGTATAGTGTTGTTGAAACTTACTATGTGTAGGAATGCCTAGAGTTTTTTATTCAAGTTTCAAGCCTCATAAAATGCTCTGGATGCCTTTAAGTACACACAAACAGACAAACAGACTCACAGACATAAGTATACTGTATACTGTCCCCTGAGAAATACATACTGATTAGTAGAAGATTAAATGTTCACGTGGCGGTTTTTAAGTCAAAGGATGAATTGTATGTGTTGGGGTAAAAAGTGATACGATGAAATATAAAAGTGTGTTCATTCTGATTTACTTGTTAAATCTTTTTTTTTACTTTACTTTCCTTTCGCTGAGAAGTAAAATGTGAATTCAATTGTGCAACCAGTAGCAAGTCGCCGTGTATGACCTACAACACAGTGTTCTCAGTTTGAACTTGAATCAATGATATGCTGCTAGTGGGCGTTTTAACTAATACTTAAAAAGTGGTATAGAGACTGAGTCTCTATCAAAGTTGGGAAGTTTTATATGGTGTTTGATAACATACATTTGAATATATTCTAGTCTCAACTGCCATTGATTTTTTTATCGACAGGGTGGTCATCTTCAACCGCCAGGATTGCCCGGATATGTGTCCGCAACGACTAAACCCCTTCAACATCCACATCGGGGATTCCGACCAGGTCAGCACGAACCCCAACTATGGAGGTGATCATCAAATCAACGTGAACCAGCCGTCCATTTCCGTCTCATGTCCGGGGATGTGGGGACGGTACGTGGGCGTCCGTCTTCCCGGGCCCTCCAGAGTACTGAGCCTGTGTGAAGTCCAAGTATTTGCGGGTAGGCCTTTCCAAGCCTTTCTTGCATTCATTTCCGAAAATAATTTCATCAGGTTGGTAGGACATGGGATATTGGAGTTTCCTTTTACACAACCAGTAACGTCTCTCAACTGCTTACGTTTCGATGTCTACCAAACACCTTCCTCAGAGCTTCTGACTTAAGTGCCGCTTCTCGCCACTATAAGTAGGCGACATTCACTTCATTTCATTCACCTACATGGTATGACATCATGTATACGTTTTATAGGCCGGCTTGCAAACAACAAAAACTATCCGTTGGTGAAGGTTCGATATCCAGGTAATAAGATACGCCAAAAATGGTTACTCAAGCAACTAAATAAAATTTTGAAACGGTCAGACGTTTCAGACAGCACCTGCTATCTTTCGTCAGTGACTAAGGAAAGATCTGGCAGAACTAGGTTTAATACCAAAACTCTGAATAGATATGTTAATGAAGTGAAGACAACTTTAGATGGTTCAATAGAATAGTAAATTAAGACAAGTATGGTAATGAACAAAAACTACCCCCCTTTGGAACTACAGGCAAAGATTTGTGAAATAACGGGAAAGCAGGAACGGGGGTGGGATCATCGAAAATTCAACATGTATCATCAACTATGTAGATTTATGAATATTCGTTGTCAGGGAAAGCGGCCTCAAAACCCTTTACCATTGCACCAATCTGTGCTGAGCGGAAAGAAAGACATGTTAAGGGATTACTGGTCAAGTGCTAACACTATGCAAAATATTAGCAAAATACATTTTTAAACGGAGCTAGTATTATTTGATCCGTCCAGACATTTGATCTTGATATATCACTATCTAAACACAGGAGGGTGCCTGAATAATCCGTGTGACGCCCAGGCCACCTGCCAGGAAAATCGGCCTCCTGCCCTTGATGTCACTTGTACCTGCTACACTGGATACACAGGAGATGGACTTATTAGTGGAACTGGATGTTCAGGTATTCGCGTTACACCCAAAAACGTGCTCATATGAACCAGGCATATATATATATTTTAGGTGGATTTTTACCTAAAGGTTTACTAGAATGTTGGGTATTCACAACCACTAGTAGCTCTTTTTACGAATACATTTCCGTCTTAAATGTACCAGTAAATGTTGCCATCTATAGACACAGACGCCTGTGTGGCTAATCCGTGTGACGCCCAGGCCAACTGCACGGATAATCCACCTCCTGCCCTTAATGCGACTTGTACCTGTAACACTGGATATACAGGAGATGGTCTCGTTAATGGAACTGGATGTTCAGGTACTAGTTTTAGAATTTCAACTGGATCATTTACTTCAAGGCAGACTTTGTAACAAAAATATACGCAGATATCTGGTTGTTTGACAATGGTAGATTAAATACGTCATGATTACTGTGTGAGAGCATTGTGTAATCCTCTATATCCTACTTCTTGTCATAAGTGAATGCCTGTGAATCTATTGATAATTTGTCTATACGTTAATCTCTGCTCTGTAGACACAGACGCCTGTCTGGCTAGTCCGTGTGACGCCCAGGCCACCTGTACGGATAATCCCGCTCCTGCCCTTGATGCGACTTGTACCTGCAACCCTGGATATACAGGAGATGGTTTTGTTATTGAAACCGGGTGTTCAGGTATTCGATTCTCGCCAAATTTGTGTATGATGCCATACCCATTTTTGGCAGATTTTGTACAAAGAGAATTACCAGAATATTGGGTATTCACAGCTCTTCTTATAAAATCTTATACATCTTTTTTAAATTGTATGGTACATTAAATTGATGCCGTCATCTATAAACCTAAAGGTTTGGCTAAAAATTAGAACATTTGTTCAGCTAGCATGAGTCATTGATGCTAAAATTACACTGTTAATGCCACACCTCTTGCCCGGTACAGATGTCAATGTGGCTCTGGCGAAAACGGCGTTCCAGACAAGCACCTATGGTGGTGGTGGTGGGGCTGCCAGTCGTGCTGTAGACGGGAACACCGCTACCGACTGGACCGCTGGTTCATGTACAGCTACTACAACTAACCCGGGAGAAGCCAATCCCAGCTGGTGGGTGGATCTTGGTCAGTCGTATATGATTAACAGGTAAATATTTGATGCATTGTTATTTACATATCTATCTAATATACATCTATATATTTTTCTATCGCTATCTGATTTCTATCTGTTTATTATGTCTGTATGTATGTATGTATGTATCTATCCATATTTCTATCTATCTATCTATCTATCTATCTATCTATTGATTTGTTTATCTATTCATCCATCCACCCATCCATCCTCCTCTCTCCCCCTCTCTCTCTCCCTCTCTGTATATTTCTCTATCTCTGTGTGTATATATAGAGAGAGAAATAGAGAGAGGGAGAGAGAGAAGGAGAGAGAGAGGCAGGTCTCTGGCATTGGAAAGACTGATATCGATAATGATTGCATATTGAGCAAACAACGTCACTGTATACGTCAAACTTAAGCTGTCATGAATTTGTCTTTAATGTCCACAGAGTGGTCATCTTCAACCGCCAGGACGCGGTTCCGGAACGACTCAACCCCTTCAACATCCACATCGGGGATTCCGGTCAGGTCAACGCGAACCCCAAGTGTGGAGGTGACCATCAGATAGACGTTACCCAGCCAGTAATCCACGTGCCGTGTCAGGGGATGCGGGGACGATACGTGGGCGTTCGTCTCCCTGGTTCCATCCGAATACTGACGCTCTGTGAGGTCCAAGTCTTTGTCGGTAAGTCCAAGTCTCTATTTACTCCATTCACTTGATATGATAATGGCATCACCTTCGTGTAATGATTAGGTCATACCTACATGATTTTATGAACGACATTCACGCTCGCATTGATTGTCGCCCCCCCCCCTCAACCCAGGAAAGGGAATTATGCCTCCTGATATTTTCTAATCATCAGCGTACTTTGAAGTAACAGGCAAATATTTTCAGTAATGCCGGAAATCATAAAATCACGAATGGGGCGAAAATGTCTAGCAGTCTGAAACAAGCAAGACAGTCTACCTGCCGATTTATTGTTAGCTACTCCATTTTTTTGTGTATGTAAATATTAGTAAAAACTTAACTACCTCTTAGATTTGTAAATTAAGCACTGTCAAAACACTTCCATTTTTTTTTTACTTTTTGAAAAGCATTATTGGTCCCAGTTTTTTTAATATGTTTTTTCGTAATAACCAAACATTCTCTCGAAAAAGTGCAACTATCTTGCGAATGAGCCAATTTGATTTTTGACCACTGCTACTAATGTTTAATTCTCAAATACATTTTCTCTTGATACATTTCTATCTAGACATGGACACCTGCTTCGCCATTGGAACTGGATGTTCGGGTATAACTTTTTTATTAATCTATGTACACGCTCTATGTGTCTAATGACTACTCCTGACGTCTGAATGACATACCTATTGTTTGTTCTCACCATTTAGACACAGACTCAAATTTGGCAAATCCGTGCAACGCCCATGTCACTCATACGGTTAGCTCACCTCCTGCTCTCAAGCAAACGCTGTAACAAAATTTTGGGCAGATTTCTTGTTGTTTAACATTGATCTATACATCTTTTCTTCTCTCTTTGCATGAAGTTCATTCATGCCTATTGTACCCTTCATCTTGTCGTAAGTAAATCTGTTAATAATTTGTCTATGTGCTAATCTCTGCATTGTAGACATAGACGCCTGTTTGGCTAATCCATGCCACGCTCAAGCCAACTGTACGGACAACCCCGCTCCTGCCCTTGATGCGACTTGTACCTGCAACACTGGATATACAGGAGATGGACTCGTTAATGGAACTGGATGTTCAGGTACTAGTTTTAGAATTTCAACTGAATCATTTACTTCAAGGCAGACTTTGTAACAAAAATAAACGCAGATATCTGGTTGTTTGACAATGGTAGATTAAATACTTCATGATTACTGTGTGAGAACATTGTGTAATCCTCTGTATCCTACTTCTTGTCATAAGTGAATGCCTGTGAATCTATTGATAATTTTCTGTTTTGCTAACGGAACTGGATGTTCAGGTATTAGAATTTACACAAAATTCGTGTATAATACCAGAAACGATTCGGCAGATTTTGTACATGCAGAACTTTTTATAATGTTGAGTTTTCACAGATGGCTCCTTTAACAAATACATTTGCGTCTCTGATAGCATTTGATGTTGCCATCTACAGACATGAACGCTTGTTTGGCAAATCCGTGTGACGCCCAGGCCAACTGTACGGACAATCCCCCTCCTGCCCTTAATGCGACTTGCACCTGTAACACTGGATATACAGGAGATGGTTCTGTTAATGGAACTGGATGTTCAGGTATTAGCTGTATGACAAAATACACTTTTTTTGCCATTTTCTTGTTGCATTATGGAATGTTGGGTATCCACACTTGTATTTTCTAATTCCGTGTCTGATGTTGCCATCTATAGACACAGACGCATGTTTGGCTAATCCTTGCCACGCCCAAGCCACCTGTATGGATAACCCCGCTCCTGCTCTTAATGCGACTTGTACCTGCAACACTGGATATACAGGAGATGGACTCGTGAATGGAACTGGATGTTCAGGTATTATATTTTCTCCAAGACCATGATTGATACCATATATGTTTTGGCAAATTTTTTACATACATAGAGAGCTAAAAGAGTGCTGGGTGTTCGCAGCTAGTTATTTTTCCTAAATCTTATATATTTACGTTATACTTTATAACATAACATCTGATGTTGCCATCTACAGACATAAATGCTTGTTTAGCCAGTCCGTGTGACGCTCAAGCCAACTGTACAGATAATCCACCTCCTGCCCTTGATGCGAATTGTACCTGTTACACTGGATATGCAGGAGATGGTTTTGCAAATGGAACTGGGTGTTCAGGTATTTGATTCTCATCCAAAGCCATGTATGATACTTTGAACGTTTTGGCAGTATTCGTACATGACGAACTGCTAGAGGGTTGGGTGTTCGCAGCTTTTGCGAAATCTTATACATGTACGTTAAACTTTCTAACGTAACATCTGATGTTGCCATCTACAGACATGAATGCTTGTCTAACAAATCCGTGTGACACCCAGGCCACCTGTACGGATAATCCCCCTCCTGCCCTTAATGCGACTTGTACCTGCAACACTGGATATACAGGAGATGGTCTTGTTAATGGAAATGGATGTTCAGGTATTAGATTTTCCCCCAAAGCTATGCATGATACCATGAACGTTTTGGCAGATTATGTACATGAAGAACTACCAGAGTTGGGCTTTAACTCCTAGCTCCTTTTACAAATTCATTTACGCGTCTGATATAGCATTTAATGTTGCCATTTCTAGACATAGACGCCTGTTTGGCTAATCCGTGTGACGCCCAGGCCAACTGTACGGATAATCCACCTCCTGCCCTTGATGCGAATTGTACCTGTTACACTGGATATGCAGGAGATGGTTTTGCAAATGGAACTGGGTGTTCAGGTATTTGATTCTCATCCAAAGCCATGTATGATACTTTGAACGTTTTGGCAGTATTCGTACATGACGAACTGCTAGAGGGTTGGGTGTTCGCAGCTTTTGCGAAATCTTATACATCTACATTAAACTTTCTAACATAACAGCTGATGTTGCCATCTACAGACATAAATGCTTGTCTGACTAATCCGTGTGACGCTCAGGCCAACTGTACGGATAATCCCGCTCCTGCCCTTAATGCGACTTGTACCTGCAACACTGGATATACAGGAGATGGTTTTACAAACGGAACTGGGTGTTCAGGTATTAACTTTGCACAAATGTGCATGACTACAGTAACGATTTTTGATTTTTTTTCTTTGCATACACGATGTATTTTAAAACTCTTATTTTTCTACGTAGAAAATTTCTAATACCACTTCTGATGTTGCCATCTATAGACATAGACGCCTGTTTGGCTAATCCGTGTGACGCCCAGGCCACCTGTACGGATAAACCCCCTCCTGCCCTTAATGCGACTTGTACCTGCAACACTGGATATACAGGAGATGGTTCTGTTAATGGAACTGGATGTGCAGGTATCGGAATTTTAACATTACAATTTACTTCAAGATATTATACCTTATACGAAGAATATTGGCAGATGTCTTGTTTTCTTAGATAGAGGGATTAATTGCTGAGTTTGTCTTGTTTCTTTGCTTCAAGGTCATCAATTATCAATTGCTGCCCTTTCATTGGTAATTCATTTATATTTCCTGTTACCCTCTAACACAAAGACACAGATGCTTGTCTGGCTAGTCCGTGTGACGCCCAGGCCACCTGTACGGATAATCCCCCTCCAGCCCTTGATGCGACTTGTACCTGCAACACTGGATATACAGGAGATGGTCTTACAAATGGAACTGGGTGTTCAGGTATTAGCTGCATGATTACTAGACTATATACACGTTTTTGGCATTTTGTCTTTGTATATGGAAGCTAGGTATTCATACTGGTATATACAGGAGATGGACTCGT
Organism: Branchiostoma lanceolatum; assembly: GCF_035083965.1. Taxonomy (NCBI): domain Eukaryota; kingdom Metazoa; phylum Chordata; class Leptocardii; order Amphioxiformes; family Branchiostomatidae; genus Branchiostoma; species Branchiostoma lanceolatum. The sequence goes on from NC_089737.1 coordinate 11,585,267, forward strand.
TAATGGAGCTGGATGTTCAGGTATTAGATTTACCCCCAAAGCCATGCGTGATGCCATAAACGTTTTTGCAGATTTTATAAATACAGACTAACTTGAAGATTGGGCATGGACAGGTCTTTTATAGATACATTTACGTTACTAAGAAAAGAACATTTTGATATCGTCATCTATAGACACAGACGCCTGTTTGGCTAATCTGTGTGACGCCCAGGCCAACTGTACGGATAATCCCGCTCCTGCCCTTAATGCGACTTGTACCTGTAACACTGGATATACAGGAGACGGTATTACAAATGGAACTGGATGTTCAGGTATTAGCTTTACACAAATGCAATGCATAACTAGAGAAAATGTTTTGGAAGTTTTGCTTTGCATACGCGATGTTTGATATTTACAATTGTATTTTCCACATAAATAAGTTTCTATAACTACTTCTGATGTTGCCATCAATAGACACAGATGCTTGTCTGGCTAATCCGTGCGACACCCAGGCCACCTGTACGGATAATCCCCCTCCTGCCCTTAATGCGACTTGTACCTGCAACACTGGATATACAGGAGATGGTTTTGCAAATGGAACTGGGTGTTCAGGTATACGTATTAGCTTTGCACAAATGCCGTGCATGACTATACGAACGTTTTGGGCATTATTCTTCCATACGCTTTGGTTATTTTCACTCATTTTCAACATACATAAATCTCTAAGTACTACTTCTATGTTGCCATCTATAGACATAGACGCCTGTTTGCCTAATCCGTGTGACGCCCGGGCCACCTGTACGGATAATCCCGCTCCTGCCCTCAATGCGACTTGTACCTGTACCCTGTGGTATACAGGAGATGGTCTTGTCAATGGAACTGGGTGTTCAGGTATTACTTGATAACATTTTGTACGTGGGTTGCTTTGCACGTCTATTTTGGCTAATTACGTCTCCTTTTTTTACATAAGTCTAGTTATGATGATAGTTCATCCTCTCAACTAAGCAACTGTTTAGTTATTACTAATATGTTATCCCTAATACTAGTATTCAGAGCGCCTCATAGGTAAACAGCATATCGTAGATATATGATGTCTTTCTTCACGGTTTGGTCCTATTCATCTCGGGTGCTTTAAACCTGAAATAAAACCTTTGAACAAAGGCAAAGGGAAACTTAAAAGGTTGTCTCATTTTCTAGTAGTCAAGAAAATAACGTATCTTAGCTATTCTGAAGACATCATTTTCGCGAGTCCAAACCACCTTTCCAACTACTCGTAACAACACCAAACTGAATTTGACGCTTCCAGTGACAACTTCGCCTCCAAGTCTGATGTACCGGCTACTGCAAGGCGTTCGTGAAAATCTCCAGCTATTTTCCATGAATGACAGTTCTACCATGGATGACTGGCAAAAATGGAGAACGGGGAAGGCTGTTCCACGCAGTTATAAGAAGGAAAGCAGTCCACCTACGAGAGGTATCAAACGCTCACGTTTTAGTTTCATTTGAAGCTCAGAGGTAGACATGTCGATTTTCAATCCTTTCATTCAATCGGCATCGTTCTTTGATACTTCGTGGTTAGCTTTGAAGAATATCGTTCTTCTTCTATTTCATAGCAGCTGGCAACGTCGAGGTGATTTACTCTGTTGCTGTTCTTGAAGTCGGGCCGCTTTCTGAAGCAAATTCGGTGAGCCTGCTAGACACGTCGAACTTGAAATTGCAGGGCTGCCTCTATGGCTTTAAAGTTGTATTCACACATTATTTATTCATGTATTCAGATTTACCACATTTGTGGACGGATTGACATAACAGGTGACTATTGCCCTTTCAAGATGTCATCCCAGACCAGACTGTAAGGTTTGGACCATCGCACACCGGGGCATGCCCCTACTCCTTTTTGACAGGTGTGGTGGGTTCTTAAACGTGACCGGGGTGTGGCTTTCCCCAAACACGGGACCTCCATTTAACGTCCTATCTCAGATCGTCCCTAACCGAAGCTAGGTACTCATTATGGGAGTGGAGCGGGTGTAACGAGGACCGGAAGCCGTTGTCACCAGCAAAACTAGGGTGGTCCTTTGCCATGGTTCCCTGCGCAAAATTTTGGGAGTTCAAATCCTCCGAAACGCTATTTCACGCATTTTCGAAAGCTTTGAAATGTGATGTATGTCATTTTTAAAAGAAAAGAAAAGAGTTCCATCAGTTTGATGCATGACGTTCAGATGTTTTGGACGGACGAGGTGAAATTTGTTTCATCCCAACAAGAAAATGTTTTGGTCCTAGAGGCAGCCCTGTGTTGAAGCCTTTGTTATGAATGCAATATAGCCGAGCCTGGAGTATATTTACATGTTATCTGTTCAACCTCCCTCAGAATATGACGGCGACGATTCAATACACCATGGTTTGGGTCGACAATCGGCTGTCAGAGCTGACAAGTCATGTGACGCCGGTTTCCAGTACTCTCCTCTGGGTGCCTCCACTCGCCTTCGGAACAACCGTTCGGAGGGTCACGTACATCGCTGATGATAGGAAAGACAACAGCACAATAAACATGTGGCTTCAGCGTCAAGGGTTCATGTTTTACAAACTCACGTACGTACTCAATAAAAAATGTGGCAATTGACAATTGATTGGTCTTACAGTTATTACTGATATATATATATATATATATATATATATATATATATATATATATATATATATATATATATATATATATACAGGTTTGTGAAACACCAATGATAACATAGAAAGTTTAAACCCATTTCTCTTGTCACAGGAGAAAGCTGGAGTTGATTTGTCCGCCGAGTCTGGAAAAATTCCCATTTGACGACTATGAGTGCAGCATTGAGCTCCATGGATGTAAGTGATTGTTTTGTATGCATCCTAACTTAAAACAGCCGAGCGTTGTGCCTTCTTTATTGATGAATTAGATCAACTTCATATCCGACACTGTTGGACGGGGAGGGACACAGACCTTAAGCTTGTTAGTCACAGTGTCCTTTGGCTGTCCACCGCCAATTCTATACACATGACATGATGAAGTTGTTGTCTTTTGTATAGAATCTAGGTGCATTTAAAATGTAAACATACTAGAACAAAAATTGACAGTTCCAAGTTCTGTCATATGTTCTGAGGGACTTAAGCAAGGAAGTGATGAAATTGTACTTTTCTTAGTTTTGACACTTTCCTCCATCTAACCACTATCTAGACGGCGGAGTTGTCTTCCCCTTACGTCAGCCATCGAAGTCTTATGAAGCGGGACCTGTCGAGGTGGACATGACTGCAGTGACGTCACAATTCGTAATGACAGGGCTGAAACTCAGTTCAAGGGTTACCCCTCTCAATAAGCACACAGGTATTACTGTCACGACGATCAGTTATGCATTATGCCAATACGTTTGTCATAAATTGTCACCATATTATACATTAAACTAACATGTATAACGCTACATTGATTTGTTTTTCAACGTGTACAGGATGTGAACTGTTTGGAGCCAACTGCACCTTCCCTACAAACGACTGTCCGCTGATGAAAGGTTGTAGCGAGGAAAGTGACGAATGTTACTGGTGCAAACACTTAGTGGGAACATGCAGCTACATGAGCGCTACTGACCAGTGTTCCAACACCTCATCGGGTAAGAATCTAAACTTTGTTGGATCCGTTTGGAAAACTTGATGATGGTGTATCGTCGTATAAGAGTACTAGTACTGTAACATGTAGCAGTTGACCAGTTAATAACCCAATTTGCGTTCTATTTCGGTAATTTCTTCATTTGTATTCGTGCATCTTGATTTTGCACTCCCAGTGGCCTGCAGCTGCTGAGATTGCCTGTGCATCATTTATGACCATTGATGCTCCTTCTTCTACGAATCAAATACATCAAAACTCTCTCAATTGTTTCGAAACTGAATTTTGATGGGTGCAACAAACTGAAACCCTAGAAAATGTTAAGTCTTTAAAAGCCTCTATATCAATTCTTCAAAAGGCTTCTATGTATGCATTCTTACCTCACAATGTTGCAGGACTGGCCACACTTGAGGTCCAGCTGAGCTTCTCTCGCCGAAGATGGAGTCACGTGTATCGAACCTTCGTCCCAAGTGTCGTCATCGTGGGCTGTTCCTGGATCTCCTTCTGGCTCCATCCGAGTGACATCACGGCAAGAGTCCAGCTCTGTATCACGGTGTTACTTGGCCTCATCACCACGGCCGGCAATCGTAAGGAGCATGGGGTAAGACTGTCTGCCTGAATATTGTGAAATTTCATGTCTAAATGCTACCGTGTACTGTACGTATGTATACGGTACCTGTGAGTCATGTAGTTTTGTCCAGTTATGTTTTTGATAGATAGATTGACCACAGGAAGATGAGCTTTAATGTACAAGTATAATTGTGGATCTGAATAAACTCAAACCACCAGAGAATCCCTTCAATGAAGCCATTCACATGCCCCAACTTGCACATGGGTGTGTTGGAAACTGGTGGGAGAACGTCAGCCTCCAACCATGCGACTTCTCTTTGCAGGTCACAGTTGTAAGGGCAGAAGATGTCTGGATGTGCGGTGGCGTCATCATCGTCACGCTCGCTCTGTTTGAGACAGTTGTCGTCAACTCCATCCTCCGCGGAAATGTAAGTTAAATAAAATGTATTAGTCACATCTGTTCTGCAAAGCAAAATGAATCTACACGTTGCATTGCTAAAGGTTTTACGATGTACGTGAATGCCGTAATTATTTCCACCCCCCTCCTTATCGCTTCGGTACTAGCGCAGGGTGTCATCTCACAATCATGTGCCCATGTATATATATGGCCTCATTGGTTGAGCCCGTTTGATGGACTGTCATCCCTCTCCCCCAAATGCAGCTCTCATTCTGCAAGAGCCGTGGAACACGAGTTGAGCCGATCCAAGGACCTTCGACAGCTTGGGCTGAAGATGAAGAAAAAGAAGAAACATCGAGCGCATCTAACGAAACTACAGCTAGTAGGGTCGACTTCTTCTCCAGAATCCTGTTCCCGATCGGTTTTACTGTCTTTGTAGCCGGATTCCTTCTGTACTATATTTAGTGTAAGATACCCATGACTTGCATATTGCTTGGCATTCTTCATTTGATAACAGTCTTGGATATACGTTGATGAAGGTTAGACATCCAGGTAGAAAGATACGCCAAAAATAGTTATTCAAGCAACTGGATAAAATTTTGAAACAGTCAGACGTTGCCTTGAACTAATCTTCTTTTGAAGACTACGCCAAAACATCCTAAACTGTCTTTACCTCATTAACATATCTATTCAGAGTTTTGGTATAAATCTGTTTTTCCAGTCCTTATCGTTTGTCACTGACGAAAGACAGCGGATGCTGTCTGAAATGTCTGACTGTTTCCAAATTTTATCCAGTTGCTTGAGTCTTGGATATCCACATCGTTATGGATCTAATGGATGTGGGCATAGAAGATTTAAACTTAAACTGGCCGACTGAGATATTGATATGAGAAAACCCGCTGCTATCCGTGGTATAAAAGACGTTATTGTAAATATAGACTCAAGTATTTCGAATGTACGTCATAATGTACTTAAATTTGGCACTAACATGTGTAAAAGTCTAACTAATGTAAGTGTATCTACAGCTGTTTATACAATTATAAGAAGTTCGGATGATTCTCGATCGTCGAATTTGCAAGTGAAAAAAAGCCGGATGGTTTCCGTATGGCAACTGTAACAACTGAAGAGACGAAATTGACTTGGAACAGGGTTATTTTATCACTCCAAACTTTCTCCAATGTGTGCTTGAAATAGTATCTGTATTGAGATTTATGAAAGATATTTCAAAAGCATTAATAGCTAATAGCACCGCGCTAGTGTATCCACCCATTTAAAGTATAACCGTATTTCCAGTACACAGTAAGGACTCTTTTCAACTGCAAAATATACTCTACAGTCTAAATCATAAGGCACAATGTTTATGGTCACCGCATGTAGCATTGAACGAAAAGTTCATCGATTCACACATTGTAGCTAAAATGTTCTCGGTGATAGGTGATTATCTTTTAACGTGTTGTGACACTTGCGTAAGGTTGCGCGCAAAGAGAGTCAGCTTTAACGGGTTTAACTTTGCTTTGACGGCGATCGACGAGCCCCGCCGTATGTTCCTCTCCAACTCTCCTTCCTTTACCACCAGAACCTTGTCGAAAACGTTGTAGCTGTACAAGTAGATGTACGTGAACTCTCTCCGGGCTGTGACTCTCCGATCCGCGCAGAGGTAGATGCTATCGTTGATCGTGAGTATGCCGTCGATGTGTTGAGCGATGGGGTTCTCTTCCCCGCGGATGATATGCCACTGCTGAAAGTCAGGGTTGAACACTTCGATAGAAGAGAGCCCCTTGTAAAGATGGAGGTAGCCGCCTGCTACATAGATGCGGTTGTTTATCACGGTAGCACACGGGAGTTGACGTCGTTCGTACATCGGTGGCCACTCGCGCCAGGCGTCGTTGTCAGGACTGTAGGCCATGACAGCATTCGTGCTGCCGGCGCCGGGTATCTCACCGCCTAGAACACACACAACGCCGCCGAGAGACACTGAACAGTGGTCCGATACCGCCTTAGGCATCGAGGTGACAAATGTCCAGGAATCGCTGGCTACGTCGTAACATTCCACGGTATTCAACACCTTACAGGCACGTAGCTCTTGACTGTACGGTCCCAACCCACCTGTTGCATAGAGTTTCCCGCCAACTTCTGACAGAGAAAAGCACTGTCTGGGGGTTAGCATGTGAGCACAGCTGTCCCACTGGTTTGCGTCAGGGTTATACCTGTAGACTCTGCCGTGAACATCGGTATAGTCCGACACTCCTCCTCCCCAGAAGATTACACCGGTCGAAGTGGCCACGCAGGAGGGGTGGGACACCTCACCGACCGGGGGCGGAGGGATGGAGTACGCGCGGCGGTCTTCAGGCTCGAAACAGTTGTTTGGGAAATGGTCGGAACCCACAAACACGATCATCTCTCTATCCTGCATCCCTTCTCGGAGAGTATCGTTCGATGTTACCTCACCATTACCATGGTAGCTGACAGATGATACTACGTCGTCATGGTAACCGTCAGGGCTGCCATGTCTACTGAGTGCAGTCTTGACCAACTGTTGTAGATCTGTTGAAGTATAGAATATTTCCTCATTCTCAAATAGCTTACCAAGACATTCCGGCTTCAAAAGGGGATACCTGATGTCCTTAAGGACTTCCGCTGCAACGTCTTCTCTTTCCTTAAGATGCTTAAGCCACCTTAAGGCGACTTCAAGTGTCTGCTCCTCCTGTAAGACCCAGAGACTATTAGAAGAGACTATGTCCACGACGGCTTCCACGGGAAGCGTTAAGAAACTATCAGAGTTGGAAATATCTAAGAAATGTTCCCCAATAAATCTTAAGGCACTGTCTTGGAGATCAGGGTACTCGTACAGCTTCGCCAGCATGAACACATCCAGGCATGACTCGGTGGTGAGATGCTGTGAGAGGTACTGACAACAGGCACGGCACAGTTCCGGCATTTGGAACAGGTTTGCTGCGCTAAGAATGTCTAGTGTATCAGCAGGCGATAAACAGACCTTTCCCGAGTATATGTAGTCCAGAATCTGTGCGATGGCTTGTGCCGTCACTCCTTGTAGAAGTACGACGTCCTGATTTGTCTCGCTTAAACCCGAGGTGAACATAACCCGGAAGTACGGTACAGAGGCGGCTAGGACGTTACGATGGCAGGAAAACCTCTGTCCCTGTACTTCTAACGTAACGTCGCAAAGTTCCTCGTTTTTGTAGAGCTGCATGAGTCCCTTGGCTAGATAGGATCCGTGGCTCTGGTTCTCGTGGTAAATCTTCTCATCATCACCTTCATCCGGAGGTTTGTCGAAATTTGGGACCAGGTCGTCCGAGGGAACATGTCTCCGTCTAGAAGTAGCCATCTTTACTGTTGTTAGTGTCTGTAAACAGGTAAGATGAATAAAGTTAGGACCAGGTCATCCGAGGGGATCCGAGAAATGTCTCCGTCTAGAAGAAGCCATCCTTACGGTTGAGGTGGTCTGTAAGAACGATTGATAAGAAGTAGATACATAAAGTTAGATAGCTAAAGCCAAGAAAGAACAATAACGGGTTATACAAAATAGGTCTGATGGGTTCTTGCTTAATTTACAACATAAATAATTGGCTAAATATTTCATTTTTACATTTCTAAGAACCATTGGTTTATGTGATATATTACTACAATATGACCATGTTATATTCTTACATTGAATGTTTTATCAAAATAAGCTTTCTACTTCGTTCAGACCAGCATCTCATTTGAATTGCTGTTGTCAACTTTTGACCTTAGGATAAAGGAAAATAACATTGTCGTGTGTCGAGTGTCATGTTACAAAGCCTTAAGAATCAAGGAACTTCTCGTTGACACATAATCTAAGACAAGGGTTAACTTACATGAAACTTGGGGAAAGGAAGAATGAAAATTAGGTTTAAACGCGTCCCTGAATTCCAGTGATCCACGCTAAAGTGTAACTGTAGAGTATGCATGCCTTAGGCTAAGAATAAAACAATTGCGAGAAAAAAAGTAGCTCATTACATATCGTAGACAAGTTACATTTGTCAGTTATGGTTACTTGGGCCTTCATGTAGAAAACGCGTACGTTTAGTCAAAATTTTTCCTTTACGTAAATGTTTCTTAAAATATCCACGTCTCCAGCAACAAGTATAGGAAAGACGGTTGTCTTTAAAGATAATGTGTATATTTAAAAGAAAACCAACGAATACGAAACAAGACCTCACCTGGTCCAAGACAGGACACTTAGTCTTTGTCGGCCATGTTTGTATAATAATCACGTGACCACGTCAGGTGTGGACAGAAGAACAGGTTGTTTCAGGGTGAAAGGTCATCATGCACAATATGTCAAAAAAACGTGCTAACTAGCTTTAAGCAACTCCATTCACACGGTACAATTTCAATCTTAAGTGCCAGACATTGTGTAGACTTTATGTAATGAGGTTACAAGGTCTATGCACCACAAAAAATGGCATTCTTGTTTTATCTTTGTTGAAGAAAAGTTATCTTCCAGAATGAAAACTATTCTGTGAACAAATGAGGACGTTAATTTTTTCTCTGACAAAGATGTTTTTTCTTATACTTGTGTGACTAGAAACCTCTAGATTTTCTTGTTGCAATTCTTCTGTGGTACAAAATGTATATGTATGGAATAGAATGTAACAGTTAACTCTGTATCCCTGGAACGTTAAGTAATTCAACATTAGCGTTGACATAACACACATTTTTGTCTGCTTTATTTCAACACAGAACATCAACTAGAATCGCTCTTGTGGCAGCTGCCTCACAAAATGTTAGAAAATCTACTTAAAACAAACAACATTTATGAAAAACATTGATATTAGAATCCTAAAAGTAGCAGTAACTGACAGTTAGGCTGGACGGTAGCAATTATATTGTTATAAGGTAGCTTCAAAGACGTTATGGCACAGAAAATGGTACCCAAATTCTATTTAATACAGAAAAAAACAAAGGCTAGACCTAAGGAAAAACTCGCGTATAATCATCTTTCTACAATGTATGAAGTACTGGTACATTTTGGCAGCAAGATGAATTTAACTGTTACATGATTTTGGCATAGCTGAATAAAGATTCAGTCGGTAAAATTTACTAGTTTTAATAGATGGTATTGTTACATTTACAGCTATCTATACATGTGTATATCAGCTCCACGAGTTACCGATTCCAGTTGTATTGACACAATGTACAATGACAGGTACATTATAATCATACACTTGAAGATATACTACAGAGGATAATGGGAGACGAAAATGTGAGAAAAATCTACATCAAGAACGCTGACTGAAAAAATATAATCTTGAAGTAAAAACAAAATTGCACAAAAGGCTTAACAAAACTCCCCAACTCTTCTCAGTGGGAACTTAAGGACTCCATTAAGCATGAAAAACGCATAGTAAAGCAAGCCTTGGATATAAAAATTTTCTGTTCCACTGCCATTCAATGGATAGTCTTTTAAACATCACATGAAACAACAACAATACTGATACAAAGCAAAGCAGCTTTGCCAAATCCTCTTGAAAATCAGCTCCTAAAATAAGCATGGCATGCACAACACATAAAGCCTTAGGGGGGCTGTAAAAGCACTATTTTGACACTTTTAAGTCCACATATCAAATGCTTACCCTATCTACAAGTACACAGAAAAAATTACAATCATTCTATTATTCCAACAGGGAAAACTGAATGTCAAAGTCAACTTTTCAGCAGGATCATACTTGGAACACATGTTAAAGTTCATGAAACTGTTCGCTTAAAAAGCCTGGGCAATCAACCAATGAAACCTTTGTTTGCTGTTCAACTAGTACACATCAGTATATATGTCATGCCTGTATGATAATCATATCTTTTAGAGCCAGGTTATTACAATTCAAAGTATGGATCAAATCCTTGAGGTTCCTGAGAAAAAAAAAAGTGGATTCAAGGTAAACAGCAACTGTTATAGCAACATTTCAAGTAAGTGGTATTGTAGGAACTCAGAGCTACAAAATGTATTTCCTTATTGATGATTAATGGCATTTATTGTATTTGACACACAGGTTATCTGACTACACATGGAACATATAATGTAAGTCTATGAGAAACGTCTCAACAATGTCTTTCTTGGGAAACACACTGAGTCTCGGCTTATTTCTTTTTTGGTGGAGTACATTTGGCATGCATGCACAATTTGTCTCAGTAGTTTGGCAATTTCGTATATACAGTACATACAATGGTAACAGTTGTAGTGTGGTAAAGCTAATATACCTTTTGTCAGCTGAATTTGCATTTGTTGTGAATACTCAAATTCTAAAACACTGGCCAGGACTTTTCTTGTGAGCCCCACTTTGAGTTCAAGTTCATTTCACAGTTTGTACACTTCAGTTTAAAAGTTGAATATTTTGCTAGACTACTGTTCAGCCTCACTCTACATATTTCAGTTCCAATTCATAATACCTCTCATCTGGTATCAGTTTGAGCAATGGCTATACACTGTATTTTCCACATTCTTACACAAAGTCAACATTTACATGATGTTACCCCTATGCAGCTACATTTTGTACATTGTACAGCAGGCTCCACTGAAAAGAATACTTTGCCATTATCATGGTAGCTTTAAGCATTCTGAGCAGTAGGTCTAGATGCTCTGAAACGACCAAAAATCACACAGAATATTCAACAACAGCCACAAATGTTATCAAAAGTAAAAGCAGTCAGTGAGTTGCTCTTCTTTGAAGAAATGTGCCACTGATGTTACAGACAGTAAGTAGTCAAAAACATGGGTTACCTACATGTATGAAGCAATGAACAATTTACAATGACTTACATGATAATCATGTAACCTCCAAACACACATGCATCATTTGTTTGCAGTGTTAGTCTACACTGAAGTCATTTATGAGTAGATGTGTTCCTTTGTTACTACATTTTGCCTGATCTACATTCATTAGCACATTGGAGAAAGAAGTTTGGTGCTAGACAAATAAGCAACAAATGAAGTCTTAAACATCTTTAGTGTTATCTACAAGTTCTTGCATCTGCTAGGTTTTCATCTTCAAGATAATAGTACAATTTCTAAAACTTTCATTAACTTTCTCAACTGAATGACTGACAGTTGGACATACTATCAAGTATCATAATTAGAATTTATTCAACTAACAAAATCCCTTCCATGTCTTGTATCACTACTTTTATACATGTAGCTGAGATTCTAGAACATTTTCACATTTCTGATGATTCAAAATTACATCCCCCCTTCAATACAGTGAAAAAATACTGCCAAATACACATTAATACATCTAGTACAGGGATATGTCTGCTTTCATTTAAACTGATTCCTATCTTTCAGTAGGGGAGGCTTGTATTGTAGTGCCATTATGTGGATTATGGCAAGGTGTATCATCAAATACACATAATGTAGCCTCAGACTATACAAAGGTCATACGTCGGTCTCTATGGGGACTGCGGAATCTACAGACTGGGCGTCGGCCTTCGTTAGAGGGATACTGTCGGAGTCTTCCCCGTTATCAATACTTCCTGAATCCTGTGACCTGTGGAATTCCTTCATCTCTATTGCCCTAGCGCTTCCCGGCGAAGTTCCTCTCCTGTTCGCGTAGAGTCTCGGTGGCTTTGGAATGAGGTTTGGTTCATATTTCGCCCTTTCGGGGATCGGTTCCGACAAATGCCTCGATTTCAACTTTGACGCCTTGTGGCGGCGTGGTGGGTTTGTGGTGTTCACATCGTCTACGTGCGTGAGTCGGTAGTGTTCGCTAAACGAAGGGGAGTTGTACACATTTGGTAATGCTGTGAAGGACTTTGGTTGCGGCGGGAGTCTCGTACGTAGCGCTTTCTCGCTCAACAGTTCTTCGGACGCTGGTCGCCCGTTCCATTTTTCTCCAGGGCTTCCGTCACTGTTCACCCCGTTGTACAACTGTCTCGCACTCGACGTGTGAGAGGGGATTTTTTCTATCGTTGCCGTAGTGGTCATCTGGTTCTTGTGCGGCGTCGACTCTTCACTCGGAAAGCCGCTCGCGTTGAGAAGTTCGTTGGAGACTCCTGTACTTACATAGTAACAGTACCCAGGGTCTGACTTCAGTATCGTGCTGTCAGGAGTGGACTGTAGAGTCTGTATGGTGCCGATGCTGAGTGCTTTACTCGATTCCTCGATAGAGTAGACGGAGTCAGACTCGGAGAGGCTCTCGGATTCAGCGAGCGGGGCTGACGACTGCCAGTCGGGGTCGGTGGGGTCCAGGGTCTGGGCAGACTTGGTGATCAGACTAGTCCTGGACTTGTCCTCCTTGATGGAAGGTGTACCTGGGAAGTACAAAATGTTAAAAGCATTTATTAATTTGTGGAAGTTTTACATATTTCACGGTAGGAGGGAAGTGCAGATTTTCACTGTGTTTTAAATTCCTTGAAACAATCCTGTAATACAGTTACTGTAGTCATGATCATACAAGGGAGACATCACCACAAAAAACGCAAAAATAAGACCACAGCAAAAGTTTTGAGATTTACAGTTACATAGTTTAAAACCCCCCTACACTTAATCAAAATCACTTCTATTTTTATGAGAAAAGCAAGTTTAGGAAAAACCTTGGTGTGTATTGAGGTAGCAACCATCCATACCCAAAATATCTAAAAACAGAGATGTACAATAAATTTTTATTAATAAATTTATGGTACACAGAGCACAAAGGATCAGAGTACAGTTAGATTAAAAAGACAGGGTTGAAACAGATTTCAGAAAGTACAAAACATGTTACATGTATATCAAGGATTAGATCTAGAATCAGCACAGCCAAACAGAACAGTCGAACAGTCATTGATCATGAAAGAGTAGATCACATGCAAAGCTCCTTCACACTATCAAAGCACAACATATCACAACAGATAGTACAAGCATTCACCAACACTGAGAAATACATTTGTCATACAACAACACAGAAAAATAGATTGGCATAAAACAACACGCAACAACACATGACACACCAGCATACAAGAACACAGAGTGGTACAAGCATACAACAACGTTACACAACAACATACACAACATTGACATTGTTACTACATGTATGAAAAGGCCAACCTTTTCTTGGTCCTTTAGAGGAGCGTAAAGTTGACAGAGAATAAGGTAGAATAAGGTCTGAGTAGTGGTCTGTACAGGAGAGGAGTGTGTTGTAGTCATTCAGTAAAAAGGTTTAGTCTTCAGATTTTAACAACTTGAAGTAACAACACATAGTAGACAAAGGTAGGTAGGGTACAGAACAATAGGTGCAATTATATATTTTAAGACAACAGACAAGACTTTAAGAGTCTTTGATGTTATGATATTGAGACTAAAGACACAAAGCTGTGTTTGAACTTGTTAGTATCTGACACTATTGTGACTGTCTCAATAAATTCAACTTACAAATTAAGCACATAGTGATAGAAAAGGCAGTGGGCTAGAGTAATGTTCACTGTTTAAAGAACCAAAGAAACATCTTTGAATGAAAGAAGAAAGCTGAGATTATATAATATATTAAAAAAAACTGAAGTACTGTAATGGGGAGGCAAGGAAGGATTGAGAGGGAACATATATGCAAGAACACTATCAGGAGGAACCAATAGGAAGATTCAGAAGAAAAAGAAAAGACTGACAGAGGTAGAAATAAAGAAAAAAGTGACGAAAAACTACGAGGCCATCCTGCCACCTACATGGACAAAGTACAAAAAATAAAGAAAAAGGGAAAGAAAGGAATCTAATCGCTCGTTCTCATTTAAATGTACACATTTTGTAATCTCCGTTACCGTTAGAAGTAAGACGTTCCTGCCATTAAGATATGCCACATATAAGGTACGCAACTGCCGTTTTTAAAAGCTAGAAAAGTTTTAAGTCGCCATAAAAACTACATGCAGTTTGACATCTTATATGTGGCATATCCTAATGCCAGGAACGTCTTATTTCAATCGGTAACAGAGATTACAAAATGTGTACATTTAAATGAGAACGAGCGTAATATATAAAGTCGTAACATTCCTACCTGCGACCAGTTCGTCGCGTGAGTTGTACTCCCAGCTGAGACTGGACTCGACGCGCGGACACGCCCGGTCCAGCAGGTCCTCCTCGCTGGTGTGACTCAGGGTCTCGTGGCTGTACCTGACCTGCACCGAGTCGTTCATCTTCAACTTGTTCTTGTTGGAGGCTTCAAACTGGTCCTCTAGACCGTAATCTGTGTTACGCAGAACCTGAAAAATACATTGGACATGAATTTTCTGAGTTGTATACTAATTGATGACCATTTAACACACAAACTATGCAGTTCCTTTTTTTTTCAGTCGGTAAACAAAAAGCTAAAAGTTAAAGCAGTTCATTATAAGAGGTATACTGAACAGCATCAGACTGAGTGACTGTGCTCTAACCTACATGTACATTCCAAACAGCCAATGCTAGAATGGGACTTGAACCCATGACCTTCAGAAGTAGTAAAACTTGCAAGCATCAAAACCTGAATACCTCTTCAAAAGAACCACTTAGCCAATGTGACCACTTTTTGGTGGTACCTTAGACAATTTTTCCCATTGACACAGTCAAGCATTAAGAATCCTGTCTATAGTGACCACCCGTCCACATAGACCAGATTTTATCGGTCCCCTGAGAGGTAGTTTTGGCAGTTTTGACTGCACTTCATATGTCAGTGGCTTTACCTCCTCCAGTGCGTGCATGACCTGATCAGGGAAGTGGTCAGCCATCATGGCAGGAGACACCAGGATCTCGGAGAAGTCCTCGTTCTTTACCCACAGAGCCTGATAACGAGGCTTCATCTTACCACACCTGGACACGGGGAGGGAAAAATATCATCATAATGATCTAATCAGACCCTATCAAAGAAACATGAACTTCGGGCAACTGTCTCAATCAAAACTCAGTTTTTTTGTCTTCATTTTAGCTTGAAAGTTCATCTGTGTTGGTAGAAATCATTCTGTAGTTTAACTGTAAATTCCAGCCAAAAAATTCGGTACTTGGAAATTACACTTTAACTTTACATGGAAAAGAGTCCCCCTTCTACTACTGCTGCTATGGTACATTCCTCATACAACACAATAGAACACATGGACCATACCATTTCTCCCTGGGGTGGTTCCTGACCACGTGGATCATCCTGCCGGGCGGGTACAGCTGCAGGTGCTGGGGGATGTTGATGGAGATGGTGCTGGCTGACCTGCTGCTGAGGTCACGGGTCGACTGGGTCAACGAACTCTGGTCGATGTCCGGCATGAGGTACGGGTCCCGCAAGCAGCAACATGGCAGACTGTACGCTATAATCCTCCACTGCAAAATGGAAACATACAGATTGATTCTCGAACTTTTTTTAAAGAAATAAGCCTTCATTAATTGTTCACAAACTTTCTTAACATCTACTGATCTAGCACACCAAACTAACTGATTAGCTACAAATTCTCTATTGCTTACAGGGTCATGCAGGCCACAGGCAAAAGGCTAATTCACAAAAAGTGTGACAAGAAAAGGTATTGTGGAATCATGTAGGTTAATTAGTTTCTTAGCTCATAAAATCTTCTTTTAGGACGCACCTTAGGATCAGTGCTTCTCTTCAGCATCTTGAGAAGTTCAAACCGAAAATGTTCCATTTGAGGAAGTCCCATCCTGGAAGGAAGTTACAAAAAACATTCATTTAAAAACAAAGACAAGTCAACACATTGATGGGGCAGACTGATTATGACAAAATTGTGTTCATCAATACTTTACTTTAAAGCACTTCAGTTTGATACATGTACATCAACAGGTGTTTTTGTTGGTTGGGAAGTACTTTGAATGTACATAGTACATATTAAAATTACATGACTTGTACATAGTGATGATGGTTCCTTACCTTGGCACAACATCTTTCCCAACCACAGTTGATGTGATATAACTCCTGCTGGCATCAACTGCTGTTTTACTGCAAAGGAGAGAAAAAAACAAGTTCAGAAAGTTTGCAGAAAAGTCTTTCTTATCAAAGCGTAGCATCATACATGTACCCCTATCCGACTTAACGTTCATGTATCATAATTCTTTTAATTCAATATCACGTTTAGGAGAGAAAATACGAGACCAATCATATGGTTGTCCTGAAAATTTTTAATCTGAAGGCTTTACCCATAACAGCATTTAGTAAAAATCTATAATCAATGCTTGGGTGGGTCCCAACTAAATTTTGTGAATCTTCTTATGAACTGGGTCTAAAACAGCTTTCTTAGGAACAGCCCTTACCTGAGCAGACCTCCAGGAGGGGAGAAGGGGAAGCACCGTAGATTGGGATATTGCTTCTTGAGCAGGATGGCGAGTATTGCTGCAGTCCCGGCGCCCAGCGAGTGGCCGGAGATGATCAGTCCATACTGATCCTCGTCCATCTGCTTGGAGAAGGCCAAGTCTAGCAGCATGAGCTCCTCCATCTTGTTCTTCACATACACGGCTGACTCTAACATACCCTGTAGTAAGGAATGAAATCATTCATCACTTGGTCTTCATAGAGAAAACCTTGACTATTATGCATGGGTTAGGAGATGCTCCAAAAAGAATAATTCTTGATCAGCCTGGCTTCATTATAACAAGATGGATGGCATGTCAGAACTGTTGAAAAACTGATGAAAAATCATGATGATAGACTACAATAATTATATTAGTTCACAATTTGATGCAAACATCTTCCACAAAACCTCTGAAAGTAGACAAAAATTCTACCCACTATCAAGTCATAATCAACTTTTGCCTTGGGTTGGTGAGTCCTTGCTTACCCTGTGTGCATACCAGTCATGTGGGAAGTCTTCACTGTAGGCTCTGAAGGACTCAGCATCAGCTGTCAGGTCAGTCAGACAGTCCTGTGGAACAGGGCAAAGACAAGATGCAACGTTCACTAGTGATGCTGAAGAAAAGTGATAGTTGTGACTTGAAGCATCCAGCAGTAATCTCCAATATTTTAATACCAAGTTGTAGAGACTTCATTGTCTTTAGATATTGTTTTTAGTATTTTTAGATTATTCTTAACCTTCATCAATGTATCTGATGATGTAGTTTGTCTTTTGGGAAATCTCAAGGAAAGAGACTCAATGTGGTTCAATATTTGCACCATCCACCAAAATTATCTTCCTCGACGCATTCACAATGTTATATTATATAATTATGATGTAGTTTTAGGTACTAAGGTCTTTATATCCCATGTCGTCTTTGAAAGTCTAAGATTTAAGAAGTGTGCGATTTGCTCACCTGAAGAGAGAGCGTTCCCCTGATAGTCACCACTACAGCTTTCCTGTCATGGTCAATGGACACGAAGAAACATGTCTCATTCACCTGTAAGGACAAACAGGAAAATCATGAAACATTACAAACCACGAAGAGAGCAACAAACATCACTGACAAGTGTCAGCCTCAACAACTTGGTAGGCAGTATTGGAAGGCGGAGCTCATCCCTCTCCTTCCATCGCCTTGTACTTTCCAAACCAAAGTCAGGTACATGTACATCATTCTATTTTTACACCTGGGTGGAGTTGTGTACAGTGCATTTTCTAAGGACACAACGTCAAACCAGGAATGCCAGAAAACAAACCAATTACCTCTCAATCTTGTGTCTGCTAGCCTAGTGGCCATACAGCCATTCAATGCTACCTTTACGATACAACAGAATGAATTTTGATTTACAATAGGCTACGGAGAGAGGGTCAAATCTGCCATCCTAGATCATGGCAGATTTGACCCTCCATCTCTCCATAGCTGAATCCCTTAGTATAGTAGTCACTCTATTTGGCCAATTTCTACTATTTTCCCAGCCATCCGCAGAGAACAGAGTATTGTTTTGAGACTCACGGCAGAGTGGAAGTTTGCGTAGGTGACCTCGGTGTTGTTTAGCCCATAGTTGTAAAGTGTCCGCTTCAGGCCGGCCAGGTTACACTGGCAGCAGTTGTCATGCTCCAGCGTGCATTCATCGTCATGTTTACGGCAACACTGGCAACAGCAACAGCTAAAGAAAACAAACAATGATTGTAACACATTGTATACAATATCTTGATTTTCAGGTACAGTAAAGACATACATTTAGTAGTATTTTAGATTTATGATTTTTTCCTTTCAGAATAAGTTCAACAATCAGACAAACCAACACTGTCTTCAAGTTGGTAAAAACATAAACTCCTCAGAAGTGGTACTGTGCAGAGGAATGATTTTGTACTCATAACATTGATGCCATGTACATGTATACTGTTATATGAGAGTGTATACTGATGAGTTGATTACACGTATGTCCCTACCATGTGACTACCCAGCTGCAACACATCACTACTCAGATGGGCCTGGATGGGTGTACAGTAAACCTGTGCATGTGTGTGAGGGTGAGTGTGTTCCATTCACCTGCAGAATGTGAGCAGTCAAATGAGTAGGTGCAGCTAAAGCTAGCAGTAATACACTAAGCTGTAAGTAGTGCATATTAATGAAACATACAATGTACATCATTATGAATGCATTCACCACTGTACAAAATGTACATGTGTTGTCATGTACCATTTGAATATTGAACGAAGGGATAGTAGGCTATATGGAGTTAAGCGTATAAAGGCTTAGCTTTGATGCAGCAAAATTTAGGTCTTATATTGTGAGCACATATTAACTTGTTTGTATGTATGGTTGTATGTGTGTAGCCTGCCATGTGATCACTTTTTTACCTGCAGAATTTGAGAAGTTGACAGGCTCCTGCACCTGGATGAGTGTAGATGTACAGTGGCCATCCATACGCAGCCAGGGCATACCTCATGTAGTAGACAACTTCCTTAAATTGTTCCAGTATCTCCTGCAAAATGAAGAAAGCAACTAATGTCAATATTTTGATCTTTAAGGTTAGAAATCCAGGTATTACTAATGAGATAATCAGTACAAGCAACAGTTATCAAGTTTTGACCATAATTGTGGTAAACAACAATAATGGCTTTGTTCAAAACTTTCCCCGTTGCTTGAGTAACTTTTGGATTTAAAAAAAAGACTTCACTATATATAGTCTCTTCATGTTTCTTTCCACTTATCTTCAAGTTGACTGGTAACTTAATATATACATTTGTAGGGTACACAATATTGTTTCAAATTGTAAATGGAAGACCAAAAATAATCTTTGAAAGTAAAACTGACCGGCCGACTGAGCTGTACAAACTTGGTGCGGGGGTTGATGGGAACTCCTGACAGGAACTGGTAAGTGTCGTTACTGTGCTGTTAGGGGACAAACATCAACAGCAAAACATTAACAATTTGAAAACATCAATGTTACAACTACAGTTACTACATTTTAGTTCATGTGGCATCAAAGTCTGCTCATCTACATTCAAATTCAACTAGATACATCAATCAAGGTTAGGCATTCAGGAATAGAACATAATTTATGTTTTTATGTTTAGCCATACCTAGTATGGCTAAACATATTGTTTTTACTCATGTTTCTTCTTCTCCTGTCAAATCTTCAAATCGATTCATCTGTCATTTTTTGACCAAATGACCTGAAATTTGGTACAGAGGTAATGTAGGCAAAAACCAATGTGCGTTCTTTTCCTTTTTTTGATATTGACCTTGAAAGTGATTTTATTGAGGTTTTTAGGCTATTTTTAGCATATCTTGGCCTCCTGCGCACTGGTATTTCAACCGAATGACCTGAAATTTGCTGTATATGTGGCTTGAACAAATATTTAAAGGACTACATTCCCATTTTTGGCATACATATATTCAAAACGATTTATTTTGGGCTTTCTTGACAGTATTTGCCACTTCTGTCACTTTCAATACTACATATGACCTACAGGTCATTGACCCCAAGTGCCTTGCACCTGGCCTTGCATGCCTGTGAGTCTTGCGACCACCTGATTGGTCAATTGGGTTAATCTAATTATCTTGCATTCCTGGCACAGGTGTAGGCTAGTATTCATGCCAAATATGGTATGGGAATTCCTAGGACATGTGATTGGCTTTGTTCACTCTTTTTTTTTAAAAAGATACACATCTCCAGTTCCTATATGTATTAAACCAAAATAATGTGAAATTTGGCATGTACACAGGCCCTCATTCAAATGTTTGCCATACAGCCTTTCAAAACGATTTTTTTAAACAAAGAATTTTTTTGGTTTCGTTATTTTCAACCCAAAGTGTATACTATTGAATCATGCATTCAAACAAAGGGGTGTCATATTTTAATATTTCACCCATTTTTGGTCATTTCCTTCTTCTCCTGTCAAATCTTCATATATATCATTATGTATACAATGGAAAACTTCATTCTTCCCTGGGGTTGATCTTTTTTAATTCAATTTTGAACTGGGTTGATTATGCGCAAGAGTGTAATTTTCAGCGGATATTTTTCCACTAGTCTAGTTTACATGGAGATGGCACGGAATATCCCATTCTTGCAAGGGGAGGATTCTGTAATTATTTATTTCAATTTGGAGCTGGAATGATTATGAAAAAGTCCATTTGTTAGCAGAAGTGTATTTGTTAATTAATAAGTGGATATGGTTTTGGACTGGTCCATATTGTGTTGAGGTGCTACTGGAAGACTCCACTCCTGTATGGATAGACTGATAATTGTTTTTAAACTCAAGTTTGATCCATTTTTTTAGTGGAAGTATTTTAGAATGGTCCATTCTTATTTTGGGAGTCCATTTTTTGCATGGCGAGGAGCATGGCTAAACATGCTGTATTTGCTTGCAAATGTTGCCTTTCTAGTATATAAAATATTTTCTTAAACATCATTTTCCTTTATCCATCCACTGTTTCATTCACTGCATCTAGGTGGATAGTGTAATTGTTAACCTTAACCTGTTGGTTGTCCTACACCCTATTGCAGCAGTATGCATTGCACCATATTTCATCCTAGTGTTGTCCTTAAGTATTCATTTTGAAACTAACATAAAGTTACTATTTATAGCCTTTTTTCAGAAAAAAAAGCACACCTGTCCAACGATCATTTGTCGCTGATGTTTCTGCTGCTGTCTGAGGAGAACCAGCCCAGCGACGACGTCGGACGGCACCAAGTCAACATCGATAAAGAACTCGGACAGCAGGCGGGCTATCTCCTGGAACGCATGCTGGGGATAAGGGTGACAAGAAGAGCTTTAAACTACTTGTGATTCACAGATATCAACACCAAATAAAATATTGGAGGAGGGTTATGAAAATGATTTATTGGTTATATAATTCTCAACATATCTGATCATAGGAAGCTGTCATTTACCACTGGGGCATTATGGTTTATATGAGCATTTCTTTCATCCATCCATCCATCCATCCATCCATCCATCCATCCATCCATCCATCCATCCATCCATCCATCCATCCATCCATCCATCCATCCATCCATCCATCCATCCATTGACAACAATTCCATCCATCAGTTATTTCATCCATTGCAGTAGAGTACCCAGCAAAGCAACCTACATGTAGTGCAGCAGTATAGCCATTTGCACACGTTCATGCATCCATTCATGGCCGCAAAACTGAATGTCTTCTAAACTGTAATATTAGGTTCCTTAGCCCACAACTGCCCCACCTGTTGATTGTCCCCGCACAGCAGTTTACACATCTCCATTCATTTATTCAGGACCACATCTAATACTATATATAGGTGCCTTTAACGTTTAAGTAGCCCACAGCTCCCCACCTGTTGATTGTCCTGCACCCCCGCGCAGCAGCACAGCAGTTTACATCTGTGTTCCCAGCTGGCTTCATAAGCCTCCATGGTCAGCCTGAGGGGAGGGGGGCACGGACACATAGAACTTCAAACTCACACTTTAAAACCTTTCCTTTGCTGAGAAAATTTGTTACAAATTATTATAGTCAGAGTTCTTTCTACAATATCCTAGAACTCTCAAGAGCTTGAATCATTCATCTGGTTAACATTTTGTCTGGTCCAAAAATGGATTGTCAAAAAAAAACATTACTTGCCAGATGACATGCATGACAACATTAAGAAATAGAAAGCCGAGACACACAGTACTATTCACAACAATTAGCTATCATAGCTATCTGTACATAATATAGAAAAGATAGACCAGCACAAGTGAATAGAAGCTTAGTCTAACAATCTTAACTACAGAATTTCAAAGAAGATTGTACATAACAAAGCATAATCTTCATGCAGATGCAAAAGGATCTTGTCATGTCTTCAAAATCTAATTTTCTTCTCATATAGTATTACTCAAAACATACAGGATGAGGTTGACGAAAAATAAGATCCTCTTTCATCAAGACTTATTATAGTCTGTAATATCAAAGATAGGTCCACGCCACACCAGCAAGACATATAATAAAGACCTTGCAATCATATTAAAAGAAGGAAAAACTGTTAAACAAAGTGTTAGTTTCATTAGTCCCAAAGCAGTATGTACTTAGCATCATGACCATAGCAGTTGATATGCAAAGTATAAGTAGCAAGAAAATGGATGCTGTTACTATGGCAAGCTGAACAAAGGCAACATCAAAAAGTAATGATGGCATAGATTTTAGTGTTTTGAGGAGCCTCTTAGTAATCGCGTATAGTCTGAAGATAATAGTACATGTAGTTCCTGTGTAAACAGTAGCCCTTGCTGCACCAGATATGGAATTTGATGTCTATGAATATCATCAAAGCAGCAAGCTTTAGAGCACAGACAAGGCTTTGGAGTTTGTTTCCAAAGCTTAACATTAGATCAAAGGGAAGGAAGAAAGGTATCTACACGTAGATGAGATAAAAATGCATGGCATTACACAATCTATCTCTGTGTCTTTCATTTTAAATCACAGTGGTCGGCTGAATAAACAGTGCAGTTCTAGTTTCAAAACAGAAACTTATAGCTATAAGATTGAATTTGAGGGCTACTTTTAGTTATCAATTGGTAGTGGCTTGAAAGCTACTCTGCCTAAAGTATCAGAAGTAGATTAAAGCTCTTGGAAAAGAACACAATAGACTTTTAACAGAATTTGCTGCAGTCGTTAAGTAATAGGCAAAACTTGTCCTTCATACTAAAAGAAGATAAAAGTGAGAGTTGAATTAGTTCTGGATCAGATATGAAAAATATTTATGAATAGCATCAAAGCAGCAAGAATTCAATACAGAGACGAGGCTTTGAAGTTTGTTTTTAAAGCTTTGGAGGAAAGGATGAAAAGTATCTTGTAGACGAAATAAAGATACACAAACTTGTAAGGAATAAAATGGTTTCTGTGCATTCTCTGTCGCAGGCTGAATATGAAAACCTTCTGACTACAAGATAGTGCTGTTGGAAAATGCTTTTAGCATAAGCTCAAGTTGAGAAAATTAAAGTTTCATCAGAATTTGCATACGCTTATCCATAAGACGTCAGTGGTGACACATTGAGAAAAAGTCAGGAGCTGATATTCTTTTACTAAAAAATGACTAATAAATAAATGGTCAATCTGGAAGAATATTATTCACCACATGCACCACAACACCCAGGGCAGCACGTATCGTGCTTTCACCTTTGATTAAGTTTCGTCCTCCACACGTGTGTGTCCGTGCGTTTGATCTCTCGCTTGCAGCGTTTCAGTTTCACCCAATTTCTCCCCGCGGTGTCGAAAACGCACCACGCGGTGATTAGCACCGAGAAGAAGATCACCCAATCACAGATTACGATGCCTACGGTCGATACACGGGGAAAGATGGGTGAGTTGTTTACTTGTGTTACATGCGTGAACTTCGCAGTGATGGAGTAATAGTAGTTGTCCTGAAATGCTGAATGATACACCTGTAACATGAGTGAGTAGTTAACGTTGTAGATTAAAATGGAGAATGGAATACTTGAATCTACAAGACTGTTGATGGTCAGACGGGGTATGTTTTGTTTTTGTCTCATCCACCAATAGCTTGGAATCCTTCACTGCTGCATATGGCTTTGCATTGGGCAAGAAAAAACATTCAGCAACTGTATTAAATGAGCTGTGAAGCAGTTTATGGTGTGTTACACAATGTTGTTAAGGTGTTGTGTTGCATGATCCAGCGGCAACAAACTGCAACAACTGTTGTGTAACATTTGGCATCAGCAGACAAGGCGGTGGCTCGTGTTAGTGTAAATCGCAGTGGTGTAGACATTCAAATGCTTGGCACATCTACACCCCTTTCCATCCAAAATGGAACAGTCCACACAATGGGTGGATCGAACCATTCCTGCTCTGTGAGGGGAGACCAGACCCACCTCTCTTGTGGTTCTCTGCAGGTGGCAATGGTGAAGAGTGCTGCCAGGCCCTGTAGGACTAGCTTGAACCAGTAAAAAACATCTCCCCCTAAAATGGTTTGAAGTGTTCAGAGGGTGAAAGAAGCTTGATAAAATGCAAAACCATGATTTTTTTATACAGACATGTTGTTGGTACCGTAGTCCCTCTATGAACATGTACCAGCTTGAATAAGGATGAACAAGACATACATTATAGTATAAGGTTGGTCGGTTGCATATTAAAACAAACTGTCATGTAAAGGTTTTTCACTGTTCAAGATGTTACACTTTCCATCTTAAAAATGCTGTCACTATTACTCAACCTTAGCCTTATATTTGCAAATGTTAGTGAGTTCATTACTGAATGACAGTACAATGTACAAATGTATGTGACACAAGAAGTGGACAGCACAAGGCAGCATGATTCTCTTAAAAAAGTTGTAATAGGACAACTTAGTCTAAATGAAGATCCAATATTTCCCCCATATATATTTGAAATAGAATCATACTAGGGGACATATACTAATTTGAGATATATAACAGGTTTGAAAAAAATGTTCATTACCAACTTCGCTAAACTTTTAGAATGGGAAGTCCATAACTGATTAAGTCTTACCCAGTACAGATTTCTTGACCATGTTGTTTGGGCAGTCGTTGTAGTGCTGTATGATCCACACCACTCCCACCACTGACCACACAAACTCCACCAGCAGAATAACTGCATGTGCCAAACAAAACAAACAGAAATGCATGAATTAGAATTTTAAATTTCCTTTGACATAATAGTCAGAATCTATGTTCAAACTTGTGAATGACAGTAAAGTTTCACATGACACTAATTTTATGCTTATGTTCATTTTTGAAATCTAATAAATAATTTTTCAAATGCATGCTAGACATTTTGCTATATTCAAAATAATCTTCAAGCAGATCTAGTGGTCATTTATACAGGACTGGTATTATAACTTTATAGATTTCAGTCCGACTGACTGCAAATCGGACCATTCAGACATCCTATGTAAGTCTGATATCATTCAGTGTGCGTAGATTACAAGTAGACCCACTCACCTAGTCTTATATACAGCAGATATTGCATGGGGTCCCTGGGTTCTGTGTACAGGATACTGCCCTTCATGGCGACCCACACCACACACCCCTCCACCAGGATACATAACGTCAGGATCACCAGGTAACCCAGGATGTGGGTGTGGAATAACCTGCAGTCGTTCACAAAACCCTCCTCCACTATACCCAGGATAACGGCCATCACAATCAACCTGGGGAGGAAAAACAGATCAGGATGTTTTATTTTCATCTACTATCTAAAGACACACTACATTGTGGGCCATTTTCTTCTCAAGATGTCAACCTGGAGACCTGACCTGGTGTTGGATCCCTACTCTTATGGGTAAGTACCGATCTACCTTCCACGGCATATCCAGGACCAAAGATACAAAAAACAAAAGTTCAGCTGCAGTATCAGGGTCAGCCACCAGGAGAGCTAAAATCGACCACCTGGGTCCACAACACCTACCCACATCCCAAATATTATTGTAATCCATCCAAAGGTTTTTAAGATATTGAACTGTATGCGCACTCACATGCACACACAGACAAACGGTACCAAAAAACATTATACCATTAAGGTTGTAAAAACATCAAGCAGAAGAGATGAGCCAGGGTAAAGGCCAGTTTTTACAATGTTTTTGCCCAGAGTTTCCTTAATGTATTCATTAGAAGAGTATTTTCTTTCTGTGGAACTTTTATTTGAACCACAAACTTTCTGTTAGCCTTTCCCTCGGTAAATCCTACCAGTTTATACTCCAGCAGCACAAAGGAATCCCAGACCCTTGTCAGCTACCAAGATTTATAAACCTATAAGAAACCCTCCTTCTTTCAGACTACTGCATTAGATCAGTGGCTAGGAATGTGCCCTGTGAACACAGTAACCTTTCCAATTCAAACACTGTCTTTACAAACACTACCTCTACACGTACATGTACATGTACTGACAGAGGGTTTTGCCTAATACAGTCTAGATACAACATGTATGTTCGCTGTGGATGCAAATATTTTAATTTCAGACCCACATACCACAATGTACATGTATAACTATCACATTAACTTGGATTTTCATACAATGGGTCCATGTATACTTTTCTACAAGTATACAGCAACCATTATTTGTAGTTTTTCTGACATACATGTAGCATTGTAGGCCTGAATCTATAGTCAGCGTTACACACACAAATCAATTATCCAGCATCTCAGATTTTCCATAAAACTTAAATGCACACAATTTGACCTCTCTGACTTGTGCTTTGAACTGCTGGGTATGATAAGATCATTCTTGAAACAAAATGGGACAAGGGGGTTATTGACCTGAAAACAAGTAGTCAACAACAAAAATCGATGTACCACATCTTTTGAATTTTAGAAATGCCGGTGATAACAAACTTGGCTAAAAGACACTGTATCCCCGGAAAAAAACGCATCTTCCGGCTATTTGTGACAGCCTTAAAGTTTTCATTCCATACAAGTTTCTAACCTACTGGTAGGTTAGAAAAATTATTGCTTATTCTAGTTAACCTGCAAGATTCATTATAAAAGCTGGAAAAACCTTTATACTTCTCTTTGATCCGGACCATTTTCTTCTGCATGAGCACCTAAAATTCAAACTTGACATTCAAAATCGATTTCCATATCAGGAACTGAACTTTAAAGAAACTGCGTCAAAGGAAACTGATAATTAGGAAACGGAATCAAGGGCCGTCAGGCTCCATGGAATGTTCAAAGGACTGATAGTTCAAGAGATCCAACCTTTTCCAACAGGACAGACAGATTCAGTGGTGTAACTTGGTTCACACACAAAAAACTCTGGAAATAATCTCGGAAAGAAAATGCCTGCCAGAGAAAGAAACAAAACTGTTCGCATATAGGCCCCCTCTTATCCTTCCTAGTTCAGTATACCCTAGATATTTACCTGATGGAAACTCTAGATCTATAATCTCCAAACTGAAGTTGAAAACCATTTTTTCAAATTCTTGAAAATTCTATTTTCTGACTGAGGTAGTGGCTGTGAGAGAGTCACAGCCAGTCAGATTTAAACAAATTAGAAATCTCTACCCCAACATCTGCTTGGAGATTAGAACTCCTACATTTTCCCACAGTGATACACCAACAAGTAGTTCATTTCCTTCAGGTAAATTACAGGTTGCCACAGAAGGAAGAACCTCGTTAGCAGTCTAACAAGGTAGTTAAATGCAGACCGCCAGCGCTGCTATGGAGTCCTGACATTAATGTGTGGGGAAGTAGCAATCTGCTTGAGTTATAATCTCCTGGCTACGGTGAGGATAATGATGTCCCTGATGACAGAGTCACTCTATGTCAGGGAAAATCATTCTGATTTGTGTTTTATATAATCATGAATAAAGTTAAAACCTGTGCAAGTGACCACCTTATACTTAAGGACCACCTGGCTACCGTGACCACATTTTGATGGTCCCTTTGATAATTTTTGCCATTGGGTGATTGACACAAGCATCAGGAATCCTGTCAATAGTGACCACCTGTTCATATAGACCAGGTTGTCTTCTGTCAGGCTTTGGCTGTATATAAGGACAAAACAAAGTTGTAGCACATCAAATTGTAGTATACAAAACTAGAAATATGTAGCTGTTGATAGCATTGATAGACCAAACTATGACCAGTTTTCTTTCAAGAGTATCATGACTATCTTTTGACATCAAAAGGAACTGTGTAAATTTGATTTGCCAAATCTTGTTGTATAGTTCCTTAACAAGTTATGTACCTAATACAATCAGTTTTGAAGTCAATTGGCAGGGAGGTTCTATCCCCTGGTTACATTTAGTCTTGTACCCAAGACAACAGAATCAATTCCCCGTCCCTTCTTGTTCACTGACATGGTTTCTCACGTTTCCTATCCCCCCTGGCAACCACAGGAAATTCAAGTAATCGGCAACAATCCCTTTTATCAAAAGAAATATTACGAGCTTGTTGTGCGCCATTTTTGCTTCCAGGTAGAGCACAGAGACTAGTACAATAGGAGCCAAAACTTAACAGGAAGTCTTAAAAGTTGTCATGACCACTTTTTTGCATAACATTAGTGTTTTCTCTCAATTTTGACTGCCCCCCCCCCCCCAAAAAAATATATAG
Source organism: Branchiostoma lanceolatum (assembly GCF_035083965.1). NCBI lineage: Eukaryota > Metazoa > Chordata > Leptocardii > Amphioxiformes > Branchiostomatidae > Branchiostoma > Branchiostoma lanceolatum. The sequence continues at coordinate 11,614,195 of NC_089737.1, forward strand.
GGGTACCTAATCTAGTTATAACTAGTAATCAATAAATTTTGCAGCAGTACCACTCCAACTATTTCCTCAAGTATATCCAATCTTATTGTGTCACAGACTAAAGGGTTTATTCAAAAAGGTAATAAGAAACATTTCTACCCAACAAAAGCTCAGGGAAAAAGCCAATACACTGAGATGTTAGACTTTCTCATGATCTCTTCAATCCTGGCCTCCAATGATCATGTTACAATAAATATACAATGTTATAATTTCTACATAATGCAGAGAGTTTTTGTAGTGAATTATAATTTATATTGTTTTAATAACTCACTTCAACATAGTTTATCATTAAATGATTAATGCTACTCTTCGAGTTGAATGAAGCCTGTTGAAGACTCAAGTCTCAAGTACATAATCATGTTATTCTGATGGTCAGATTATTCAGCCCTTTGGTCATTGAATCCCATTGATGTAGTCTGAGAGTTCCTCACCCAAACCTATAGATTACAGTAACTGTTGTATGCATACAGGGTATTGTCCATAATCACCTGGCTATTCACACCTCGTTATCGGGTGATTACAGGGAGTTGCAGGAAATAGGTGTCCTTTGTTTAGTGAGATTAACACCTCTTTGACAACTATCTGACTCAGTGGGGAGTAAGTTTATTGTCTGGTCTAAATGACTGTGTATCTATGGACTCTGGCAGATAATGGCTATGCATCATATACCTGATCATTGTAGCCTTTAGTATGTGTTCTTCTACTGCATATTGTTTTTATGTGCTGTACAACATCATTATCAACGTTATTCCAGGATTTCCATTTGACTTTGAAAGATCAGAGAAAGAAATCATTGAAAGTAATCTACTTGAAGTATCTTTCAGAGTCTGCAATGTGGATATTGTGTCTTCTAAGATTCATCAATATTTTTCTACAAGTAGTTATCGACATTTATTCTTCTAAGAATGAATATGCTGCTAAGACCATGTCCGTACAGAATTGATATTTTTACTTTGACACAAAAATGACAACATTCAAAACCAGGTAAGTCACATATTTTGAAAACCCTTACAAGGGCCTTTTGAAACACTTAATATGAAAAAGATTGAGATGAATACAGAATGAAACAGCAGCAGAGAATATCTAATACCCATAATAATTTACACTTACAAAGTGACATGAGAAAAGGTGACCGTCTGGTCCTTAATGACTTTACAGCACAGCAATTCCGAGTCCTTAATGTTCTGTTATTTCCCTGGAGAGTTTTGGCAGTCTTTGAGATAACTACAAGCGATGTAGAGCCCTTGGGACTATGTTACAGATCACCAAAAAGGCATGCAATTTCCGGAGAGAAGAGTTGTCTGCCAAAAGGGGTCAAGCCTTTAGACCTTGTTAGCCCTTAAGTACAAGATCCAATCGCTTTAAGATCTTTTCAATGAAAAGCAGAAACCCATGTATGAGGGGGAAGTGCTGTCCTTGTTGTAAGGACTTTTGATGTTATGAAGTCCTCTTTTCAAATTGAGGAAGAAGGTTGGCTTTAAAAGGGGACTTGGTTCTGAAAATGGACCATGGTAGAAACAATTTAAGAGTCATTGCATGAGAAAACCAGGCAAAACCAGGCAGAGGTGGGAAGATGGGGGTCGGCCAAATCGGCTCATACTTTGTATGTGTGATAGGTATGTGGAACTATGAACAGCCATATAATTGAAACCCTCCAGCTATTTTTCGTTATGACGTTCTGGGACCCCCCTCCGAGACCCTCAAAAATCCAACAATTTATGGCTGAAAATTACTGAAATTGCAATGGCTACCCTGACAATTCTGATTAAGATACGATTATAAATTCTATATTTCCATATAGCATGGGTTCCCTAGTTTGACCTACCAAAAGTTGAAGGTGAAGCATTGAAGTTATGAGGGTGTACTAGGGGGTTACCAGAACCAATGAAAGCAGAATGTTCATCTCTTTGAATTTTAGTCATTTTCAAGGGGCATTATCTGCCCTGGGCAGTGGCTTTGGAGAATGGTTTTACTGTTGCTGGAGAGAAGAATAGCTACTGATTCAAAAACAACCGTCGTTTAATTGGGATACATATAACGCGAGCCGTGAATGGGGGCTCTTTATGGGGATTTTTCGGGTTTGGGGCTATAATAAATCAGGTTGTGACGTCTCACTACGGGGTAAGTTATGGCAATTTTTTTCTGCCGCTGGATGAAAACCATGCAGAATTGTCATATAATGCTAGCACAAATCAGAAATGTTCATTTGGGCTCTACATGGGGGATATAAGGATACATAAATAGTAAATTAAGCTTTTGCACATTTTACAGTTGCTTTTTAAGACATTGATCAGTAAATTACTTACTAAAAAAGTATTAGCAATTATAAAGCGGTCAATAGTGAAAAGGCTATGCATGGGGGTTATCAGGACCCATATATGTGATATCACGGGTACCCGCAGCTATATGGAAAATCAAGAAACAAGACAGTCACTATAACAAATGTCTGGGAATAGTTTTAAACTATATATATATATATATATATATATATATATATATATATATATATATATATATATATACTTATAAGTTTGGGTCAGTACATGAATCATAATGAAATCAACAGATTGTTTATTGCAGTTGCAATTGTTCCATTTCAAAGAACATTATATATTTGGTCTCAAGCATTCTCGAAGAACTCAGCCAATGACTGTAGCTAGTAATTTCAATATCTTTTACCCATCTAAAAAATCTAAAATGATACAATCCACACAATTCATACAATACAAGGCACCTGGCTATTGGCTAGCGGGAAAGCCAGGTACTTGGGAACTAAGTGGTTATGTATACTATGCTACAACTGCAATAGTTTTGAATATTGTTTAACCAATACAGGTATCAAAACTAACAGCATTTAATTTGAAGAAAAAAAACCCACCAAAACATGGATTTGCTGTAGGCGGTTAGAGGTTGTCATAATGTTATGGGAATGTAATGTGAAATCTAAAGGATTGAAAAAAGTTAAGGGCATCACTGAAATTCTTTGTATGTATTATTGCCGTAATACAGATAATAGTGCAATGCTAAAAGTCAATATATTAATGCTTCATAACATAGAAAAGTCCATAGAAACAGCCCAACATGTGCAGGTGCGCAGATGTAGGAAGCTTTCACGTATACTGGGCGTATTAGTGACAAGTGGCAAGTACGTGGAAATTGCGATGCGTCCCTCCTATCAGCTTCAAGGCATTCAGCCTTTCACATTTGGCGCGTTTGCAGATGTTCGTTTCTCACAAATGATAGATGATGGCAATAGTTGTATTTTGTATTATCACAATCATTTCATCCTCTGTGAGGGGACACAAGTTTCCTTGCAAGTCCCTGTGAAGCATGGCAGAATAAAGATCATCATCCTGTAAACCAACATCCTCCTTGAAGAACAAGTTGATGTGCATGATCTTGGACTTCAATTTTTGTATAATGATATTCATCTGTTCAACGCGTATGTCTGTTTCAATGGTCCTATGGCATGATTTTAAGAATTGCATGCATTTTGTAGATACATGTAGCATCAACATTTTAATATGGTTTGTGGAACCCTGGGAATGAAAATTACATTACATGCTACAGTAATGGGCAACGTTTTTGAGAACACTTTGAAAGTTTTATAGTCTGTGAACTGCAGTTTGTTGAATTCAGTATGATACCTGTTCTGATCCTGATTGGCCGCCAGAAGTATATATATTTAGCTAAAATCTAAAATTGTTCTTGACATTTGTTATAGTCTAATTACTTTATTGTCCATATTAAGTATATGTAGCTCTGCACCCATGTGCACGGGTGTGTACCAATGATAATGTGGAGTTCTGATAACCCCCATACATAGCCTTTTTTCATTATGTAACATTTAAGAAATGAATATGCATTATGATTATTTAGTGTGAAACTAACTAATTCTTAGAGAGCAACTGTAAAATGTGCAAAACAAGCTTAATTTTCTTTTTAAGTATCCTCATATCCCCCATGTAGAGCCCAAATGAACATTTCTGATTTGTGCTAGCGTTTTATGACAATTCTGCATGGTTTTCACCCAGCGGCAGAAAAAATTGCCATAACTTACCCCGTAGTGAGACGTCACAACCTGATTTATTATAGCCCCAAACCCGAACAATCCCCATAAAGAGCCCCCATTCACGGCTCGCGTTATGTGTATCCCAATTAAACGACGCTTGTTTTTGAATCAGTAGCTATTCTTCTCTCCAGCAACAGTAAAACCATTCTCCAAAGCCACTGCCCAGGGCAGATAATGCCCCTTGAAAATGACTAAAATTCAAAGAGATGAACATTCTGCTTTCATTGGTTCTGGTAACCCCCTAGTACACCCTCATAACTTCAATGCTTCACCTTCAACTTTTGGTAGGTCAAACTAGGGAACCCATGCTATATGGAAATATAAACTTTATAATCGTATCTTAATCAGAATTGTCAGGGTAGCCATTGCAATTTCAGTAATTTTCAGCCATAAATTGTTGGATTTTTGAGGGTCTCGGAGGGGGGTCCCAGAACGCCATAACGAAAAATAGCTGGAGGGTTTCAATTATATGGCTGTTCATAGTTCCACATACCTATCACACATACAAAGTATGAGCCGATTTGGCCGACCCCCATCTTCCCACCTCTGCCTGGTTTTCTCATGCAATGACTCTTAAGAGTCATTGCATGAGAAAACCAGGCAGAGGTGGGAAGATGGGGGTCGGCCAAATCGGCTCATACTTTGTATGTGTGATAGGTATGTGGAACTATGAACAGCCATATAATTGAAACCCTCCAGCTATTTTTCGTTATGACGTTCTGGGACCCCCCTCCGAGACCCTCAAAAATCCAACAATTTATGGCTGAAAATTACTGAAATTGCAATGGCTACCCTGACAATTCTGATTAAGATACGATTATAAATTCTATATTTCCATATAGCATGGGTTCCCTAGTTTGACCTACCAAAAGTTGAAGGTGAAGCATTGAAGTTATGAGGGTGTACTAGGGGGTTACCAGAACCAATGAAAGCAGAATGTTCATCTCTTTGAATTTTAGTCATTTTCAAGGGGCATTATCTGCCCTGGGCAGTGGCTTTGGAGAATGGTTTTACTGTTGCTGGAGAGAAGAATAGCTACTGATTCAAAAACAACCGTCGTTTAATTGGGATACATATAACGCGAGCCGTGAATGGGGGCTCTTTATGGGGATTTTTCGGGTTTGGGGCTATAATAAATCAGGTTGTGACGTCTCACTACGGGGTAAGTTATGGCAATTTTTTTCTGCCGCTGGATGAAAACCATGCAGAATTGTCATATAATGCTAGCACAAATCAGAAATGTTCATTTGGGCTCTACATGGGGGATATAAGGATACATAAATAGTAAATTAAGCTTTTGCACATTTTACAGTTGCTTTTTAAGACATTGATCAGTAAATTACTTACTAAAAAAGTATTAGCAATTATAAAGCGGTCAATAGTGAAAAGGCTATGCATGGGGGTTATCAGGACCCATATATGTGATATCACGGGTACCCGCAGCTATATGGAAAATCAAGAAACAAGACAGTCACTATAACAAATGTCTGGGAATAGTTTTAAACTATATATATATATATATATATATATATATATATATATATATATATATATATATATATATACTTATAAGTTTGGGTCAGTACATGAATCATAATGAAATCAACAGATTGTTTATTGCAGTTGCAATTGTTCCATTTCAAAGAACATTATATATTTGGTCTCAAGCATTCTCGAAGAACTCAGCCAATGACTGTAGCTAGTAATTTCAATATCTTTTACCCATCTAAAAAATCTAAAATGATACAATCCACACAATTCATACAATACAAGGCACCTGGCTATTGGCTAGCGGGAAAGCCAGGTACTTGGGAACTAAGTGGTTATGTATACTATGCTACAACTGCAATAGTTTTGAATATTGTTTAACCAATACAGGTATCAAAACTAACAGCATTTAATTTGAAGAAAAAAAACCCACCAAAACATGGATTTGCTGTAGGCGGTTAGAGGTTGTCATAATGTTATGGGAATGTAATGTGAAATCTAAAGGATTGAAAAAAGTTAAGGGCATCACTGAAATTCTTTGTATGTATTATTGCCGTAATACAGATAATAGTGCAATGCTAAAAGTCAATATATTAATGCTTCATAACATAGAAAAGTCCATAGAAACAGCCCAACATGTGCAGGTGCGCAGATGTAGGAAGCTTTCACGTATACTGGGCGTATTAGTGACAAGTGGCAAGTACGTGGAAATTGCGATGCGTCCCTCCTATCAGCTTCAAGGCATTCAGCCTTTCACATTTGGCGCGTTTGCAGATGTTCGTTTCTCACAAATGATAGATGATGGCAATAGTTGTATTTTGTATTATCACAATCATTTCATCCTCTGTGAGGGGACACAAGTTTCCTTGCAAGTCCCTGTGAAGCATGGCAGAATAAAGATCATCATCCTGTAAACCAACATCCTCCTTGAAGAACAAGTTGATGTGCATGATCTTGGACTTCAATTTTTGTATAATGATATTCATCTGTTCAACGCGTATGTCTGTTTCAATGGTCCTATGGCATGATTTTAAGAATTGCATGCATTTTGTAGATACATGTAGCATCAACATTTTAATATGGTTTGTGGAACCCTGGGAATGAAAATTACATTACATGCTACAGTAATGGGCAACGTTTTTGAGAACACTTTGAAAGTTTTATAGTCTGTGAACTGCAGTTTGTTGAATTCAGTATGATACCTGTTCTGATCCTGATTGGCCGCCAGAAGTATATATATTTAGCTAAAATCTAAAATTGTTCTTGACATTTGTTATAGTCTAATTACTTTATTGTCCATATTAAGTATATGTAGCTCTGCACCCATGTGCACGGGTGTGTACCAATGATAATGTGGAGTTCTGATAACCCCCATACATAGCCTTTTTTCATTATGTAACATTTAAGAAATGAATATGCATTATGATTATTTAGTGTGAAACTAACTAATTCTTAGAGAGCAACTGTAAAATGTGCAAAACAAGCTTAATTTTCTTTTTAAGTATCCTCATATCCCCCATGTAGAGCCCAAATGAACATTTCTGATTTGTGCTAGCGTTTTATGACAATTCTGCATGGTTTTCACCCAGCGGCAGAAAAAATTGCCATAACTTACCCCGTAGTGAGACGTCACAACCTGATTTATTATAGCCCCAAACCCGAACAATCCCCATAAAGAGCCCCCATTCACGGCTCGCGTTATGTGTATCCCAATTAAACGACGCTTGTTTTTGAATCAGTAGCTATTCTTCTCTCCAGCAACAGTAAAACCATTCTCCAAAGCCACTGCCCAGGGCAGATAATGCCCCTTGAAAATGACTAAAATTCAAAGAGATGAACATTCTGCTTTCATTGGTTCTGGTAACCCCCTAGTACACCCTCATAACTTCAATGCTTCACCTTCAACTTTTGGTAGGTCAAACTAGGGAACCCATGCTATATGGAAATATAAACTTTATAATCGTATCTTAATCAGAATTGTCAGGGTAGCCATTGCAATTTCAGTAATTTTCAGCCATAAATTGTTGGATTTTTGAGGGTCTCGGAGGGGGGTCCCAGAACGCCATAACGAAAAATAGCTGGAGGGTTTCAATTATATGGCTGTTCATAGTTCCACATACCTATCACACATACAAAGTATGAGCCGATTTGGCCGACCCCCATCTTCCCACCTCTGCCTGGTTTTCTCATGCAATGACTCTTAAATCTCACGACTGGATTTCTTGAAAGATTTTCTTGAAATTTAAAGTACATTCAAATCGGCACATTGTCATGACAAGTAATTATCTCAACCTGACCACCTGGCCAATGCGTGATCCTTCTTGGTGGTCCTTTAGATAATTTTTTCCCATTGCCACACACATTAAAAATCCTATCTAAAGTGACAACCTGTCAACATTGAACAGACTTCATTGGTCCCGAGTGAGTTCTTGGGTAGTTTTAATTGACTGTTACGTATAATTATGCATTATTTACACATTTTTGCTTCATCTCTACCTAACTAACTCTGACAGCACCACACAATCACACTTATATTAGATAGAACAATGAACAAACTTCTTTTTTTTACCATGATGTTCCTGCAATTTTGGGAAGAGCACGTCTTCTTAAAATGTTTAAGAATATGCCACATGACGTAATCCACCAAGCAGCTTCCTTTGGTTGTGAAGACTGATCTCCAAGCAGATGTTGGGTGGAAGATCATTATAAGTTTTCTTACGTTTAAATTTGGAAGTACTCATATTGTTGACATTTTGTTTAAAATGCCAAGAAGTTTCTACCTTTGTCCATCAAGGGGGACGGAAAGGTTCAAATTTTATCTGTCCCGAGCAGAGCATTGTCATACAGGTACAGAAGGACAGATGCTGGAGTGAAGAGCTTATTACCTGTAATCACAGGTACCAAATTGGCTATTCTGAGCAGGTTTTTAGGCTTTGGTGTCCAGAAATTGATTTAAATGATGTCTGTACAATAACAGCCGTGTTATAGTGCACTCAGGCTGATTGGACACAGTGCCAAGCTGTTAGTTCTGACATCATTTCCAGCTCACTGAACTGACAGGGCTTACATGGACTGGTAACAGGGACAGAGTGGCAGCATGCTAGCCTCTACCAGGCCCTCGTTCTATCGCTGGCAAAATAGTAGAAATCGGCCGAGGTACTCCGCTATACAGGGTAGTCTGCTATACAGTGAAGCTCCATTATAATGTATACCCTGTATAGCTCCATTATAATGGAGCTTCACTGTATAGCGGACTACCCTGTATAGCTGAGTACCTCGGCCGATCTTTATTATTTTGCCAGTGATAGGACGGGGGCCTGGTAGAGGCTAGCAGCATGCATAAAGCATTGCGTAATGGTAGTGCAGTGGTTAGAGACCCTGCCTTCAGACCAGGAGGTTGGAATGGGAGTTCACATCCACCTCACTGAACTGACATGACTTACAGTTACATGGACTGGAGAGAGGGACAGAATGGCATTGGAATCATGTTTAACCATTAAGCAGGTATCTCACTGGAGGGGGACACGTTGGCTCCATATTTGATAGAAGGGAGAAAAAAATGAAATTAAGCTATGATATCATACATTAAACTAGCAGATATACATGTACATTTTTACAAAATTATGGCTACCCATAGTCCTTATGGAACGACTACATACATTTTTCTGTGTAAAAAATGATGGAGATGAATATATAATATAGCACTCTAGATTTCATCTCATGCACCAAAATCCTGTACAAGGTGTGTACAAAGTAACAATATGTGGGCAGCCCTTTATGATGTTCCAACACCCTTAGTCCTGTATTAGTGATTAAAGGTTAGGGGATATCAGAACATACATGTACAATGTAGGGTTGTAACCATGAATATACAATATTCAGCTCTATAGATCTGATCCCCTGTATACCAAAAGTATTACAAGGTCACAGTAACAGGGCAGGGACACAATGTCCTGGTATGGCAAGGTTTGACATTGTCCGTTCATTGATGGAACCCTGTTCTACATGCAGACCTGGTTAGAGCCAAATTGGGTTTCCATTGATTTTGTGTACGTGTCTCCGCTGCTGGGCTGGAAAATAAGGAAAGGGGTTCAAGGGAAATTTGCAAGCTCTTTTTTACAAGGCAGTGGATTATGGACCACTACTTACGAATCTTATCTTAAGGACTCGAACCGTTTAATTTGTAAAATAGAAATAAAACAAGTAATAAGAAAGAGTCCTCACTTTGTTTATAATGATGTCATATTACTGATAAGTATGCAGCATTGAGAACCTAGCCCATATTGAATAATGCAAGTTAGTGCCCCCCCTCTTCTTCTCAAGGTCTGCACAAGAGGCTAACTGATGATGTGGCAAAATGTTTTAAAAGCAAAGTTTCTGAATTATGTTTTGAATGCTAGCTATATCATTCATCAATGGCATTAAAATAAATAGCTGTAACTCCACATGAGAGAATACTAAGTAGAATTTGATCCTTGGTTCCTACCTTAAAAGTTTACGATCTTAAGATAGATTACTGATGATATCAAAGAAAATATCTTATTACATTTCATATGTCTTGCAATTTATGCCTGCACTACCAAAAATGATTTTTCTTGTTTTTTCTAGTTTTCTTGTTTTTACTTAATTCGTGGACAAATTTTCTTGAATGAAGAACTTCCATGAAAATGATAAGAATAAATAAGAAAAGCACAAGGGACCATTCCAAGAATCTTGTCTTGTAAATTCTCACAACAAGAAACATTTTCTTATTTTTCTTAGATAAAGAAATAATTTCTAGAAAGGATTTTCTCTCATAAGAATTTTCTAGAAATTGAAGTTAAAAGTTCTTGTTTTTCTTGTATGGAGAATCTATTTCTTGCCATGTGTAAGAAAATACAAGAATTTTTTTCTCCCCTATCTTCTTTTTCTGGTAGTAAGAAAAAACAAGAATTCAAGATCATGAAAACAAGCAACAACTAGAATTTTATTCTTGAGTGTTCTTTATTTTCGTATCAAGAAACCTTGAGAAAGAAATTCTTGATTTTCTTGGGATGTTTAAGAAAATAGAAGAATTTTCTTCTTGCCTTTCTTGAGGTATCCTGCTTAGAAAAACAAGAATTTTCAAGATATTTAAGCTAGAAGACAAAGTTTGAGTCATAACTAGAATAATATTCTTGAATGTTCTTGATTTTTGTATCAAGAACCTTTGAGAAAAAAATTCTTGCTTTTCTTGGGATGTTTAAGAAAATAGAAGAATTTTCTTCTTGCCTTTCTTGGGGTATCCTGCTTAGGAAAACAAGAATTTTCAAGATATTTAAACTAGAAGACAAAGTTCGAGTCATAACTAGAATAATATTCTTGAATGTTCTTGATTTTCGTATCAAGAAACTTTGAGGAATGCATTTCTTGTTTTTCTTGATAATAATACTTTAAGAAATACAAGAAATACTTTGAAATTCTTACTTGAACTCGTATAATATAATGGTTGTTTCCTGGCTAAGATGAGGCTATTGCAAGAAATAGAAGCCAAGTTAAATTTTCTTTAAAAATCTTGATTGTTCTGGCAAATATCTGCATAAAATTTTGACCAATGGCAACACTTGCCATGTGATCTTTTCCTAACTCCTGATTGGTGGTTTCAAATGCCACAGGCAGTTGACAGCAGGGCCAAAGCTCTGAGAAGTTCATGCCTTCAAGTGCTGTTCACTTCTAGTTCTATTTTGTATTAATTGAAGACTCAAGTCGGTTTCAAAGTCAAAACCCAGGTACAAGGGAACATATACAAGATGGGGATCATGGTCTGAGCCTGCAGCAGATGCCAAATTTTGCACGGAAACACTGGATAGCAGTTATAATGGAAAAGGTAAGTGCCCCCCTCCCCACCCGACTGTATGAAAATCAGCTCAACTTTATTTATCATATGAAAAAAAAAGGTCAAAGGGCCCCTGGATGGTTTAATCGTCAAAAGCATCAAGCATTAGAGATAATGATAAGTATAGCCTCTTTGGGTCCAACTCAAAACATCTTTTTGGCCGATGAATTAATAGGTTTTAATCAAAAAGCGATCCGCACACATTGGAAGATTACATTCCACCTCTGAGGGATGGACTATTTTAAACGTATTGTTTCTGGAAAACATATGGATAGGTTAAAGAATGATAAAACATATGATGTGTTTTGTGAAGGAATCAATTCAATTCGAACTTTCACATCTAGAAGCTGGAAGTTAGTTAGCTCAACTCAGAAAGTAAAAATGAATAACATAGTCTTCATTTTTCCCCCAGATGTTGGAAGATGCCAATGGGAATGCCAATATGTCAACAGAAATGGGCTTGAAGGGTTTGGTTTCCATAGTCGAAGATGATCATCTGTTAACACTGCCAAGTCAGATGAGGCTGCTCTACACCACCTTCCAAGACGATAAAGAATTATATATTATGAAATATATCATATGTAATAAATCATATAGCATGTTAATTACATAGCAGTTTGTAATCTTTATGTCCTTTCAGTTTCAGTAGGCTTTGTATCAAAATTAGTTTTGGTATTTGTACAACGATATTGTATATAATGTATATTATTATAATACCTATTATTTTTGAAATATTACACTCAAAAGCTTTGCCAATGTCATTTTTTTTATACCAGACTCTACAATTTACAGAAATATTAAGCCATCAACATGTCATTTTAACTGTAACTCTTGGAGTGAGATTCTTATTGTAAGAACATCAGTCTTAAGAGTAAGAAAACATTTCTTGGTAGCAAGAATTGTGTTCTTGAAGTAAGAAAAGCATTCTTGTTGTAAGAAGATTAATCTTAGAAGTAAGCAAATATTTCTTGACAGCAAGAATTGTGCTCTTGGTGGAAGAAAAGTATTCTTGGTGTAAGAATATTAATCTTAGAAGTAAGAAAAAAATTCTTGGCACCAAGAATTGTGCTCTTGATATAAGAAAAGTATTCTTGTTGTAAGAAGATTAATCTTAAAAGTAAGCAAACATTTATTGACAGCAAGAATTGTGCTCTGGATGTAAGAAAAGTATTCTTGGTGTAAGAATATTAATCTTAGAAGTAAGAAAAAAATTCTTGGTACCAAGAATTGTGCTCTTGATATAAGAAAAGTATTCTTGTTGTAAGAAGATTAATCTTAGAAGTAAGCAAACATTTCTTGGCAGCAAGAATTGTGCTCTTGATGTAAGAAAAATATTCTTGGTGTAAGAATATTAATCTTTGAAGTAAGAATACATTTCTTGGTAGCAAGAATTCTGCTCTTGATGTAAGAAAAGCATTCTTGTTGTAAGAAGATCAATTATAGAAGTAAGAAAACATTTCTTGGTAGCAAGAATTCTGCTCTTGATATAAGAAAAGTATTATTGGTGTAAGAATATTAATCTTAGAAGTAAGCAAACATTTCTTGGTAGCAAGAATTGTGCTCTTGATATAAGAAAACATATTCTTGGTGTAAGAATATTAATCTTAGAAGTAAGCAAACATTTCTTGGTAGCAAGAATTGTGCTCTTGATGTAAGAAGATTAATCTTAGAAGTAAGAAAACATTTCTTGGCAATAAACAATCTTTGCTCTTGATGCAAGAAAAGTATGCTTATTGTAAGAAGATCAATCTTAGAAGTAAGAAAGTATTTTCTAGGCAGCAAGAATTATGTTCTTGAGGTGAGAAAAATATTCTTTGTATAAGAAGATCAGCTCTAGAGGTAAGAAAGTATTTCTAGGCGATAACAATTTTTGCCCCTGAAGCGAGAAAAGGATTCTTGATGTAAGAAGATAAATCTTGATGTAAGAAAACATTTCTCAGCGATAAGCATGTTTGGTCTTGAAGTGAGGAAAATATTCTCAGTGTAAGAACCTAAATCTTGAAAATAAGAAAGCAGTTCTAGGTATTAAGATTGCAGGTCTTAAGTAGAGAAATGCATTCTTGTTATAAGAACAAAAAACTTGAAAAGAAGAAAAGATTTCTTGGCTGTAAGAATTTTGGTCTTGAAGTAAGAAAAAACGTGTTGGTATAAGAACCTAAATCTTAGAAATAAGAAAGTAGTTCTTGCTATCAAGAATTTTGGTCTTAAGAAGAGAAATGCATTCTTTTTGTAAGAACATAAAAGCTAGCAGTAAGAAACCATTTCTAGGCAGTAAAGTTTTGGTCAAGAATACCAGCCTTTAAGTGAGAAATTAATTCTTAGTATAAGAACCTCAGATCCATGTGTCTGAATCAAGAATATACATAGAAAAAAAATCTTACTGCAAGAATTCCTTTCGGCAGTAACCAAGGTCATTTTTATAAGAAAGATTTTCTTACTACAAGAAAAAGCTCAGTAAGTAAAAAATTGCTTAATTCGTGGACAAAACCTTTTTCTTGAATACAGAAAAATTTGCTTGCATGAAGTAATATTTTTCTGTATGTAAGAAAAAACTAGAATACAAGAAATTGCATTTTTGGTAGTGTGTCTGCTTGGAAACTGTGACAAATCACACTCTGTCTCCGGCTTTCATAGGCAATGTATCACTCCCATGGTTCCTTGTGGAACTGGATCGATATCTTCACGCCGCCCTTCCCTATTGATCAGTGCTGTGATTCTGTGTGGAGACAATCATTACTTCTCAATGGTACTCTAATCTACACTCCTAAATTTCTTATGGCGCCACATCAATCTCGCAATCTCTCCGACACACGCGGCCGGACAAAGGGTGTGATTTTTGCTACGGTTAGCGATGGCCAATTTATGGCGTCTAGATCTGTTGGACGTAAAAAAAAGTAAAACAGTGGAACCTCAGACTGAGGATAAAGCATGATCTTTTTTTGTTAGCTATTGAGTGCAATACCACAATCTCTCCGACACACGCACTGAGACAAAGGGTGTGATTTTTGGTTAGCGATTGCAATTTATGGCATCTAGATCTGTTGGACGTTAAAAAAATGTAAAACAGTCGAAACTCAGACTGAGGACAAAGTATGATCGTTTTTTGCTAGTTATTGAAGTGCAATCCCACAATCTCTCTGACACACGCAGCAGGACAAAGGGTGTGATTTTCGCTACAGCTAGCGATGGCCAATTTATGGGTGTCTAGACCTGTTGGTCGTAAAAAAAATGTAAAAAGGTCGAACTTCAGACTGAGGACGAAGCAGGATCTTTTTTTTGTTAGCTATTACTAGTATTAGTGCAATCCCACAATCTCTCCGACACAATAATACTGTAGCTGGACAAAGATCGAAGGGGGATTTTTGCTACGGCTAGCTATGGCCAGTTTATGGCTGTCTGTTGGACGTAGACTGTCCTTATTTATTGATGGTTGCTTCGTGCTGTAAAAGTCTTATCAGATTCATTGATTTTGTTGTTTTACAGTTCAAGCCGAAACAAGAGTATGTTATCTTGCCCATCAAATTAGACTTAGAGAGAAAATATGCTGTCAAACCGTTTTATCGTGTATCAGCATCATGCTTTGTCCTCAGTCTGAGGTTAGACGGCTTTACCTTTTAACAGCACTTACGTCTAGCAGTTGTTTCTCAAAGATCTAGACTGGGTTTTGAAATAGTTTTCACCTCCGTGTGTGAAGGTATTGTTTTTGGTCTGGCAGTTATATATTTTCCATATTCTAGTCACTAAACACATACAGTATTATGTTAATCAAGACCTTATTTTCATAATCGATTAACTGTAATTAATCAAGACATGTCATACAAAATATTAAAAGCAAAGTCTGCATCGGTACTCATTAGAATGTATAACCGACTATAAATGGACATAAAATCAATGTTATTTCCTGGCACAGAGTCCTGACCTTCACTAATGAGCGTGACATGATGCAAGGCAGAAATATAATCATGCGGAAATGAAAGAATGATGAGAAAATATAAGTCTTTTTAGAGAGCCAGCGAAGCAAGAATACCAGAAATCAATACCGAAAGATGGATGGTGACATTACCATTTTCAACCTGACCTGCTTACATTACAATTTGATTTAAACTTGACCTATCATGGAGAAGTTCATCTTTAGAATATACCATTTTCGATTCAAACAACATAAAAAACGTATTCTCCAAGCAGAAGTGTAGATCAGGGGGTGGGGGGGTCGGCGGTAGTACTGTTAAAAATCCCTGCTTGGAGGATAACAAAAAAAAGGTTGCAACTTACATTCGAGAATTTTCATGTATATTGGTTGGTTGCAATTGGTTGGTGAGTTTATTGGTTGGTTGACCTAATACAGCACTAAAGAACAGCTGAGTGCTCAACCAAAATTGTCCAATGAGCCATTGAGTGCACTAGAAGTAGAACTAATGGTAACACTCTCTTCATACAAATGTTTATCATCACAGATGACTGCATGTTCCAATACAGTACTGTAACTGTTACAGCATATAAAAGATTCCAGGTGGGATGGAATTTACGATTTTGATTATAATTATTTTGATACAAACATGTATACAGGACTCGAAAATTTTCTTTCTGCGTACAAAAATGTACCTGCCCCAGACAAACCATACCACTGTACTGCTGGACTTTGAAACAATAAGGGCAGTACTAATCATAAAATGAATCAAACTGATATGACAATGTACATGTCGTAACGTAAGATAAAATTTCAATTCATCATCTAATTATTTTACAAGAGGTTTTTCAATACATCATGACAATCAAAACGAAAAACCCTCAAACACTTGTGTATACAGTACAAAGATCGTGCTGGTTAGGTGCAGGTACATGTACATGTACATGTAGACATAAAAAATACCTGCACAACTCCAATTCTAGTGCAGGTGGTCATGCATTTCAATTTTGAGCCACGAAAGGCAAGCATGGTTCCATTGTAAATTCTGCCAATCTCTGGCTCATTAACAGGACAAGGTCTATCACACAGCAGGCAGGCATTGATTCCTGCTGTACAAATGGTTCTTCAACTCATTTGTGCTGTAAAGGATCGTGTATCGATCCTCATCGTGAGTAATCGGTATACAAAACACATGCTAGGCTTCATCCATAATACTCAATTTCCTAGTTTTATCGGTAATCATTGGAATAGGAAAGGAGGAAAAATGATTTGAATAACTTTTTAGACATAATTCTCTACAAATAGTACAATAGGAAAATATATGAAGCTGCTACCTCAATTGTTTGATTTCTAAAAATATTTAGCCATTTTGTTATATGAAATATTGCTAAAATTTACCACTGTCAGTGACTGTGACTGCTTAGGCTGCAATCTCAAAACATTTTACAGTAGATACCGGTAGTACGTAGTTATGTATTTTTCAAGTTCAGAGTGGACAAGAAGACCACTCAGGGGACTGATAAAATCTGGTCTATGTGAACAGGTGGTCACTATTGACAGGATTCTTCATGCTTGTGTCAAGGGACTGTAAAAGAAGTCATATTGGCCATTGGTGGCCTTGCGTAGAGGTGGTCACAGATTTGACTGTAATTCGACATCATGTGAGATTTTAGAGGGCAACACAAGGGGTTAGTATCCTAATCTGTTAGTAGCAGTTTCGTCCCTTTATGCTACATGTAACTACTTAAAGCATGCTCTTTGACCTTTCAGACCACAGGACTAACACAATGACTGTGTGTGTTGTGTGTCTCACATGACCTGAGGTAACCTTAGGGATTTTCTCTTTTGGGACAAGAGGAGGAAAAATTAGGTCAACTTCAGTCATAAATAAGTGGGACTTGCAGTCACTTGCAATTAAAGACTGCAGTTCTTTTACTGACAAAAGCTGAGGTATACATACCGGCATTAAACTTGATTTCATGGACAGCAGGTTCTCAAGGTAGAGATTAAGAAAAAGCTGACAGGATCTTTCAAAGAAAAATTAGAATCTTTACCTAAAAGAATCCAAAAAAACATTTTGCTCTGCAAAAACTGATTAGCATAATGTCTTTCAACAATTTGAATTCACTTGACACTATAGGATAATTTCACATTTTGTTGTTCATAAATATATGTGTTGTTGTTCATTGTGGAAATTAACATGATTCTTTCCCTTTTTTTTTAGAAAAATATGACTGTGAATACCATAACCATCGGTACCACTGATGCTAACCATCAACATATATGTGAACCTAATGATTTTCAGCTTTGACCTGTACACAATTCATGTACATCTGGACAAGGACCAGGTCATTGCACATTCATGTACCATGATAACATCTCGCCTTTCTGTCAATATTTCCCCAACCTCTTACACTGAAGTCTACTATCTCTACATCTCTTCAAGTATCCTAAGCCTGGTTCAGGAAACATCTTACAGGGTTTGCTGCATCTTACTGTAAATCTTGCACCTTTTGCAGTGGCTATATTTTTGTGGTTTTACAAAAATTAACATGCATTTCCAATGTACTTATCATAACTGTACAATAGAATTATTTCAACTGCACAAGTCTAAATACTGCAAAAACCTCATGTTGTATCTTTCCACCAAATAAAAACATAATTGATTGCAGAAGTAAACAAATTTACAGATCATGATACATTGTACATGTATTATCCATGTAATACATAAAATAGAATATAAAATAGAATTGGAATCATAGCATAATTATGCATCTCACACAACACCAGAAGCCCAAAGAAAAGTGGGCCAATTTTGGGTGTGAATTACAGGGGAGAGGGCAGAGCATCGTCTAAATATTCCTTCTGGGAGAGTTCCATTTCTGCTTTGTACATAAGGCACCTTTGTTGCTGAACAAACCCTCAGGTCTTTTCTATTTATAATGGTGGGAAGAAACGAGGTCAGGTTGGTTCAACGGATAATAGAGCTAAACTGGAGGGAGTCAGTACACATAATATGGATATCTGTCCGTAAAAAAGCTAGCACTCAGGAGCAAAAGTTAGTGACACTAGATAAGGCGACAAACTATAGTTAAGTGAAAAAGAATTGACAGGTTCTACATTTTGATTAGCGGAATCTTTCAAATGTATTGCAAAATCTATTCCAATGAGCTGATTATTGAATATAATTATGGACATCAGCTTACTATGTGTGGTAAAATGCATGTCACAAAAACATACTGATTATACCAATTTCTTTAAAATCATAATCAATACATATTGTCAATAAAACTCCTGCTTTGCTGAGGTATTTTACACTTTTGTAACAGTTACTGTATTGGGCGCAACTTTTATGTCATCAACTCAAATCTGGCTTTACAGCAAGATTTTATACTACGAGAAGATACATTCTGAAAATCCATCCCTTGCGGCAACATTTCAACAGAACTGCAAAGTCACCTCTGCTATCGTCCCGCTACCCAAGTACAAATTCATGTTTCCACTCACGTTATAATCCCATTATGATGGCAGGGATTGGGAGACGGATCCTGTGCTGAGCCCTGATCCAATAAGGAAGGGCTGTGCTTGTCAGGGGTTACGGAACATCATGACGAGGTTACAAATAGGAGGCCCAGTAAATAGCTTCAATAGATAAGTATGATATGGTTTTTCCTCTGAGCCTGACAATCCCAGCAAACCTAACCTGTATAACTATTTGTCAGGGACTACGGAATATCATGACAGGGTTACAAATATGAGGCCCAGTAAATACATGTAGCTTCAAATGTACATAATAATAATATATAATCATGGTTCTTCAAGCCTGACGATAGCTTTAAAAATGTCATAGCAAACCTAGCCTGTATTTGTCAGGGGTTGTGGAACATTATGACAAGGTTACAGATAAGAGGCCTGGTAAGCTTCAATAGTATAGCTTTTCCTCGGGGCCTGTCATATCCATTGTACGATAGGTTTCTGACAGAAAACCTGCGTTTGTCAGGGGGGGGGTGAACATCATGACAGGATCATTACAAATAAAGGGCAAATTTGTAACTATAAATTTAAAAGAATGATACATAAACATGAAAGATACAATACAAATGGAGATACAAATAGTACCAGAAGTTTTGTTGCAGTACCAAGGTTACACAGCAGGGGGCCCAAAATCAACCTTGACCTTAAAGTTTGTCTTTCCTACATGTAGCCACATATCAGATATCATACAATCCATTTAGAGGTTTTTAAGTTATGGTGACCACAAATATCTGATCTAGAAAAACACACAGACAGACACACACACTGACACATCAAAAACAATACCTCCATTTTCCATGGAGGCACAAAACAGACATAATGTGTACGCTATGTTACTCACCACACCAGATGTAGCAGCAGTAGAATGAGCCCAGGCACCACCAGGTCATCTGATCCTACCGACCAACGCCGATTAAACACCACCAGCCCCGGCATCTTCCACCAGATAACGCCCTCCTTACGAACCCAACTGTATCACCCAACTGCAACCAGCTCCCTCTTTGTGCTCCTCCTGGTTTTACTCTTAGTCTCCCCTCACATTAGTGGTACAGTCCATTCTTCTATCTCCTTCTGCCATCCTCCTTATCAAGGTTCCAAGCCACACCTTGCATCGGGAATATTTTCTCGAAGAATTCCTTGCAAAAATCTACCGCCGCTGCATTCTGCTATAAATGGCGGATAAACTTGCTTAGTATTGGTGATGTCTTCTGAGGGCAGAGTGGACAATTTCATTACCGAATGCGGAGGAAAAACCGGCCTCTCCTATTGGCTTGTTCGTACCGGCCTTGAATGAACCCTCTTCATATCAAGCGTGGGCTTATAGACAATTAATTAACGTCATTCTGACATCGCCATGACAACCTCGAGAGGATGAGTCACAGCATCCGCACTGTCTGCATCTTCCACCCACGCGAGAGTTCCTCTTCCAGCCGCATCATCATCGACAGACAGGTGGAGAACACACGCCTGGAATGAAGAAGATAATTTCAAACATGTATTGAATGTACATTTATCATTGACAGTAGACTATAAGGGATGCATGTGTAAGAACAGTTTTGCAGCTATGTCAGTTAAGGTTTCAGGTCAATGACCTATAATAATAACCCTTTTAACATTTTTGTATCATCAAACCAAATCACTGAGATTTCCAGACATAACATGTATCATTTGATGAAGACTCTAATTTTTTAATCACAGCCACTGTGCAATTTTCCCTTGTACAAAGCGAATTCCTTTGATAAAGGAAAGATTTATGTAGCTATAATTTAACTGCTCTTGATTAGAATCTTGAAATTCATAACTAAAATAGTGACGATACTATGAAATCAAAATGCTGTCATAAAAGTAGTCATAAGATTCATCAAATAACACACGCTCAAAATTCCACATAATCTGGTAAAAGAATAACAATCATTTAATAGCTGAACCCCAAAACTTTAAATCCCCTAGTTGAGCATGAGCGATAATCCAGTCTTGCACATGTTCCATTACATGCTGTGAACTGTCATCAGTTGTGAAGAGCACTCTAGGGAACTACTAACATCAACATTACACACAACAATCACTTCAACAACGCACCATCTGGTCAGGGCTTAGGTGCTTGCATGCTCCCAGTACCTTTCATCAATTTGTTTGAATCTATCAATCCACAGCACTCCAAACTGTAACATACACACTGAAAATCCACTTTAAAATCTACCATCTGTACCTAAATAATTGTGTGCCTTGGGTGTATTCAATCAATCCTAGATACTACAGTATGACGTATTCATATGGTATATTACATATATTTACCTTAGTAGCTTTCATATACAATACTGTGAGCTGTAAGATAAATTTGGAATCTACTTTGATACAATTTATCTCTGAAAGATCTTAGACTATCATTTGTCTGCAAGGCAATTTCTCTTTACTGAAGACAGGTTCTATTAATTTTGCTATAACATATGTAGCTCCATCACTTAAGAGGAGTTATTTATTGTTTCTTTAAAGAGATGGCTTCCAGGCGTTAAAATCTGTGGTAAATATGATAGATTAGACCATCTGTTATAGAATTCACTATTTCTTCAGAGTGAGGCCCCACTGAAACGAAATTATGACACTAAGTATACAGACATGTACAAGTAACTGCCACTGATCACAAAAAGATAGTAATGTACTAATAATAAAATCAATTGAAGAATACCCAAATGTATCAAAGTATGATAACAATATCATGTGACAAAAACCTGATACTCAAAATAAAGACCAACATATTATCAGACTCAGAGTTCATAAAACGAAGCCACATAAGCTTGAGAGAAAAATGCCTACCTTTTAAAGAATCTAACATGATATTACAACAGGAATAGAACAGCTAAATGATATACAACCCTTTTTAGTTTGTTCCAAGTATCAAAATACTTTGAACAAACTTTTGAAAGCATCAAAGAGCGAACCCTAAGTAAAAATCAATGCAGGCAGAAAATGTCATCCGTGAAATCAAGTCTCTGTGTTACAACCGAGATGGTTAATGCATCGCAAGCCTGGACTTGACATTTTGATGGAACATTAGATTTTCTGCAACCAGCCTATGCATTTTGTGACCTTGTAGATGCATGTGAACTTGGGCACTTATCGTGCAGAAACTGTTTTGTGTAGCTCATACTTTCAAATGAAGAAACAAGGAATCAAAAATCACAATATTACCTTCAAGTTTGTGAAATGTTCTTTGTGAATTTTTGTGAATATTTCTTGCTAACTCTGTCCATTGTCAATTTTGATAGAACACTATTTTCTGCAACCAGTTTATGCATTTTGTGACCTTGTAGATGCATGTGAACTTGGGCACTTATCCTGCAGTAACTGTTTTGTGTTAGCCTGGGAGCTATCCTCCGTAGTAACCACTGGCTCAATCTTTTTGTTTGCTATTTCAGTGGTTGGCAAGCAAAACGATTGAGTCAGCGGTTACTACGGAGGATGGCCCCCATGGAGGCTAGTTTTGTGTAACTCAAATTTTCGAATCAAGTAGAAGAAATTCGTGAAATATTCTTTGTGAGTTTTTGTGAATTTCTTGTTTCATTTACTCTGTCCTTGCATTTCCTACTAAAAGCTAGCTTGGCCAATTTTTCTATCTTCAATCTTGCCAATCTCTGGTTACACCATCTTCTGCCTCAGACATCTTACACCAAGACACAGAAAACAATACATTTTGTATCTCCATTTCCATGGACTCCGAGGTAATAAAAACTAAGTTATTGCAGCTGGGTTTATTTTCTTCTTGGAAAGAATATGTTTGAAATGTGTGTGATCAATAAAGGGGGTGCTACATTTACAACACATACTCCCCAAGTAGAGGTTCGGCTGGTTTCTGAACAAGCTTGGCTTGGCAACATTTAACGGGACAAAATTGGAAGCCCAACAAAATCGCCTAAAAAGTAAAACACGTCAAAACCCAGCCAGAGCCGAACACTGCTCTCAGAGTAACAACACATACATGTCGCATAACTCTGTATTATATGTGATTCTGATACATTTACTCCCATAAGAGAGCCTGTTAGTGTTACCATTCTGCAATTAGTGCACATCTAATTCATTATGGTAATCTCTCCTATTACCTTAATTAATGGCCCTACAAGCAACATAACATTATGTTACAGTGTGGGTTGGATCATTAAAATCATGCTCACCAGATGTACTGCAAATTGTGCATCCATGAAAATTTCCCAATTGGAACTTTAATTAAAATGTTCAATCCATCAAGATATTCCTACATGTACATGTAAATCATTTGATAGTGATTCAGAAAATAATAGGGATGTTGTAGCTATATGTCTTTATCTCCAAGCAGATGTTTGGGTAAAACTTCCAAACTAGATCACATAATTATAACATTTTCTAAATCCAGACAGATGAGCATGTGATACAGTGATACCAACACATGCACAATCATTTATATTACTATTGTTAGTATAGATTTCATTGGTGCATGCACGGTGATACAAGAAAATGTGTTTTGTATAATAAATATTTAAGGCAATTATTCAATTGCATACAATCATGCAGGACTAAAAAAAGGATTTGCAATCATTCTAATTTTATTTTTCACCAGAATGTCTAGAAACATAACAAACAAGGTAATAAAAATGATGCAACAACCACATTTTGAATAGTACTTTTATTACATTCGTACCTTTGAAATCAGGTATCAAAGACCACTGTGAAACTTGCATACAGCCATTACTTACATAGCACTGTGCCTGAGATTGAATGCATTGATCTTGTGTGGCACACCTTGGTTTCTGTGTGGGGGTCGATGGGCCCTGTATATTTGACATTAAAGATTGAAATCAATCTCAGGATACGGCACAGGGCTGCATGAGGGCCTGCATGCCCCTTTTACGTAGAGCGTAATCGGCCGTTTTAATTTTAGGTAGAGCGTTGACGACCACTCCATATTTTAGCGTAGAGCGTAGGGAGGCTTTTCTGAATTTAAAGTAGAGCGTAGGGTCAGGCTTTCTGAATTTAGCGTATTACGTAGCCGGCCCTCCGAATTTAGCGTAGAGCGTTGTCGGGACCCCCCCATGCAGGCCCTCCTGCATGAGAAATCAACCTTAATGTGAACACTGCCCAGTCTCTATCACAGTGACTATAGAGGGGTACTGTGTGCAGGTCAGCATAATGGCAATGTAAGCCATATTCTATTCAGTTGAATAAGATTTCAAACATTTAAGGCTAGGCTTTTCAATGTCTTTTATCACCCGTGCCAAGCATAACGGCCTTGGTCCAATGAAACATTTGAAAAATAAGGTATGAGTGCATTTCATGCTTTGAAAATGCATGATATACATGTACTAGTAGTACGTCTATGGATGTCTGAGGTTTGGTCTTTTTTAAAGACCATGATATAGCATATAGCCTGAAGTAAAAATCCGTAGCTGTTTTGACGTCAACTACTATATTTTTTGCAGTAAATTTGAACACTAAAACTATTTATACTAAAATTGAGATGTACAAAATAAATGTTGCCCCTAATGCAAAAATTGAGATGTACATAATAAACATTGACCTTTAACACAAAAATTGAGATGTACATCATAAATGTTGATCCTTAATATACGTATGTACACAATCTTGATTTTATAGATGACATTGTGTATTGAACCATCATGCGGTTATAAAATTTAGCATCATGTACCTGTGACCATGTAGACTATCACTAACATCAGAAGGCCTCGCTCACTCAAACAGCTGCATTCTGCCCCAGGACAGGAAATCACTAAGCCATGATGGTCGAAAAGATGCTGCTATTTTTATCTCAGTTCTCCTGGAGGCCCAGCTCCTTTACATCAGCCCACAGAGCGAAGATGGCTCAGAATAATCAATGAGATAGGAAGCGCTCTCTCAGACACTTGGAATACAAATGTACATACAGGGAATAGGTGATAAAGTACATGATGCAAATGATCACCAAAAACCGCTGATAATAGAATATTACCAGTACTCTCACCTCTCAAATAGAAGTACCCCCTGGAACAGAAGTACCCCCCGGACAAATTTTCAAAATGTAATATAAGTACCCCCTGGAATAAAAGTACCCCCCGGAAAATTTCAAAAATCGACAGTCGAGGCTAGGTAAACTGTGTCCATACATGTACAACTGTCACTGTCAGAGGGAAATAAGATAATAAGCAGGTAGGTAACTTATATTTAGTCAATTATGCCATACCTATTAAGTATATAGATATTGAACAGAATAACTGTCCATAGCTTGTTCAAATCATGATGATCTTCCTCGCCTCTTCGTAAAATATAATAGTAATATTGAAAAATTGGGCATAGGTTCCCCGCTATGACCCCTAACCAGGGGCCACGGTGCTTTCAAATTCAACAAGTGAAAATGTACATGATACATGCTTTTTCTACTTGGAACTTGAAGCAAGTGATCAAAGAAAATTGTTATATCATTTTATTATGACTGACAATCAGTGACATATAACAAAAATCTTCAGAGTACTTTTAAAAGTTAAATTTCATTTTATTTATACAGGGGAAATACACCTGATCATGAAATGTACCTGATCATATTTTCTAAAGACATCAACCACAAAAAATATGAACACAGTCCTTCCACAGAAGAAATATGTCTATAAACTTTTGCTCCATAGCGTCGAAAACAAAGTGAGACGCTCGGATTTCGAGTTCCCGCGGTAAATCCCACAATATTGAGTAGAGATCGACTGTAAAAGTAGCTCAACGTCACAGACCGCACATACTAAGAAGTTACCCATTACGTGTTGACACTAGAAACCCGCGATGAACCGCCAAAATTTGGAAAATCTTACGATTATTTAAAAAAATGAACACTCTGAAAATAAATATGGCGCTGTGTGTCTATCGTTGCCCAAAAAATATAATATTTCCATGCGTTTACGGTATCATTTTAAAGATCGGTATCCGCACTACGCAATATGCTGCTAGTTTTACTGTCGCCTTGCCTGAGAGTGGCGGCCATGTTTCGCGATTTCGCGCTGTTGTTTACCGAATCATATCGGACATATTTCTGCCGTTTTAGAGATTTTGTGGCCTCAAAACACATATCACAAGGGAAGTTAAGTTATGATTGTTGTTTTGACGTGTTACATGTCTTCTGCGAACAAATAATTCTTCCGCCGCGCTGCCGATACTACGGATATAGTGGTCAGGAAATTATTATTCCCTGTGTAGGCGAGCACCCTACTGACCATACGTTTTTGATCAGCGTGCTTTGGTTTACGATGTAAACAGAGACTATCAAAGTTATTTATATGAAAATTGTATTTTAAAATGTCAATGTCGCGTCTTATTTTCCGGTTTACTTTGTAGCGTCATAGCGATATCGACCGATATGTTACGAGTGCCGCCAGGATACTTTTCACAAGGCCGTCAAAGCGGCGAGAAAATCAACGCCGGTAGGCCGAAAAATAGCGAATTACGAGCAAAAATACCGGGGAAATATGGGCAGAAAAACCTTAACTTACGATTTTAGAGGGATTCCTGGTTTGCAAAGCCTCAATTTTTCAAAAAATAATAAACGTACCGTCTAGAATAAGAACGTACAGGGTGGAACTATTGGCGAAAAAAAATAAACGTACCGGTACGTTTATTTGAGAGGTGAGAGTATCTGTTTGCGATGATGTGATATGGTCAGTTTATTACCTGTGCAGGCTGTGCTATTGTCTAAGGTAGGGAAGAAACCTGAAAATTTCCTTGTGATCTAAAAAAACAAACATATTTACTTTTTCACTGCTTGGATATATAGAACATCATCTTGTATTAATTAATACGGTAAGTGTAATTGGTAAAAATATATTCTGCATGTCAAACTTTCTACAAAAAGATACGAAATTGGCTTTATATTAAACAATGACTGATTTTACACACATGTTACATCTTGCTGCAAAAATTACTTGAAATCATAGAAACTTGTGATATGAGTGTTGGATATGAAGTGGACATACCCTATTTGTATCTTGCTGCAGTCTCCAACAATTTTTTTAAAATTATTTAAAATGTACATCCCCATAAAAGGTTTTAGATGGAACAGTCTCAAAAGCACAGCTGCATCTGGTTGATAAGAGTAACCATGGCGATGACATGAAGCTCTTGAGAGATGCTTTTTTTTTGGACAGTGCACCTGTGATGGACTCAAACACTTTATTTGGATTTTTCAGCCTTTTGGGACCTTAAGTGCCTGGAAAAGTCATTATCACCATTGATGTTGTGATTTTATGGACTTGGAATGTGTGATGATATCATAGGTTCCATATGTAACAGTTGTGCTGTAATAGAAGAGGGTCTGTATGGGGTGCTATCAATGATGTTTCACAAATTAATACTATAGCTATTCAAAGATAAATATCAACCTTCAAACACTTTAAACATTACTGGGACCGATTAAAATGAAGCCACATTGCATTATAGCTACATGTACATGTACATGTACAGTGATGTACCATTAGCTACTTGAAAAAGCTTCATGTTTCAACTGAATTGAGAAAGACTGATTCTTACTTGCTGTGTTTTGTACACCCCTGCTAAACTCTGTGCTTTGATAGTTACAGAGCCAAGTTTTCCCACAGTCCACTTTAATGTCCCAACCAGTAAGTCAGTTCATCCATCTCTTTCCCATTAACGTCACCAGAACCGTGTTTCACTGACTTTACTGAGACACGTGATACTGTAGCGTGAATAGATTCAGTCTGTGTACTAAACATGCGGGGCATTGAACCCTGCATTGCACTACTTGTCACCGGAAACTTGTATTCACTTAGGACAAGCCGAAACACAATAGTACACTTTGCATTGAAATGCTTGTCGCCCAGGAAATTAACATTCTTTTGTACAAGAACAATGTTACGTTTGTCCCTGTGACTTTGTTGTGGAAGGCTTATGAAGGGGTGAAGAAGAGTTGTTGATGGCTCTCTCCCAAGACTACATATATCTATGCAAAGTAGACACCCTCAAGATTATGCTCTGAGGAACTTTATATTATTCAACTGAACCCCCCCGGGATTCTCTAATGATGTTAGCTCTGTGTTACTGTACGTCATCAAGCACAAATTGGCAAACAAGCCTAATTAGTGTCTGATATACATGTATGCTATATAGCTAATATGCATAAGAAGTATCTTCCTCAAATTAAGGATATAAACAAATATTTACTATAATTTGAACAAATGTCAAGGTTTTTCCCATACTTGTAATGAATCCAATCACTCTGACTTCTCTGAGAGGTATTTTGTTACATTTCCATGTGGGAAAAATTAACTTGTTTAAGGCTACAACTGTTAGAAATATATTTTGTAAACATGGAATGGCAAATTTATCAATCAAATCTCAGCTAGATCATGACAAACAAAATCTATGATACCAATCCCCAAATTATATGCTTAAAAAAAGGGACTGACAATCTGATTGGCAGGTAGAAAATTACTTCAAAGGCTATTGAAAATCAATACATCAGACGTAACAGGAATTTAATCTACTCCGAGCCTAAATGAGAAATATTGCTTCTTTGCACCATTAGTACACCAGACCAGTAACTGTTATGTCAGAGCACTAAAAGGTTGAAGGAAGGTGACCGATATGTACATACATTGCACCTAAAAATGTTTTTTTTTTCTCTCCCCTAAAGAATCTGCGTGTAAATATAATATCAAGTCTGTCTAGGGCCACATTGGATGGGCTTAACTTGACAAAAAAATGTAGGACTGCAGTGCACTACTACAAACCCAAACCTGCAGTCATAACCCTCCAAGTCTAGTACAATAATGTGTGTTGTGAACAGCCTACTAAGTACTGTGGCACTAGGGAATAAGCCAATAGCCCTCAGCTCCTCTCAGCTTGAACCTGACTCACACATTCCATCAAACAAGACAGGCTCTATACTAGGCCAGCTCCCCAAGGACCATCACTATTTGTTTCCCATTGAAATGCCATCATAGTGCTCTAAACTGTACATTCTTTTTAGTAAGAGGCCTCCAGATCAAAGATGGTTACAACTTACATTGAAGATTCAACATAAATCAAGCTCAATGTAGTCTTATTTAAGCAACCTACTGTATGATGTAATTGTATGCTGTAAATACATGTACTTTTGCAGTGGTTTTATCTCATGGTAGGACGAAAAGGGAGGTTTTTGATGAACATGTCATAAATTCACAGTTGAAACAATTCTGTAGCACAGTAGTCATACAAGGGAGACATATTTGGAGTGCCATGAATATAATTTGTGGAAGAAAAAACCCGAAAAGAAAACCACTGCAAATCAGTTTCACAATTTACAGTACTGAAGCTACATGTATCTGCAAGTTGTAACCAGACATATTGAACAGCTATCTGCAAGTTGTAGTTGTTTCTAATTATGAGTCTAAATTCATGTATGTAAGACAACATATGGCATGCAGATAACAGTACGATATATAATACAGTCAGCCGCACAAAACCCAGCTCATAGCGTAATAATTCCATCTATCCATGGCAGCTAAACCTGAGTGTCTCCCTTGAGTCTGTCTCTGAAAAGATATTCCAACAGCAAATCTCCTGACTCCAGACGAATCCTCAACACATCCGATTCGGGTCACGAAATCTTATCATAAGCCTCACTGCTGACAGACAGCTAAGCTCATTGGACTGTAGGCTGATCATGATCAGCGAGACAAAATGGCTTCTCTTGCAAAGTACCATTCATACATGGTATACATGATGAGTGTATGACATGGGCTTTGTTGGTACAGGGAAAGACCTAGGCCTGAAGACTTACCAGAGTTCATTATCATTATGACTTTGCTTTAATCTTATACAGCAAGCAATTTGACAGGGCAGAGGACGAAAGACTGAGAGTGAACCTAACTGCATGACAGTGCAATTGTCAGGTGTTAGCCTTAGAAGTTCTATGGATTTGAAGAATATGAAAAAGTAAACCTTGAAGTATTAGAGGGAATAAAAGTCGGCTTGAAGTTGAAGGACGCTGCCAGGCTACTACACCATGGGGATCATACTATTCTCATACCCTGCTAGATAACACAAGTGTCGAGATATATCTGTCTGGTATAGCAATGCACCAGTGTACTATATAAAACAGGCAACAACCTTATACCTTGTATGAATGAAACATAAGCCTGGTATCGCTATAAAATGTAACATTATCTTTTAATCACCCTTGTAAATCCATAGACCTCATGGCGAGGAGAGATAAAATTTCTTTCAATGGACTTCAATAATTTTCTCAACAGAAAGGAACTTGAATCATCATATATAGATCCCTATGGATTATTCACACATTTTGAGAATACAAGCACACAGCATGGACATGTGTGTATATATGGATGTATTCTTTCTGGGGCTTAAAATACCATCTATTAAAGCCGCACCCATTATCGCTGCATCTGTAATTGCAGACATTACAATTGATATATGGTTGTGTGAACACCTTTCAAGGGTCCTCTTGGGTTTTACAGCTATTACTATTCCAGGATTAATTCTGCGCAATCACAGATCCATTGACTGTGACATCTACTGATAATGCATTTTCAGGAGACCTTAGCTGCCTTATAATTAAGTCAGGGTGTGGGGATGGACAATGTCAATTACAGCAGTTGCTACTTCTTGTCTTAATAAAATCAGTGCATCAATTTCAAGGGAGACATGAAATTCATTTGCTGAGTAATGGATTTATGACGTCAAGGAAATGACAAAATTATTTGATAACCCATGGGGTTCTGGAGACATCAGTGGTAAGGGACAAACCAGTACTGCTTATGGGGGATGCAGAAGTCAAATTCAACATTGTGTATTACATCATATATTCCAATATATTCTATGATTAGACAAAGTACCAAACTCTAATAATCATATGTTCCTAGGCTTTTTTTAGGGGGGGGGGTGACAATGCTGATTTCAAACCTTGTAACTTTGAATTGATTTCAGAATTTCTAGTAACAATGTCCTTAGCCAGCTAGCTATACATGGTTGCCTACCTATTACCAATGACAATAAAATAAGATACCTTTGAACCCAAATAAAGATTACGTATTATAAAATCGTTTGCTCTTTGAACTTTGCTGATCTCTAAATTTTTGCCAAAGAGCCTGGACAATCTTAACCCCAGCCAATACCGGTGTAGTATAAGAGGATCAGTGACACGAGAATGCTCAGTCTGTTGGCCCTCAATCAATAAAACATACTTGGCCCATACCACAGATTTATTTCAATGACTGTCTTTGAAACTAGATTCTCTGATATCTTGAGTTCCTTATAAGCTATAGAAGAGCATGCTTCAATGATTGAGATCCTTGATTTAAAATTTATGTGGTGCAGCGTGCTGTTTCCAGCTCTAGATTTTTTCCTGTTCCACTCAGTGGTTGGAAGCCAATGTTGTTGATTTATCATTGTCAAATCTGTCATCTTAAGCTAAACGAAAAGACAGTTTCATGAATTTCATGTCAAGAAGGTGTTTAGGTTTATTACACCGACGGGGTGGAATTTTTGCCCGTTCTAACAACCAAATAGCCCTTGTGCAGCCATTTCAATAATGCAAGGTCTTAGATTTCCATTGATACTGGCAAATCCAAAGCTGCAGATGAGAAATGCTTTTCATAAGCTCCTTCATTTTAAAGTAAATGTTTGAAAAGATGGCTTTTGGATCATGAAATATTTAGGCCATGCAATGACTTACATTACTGTAATAATCCAACTGCTCAGTAAACAAAAAGAAACCCAATACTGCAATAACAACACACATAAGGCACAGAGCAATATCGAATAAGCAATAAAACAGATTGATTTACACAAAATTTATTTCCCGTGCCTATCTACAAAGCTCAGCCACCCAAGCCAGGTAAAAGGGATGTTTTTCTTCACGTCTGGCTGCCTCCTATAATAGCAGGTCCTTAGATGTATTCTGTACGGTCCCTTTAACCTAGACGTCACGCCTACTCGCGCAGGTAGATCGCATTTCCTACTCCTTTCTTTCCGCCGCCCCGCCTACAATGGCCCTAAAGCCTGTACCCACTCAGCCTAGTTAACGAACCTGGGCAAAAACAACACTCTCGCTTGTCTAGAGGAATAGGAAACGCGGAGAACTGCAAATTGTGTCCATGCCTTCCGCCCTACATGCCAGATTTGTTATGGTTGTTGTACAAATTGCCCGGGTCACGTAGAACAGTAAAGGAACACGGAACCAGGGGAAACAGAAACTGGGTGACCTAGAAGAAGAGAATGCATGGCGCAGTTTCACACTCCTGGTGTAAAGTA
Source organism: Branchiostoma lanceolatum (assembly GCF_035083965.1). NCBI lineage: Eukaryota > Metazoa > Chordata > Leptocardii > Amphioxiformes > Branchiostomatidae > Branchiostoma > Branchiostoma lanceolatum. Next base: position 11,646,364 of record NC_089737.1, read on the forward strand.
ATCCTCTACATAACGGCCGATATGACAAACTGCACGACACACGCGGCTTTGAAGTCGAATATCTGAATTCTAGACCGGCGCTAGACCTGTGACTCATCGTATAGACAGACGGGCCCCGATATTTGAGCAGTGTGTTTCCGCTTCTGTTTTAGAAATGGGACATGGGAGAAAAATCTGCATTGTGTAGCTAAATCCTAACACTGAAATAGAGTATATGAATAAGGCATGTGTCTCTGTAACTGGCACATATGTGCGCATCGAGTTGTGTGCTATATGGTTTCAATGCAGCTAACGTTGCGCTGTTGTTTACATCCTACAGAATATCTATGCAAAAATGATGATCGAAAATCTACAACACAAATCAGCAAGAATACACTACCTTTAGCTCACAGTGTCGTACCTTGAACAGTTCCCAAGAGATCGGCGTTTAGAGGAATCCCCGTGCGATTTCCAAGCGAAGAAAGCGGCACCACAACATTCCCACACACCACACCGCGGCGTCTGCTTGGGAAATGAGCTGACATAACCTTTAACCCCGAATATCCCATTAGCCTCTGCCTGGAAGGGACGACTTTATCGTAGGAAACAGACTCTTTCCAAATTACATGTTCAAAAAAAGAAATTCAATAAAGAGAGACAGCCTTATACATTAGAATTTTGAATCTTTCTTTCTTTAATGTTAAGAGAATAGACATTTTCTATATTAGCTTAGATTTTGTCATAATCCTTTTTTTTGTGTACATGTTTATATTTGAAGATCCCATACACCCCTACCGCTCGGGTCGACTTTGTGCCAATCCAACATGGTTCCCCTCATGTTCGTTTGGAATTTCGGAGCCTCGTATTTCGCGTTTTCTTCCTTCAATACGTAGCTCTTTACTAGGAAAGTGATACTTGTTGATACACGAAGGTACGTAGACTAATGTCACCAAATTCTTTTGAATTTTCTCTTTGTGAAGTTGAAATATCGAGGAGCAAATATTCCTGGGGGAGGGGCAGGAAAATTCTGTGTCCATACGTATTGCGAAACAAAGCAGAGATCGCGAGTATTAAGACTATCATGCCTTACCACCATTGCCAACCACTTAAACAATGGTCTTAACTTGACAAACTAGCAAGCTGGTATTCTCTGGAAGCCCCTCGCGATCGGGATCTTGGAAACATGAATCAAGGAAGTTAGAAATGTAGTTTTCAAATAACCTCCTTTTCTCCTACAGATCATCGCTTGCTGATCCGACCTGTAAGGAACCCAGATCAGATATTGATGCTCCAACAGTTGCCTCACAATCCTCAACATAAACATTAAAAGAAGGAAGACGTTAAAATTATTACGCGGAAAAGCATAAATCAAACATGTGGACAGTTTCTGAGGAGAGCCGCCACATCCTACGCACAAGGCTTGAGAATCTGTGGTCCTTTCTTCAGTCCAAGCCTGGCCTCATTAATGCGCATCTTGTAGACTTCTATACTGAAAACACCTGGGACAGACTGGTGCCAAAGGAACTTCAAGACGAGCTGCTGTCTCTTTCTGACTCTGATCTTGCCTCATTACCAAGTTCAAACAAACTTGAACGGAAAAGACGTGAAGCAACAGAAACTGAAGATAGCAAACAAGGGGACAACAAAAGTACTCCTTCATCACCTAATGAAAGTTCAGAGTCAGGTCCTGCCATAGGCAATGCAAAGGCTACAGAAAATGTTTGTGGCAACTCTCAATGTCAAAAAGGCTGCTCACCTCTTGAAAAGAGTAGGACAGAGGCCCAACAGTTTGCATTGAACAATTCAGGGATCTGTGCAAGTCTTGAGGACGTCTGGAAGACACTTGGAGTTGATTATAAGGAGGAAGACAAGCCGAGGTTTGTTAAGGAGCACATGAATGTGAAGAAGTCCCACGAGGTGGAAATACTGTCAGGTGTGGTGGCAAGGTTGTGTCAGGTGTGTCAAGTAGATCAGGTAAGAAACAGTTTTAAATGTTTTATATCTGATGATGATGATGGCTGCTTCTTCGCTTCGTGTCAAGCTCTGAGTCCCAGAATCAGTTAGTGTCGCAGCTCTCCTGCGTTCTCGCGCAGGTCTCACGTGACAGGCTCAGTTCTCGCGGTAACAATTCCGTCATATGCTGCCTGACGTCTTCATGTGTGGCTGAAGATCACTGGGAAGGTTGTCCACCTCTGCAGGCTCTTCTGTGGCTGTGTACTAGTAGCCCAATCCTCGATCTACTTTATATCTATGAACAAATTAATTATTATGAACATTTTCCACATTATATTCTTATCCAATAATCTATTGCCCTATAGCTAGTCTTAACATTTTACAATCAAATGACTTTGCCCTGTTTGCCATGTTTCAGGTAGTGGACATTGGATCAGGTAAGGGATACCTAAGTGAGTGTCTATACCTGCAGCATGGACTGACTGTCCTGGGAGTGGATGCCTCAGACTCAAACACACATGGGGCAAAGAAGAGGAGCCAACTCCTAGAGAGACAGTGGACTGGATTGGTCAACAGAACAAGAACTCCTGCTAATAACAAATGTAGCAGTGTCAGTGAACCAATCAGGGAAGCTCTCACAAAAAACAGTGAGAGTGAAACAGCAGGCAAGAAATCTTGTTCTGCAGAACATAGTTGTGATACCACACAACAAGAAGTTAGTACAGAATCTACATCACACAAGCAGACTAAAAAGAAGACTAAGTGTTCAAAAACTAAAAACAGAGAGACGAGCAGCAAACCAGGATCCTTTACTCCAACCACAGCCTTCATCCACCCTGACACAGACTTGGCTGCTTTGGTTGGGGTTAGAAACAGTGATGAAACACCAGAAGGTTTGAGGGTGAGTATCTTGGATTTGCTGCAGTATTTTGATTTGGTTTTATTATAAGATCTTCGTTGGTGACACAGCACTATTCTTTGTAGTATCTTGACTAATGATTCTTGCTTTAACAAACATTTCTTGTATAAAAGTTCATCTGTGTTAGTGAATGGCATTATGAACATGATAGTGTAAATGCATTTAAGTTTGCGTGGTTTTTATTTCACGGTAGGGAGAAAATGCGATGGTTTTAATTTAAGTTCGCGTTTGAAAGAATAGTAGCGCTACAGCCATAGGTGGCCAAAAATGTTCGTGGTGGTTTTAAGTTTGCGCTGAAAGCTCACCGCGAAAACCGTGAACATAAAACCACTGCAAACATTCCTGCATTTACAGTAATTCCTTGCCTTTGTTTTTGCCAGACATAATTAAGTCCTCATTTAAGAATGCTCACCTGCAGTGACAGCTGTCTTGTGGTATTGCTCCATTTTGTGACCTGACCTGGGTTCTGTGTGTTCCAGTTGCTGCTGACAGGTCTGCACACGTGCGGTGACCTCTCCCCCACCATGCTGCGGCTGTTCGTGACCTGTCCCCAGGCCACAGTGCTGTGCAGTGTTGGATGCTGCTATAACATTCTCACAGAACAGGAAGAGCCAGGTATCCTCTTTTTTTATTACCCGATGTTGATACATCTTTTTCTTAGCTTTGGAAGTCCAGACTACAATGACTTGAAGAACATGTGCAAGAGTCAAACCTATGCATCAGGAAATAGAGATAGGATAACTTGTATATTAGAATAGAAGTAGATTAATAAATTAAGCTCAATTGTCATGCAGGTTTAAGATCAAATTTATACTATCTGTGAAAGGTTCAATGTTTGGTACTTTTAGAATTCACTTTAAAGCAATACCAGTCTTTAATTTATCAATATATGTCCATTGTGTCTGTATCTGTATAGCCAGTATAACCGCCATTTGACGTAACACACCAGCTTATTGTAAATGAAAATGTTTGCACCAATGTTATCTTTTGATAGGTGCACAAGAGGAGAAGTATGGCTTCCCTCTCAGCCAGGCGCTACAGACTAAAGGAGTCCATCTGGGCCGCACAGTGCGTATGTTGTCGTGTCAGGCTGTGGAGAGGATGAGTGCAGAGGGACAACTCTCCGCCATGTCTCTGTTCTACAGGGCTGTGCTACAGGTCATTGTCAGGGACAAGTTTGGGGTTATAGACAAGTGAGTCCATCTGACAGCTTTTTGATGTTTCAACCTAAGGCCACACCAATTTAATTTCTTGGTTAACGGCATTAAAAAAAAATGCTACATTGGGAAATCAACATGAAAACAGAACCTCAGAGGAAAGTTTGTACTTTGGCACACACAGTTTCTGGGAGTGAACAGGGTCAGGTGCAAGTTTTCACCCCAGCCTTCTGTTTTAATGATGTCCTTGTGCTAAAATTTTACAAAAAAGATTCGTTAACCAAGAAATTAAATTGTTGTGGCCTTACGGTTGACAATGTCTGTCATTTTCAAGATTGGATCTTTGCTTGCAACACACAAGTACTGGTATAGCTGTTACTGTAATGCATTTAAGTTTGCTTGGTTTTTATTTTGCACTAAGGTGAAAATGGAGTGTTCACTGTGTTTTTAAGTTCACGGCAGTGCTATAGTCACATACTGCTACAGTATTGGACAAAAATGTTTGCGGTGGTTTTAAGTTTGCAGTGAAATGGTCGCCGCAAAAACCGCAAACATAAAACCACCAAGAACATTTCTGCATTTACAGTATTACAGTTTTTTCAATGGCATAGATATGATTTAGGGAAGTATGGAATCAATATGATAGTGCTGTGGAACTCCTGCTCAAACTAAACTTGAAGGCATCTTCTGTTGCACACTGTTCTCCATCAGGGATTTAATTATGTTAATCTCTACCACGTGTCTGCTCTTGAATTTTCTGTATGGTTGTCTTTTTTTTATTAAAGGAGCAAAACAGTTGGAAAGGTGGCAGCAAAGAGTAAAGGTTTTGTTGACTATGTGAGACAGGCCCTGCGGAGGCTACAGTTGGACGATGCACTCCTTTCTGATGAGGAAATCACCAGCTATTTTGAGCAGTACCAGGGAAAGTTGAGACAGCTACAGGCATTTATACAGGTGATTTGGTTCATTGTTATTTCTGTTTTCTTCCGACTAAGCAGATGTTACTAGCAAGCTCTTTGTCGGTTTGTGAAGTAACATACACATTGCAAATAAGCTTACTTTGGATTTTAGAGAATATTTGAAATTTGTGATAATATGTTTTGAGTGAAATGTTTGTATGTCTATATGTATGTTATGAAAAAAAAAGATGGAATTATGTTAATAGAAGCATGTCATTTTGATATACATGTACTTTTATAAACCTGCACTAAACATCTAGTGATGACAGGAAAATGGAGGCTTCTACAAGATGCCTTTGAAATGTAGTAAATGACTCCACGCCGTACCTTATATACAAGGCAAAATAGCATTGCAAATTGTACTGAATTCGGTTCATAAGATGATAATTTATTTTTTTTATTTTCTGTCCGTCCTTTTTCAGCTACGTGCCTGCCTTGCACCTTGCATAGAAGCCTTCATCCTGCTGGACAGGCTGTGCTTCCTGCATGAACAGCCAGGGGTCTCCCATGCTGCACTGGTCCCTGTGTTTGATCCTGTCATTTCTCCGAGATGCTATGCCCTTGTAGCCATCAGAAAATGATTGATGAAAGTTTACGTTGTCTAAGAATGATGAAATTTGTTTTATCATACTTTTCATCTAAATAAAGAACACATCCTTTTTTTTTATTATAAGCCAACGTGACTTATATCATTGACAAAAACAAAGACAAAGCCAATATCTTCATACATCTCCAACTTTTATGCTCAAGACTATTCTAGGTTTAGGGGGTGACTGGGGGTCAGAAAAATTTTGACCATATTCCCCCTATAGACTTAACCTGCCAACACCCTTATATTGAATTATACAAGAATATACAAATACATACAAATACAAGAAGAATAATTGTAAGACATTTTTCAAATGAGTAGATATTATAAGTCCCTATTATAATTGTACATAGAGCCCATCAATGACATTTTAGCCTATCTTTTTAAAATTTCTTTCCTTGGCAAGTACTGGAGTTTATGCCCATCAGTAGTAAGGTCCCATACGTAATAACACGTCAGAACAGGAATGTTATTTCTTTAAAATATCTTTCATCTTTTCTGACTGACTAAAATAGTTGTCAGCCTTCCCATGATCACCATAGTTCCGCCAGACAACACCTAGGTTATGAAGAGAATTTGCAATATCTAGATGTACAACGCTCTCACCATAGATACTTTGCCTCATACGTAGTGACTGTTCAAAATACTTGACTGCCTTCAGGTGGTCACCGAGGCTATTCCAGACAACACCCAGGTTAAAAAGAGAATTTGCAATGTCAGAATTTGCATTTCTCTCACCATAGATACTTTGCCTCATCCGTAGTGACTGTTCAAAATACTTGACCGCCTTCAGGTGGTCACCGAGGTTATTCCAGGCTCCGCCCAAGTTGTTAAGTAACTTTGCAATGTCAGGACTTGCAATTTTCTCACCATGGATACTACGCATCATTCGTAGCACCTGTTCATAGTAGTTGACTGCCTTTTTGTAATCACCAAGCATAGTCCAGGCGAAACCCAAATCTTTGAGTAAACGAACAATGTCAGGATGTGCCGTGTTCTTACCATGGATACTCTGCGTCATCTGAAGTGACTGTTCAAAATGGTTGATTGCTTTCCTGTGATCACCTAGGTGACGCCAGGCGTTACCTATGTCGTTCAGAGACTCGACAATGTCAGGATGTACAGTATTGTCACCATGAATACTCCGTCTCATCTGTAATAACTGTTTAAAGTAGCTGATGGCCTTCCTGTGGTCACCCAGGTCTGTCCAGATGGCACCCAAGTTGTTGAGTAAACAAACAATATCGGGATGTGCAGTGTTCTCACCAAGGATACTCCGTCTCATCTGCAATGCATAATGATTGTTCAAAATAGGTGACTGCCTCTCTGTGATCACCAAGGTTCATCAAGGCGTTACCCAAGAGGTCAAGTAAAATAACAATGGTTTGATGTGCAGTGTTCTCACCAAGGATACTCCGCATCATCCGTAGTGACTGTTCAAAATAGCTGGCAGCCTTTCGGTGATAACCAATGTAGCCCCATGTGTTACCCAAGTTGAAAAGTGACAATGCCACATCAAGATGCGCAGTGCTCTCGCCGTAGATACTTTGCCTTATCTGTAGTGCTTCTTCGTAATAACAGATAGCCTTTCTGTAATCACCAAGGTGGCTCAAAGCTTCGCCCAATTTGTCAAGGGTCTCGGCAAGGTCAGGTTGCGCAGCACTCTTACCATAGATACTCCGCCTCATCTGCAGTAATTGTTCAAAATAAGTGATTGCCTCTCTGTGATCACCAAGGTTCATCAAGGCGTTACCCAGGACATTGAGTGAAAGAGCAATGACCGGATTTCCAGTGTTCTCACCATGGATACTGCGCATCATCTGTAGTGACTGTTTAAGATAGTGCGCAGCCTGTTTGTTATTGCCTCGTTCGCCTAAGGCGACGCCTAAGTTTAGAAGTGACGCGGCAGTTTCAGGATGCACAGTGCTGTCACCGTAGATACTCTTATTCATCCGTAGCCCTTGTTCGCAAAACCTGACAGCTTTTGTGTAATCCTTAAGGCTCCACCATGCGTTGCCCAAAAGGTTTAGTAGCGAGGCAATGTGAGGATGGGAGGTGGTCTTGCCGTGGATGTTCTGATACATCTGCAGTGATTGATTATAGTAGATAACAGCCTCTCTGGTATCACCGAGGTCATTCAAGACGCTGCCCAAGTTCATAAGTGTCGCGGCAATTTCAGGATGTGTAGCATTCTCACCATAGATTTTCTTTCTCATTTTTAGTGACTGTTCTAGATAAGCGACGGCCTTACCCTGATCACCAAGATTTGCCCATGCGACACCTATGTCATTGAGCGAATGGGCAATGTGTGAATGTATAGCACCCTCACCATAGATAGTCCGCATCATTTGTAATGACTGCTCATGATATCCCATGGCCTTTTTGTAATCACCAAGGTCACTATACGCGGCACCTACGTTGTAAAGAGATACTGCAATATCAGGATGTGTGGTGCTCTCAGAGTAGATACTCTGCCTCATACATAGTGACTGTTCAAAGTAGAGAACAGCTTTTTTGTTATTGCCAAGACTCCGCCAAGTTTTGCCCAAGTTGTTCAGCGACGAAGCAATGTCAGAATGCGCATTTCTCTCGCCATAGACATTCCGCCGAATCCGAAGTGACTGTTCAAAATAGCGGATGGCCGGCCAATGATCACCAAGTTTCAGGGAGGAGTTACCCAAATTGTTTAGCGACTTGGCAATGTCAAGATGTGCGGTGCCCTCTCTGTAGAGACTCTGTGTCATATATAGCTGCTGTTCATAGTAATGAAATGCCCTTTTGTGATCACCAAGTTCACTCAAGTTGTGCCCAATGTTGTTGAGTACGCTGGCAATTTTGGGATGTGCAGTACTCTCGCCGTAAATACCTCTCATCGTCTGTAGTGCCTGTTCGAAATAGCTTGCGGCCTTTTGATGATCACCAAGTTTGCTCCAAGCCCCACCTAAATTGTTAAGTGAACCAGCAATGCCGGGATGCACGGTGCTCTCACCGTAGATAGTCCGCTGCATCTTCAGTGACAGTTCGTGATAATTGACGGCTTTTTTATGATCACCGAGGCTACTCCAGGTTGAACCCAAGCTGTTCAGTGAATTAGCAATTCCAGGATGCGCGGTGCTCTCACCATAGATATCCCGCTGCATCTCCAGTGACTGTTCAAAATAGAAGAGGGCGTCTTTATAATCACCAAGTTCGCTCCGCACTTTACCCAAGTTGCCAAGTTGAGCGGCAATATGAGGGTGTGTACCGCTCTTACCATAAATACTCCGCATCATGTCTAGTGACTGTTCATAATATTCGCGGGCCTTTTGCTGATAACCAAAGCAGTCCCAGGTATAACCTAAACTACTTAAAGACTGAGTAATTTCAACACATGCGGTCTTCTCGCCATAAAAAACCCGCCTCATCTGCAGTGCCTGTTCGTGGCAGCTGATAGCGTTTTTGTAAACACCAAGGTCAGCCCAGGCGTTACCTAAGTCGTTAAGTAAATAGGGAATGAGAGGGTGAGCAGTACTGACGTTCCGCATTTTCTGTAGCGCCTGTTCACACAATATTCATGGGCCTTCCTGTAATCACCCAGGGAACTACAGGCCTTACCCAACATCATAAGTGCAAAGGCAATGTCACGATGTTCATCAGTTTCCAGTGCCTGTTCCGCGCATGTTTTCATGTTTCGGTAATCACACAGACCATCATAGACTATGGCTTGGAGTATTGGAGTATCTGAAAATAAGACTGGGGGCTCTTTTGGTTTCCGGCTATTGGCAAGTTGGGGAATAAAATCCTCAAAGGGCTTTGCTGTGTAATAGTACCTCATTAGCTGTTTTATATTTGAGAAATAAAATACTTTCTTTAATTGCTTCCCAATGTCTGGCTCTGTATTTACTGACGGTAAAGCCGACATGTTTTCCACTTGCCCACCGTTGTTCATGTATGTCCGCAGCCTCAGTTCGGCTGAGATACTGACAAGCACCATCAGATGGTGTTCATTCTCAGAATTGATGACTCTGTTCTCGCACAATCTATGAATGATATCCCAGATTGTGCACGTAGTTGTTTGTATGCCACAGAACTGTGCCCAATAAGACACTGCAAGACTTGAAAAACGGTAAATATCATTCTTCACATTCAACAGTCTGGATTCATGAGCATCAGTTCTTAATGCTTGACTATTCTGATGTGGTGATTTCTGTGCTAATAAGTGTGAATTGATCCAATCATTTTGTTGCAGTGTCTGGTTCCACGAAGCCATATATGCGTTTACCAATGCCCGGTGCCCCTTGATCAAAGAAACATTCCTCAGGACACTCGCGAGATGGTACCCCTTCTTCACATCTGTCATAAAGTTGTCAACCATAAGCCTTGTCATATTGCTTGGTGTGTGGATAAGTTCAAGTGTCTTACCCCTGCCCAGTGGAGTCTTGCATGCATTCGGCATAGCTCCATCAAACGCAAATCCGTGTGGTGTTAAAGAGTCATAGAACCAATTCTTCATTGGGTCATCCGAGTAGAAGTCATTAAGCGACTTAATCGCCATTGCTGGGAGAATAGTTTCTCCAAGATTGATCACTTTGAGATGCAGGTAATGAGTGAGGTTGCGGAAATATTCGATATTGTTCTCTGTTTCCTTTTCTATTAATATAGCAAATTCCAGATCAGAGTATGGGGTTGCTAACCCTGTGGCCTGTGAACCCAAGCCTATCATGGCGTACTTGCAGGGAGGGGGACCCATTACCTCCATGCATTCATCTACAAGGCAAGCTATAAACGTTCTTCTCTGCTGAACAATCGTATCAAACAAGGCTTTGACTGCTTCAGCTCTTTTCCTTTCCATTTCTTTTACATTTGAGTCCTTATCATCAAGGCTATAAGGGTCTATTTCTTGCTCGATTCGTCTGATCTCCTCTTGTACATAGTCCCTGCTTTCCTTCAGAGTCAATTTGTGTTTCTCCACGTCATCTGTATCTGCAGTTTTCTCGATGCCGAGCACGTGTTTAGTAAATGATTTACTTGTTTCCTGAATTGTTTGTTTGATGTCTTTGCTCTCTTTTGTGCTTGATCTTACCAGTGCCGCGTTACAGAGTGCTGCCGCCTTGGTGAAATCTGCCCCGTCTTTTGACTGCATTCCTTTCTTTAGATAGACCAAGCTCAACTTGTAAAGGGGCTCTGACTCTATCCTGTATTGATTTGTTGTTGAATCTGTGTGAGGCAACAATCATTAGAAATTACAGGTCTCAATGATATATTGTGTTTTCTCATATCTGCTGTTTTGACATTTTGATTTCTATTTTGAAAACATCATAGTTCCGTTTTGGGCCAAAAGAAGTGTCGTTTACATGTACTTCAATTCAATGAGACTAGGCCGTCGTCGGGGGGTGTCCCTGTGGTGTAGTGGCCTGAGCCTTTGTCTCTCACCACATCTGGTTCCAATAACATGGATCAGAAGGTCTGGGGTTCAAGCCCCAAGTAGGACATCTCTGGACAAGAGGCGCATTGAGTCATACCAAAGACTTGATAAAAATGGTACATACTTGTGAAACAGTATGGAAGTTAAACACACTTTACTGCCAGTGGACTAGCCCCCTGCTACAGTGATTGCACAACAGTGTGGCCCAGGGCTATGAAACGGAGATGGGCACCGCCTTATACATCAATAATGGTGTGGGAGGATTTTAACTTTTAACTAAGGCCGTCATCGACATATGCTCGAGTTTGCCCACACCGTCTTTACACAAGCATTCATAAAATCACGGAAAAATGGATATCGTAGGCTTTTGTGTCATTATATTGAGGTCACACTGATGGGAAATTCAATGGAAGTGCGAATGTACAGTCACGTTTTGATAACAAGATTTTGAAACCAGGCCCCTCGAACTAGTATCAACCAGAGTGCTGCACGCCCAAAATGAAATTGTTGCGTTATGTTCGCTAACCCTTGAAACCCTCATATTAATGTAATCGAAAACTTACATTTCACATGAACAGACTTGAGTGCCGCCGCAAAGCTCTGTTCTGCAATGTCAAGGTTCCCTGTCTGCATGGCATTGCAGCCCTGCTGTAGGTGCTCATTGTATGTACTGTAAAATGAAATTACAATTGATATGAACGAGGGAGGAAGTTGAAATCCATATCAAATACACCTGATAAGCCTGGGGTAAACTGAATGGACGGTAAAGGGGATACGGACATGTGTACGACAGAAAATGTCGTCCTTACGACTTGTACTTCTTGCGATTTGCGCGTTTAGAATAAAGTTATACTGAGCTTTTGCAAAGAATACATATATCATAATTATGTAGGATCAAGCACAAACTTTTTATATATATTTTCATTGCTCAAAACCATTGGTACATTCTCCTCATTTTTCATCCGAAATATTCTAAAACTAGCAAATCCGCATCATTACGTTATCAACATTTTGTTTGGAGTAGCGGACAAGCCTGTCAGTATCTTTTTGGTCCCTATTGGGTCTGTAAAAAGCACTACTCATCATGATATGTTATGATAAAGCGAATCTTGTTTGTGGTACAAATGTTTCATCCCGACCTCAATAACTACGCACCTGCCAAAATTCAAACAAATCCATCACAAGCATCTTGAGTTATAGGTGCGAAAACAAACGCGACCGGAAACAGTACCCTATTGAAGCTGAACATCCTTCCCGGAGGTAATAAGCAATTTTGCAATTCAAGCAATATCTATGACTGGCGATGAAATACTTAAACAAACAATAGCCTTGAAATGAACTGTTTGCATGTATAGTAGTCATTAAGGTGGAAGTATTTACCAATATAATACATAACTAATATAATGTAATAATGAAATAAACCTAAACGTTTGACAAAACTTCATGTATTCCAGATTAGATTTACAAGCTGTATAAGAATACATAGTCTAAACCTGTTACAACTACATGTACCTCACCTGCTGAATGGTTTAACGGCTTTTTGATCTCTGATGGCTCCTCCTTCATCTAGACCATGACTTGTGTGTCCGGTTGTTTTTTGAGACTGTGGATATCCGGATATACACATAAGTTAAATTGATTATATCATGAACGTTATTGCTACCAGTGTGAACGTTAGGGAGGGTATGGTAGATAATGTTGGCGTTGATCGCATAGAGTCCCAGTAACGCCCCCGTAACATATACGAAATTCAGCTCGGCCGACGTGTTGGCGAGCTTCAAATGGGCATTTTCGGCCGTACGGCCGACGGCCTGTCGATCACGCCGGCTTCGGGCGATTTTTAAACATCAAGTTGATCCAAATATTGGCATTTTACCAGGTTAGTCGATTCTGACTTCGTCCATGTCCAATAGATGGTACCATCTCATGGGAGATTTGTAGTTATTAGTGTTCGACGGACGTCGCCCGAGATTTTCATTGGAAAATACGGTCGACGCTCGGGCGATTTTGGAATTAGGCGAGCTAAGGGCGATCTACAAATTCGGCCGAGGCTCGCGTGAATTGTGACGCGGGTTAAGGACAATTCAATGATAAAGCAGTGGAGGTATATAACTTTCTGTGCATCTGTAACAAACATTTAGCTATTGACATCTTACCGCTTTATTGGCATTTGTTGAAGCTGGTAAGCTAATAGCTGTATGTTAATTGAACACACTTACATTTGGTGCAGTTGTTTCAGGTGTAGCTCCTTGCCCTTGTTCCCTTGGGCCATATTTTCCCCTTGGTATAGAAGGTGCACGTGTTGGCAAACAATCTGGTCTGCGCTTTGAAACTTCATCAGGGTCGTGACTTTGCAGCTTAGGCAAAGTCAGACCATCATCAGACTTGTACCTCGAAATTTTCTGATTATTCTGGCTTGATGTCTTAAGTTTTGGCAGCCGGAGGTCCATATCGTCTTTTCCCTTCGCACTGCCGGACATCTGTTCACCCTCATTGTCATTGTCGCTTCGAGACACCTTCTTTGAATTACGTTTCGGGTCACGGTTCAACTTCATGGCTTCCTGTTGTGCTGTCCGGTACTGCTGAACAGTGGAAGTACCCTAATTTTTGTCGGCCGATCTCTTACGTCGACTACTGATAACATAGAACCAGGCAGGGATGTAGCGTTGCGCGCATTGTTTACATGTGGCTTTCATATCTGCGTGGCACTTGTGAGTTTAGCCCAGAGGTTCTACAGAGGCATACATGAAGGCAGACGAGCTTCTTCCTCGACGTCTAAATACATATTTCTTGAACTTGATGCGCGCTCCGACCCAAATTTCTTTCCAGCAGACGCTAGCATAAGCGTATAGAACCTCTACGTATGACGACACGTTCGTGGGAATTGCGCTTGTTGTTCTTGGTACGAAACCGTGACCTTGCTGCCCCTGCGTGCTAGTTGTTAAGGACGACGCGCCGTGTTTGTTCTCTCACCGTGGGGTTATGTTACCTACTGGCCATTGAAAAGCATCACTTACAGCCGATCGCTTACGCAAAGCAGTGGAAGATTGTTGCGCGCCAAGGGAGGGGGAGGTTGTTGGGGGTGGCGATTTAGAGTCGAAAAATAGTCAACGACTTTGTTTGTTTATTTCTATCAGGTATTAAAATACTAAGCATTCATTTTGTGACGCTAAAATTAATACATCTTGCACTTCATTATTGACTTCAGCATTGCCATACCTCATTGACATACCAGTGTTATCATATTTTGTCTGTGGGACTTCAATAGTCACCAAGGAGTATGAATTGACACAAGATTTTCTCAGCGTCCGGCGCATTACCCAGTGAAATGTGTGTTTTTTGGGGTTGGACATGACATAGATGACTTATAACCGTGTATTCCGCATCACCCTCGATCCCTCCGGCCTTCGGCGATCCTTCCCGCGGTCGGGCTGGTACACAGGCGATACACAGGCGATCCCAGGAATACACAGTGTTGTATATCATATTTCTACAAGCTCCATAACCATTAAAATTAAAGGACCGAGCACACCATGATATGCCTGAAATGGTATCAACATATGGCTGCAAACAGTCTGGTAAATGTGCCAGTTGTATACTGATCTTGTCACGGTTGACAAAACGATGATCTGCTGCACGCAGTTTAAATGGCACGGGTACGGGGTACGAGTGAGAACTTGAGCCTAGAAAAATACGCGTATAACGTTATGGATTGACCTGTGGCCAAGGTAAGTGCATTCTATTGTTTACATTCTTTACTCGGTGAAATCAAGACCACTTTGCGGGAGAGCAAAACAGCCTTGTTTTTACCGGCTGCGGTCCGATGATTTCCCATAGCACATTGCCAATTGAGCGTTCCTTAGTAAATTCGTAGTCGAATTTGGAAAAAAAGCGTCATGAGCTTCACACATATATCGGTAGTCTGCCCCTATGTCTGGAACGTAGGCGAAAGGAACATCTCTGCTTTTTGCTGCTCGGCGAATAGTACTAGTATCCAAATCGACACTTTTCAGTTGCCAGGTCTGGATACGACTTGGACTGCAGGTAAGGGCATTGTAAGGACACCAAATCTAGCGAACAATCCAGAAAAGTCCAGGCCCTTCGACCTTTACTTAACAAACAGCACTTAGTAGGAAATGGCGTCTTGTCATGAAAATGCATATAAGTATAAAAGTCGGAAGTAATGTACTGGAAACTTTGGAGCTTTACATTTCACTGTCATGTCATTGTAAAGTCTCACTCAATTTTCATATTGTAGGAGACATTGCGTTTGGAGATTACGCACTAGGACCAGGCAAAGGCGTCGGCTTTGACAGCGTACAGGTTTTTACGTCACCAAGCATCAAATACTCTGGACTTAAAATTTATACTCAACCAACAAGGTAAACACATATTTACAATTCTATAGCATCACCACGCCTCGATGGGGCTGGCAGTTAGTCTAGTTATTAGTCCAAGGCCCACCACCCTGAAATGCATATCTATCCTACACAAGAGTTGATTGAATCTATTTAACTCTCACGTCACCTCAAACATGACTTCGAACAGAATCTATGTTACACATCTTTCGATTCTATGTTTACTTGTTGCTTAACGTTAACACATATGGCCTTATCAATAGAAGGCAAATGCGATTTCTTATTGGTGGACCATTCTAGCCAGTCTCCACGAAAGCTTAAAGTTATAATGTTAGCTGGTTGATATATTTGCCCAATGAACCAGATGCATCCACTGTAGTGTGTGACAGACGTATTTTGAAACGTTAACGAAATGTAATAATCAATGCCTCGTATTTAACACTGCCATTGTATCTATGTTAATTTTAAGTGTGCCGTATGCGAATGTTACAACACATCTTGATGCAATATAACGAATTACAAATGAATCCCTATTTCACTACCGCGAGGGGTTATGTGGAGTGACATAGAATTATCACATTTTACAGGTTTCACGACAATCACGACAAGAAGGAATATACAGCCCGCGTCGCATTCCAGGTGTGTGTCAGGCCGGGTTGCTACAAACTTCGAGCGGGGACTACTCGTGAGGTTAAGGAGATGAGCCGGAGGGGCGAAATATTCGACCCACTCTTCAGTAACAAAGAATTGGAATGGTTTACCAAAGAAAGGGGAGCACACGCCCTCTATGGGCTCCTTGTAAAGTTAGAAGGGTGACACTACAGATCCAGTATATATATTAGTAATGCATGCAATCCGATTGGAAAGTGGCAAAATGCTTCATTACCCCAGCAATCGACATTTCTGAAACTTACCCACATTTGCTAACCTGGTATTTTAACCCCATCCAACAGATTGGCCCCTTTGGCTTCAAAAATCCATGTAGCGATCAGTATCTCATGGGGTTCCAAAACTCAAAAGATGATCAATTTCTAATTCAACAGGCCCGAACTTGGTCCTGTCATAGATTTTACAGTTTTCACAAAATGTAAGGACATATACATTGTTTTAAGTATTTCATACTTCATTTTTGTGACAAAGATGTAAACGTTTCAAACATAATGGTAAGTGTTTTATTTGTGTAGCATAAAATCGAGAATGGTCTTTGAGCTTTGATCTATAGTGTCTCACTATCACTCATGCAGATGCTATGATGCATAGATACTAATGTTTCCAGACACAATGACTAATGACATGTATGTAAGAAATTGTTGTATTGGTGTTGCAAAAATATGAGCATAGTCTTTGGTCTGAGTATGGATGACCAAGGCATATACTTAACTTCAACATATGTAGGGAATTTTATGACTACAAAACATATCCCTGTTCTGGAACTTTGCATAGTAACACCTTATCTTACCTTATCTGGCACCATGATTGTTATTGACTTTGTAAATCTGAAGTACACATATCAAAGTTAAAGCACCAAACATTTTAAGGTTAAAGCACCAAACGAAACAAAAGGAAACTGGTACTACATGTATATCGAAAACAACATTTGGTAAGGAATGGTAAAGAGCATCTAATCACAGATTATGGCTTTCTTGAAATTAGTATGGACTTCATCTGTGATTTAAGAAGTCATCAAGAAAAGAAGGAATTCTTAACTTTGACTTCCAAAAATGGATTATGGCTTGAGATTGTGAGGTAGTAGTGACATTTGCCTTACTGAAGTTCCATATAACTCAGTTACAATTGGAAACTTAAGAGGGATTTCAATCTTAAGCTACTACCTCTTCACAAAATGTTGAGGCAGAATCAGAAAACACAATGTAGCACACAGTTATACTTAACCTTATCCCTACTCAAGTAGCCGTTTGGCATCAAATTTGTATAGGATATTGGGTTAGGCAGCAGGGAGATGGTTAACTAAATGTAGTTGTTTACATCACCACAAGCTCAGCTTGTGAAAGAACTATCCATATACTTGACCAGGCTTTGAAAACGTTTCAGACTATTCTATACCAAGGCTAGATACATCATACTTATCAAAAGTTTCTAGTTATTAGTATCAATAATATTGAAATACTGATTATCAACTGTACATAACATATCATGTTAGGCATGAATGTCGTATATTGGAATGAACTATGTACACAAGAGAGAGATGAAATACAAAATGTGCCTTATTTTGGTTACATGATTGTGCATCTCTCAAATCAATGGAATCTAAAATATATCACGATATGTTAACATTTAGGCACTAT
Source organism: Branchiostoma lanceolatum (assembly GCF_035083965.1). Lineage (NCBI taxonomy): Eukaryota > Metazoa > Chordata > Leptocardii > Amphioxiformes > Branchiostomatidae > Branchiostoma > Branchiostoma lanceolatum. The sequence goes on from NC_089737.1 coordinate 11,663,988, forward strand.
CATATCATACAATAAAGCCTACAAATGGACTCTAAGAATGGCCTTTGAAGCACTCCATCTCAGATTGTCATAATTCTTCAACACATACATTTTTCCTTTTTTTTTACATTTTTTTCACATATTGTCCAAATATTGGATGCTATCATAGACTGTATGTCCAGAGAATTTGCCCAGGGGTAGGGCTTCATTGACAAATTGCCCGTTTGCAGTAACAATTTTTCATTTTAGATTTTGAAGCACAGGCTTGGTTGGGCACATTTTCATTTTATTCTGGAGGTGCATGCTATTCAAAGATACCCTAATGGTACAGGTATCTGTAAAAAGGGTAAAAACGTACAAATACGCTCAAAATAAGCCTGGCTTATACATCTGCTTGTAGATTAGACAGGTAGACCATGGATGTGTGAAGAGAAAAAGCTGGCACATCCCTGCATATTTCACTATATCTTATGACCTAAAGAAAAATATACTCTATCACCTAAAGATATTATATAAACCAGTATCTGGACATTGTCCAGGAGTGACACATTGGTTGTCCCATAACACTTGTCCCGCGGGACACTGACAGCTGGGGATACAGGGTTTGAAACATGGCGTGGGGACGTCCCCTAATACGGTGTGCTTGTTGGCACATGTTCTCGGGCATATCGGCCCGCACTCGTCAAACATTAGTCCTCTTTCCGATGGGCAGCCAATCGCTGGAAAAAACAAGAGAAAAATGTCAAGGATGATCAACAATAAGGTTTCATATTGACATTGAGAAAGATTTACAGCATAAATTCATGCATAAAGGCCTATAAATATACACCAAAGTGGTAGCAAATGTCGCATTCAAAAATGACACATGCTAGTTCTTGCTCCTTTTTTTCTTAGACTTTTAACTTCATCACAGCACATACAGTTTCCATCAATCTTTGCCTGTTACAAACTATTTCCAGATTTGCTGAAGGTTTATGGCAGTTAGGGAACAATGGGCCATAAACTGGATAGTGAGTATGTTTGTGTGTGTGATTGAATGAATAACAAAAAGACTTCCAAAATGCCTGTAAGGGACTACAATGGAGGAAAGGGCAGCCAGTCTGCTGAGGAACTCACCACACATGGAGGGCGATCTCCAGTTCAGTACGACCCCTGCTGCTGAACATTCAGCAGCGTAAGCACTCAGGGCGTCACACAGGCACTGGTCGTTGGAACCGCACGCACACAGGTCATACACACAGGACGCAAAATACATCTCCGGGTTTATCACCTGTGGGGAGAAAATATCCAGTCATAATCAATAGTTATATAAAGTGCTGCTATACTTATATGGAAAACGAAACAATGGTTTTAACTTTATAAAATTAGGGGTAATGGTAGATCATAATTTGGTTGATGAAGCATCTTTTAACAATTCATACTGGGGGATGTTATAGTGTTGGCGCAACAGTTACGGTGTTTGGCACCTAACCCAGAGGTCCAGGGTTCGAATCCCGACATGCCACCAATGTTGTGCCCTTGGGAAAGGCACTTAATATGACTCCGCCTTGGTGTAAAAATTGGTACCTGACTTCGGTTGGAGATGTAAAAAGCAGTGGAAGAAGAGGGTATCATGTAACTACAATTTTCCAGCTGTACCTTGAACAGCTAATTCACTGTAAAAAATCTTTATCAATCCCTTCATATGTTAACAAATCATGTCAACGACATGTTGAATGTAGGATTGATAGACTTATAACACTTACCCTGTGACAAGGCAAGAATTTGTCTGACTTCAGCACAAGACATTTGGCATTGGCCTCCTTGCGTGCCCTGTATCCTGCCTTGACACAGGGGTCCAAGTCTTCTGAGTCCTCACAGGCTGGGCTACCAGGGGTGTTAACCTGAAATAGAAAACAACAAAGGCATCACAATGCGTATGCTGCTATAAAAGTTGAAAAAAAACCCCAAAAAACAACCTTCTCCTTCATGCCTAACTCTGTAACAAATAGAAACTCGGGTGCCAAACGACTACTTCTGTGTGCTAAGGTTAAAGTAATACTGAAATACTGAACATTTTATAATCATCATCTTTTTGATTTCTTATATTGGTGTTATCTTCTCATTATTGCTATTGCCATTTTTATCTACTATGACATGTACGATGTATTTTCCTCCGTTTAGTTCTTACAAATATTAAGTAAATCCCCACCTTCCAGCTGTTCCCAAATACAGAAGCTGAGTTTGTGATTTGTCCGTTCCGTAAGCGCATGTCGTCCTGAGGGAAGTTGTTGAAGTTCCCACAAAGCCCACAGGTTTTTCTCTTGTACGTCCCCGGCACACTGACTTCTAAATAGCTGTGGCCATTCCAGAGAACCTGGAATATCAAAGTTACATTTTCAAATTTGGGTTGAAAATTCGTCTCAAGATAGTTGAAAGGAAAAACACAGTTTTGGAAATAAATTCATGAGATTGTGTAGATTATCTAATAAAAGAACAGGCCACAACATTTTGACACATACATGCCCTCTCTATTCTTCCTTATGCAACCCTCGGCTATTTTGAGTACTTTGTATTTCTAAAAAGTTGTTAGTTTACCTTGAGTCCAATCTCAGTGTTAACTAAGATGGTGGTGCCGCTCTTCTCTATAAACAGCACTGGATCCCTCAGGTACGGCAGGTTCACCTCTACTCCATTCACCTGGTGGGCAAATAGAAAACAATTTTTAAACAAAACAAGACAAATGCGATGCATATGCAGGTTGGCACATTGGTTTTAGTTCAATCTGTTTGTGATGCTGCAGTGTTTTGTGTTTAATTTTAATTGCCAATATCCTTGATTTGCACAGAACAGTAGATGATTAATCCTAACAGGTGGGTACTCCATATTTCCTATTTTAGCTATTTGATCACCCTTTGTTACCAGTAGTAGAGTATTACTACTGAATATATTAAAAACTATTGAATGTAAGTATTGTTTATGATATAAAGAACATAATTGTTAATACAGAGCATTCAAATCATATTTGGTTTGACATGAAGTTATATGCAGAAGACTAGAATTGGTGTATTTAGATATAAATTGATATACACATGTATTGGCAAAGCACAGCAAGTAAAACAATAGAACTAGGTGCTCACCTTCACGACCCATTGCTGGAGAAGCTCTATCTCCACACCCTTCACGTTTATCTTTGACTCCTGAGTCCAGGACACAGCACCAAATGCACCTCTGTCATCATTCTGGACCAGCACTCTGGAACAGCAAGAACACAGCAACAGACATAGTTAGGAACAACAATTCTGTTAACAGTAAGATTTGTCACATTAGTTATTGTTCAAAGTAGAAGTTATTACCTGACACAAGATTGAGAGGGTACAGAAAAAAATAGACAGTTCCTGGCTTGAAAACAGAAGCTTTCAATTGATAACTGTTAGTACAATTCAACCAGGATTTAAAACAAACGTCTGACAAGCTGGCTTTTAACAGGTGAAAGCAATTACACATATTTCAGCACCAAGGACAGACATCTATATAAACGCGACAGACATGTATTAAACACACTTTCTTCTGCACTTCCAATGATTTCAAACCAGTATAAACTAAGAACATCAAAACCTTTCCTATCTTTAATTCTCCCTTCTGAGATAGCCTGTTGGTACCAGACTTGTATTGGTTAAGGTGTAAGGCAGCAGGGAGAAGGTTAAAGAATGAAATTGAGTCCTTGTTCCACTTACTCGAAGTCTCCTCCATCACAGTCTGCAGCCAGGGTGTACACACAGGTGCCCTGGAAGTGGATCATCTTCCCATCAAACGTGCGGTAGTGAGGGTCACCAAATGTTGTACATGTGGCTGGTCCTGGAATCAGATTGAAGGTTTGATTATGTCAAACAATGGCTAGCGCTTTCAGATGAGTGAACTATATTGTACCATAACCTTGACACCCCTATCACACAGTCAACCAGTTTCGACCATATTTGCCAGAGGATCATCCAATCTTATAATTGACAGAGGGTCACACACATTTTTTGCCTTGGGCTAACATATTTAACCGGGCTTAGTGACCTCTGAACATCGGCTGATCCCAATAAAATGATTGAGAGAATACTGGGCGTATTACTGCTAAAAATGCCATTTCAAGCTTGCAGACTCATCAACTTCTTTTTGTGCTGTGTAACAGGGATTTAAGGAAGATGCAAATGTTACACATTACTGTAACACAATCAAAATAACAATCTAGAATGCAAACACTTGCTAAAATTGAAGAAGACAATGCTACTTTTGCATCCTTTAAACATTGCAAAGTTTGCTGGAAATCTACACTCACTTGGCATACATCTTGGGCAGCACATGCCGGGTGACAGGGTGGGGGTCTCGTCAGACTCACAGTGTGTCGGTGGGCACCGCTCTGTCATACACATGACCTCCCCTCCCACACAGGAGCACATGGTGCACTCATCCAACAACCACTCCTCGCCGGGCAGCTTGGACTCACCCAGGTACATACATGGCATCGCATCATCTGGAGATATATGAAAGAACACATCAATTATGAGCTTGTAGTTAAGAGCAAGCTGCACTGTTGGTTGAATAGAGTAAGAGATAAAATTGACATCTGCACTCCTTACATTCATCGGGAGGGATAATCAGATTAAAATATGCCAAATCTTGAAAAGAACTCACAAACGGAATAAGAAGATTGATATGATAACTGTTGCACTGGAAAAAAACACATACACATGTACTCTCATACAAATTTATAGATCATTTGCAAACCATGACACTTCTTTCTCAGTCAAAGGAGACTGAAATAATAAGCCATTCAAAGCACACTACTAAATGTACATTGTCCTACACCCAAAACAACAAGCCAATAAATGCTGATCAAAACATGGCCTCTTTGGCAAAACAAAATTGAAAAGAACTAGTAGATAACTTCACCTCTGCACTCCTCACAGCATCTATCCGGAGGCTGGAAGTTCATCAGTCCGTCCATACAGGTGAGAGGGAGACACTCCTCTACCTTACAGGTCACGACCCCGCGGTTACAGGTGCACCGCACGCACGGCTCGCTGGGGTCTGTGTACGACTCTCCGTCAAGCACAATCTGGTCGGTCGGTCCGATGAAGCATCCTGGAGAGGAATGATGTTTCATATTTGATGTTAAAGTAGAAATCCTGGCAAATCTAATTTGAAATTATGTTTCATTGGAATTCCTGAGAAGGAATAGAAGTTTTCATTATCTCTGTGAAAATGGAGATATCGTTTTCAGTCTCTGTGTTACCTAATTCAGGTCTCTAGTTATCATACGTGATTGAGTATAATTCAGGAGGATATCCTTGATAAAATTAGAACTGTCTGAACAAAACCATTCACCTAAAAGGTTCCCACTGAAGGATCTGGCTTTCTATGACCGAAATATGTAAGGCAAAAAGTCAGAAAAGGTCATTCTAAGATATTTCTTTACACAGCTTCCAGAATTAGGGGCTGTTGCAACTGCCATTAAACAACCGTACAATAAAAAGAGCTATTTTTAATTTTGCAGTCTTGCTTGCATTTCAGATCTTTAGAGGATACAGACATGTTCCGAAAAACAAGCAATTGTTGGGTAGATGAGGAAATGATGACGTCAGCTACTTACTGTCACAGCCAGGACAGCACTCTCCTTGCCTGGTGTCCTGCTCCCCTAGAGGACAGTTCAGGTTGGGGCACACCTCACGCACACACACCAACGCATTAGCCTCCTGTAGGGGATCAATGTATGAAGTTAGTACAGTTTCCCATATTAGACAGTGACTGTAGATCACAGTTTGACTCTTTGATAGAGCAGCATTCTCCTATTTGGTCAGTTGGTCCTCACTCTCAGTGAGTCGAGCTTGTCTCAATCATCAAGTTTCTGAATAATCATGGAGTGAAGAAACACTGTCCCATTTCCACTAATTGAACCTGTAACCTCAAAGTGGCCTTCTGATCTTGTTACTTGGTGACCATTTAGTAAGCAATTTAATCAGTGCCTAGAAGTGGTCTCTGGCCTTCCACTGAGCAGTCTCCTTACAAAAATGAATGATCAAAAACTAAGCTATTCCTACAGTTTCCTGAACTGTTCACTTACCTCACACATACACTTGTAACAGGGGTCCTCATACAGTCTCATGTTGTTACCTACAGTGTCAGCTGTACAGTTCATCAGAGGGAGAAGACCACCTAAAAACAGATTTAGAAAACATTACATTACATCTGAACAATGTGTCCTTTGATTAATCTTCACTTACATAGAGTTGCAGTTGAACAGGATAAAAATCTGTGCAATGGATATTTCAAGGCTAATTATCATAATATACCAGAGACAAACATCTGAAGATAGATGCTACAAAAACATGCTCTAAGCATTTAGGAACATTTAAGCCCCTATCTCACTGAGCGGAAACTTGTTGGCTACTCTAAGTTGCAACCTACAGTTGCCAACTTTCAAGTCAACGCCATTTTTAGTCGCCAACAGGTTTCCGCCCAGTGAGATAGGGGCTTAAGTGAAGGCCATAAGATACATTCTTATACTAATCATGTCTATTGGCATCCTTAGGATGTAACTGGTTAAAAAGAGGTGGATTGATAACATCAAGGAGGACCTCCACCACAACCTACACGATGTAAATCCACAGGACAGAGGCACCTGGCGAGCAGCCACCAAGCTCCCCCATCAGCATGCAAGCACGTCAAACCCCCAGATGATGGGGAAAAGAAGATGATAAACCGGATAGTGAGTGAGTGAGTGAAAATCCCTACCTTCACCAAGACACACAGGGCAGCACTCCCCAGGCCTGGGGTCCCTGATGAGGGAGGGGGGGCAGGAGTCCAGGTTCTCGCAGCTGTAGCGCAGGCAGCGCATGTTGCCGTTCTCACACGTGCACTGGTCACACGGGTCGCCGTTAGGGTTGAACGTCTCCCCCTCCTGGTACGTACGGTTGTTGTACATGCAGCCTGGAGATGGAAATAAGATCTTATTACCTGAACATGGACTTTTCTTTTGAAACACAAACATTTGGTTAATACAGATGTTAAAACATGATGTCACAAATGTCATGTACTTCAATTTTGGGAGAACACGAAATGATCTTATCTTACAATGTACGTGTGGCATCTATACAATGTGCTTTAAATTAAGACTGTTTTCCTAAAGAAGAAAAGCTTGCCACAGATGGGCATTGGCAAGTAACAAATCATTGTGACAGTCTTATTTTTCTTGGGATAATTAGAGGATTACAACATACAATAAACGTCCTATTCCAAAGTGAGCTTTCTTTTTTCTTTCATGCCCGTGATTTAGGTAATGAGATTTAAGCTTTCCTCTACATGGAAAAGGGGAAGAATGTATGGCCTTAGCTTCTTTAGTGGAAGGGTTATGTTTATGAACTTTACACATACCACTGCAGACGGGGCAACACTGTCCGGGCACACTCATGGTGTTGGCGCAGGGTGTGATACAGCGGATCTCAGCACAGGTGGTGATCCCCTGTCTGCACTGACAGGACATGCAGGGGTTGACAGGGTCTACCCAGGAGTGGCCGTCCTGGAATTGCTGGCCGTCATGGAAACAGCCTGGGAGAGAGGTAGTAGGGAAGGAACAGAGACAAGAGAGTTATTCAGGAGGCTACAGAGGTCTCTAATTCTATGATAACATGCATGTCTGCACTGACAGGACATACAGGGGTTGACGGGGTCCACCTAGGAATGACCGTCCTGGAACTGCTGACCGTCATGGAAACAACCTGGGAGAGATCATTAAGGAGGTACTACTTTGAAAGGAGATATGTAAATTTCTTTACAGGTTGTGCACATTTCTGGGATGGATAGTATAACTAGATTTTCTTCTATCCTATAATACATATTACTTGAATGTATATCAAGACAAATCCCGATTAATAGATCCTCTATGTGCATTACTCCTTGTCTATCTATTTTATTCATTTATTGGCAAATGTTACATTGCACTGAGCTATATTACACATCTATCTCTTTTTGGCAGCTAGGTTGAAACAAAACAGTGCTTCTCATACCTAGACACTTCTTACAGCAGGCCCCTGGCTCCAGTACCTGTTGGTTTGGAGGACAGCTCAGGGGAGGGCAGGACTGGGAGATACACTGCACATTCCCATTCTGAAACAAAAGATAATAGATGTAGATGATAATGCAAATGATGAGGTTTAATCTGACACTGCTGAAATCTGCCCAACTGTCCAAGGCATTTTTTTTAAACATCAAGCACACATCTTGAAACAGCTCAGGGACATACGTGTTCATTTCATATCATAAAGAACTCTGACCCTGAGTGAATCCTGCATAATTGCAAATATGGGAACACGTTCTCTCAATTTTCTGGTATGCATGAACAAGCATGGTGCCACTTGTAGGCCTGGTAGGAGTTGAAGGCCTTGCCGTTGTTGTACACTTGGTATACATGCTAGAAATGAAATGATTTCAACTTCTTGATCATTTTACAAGAAAATTATGATGCAGGGGTAATTCTTACCGCACAGCTGCACTCCCTGCAGGCGTCAGGGTTGAAGGCCTGGCCGTTGTTGTACACTTGACCTTCAAACGAGCACTGCTGGCAGGAGGGGCAGCACTGACCGGGGATGGAGACAGGGTTGGAGCACGACGCACACTGGGCAGGGCGACTGCACATCACTGTGGTGCCCTGCAAGGAAGAAAACATTAAAAAAACATTTGTTTAAATCAGGGCTGTCTTCGGGACCTGTTTCTTCAACCTTATACAGCACATACATGTAGTCTGAACACTTACCACACATCTGCATTCCTCACATGGGTCCAGCGGGTTGACGAAAGTCTGTCCATCATAGTATCTCCGTCCACTGTGCACACACTCTGTAGCAAATAAGAATCATAATGAGTGTGTGAAAACATTATTGCTTCTGAATCAGTACTCTATTTCTTAGAGTAAATTGAATTTCTGAGCAGTTGTCAGCAGAATTGTTTTGGGAGTGACTATGCCGAAAACAACTTCGACAACTCTAAATCTGCAGTGAGCAACAGCCTTCTACAGCAAAAGATTGTATCACACACCTATGCTAAATACAAATGGGTCAAGTTTCTATTCTGTCACTGTAGGAAGTATGAATACCTTGGCATTCGGGGCAGCACTGCCCAGACTGTGTTACCGGGTTGGGACAGGCAGCCCGTGGACAGATGGTTCTCCCACAGTTCACAGTCCCCTCGCTACAGATGCACTCCTCACACGGGTCTCCCACAGGGCTGAAGGTCTCACCATTCCTGTAGTTTGTCTGTTCATAACGGCAGCCTAGAATCACAGCAAAAATAATACATATTCATGTTCATTGCAAATCTTCAATAAGAAACATACAAAACCTTTAGATGATGGGAGACTCATGATCAGTTAAATGCAGTTGAAGTCCCTGTCACAAAGCAGGAAAACGAATTGTCTAATGTGTCTGCGAGCTCTAAATGACACTTTCGGCAATAATAACGCCCAGTATTTTCTTGATCATTGTGCTATCTTTAGGGATCTGTTGATGTTCTCAGGTCTATGTGATAGATTTTTAGGCAAAGAAATTGACTTTTGGAAAATTCAGAGATTTGAGGACTTTCTGGTGATAACAAATATATCCAAAGCATGTTGACTGCTTGACAGAGGTATAAGAGTACTGTTGTACTTACCTTCACACCTGGGGCAGCAGCCATCGATGCCCTCAGGATGATCACACTGCTTCACACACTGCTTCCTGTTGCAGCTCACCTGACCATTCTGAGATGCACATGTAAATATTTTAACAAATGTATTACATCTTATTAGAAGTGTTATACATTTTCAATTCAACCAAATTAACCTCATTTTCTATCCTTTTTTTCAGAATTTGTACTGTCTCTCCATTTGATATCGAACTTCGATAACACTACACAAACTCAAGACATGCATGTATCAAAGCAGTAACACAATAGCAATGTGACTGGTTTTATGCTTTAATATCTATACGTAACAATGTTCAACTTCGGTTAACACTCACCAGACAGTTGCAGGTGTTGCACTCATTGTTGGGATCTTCAAAGCTGGCTCCGTTGCCATAGTTCTTCCCACTGTACTTACATCCTGACAGGTAGGGAGACAGAAAGAAATGTGATTCCTTAGACAACAAACCCTTACAACAAATATCCTTTACTGTGAGTGTGACACACAATATCAAGACGTAAAGAGTGTACTCTATCAGAGGCTATCAACCATCCCTCAACCAAGACGGGGGCTGTAACAAACTGCCTAGCACCTTTGACCTGTTGCTGACTTCAGACTTAAGTTTAGGTCACATAACATACTTAGGCTTTGGGACATTGCGACTCATCTTGATCATGAAAAAGACCAGAGGACTCATTGAAAGCTAGTTGGTAAGCACTTTACTTTGTATATGGAAATAGTGTTTAAAATCTTAACGATATTTGTATAGCCTGTATAACCACCCTTTGGAATAACATACCAGCTTTACACAAACAAATTAGACAAGCAAACTCAGTCTGTTGTTTTTACCGTCACATTCCGGACAGCACTGTCCGTCCATGGGGTTAGGGCAGGCGGCGGGGCGACATATGGTTTTCTGACAGTTGACCGTCCCGCTGGCACATCGACAGGTCTGGCACGGGTCCCGGGGGTGCTTAAAGGACGCTCCACTCAGATACGTCACACCTTGGTACTGGCAGCCTGGAAGTATGCAATAAGCAAATGTTTTCTATGTGAACTGGCTGACATGAGGCAAGAAACTTATTTCTAAATGTTCAATCCATACAATCCATATATAAGTTGCTTCTCCACACGCACGCAGAAAAACGGACACTGTGATTCAACAATAGTAACAACACTGTTCATTTTCCTTGTAACTGAGATTAAGTTTAATTCTAATTTGAACAGTTCCCTATTGGCACTTGATTAAAGTTGGGTCAGGGCTGGGGTTAAAAATCCAAGTACTATTACTTTGTACATGTGTAAACTTTAAGTGAAACTTTGGCGAAACTATTGAGGCCAAAGACATCCTTAAACTTTTAATGTTGTTGTCTTCACAATTCAAGCAGTCTAAGTACAATACCAAACAAGAGCTCGTAGACCTCATTTCTCCATGAACTATTCTGTTTATGCAAATGACTTAGACATTTACATAATATATGCTTGGTCATAAACACCTTTAACAAACTTACACATGTCGCAATATTGACAGTCCTATTATTTACCGCTTAGATGAATCATGGTGCTTTTGCATTAATTATGCAAATTATGAATTTATTAGCATAATTGGTATCTGTTGATGCTCCATTTGCCATAAACTACACATGTTACATGTATTTGAGTCTTATGATTGAAAACACTGCAAATATAGATTTTCCTCATTAGTTATGCCAATCAAGTCCAAATTAGTATAATTTGCATTTCATTATGTACATCTGTGTCCAAGCTACCTACATACCAAATATCATGGAATTCCAACGTTCCTCTGTTCAGTTATTCTCTTTAGAAGATTTTCACAATAACGCCCCTGCAGTTCCAGAACAAGCTGCCAAAGGGCCCAAACCTACACCACTTCAAAAAAATCAAGACAAAAGATAGAAAAAAAATCAAGTTCTGCTGCAGTACCAACGTCACTTGGGGCGCCCAAAATCGACTTTGAATTTTGGCTTCACAACACCCGCCCACATTTCAAATATCATCGTAATCAATCATATCAAGAGGTTCTTGAGTTATGCTGCTTACTCGGGAAACACACACAGACACACCCAAAACTATATCTCCAAAAGTTTACAAAAGTTTACAAATGTTTACAAAAGTTTACAAATGTTTACAAACGTTTACAAATGTTTACAAAAGTTTACAAAAAGTTTACAAAAGTTTACAAATGTTTACAGAAGTTTACAAATGTTTACAAAAGTTTACAAAAGTTTACAAATGTTTACAAAAGTTTATAAAAGTTTACAAATGTTTAAAAACATTTACAAAAATTTACAAAAGTTTAAAAAAAGTTTACAAAAGTTTACAAATGTTTACAAAAGTTTAAAACAATTAGCATAATTTGCACTTCATTGTGTATATCTCTATCTAAGCTACCAGCATACTAAATATCATGGAAATCTGTTGTTCCTTTGTTCAGTTATTCTCCTTAGAAGATTTTCACAAAAACGCCCCTGCAGTTCCAGAGGAAGCTGCTAGGGGCCCAAACCTACACCACTTCTATATTACATCACAACCTATCTGCCACCCAAAAATTAAGACTACAGCACGTCCAGGTCAAAAGATACAAAAATTGCAGTTCTACTGCAGTACCAAGGCCAGGGGGGCCAAAATCGACCTTGAATTCGGCTTCACAACACCCGCCCACATACCAAATATCATTGTAATCCATTCAGAGGCTCTTGAGTTATGCTGACTGGATTGATGCGGAAACACAAACAGTCAAACAAACAGACAGATAGACAAACAGACACACTCAAAACTATATCTCCATTTTTCATGGAGATAATAAATGAGTGAGTGACGTACACATAATGTACAGTTTGAATGGATAATATTCAATGTTCTTCCCTTACCGTTACACTCCATACAGCCACACAGCCCCTCCTCAGGATGGGTGCAGGTGGGAGGGGGGCACATCCTGTCCATGCACACCACGTTACCGGCCTGCAAGAAACAAATGAAGTCATTATCAGCATCACTTGACAAAGTCTTGTTACTCTTGTTACTCCTGACACAAAAAGGTCGTTTATGGGTGAAAAATATGACTCAAGACAAAAGCTTACAGCTAATATTCTGGAAAATAAAGTGAATGTCAGTCAAACATAAAATCATGATCTGTTGTTTACATATGTTCAGTATTTTAAAATGTGTGACACAATGTTTGCTGAACACATCTGGCATGTAAAAGAACCCATCACACTTATCAAAAAGAGTAGGGGTCCTCCCTGGTGTGAGTGGATCAAATAAATCTGTCCAGATATGCAGCATGTACTCTTCAGAACAAACCTGGTGTGTATGCTGGATATACAATTCAAACAAAAATACAAACAAAAGATACTTACTGTACATGTACACTGCTGACATGGGTTCCTCGGGTCGGGGAATGTCTCCCTGTTGCTGTACTGCTGTCCCTGGTACTGACAGTCCCCGCACTTGGGACAGCACTCCCCCTGGGAAGGGTGGGTACAGCCCGGGTTGGGACAGTACCTCTGCTGGCAGTTCACATTGCCAGCCTGCAAGTTGAAGAAAGAAAACATATCATTAATTAGTTTGAAAACTGGTACAATTACATCTACAAGTTAGAAGAATAGATTGATTTTTTTATTCTTTATTGATGGAATAGATATTGGGATATCCTTACACCGTTACAGCTTCTACAACTAGGAAACACGACGTTTCTTTTTATACAACCAATATGTAGACTTAGCCATCTCAAGGTAGCTATAGATTTCTATCGGTGTAGATCCCTTAGAGAATAGAATTCTGATATCTAACCTAGCCATCCCTTTAGCAGGATTGCTAAGCACCATGGCTGCATGCCTCCTTTGGCAACTATCTTGATATTCAATTTACTCAGGCAAGCTATTGAATGGTATCAATTCATTAAGGTCAAAGATATACTTACACTGCACATGCAGTCCCTGCAGGGATCAGATGGGTCAGGAAACTCCTGTCTGTTGGCATAACGCACTCCTCCATACATACAGGCTGGGCAGTGGTAGGGAAGAAAAATACATATATCGGATGCCTTTAGATATGAGCATCACAAAGAACTCTAAGACTAGTAGACATATAGAACTGTACTTACTACTTTACATACAACATGTAGCATAATACACCATCTGTACTTTGACCTTGTACAAAATAGATATACATTGTACATTCAAACTACACAAGGAACGGTAACTTTGGGCTCTTGCATAACAGGGTGCACCCTGTCCTTTTTAGAGAGGTGCCATGGGTTTTATTGTATGGTGCTTACAATGTCTTCTTCAAAAGAATGTATGCTGTATGTTGCTCCTTACCTTCACAAGATGGGCAGCCACAGTTCCCTTCTGAGGCAGGGTGAGTGCAGAATGATGGAGGACAGGTCTTCTTCACACATCTCACATCTCCACTCTGAACATAGAAAATACAAAATAAATCTCACTCACAAGAATACAGTGAAAGGTTTACATGTAAGAATATGTGATAGGTTTTCATTACAATATAGATGAAGTGAAAGTACATTTTGAGAGTATATTCCTATAGAAAAAAAGTACCATGTTATGGATTGCCACAAAAGTAAAATTTAAAACAGTGCTTGATACCTATTAGACAAATTACTCACCACACATGTGCACTCCCTACATGAATCCCTGGTGTCAGGAAAGGTCTGTCCACTGGTGTAGAGACGATTGTCATACTCACAACCTGGAAACAGAACAAGCTGGATTCAGTTTCATACAGTTAGCTTCCAATTCAGTTCAGTTACATGGTATGCTAATTGGTTAGTCAACAGGATAACTGAAAAACGACAACTTATAACTTTTTTGGAAGGTCGATATTGGCCTCAAGAACAAACTATCAACATTTGGAAACACATTGTATCTCTAGTATCCAGATTTCTTTTCAAGCATTCATTTTCTTGTCAAGGTGCAAGGTACAGATTAACTGCTTTACATCTTCTCATCCAAGTTTCAGGCAGAACAATGAAGGTTACTGTACCTCTGCATACAGGACAGCACTGGTCGTCACTTTTCTCTGGATAGGGACAGCTGGAGGGAGGGCAGGCCACAGGGGCACACTGGACATAACCATTCTGTGGGAAACAGCAAGACAAATAAAACAGAATACCAAGCTTGAAATAGATATCTTCTGTCAAACTGACAGCTATTTCCCCTCTTCCCAAATGTCAACAAAACCTTCCAATCAAAGTGTCAACCAGGAAAATGCACATGTGACCTTTGTCTCCACCCACCTGACAGATACAGTTGCTGCACTTGTCCTCAGGGTCAGTGAACTCCTGGCCATTAGTGTACCCACGGCCACTGTAGAAACATCCTGGCAAACGACAACAAAGGCATAGCTCATTGTGGGAGGTATCGTTCCCTACAACACCAAGAAAATTTTCAGGTTGTTAAATGACTGAATAACAAAATTCTTAATTCACAACCAAACAGTTATGACCGCCAAAATTTTAGCTGTAGATGCACCATTTGGATTAAGGAGGATGTATGGAACAGAAAATCCATGCAACTCATAAACTGTGATGAGGGGAGATATAAACTCAGTCACGTTAAGAACCATATTCTTAATGCTCCAGCAGTGACACCTATCTGCAGTGATAAGTAGAACTAGTCATTATTGCAGTGAGAAAGGTAACAGACGGTCAGTGAAATGTTGGCTGTTGTAACTCTTTGGTTGTGAATAAAGAACTTTCAAATTGGTATTAAGTATTTGATATCTGGGGAAGCTCATTGATAATACCATTGCAGCTCTGACAGCACTCTCCCCTAACAGGGTAGGGACATGTGACGGAGGCACAGGGCATGCGGTTACAGGCGACCTGACCTCGTCGGCACACACAGTCCTGACACGAGTCGGCGGGGTTCGTAAAACGTTCCCCGTCTTCAAATGTGTCCCCTCCATAGGTGCAGGGCTGCCTTATGTCTGTTAAGGGCAGAGGAGGACATCTCAAAATAATATCTTACATGTAAGTGTACAATAGCAACAGAGAATGCATTTTTAGTTACACACATTCTGTACGAATGATTATATCCAGGAAAAAATAGTAATATCCTTGGTTCTGAATATCACAGTGTATATAGGTCTTTAGCCATCCATTCATTGGAAATGTCTGCCCTGATTTAAAACTTTCAATTCATTGATAACGAAAAAAGAAAATTTCCGGGAAAAATATGGTCATGTCCTTGGAACTGAAATCGGTGTTATAAATGTCTCTAGCCATCCGTTCATTGGAAAACTATGGTTATGTCATTGGTGCTAAAAACCAGACAGTGTTTTACTGGTCTCTATCCATTCAATCATTGGGAATGTGTAGAAAAGATATGGTCATGTTCTTGGTGCGGAATACGAGATAAGCATGTTATACAGGCCTTCAGTCACCCAACAGTTGGGAATGTGTAGAAAAAATATGGTCATGTCCCTGGTCCTGAACACCATGGTGTTATACAGGTCTTCAGCCATCCATTCACTGGGTATGTGAGGATTGGTGTATAATCTTACACCATAGAATGGTTTACTGACCTGGACATTCAGGACAGCACTTCCCTGGAACTCTGACAGGATTGGGACACTCCAGGGGAGGGCAGGGCCGCCGGATACACATCACATTCCCGTTCTGATGGAAAAAAAAACATCATTGTAGCAATGCTATACACTGTACTGATAATGGTATAATTCAGAAATGTTATCTATTAACAGGGGTTAGGACTCCTACCAGATCTCTAAGTCACATATATATGAAAGTACTTCAAGTTGCAAGTAAACTATCCCTTTATTAACTAACATTCTACAGATGTCATACAGAAATAAATCTGTACATGAACACTGGTATCTTCAAGTGAAAATGTTATGAAAGAGATAGAGAAATGGACCAACTCACTCTGCATGAACAGACTCTACACCTGTCTGTAGGGTGAGCAAACTCTGCACCATTCCTGTACTGCTGCCCCTGGTAGGTACAGCCTGGTGGGAAAAAAACAATTCAAGAAAAGAACATCTGCAAACATATAACTTGACACAAGGAACAAACTTCATTTTACTAGATAAAGATTTTACAGAACTGTGTTTTATTATTAAGATTGCAAATTGAACATGTATACAAAGAGTCACAATGAACTTACAGGCACACAGTGGTACATTTGTACATACATGTACCACACCCACACATGTACTCACCAGTACAGGTACCACAGCACCTCTCTACAGCAGGCTGTCTGCATGGCACAGACGGACAGGGCTGGGGCTGGCAGGTGACTTCCCCATTGTTACAGGCACACAGTGTACAGGGCTGGCTAGGGTGGTTGAACTGCTGTCCATGGTTGTAGTTCTGGTTCTCAAACAGACATGGCTCCTCTGGAAAAAATCACAAAAACATTGTTGTTATCAGACTTAAGCTGTCTGCAACTTTTAAAGATTATTGCAAACAACAACAAAACTACAACACTATCATTGTTTTTATTTCTTCCTGTGTATTTGAAACGAGCACATGGCCCATATATAGCAATACAGAAATACATAAAACTCCTCAACAAATCTACATATACTCAATAGTTGGTTCAGCCAATTTGCCCTGACCTTGGTGCTGAATCTTGTATTGCCACTATTTCAAAGACTGTTATGATTTCAAAAGAAGAAGACACTGAACTGCAGAAAAACTGCATAAAGAATGATTTGCATGGTCTCACCAGGGCACTCTGGGCAGCACTGCCCATCTTTCCTGACTGGGTTGAAGCAGTTGGGAGGCTGGCAGTAGGTTGTGTCACATCGTACATTACCACTCTGAAGGAAGGGGAAAAGATTTGAATAGCATATTCATCATCATCATCATCATCATCATCATCATCATCATCATCATCATCATCATCATCATCATCATCATCATCATCATCATCATCATTCTTCCGGATTTACTCCAGTGAGGTACAACCAATAAAGTTTTTCCAGTACAATCTGTCCTTCATTGCGGACATCAATGCAGAACCTGCGAATCCAGTGTCTCTTTCAATCAATGTCAATAAGTGTGAGGTCTTCCAACTATGGCTACCCCCCCCCCCCAAAAAAAAAACTTCACTTGCTTAAGACTTATAATGATTGCAACATACAATATATTTTTTTCTCTGATTGTGACTATCCTTTCTTTCCGCTTTCATTTGCATTACTGATGATGCTGGAACAGATATTTGCACTTTTAAGTTTGGCGATAAAGTGAGAATTATGTTCATTACCTCACAGTAACATGTCTGGCAGGGGTTGGAAGGGTTTTTGAACCTCTGGCCGTTTGTGATCCTCCTCTGGTTAAACAGACAGTCTCCACAGACTGGACAACACTGTCCCGCCTCTGTCACAGGGTGGGTGCACTGGACTATGTCGTTACAGGATCGCTTCTGGCACTGTGCTCGACCACCCTAGGGACGAAACAACAACTATGAATTATACTAAGTCTATGTACACTGAGAATAACTGCCTCTTAGGTGTAATATGCTTAATATCCTTGGCATTAGAAAAATTGACTTAGCTAAATTGTATCTTATTGGAGGAACATTATATTTTTCCAATCTGCTTTAGATATGCTCAGTTTTGCTATTTCTTCAGTTCTAGCACTTTTTTGTAAATATTTCATTGCTCAAGAAATATGAATATATCATTTCATACATCTATTTCTATTCTGGCTTAAATGTCTGAATACATAAAAATAGTTAATCTGTTACGAAGATCACAACTTACCGTACAAACACAGTCTGAACACTGATCATTGGGTGAAGGGAAGGCCTGGCCCTCTGCATACTCACGGCCATTCACAAAACAAGCTGAAACAACAATAACATCCATTCCATTTACAATTTCCATCAATCCAACTACTCTTCACACATGCAGATAACCTTTGTTTTAAGAATTGATCCAGTCTCCCTTTCTCCTTGTAATTTTGAAACAGAATGGCCTTATGGCTATTCCTCTTCTCTCCCCTGGAAACTGGTTTAGGTCTCGCAATATCTGCCCCAATTTACGTCACTTTTTTCTAAAGATTTAGAGAACTTGATAATAAAATTACTACATTGTACACTGTTTACTAGAATACAGACTGAGGTGTTTCATACCTTGACAGGATGGGCAGCACTCGTCAGGTTTAGTGGTAGGGTTGGCACAGTTAACAGGAGGGCAATCAATCACACCACAGCGCACATTGCCGTTCTGTGAGATAAAGTGCAGTTGTTCTCATATGATCATACAACCATATGCTGCTTTACCCTGATACAGGTTGCATATCCAGATTTACACACGGATTATGTTAATTTTCAACATAAACATACTTTGTTGACACAAGCTCATGATCAAAATATTTCACTGTTTTGCTTATGTTGCTCTCAAAATATTTGACTTGTACAAAACTTATACAGAAGTGCTAACATGAACTATTTTACCGAAAGGCAGTATATTCAAGATTGCTTATCAAGGCTATACTTCATACTTTGATGAAGGTTAGACATCCAGGTAGTAAGATTCGCCCAAAATAGTTACTCAAGCAACTGGATAAAATTTCGAAACAGTCAGTGACTAAAGAAGGATCTGGTAGAACTAGGTTTTATACCAAAACTCTTTGTCTTTACCTCACTAACATATCTATTCAGAGTTTTGATATAAAACCTAGTTCTACCAGATCCTTCTTTAGTCACTGACGAAAGATAGCGGATGCTGTCTGAAATGTCTGACTGTTTTTTTCGAAATTTTATCCAGTTGCTTGAGTAACTATTTTTGGCGTATACTTAATACTGTTGAAAGAACAGTAGAAAGAACATGTACCAGACAGCTGCACTCTGTACAGACATCAGCACCAGGCGGCCTGAACCTGGCACCGTTTCTGTAGTTCCTTCTCTCATACTCACAGACTGTGGAAGGAAGGGTGATACAAAACTTTAAGCAAAAACAGCACATTGAAAACACAAAGTTAACTTAACCTTCAACCTGCTAAGATAACTGTTTGTCACAAAATTTGTAGTGGCTATGGGCAAGGTGGGAGAGGTTAAAATACATCTTGAATCAAGACCCAAATAAGCATAAAAGTGTGATTGATAAACTAAAGATTGGTTGAACAAAGAAGAGAAAAGGAACCTACTGTCACAGACAGGGCAGCAGACTTCAGGTAGTCTGCCAGGACTGGTACACTGGGGGCGACACTCCAGGTCCAGCCTATCACAATCCAGCTCTCCTCGCTAAACAAACAACACAAATCCTGAACAGATACTACTATAAAACCTTCCTTTAGGGCAATCACGCCTAAGGGTACTGCTCTCCAGCTATAACGTATTTGCATGATAACTTTTTAAGACACAATTCAAACACTGTGTTGAGAATCAAAACAAAGAACAAATCTGAAACAAAGATTGTGTATGTGATAATAAAGCTTTTAACTTGATGGAAAACTCTTCTGATTATCCTTTAATCCTAACATCACTCACCCTACATGTGCATCTTAGACAGGGGTTACGAGGAGCGATGAAGGTTTCTTCAGAGGGATAAGTCTGTCCATCGTATGTACATTCTGCATAGAAAGAAGAAATCGGTTGATGTTAAAACCCTAGGCAAATTAGATCATGACAATGTCATTCTTCATCCAAAGACAAGTAATGCAATATCATAACATAACCATAAACTTGATCACAATACAAGAACATTTGGCATGAAATATGAAAATTTACTGACCTCCGCACACAGGACAGCATTCCCCAGGTGGAACTATGGGGTTGGCACATGGCGTGGCAGCACATCTTACCGTCTGGCAATTAATATCTCCGTTCTGAAAAATAAATTGTTGATATAAAATTTCATGTCTATTTTAGATGTTTTATGAGTGAAAAATATGAAAACATCAAGTGAAGCTAAAGAAAAAAATGGCCTTGCTTGGATCATTGCTACATACATGTTTGTATACATCTAGCTGTTAACTAGACCTTAGAGTACAACCATGACTTCTAACACTTTGAGAAAATACACAAGATGACACCTAGTTGCTAGTTCCTTTTAAATTAGCAGCTTCTACATATAACCTCCAAGACATTACAGTCATGTTACACAAAAGAGCACACATTTTGTGTAATGTATACAGTATAGTGTTATATATGCATGGCGCTCAGTTGAAAATTAGATTTCATAGAACATATCTAAAGGATATGACAGTCTGTTACCTGACAGATACAGCGAGTGCATGGATCTTGTTTGTCCACAGGCGCCCCGTTCCTGTACTCCCTCCCCTGGTACAGACACCCGTCACACGAGGCACAACACTGGCCCGGGCGCTGGACGGGACTGTCACACCGCACCTGACAGGCCTCACGTCTGCACACTATAGACCCCTCCTGGGAACAGAAAATAAAAACAGGATGGATAAATGATAAAGCTCCAAGCATGTCATAATGACAATTTAACTCCTGGACTGGGCTGTCACACCGCACCTGACAGGCCTCACGTCTGCACACTATAGACCCCTCCTGGGAATGAAGATAGAAATTAAGGAAACCTTGCAATGAAAAGAGTTAAACAAAATTGACACACTCACTTTGGAAACTATGTAACAGTTACAAAATGTGAAAATGAATGTATTTATAACTTCACTAATTACTGAATGTGTAGTCATTTGGTATTAACACTTTGTGATGTTTTGGCCATTGTCAACAATGACAGACAAACAAGTATTACGTCACTTAATGGTAGCCAGCAGCTGATTGGGCAACCTTGGCTGTACATAGATTTATGTCAGCCAAAACAATAATTGATAAACAGTTATAAACCAGACAACGTATAATATAATATCAAAACAAGCTGGAAAATGCATTGTGTCTTGGTCAAGAGAAGTTTTAGTCTTGATCAGTAAAAATACTTACTGTACAGGTGCATATCTGACACCTGTCCTCAGGTGACCTGAACTGGGCTCCTGACACATGGCGCTGACCATAGTTGTCAACACAACCTGGAAAACACAAGTTAAAAAACATGTTACTACAATTTCATAACATCAAAAGTACAGGCATGTACCCATGCATGTGCCTACAGCTAGGACTGAAAAAAATTGCTTTTTCACAAAGAAATCCATGCAAGATATTGGACCTTTGGTTTGCTCAGGGCAGAAGTAGTGTATAAGATTAACATTCTCCCTGTTCAGGTGGCCTTCTGGTACCAAATGTGTATTTTACAGGGTTAGGTAGCAGGAAAAAGGTTAAGGACAAAGAGAAAGCAAATTTTTAGATTGTGATACCTCTGCAGACAGGGCAGCAGCTGCCAGGGGGCACTTCTACATCCACACAGTTGACGGGCTGGCACTGCTCGCGCACACACTGGACAACTCCGTACTGGGGACAGGCAAAATGGTACAATGATTATCCAAGATACATACAAAGTCATGTATATCTACAAACATAACATAATAATTATTTGTTTAAATTAGCTTACTTTCCATCAGCTTTACAACAACAACAAATTTTTACAGTTCTTGGTGGCAAATGTGCTAGATGTTGGCACATCGGCAACCAAATCCGTACAGTGTTTTTTGGCACACTTTCAGACAGATTAGCTGAAGAGGCTCGGTGGGTGTCACTCCACGGCCAGTGAAGGTCATGAGAAGAGCTTTCCTCAAGGGCACAACATTGGGGCATGAAGAGTATCAAACCCTGAAACTATTGGTTCTGAGTCCAATGCTTTACCGTTGTGCCACACCGACGCCAATAGTTAAAACAATACCCTTTGATATGCAATTCAGAAACATATCTATATACAAGAAAAAGCTGAGTGGACTTAACGGCAGTAAAAGTATTGAGAAACTTGTCATTCAATACCAAGCATACATCAAACCGCTGTACTTACTGAACATCTGCACTGGTTACAGAGGTCACCCTGTGCCACAAATGCCATCCCATTCCTGATGGACTGCCCTTCATAGAAGCAATCTGTGTGGTAGGAAAGGTGTACAGCATTAAATTATAGTTTATTTTTGTGGTATGATTGATACATGTGTAGACAATCTAGCAGATCTGTAAACTATATTAAGATCTATTTGCCGGGTTACATAAATCCGCCACTTTGAAAAACAGTGGGTTTGAGAGATCTCTGGTATGCACAGTTTAGATATTCAGGAGTGCATTAAACTGGGGAAGGTTGGGTTGGAGATATGTTTGAACATATCTTGGGTGGCAGAATTATGTACCCTGGTGGAATTAGATGTTAGTAGCTGTTACACACTATCTACTGTATACTTCCCATCTTTTGAGAATATGCATTTATTTTTAGAGAGTAAGATTTAAAAGTCATCAGTCAAAGAGAATGGACACAAACCAAAATAATTATCACATAAATAAGCAACATGATCTATGGTTTGAGGTACAGGTAAGTACATGTGTACAGTACAAGCACCTGGCTGTCTTACCTGTACACACACACAAAAATGTGATCATGTTAAACAATGCAGGGTGTTTGAAGTGGCCCATGTGGAGCTGCACTGGGGAGCTGTCTCATTATAATTGAAAAATGTGTCTCTATAGTAGTTGAAGCACAGAGTGAAAAGCAGAGGTGCCAACTTCCGAAAATAATTTCATCAGGTTCGTAGAATATAGGATATATGAGATTCTTTGTACACAACCAGGTATTGATCTCACCTGCTAACGTTTCGATGTCTATCAGACACCTTCTTCAGAGCTTCTTACTGGAGTACTGCTTCTCACTGTAAAAGCACCACCTACATCGGCTATTTATAGCGGTGAGAAGCAGTACTCCAGTCAGAAGCTCTGAAGAAGGTGTCTGATAGACATCGAAACGTTAGCAGGTGAGATCAATACCTGGTTGAGTACAAAGAATCTCATATATCCAGATGTGCCAACTGTTCTTACCTGTACAAGGTGAGCAGCAGGTGCCAGGTGTCTTGACTCCATGAGGACAGGTTTGTCCGCACACCTGCAAGTTGTCACAGTTCACAATACCACCCTATAGGGAAAAAAATCAAAACATAAACACTGGGCTCATATTATGAATAGACAGCATTTGGAGAGCAAAAACCTCTTCCTCAGAAGCTAGGCCACAGTTTCCTCTAATAGGATCATGCTAATGAAAAATTAAGCTGCTAATGGATTGTGATAATTAGTACTTTTTCCTAATGCCATACAAGTTGGTGAGATCAATTTGGAGAGGGAGATAGAAAGTCTATCCTATAGTTACAAGTTCGTCAGCTTTACCTATATGATATATTGCATTACATACATGTCAATAACAATACACAGACTTACCCTGCAGCTGCACTCCTGACAGCTGTCCGGGGTTCTCCATGTCTGACCTTCACTGTACGCTGCACCATCGTGGGTGCAAGCTGGGGACAAGGAACCATTAGTTAACATCAGGAAATGTCAAATGTGAAGCAAGTGAATTGGCCAAAGGAAAGACGTTTTCATTGGAAATTCAAACAAGCAAAATCAAACCTATGAAGATTCTTGCTCAGTTTAAGTATACAAAGTATGTATACAAGAAGGTAGTTTACAGCTACATGTAAGTAAATTGAAATGAAATAAAATACGTTCATTACACAGGTAAGAAAAGGACAGGTAACAACTGATGTTTGAATTACATTACATAGAAGACTATGGACATCATAATTGTGAATGGCATATAGGGCTTGGACAGCAGAAGATACACAGGTATCAACACAGAGATGCAATGAATTTTCTTCCAATAGTGGAAACAATAGCACTGAGGATCTATACGCATGTACCTGTCACTGCCATGACATGGAGACAAAGGACAGACCACACAGTGGGAGCCTTGAACACAGAATGAGCAACAAGTTACACTTAGATCTATTCACACATTAGACAATATACACACTAGAAACAGGACAGAATATAGAAAGAACATTGTTGTAACATGGTGCGCAGAAAAGAGCTTTGCAATAGAACTGAGTCAGCTTACAGATATGATTTTTGTGGCAGAGACTGCCATTCTCGTATAGGGCTGTTTAGCCATAGTCGATGCTGTAGGGCTGTTGTGAATTAGGATTTTACCATGGTCAATACTGACCGACGGAGGCCATATATATATATATATATATATATGGTGATACATGTAAAAGGAAATTTGCAGAACAATTTCTTCTTGCAAGGAGGTTTATCTACATGTCAAAGGAGACTTACCAGGACAGATGGGGCAGCACCTTCCCAGAGGCTTGACTGGGTTTGAACATTGGGCAGGAGGACAGGGGACTGGGTTACATCTCACCAGGCCTTGCTGAGATGTGCAAGTGAAATAAATAAGTTTAACTTAAAAGATTGTCTAATTAAGAAGACACAATTTAAAGTTACAAAACAAAAATAATTTTGGAGCAGGACAATATTATTTTATTTATTAACAAAATGCAAACTTTTCATGGCGCCATCAATCAAGTTTCCATGCACTTGGTACAGTAATAATGTCACCACATGCATTCAAGTGTATAGTGTGCCAGTCCAGTTAATCCTAAATGACTGAATGAAATAAAAAACAAAAGATTGCCATTACAGAAAAAAACTGATGACAGTAAATGTCTTCTTACCAGACAGGAGCAGTTGAGGCAGGGGTTGGACATGGGAGTGAAGTAGGTGCCGTCGTCAAAGGTCATCATTTCATACTCACAACCTGCAATGAGAGTTAACCAGACTTAGCATTTCTCAAAGCTTCCTCTAACAGTTATTTCCCTTAAGACTGAAAATATTCTATTCAACTAAGTGTGAAGTTGAGAAGCATCGATTTCACTTTGAACTAAAATAGAACTTCTTGACAGATCCTTGAAGGCATTGATATTATACCATTCTTGTTTTACATTCTGTTTATTGTAATGTTGAACCCACCTCCTTCGCAGCGAGGACAGCAGTCCCCAGGGGGTGTGTACTGATCCTGGCACAGCAGGACGGGACATTCTCTCCTCCGACACTCCACCTGGCCCCTCAGACAGGTACAACTTGTGCAGCGGCCAGCATCAAAGATTTGTCCATTCCTAAGCTTCCTGCCTTCATACTCACAACCTGAAATTTCAGAAATAAAAGATTTAAATCAAATCTCAAGAAGAGTGCTTATTATTTTCAGGAATCTCTAATTAACCTCTCAAAAATAGCCCGTATATGTTACAGTACAGTTAAACCTGTAAAAGTAAGCACATAAGGACCACCTGACCAATTTGACCACTCTTTGGTTGTCCCTTAGATAATTGTTCCCATTAACACAGGCACTGAGAACCCTGTCTATGGTGATAAACTGTCCATATAGACCAGGCTCTATCTGTTCTTTGAGTGGTTTTGACTTTTATCAGTGCCCTGGTCTTCTTTGGTAAGTTTGACTGAATAACAGTTTTCAAAGTGATGGCAATACAAGATTCAGCACCAAGGACAGGGCTAAGTTGGTGAAACAAATGTTGAAAATCATGTGTTTCACTCATTTTGTGTGCCATGGCCTTTTTTATGATTATGAAAATTCATAAACAGAAAGAGACAAAAAAATGTTGAAAATCTAGAATAAGAAATACTAATCTAAGCGGACATTGATGACATCAATGTTGACCCCTGACCTTTGCACTCTGGACAGCACCTGCCAGCAGGAATCCTGGGATACTGACATGGGGCAGGGGGACACCTCTGGGTCACACAGTCTTCAACTCCAGACTGAGGGGAACAGTTACATGAGATCAGAAGTTAAACATTTAGCACACTGAAGTAGCTGTTTGGCAGCCCATTCTCTATTTGTCATGGGGATAGGCAGCTGGGAGAAGGTTAAACAATTCATTTGACATTTTAGAAACACATCAAACATATGGAATCTCCAACACCCGAACAAAAAAACTCAAGAAGTCACTTTGAAACCTTGACTTCACCATAATGATATCATGAGTGACTGTATCAAAATTGTCATTTGAAATCATTATATCATAAAACATTTCCTCGCAAAGAGAGTGAAATTTTCCCCTCACTAACATCAGTTTTTTGTTACTCTGCCAAACCAACAGAACCCTTACCACACAGGTACAGGTGGTACAGGAATCACGCTGCCATCGGTCTCCGTCCCTGTGGTCTCCACAGTTCAACTCTGAAACAACAGAACAGAAAAGTCTGTTTTGTTTATCAAAAAATTGTTTATCAATAAACATCCAATAAGTGTAATCATCGCAGCAGCTTTTATCTTCAACTTCAGAATACAAGCATTGAATATCCTACTGCAACTACATGTACATAACAGGCAGAAATTTAATTCCTGGAAAGCAATCTAATTTCAAACCACAGTCCATAACATAAACACGTCCCTTATCATGTATTGAGAGTAAGCTATGGGGAAATGTATATTACCTATAAAATTAGAGGATTGTGCGTGGACAGGCTTGTTGCCTACCTTGTGGACAGACTGGACAGCACTTTCCAGGCTGGGGGTAGGGGTTGGAGCACTGCGGCTGGGGGCAGAACATCCTCGCACACTCCACATTACCTCTCTGTGGTAAGGGAAGAAAACACCTGTTAATTGCAATTGATTTATGCATGAGTGCCCATCACAATAATCTTCATTAGGGCCTGGTCACATAAAATCATATGTTGTGTGATTGTAGTACAGTCACAAACTCAGCTGTCTTGGTATGGAAAAGGCTGTCTTGGCACAGTGGCATCGTGTGGCGCAATTAGTAGGGTGTTTCGCTCAGAACCGAGAGGTCCCGGGTTCGAAACCTCTGCATGCTCCGATGTTGTGCCCTTGGGAAAGGCACTAAACATGACTTTCCTCACTCTACCCAGGTGTGAATGGGTACCTGGAGAAGGTCATATTGAGGTCACCTGCTGGCGCCGAATGGCAGCGGCTCAGACCCTTGCGACAGTTCTACAAAGTGCAAGTGTGGAGCAAATTTGCATCTGTTGTGCATTATGTGACTGTAAACCCTACAGCAATTAAGCACTGGCTGCCATTGCACGGGTGATTTCTGAGCAATAAACCATCATAGACCCTTGTCAGCTGTTGCTTCACTGTCACAGCTTGTTTGCAAGTTCTACTCCATCAAAATGGTATGATTACTTACGATGTGACCACACCATTACAGCTTTTGATTCCTATTTTTCTCAAGGTCTTAGACCATAAACTTCATTAAAGATACACAA
This sequence comes from Branchiostoma lanceolatum, assembly GCF_035083965.1. Lineage (NCBI taxonomy): Eukaryota > Metazoa > Chordata > Leptocardii > Amphioxiformes > Branchiostomatidae > Branchiostoma > Branchiostoma lanceolatum. The sequence continues at coordinate 11,691,825 of NC_089737.1, forward strand.
TATAAAAGAAGAGACTTTCTCACCTGACAGGTGCACGTCTGACAAACATCCACCTGGTCTATAAACTCTGTGCCATCAGTGTACACTTTGTTCTTGTACTCACAGTCTGTAAGGGAAAGGAAGAACAGATATGTCAACCCGTACATGTACATGTACATCTAAAACAGGACCTTACATGTAAAATGTATCACTGGCATATCACTACTTAGCTTAGTAATCTTGCAGAATATGAATAACCATAATCTATAAAAGTGATAAGGTAAAGATATTTTTTTCTAAAGACTTTAAACTGGCAAATACTGTAAATGCATTTAAGTTCGCGTGGTTTTTATTTCGTGCTATGGCGAAAACGGGTGTTCTCGGTGGTTTTAAGTTTGCGGCAGCGCTATAGTTACATACTGCTACAATATTGGACAAAAATGTTCGCGGTGGCTTTAAGTTCGCGGTGAAACGGTCATAAAAACCGTGAACATAATACCACCGGAAACATTTCTGCATTTACAGCAGTTTAATTTCTGACTGTAAATAGCGGTATTTAGTGTTTTCAACACTATCAGTAAGAGCTCACCAGTACAGGATGGGGAGGGGCAGCACTCCCCGGGGACAGACACGGGGTTCCTACAGCGGGGAGGGGGGCAGATGATCGGTGCACACAGCACACGCCCCATCTGACAGGTGCATGACTGACAGGGTTCCGGTTTCCATGACGATCCCTCAGCATGTTGCTCTCCATTCTGTGTACATCCTGGAACATACAGATATAGATTAATCATAACATCCTTAACTTTCGTCTGTTTTACTTAATAGCTTACCAGATCATGGTGCACAGTAGTGAGGGAAGGCACAAAAGCGGTAAGCAGAAACTCGAAACACCAGGAAAATGAACAAGATGCAGACAACATCTAGCCGATACAGCCCAACAACCCCCCAAATCAATAATCTGTTCTTGAACGTTGAACTGTTTTTTTAACATTGAACTGTTTTTGAACAACTGAACAGTTTTCTGAACATTTTGAACAGTGCTTTCCAAACATTTCTTTAAATGTATTCTTTATGAGCAGCACAATGTACTTGTCTGTACTAGGCTGACTGACAGTAGTAGTTACTGTAGTAGCTCACTGTATCTGATACCTTTTACTCTCCAATCCAATCAACAGTCAAAAGAAGACATCTCACCGTCACAGTTGACGATCCTGTTCCCCACAAACCAGACCGCGGTGCAGGTTCCACAGAAGTCCACACGGCACTCTGCCTGGGGGAAGGCTGGACAGGTCAGCCCGGCACAGGGGTTCTGGCGGCAGATCACGTACTCCGTGTCACATGGGCACGCTGAGATGAAGTTGTCAACCTAAGGAACAGAAGAAGAGATGCGTCACTCTAGAGATTGAATTGTCTTTAAAAAAGAGAGAGATAGGGTTCATGAAATATCATGATTGGATCAAAGGCAATCGTCTGTGGTTTTTAAAAAAATTCCTTAAAGTTTTTGTACACACACACACACCCACACACACACACACATACAATGAAGTTCTGGTGTTTTTTGAACTTAGCAGTCCATTGGAAAAATCTAGAGTTTTTTGGGCATCCAAGTTGCTTGTGATATAACCCTAAAAAGAAAATCCACCAGTCCTAAACCCAGAAGAAACATACAGTCAAACCTGTACAAATTACCACTTCTATATACAGATCACCTGATCTATGTGACCGCTTTTTGATGGTCCCTTTAGTTAGATAATCTACCTGTCCACATAGACCACATTTTATCAGTCCCCTGAGTGGTCTTCTTGGGCAGTTTTGACTGTATTTACTGGACATCCAACACATCTACTACATCATTCTCTCACCTTGAAACAGAATCTGTCAGCCCAGTGTGATCCAGGATACTGTGAGATCTTGACCGGGATCATCTGAGTCACGTCCTTGCGATCCTGGATCCAGTTCTGTTCGTACCAGGTGACGGGGAGGGGCTGGAGTTCCACACAGGTCCGCTCAACGGTCATCAGGAAGTTCTTATTCTGCTGATACAGGCGGTCCTGAGAAAAAGAGGGAATATCAAGCACTGGTAAAAAACAATTGTTGTCTTTAACATTGGACACAATATCAAAACGTATGAAAAAAAACGTCATTAATTTTGCATCCCTGTAGCAGGTAAAAAAAGCTTTGTCTTGTGAATCAATCCTAGCTGCTAAATAGTTGCAATAATCATAGAACTCCTTTGTAAAATTTCTTCTAATAAGGTAAAGAAAAGGAGATTGCTGCACAGGCCAATTAGAATACAAGTTCAGTCACATTTTGATACCATCATCAAGATCAAGACACTTGCACCCTTGCTTCCATAGCAAAAAATGATTAAGATCTTTAAACAAGAGAATTCTTGAATAAGAAACCACTGGAGCAAACACAGGTTAAAGTGTAAAGATTCAGTATAATGTACACATAACACACCTGCACACGGTACAGTAGAGAGGTGACATGAGGTCCGCTGTAGGAGTAGTTACAGCTCTGCTGGTTGTAGCCTCCCAGGTTGTACCCATACTGGTCATAACCACTTCTGGTCAGACCTGATGAAAAAATTGAGTCAAATGAAACTGGAGCAGGGTGAAACATACAGTCTATACACATCAATTTTACAATATATTACCATACCACATTGTACCCTAAATGGTCATTGGCAATTCTTGGTAACCCTGAAAAAAAATTCCAATGAATTTCTTTGAAATCACACTGAAGCATGCTTCAGGTGAACCATATCATCAGTTACATATCAATTATACCATTTAATCCTTCTTAATCCTCCGAAAACTATATGAGTAAAAACCACAGGTTTCAGGATGCATCAATCCTACAGTTGTTTGTCTTTTACCTTCTACAAATGGGAGACTCAATGACCCTGTCAAAATGTATTTCTACTCAAAGATCTTCACAACACAAAAATCTTTTGAGCTCAAACTCAGGCTTACCACTAATGTCATAGCAGGCATCACAGAATCCCTCCGGCCCATAATATTCACTCTGGTCCTGTTCCCCTTGGCGATTGTAACCTTGACGATTATAGCCACGGTTATCGTATCCATCACGATCGTAACCATAGCGATCAAAGCCACTACGGTCGTAACCGGAGTTGTCAAACCCATCTCTATTAAAGCCTGTGTTGCAAAAAAAGAGAATATGTTTTAATACAAAGATGCAAGATATTTAGCATAAGATTAAATTGCATTGATAACACAATAGAACTTGTTTACGTCTTTCACATAATTGTTTACCATTGATACATGTATTTACTCAATAAAAATCAAAAGTTTATTGGGAAAAAGCATTTTGGAGTCCAGAATTAGATCACTTTTCCAGAAATAGATTACTGCCTGTTAAAGTTCACACATTCATGTTATTATCTGAGATAAGATTATCACAAAACTTCTATCAAAATGCAAGACTTGATGTCACAAAGTCATCATTATTATCCTTTTTTCTCAAATCTTACCTTGTTTATTGTATCCATATTGGTTGTACCCCAGTCTGTCGTATCCACTTCTGTCATAGCCAAACTGGTCATACCCATCAGCACTGTAGAGGTTTCTAGAGTCTGGCCTGCCTCTGCGATCATAACCCTGTCATATAGAAAAAGAAAGAAACTACAGCTTAACTTTTGAAGGACACTAAGAGATCCCTCCCACCCCTGCAATGTCTTCCTCCCACCTAGAGAGAAGCCTGACTACAATCTGAGGAACAGAAAAACTCAATATAACCTTCCACTCAGAAAGACCAAAAGGCACAGAGACAGAGTCATTCGCCATGGGGGCTCTGAGGGACTTACAAAGCCATAAGGCCTATGTACGCTTGATTCGTCTGTCTTTGTTCGTCTAAAGAAAACTTTTAATGTATATAAGTCCATACATATGAATATTGTGATGTCGCTTTTATCTGACCCACTGGAATTTTTTAACATACTTTTGAAATTGTCAGAATCTAATGTAATTCAGATGTGTCCTCAGACATGTCTGCAAGGTTGGGTTCTGGATAAAGATTGATTGAAGAGCCCTGACCAATTATTTGCGTGCATGATGGCTAATTACAAGGGGATACACAGATACAAAAACTAAAAAAAAAGTACAAATTGTCTAATCTATACAACATGTTGATACACATACAATAATGTAAAAAAAGGTACAAAATGTATTGTCTACAAATCTTTCTAATGTTTCTTTGTACAGGGGGTTTACTGGTGTGTGTTCTTCTTTGGAGGCAGTGTCTAATGAATAACTTGGAATAAGGTTTCAACATTGATCAAGAAGTCCAATCAGATAAAAACTTACTTTCTTTTTTGGTTCCAAACATATGATGAGGTTACGATAATAGACAGCTCACCTGCAAGTTGAATCCATACACATCAAATCCATTCCTGTCAAACCCTTGTCTGTTAAACCCAAGGTCGTTGAACCCGTCCTGTCCAAATATGGTGGCGGCATCAGTGTTGTTACACGGCGTACCAATGGATGGAAGTCTGTACGTGTAGCATAGCTGTGACTCAATGTTTAAGACGTCCTCTGGCCTTATATGGAACGGGTACATCGGGACTTCCTTCAGAAACTCTGGGTAATTGTCGGGTCGGTTTCCCGGCTTGTTTTGCCACCTCCAGTATAGGAAGTCGATGTAGGAATAGATCGCAAAGTAGAGCGGATCGTAAGGGCTTGCCACGGACTTCATGTCGCCGCCGACAAAGAGGTTAACGTACGCAGCGTATGTTTCAAGACAGTTGCGCATGGTTTCGTAGTCATTAGTGCTGATGGCAAGCAGCATGTCAACCATGGTTGGGAGCTGGACAGTGAGGTTGAAGTCACGAACCAAACACGGTTGCCACGGCGATCCTTGGAAGGGGTTGTCTGGGACGCAGACGCCCTTCCCGTTTCCTCCAAAGTAGTTCGCTTGCCAAATGATTGCCTCGGCAAAGTTTCCAACATCTGTGGTGAAGTCAAAGTAGGGCAAGACAACACCGCAGTCCAGTTCTTGAAGCTTCTGTTCCACTCGGCGCAGAAACAGACGGTTCCAGGGCAAGAAAGAAGCGCCCCCTTTTGCTTCAGAGATGTGGTGCATGTAGAGGTCGCGGAACTCGTCCCACGCGTTCCGAGGACCAGAATCCTTCAGTTCTTGGACAGCTTCGTTGAATCGCTTCATTTCTTCACTGGTCATGTCTCGAATCTCCTTTCTTACTGTCATTTGCACACACCTAAGGGAAGTCATAGAAATATTCGAAGTATTAGCCCAGAGAAATATAGTCAAACCTAGTCAAGCAACCACCTGGTGCGAGCAACCACCACCATTCACAAGCCACATTTAAACAGTTGCATCTGTTTCTACATACTCCAACCTGTCCTCGAGTAGTCCACTTTTCCTATAGTATTAGTCCCTCGAGTAGTTGCTAAATCCAGGTTTAACTGTACAAGAAACAGCTACAATCATGATATATGCTTCGACCTTGCAATCAAGTACATGACTTCAATACTACAGTAAACATACTAGACTTTATTGTACAACAACTGTACAATGTACACCATATGGCCTCTTCTGCTACATAACAATAACTATTCTACAAGACTAATCTACCTTACAAAGGACTATAAGATAAGAATGTTGAACTTCTTAAAATAAATGACGATACAAGTTACACCTACCTGCAGTCTATGTTCCCATTAGGTTGACAAGTGCACTGCTGGCAGCCATGTTTGAAGGTCGTCCCTGACCGGTAGAACCTCCTGGTTCCAATCACCACACAACCTGCAGGGTTAAAAACATGAGGTCAAAAACAATATAAGAATGCAGTCAAATCTGTGCAACTGAGCACCTCTACATAAGGATAGCCTGGCAACTTTTTGGTGGTCCTTTATATAATTTTTCCCTTTGACACATTAAGATTCCTGTGTATAGTGACTGACTGTACTCATACATGTAGACCTGATTTCATTAGTCTCCTGAGTGGTCGCCTTAACGATTTTTGACTCTTTTTTTTTTTCATACACAGGTAGCCTATTTTTCTGTATTGTTTCACTATCAAAATCAGTTCATGTTTACAAGAAATGTATTGCTTGCTTGAAAAGATATTATTACGTGACATTTGACTTATGACCCTACCTGGTGGAGTCCGACAGGTGTCGGGCTCACACTGCTGACCTGGCTGGAAGGCAACGACCTCTCTCCTCACATTTTCACCTGAGGACATGACCTCTAACCTCCGACACTCATTCAGGTCACGGACCTACATGTACATGGGCACCATGTCAGGTACAAAAAATGCATTCTTTTAAACATACACAGAAACAGAGTAGTAAATTCTGAGAAGCAATGTATCACACATAGCAGATTCACACACTCATGAAAACTCATAAAAAGTAAAAGTGATCACAATCCAGTTTAGCTCACTGACCAGCCAGTTTTTCACTGGTTATGACAAAGAAGACAGATACTACATGTATGTTTACATGTTTATTGTACTAGGGAAATTCTACTAGATCTTTTCAACAGGTGAAATAAACAGTGGACTTGACGACTACGGCCCTTCCCAGTAGCATCCTGGAGGAGTAACAACAGCCAAAATTTGAACTAACAACCTCTTGGTCCTCAGGACTTATACATGCTACCAGTGTATAAAACTTTACCTGGCAAGTCACCCCCTGCTGCAGCACCACAAACCCCTTGTTGATGGTGACGTCGGGTCGGTTGGTCCTGCCGTAGGTGCGATGGCAGCAGGCACCGATCACACACCGACTCTGACAGTCCTGAAGGGTCTTGAAGTTGTTACCATTCCCGTTACAGCCTGGTAGGGAAATATCATTCAGTTGTGTAAGTGTACATTATCAGCATTCAGCACCATTAACAGTAACAGCCTAGTATGAATGTATTTGTATCTGTATCTGTATCTATCATGTACATATAGCCGGTAGAACCACCCTTTAGTGTAACACACCAGCTTTGCAGTCACACAGTGCAGCAGCGGCTGGTTTTATCAAATTGAACGACATATCAAACCTAACCTTTGCATATCTAGCTGTAAGTGTTGTTTTAAGCTATCTAGTGAGGATGCTCCTGCAATACTGTCAATAACAGTGCTTGATAATCAGTCAGCACCAAGGACAGGGGAAACATAGTGCAAATGTGAGTTTATAACTCTAACACAGTAACAGTTGTTTAGGTTCTCATTCAACACCAAGGACATGATGTGAATGTCATTTAATAAGTGTATGCCTTGTGAAAGAATAAAATATGATTATTCAGCACCAAGGACAGCGGTTACATAGTGTAAATGCCAGTCAATAATGCTAACAATTGTTAGGGGAATCATTCAGAACAAAGGACAAAAGCAACATGATACAAATGTCATCGTCTAGCAATATTCTTATTGTAAGTGTAAGGGATGATTACTGAGTCAGCACCAAGGACAGAAGCAGCATAGTGCAAAATGTCTTTCAATAACACCAGCTGTTGTTTAGGTTATCATTCAGCACCAAGGACAAGACTAGCAACTTACCAGTGAAGCTGAAGGGTTCACACTTATTGTTTTGTACAGGTATAAGAAGCGAGGGATTGAGCGTTTTCATTCCCCTTGTAAAGGGCATAATTTTCATGACTAAAGATGACTTGAAGCTTGAACAAGGACATCAGGAATGACTTGATTGTCTAAAAACTAAACACATCTATAAGTCCACTCACCAGTGAAGCTGAAGGGTTCACACTTCTGGTTGTAGAGGTTGTAGAAGAAGCGAGGGATGGAGCGTTTACACTCTCCCGGCGCCACATGCTGTACACACACGTTCAGTTCGTACTGGCACCGCGGCCCCGCATGAGTCGGCGGACAGGCGCAGGTGAAGTTGACCGAGTCTCGCTCTCGTACGCAGCGTCCGTTGTTCAGACATGGGGACTGAGTACAGGGGTCTGCAATATGGGTAGAATAGTATACATAAGAGTTTGAAAGGCAATTCCTCAAAATATGTAAAACAATACCTAAAAAATAATCTGCCAATCTATCTTTAGTCTTTGTGCATCAAAAATATATGGTACTTACCAAAACATTCTGGCCTGTCTTTAGGTATAGAGCAGACCACTTGTCCATCCTGGAAAAGTCAAGAATAAAATTGAAATCTTTCACTTATCTAGCTAGAAATTTCTCACCATGTTACAAAACCAAAATTTTACAAACATGAATCAGCTATGACACCCAAATACAGATACAATACCGGTATTTGAACATTGTGCAACATTGTGGAACGTATCTTTAAATTGACAAATTCAAAAGTGACAGCATCCTGATCTTTTCCATCATACAAGGAAGGATCTGAAAACATCATAAAGTATACTCCTTTGAACAGTGTTGTCTATAGGATAACAGTTATAGTCACTGTCAAGCTGGCGTCACAATTCATGCGAGCGTCGGCCGAATTTGTAGATGGCCCGTAGCTCGCCGAATGTCAAAATCGCCCAAGCGTCGACCATATTTTCCAATGAAAATCTCGGGTGACGTCCGTCGAACACTAAAAACTAAAAATCCCCCATGAGATGGTACCATCTCTTGGACATGGACGAAGTCAGAATCGACTAACCTGCTAAAAGGCCAATATTTGGATCAACTTAATCTGATTTCTGAAAATCGCCCGAAGCCCGCAATATTGACGCCCGAAGCCCGCAATATTCGGCCAAGCTGAATTTCTTATTTGTGAAGGGGGCTTTGAAGTACTACCCACCTCGCAGGTACACATGGCACACGGGTTAGTCTGCCACTGTTCCCCGTGTTCATGGCTGTCCCCATCAAACACACACTGCCTCAGTTCCTGGTTACACGCACACTGCTCACGGGCTGCAATCCTGCGCAGCAGGTCGGCTTGCTGTAAGAAAATCAGAAATGTTAAACACGTGATAGGTATAGGCATATACAATTATACTATAGCCATATGCAATGCATATGTAACAATCATTTAACCATTGCACCGACCCATTTGACCCATTTTTCCGGTGCAACCACCCTCCTTACTGACCATTTTTCCTCCCTTGTTTGGATGCTGAGACTAGGTTTGAGCTGTACAAATAGCATGGGTACCATCCTCTTTAATCTTGTAGTTTAACTTTAAGCTTACTCCCCCAGTAAGCTTTCATCAATGATAAAGGAAGTGACCATTAACTACTACGGAAGGTAAACAAATAATGCGGAAGATATCTAGGTAAAAAGTCATCATCACTCTTTCACAAAATTTGATTCAACTTTGGAAGCCAATGATGATGAATCTGTCATTTTAAGCTTACACAGTATGTGTATTTTCTCGTGTCATGAAGTCAGATTTTTTTGACCAATGGGGTGAAATTTTTTTCCCTCCCAACAAGCTAACTTTGGTCCTGAGACAGAGGGAAGGGTCCTTGAGACGGCCCTGATATGAACATACATGTAGACATTAAACTGTCTCCATTGCTGTTAGAAAAAGGCAGGCCTGATACCTGTTGCTTCATCATGTTGATCATGAGGGTGAGTCCGTCGATGGTCCGCTCCAGTTTTGACACCCTCTCTCCGGTGATGTCCTGGTTCTGACCCCTCACCACCACAGGGAAGCCCTGGGACTGGACATCAGGGTCTGCAAAACAGGATGTACAGTTTGTGATGATTTTATCGGGTTGGTAAAGGACTGTATAACAAAAGTGCTGTTCTTTATTCACAACCAAGGAGTAACAACAGCCAAATTTGTGGAAGCTGATTATTGTTTAGTTTCTTATTAGGCCATGTTGATTTGATTATATGGATGACATCCGCGCGCACATCAATTTTCTTTCTACCTTAATAGTTGGAATCCCTTTTAAAGCATTAATCAATTTGTCCTGATAGAGAAACAGACTTAAACAGGTTCCTCAAACTTGGTATGGACGTGTGTTGTGTGACACACCCTGTAGTGTGACAAAGATCACTGTGACTTACACATTATGTGAGGAACAAAGTTTTCAGATATTCTGGTAACGAGAATATACGAGGAGTGTAAGACTTATCTCATAACCTCTGAGACATGACAAGAAACACTGCAGTACTGTACAAATCTAACAACTGTAGCTGAGATACAAAATATTGCATTAGAGGTGCCCTAGAACCATCCATACCAGAGCATCAGATAAAGATTTTCCTGAACCCAACCTGTGTGGGTTTGTTGTTGTAACATTCCACCCCGCCACCAGACACATGCAGCCCTGTTCATGTCTGTATCCATGTCCCAGATTAGCCTCAAGCCACTCTGACATTTTGACACAGGGGTGTGTAATGCAATTAAGAGCACAGCTGGAGTTAATAAGCAACAGAGATGATAGTAAAAGCTTCTTTTACCCATAAGTCACCTTCAGACATAAGAGGGCTTGTTTTAAGACAATTCATTCACTTGAAAATGACAATCTTTCTCATTTTCAAGGAAATCCAACAGTCACAGCAAGTTCTTGATTCACAGATGCCCTTGACCAAAACTGTTCCACCATGTTGACCTTCTAACTGCATAGCTTGACCTTCAGACCTATCATGACCTTGGTTGGCTGATAGCCTTACCACCTGATGACCATTACTTGTATCTCCAAGCAGATGTAAAAAGGCAAAATCGTAAGTTTCTCAAACTCCTGGTTTGGCAGAACAGTCCTGCTGATTCACAGAACCAGGAGCTTGAGAAACATTACAATTTTGCCTCTCTACATCTGCTTGGAGATCACTTTATATTTCATGTACTGTATGATCTGATGTGTCATGATGCAGCTTTTGAGGTAAAATTAATGGTGAAAACTTTTGAAAGATCAAGGAACAAAGAATACATTCTATCCACATTTTTGACTGAGAGTCAGTAGCTGGTCACCCATGGTGGTCCACCATTCCAGCATCAATACTGCCCCAGAACAACCCTCCCCTGCTGGTTTACATTTTCACCCTCAGGACAGGGTAAACAATACAGGATATACTAGCCCTCTAATCAAAATAGAAAACAGGTGCCATGCACACTTCCTCAGTGTTGGAAAAACAATTCTCTAGCACAAGTGCTGGTAGTGCTTAGAAGTTAATTAGTGTAGACATCTTCTTCTGGTATGCTGATCTTGCTTCCTCGAATTACAAGTGATTTCTTATAAAAGAATTGTCACTTTTCATAGGGACTGCCTTTTGTATCACAGTAATGGGGTTCATTCCTAATATTCCTTTGTTTCATTAGTTTTATACCATGATACCATTGCGCTGATGCCAATTCTCAAATACTGGTAGCTAAGTGGTAGCTGGTAGGTTGCAGTCCTTCAGATTACACCTTGTAAGCTTTCTTTTAAACTGTCTGAGCTACACTTTGAGCATGTTGTATTTACCCGAGTCTTCAGATTCAGACACTGCCAATGTACACATGTACAGCAACTGTCATATAGGCATGCCTGGAGGCATCAGGAAAGAATTTCAAAGGATCCCCATAAATCTGACCATAATTGATCTGACTGGTGTTAACCTCCCATCATGACAAGAAGTAAATTTAACACAGTATCTTATTATCCTTGTAAATTGAAAGAAAATGATCTCTAGTCCCTCCCCCACTTGGGAATACAGAGTGTTGTTCCTACACTGATATCTTCATTTACAGGGGGTCAGAGATCACAGAGTCATGCTGGGTTTCAGTAAAGAAAGGTATGTGATAGGACTCCCTGCTAGGAACTGATCAGGAGAGGATGCTGATGATACTGGCCTACATGTATGTGTTTGTCATCATTGGAAACTACAATATATGGACTACAACAGCTAGGGTAGCTTGCATAGTCCAGTGGTTAGCAACTCTGCCTCTGGACCAAGAGGTTAAATGGGAGTTTGAATCAATGCCTGTTGTCGCTCACCAAACATGCACGCTACTAGAAGACGTAAAGCTGTCACAGTGGTCCTCTGTCCGTTTTAGTTGTGGAATAGAGCTATTTCCCCAGTACATCGAACCTGTAAATACTGTGCATGGCATATGTATGTCTTCTCTGTCACGTCCAGTGCAAAAAGAGCCCTTTGTGCTAATCTGGTTCAAGATCACTTTTCACAGCATGTGTTGAACCTATTTGTGGTGTCCTCAATTCTACAAGGAACTAAACTTACTCTCCATATAATATAATATACAGAGATTGGCACTGATAAAGGGAGGATGCAGAAGATACTGACCTACATGTATGTGCATGTCATCATCGTCAACTGTGGACTACCACAGCATATGTTGAACCTATATTTGTGGTGTGCGGTGGTTTCTCAATAGCATGGAGTCTGGTCTTGTTTGTTTTCTAGTTCTAGTTCTAGTCTGGCTTTCAATGGGCCAACCCAGTAGCGACCATTGGAAGCGGACTCTTGCGAACAAGAGTCATATAAAGTAGAGCGGATTCATTCCTCAAGCTCAAACTGACTGGATTCCAGGCTACTAGTGTTAGAATCCTCAATTCTACAAAGAACTAATCTTTCAATCTCTCATAATGTATGAATACATTTATTACATCAAATGTGTGACCCACTCAAATAAACTGCAGCCAACCTTCCTGCCATTGCCACTAACCTGTACAGTAATCAACTAGCTTAGAATCCAAACCTGTTATAGATGCAGCTATAATACATGTAGGTTTGGATACCAGGCAAGTAATCAACATCTCTGTCCGAAAAATAATGCCAACTTGGTCGTTTCTTTAGCCCTTGACTTTGAAGCTTCAATTATGTCCTCACAAAACTTTTCTTCCCCCTATCTGTTTTTATTTGTTATCATAATGCCCTCTTACTATATTTATCACACTGACCACCAGCAGACAGATGTTTTTCCAGGGTTTCCCATGTCTTTAATTTTCATCCCCAATTTTCTGCCACATTAGAAATGTCCCTAATACTTAACCTTGGGGCCAAAGTACAGACAGATGTGACCCAAATCTTTCACGGTCAGGTCAAGCATGAAACATCAGTAGTTTTATGCTTTCACCTTTCATTGGGGTTTCTTCAACATTTGCAAAACTCAGAAATATGTGACATTTTTCAAAGTTTTCAAACCAAAATATCATCATAAAGCTGCAATGTTTTATACAACAGATGAATAGGCATAGCTACAATGAAAAAAATCCATAAAACACTGGGGATATGTGAGCAGGGTAGAATCCTTAGACTAGCCAAGTATAGTAAATGTTAGAAGGAACCATAGAATACCATTCTAGGCTGCTCTTTGAATGACAATTGACAATGGTGAAATATAGAGTAGAGGAACTGTACATCTTGAAAAAGCCTGGATGCCAGATCCTGAACTATATTATCCATCGGTGCAGAAGTTTCTTAGAGTCTAAGTCAGGGGGGCCTGTTTTAGAATCTCTTTGGACACATGTTGACCCCAGTGGTTGACCCAATGCCCACAGAGTTTACCAGTAGATGTGTATGCCCTGAAAACAGTCTGACATCTACTGAGGCTAATCTTGGCTAGCATTCCATTTACCTGTTGTTTTACAGGCTGAAATGCCGGACTTCCAAAATGGAGGCTTTGAACAACATACAGGTATTAAGAAGCTTCCAATACTGTAACTGTTAAAATCCTCCATTTTGGAAGTCTGGCATTTCAGCCTGTTGCTTTGGGAATGCTTAGACAAGATTAGCCTGGATTCCAGATTGTCTTCAGGGCCTACATAATACAGAACTTTACCTTGTATCCTGAGAGGCCTCCCTCCAGCAGACTCCCGTAGAACCTGCAGCTCCTTGTTTGCCTCCTCCACTGCTGCAGTCACATTGTAGTAATCTGCAGAAACACATCATGAACATCATCATTCAGGGATTGTTTGCAGTCCACAACATCTATATGTTGACATCGGAGGAACACTGTTGTCACAATTAGAAGACATGCAACAAAATTAATTTGTGGACATTTTGCATTATTCAATCTAGTGGGTAGCTCTTGTTGTAATAATCTGCAGAAACACATCAATGTACATCATCATTCTCAGTGTTCATTCAATGACAGTTCACATCAGCAACATGTTAAAACCTGAGCAATGCTATCGTCACAATTATAAGACATGTAATAAGATTAATTTGTGAACGTTGTGAATGAAAAGATAAGTTGACCATGATTTGTAATCTTTTGTCCTTAGCAAGCTATTATCAAGCAATAAAATGAATGAATGGATTGTGATGACCTTCTACACTGGGAGGTGAAACCGATAAAACAAAAGCCCTTGATTCCCCCCCCCCTCCCCTATATTCATTATGAAGACATTTCTACACTAAAACAAACTCATGTTCAAGAGGAAAACTTAAATCTGTTGTTTGCATCATCACCCCAGGCAGCAGCATGTTCGTGTTATTTCACTGAAGGGCGATGGGGCTGGGCAGTGGGCTGCTTTGTAGTTTTCTTTTACACATAGTCAGGCCACCCTACCCAAACAATCACGACCCGCAGGTCACTTAGATGTAAGAAACCTTGCAGAAGGAAGGAGAATGAAGACATCTGTGATATTTCTTAACAAGGTTTAAGCTGTCACCTTCCAAAAGAGGGCAAAAAGATTGACTTTATAGGGGGGATTTCAGAGTTATTTGTCACTAAGTAGTTTCAGTTATGCAGATAACAGGCTCTATAAAAATTTGAGTTTCATCAATCAATCAAAGATTCAGCTTAGCAGCATTTTATGAGAAAACTGGATGCACAGCTGTTGCAGCTGAAACTTTTCACATTAAAACCTTAACAGATTTCTCCTGTCTAAAAATAATCAAAGCAACTTAAGGGACCTATGGAAAGTGGTTCTTCTTTAAGCCCGTCACACTGTCGATGAGCTTCGGCCGCATTAATTTGACGATTGCCAGAAGGTCGCCCAATTTTAAAATCAAACGAGGGTCAACCACATTTTTTACCTGAAAATCTACCACCATACTATTATCAGGCCATATGTACCCCCTGGATAAATAGATAAACAAACACAGATATCAATTGCTTTACATTAAGCAACCTTCTAGCTATCAATAAGTTTGACTGTATGATTTCAGCCATTATCATTATGATATGAAGCTAAGTGAAGAAAATGAATGATATTGGGGGATCTGTACCCTTAGAACATCTGCCAAGCCCTACAAATTGTGTGATAATCAAGAGAGAGCATGCTACTGCTGAAAATGTAATTCAGAACTTGCAGACTCGTCAGCCTATGGATTTCCCTGCTGTGTGACAGGGGCTTTACAGGAGTCCGACACATATAGATACTCACTATACAGGTGGGAAGCACAACAACTAAGAACAGAGAGACATCTACATGTATTGTTGAGACCACTCCAAGCTCCATTGAGATTTCTAGCATGTCAAGAGACAGAAAATCATCCATAGGGGCTTTACAGCAGTCTTATACATGAAATCTCAGAGGAGCTTAGAGGGGTCACAACAATCATGTGGTGGTCTCTATGTTTCTTTCTGTGTCTAAGACACTCAGTATACAGGTGTGAAGCAGTGTTTCCACAACACCTAGAAACACGCAGAGAGACATCCACATGATTGTTGTGACCCCTCTAAGCTCCTCTGAGATTTCCAGCATGTCAGCAGACAGAAAATCCTCAACAGTGGCTTTACAAGAGTCTGAGACATGTACGACACTCCCTACAGGTGTGAAGCAATGTTTGCACAACAGCTAAGAACAGAGAGACATCTACATGCATTGTTGTGACCTCTCTAAGCTCCGTTGAGATTTCCAGCATGTCAAGAGACAGGAAATCATCCATAGGGGTGACCAAAGGTTGCTTTTGGGCATGTACAAATGTGGGGAGAAATACCACCATGCCAAAACAGGTCAGCGGTTCTGAGTGAGATGGATTAGAGGAACATGTTTGCAGCTTCATTCCTTGGTCTCTTTGACCTTCTGATTGAAGAGGTTTAAACTGGGGGGCAGAAGTGACAAAAGTCAAATAAATATGGCTCCAATTTTAGCTGAAGGTGAGAAGGTTGTCTGGCTACACTGAAGATTTATACTGTAAAAATAATTGAGATGACCTCAATCCATCTATTCTGGGCTTGACGACAAGTCAGGCTGTGTATATGGTTTGGTGTACAACAAAGGTCTTGAGTTTTGATAATGCCCTTGGTTTGACAGTTTCCCATAAGCTTTAATTGGTCGTTATTTTTTGTGGGAGGAAATTCCTTGGAATCCACTGTGGAGAGGAACTCTTTATACTTGTCCTTTAGGAATGGCAGCTTTCAAACTGGAACCTTGAACATATTCATCAGAACTCAAAAGAAGACTGCTAAACGCTATTCCTTTCAGAGGTTGTTCCAAGCCAATTGTAAAACTGCCGCATCAGATAAAAAGAACATATGAATATCAAAAAATATACTCAGCATCATCATTGTCATGAAAGTCTGATTCAATATGAAAACATGGCCTAATACATCTTAAGTCAGTTTTTACCTTCCTTTTCTTTCCCTTTCTTTAAAATCTTCAAGTTGATAAAATGTCATCCACAACATAAAGTTTGTGTATTACTAAGCCTAGCATTGAAATGAAAGGTTAGGCAGTCTAAGCATCTCTCCCCTGCTCTGTCCATAACCACATCAGGCAATGGTACAGCTCCTGAGTAGTTAGTTACTCTTGGACACCGTCCAGTACATGCATTGGCACAAGCTACTTCCCTCAGGTTTCCCTGTATCCCTTTGGTGATGAACTAGATCCCACACAGTTCTTAGAACAGACTGGTAAGGACTCTGAGGTTCAAAGAGAAAACAGCCTTTCTGTTCTGTTCTATTTCTGGATGCTGTTACTGGTAGTAAGAGCTATGGGGTTCCTCCAATGAAGGGAGCATTGTGCAGTGAACTGTGTAAATGTTGAGGCTCAGGAGGAATTCTCAACCTTCCTGCCCCTTGTACAATTGAGAAGTCAAAAGTGCTGAATATATGTCTCACTAAGGACAGATCAGTTCCTCCTTAAAGGAGGAGGAGGTGAGGAAGATCAAGTGTAGAGATACCCCTGAAGAGTTGCGTCATTCCTTCAAGGGTGATCTTGGAAAAAGTTTTGTGGCAGTGGTCCAAGACTCCTGACATAAGATTGGTTGACAACCCCAGCTAGCGTTACTAACTGTGTTGAGAAAATGGTCTGTCTGGGTTTCAATATTTATTGCATTTGGAAGATATCAAGAATGGTCTTGATGGTCACCTTGTAGGAGACCACAGAGCACTGGGTGAAGGCTGTCTCCTGGGCTTTGAATTTTTTTCCATCCCACTCATTGTTTGTAAGCCCATGTTGTCGATTTTCGCTTTTAATCTGTCATTTTAAGCTGACAAAAATACATCTTTATCACTTTTTATGTCATGAAGGTCAGGTTTGGGGACAAACAGGGTGAAATTTTTGTCTGTCCCAACAAGTTGATTTCCATCCCTGGACGGACGAAAGTAGCCTGAATTCAATCAAGCCTCCTGTGACCACTCGTCCACCTGTAACCGCCTCACAACCCAAGGGAGGGGAGAGAAACCCCTGGACAGCTGGAGTTTGCGTTATACAGACTAGGACGAAAGGATAGGTCCTGAGAGTGAGACAGCCCTCACTTGGTGAAGGCCTAAAGAAACATCAGGGACAGGCTGGAAAAAATCCAAAAGATCCTCATGATTATTGTTCAGGTCATCTTGTCAGGTAAACCTGTCTGGGTATGTTTCACCTGTTTACTGAGGGAGGACAGCTGGGAGGATGTTACTGTTTCACCCTGCTGTCTTTGTGTTTTCTTGAGATGATACAGGTGGTTGATAGAGGATAACATCTGGTTATGCAAAGCAACTGCATGAAATTTGGAAACTGTCAGACATTTCTGACAGCATCCACAGTCTTCCATCACTTACTGGAAGAGGCACTGGAGGTACCAGGTTTTGGAAATTATATGTTAATGACGTAAAGACAATTCTAAGATAGTTCAATCTGATTGTTTTGTCCTGCTGTCTTTGTGGTTTCTTGAGATGACACATATGCTGTGCCACTTGTAGAGTATTGACATGTGGTTATTCCTGAGGAACTGAAAAACCCCAGGAGGGAGTTAATGCCAATGGCCATAACATTGTAAATCACAGTTTATAGAGACAGAAATGAACTTTACTTTGTTTTAACTTTGTAGTAGATGACATTCCAATTTTAAGAGATGAGACAGAGTTATTCACCTGGAAATAAATCTGTTGCAATTTACACATGGGAACTCCATACTAGCGTTTGTCAAACATGTGGAGGGAGGTGGGAGATTTAAAAAAAAGGAAAACATTTTAACGATTGAATAGGCAGAGGATTAACTTTTTTTTTTCCTGGCATTAGATTGACTAGCCCAGGACTAGCCTGAGTGCCAGCCTTTTTAGCTTCCGTCCGCTACCCAAGCTCCACTGCCGGCTGCTAGGGTAGCGGACGGAAGCTAAAAAGGCTGGCACTACAGATTGACATGATTGCACCAAATGATGCCTGAATATCTAGGGAATGTGGTCCAATGATTTTCAACCTTGTTTGTAGCCAAATGGGTTAGGAGTTCTAGTCCCAGCTGTTGTCAGCGACCTGACCGATGCTCCTTGAAAGGGTTGCAGACCTTAGGAGGAGACGTTGTAAGCAGTGGTCCAATGTTTATTGCACTTGTCGAAAGATGCAGGGGAGTTTTTCCAACACAATGAACCTGCGTACTGTACTGTAATTCTTGTTTCTTTCACAGTAACTTTAATGTTCACTGTTTTCATGGTCACCTCTGTACCGTGAGCTTATCATCACTGTGAAAAAACCTGTTGTTATTATTTATGACTCCTTCACACAACCATTCTGTAAATCACTTGCCGCCACCGTGAAGTTTAAGTTCAGTGAAAATGTTAATTTTCCTTATACTGAAATTTTGCTACCGTGAAGATAAAGTGAATTACATGTATACAGTATACTGTACGATGGGTCAGTTCCTTTCCACACCCAGTGAAAAAAAAAAATTTCTGTAAACTGAAACTGGATCGAGATCCATTCACAGTAACATTTACATTTCGAAAAGTGACACACTCTGGATATTTAGACAAAAATTGCTGTATACTGACAGACACCTTTTTGATGTGCTTCTTAAGGGGGGTTGATGTGCCATTAGGAATGAAGGGGAAGCAGTATAGGGGTGACAGATTGGGCACATATGGCTTAGTCATCTGATCAACTTGTCAAAGTAGAAGGCCAGGGGTTTAAGAGATTTTTGAGGATGAAACCTTTCGGTGAAGAGGGACAGGTGTCAGGTGGAAGATGAAAGAAGCCAGGAAAAAACAGCTTCTTCTTCCCACAGTTGTGACATAAATGCACTGAAACTGAAACACACGAGGTGAGTAGTGCAGTCTCTTAGCTACCAGGAATCAAACCCAGGTTGCCAGCTCACAAGCCCAACACACTTACCACAGGGCTAAAAGGTTCGGACCAGTTAGGCTGGTCAGTAAGTGGCACTTGGACCACACTGTTACAACTGCCCAAGTTTTGCCGTGATACATGTATCTACATAATAATCTAAGCACATTCTGTGCTACTTATACTTTTAATATGTAGTTTTCAAGATGTGGCTTGACATGTGGTTACAGTGCAGACTCTGCAATACTCTGGACTTTGTTATTACCGAATGCTCAGCTCTACTTTGTTCTAAAGGTTAAATACCATTCAGCTTAGCTTTAAGCTAAACAAGAATGGAACAAATCATTGGTTGATGTAGATCTAAAGAGTGATAGACATGGGAACTGCTACCAGTACGTAGAAGTTTATTGCTGGACACTCTCAACTTGTCAGGTTTTAATAGGACACCTATCCCCCTCTGAAAGGCTGCATCAATAGAAAGAGAATTGGGCATGTTCCCTAATATAAATCACATTCTCTAGAAGTTCAAGACCTCTAACAGTCGTTGTCCTTGTATGACCCTTTGTGTTTTAGGTTTTAGGTACAGGATCTGAGAAGTTGAAATCAAGTCCTTGAAACCTTTTATTAACAGTTTCACTATATGGAGTCTTAATGCGAATTTTCAATTACATATACAGTCAAACCTGTACAGATGACCACCTCTACATAAGGACCACCTGGCTAATGCTATACAATCAAACCTGTACAAGTGACCACCTCTACATAAGGACCACCTGGCTAATGCTATACAATCAAACCTGTACAAGTGACCACCTCTACATGAGGACCACCTGGCAAATGTGGCCACTTTTCGGTGGTCCCTGAGATAATTTTTCCCACTGTATTAAGAATCTTGTCTAAAGTGACCACCTGTCCACAAAGACCAGATTTTAATGGATACCAAGTGGTGGTCTTGTTGGACAGGTTGGACTTGAACCACTGCAACCCATCAAGAGTTTGGCCACCTCTACATGAGGACCACCTGGCCAATCATAGTTTAGCGGTCCCCTGAGTATTAGACCTGATGAGTGGTCTTCTTGGGCAGGTTGGATTTTAGTGTCTTCAACCATCAAGAGTTGAGCCAGCTGGTCCCCCGCTCAGCCATGCATTTCAGAATTCTCCACGACCCTGAAAAGTTGGGTTCCGGGACTCAAACAAGGCACATAGCAAGGTAAGGTAAAGGACACAGTGACTGGTTCCCAAAGTTTAGTCTAGCCCAGTCAGCCTGTGTCAAACCCCCGACCGGCTTCACCCCAGCCAAAGGGACAAGGCCACCTCCACCATCAACTCTGTGTTTGGTTTAGTTGTTCAACAAAGTTGTTTAATCAACATGTCCTTAAGGAGGCTGCAGGCTGTAAAACTTGCCAGTCTAGCCTGTAAAACTTCATCCCTCAGTGACCTTGGAGGGTCTGCATGGGGGGACCCTGTACACGCTTAAATGGTGAATTCTATAGCTAGTGAAGGGTTTTTGGAACAAGTTCACTTTGATTAATCCATTGAACGTATTCATAGAGCGTCTGGCAAACTAGAACAGAACACGACTGGATGCTACGTTCCTACTTTATGGCAATCTGGCATTGACTACAATGTCATGTAATGTGATACAAAGGATTTGTACATAATACAAATAACATTCTATGTAGATCCAGATTAAGTGACCAATTACCCCTCACGAATAATTCACCAACAACGCTCAGTGTTGAATAAGAGAGGGTCAGCTACAGTTATGATGAATTGAAAAAGCGTGCTACACCTTCTAGAAAAAGGCATGCAAACCCTCAGTCTTATTCTCCCAGCAGCAGTCTCAGGTTAGGCTTCAGCTGGTTTTGGACGTTTTTCTAGGCGTTTTTTATCGGGCTTTCTATTTTGTCAGGTTTCATCTATGGCCGTCAAGCGAACAAACGATGAACAGAAAACCTGACAAAATAAAAAGCCAGATAAAAATCCCTAAAATACGCTCATCACCAGCTGGTCAGCCTAACCTCTGGTCAGAGGATACATAGTCTAGCCTGTAAAACGTCCCTAATCTGTGGCCTCTAAAAACAAAATGCGCGCCCGGAATGTCACATTCTCAGTTTCAGCTCCAAACCTGATACAGTAACAGCTTTTTTTCCACGAACTGCAAAACTCTGGAATTCTCTCCCAGCCCACTGCTTTCCTCCGAATACAACGTACAAACCTTCAAAACAAACATACACCGCTGTCTCTCACCTATGCCACATTAGTTCAATTAGTTCAATGCCAAGAAGTGGCCTCTTTAATACGGCCTTGCATTGGGCGAGATCATTAAAAAAAAAAGATACAAGATAACTTTGTTGGAAATTACAGTGGCAATTGACTTAAAATAAAACAGTAATTGCACAAATTGCGAATTTCATTAAATTCTAAAAAGATGTGTTATTTCAGGCTACAATTTGGTGCAATTAGGCACAGTCCAGTGAGATACCCACTTTAACCTTGTGATGAATCAAAATAGCTTGCTTATAAAAAAATGCATGTAGACCCTCAGTCTAGCTAGCCTGAAAAACTTCCCAGCGCAGTGACAGAGGATGCCAGGCATGTGTGCACTTTCCTGACCCCGGTTTATGCTTCCCCAATTAATCTGGACGATAAGTTTTTCCTGCTGAAGGAAACCTTCCGTTTACCATATCTTTGATTTCCGGTTGTGCTAAATTTCAACTTTCTTGTGACCTCACCAGTCGTAACCCACTGATCATAAGGGCGATTGTAATGAAAATTTATGGTGTGTCCCAGGTGGTAGGAATAAAACGAAGTAATGTTATGTCCATCAAGTGTCATTGATAATTTCAGGGTTAACGAAGGGTTAACTAAAGCTAGATACTTTTTCATGATATTAGTAGACTAAGTGCACATCAGTGTAGTCGGTAGAGTGTTCGCCTTGCACAGGGTAGGTCGTGAGATCCACGACCCGGAGTCAGACCAAAGACTTTGAAAATGGTACATTCTCTGCTTTGCACTCAGCATTTGGGGAAAAGTATGTCAGTTAAATGTTAACACACCACTTCCAGTAGTCCACTGCCCTATGCTGTAGTGATTGCAAAAAGTTGTGTGGCCCAAGGGCTATCGAAATAGAGATGCGCGCCACCCTATGCACCATCTGGTGCGGCTACAACTTGCATTTTCAGCAAAGCACACTTTGTCACTTCTCGATAAGAGTGTTGAGTTCTTTTATGTGAAGAGGTTTGGTCTGAGGCTTACGCTTGAACTGAAGCTCACTCATGCACAGGGTCACCGGCTTTACTTCACCATCCAAAATGACAAATGCAACCCCTCACACTATCCCCGAGCGGGGTTTGAACCCCCATGCTCTGGATCCTTGGAATTTGGAATGCAGGGAAAATGTGCTGAAAGCAAACTGTCCTTCACTCTTTATTTGTACAAAGACCGCACATTAAGCTCTCTCTTTCTACAAAAGTAAACATTTGTCCAAATGGCTTTTTCATGCCCTTAATAAAAGAACCTGCTTATTTTTACAGTTTGTAGCCCATCTCATGTTGGAGGTAAATGAGGTATGTGATTTCAAGTTTCTTAAGTGTTTTTCCAGGCATACCCTAAATCAGTCAACCATCTTCAACACAGATACAATGTACTGTAAAGGCAGAAATGTTCGCGGTGGTTTTTTGTTCGCAGTTTTTGCAGTAAGCTCTTTGCTGCAAACTTAAAGCCACTGCAAAATGTTTTGCCCAGTACCCCTTGTCTGCTTTTGTCTCAAACGTGAGCTTAAAACCACTGCAAACACTATTTTCTACCTACCTCAAAATTAAAACCATGCAAACTTAAATGCATTTACAGTATAGCCCATAGTCTTGCAACCTTCCAAGACAGGGTCAATTAAAACTAGCTTTTAAGAACAACAGAAGGAAAGAGAAAGTATTTCTTCTGACCACTTCTTTAGAGCGACTAAATGTCTTGTATAATGTGTAAAGCTTTGTTGACATCAAAGGAAACCACCAAGGCCATCACAAAGCACCTGTTTTTCTAACCTGAAACGTGATTCCTCTATCAGAACATCTACAGATCTGGAGGGAAAGGCTAGAGGACACAGAGGGATCCATGTTTGGACCAGATCCTCCGCCAAAGACTGCTGAAATTTCCTCCTTTAGTAGATAAAAGAGTTGTTTCATCAACAAAGATAATGGCAGACCTCACACATTGTATGATCCTAGATGCATGACAGACAAGCTTTCTTACTGGCTCTTCAAGTCTAACATCAGTTACATCTAGATGACAGTTTATAATAACAGAAAATAAACCAAAGCATTATAAGATGGCATGATAGAGAAACAAAATCTTACAATGGATTACTTTACAATTTCCACCAATTTTGCTTTGTAAACTTTTGCCGTAAACTTTGGCGTATGAAAAAGTGACTATTGTTAAAACAAACCACATCTGAATCAATGATAAAATTTTTGCATGATACAATTGAAAGGGCAAAATACTGTCTTGGTGCAAAGAAAGAAGGTGCAACCTTGAGTGAGGCACCTTTTTGTTATCTAAATGAGCTGATGGAACTTGATACACACACAGGTGTCCTCTGTAACTTGTCAGTTTGGGACTTCCTGTCTCCTCAGAACTCCTGCAAATCCAACAGGAACTGGGGGAAACCTGATCTAATCTTTTATTCTGACACTCCGCAGATCATTTCATTCACTCAAGGTTACTCCATCACAAAAATACTTCAGGGGCAGATTTTTCAGATGTACCTACAAAGGAAAGGGGATTATAAAGGAATCATCGAACACATTACCAAATACAGGTATAATTCCGTGAGTCCAAAGGGCAGAGGTTCAAACCCCGCTTGGATAAGGTATGAGGAGCTGCATGGGTCTTTGGATGGGGACTTAAAAAGCTGGCGGTTCAACTTCTGTGTAATAACAGTATATTGGAGCTCCTAGGCATTATAAGTCTCAGACATCGACATCAAACCTCTGTACATAAAAGAATGCAACACACTAATCGAGATGAGTAGGGGTGACCCGGTGTGCTTTGATGAAAACGCATGCTCTATAGCCACACTGCACTATTACAGCTGTTTGAAAAAGTACTGTATCATACTTCACAGGGCTTCCCCTCAGTTGAGGATGACTGCTTCATCTTAAAATTGAAGTGTAGGCAAAGAAGAATCATCCAGAGAAAACAAAGCTGTCTATTTATCTATCTAATTATCCATGACCTTTTGCACTTAGAAGGACTTGAGGTAAACAAGTCAGCAGAGGAGGAGGGAGCTCAAGTTGAAAAAGGTTGATTGATTGATTGATTGATTGATTTGTTGTTTGTTTGTTTGGCTAATTAATTGATTAATTGAGATCCATATATATCAACAGCATCCAAGGCTGTAGTTTGTTTTACCTTACACGAATAAGGAGGGGTCTATTTAAACTGGATGAAACTCCTACCTGACCGTAAACTCTACTCTAGATCTACTCTACTCTTAAAACTTGTTGATTTTAGACATTTGGTCTAAGACAGTGAAGAATACCTTTTCAAAACTTTAGCAATTTTCTAAAAGGGAGTGTTGACAATAGACATTGATGTCACTTGGGCCCTTTTTGCACAGGACCAAAGCTCTGCTAATGAGCCCTTCACATCAGTGAAAAAAGTCAGCATATACAACACGAATGCATGGAATATCTCACAAGTGAAATCACACACCTTGTCAGATTTCCTTACCCACTTATCCCCAGAAGCAATCTAAGGAGCAAAGGAGAACAACTCTGACATTTGGCAAAAGCCGCTGAATGTCAAGATTAACTCTGACTGATCAAAGGCAACAGTACATGTAACACCTGTGAGATTTCATCCAGTCACAACTCGCTAAACAAAATGCCTCAGCAGACTGTAGTTTCTACTTCTTGGGGCATGTCTTTTAAAAAATCGGCCTTCTTAATCTAAGAGATTTCAGTCTCAGATTTCAAGCAATCGCAACTGGCTAAACAAAACACCTCAGCAGACTTGCATTTCCTTCTATTTCTTGTGGCATGTCCTTAAAGAAGACCAGCTTTTCTTTCTAGGAAAAGATTTTTTAGTCTCACATTTCAAGCAATGACAACTGGCTAAAAAAAACATACCAGCAGACTGCAGTTTCCTTCCACTTCTTGCACATGTCTTTAGTTTTAAAAAATTGGCCTTTCTTTCTTTCTCAATTTCAGATTTCAAGCAATTTCAACTGGCTAATTAAAACAGCAGACTTGCGTAAGGATTCCTTCTATGTCTTGAGGCATATCAAAATATCGGCCTTTCTTTCTGAGAACAGATTTCAGCCTCATTATCCAGCTTCCTTCCTCCAGCTGTAGGAACAGTCAGCTGAAGTGCGATAAAAACCCTGATGCGATAACTTGGTGCCGGCTGATCATGAGGATTATGAAAAGGCAGATATCAGATCCTGGCATTAGATTTGACCTTGGGAAAGTCTTGAGGGTAACTTTGACATAAAAAAGAACCACAGACACTTAGGATAGACCAAAACAAGAGTCATAGTAGGTGGGATATTGCATGCTGACACATCATTTTTTGCCAGCATTCCAATTGAAAAACCACGAGCAGCTGCCTGGGTTGCTTTACATCCTTGACTACCAAGAGAAGCAGTCTTTTATCAGAAAATCATGGAACCTTGACCAGATTCTGGTTGGTGACTTTTACAGGAATTTTAGTCATGGTGCTCAGATGAGGATTACTCAGCGTACTGGAACACTGGAGAAGATAAAGATTTAACCTGTCCAATACCATGACAATTATCCACACTGTAGCCTGAATTCAATCAAGCCTCTTGTGACCGCTCGCGGCCCTGTAACCGCCGGGAGGGGAGAAAAACCCCCGGACAGCTGGAGTTTGCGTTATACAGACTACCCACACTGTTACCAAGGACAAAGTTACATGTCCCCCCAAGTAGATGTCATGTTAGAAGGAAATTTCAATTGTATTCAGAGTCAGACTGCTGCGAGGTTTGTCTTCTTGACAAGTTTGAAATTCAGGTGCTTTTAGTGAGAGGAGGATTATTTAATGCACACTATCACACAGACAGCTGAATGACTGATTCTCAACCTGTCACATTTTGTGACTTGTTTCCAAGCAGATGTTGGGAGGAAAGATTAATGATGCTCAGACTTGCAACCAGGATTCTCTTTTTACCAGCTATCAAGGAAAGAAATGTGTGGTTCAGGACATTCAGCTGGAAATGAATAAATCAATGAATTTGAAACTTTGTCCAAAATGCTCCGACCTTCTTTCCATGTACTACGAATCAGTCTACGATGATGATGTGTTGTACATTGTATGTGGTTGAAAATTCCTGTATCAACCCACAAAAGGTTAAATGGTAAAAACATTCCCACCAGATCAGACTCAAAAGCTTGAGATGATGTCAGAGATTTGTAAAGGAAGAAACAAAAGACTACTGGCTCTCTGCCATACCTCACAACAATGGCATGGCAAGAACTCAAGAACAGGTCAGTCTCCCATGAATCTTCATTTCAGCTCTTCCACTTATCCAAGAAACAGAGTGGATATGATAGCACTTAGAGACGGAGCTTCTATCTAACAGTAACAAGGAGCTGGGATCAGTAAACATGTAGACAGCACTCAGGCACACAGTACACTATTACCCAAACCCTACTCTGATAGCTCAATACAGTACTTTGAAAAACTTGGAAGCTGCAGTTTTGAAGGAAGCTGCTAGGGTGGATATGATGGCCCAACATGGGATGGAACTGGATTATTTAGGAATTCCTGAATGTAGATGTTTGAAATTCAAAATGTGATACCTCCTCCCTTAACCAAATCCTGCCTACGTGCACAGGCCAGAAACTGGCCCCTTGCTTTGCAGGTGGATCCTCCAAGAAGTCTTGTCCCTTGCCCTAGCCTCTGCTTCCCGACTGTTTAACCCAGTGTCCTTCACGACCAAATCACCCATCACAAATTTCATGAAAGAATTAGATAGAATATGAATTTTAACAACCAATACAAACAACAGTCAGATAAATCGATGCCGTTAAAACATAACCTAATTGTCAGAGGCAACAAGAACACAGTTGACCTGCAGATACAGTGTTGCAGACATTTGGATGTCTTCAATTTTATCAATTGTGACTATGAATTTGTTCAAGCCAGGATATCCTTGACACTGAGTTAGCAAAATGAGTTTGAGGTTAAACATCCTGGTGTAGTTTGATCATGTAATATTGAGACTCTGTCTGGGCTTGTCACTTTGCGTGGTCAAGATATTTCATCATAATTGACTCTGAACTATAAAAAGCCATGAACCTAACACTCAGTAACAGGCAAGGAACATATGATTGTTCTGGATACATGTCTCTTATGTGTGTATCAATGTACAACATGTATTGTAAGGACTACAGGTCTGGATGAATAGCAAGAGCAAATGTAAAGCTAATTGTTGCTCCAAATAAAGTCAATGTCAAAGGGAACCTTTGAGATACAGCAGGAATAATCAATCATGAAATATCAATTCTGCAAAGTCAAGGTCAACAACCAAACCTGATGGGTTTAGACATGCTATGTTCATAAGCGATGCCACATTCTGAAAGCCCATTGAAGACACACTGTTAAAAAGATAATCATTCTATAATTGACCCTTAATCACTTGAGAAGGTCATACTTAGCCAGATGTTTTCTTTCCCCTCTCAGCAGTGCATGTTCTATAATTTGTTCATCAGCTTTGCTATTAAACCCTGCCTTTGGGGACCTTCGCTGTTTATCCCAGATGCTCTCACTACAAGTCTGCTCTTTGATCTGAGCTAAAACCTTCCGCCTACAACTTCAAGTATTTGTGTCAGAAGGACAAAGGAAACACTACCTTTTCCTCACAAACAAATGGATCAGGAAAGGAGCATGCAAGATAAATGCTTGGCTAAGTCCTTCAAACATAGCCTCTACCAGGCCCCGCGGATGGCTGGAAAAATAGTAGAAATTGGCCAAATAGAGTGAATAGTATATGCTAAGGGAGTCAGCTACAAATAGAGGGTCCAATATACAAATGTTCCATCCACGAGGTCGCAAACTGTAACTTCTATAGCAGACTTATTATAACTTCTCTGGCATTTTATCTGTCTATTTGGCCAATTTCTACAATTTTTCCAGAGACCTTTGGAGCCTGGTAGAGGCTACTTCAAACATATCAGTTGATTTGACCGGCTTTTCAAAGAGATCCTTATGTGTAAAACATTGACAAAGGCAAAATCCATCCGTCAGCATCACCCTCTGCAACAGTTTGCTGTTGAGATTATAAGTCATGAAAAACTCTTAACATCTGCCAAGGAAATTCAAGGGTCATTGCAAAGTGCTTAAAACTGTTAACTAGGCCAGCAGTATGTAGCTAGCCTGAGTACCAGCCTCCGTAGTGACCGCTGGCTCAAAAAAAATCTGTGGTTAGCAAGCAATTTTTTTTGGAGCCAGCGGTCACTACAGAGGCTGGTACTCTGGCTCAACAGTAGCAGCAGTGATTACAATTCTGTATGTACAACTGTTTACTTCATGTACACCTTTTCAGATGTGAACATCTCATAAACAATGCTGGCATTGCAAGAGTCTGCAATAGTTCACTTAGTAAATACCTCACTGCTCAGCTGATTTAGATAACTAGTTAGTTAACTCAATAAACTAATTGGTTAACTTTGAGAGTTAACTAACTAGTAGTGAACTACTAACTAGTGAATTCTTTATTTTTCTTTTACAATGCCATCGAACTGAAAAAAGTCTGTTTTCATGACATCAAAACCTTTGCCACAGCAACCCTGGTCTACAGTAATTGTTTTGTCACCCCCCAGCCTAATTCTTTCCATCTTGAGTCACCATGAACCAATTACTTAACCTGAGCTGGCCCTAGGTACACATTTCTCCAGAACTAGAACAAAGAGTTCACTTTTCCGGGCTGACTTTGACAACTGTGTAAGAGGAACATCTGTTTTGCTTCAGGAGGCAGACTGGAGACAAGTTGCTGCTTGGACTGTGGACTGGTCCAGATTAGGTTTCAGACCAAGCACAGACAAACAGTTAATTCTGTGTAAAGTGTTCTCTGCATGCCCCAGGTTGTGCCGTTGATTAGTTACGCTTGAAGGGAAGCAGATTTCTACAAGATGGTGGTTTAGATCAAACCTGATTTAGCTAGAATTTAACCTGGTTTTATGGAAACCTGATTTAGTTTTAGTAATGCTAATAGGCCACACAGACTTAACAATATAGGTGACATCTCTTGAGACAAACTGATAGAAAATATAGTAGAATGCAAAAGTGAATTATTAGCTCATTTCAATGGACTTTTTACACGTATTATAGTTACCCTGCTTTCTCACTCATTTTCATGATTTTTGCAGAAATCTATAGATAAACAGTTAATTCTGCACAGTGTATAATATAATGATTATAGTGTTCCCTGCATGCCCCAGGTAGTGCCATTGATTAGTTACGTTTGAAGGGAAGCAGATTTCTACAAGATGGTGGTTTAGATAATCATAAAACCTGGTTTAGCTAAGCTAGAGGTTACTCCACACTAACCTGGTTTTATGGAAACCTGACTTAGTTACTAATAGGCCACACAGAGTTTACAATATGGGTGACACCTCTTGAGACCCAAAACCAAACTGACGCCATAGAAAATAGAAATTGCAAAAGTGAATTCTTTACTCGTTCTTCAATTGACTTTTTATGACTTAAGTTCTTTATTCATCAAGCTTTCTTCTTTTGCAGCATATTTTGGAGGGCTCACATTTAAGCCATTAAAATCAATCTATACCTAAACTATGATTAAGCTCAAAGAGACGGAGAGAATTTTTCTATTTGTGACTTGTTATAAAGTTATCACTTGACAGATAACCACCTACATGTGGAAAGGAGTTTATAGTTGAAAAGACAAGCATAAATCTATGGGGGTGCTGATGTAAGCCATAAAACTGACTTTATATGGCCTTAATGAGCCCACAGCCACTGACTGTACAATTTGTTACATGATCCAGCTGTCTGATCTTACACCACCACAATACAACACACTACATCATGTACATTCAACTTCAAGTGCTGTTCATATGTACATGTAACACAATAAGCTTAATTAACTCAATGAAATATTCTGTGAATTCGATAATGATTTCACTTATTTTGATTGATCACAGATCTAGTTCCAGTGTGAAATATTTTTGTTTGACAGGTTTGGGTGTCCTGGGATCATGTGAAAATAAAATCAGCCTCTGATGCACAGATGCATAGCCAAACAATTATCCATG
The DNA here is from genome assembly GCF_035083965.1 of Branchiostoma lanceolatum. NCBI lineage: Eukaryota > Metazoa > Chordata > Leptocardii > Amphioxiformes > Branchiostomatidae > Branchiostoma > Branchiostoma lanceolatum. Next base: position 11,722,439 of record NC_089737.1, read on the forward strand.
CTACCTGAAGAAGCTCCTATATCTTTGCCATTTCAAGGGACAGGTCAAAAAGATGAGGCCGGTGGGATAGGGTAGGGACTGAAACTTGTCACTCTCTTTCTTCTTCAATTTGGTAATGTTGAAAAGAGGCTCTAGCATCCATGCCAGGCCCTTTAACCCCCTCACATGTCCAAAAGAGTAGTCCACTACTGGTGATCAATACTGTTAATGCAGAAATGTTCGCAGTGGTTTTATGTTCGCGGGTTTTCACGGTAAGCTCTTCACTGCGAACTTAAAACCTCTGAGAAAATTCTCCCTTGTCTACTTTATAATTGTCTTAAACGTGAACTTGAAACTACCGCGAACACTCCGTTTTTTCCCTACCGAGAAATTAAAACCATGCAAACTTAAATATATTTACAGTATTCCTTCTGGTTGACAGTAACTGCTCTCCTGCAACCACCCCCCACCGCCAAGAAGCCACCCTTGGGCCATCTCCTCTAGATCTGTTGCTCTTGTGTCTCTTACAACAAAAACAAAAACATGAGAAAAAGAGAGACTGTTACCTTGGAAACAGTACCACGGTCGCCCCTGGAAACCGTTGATGACCATCTTGGCCTCCTGCCAGTAACCCTGGTGATGAAAAAGACAAACAGGTTACCATGACAACAAGATGTTTGTTTAAATGAGATATTGTGACAATATGGCAATAAAGATTACCTACCAAGTAGCATATCTGATTTCAACCACAAAAATAACCCCTATGTTTACAAGGTAAACAAATGGCGGTGTGAGGACATGGTCAAGTGTTTTATTTATTGACAAAGCTTTCAAGGACAACTTACATGTACAATGTGACCACCTCTACTTAAGAACCACCTGGCCAATGTGGCCAATTTTCGGTGGTCTCTTAGATAATTCTTCCCATTGACACAAGCATCCTGCCTATAGTGATCACCTTTCAACAAAGACCAGATTTTGTCTTTCCCCTGAGTGGTCTTCTTGGGCAGGTTTGACTAAGCATAGTCCATTTTACAAAAGGCAACAATCATTGCATTGGTCGTTTCAAATTTGAAAAATCATTCTCGAAAAGTCCAGGGCATCTTGTGTGGGGTTGTAAAACAGAGTGACCAGCTGTGTTATGGATGTCCAGCCTTAATGTTCACCTTGGTATCCTGCGGAAAAATCTGTATGTGACCATTAAGTACCCTGGTGGGCAGGCCCTTAATGACCTCTCAGGTGACACATAAAGTGAAAATGTTCAGGCACTAGACATATAGATTGTACCTTTAGTGAAAGAAAATCACTTTTATTATAGTGAAAGAAAATCGCCATGCTGATTTGTTTAGATGGATGACATTCTCAAGGCATCTCAACATTGATGTGAGGATGCAGAAAAAATAGAAGTTGGGCTGAAAATTGATACCCATGCAGATGTCATCCATATAATTAAGTCTAATAAAAACCTAACTCAATGACAAATTGAGAATTTTTTGGCCTAAATGACAATATTTAATAAAAATTGCGATCTATTTTCCTAAATAAGCTCAGTAGGCTAATCTCAGTGTTCTGCTTTTAAATCTTGCTAACTGTTGAAATTCCAACCTCAAGACAGCATTACATTGATCAAAGTAAAGAAGCAGACTTCACAGCAGTCTATGCACGGTCAATGTATATGGTTAGCATTTTAGTAGTGTTGATTACATGGCAACAGACATACATAACGTACATGTGTACCATAAGGAAAAGGATAGGAATCAAAAGTACATATATAACTGTGGAGGTCATTACAGCAGGATTCCTTCACATGTACAAGAACAAGACCAATGCTCAATTAAACCTTGATTTACTGCACAGCTGAGGGATAAAGCAGGAAACTGTTGGCTGGTGGGGACTTAAAACGATCCATCTGTTCTCAACTTGGACTGTTAAAATAAAGGGAGAGGCAAAGAGTCGATCTTGACTAACATAAGTCTCCTACAAATCTTTCTTATCTCTCCTAAGGAGGTTTTGCTGTAGAAAAGATGATGCTAATGTTCTGTATCAGTGATTCTGATGATTTCTTTTTTATGAAAGCTATCTATGTTGCGTTCTATATAGTATATATCAAACAGGACTTTAGGCAGTATGTTATGGAGCAGAAGAGACTCGGGAGCTATGATAGGTTTGGATACCAGGCTACAAGTGAGGACCATATGTATCACTGGGAAACTTGAATTCTTGCCCAAGTCGCACATTATGTAATGATGGCTTGAAACATACGTATTTCAAACCTTAATTGTCTTCACAAGATAAGGTACAAAATATAACACCCTATTCTTCCTGGGGAAGCCAAGGACACAAGGAGACTGTTAAGTGTCACGCCAACATTACCCGATGTCTTATCAGTCTAGTTCTGAAGGACCCAGACCTGACTGAACCATGCTGACAAATTAAGATGGAAGACTTGCCAAGGAGTCTGGCTATAGTCCAAGAAGGCTAGTTAGTCTCAAGAAAAGGTTTGTATACCAGACAATTCTAAACAGAGAGTTTTAAACAAAGTTTATCCTTGCATGTACAGGGCTTAGTCGTGACAAGTTGTTACATGAAAAACAACAAAGCTGCTATCACAAACGCACATGCTGCCTGAGCTGGCACGTTATGTCTTAAGGGCATGAATGTAGATAGAGATTAACATGGATACATATACAAAACTTACAGTCAAACCTGTACAAGTGACCACCTTTACATAAGGACCACCTGGCCAATGTGATAACGTTTTGGTGGTAATTTTTCCCACTGACTCTAGTGACCACCTGTCCGCATATACCAGATTTTATCAGTCACCTGAGAGGTCTTCTTGGGCAGGTTATGTCTTAAGGGCATGAATGTAGATAGAGATTAACATGGATACATATACAAACTTACAGTCAAACCTGTACAAGTGACCACCTCTGTACAAGGACCACCTGGCCAATGTAATAGTAAACTTTTTGGTGGTCCCTTAGATAATTTTTCCCACTGACTATAGTGACCACCTGTCCACATAGACCAGACTTTATCAGATCTACAGTAAAACACACCAGAAGTCTTGACCACCCTTTAAAAACATTTAAAACATAACCAGGAAATCTTTTCATCCTCAGTTTTTATCTCATCAACTTCGAGACAAATCTCTAGCTTTCACTGTCTTTGATTGACAAATATCTTTTCAGTACACCTCAAAACTGTAGTCCTGAATAGAAACTCCTGCTACAGTAGTTTAGTGAACTTTTCCCTTTTCAAGTTCTGTAAGCAAATACAGTATCTTTTATTAGTACTCCCCTAAAACAGTAGTCCAAAATAGAAACCCCTGATGTGGTACTTACAGTGAATTTCTCGCGTTCAAAGTTCTGTGAGAAGTAGACCGTGCTGTCCTTTGGCATCTTCACGCGGCAGCTGGGGATGAGCGGCCTCTCGATGACGTCCTGACAGTCCACGTACACCCGGACCGAGTCCACCCCAACGTGCACCGCCAACTTCGTCCACTTCTGAACATCGTGGAACGGCGACGGTCGGAAAATCTCGTGGATGACGGTCAGCGTGCCCAACGTTCTGTACGTCAGCCTCAGGTGGTTTCGCGTCAGGTCCGAACCGATTTCGAAGAACGTCCCTCCGTCCTCGTCATTCTCGTCGAGAGACGGTGAGTAGATGGAGATCAGGACTCCCTCCGAGTTCTTGGACTGCCTGGCCGTGAAGATGAACCCCAGGGCCTGGCAGGGCTTGGAGGCGAGCCTGGTGACCTCGGAGGCAGGGAGAGAGAGTTCCTTGACCGTGGAGTGGAAACGCCAGCCGGACTGGCCTGGTCGGCTGCCAGATGTGGAGGAGATCCCGGCCATGTCAGAGCTCACATCCAGGGTCTTCAGAAGGTCAAGAACTGGAAAAGAGGATACAATATAAATACTTGACATTACAGCAGTGATTTTTGTTTCTATAGAAAAGATATAAAGAGGTAAAGTAGAGAACTTATCTATAACTGAAGGACACAAATATATATCTTTTGGTCTAGAAATAGCTTGGAATAACTTAACTGCTTTGGGGTGGTTAAAACAGACAAGATGTTCTGTAGTGAGCAGTTTTAAGGGCAAGGACAAATGGAGAATGCACTCCTTGTAGGGCCACAACCCGACTTTGAGTCAGGGAATCTGGCTTTGAGTCAGGGAAGTTCAATGGTCTGGATTAATACCAAAATCCCCAGGGATGCTGCTCCTAAAAATATCTAGACTGCCTTGATTCCCATCTAAACAGACAGACAACCCTTAGAATGTTGGACTAGGCATGTCAGTGACCAGCTCTACATGATGTATCACTTAGTTCACCACCAGCAAACAGACCCACAGATTCACAGTTGGCAGACAGTAAACACAGGGTCTGATCTGCAAACTTGGGGTCATGGAAAGGAACTTACAGGTCACGCTCTTGTCTTTTCCTTATAAATAAGTGTCAGTTCCTTGTAAATACGATGCTGTCTTTCACTGTCAAACAAAGAATGAGTTTTCTAAACGTAAAACACAAGCACAAACTCTAGCCTAAATTTTTTCCCTGGCAACTTTCCACGTACAGTCAAAACTGCCAAAGAAAACTAAATGAGGGGACAAGATTGTTATAAAATTATCTAAGGGACAGCAAACTGGTCACAATGGCCAGGCGGTCTTTATGTAGAGGTGGTTACTTGTAGTTTTGATACTGTAGTTTTCATTAAAGACATCATGAGAAGAGGGCAACTGTTCCATTAGCCTAGTGGGGACTTGGCAATGGACCTTTTTGTCTACTATTAAATGCCAGGCAGGGTAGCAGCACTCCTACACTCTAAAGTTACCATATGGTGCCAAGGGTATAAGTAGGAGTGTTGGTAGTGGCCTTTAATTGTCAGACTCTATAAACCTTTACTGTCTACGATCCTTTTTTTCAACAATCAGGGACCAGGCAGGCTATGCAGTACTCCTACACTCTGAAGTTACCATATAGAGTACCAAGGGTATAAGTAGGGGTGTTGGAATTTGCCTTTATTCATCTACAATCCTTTATCAATTGTCTACAATCCTTTTTTTCTACAATCAGGGATCAGGCCGGCTATGCAGAACTCCCCAAACACTAAAGTTACCACATGGTACCAAGGGTATAAGTAGGAGTGTTGGTATATTGGCCTTTATTTGTCTATAGATCTAACCCTTTATTGTCTAGTAAGATCTTTTTTTCTACAATCTGGGACCAGGCAGGCTATGCAGAACTCCTACACTCTAAAGTTACCATATGGTACCAAGGGTAGATGTAGGAGTGTTGCTGTTGGCCTTTATCCCTCTACACTTGGCCTTCAAAAGAGCCCTATTCCCAGTACATTCTCCTTGTAGGACTGTCTTGGCAGATAGCCCAGTCTGCAAGGAGCCTCGCTATCTTGCTTGAGAAGTCAGAAAGTTCAAGTGATTCTATTACTAGTATTAGATAAATCTTTGTTCAATTTGTAGCCAATGAGAGTTGTCAGGTTTGGTTTCATGATATCAGGGCCCTTCCATAAAAAGAAGACTCTGTGAAAGCTGCAAGGTAGTATTATGCCTAGTCTGTATAACGCAAACTCCAGCTGTCCGGGGGTTTCTCTCCCCTCCCTTGGGTTGTGAGGTGGTTGAATTCAGGCTAGTATTATGCCCAATCTATGAGAAATGCATTCCTAATTGTCACTAATGAAAGATAGTAGGTGCTATCTAAAAAGATTGTGGATGCTATCTAAAATGTCTCACCATTTACAAAATCTTATAATCCAGTAACTTTTGTATTGTGTATCTTAATACCTGGATGTCTATCTTCCATTGATGCATTGCTTGTGTTTCAAGTTTAACAATCCTGATCCGAAATTGTGAGAGAAAAATGCATTCCTTAAAATTTCCCAGTTAATATCAATAATCCTGTTCAAAAAAAAAGTCAGCCATTATAACAATTACCAATGAAAATATCAAAACCTGTGTTATGTTAACAATCTCCCAGTGTCCATGGAGGAGGGTCATGATTTAAACAGGCTATAAAAACATAACCACCTCTAGTACATGTTGCCTCTGCTAAGGTTATAAGCCCTCTAGTCCTTGAACCTGAGCTTGTCTTAAATGAGGAACCCTGATGTTTCTCAGTAGTATACAAACTTTGCAAGCCAGTTGTGAGGGTCTACATGGGGGGATCCTGGAAATGCTTTTAAACTGTAAATTTTGTTTCTCAGTAGTGTATACAAACTTTGCAAGCCATTGGTGAGGGTCTGCATGGGGGTGGGGGGTGGTCCTGGCAATGCTTAACTGTAAATTTTACTTCTCAATAGTCTACAAAAATTGCAAGTCAGTGGTGAGGGTCTACATTGGGGATCCTGGCAATGCTTAACGGTAAATTTTTTTTCTCAGTAGTTTTGCAAACTTTGCAAGTCAGTAGTGAGGATCTGCATGGAGGGATCCTGGCAGACTTTGCAAGCCAGTGGTGAGGGTCTACATAGGGGATCCTGTAAATTTAGGACTTGAAAATTCAGAAGGAATATGGCAACTGTTAATGGTAAATGGACTTGTTCTTGCAGAATGTTTTAGGAATGAGTTCATTGGATAGTTCCATTGCAGTCATGGGGCAGAGTCTGGCAAAACTAGCTACTTCAACATACACTGTTTCACAACTGGACGTTGTGACTTTTGTTCAATCTGGTGTTTGCAAGACATTGTGATCTGACTAATCTATCTATGAATTCAGGGCAACAAACAATATGTTACAATATCAGAATTAAAGCGACAAATCACACTTCACGAATAATTCACCAACACGAATAAGAACGGGCTGGCTACGATTAACGGCTAATCAAGATGGCTCAGTGAGCCTCACAAAAAAAGGCATGCAGACCTCAGAGGTCTTGGCGAGTGGTGGACCGTGCTCAGACATTAAACAGCCGCGAGGTAAACCCAAAAGTGTTTACACTACAAGTTTAACACTGCACTATTTGTTTGAACCTGAAGACTGAGGCGCAGCTCACTATACACAGGAGGGCTACATGAATGGGAGGTGCTTGTTTTGACGGACTTTCCGAGCAAAGAGTGTGGACAGATCGGTGCAAAATGAGGGTACTGAGACAAGCTGTAAAGACCTGAAGGAAAACAAAGACAGGCAAAGTCACGATTACAGTCAACAGAGGACAAATCCCAGAGCTTTTGCACTGACGTCTGTTGGATAAACTGTGATTTTGAAGAAAACTGTTTGGGTAAAGAAGATGAAAAATGTAAACCAATAGCAAAGGGTGTTAGGAATACAAATTGGTATTGGAAGACATGTTGAGTTTTGCTTGCTATGAAAATGAAAATGCTGTAACCGAGCCCATAAAACGAGTCATTTCACACAATATTGCTTGCATGATAGGTATTTATGTGACCTTGGTGGAGCCTTGGACAACTGTCTCACCGGCATTTCATGCTAAACTGAAGAATTTATGATGTAAATACCTGTTTAGGCCTTCAACGTTGCCTCAGATTCCAAGTGGTGGGAATAAAAATTTCACCACATTTTAAAGTAGGTGATAGCCATGCCAACAATCTCTTTACTGTCCCAAAAAGAGTTTCCTGGGCCTGCTGGGGTCATTGATGAGAAGGCCTCTATGTGCCGAAGTTATGTTAAAATTTTGATTCAGTTTTGTTCTGCAATAGATATGTGATATCTTTAATGTGATTTTATGCCCTTATCAGTTACTAATCCTCATAGGAGCTTTATTTCTTATATTTTTTTGTCCATTAGAGTCCATGTTAAGTTACAATTTTTTTTGCTTACATTTGTAATATCTTTATCAGTACATGTTCCTTTTCATCACACACAATCTCTGCCATCCATACAAGCCTATCCCCTACTCAGCTATCAATTCATGATCTATCCCACTTGTCTGTCCTGAATAGGAGGGGCTGAGTTTACCCTGTGTGAGGTCTGGAAGCGACCCTGCTGTCCTGTAACTGTACACCCAGTCACTTCCAGGGCAGCGGTGATTTCATGCTTCCCTTCTCCCCATTGTTCAAGGCAGTTCACCCAAATAGATGTTTATTTTGGCCATCAGTGTTATTGGGTAAGCTGGGTTCTTTGAGGGGAGATTGGAGACACAGAGGGAGAGGGCGGGTTTACCCAACAAACTTATGTATGTCATCGAGTCTCTACTGCTGGCACCAAGAAAGCAAAAATGTGGGTGTCTGAGTTGTATGTCAACAATATGCAGACAAACTTTTATTGTAGATTGTCTAACAGACACCGAAACGTCAGCAGGTGAGATTCCTGGTTGTGAAAAAAGAAACTCCAAATATCCTTTTATTGTAGAGTTTCTTACAGTCTTTGATGTTCAAAGTAAAAGTATGTGTCATTGTGTGGGCATCATTTTAGCTTGGGTAAAGTGAGAGTGTGTGAGTTAGTTTGTGAGTGAGTGAGTGAGTGAGTGAGTGAGTGAGTGAGTGAGTGAGTGAGTGAGTGAGTGAGTGAGTGAGTGAGTGAGTGAGTGAGATGACATTGGTGGAAAGTGTACCAAGGATTCAAATAATTCCAAGGTAAGGTTAATCAACTGACCATTAAATTTTATTCACCCACTCCATATATAGTTCACATGATTTTTGGACAAAGGACTAACCCTTACCCCTCCACTTGAAGGGATGAGGATGCTTTGGCCCTTGGAATTGTCCTGATCCCCACTTGAAGCCAGACCCCCCATGACCTTGGCACACAAACAAAGGGTCATCATTCCACCTGAACTTTTGACCTGAAGATCAACAATTGGGCACCAACAAAAATATTTGATGTAAGCTTTCAGCCTTGATATATGACATCCTTGTGGTTAAAGGGGCCCTCAAATTTTGCCTAGCAAATGATGGCCTCGTAAAAGCTGGAGAAAGAAAAGCCACATGCAGAATGTATTACAAAGATAGAGTCAAAGATAAAGCTTTCAAATTTTTCCTCCTCCTTTTCCTCTTTTTCTGAATGTAAAGTAGGGAGTCCTTCATTCCATTATAGATTACCATCCAAGATATTAAAGGCTTGAGTAGGAACCATATAGAGAAGGCTAGACTTTTATGGGAGTCCTTTGTGGTCGACCCTCTGACCACATATTTAACCTCTCAAACCCTCTCAGGACAGGAAAAACTATAACCATATCAATGTTGCCCTCAAGGCCAGTTTGGCCCTACATGTACATATCAGATACACCTGTTAGGAAACTAGCTTTCCTCCAGGCAAGGATAGGGATCTACCTAAAGTTCAAAGTTTCCCCTTAAGTTCAAAGGTTTCCTCAAAAAGCATTTTGTTTTGCATGATCTTCAGTGGTAAAAGCAGCCAAAAGTCACAGGTGAAGGACTTTTTGGCGCTTGTTTGTTTGTTTGTTTTTCCTTTCCTTCCATCACTATTGGTATGTCACCCGAAGCTTGGTGTGATGGCATGCTGGGCAATGGTACAGGATTGGGAAAGGCTGCAGTAACTTTATTAACCTATAATGGGTTTCACTTCCTATTACAAGAATGTCCTCCATGTCGTCTTGAGTCTTCTTCTATCTCTCCCATTCGCTAAATGCATCTCTTTTTCCCACCCTCCCTCCCTCTTTCCTACCTTTTGATAGCCTGGGTACCATCCTCTGTAGTAATAGACCTACTACTCATGGATCTCCCTTTTCACTAGCCTGGATGCCAGACCCCCAATCTCTGAATTATCTATGGTGTGGGACAATAGATATTTTAGAGATTGGGGGGTCTGGCATCCAGACTACTTTCACTTGCTTACTGGCAAGCAGGCAAAATGGGAAAGCCAGCAGTTACTGCAAAATTAAAGTAGAAATGTTTGTGGGGATTTAATTTTGTGATAGGGATAAAATTGAGCGTCACACAATGGTACGGCTTTATGGGGTCCATTTGAAATTCGCAGCAAAGAGTTCACCACGAAAACTGCAAACATAAAACCCCTCAAAAATTTCTGCATTTATAGTACTCCAGGTGAGGTACCAGGCTAACATTTTGATGTCCTATACAGTTCCAGGTATCCTGATCTAATAGAGATAAAGGAGCTGTCTAGTGAGTCTGTATGTCCAAGCACACCCCCACAAAGACACACAGGCAAAGTTGTGGTTACAAACATCAGACTCCTGCCTCTTGTTGATCTTTCTTATCTCCTGTCTCTGTACAAGTGGTACAACATGCCTGTTTCCACCCCACAGGACAGGGCAGATTTATGAGGACAGCTTTTCCTAATTGCCCTTTAGGTTTCCTATTACCTGAAATCAGTGCAATACTGTAAATGTGGAAACTTTCTGGTGGTGGTTTAACTTACTCTCCAAGCAGAGGAGGGGATTCGGCTAGTTTTTGATGTGTTTTTAGGCGATTTTGTCTGGCTTTCTACTTTGTCATCTTTTTTTTATTGGGTTGGCTATACAAAAAAAGATGACAAAGTAGAAAGCCCGACAAAAATGCCTAAAAACACATCAAAAACCAGCCGAAACCCCTCCTCTACTTGGAGAGTAGTCTATTTTGTTTGTGCAGTTTCGCACTGACCACTCCACTGCAAATTCATGACACTGCCAATATGTATTGCCAATGTTTTACTACACTCTACAGCATTTGTGACGATTGTTTCACCAGTGAATCTGAAAAAAGCAAAAACCTCCCTTTCCATCCTACCAGGAAATACAACCACTGCAAAAGTATATGAATTTACAGCGTACATAAGGAAATTTATTTATTTGCATTACTAATAATTTCATTGAATGTCTTTGACATATTATAAGATGTCCAAACTTGTTTAAAATTTCTCTTTCTGCATGTAGTGGATGTATCTTACCCTGTTCAGGTTACCCAACAAAACTCATTATAATGAGTAACACAAAAAAACTAATTATAACATATCTTCCTAATCAAAGCTCTACTTTTCACTGATTCTTACATTCTCTTAGGGGGTCTTTATACCCCCTCCCCCACACATGAAATGAACCGCCCCCAATGTAAACTAAAGTGGGTAAAATAAACATAGCCGGTGGTTTCCAACTGAAATATTATATCTTCTGTAAAAACACTCCTTCACATCAATGAGGAACACGATAACTCACCTAATACGCTGTTGTTGCTGTTTTTCTGGGCCAGCACCACCGTCAAGAAGAAACACAAAACTGCAAAAATCCGTATAAAATCCGAACAAGAAGTCCACAAACCGCAAGTTTTCCGCAACATTGTTTTTAAGTCGTTGTGTCCCAAAAGTGGCAAAAAAATCTCAAAGTGGCATTTTTAACTGGTGGAAATTCTGGTGGTATTCCAGTGGTCAGATTTTTGGAGAGAATTCCAGTCGAAATTCCGGAGGGTATAAGGAAGGCCTTAAGAGTGCAGACAGCGTGACAACACCAACAGTAAAGGAAATTGAAGAAATCCTCTTTCGTCTGCCGGTTGCACGCAAACCTTCCTGATTTTACTCGAGAAGTTCAGCTCAAATATCCGCCGATTTCCTTCAGACCGTCCCCGTAAAATAATCTGGCTCCCAGAAAATCCTCCTCAAGAAATCTGGAACTCGAGAAGAAACCGTGCGAAGACTGGAATGTTTCAATCAATGGAACGATCACAGTCGGCCTAAAACATGGGGACACAACAGGCTGAATCCACCGGAGCTCTCCAACCTTGTCCTCGGCGGCCCTTCCACTCTCTCCCGTACAGCCCGTCGTCCTGAGGCCCTTGCCTACACTTCTCGAGATCTCACGCAGTTCAGACTGTTTAAAATGACAAACAAAGCGTGTATTCCGGGGTAAAGGCGAGAGAAACACTGTTGTCTGTGGGTCCAGTACACGGCAGGATGGCCCAAACTGGCCGGCAACTCTCAGAAAGTGCTGGAGTCAGGTTACACTCATGCGGCCTTCTGATTGGTCCAGATAAGCAGGGGTTCCCTGAGTCTGGGCATCCTCAAAACAGTTTATTGTAAGACGTTCTAGATATTCGTGTTTCTTGCAAGAATAACATCAATTTCATAGAATGATGAATCAAACAACAAGAAAAATATGATTGGCTAGCAAATTAAAGATGTTCGGCCTTCCGTTTTGTAAGATGTTGCTTGGGTAAATTTTTGATATAATGTCATCACACTTCAAAGATGGCAAAAACTATTTTGTCAGATTTCTGCTTCTGAGATGAGCCTCTATGTGATTCTCTATTTTGCGCCTTCTCAGACACACCCAAACAATGTGACAATCCACATTAAACTTCTATTTCAGGTAACCTTCTGCTAGATCGCCCTACTAGTACTCACAACAAACTTGGCAAAAGCAATGAACCTAAAAATCATGAAATCAGACATAGCCATCAAATGTTTATTTTTCTCACAGTGGTTTCTTAGCACTTCATATTGCTGGTGGTCCAAATTGTTGTCTGTGCCCACATAGGAGGATTTCCTTTGGTAAACAGCCTTTTATGTTGTGTCTAAATTAGGTACAATGGGCAGTGCCTCCAGGTATGGTTTCTGCGGGACGTTGAAAGAGCCGCAAAAGGAAAACAGGCCACGAGGAATTCTTGGCGGAAACTAAGATGCCTGGAATCTATGATTGTTAGCTTACGTGCGCCTCCAATGGTCCCTTCCCTGCCAATATTTAGCGGCTGTTTAGGTTTTGAGACAGCAACACTAATAAAGGATTCTCCTGTCATTTATTTGGTGCTTTTGCCAAGTAAAAAATAAGTCCCGTTAATTCATTCCTTAATGGCCAGCTTGCATGGCAAGTCACTATACCAAAATAAGAATGTACAGTTAAAAGTCTGAATCGCTGTTGAAAAAAGCAAAGTAACGGTATGGATTTAACAAGCTCTTCCATAAATCCTGAATACAACATGCAAAGTCATTAGATTAAGCCATAGGATTTTCGGCATAAATGCTTTCTACTTTTCAAAGTTGTATCCATGACAAAGCTGCCCCCCTCCAGAATTGGTACACAGCCTACTGTTGACTGTTGAGATAAACTTGTTTCTCTTGTTGTCAACAATTGCTCCTTTCTGTTTATCTTACATGCCAATTGGTTAATTAGCACTAATTAGCACCCAATTGCCAGGTAGTTGGCAAATAGCAGGGGACCATTCATGGCTTTGCATAAATTGATGGGATTAAGGAAAGGCTATTGTGTCCTAACAGCTCTTTTCTTGTAAACAAATGACATGGAAAATTGGCAGTTTCCTGAGGCTTTAGTGCTCCCCCACTACTGGACCTCCAAGTAGATGTGGTGTTTGTCCCTTTTACCTTCTCCAAGGTTATGTGTGTTTTGTGTGTGTGCATCTGCTTTGTGAACAACATAACTCAAGAAGTTATTGATGGATCTTTATTATATTTTGTATGTTGCAGTGATTCTGACTCATTCGTCCATTGCTGGAAATAATAGACTCTTTGAAAATTGCACTAGTATTTGGCCAGTATGCAAAGTACGTAAGATCTGCATTGATACCAGCTCTATTTCTAGTCTTTCTAGTCTACAAATTGCTGTTCTAGCCCTCTCTAAGATCTTTTGGCCTCCTTTGATAGCTGCAAAATGTGAAACATCACCCTTAACAGGGTGACCTAAATTCTTCACCTTTTAGAGGTCAGAAATCCAATATCAACAGAAGAAAACCAACCCACTCAATCATACACCACACACCACACCTGATAACAGCCATGAAGATTTATTTGATAGCGACTTAAACTGGCTTAGTTCCGCATATTCTTGGGCAGTGACCGTAAAATCTACTGATGATAGAGTCAGATCTTTTCCGACACTTGATACAGGTATTGTATAGAAAATTCTGTTTGACATAAGATCAGACAAAATACATAGTATCTAAGGCCTCCATGTCTCCTGCTGGCAGACCACAAACACAGCGGCCTTTGCAAACTTTCAAAGTGTGGTCTGCAAAGGAGGCTGGCACAAACATGTTTGTAACACAAACAGACTATACACGATTTTCTGGAACCACCCAGGGACAATATGTACCTAATCTTTTTGCTGTGGATTGCGACAAAAGATAGCGGATGCTGTCTGAAACATCTGACCATTTACAAAAGTTAAAATTTATTCAGTGGCTTGAGTAAGTTTTGTATTGAGTTTCTTGTTGTAGACAATGGTTACTCAATCCACACAACACAATCTGCAAATGAATTGATCGAACTTCCTGTCTTTGTCACCAAAGAAGTCTGGGAATTCATTGGAACCCAAGACACAAGAAATACACCAACTGTTACATGCATAGTTTACAGGCAATATAATCTCCAAGCAGATATAAGTAGCAACCTTTCTCTGACTCCTCTTTGTTTGAAATGTACAAGAGCACAGTATCATTAACAAAGAAGTTTGACACTGCAGTCTAGCCCCTCCACATCTGCTTGGCTGACTGCAAGCTAATCTGAAATCATCCTTTACAAACACAGACCTGTCCAAACACAGGTGAGCTTTTCAGGTGTACACAGACATACATATAAGTCCTCACTAATACAAAGAGCACATATTTGACTGGCAAATATGTAAGAATGATTTAGATGATGGAAGTCATGGATGATCTAACAGAGTCACACTACGAGATGATCCTCATCTTACAAGTCAACATACAGCCAAACCTGCCCAAGAAGACCACTCAGGAGCGATAAAATATGGTCTATGTGGACAGGTGGTCACTATAGACAGGACTTGTGTCAATGGGAAACATTTCTAAGGGACCACCAAAAAGTGATCACTGTATTGGCCAGTTGGTCTTTTTGTAGTGGTGGTCACTTGTACAGGTTTGACTGTATCTTACAATATATCATTCAAGACAACGGTTACCCATTGGCAAGCAACTGGATAGATTTGAAAAATGTGGCTGCAGTAACTGTTATCTTGCATATCTTACTACCTGGATGTCTAACATTCATCGGTTTACAATACATTACCCCATACCTGTGTAATGTCACCAACATTACCCCCATCAATGATGTGTTATAAACTTTACAATTTTACAGTCTTGCAGCAAGACCCTGTCAACCTTGGGTTCCCATGGTAACAGCGGAAGCCTAGCCTGGTGGCCAGCCCATCTGTCTGCCGCCCAGGACATGGACGTGTAGGTGGTACACGGACTGGGACCCGTCTTTGCCGTCATTGATGACTGAGAGGAGAACGAGAAAAAGAAGCATTACTGTAACTGTAACCGAATGACGAAATTCTTTATCCACAATTAAAGACTGACAACAGCCGACGTTTCAGTGACCGTCTGTCACCTTCTTCAGGGCAATAATGACTGGTTCTACTTCATACAGCAGCTATGTGTGAAGTGCAGTGTGAAGAATGTGGTCCCAAACGTGAGTGAGCCAAAATGTTGACTGTTGCTGTAACTCTTTGGATGTGAAAAATAACTTTTTAGTCAGTCATTTACTAGTTAAATGTTACCATTTAGTAGACAATCACAGTGAATCATAAGGAATGAATATGTCACTATTTTCATTCTGCTGGCACATTAGTCACTCCCATAAACATACACAAAGTTACAGATAAAACAACGGTTACATCTTTTCCATTATTCATATAAATGGTCTGCTTCACCAGCCAGAAATAATCAACTACAGAAATTGCAGAGTTGAATAAACAGTTCCTGACATTACTCTGCGTTTTTAGAATTTCACTACTTACCTACTCTGTACCCATTGTCCAGCCCTTCCTTCACTGCTGTCTTTCTTGCCACGTTCAGTAGGTGGCCAAGAAGCTGGAAATACAGAAAGTGTCATGCAGTACCATACATGGACACTAGGTGGCAACACTGCATGGTGAATATCTTTGCATCTTAATAATAGGGCAATACATGAGGGTGCCACAGTGATGAATTCATTACTCCAATTAATTTTGCAAGTAACCAATACATTCAGAAGCATATACACACACACATATCAAAAACATAGATCAAATCATGAACACACACACACACAAACATACACACACACCTACAGCAACACACACACACACACATGGACCAACACTGACACACACACACACACACACACAGACAAACACACAGCCCAAACCTGTGAGTCGTCGTCCTGTGCCATGCTCAGCTGTGGGATGGGTGCTCTAGGGATGACCAGGAAGTGTTTTGGTGCCTGCGGGCTCACATCACGGAAGGCAATGCACTGCAGAGGAAAACACTCACTTGGTGGTTTAATGTTCACCGTTTCCATGGTAACCACTTCACCGCAAACTTGAAACCACTGCAGAAATGCTTATTTCAACCACAGACTAAAAAACTATGAATATTTCATTTTCTCCCCACTGCAAAATAAATCAGCACAAATTCAAAAGTATCTACGGTATTTGGAAGATCACACCTTCCTCTATATCATAACATTTTTCAAAAGCAGATCTAGAGAACTTGTCATGCACACATATTCAGTGCATGGTTGTCAACACAAAAATGACAAAAAATGTCATCACTGTTGTTTTTACCTTGTCATCTTCATGTATGATGTCTGCTGGTATGGACCCATCCAGGATCTTACTGAAGATGGTCGGCTCCGGGTTCCCGTACTTCTGTCTGGCTTCGGCTGCTGCCTGGGCTTTACTCACCTCATCACAGCCATGTGATCCTGATGTACACACCTAGGTATAACATAAGTTTCCAACAAAACAGGTTTGAAAGAAGAAAAGTAAAGTTAGGTGCCACGCCCCCCTCCCCCTTGACCGAAAGCTAACTTCGAAAGCACGACTTCACATCAAAACAGGCGGTTGGCATCCTATGAAACGAGCTTAGATGAATATCTTAGTCTCGAACCTACCTGGTTAGTGAGTACAATGCGCGGTGCGAAGCTAAGTGCCGCTGCGAACTGGAAAATAAAGTTTTTCTGGCGCAAAATTCGTACCGGGACCGCCATCTTGATGATGACGTCATCACCAGCTGCACTTTGTTTTTGGCGACACCTCCAAAGCGGGGCCGCGAACTGTATGGTAAGTTTCAAAAGACGCTGGGAATTTAAAGTCACATATTCTACAAGGTATCGAACATTGAAAAAATTAACTCCACAACAACTATGTTGTAAAACATTTCTCTTTATTTTCAACACAAGGATCTTGCATATAACGTTATGTATAATATATTAACAAACTGTATGTTTATGATATTACAACAAAACAGAACATTGCATTCACCAATTTTCAATACTGTTTTCATTTTTTTATCTTTGATAAGTGATATTACAAGCCTCGACAACTGTTCTTCCTCATAACTTATCTTCGCAGCTCAAATGATAGTACAGAAATGTTCAATACAGCCGTCATCTTCACAAGGACATCATACAAATCTTACAACACAAATAAGAGTAGGTTTTGTGCAGCATTTCCAAAAAAATGACCTTAAACTTCGAGGAAAAAATTCTCTTTACTTCTGCTTTTGCTTTCTGATTGCAGTCATAAGATTTCAAACAAGTCAAAACTTTTTCTAATCAAGAAAGCAACACATTTTGAGCACTGCCATCAATACATTGATAAAGTAACACAAACTGATAGCCTTTTCTATCTGGTGGGCTTCTTTATGCTGTTTTAACCTTCTCCCTGCTGCCTACGCCCGTAACAAATACAAATCTGGTGCCAAACAGCTACCTTAGCATGCTCAAGGTTAACCCAACACCGTCATTTTCTCACTGATGTTCCATGAAACTCTTGAACTGATTCCATCCCACTTCCTGCCACCAAAGCTGTTTCTAATCAACAGTGTAAAATATTTTGGGCATTGCCATCAATAGAGTTAAATGCCAGTATCTTTTTAAAAGTTGGCCTTTTCTGAAAATATCTAATATGCAATACATGTATCATTGTTTACTGTCATAGCTCTTTGGTGGGACAAATTAGCAACAGATCGTGGCATCACAGAAAGGACTCTTAGCCATACTAGCCTTTCTGTGACGTCATAAACCATTGCTCTTTGTGAAGGATTGAGGAAATTTCCTTTCGCTGGCACTTTGCTTAACAATAACACAAAATGATATAATAGCTTTCTATGTGATGGAGTATACTTTAATGTTGGCAGTTTGGTAACAATAACACAAAATGATATAATAGCTTTCTATGTGATGGAGTATACTTTAAAGTTGGCACTTTGGTAACAATAACACAATATGACATAATAGCTTAAATCCTATGTGATGGAGTATACTTTAAGCTGTTTAAACCCAGCACAGATGTTTTCCTACCGATGTTCCATGAAACTCTTGAACTGATCCCATCCCACCTCCTGTTTCTGATTAGCAAGGAAAAACATTTTTGGCACTGCCATTAATAGATAGTAACACAATTTAACATAATTTATGGCTTTTTTCTTTGCTGTTTTAACCTTTTCCCTGCTTTCTAAGCCCATAACAAAATACAAATCTGGTGCCATTCTGGTGACAGCACTGAGACTCTTTTTCTCACTGATGTTCCATGAAACTCTTGAATTGGTCCCACCCCACCTCCTGCCACCACTCCCCCATCCTCTCAGACACGGCTGTGAGACCACAACAACCTAACGCCTTCTCGACATCGTTCACAGACTTGCACATCACGAGACCCTGTGTGCGCGCATCCGCGGAGCTTTGCTTGTCGTTTGCGTACAGGGTGTAGTCGAGGTATGTTAGCCACCCAAAGTTGATCCACCAATAGGCTGCCGTGAGTGCCAGGGGCATCGGAATGTCCTTGTCGTCATGGCTTTCTGAGATGGGTGTGTCGTCGGGTGAGGCTCTCTTGTTGCTAGGTGTGGCTGCATTGTTGCTAGGAGATCGGATGTAAGTCCCATTATTTGTCACACTTCTGGTTTCTGGCCGACCTCTTTCAGGGTTGCTTTTACCTAATGTAGCAAACAGAATAAAACTTTTTCACAATTCACAGCTATAGTGCACTACATAAAAACCTTTGTGATACAAATTCGGGATGTTAAAAAAAAACATCAATGGTAAAGAGAAAAAAATCATCTGACAGCTAACATAAGCTTGTTGTTACACAGCTGATTGACTTACTGTACTGTGCAAATTTTAATATGACAAGAAAAGTTTTCAAGTTTTCACCTGTTCCATCAGAGGTGACCTTGACACTTGGTTCCCCTGATCCATGACCTCCTATGGCACCCTGGGAAGGATTCGGGATAACCTGAATCTTAGACTCCTGTATGAAAAAATTAAAGAAAATGAAACAGCCGGTGAATTGGATGAAGCCGTGCACTCAGACCAAACCAACCAACAACGAGGGTAGAGGTCCAGCAAAAGAGTCACTTGTAGCTTCCAATGTTGTTTTCAAAGTTACTCCACAACTATCTGTTCCATATCGCTAATTCTATATTTCTCAAAAATTAGTTTCTACAGACATTTAGTGGTGTCGTGTTCGCATAATGGTTAGGGTGTTTGGCCCAGAACAAGAGGTCTTGGGTACAAATCCCCTGACATACCACTGGTGGTGTGTTCTTGGGAAAGGCACTTAACATGACTTTCCTCACTCCACCCAGGTGTAAAAAGGGGGTACCTGACTTTGGTTGGGGAGATAAAAGGCAGTGGAAGTAGAGGGATGGACTCTGCCTCCCAAAACCATACTCTAGACAGTGGATATGATAAACAATCCACCTTATTGCCTCAATAAGGCTATGGGACTGCCATTCTCTACCTAGATATATATACCTTTACGTTAAGAAAATTGATATGATCTTACACAGACTATTTACGTGCATAGTTATTCAGACTATGTCTTACCGTCAGGTACCTTGTCTTCACAGCTGTTTTCTTAAATCATCTTGATCGGGCAATGTCCGTGCCCTAGACACAGTGGATAACAGACAACTGCCCCAACAGCCTTAAATAGGCTACCTACTGATATCTTAAAAAATAATATCTTTCAGTCTGTATAATATGTCCTTAGTCATTGGCCATATCTTATTACCGTCAGGTATCTTGTCTTCATAGCATTCTTCTTAAATGGTTTTGTTGAGGCAATGTCTGTGAACTTGTGACATGACTTCTTGGCCCAGAGAATACCTGGCTTGTCTCCCTTCTTCTTCTTCTTCTTCTTCTTCTTATCTGCTATATCATCAGCGTCATGTCTACAATAATGGCATCAACAGCTTTACAATCACACCAAAAAGAAACAATTATTATAGTGGAAGGAAGAAAAAAGTTAATCCAATGACTTCTAATACCAAGCATCAATTGGTGCAAGAGGCAACGCAACCCGGATGCTTGGCCATTGGGATCTAAATCCGTGGATCTGTGAGTCGAAGTTTGATTCCAGGGTCAGGCTCAGGCCCAGCTTACACAAACATTGTGACATCTTGTGAATAAAGTCCGCCCCATGGCAAAACCAGCTTGTGTGTGGTTCAAATTTGTCCATTGTCCGTGTCAAGCTCTGAGGCCCGAATTCACTCACAGCTCTCGTTTTTTCTCGTGAGTTCTCGCACAGTTGTCATGTGACCTCGAGCCGCGATAACAATTCCGTCATATGATACGGTACCACGTCATCATGTGTGCATTACCGTAGTTTCTCTGCGTCCTTCTCAGCGCTCCAGTCCTCGTCCTTCTTCAGGTACCCCCCGCACCTGCAGATGCAGATCTTGGGAATGAAAGAAAGAAAATGATATCATCTTGAACCAGTTTAGCTCACTGGAGTGCTATTCTTCTGCTGGTGGTGACGGAAAAGACACACCCTATGCATTGTTAGAGAAATTCAACTAGGTCTTTTTGACAACCACATTATGAACAGCGAACCATGGCTTATTTCCCGTCCTAAGGACTGCGACCCAGGATTCAAACTCCCAACCTCAATTAACATTAATCCGCCGGGTTACATAAATCTGCCACTTTCTCTAGTGCAGCACCCCCAGGTATGCACAGTTTAGATATACTGTAGTGCATTATACTGGGTGACGTTGAGTTGGAGATCTGTTTGGATGTATCTTTTCAGGTTGGCGGAATATGTACCCTGGTGGAATTATGTTTGTGAATGTACCAAACTGTGACTACCTTGTAGGTGACGTCGTTGACCCGCCTGGTCCACAGGTCTCTCCGCAGCTGTTGCACCGACCAGGACTGCAGCCGGCCAAGCTGCTGGGGGCGGAAGTGGCTCTAAGATAGAAAAAAAAACATGATCAGCAAATTTGCAGAAAAACAGTTATTCAAGCAACTGGATAAAGTTTGAAAATGGTCAAATGTTTCAGGTACATGTTCTAGTTCTAGTTCAATAGTCTGTAAACCCCCTATTAGGGGTATCGCACAGACGGGGTGAGGCACAGTTGCAGTGTCCGGGCTACGGGTGTGACGACAGCAGCCTGCTCTTGAAGGTTCCCAGTGAGGGGCTGTCTACTACGTGGGCGGAGAGGTTGTTCCACTCAGGTATTGTCCTTGCAAAGTAGGCGAATTTCGCAGTGTCACACTTGGGTTGAAGGGTTCTGTACTTATGAGCGTGGTTGGCACGGGTACGTGCGTGTGCTGGGGTGAGACGAGTGGGCGGGATAGCAACAAGACCGTTTGTGATCTTGTACATCATCACTAGACGTGCGTCATGACGTCTTGTCTGGAGTGACGGCCATTTCAGGTCCTGAAGGAGCACTGTAACGCTGACATGTAGCGTCCACTACCTTTTCTTGGTGACTGGACGAGATTTTTAGACTTTTACACCTAAGACTATGAATTGATAGGTACATAAGGTGAAGACGAACTCTAGAGCCGGCCCAGCTTCTGAGGGCAGAAGTGACTCTGGGATAGATAGATAAACAACACACAGTCAGAAAAAATGATACAAGTCTGAATCTAAATAGACATCACATAAAGGGTAATGGCAGTCCCAGAACTCAGATGTCCAGGTGTCCTGGGTTCAAATCCCCTGACATGCTCGTTAACGTTGTGCCTTGGGAAAGGCAGTTCACACATGTATTTCCTCACTTCAGTCAAGTGAAAATGAGTACATGTACCTAACTTCGGTTAGGGACGTGCCTCGGATAGGACGTAAAAAAATTTATTCCCTCATTTGCGGAGAGCACACCACAAGGCGTTTAAGAGCCCATCACACTTATCAAACATAGCAGGGGTAAGTGGATGAAATGAATTTGTTTCTATATGCAGCTTGTACTGTTTTGTTATGCCATGAGGTGGTTTACTGGGTATGCAATACAAACAAACAAACAAACAAACATTACCTGCAGGTTCTTGATGATGTCGTCCTCCCAAGCCAAGAAGCAGTCCTCGTGCATGAAGACACCTTCCTTACAAGTCTTGAAGGAGCATACAACTTTCACTGCAGAAGCCAAGTCCGTCACTTCCTTGCTGTTGTCATGACGACAGCCCTGTAAACAAAAACAAACAACATTTTTCCAAGTAATTTCACGACAGGTGCAAAAGGTATCAACACAAGTTTGATAGAACGGTCGGAGATAAGCTATTTTGTCTATCTACAACCTACACTGGCTTGAGTTATGCCATGATTTTGATTTTTTTTGTCATAAAGACACTAGTAGGTTTGTATCTTTTTAACCATCATAAATTGAGAGAGGCATATACATACTACATACTAGTAACTGTCCTGGGAGAACTTTAATAGCTATCCTAACTCTATGGACCGATCCGCTGACTGTCCAAAACCGTTTATAGCAGTTCAGCCAATGATAGAATGGCAATTAGCGGTTCGGCCAATGAGAGAGCGGCTCCCGTCAGTTAAATGTTTATGTTTTTATTTTGCATTTCTATCATTTGACGGAGGTGGGCTCAGGTGAACCTCAAGTAAGTCAAGTAACACTAGACTTTCCTTTCATAGTTTTTTTCAGGCCTCATTTTCTGGACAAATCTTATATCCCCCGGGATACAACGCTAGTGCAAAAACTACTGGATTTGGTACCTTAGGTGAGCAGCAGATGTTGTGTTCGTTGGCGGTGTCCTGAGCGTCCTCTCCCGCCTGTTTCTCGCCGCGCCTCGGTGCGTGCTCTCTCCCCTCGGCCCCAACCGCCTTTGCCCTGCACATGCTTCTACTCCTGCTACGAGCCTTCCTGCCCCTCTCCTTGGCTAGATCGCGCATAACTGCGAGGAATATCTGCTGTGTAACGCTGCCAATGCCGGCTAAATTATGCCCAGTTCATATCACCTGGCGCAACAGATCATCAGCTGGCGCGTTGAAACCGCGTAACGTTAGTCGCGCATTCTATTCCGCGGATTCCATTCGAACTTCCCCACGGTCTCACAGCGACGGCTAGCGTGTACTTTAAGTATTGCAGGAACACAGGCGTCAGTGTTATTCAACGTTTGGCAGTTGGCACTCGGCACTGATTAAAAATACATCAACTTATATCCAATCTCGTCGAATAGGGTACGAATAAGTCTTGAGTGATCACTAACTATGCTACAAGCTATGGAAAGGGCGTACTGTCCGCGAACGGTCTCACAGCGACGTCTATCATGTATTATTAGTATTGCAGTTGTTGGCAGGTAAGACTGCAGTAATGCTAAGACTTAATAGAGGTCGCTGTTGTACGGTCCGTATATTGATCAGAAAACGCTTATGCATGTAACGTTAGCAATGCGCACTTCACTGAATGAAGAAACCTATAGATGCAAATTCCACATCCAGATTTGCTCATGATATGCGAATTAAAAACAAAATGGGATTCCATTGTTTTTAACAAGTGACCTCCATCCCCACCCTTGACCTAGCTAGCTCGGTGCCCTTTCCTTCCGCCTATCTGTAAGGAATTGATCCGCCAGAAATCTTCAGTAGCAGTTGGATTAGATAAGCACACTAAGTCCGGAAGATATTCTCTAAGTAACAAAACAAAATCCCTATGTGTTTGTCCTTTAAATGTTATCGACAATTTAACATGTTTAGATAATCTAAATGATCGTCATCTGAGCAGGGCTTTAATAGATCATGTACCGTATTTTTGATCTCCAAGTAGATCTATAACGTCAGGTTGCGAAGACCGTATCCAACTGGCAGAAGAGCCAGTTGGATATGGTCTTCACAACCTATAGATCAGCTTGGAGATTATTTTAGTGTATCTTTTCCAGCATAATTCAGACACAACAATTCTGCTAAGTGGTATTATGAATAAAGACTTCAAGAATGATACGCGTGTGTATACAAAGGAACGGGAGGAACTATGGTGCTAAGGTAAGGTACACAAACAGCATACCAGAAAACAGCAATGGGCTACTCTGAGCACGTTTTATTTCAAACATATTGCCTACACAAACTGAACAAACACTCGCGATCACCGATAAGTGCGTAGTATTTAAAGGCTCTCAAATTCTCTGTGGAAAATCCAACGTAGATATACCTTATGACAATTCGGAAAAGCACTCAACAACGCAAGCAAAAAATGTAATAATTTCTTCCTCCAAACTAGTCCAACTTACAAACGAGCAAACAAACAAACAACTACATGAAGATGTACAAAAAGATTAGAATTCACTTGTAGGAAGTTATTTTTGCTTGAATAGCCTGTCGTTTGGTTGTTCTACAAAAGTGCTGCCAGGACTCTCACGACTACATGCACCCATGTAACGTTAGTACATTATATTTCATAAACGAAGGGTCAAAATCATCACACGTGCACCACCCAGCACCAAGAAAGAAATATCAAGCACTCGCGAAGATAGTTATCCCATAGCGTTTACAAACAAGTTCAACGACAAGTGTCCGTGAAGATATAAATCTCCCCAAGAGGGTTCACAATTATGTTTAAAAATCATGCCTGGATGATCGTTCTACAACTTAAAACTATATTCCGTCTGATCCTTGTTCATTTGGACCATTCCGGACTACCTTCCGGATTACATCGTTGTTCATTCCTAGTCCGGGCCCGTATCTGTAAAAGATATCAAAGAAAAACACTGTTTACTTTTTCTTTCTCTTATGTCAACCGAACAGCGGTTTCAAGCATACTGTGTTTAATTCCTAAAGTAGCTACTTGATGTAAACATGTATATATATCACAACACTCAACCTATTTTTAACGTTTCTTCTTCTTCTTCTTTATCATTACATGTTTAACCTCAGGCAGAGGACTCCGAGCACAATACGCCAGGACAAGAGACTGTATGGTGTATTTTCGACCGTACAACAACCACTAAGTGAGGTGAAATGAACGATAGATGATTTCACAGTTTCAGCAACCGTAGCATGCATGGTATTGCGCTTGAGTGATACCTCTCAGTTGTACAGAACATACTGTTCAGTCTGTTAATTGACCGGATCTTACTAACGCTTACTTCCTCTAAGTTGAAGGAGGTAGGAAATATCTGTACCGTTCTGATTATTCAAATGAAGGAAAAGTCTTTTACATTCGTACACCCTTCCTCTCTTGAAGGAGGTAGGAAATACCTGTACTGTTCGAAATGTTCAAATGAAGGAGAAGCCTCTTACACTCGTAAACCCTGACCTCGCACATCATGAGGGACCGGTTGGGTCCGGGCAGGAGCACCATGACGTAACGGCCGGGCGTCCCGCCACAGTCTATGACCCACGTCAGCGTGTCTTCGTAGTCCGCGCCAAAGTTTCCACCGCACTGAGACATCTCCCCGACGTCACTGCAAATATTCGGATCGCGAAAGCAAGAATGAGAAGCTTTGAGTCCTAAACTGTAGTCATTTTATCATCTTCACATAGCGCTTATTATGGCATTCACACAAGCATACACACACACACACACACACACACACACACACACACACACACACACACACACACACACACACACACGCTCACGCACACACGCAATCATACATACATACATATACATACCACACACGCAAATACACATACAAACACACACGCACGCACATATGCGCGTTAGAAATAAATTCTGTATCTTACCTTGAACCCTACCAGTCTCTCTTTGCGTATTACGTCATAACAACGCCAAAATTACAGGAGTGATTAAGATGTACATCACCCCCTACAAATTTGGTGATCATACACCATACCGTTTGGAAGTAATGAGGGGGGGGGGCAATGATCCCCCGTCCCAGAAAACCAAAAAAGCCCAGTTTAGATATTACAGTAATCTGACATGTCCATTTAATCTCTTTATGTTTTATGACACGATTACTCTATTGTTGATTTGATTATGTTATGTTATTTTGACCTTGGTTTTATGATTTAGTATTAATTAATTTACAATTATTTTACTGGGTGTAACAGCTTTTAATTTTTGTTAGTAATGAAAACAACTTTTCAAGTGTTATTTCATTTTGCTCATCTGTTATTCTGTATTTTGTACTGTGTTGAATTTGTGTTTCATGCTTTACGTTCGTTTATTTATTTACTGTGATGTTAATGTTGATCAGTTGTGATTATCTATTTTATTTTGTGTACATTGCAAGAGCCAATTGTTGGCAGAAAGCAAATAAAGTTCATTATGTCGTTAACCTACCTGCTGTTACCGACCATGATGTTGAATGGGTTGATCATCTCCGGGTAACGGTCATTGTTGTAGACTTTTACCTCTCCAATGGCGTAGCTTTCCTCCAGGTCTACATACCACCAGACGTCGGGACCGGCGTTGGTGTACGAACAGCTGCCCTGGTGGTAGTCGGGGTGGACGTTTCCGTCCACCGCGAGCCCGGCCTCGGAACGGTACTTCGTCCGGTACTGGCGGGCGTGCTTGTGTTCGGCCAGGTTGCGCGCTGTGGAAGTTGACACATGTAGACGTATATTACCTTCGCCGAGAAGGTTATGTTTTGCACAGCGTTCGTGTGTGTGTGTCTCTGTCGATCTGTCTTTATGTCACGGTCAACACAGTGGGCGTGTTTCGCTGTGAAAGTTGACACAGACATGTGTGTGTGTGTCTGTGGTAGACTACGCTTCATCTACATTTACACCCAGAAAAAAGCTGTAGTCAATTAAAGAAGTAGACTACGATGTGTAGTACTACACTCAAAAGAACAAGACAGTGTAAACTGGGCATTAGGTAAGTAGACTGCGATATGTAGTACTACAGTTAAAAGAACAAGTGGAAAGTGGGCCAGAGCTGTGATTCAAAAGGCATACGTAGGGAAAGCGAGATTTGAGCATGGCAAAATTTCCAGCTTCAAATAAAAAGTGATGGAGGTCGAGGTGGAAAATTAATCTACCACGACAGGTATGTGCAAGGAAAAGGCGAAGGGTGGAATTCACAGTAGAACCAGCCAAACTCATTCAGGTTGGTACATTTTTGTGATCTATATGAATCTATATAAAAACATCAGACGACAACGGGTGTGTTTTAGATTTCCCGTTGTACCGAACGATCAGGGTTTTATACAAGTTAATACACGGGGTGTATCCGTCATACCGTGGTAGCTAGTTCCGCTCCTCAACCCGTTGACAGTCCTCTGTACGTCCGATATGGCCGACAGGAGTCTCCCCGCCAAATCATCGTCAACGCATGAACCTGCAGAGGTGGCGTAGGGGTCTGGAGGACACGCAAACGGGATCTTATGTTACGTTGATGAAGGTTAGACATCCAGGTAATAAGATACACCAAAAATAGATACTCAAGCAACTAATAACTGGATAATGTTTTGAAACAGTCAGATCTTTCAGACAGCTTCCGCTGTCTTTCGTCAGTGACTAAGGATAGGACTGGGATCTTATGTTGTTGTTTTTTTCCCATAAAAAACAACTTTATTCAGTAAATGAGTAAATAGATAAACATGCACCATGCAGGACGTCTTTACAATAGCACATGGAAATGGTAAGATAACATTAACTGTTATATAAAGCAATAGAATCATCTTAAAGTTTTCTTACCCTTTAAATGGTTTGTCATTTAAGGTACAGCTGAAGGGTGGCTGAGGAGTTTTGGGGTGTTATTGAAAAAACCCTTTATAAACCTTCCTCAACCTTAAATTTTTTCAGGTAGTACCTTATAGCAAAGTGATAATTTATGCAAATTAGTATGACGTCATGATTACGTCATCAAGAGTTATAGGGCCACGCCCAGTTTTAGAAAAAAGGCTCTCCTTGGCTTGTACTTCGATGTTTATCAATATTACTTTGCAGGAATGTACATGATAGTAATACATCAAGGATTATGTGAGGCTACGTTTATATTTTGAAATTACGACTTTTGGTGAATTTTTATTGTTATTTTTTATTAAAAACATCTAAGACTAAGGGATAATCGTCATCAGCTGTTTCAAAATGATTTTCCAGAACCGTCAAAGGCGAAGAATTTTGAACTCACTGGAAACGCCCATCTGTTCGAGTTCTTCTTCAAGTGCCCAGTCAGCTTGCACCTCATTGGTTCCGTCAACTTGCGCCTTATTGGTTCCGTCAACTTGCACCTCATTGGTCACCTGTTCCAGCATATTGTTTGCTTCCATCAACGACTTCTCACATTTCTTGTAGCTGGCCTCCAGTTGGTTCACCTCCTTCTTTAGGCTCGCGTGGGAGGTTTGTGAGGCAATGTCGTTCTAGCAAAAGATGATTAAGATGGTTTGATGAGGAGGCCGTACGATACGTACACACGCACGTACACACACGCGCACAGGCTCTCTCTCTCTCTCTCTCTCTCCTTCTCTCTCTCTTTCTCACACACACACGCACTCGCTCTCCCCTCTCTCACGCGCACACACACACAAACATGCACGCACACACACACACAAACACAAACACACACAAACAAACACACACTCACAAGCATTAGTGCTATTACAAGGTGATCAGTGTTATGATATGATATTTATTGTATTGCATTTGGAAATTGATGGCTTCGGGCAAATCGCTTACAAGAGCACTGCTTGCAATGGGAAATTACAAGTCCTACTCTCTTAGAAAGCGTATTACAAAAACTTCCTGAAATATATTCGTTAAAACAAATTGACTTTATAGCTTTCCAGATCGTTCGAATTGTTAGTACAAACGACATATAGCCCAATCTCACTGGACCCGCGGTACGTTGGCGACCCTGCTGCGTCCTAAATTGGATTTGCCTTACCTTTGGCTTTATTGAGAAATATCCTTTATAATTATATACAAGATAAGTTCCCTAGTTTTAGATAGGTAAACAGCACTGAAAAAGTCCTATTCATTATGGAACTGAACAAACCATGTATTACAAGTTCCATATCCACATACATCTACAATTGCCTTATACGAAGCGAGAAGAAGTCGAACTTGTAAATAATAGACAAGTATAGCTTAGTCCTATTAGACGTAGTAAGATATTACCTTCTATTACGTTATATTATCACCACTGCATGTATTCCTTTGCTTATCACCATGACCTGTACTTAGCTTGTTTAAGCATAGATGTACAATAAAGGTCTTTCATTCATTATGACATGCAAAACGCAAAAGTATGACTAAAAAGACAACAAAACACAAAAAAGATTAAAAAGATTCGTTTTTTTATCGATGAAACTCGTTGAGCGAGCTGTCAAATCACCCTGCCACAGCGAGGCCGCTAACGCGCCGCGGGTCCAGTTAGATAGAGGCTTTCGCAGTTTACATCGGCAGAACCTATAGCTAATGCAATCACCCACACAAAGTCATTGACAGGCCATTGACATGTAACATAAGGAAATCTGTGGCAATAGAATTACTTCACATCACAGGTGCAAGATTGCTCTAGTGTTTGTTTGCTGGTTGGTTGGTTGGTTGGTTGGTTGGTTGGTTTCTATGGAACTGTATCTTTTCCCAATTATCTGAATTCTAAAGCTTTGAAGTTGTTAATTACTAACAGACCGATGACGTCATGGTAGGTGCGAATATGGAAAAACAAGCTTGGATATTTCCAGCGTTTCCACAAATTACAAAAAAAGAACTATGCAAATGAAGAGGACAGCAAAGAAAACTTGTGCAAATCGCGCATGTAAAAAAAAACATCAATATTTTTTTACACACTCAACTGTAAAAGCAATCCCAAACCATCCACACACGACAAATTGTTAAGCATACATTTGTAACTATGAACGTTCCTCATATATTAGACTAAGTGTACTCGTCTAGGACCTAGAGCAGATTAAAAAGTTGTCTACAATTGTTGTCAAGTAGATCGGAGTAGTTACCATGCGTTGTATCTTATACAATAGTCTTTGTTACAGTTTTGTTCCGTATACCCGGTAAAGCTCGCAACACGACTGTTTTGTACGCAAGACTTTCATACCCGGTAAACCGCCATATGGCGTAACACATCAGGTTTGTACTGAACAGTACAAGCGGTATATCCAGACAGATAATTTGATCCACTCACACCGGGAAGGACCACTACTCTTTTTTTTATTAGCGTGTTGGGTTCTTTTACGTGCTCGAGGTGTGGCTCTCCTCAAACACGGGACTTCCATTTAACGTCCTTTCCGAGGAGCGCCCCTAACCGATGCTCATTTTCTCCTGAGTGAAGTGGGGAAAGTCGTCAACGTGCCTTTCCCAAGGGCAAAACGTCAACGAGACAAACCAGGGGACCCCGGATTTGAACCCAGGACCTCTGGGTTCTGGGCCAAACACTCTATCACTGCGCCACGTGACGCCACATATAGTTCTATATATGAATATCATAGAATAATGACTACTTACTCCTGAAGGTGCAGATGTAACGAGTGATGCTGCGTGGCAAACCAGAAACGCGACCCAGAGAACTCGGCAGTCAGGCATGGTGTCCAGGAGCGTTGTACAAGACGAAATCGAGCTGTTCTTCTGCGTTAAATCAAGTCACACGGTAATTAGAATGAAATGCTTAGAAGAGAAACTGCGCCTAGCCTCCATTGCTAGCCTCCATAGCAGGCTCTCTGTAATCTCCAAGCAGATCTATAGGTTGCGAAGACCGTATCAAACTGGCAGAAGAAGTACGTTTTGCAAGTTCCTTCTTCCAGTTGGATACGGTCTTTGCAATCCATTGGGGCTGGTTGGAGGCTAGGCTCTCTGGGCCTTAGGCCTAATGGTTACGGGCTAACTGCACAAACGACCCAGTACAAAAAGAAGTCATCAGCAAAAAGTGTATTAGAAGCACACAAAAAAAGGCCCAGAGAGTCTGCTATGGAGGCTGCTCCCTCTGGCCGTTATAAGACAAAATAGAAAAAAATGAACTAAGAAAATGGTAGCTAAAGAAAACAGCCGAAGGGATCCTGCAATGGAGGCCAAACAGCGCCTTGGCAAGCCGGCATTGCGCTATCCGTGCTTCATCCTCAGTCCAAGGCTGCATGCCCGCTTTTACAGACTAAGGACAACCAAAGGCACACGCGGTAAGAATGAAATGCTTAGAAGAGATACAGACTGATCTACATGCTGTAATTTTGTCACAATCATGTTAGACAAAATTTGCAAAAAGACAACATTTTGGCATGCTCCAATTTGAATGCTATACCTAGCTCACCTGTAGGGTACCCAGGTACTGTCCCCAACACATGCAAGACTGGGTTCTCAAGTGAGGCTGCTCGGTTGAGTCCGTCCAACTGATGGCTCAACTGAACTGAGACGTCCTTGAAAGCTAAACCTTGTTACTTCTGACAAAGCAGGTTGTAATTTGTTTTTTTGTTGTTGCTTCTGTTCTTCTGCTCACTTCAGTTCATCGAACTGATGACAGCTGAATTTCAAAGGGCTCTGACGTCATAAAGAACCAGTCATTTCGAGATCTGACAAAACAGGATATAATTACTAGGAGAAAAAAAATCTTGCGTGAAAACGTTGTAGAATCGTTTTCCAACATGTTCTCATCAGTCTGTCGCAATAGAAAAAGTGATAGGATTATAAACAGAACCACCAAACCTAACGTGATGCATAGGTCCTCTTTATGATGACACTCTGCATAATTGTAACAGTGTAAAAGCATAAAAAAAGAAGAACCTACCGACCTTTTTTTTGTCAGAAACACATTATCGATTTCCTAGGTCTAATTGATTCAAGGCGACAGTTTTGCTGGACATTCTTCAGGCGAAATCTAATCTTCAACCAGAAATTAAGGACAACAGAGTTTAATTAGAAAAATAAGACCTAATTGAATTTTGTCCAAGTAATGAGCGTTCGACCTTGGCGTGTTCAATCAGAGGGACAATAGGCTAACTAACATGCTGTAACCGCCACCTTCAAAGCAGAAATTAGCGGCAGTGAAGATTGGTTTTCTTACACGTATACTGTTAACTTTACCTAGCTTTCAGACGAACTGAAGAGCACACGGATGAAGGCAAAAGAAGTAGAAAATACGTTAGGTGAACTTTAAGTCAGTCCTTTTATCGGCATAGGTTGTGGAGGAATTAGCCCGCCATTAGCACCATGTTTAAGAAAAGTCACATACAGGAGTACGTACTAGTACACTTTGAGCATGCTAACAAACCACCATACTTTCTGAAAAGCCTGAGTGTTGTGAAATTGAGTGGGCAGAGCAGTCAGTTCTTTTTGCAACGACATCATTTGATCAACTCCACATCAGCTGTGGTGTGTTAATAACGGATCCTAAAAATCTATTTGGGATAGACTTCTATGATCCGTTATTATGTTCCTGATGATTATAATAGTCTATACGCCTGCCTATACTACCTAACAATGCATCGAAATGTTTTGGGCGATCATTTGGCAAAATAAGGTAGCCTGAGTGCCAGCCTTTTTAGCTTCCGTACGCTACCCAAGCTCCGCTCCTCGCCAGAAAGGCGAGGGAAGCTAAAAAGGCTGGCGAGGAGCGGAGCTTGTGGGTAGCTAAAAAGGCTGGCACTCAGGCTAAAAAATAAGGTAGGTGTGCCTGAAAAAGGAGCTTATCCTTTTTTGAACCTAAAATGGCTATTTTGCACATTATATTTCACTGAGAACTTGCGATAACGTTACTGGTTACAGCTATGTGTACTCTTTCATGCAATCGTAATTCAGCACACTATTCAGACTATCAGGTTTGTTTCTATGCAACAATCGGAATACAGCGATGTATTGAGGTAATCAGGTTCAATTTTACAGTACAAAGGTCACCCGGAAGTGTGCGCGCACGCCGCAAAGCCGACGATTCAGCAATCGGAATATTTCATTTAAAAGAAGATAGATTAAGGTATGTCAGTTTTATGTAGTGATGTTCGTAGCTTTAGAAGGTCCGAGCTTCGTTGATAAGCATGTTTTACTCCTTTTTATGTCGGACAACAAGATTTGATGTTTAAGATATGGCGAAGGGGGAGGGGGGCAGAATACACGTGATGGATCTTTACCTCGCAAACATGTCACCAAAACCTAAAAACCTACTAGAGAGCTCACCAAGGGAAACCTAGCATCTAGAGACAACGTCTAGCGAAATAATATACTTTTTTTAGTAAAAATAAAACAAGGAAAACAACGATGTCTAGTAACAACAACATATTTAGCATTGAATTGAATTGTTTCAGAATGTTGGGACTTTGAAGTCAATGAAACAATCGGGATGAGTAATATAACGTTATAGTGAAGGATATCCACATAGACCATACTTAGAATAGTAACGATCTATTCATCACTGATATTCTTAGATATCAGTTGATAAAGTAATACAACATTAATTGTTAGTACATTGAATAATTATGTTTCGCCAACGAAACATATTGTTTTTGTAAGGTTTCTTCTCCTTCTTCTTCTTCTCCTGTCAAACCTTCAAATCGCTTCTTCTCGGTCGTCCGTCGACCAAATTAGCTGAAATTTGGTATGCAGGTAGAGTACGTGTATACCCCTAGACCCTTTTAAAATTTTTTTGATATAAGTTTTTAAAATGATTTTATGGAGGTTTTTTGGTCATTTTCAGACAAAAGTCGCACATGATGGCCTCCAGTGCCGTGGTGTTGAAACCTGAGGACCTGAAATTTGGTTTAGTTGTGCATTGGATATTTACCCAAAGGACCCCATTATTTTTTTTGGCATACACTACTTCAAAATGATTTATTTTGCAATTTTTTGATGCAATTTGTGGTTATTTTCTGTCGGTGCCAGCAAGAACTAGGTCATACTGTAACATAAGCCCTCCTACACTGAACCCATGTCTGGGACTTAAAACCAAGCAGATGTCAGGGGGTACCTCTACTAATGGTATTACAGAAAGTTATATGTACCTTATGTTACATGGTACGGATGTTATATTTGAGATGTAGGTACCTATAGGAAAGGTGACTGCACCTGACAATTACTTATGCTAATGAGGACCTAATTCGCATAATGTATGCATAAAGTTGTATGTCCCTTACCGTAAATGCTGCGGATGTCATCTTTGAGATGTAGGTACCTTTAGGAAAGGCGAACACACCTGGCCATAAATTATGCTAATGAGGACCCAATTTGCATAATCGATGCATGAAGTTGTATGTCCCTTACCGTAAAAGCTGCGGATGTCATCTTTGACATGTAGGTACCTTTAGGAAAGGCGAACACACCTGGCCATAAATTATGCTAATGAGGACCTCATTTGCATGATTTATGTTTAAACTTGTAATTCCCTTACCGGAAAAGCTGCAGATGTCAGATTTGACATGTACGTACCGTTAGCAAAGGTGATCACACCTGGCCATGAATTATGCTAATGAGGACCTCATTTGCATAATTCATGCATAAACTTGTATTTCCCTTACCGTGACAGCTGCGGATGTCATCTTTAAGATGTAGGTACCATTAGGAAAGGTGAATGCACCTGGCCAAAAATTATGCTAATGAGGACCTCACTTGCATAATTTATGCTGAAACTTGTATTTCCCTTACCATACAAGCTGCAGATGTCATATTTGAGATGTAGGTAGCTTTAGGAAAGGTGCACACGCCTGGCCATGACATATGCTAATGGGGACCTCACTTGCATAATTTATGCATGATGTTGTATTCCCCTTACTGTAAAAGCTGTGGATGTCATCTTGTACATGTAGGTACATGTAGGAAAGGTGAAAGCACCTGGACATAACTTATGCTCATGAGGACCTCATTTGCATAAATTATGCAGAAACTTGGATTTGCCCAGGAGTTATTTTGGGACAGCCCACTTCTTGCATGAGGAGTATGGGCGAAACATCCTGAATTTGCTCTTAAAGCAAATGACGGCCAGTCTAGTTTTTTTCAATTCATTTCAATGCACGTTTTCTTTGTAGTCCTTCACTTTCAGTTGTAAGCTGACACATCAAATGGAGCTAGAGTGATCAACTAAAAATGAAAACTGATGAAAAAGGCCAGACGAACCAGAGTGTACAATAGTTTTATGGATTTATTATGATTGTTTGTTTTTGAAAAAAAAACACAGTGTTTTCACATAAATTATATTTGCAGATTTACCAAAATATTATTTTTTTTACAGATCTTAACCATGGGGGACCAGCAGCAGTTGGAGGAGATGCTGCCATTCCTTTCACTGACTTCACGCCCCAACGTCCGAGCCACAGCAATGCAATACCTCCTGGGTGTCACCGCATCCAAAAACAGCGCCGAATTCTTCCTAAAGAACAAAGCGTTCATCGAAAAAATCTTATCCCTAACAGAAGACAGTGAAGCAAGCATTGCAAAAGACTCCTACCTGTGCCTTATTAATCTAACTGCTTATGGAAAGTTTTGTAAAGTGTTGTTGGAAGATTACGATCCAGTTCCCAAGTTCGTGCATACAGTAACTGACCCAGAGAGCAAGTTTGCGGACAGCGCTTGTATGATTCTGTCTAACGTTACAAGGGAAGAATCAGGAGCAGAAAAAGTGTTGGACAGTCTTGTAAAGGGAGACGTTGGACTGGCCAAAGTTGTGGAGGTGTTTTGCCAGGAGGGCTACAACAAGAAGGGGAAGCAACTGCACTACATCGGCCCTATGTTGTCTAATCTTACACAGGTAGGCAACCTGGTGGTGAAAAGTGTAATGCTGTAAATCTTTAACTTTTCACTGTGTTTTAAAGTTTGCAGTTTTGTACTGACTTTCCACTTTGAATATTTGCTCTGTCTTTCATTTTGTTCATCATTATCAATGTTTATTTCAACCTTGAAGACCCTGCAAAGCAAACTCTCGATTCTCACCGTGTCCCAAAAGAGTCCTGCAAAGTTACATGAATGTAGTAAATACTATGTGTAAAGTAGTCAAGAGGATACTGTTCATTGCTGTTTTGATATTGATACATTTTTTTTCTAGTCACCAAACATTTTGATTGTGTTGTATGACTGCAGAGTGGTTTCTGTTTCCAAATATTGTACTTAAAAACACATTCAACAGTTACCTACTTCATGTTGTAAGCTATTTTCCTTTACATTTTTCTTATTACTGGTATGTTTGATGTATGTCTCAGCTGCGGGAAGCCCGACAGTTCATCCTGGACCGTGAACGGTGCGTAGTTCAACGTTTACTACCCTTCACACAGTACCAGGGTTCTGTTATTAGGAGAGGAGGGATTGTGGGAGCGCTAAAGAACTGCTGCTTTGAGACAGGTATTGTCTGGAACTTGGTATTATTGAATACAACAGGAGCATGGAGTTAGATGTACCTTTAGGTTACTAGTAGGTGTCTGGTTAGAACCACCATATCATTCCTGCAAAGCTAAAGTGCTATGCTAGAGGATGGATCTACACACAACTGCAGAAAGGGGCTGCTGTTTTCATTATTTTGTAGTTTTGAAAAATGCTTTTAATTAGATTTGGCAGGCTGAAGTTTAAGTTGCTCTTTGATGTAATATACATGTAAACAGTTGTCACATGACTGCAGATCATGTGTGTTTTATACTGAAATTTGTGGACAAATAGTATACAATAATAATAAAATAATATAAGAAATATTTCAGAAACAGTTAACCTATTAGTAAAAAACAACTTTGCACTGATGTTATTCAACACAATCCTTCTTTTTACTTCATCTTCCTGTATAATTGCTGTTAATGTAAAAACATTTTTCTGAACTTAGATTTCTTCTTTCTTCTTTATTCCTTCTTTACTTTCCAGCGCATCACGAGTGGCTCCTGAGTGATGATGTGGACATCCTACCCTTCCTGATGCTCCCCCTAGCAGGTCCCGAGGAAATTGCAGAGGACGAAATGGAACAGCTTCCTGACGAGCTGCAGTATCTGGGGGAGGACAAGCAGAGGGAGGAAGAGCCAAACATCAGGCAGATGTTACTGGAGACCTTACTGCAGGTGACTTCAGAAGTTCAGTGCACATTGTCCCAGTGGCGTCTGTGTGGCATAGTGGCAGAGCATCCAGCTATGAACTAATAAGACCCAGGTTCAATCCCCAGTGGAGTACCCAGACATGTCCGGACATGCACCCAGACGTTGTGCCCTTGAGAAAGGCACTTAACACGGCTTAACACATATTTCCCATGTCCTAAGCCCAGCAGTAGGGTTTGGGTTGGCGTTAGGAAGGGCATCCAGCCGTAAAAACTCTTGCTACAAAAAAGACTTGTACTTGATGAGGAGTTCTGGGGCTTCCCCATCCATGTGCAAGCACGTCCAACCCCCATATGATGGGGAACAAAAGACGTTAAATTGGATTGAGAGAGAGAGAGAGAGACTTCAGAAGTTCAGTGCACATTGTGTCCTGGTCAATTCTGCCATGTATTTATTCACATTTATTTGTTGAGGATAAAACAAAATGTGGAATGGTTGTAAGAAACCCTCTCCTCAAATATTGAATACAAATATATAAGAAATTCATTGGGTAAGAACATACATTTAAAATACAAAATGGATGATGGAAAACAAGTAGTGTAAACTTTGCTGTCACATTCAAAACAATTTTAAAGTTCTATCATTTCTTAAACATTGAATCAAAAGGAGGGAAGAAATAAATCTGACATAAACTGACAGTAAAAAAAGCTTTAGGTAAGTCAAGAAATATTCCTAACGGTGCTTTGACTGGTACTCTGCCATTTGTATGGTACTAAATGTAAATGTCGGTAGAAGTGTTATCTCAGAGTCTTTGATACTTTATTTTGTGTAGTCTGCCGTGAATGTGATAAAGTCTCACATATATATCTCACCTCTGCTTGTCCCCCAGCTGTGTGCGACTAAACACGGCAGGAAGACGCTGCGAGACAAACACATTTACTACATCCTACGGGAGCTGCACACCTGGGAGTCTCAACCTGGGCTCAAGCTGGCTGTGGAGAATGTGGTACAGGTGAGATAGTCACCAACCTATTCATCTTGGGTATTCATCTTGAGTAGGGATGTCCCTGTGGCTCAACTGGTAGCTTTACAGTTGAAAATGAGCTCCTGGTTCCAATTACATGTAGTTGGTAACTGGGAGACCGCAGTTGCCAACTTGCAGACTTGGAGACCCCGGTTTAATCCTGGGAAGGGCATCTTGGTTGGAGTTGCATTTGCCTTTTGGAAGGGACGTAAAATGGGTCTTCCGTGATCAAGGAGGTGCTTTGAGCACGTTAAAGGGGAAGGGCTAGCAACCCCTCCCTATAGAAATATACCCTGCTAGTGAAACAGTAAGGGAACATGCTTACCTATGTCCCTCTATACACTTCAAGGGTGTGAACGAACGATTCACCTTGAGTATTTACCTTAAGTATTCACTTTGAGTACCGATCAGTGCAGTAGATACGCTGTTTGGTGATGAGACTGTTACATGGTAACGTAGAGTGGGACCTGCCTACCACCTTGCAAACACTTCATTTTCTCCCTCCCCCAAAATTCAATCACAGGGAACTTTAATACATTTACAGTTGTTGTTCAAGTTGGGGGTTAGTCCCTACTGTCTGCTTCATTTATGAATAGAATGTTATCTATTGTACCATTGGATGCCATACTTTGTACCTTGTACAATTGTTGTGCAGTAAAGTCTATATTATTATTATTATTATTTATCATTTCCATCTGATGTAGATGTTGAGATATGACAGCAGAATGTTTAGGCTAGTAGACACGGGATTGAGAGGTCACGCGCCCAGGTTTGATTCCTTGCATTCCTGACCAAGTGAAGTGTCCTTACAAAAGGCTGTTTAAAACTGTTTCTTATCCTGAAAAAAAAAATTGTTGATTCTGTTTTAGATTCTGATCTCTGACGAACCTGAAGACGTGAACAACCTGAATGAGGTGCAGATTCCAGAGGGGGTGCAGCAGCAACTGGATCAGCTGCAGAGGGAGGAACAGCAATAGATGGAACATCTATCCCCCCAGAAAAAGAAGCAATCATGACAAACCTTGTTAGCTACATTTCAGCCAGCCAGACTGAATAAGTCTGATCACGATTACTTGCCTGAATTATGGATGGCTGCTCAGATCCAAAAATGATTTTTGACTATTTATAATACAGAAACTTGTTCGTTTTTAATATATGTAGTATAAGGCTCTTCCATGTACCTAAATAGATATCTTTATTGATATCTATGTTCAATGAAGGACACCCATATTTCATATGGAAATATTGTACTTAAGACAGGAACTTGATAAATAGATTATTATTAAGCCTTTCTTCATGCCATTATAACACTGATGATAATTTTACTTGTTGGAAATGATTTTGTTTTACAATCTCATTGCAGTTCTTTATACAAAATGTCTATTCCAACATATTCTTGGCAAATCTTAAGAGATCTGCACATACCAATGCATACTGTGTTGGTGTGTTACGCCAATTGATGGTGGTAGACTTGCATGTGATTCAGATTAAGACTAATGCATCATACAAAGGTCTTTGGAGATTGTCTAGACCCATCGTTTACTTCAAAGACAGTTGGATTAAATCAATAATCCTATAATTCATCCATGTCAAATCTGTTTTCTTTCAATTCACACCATTATGAGTCTAGTGCCCATGTACTTTTTCAATTATTTCTTTGTGTCCTTGGCTTGGAGAAAAGGACGAACCAGATATGGTTACTATAGGGGCATAGAAAATATAGATACAAATTATAGATTGAAGTCGACTGCAATATTGACTAGTTTGCACAAGACATAGATAGTTAAAAGCAAAACGATTTAAAAAAAAAATACATGCCAATTATTATAATTCTGCAAAGGCAACATTTTCATCCCCCCCCCAACTCAACCGTTGTTGGTACGTCCCTAAGATATTCTAGACGGACATACGATACGGAATGTTCAACTAGACAAAGTCCCTGTGACGTAACAAAAACAAAGACCAGTCTACAGTACTGCAATGGCGGATGGCATGACAACAGTTACCGTACTTGCTTGAAAAACAACTTGTACTGTAACTGCTTTTGCTGAAAAGGCCTTAAATTTGCTATTAACAGGTCTCACCACATGAGATGTAAATATTTGGTGGCTTACTTTGAAGGTAGGACGTTTGTCTTAACTGTTTGATTAGAAACTATTCTCTTTAAGTCGTGTTGTTTGTGATTTTCAAAACGGGGATACAGTGACTAAACAAGACATGCTGTGACGAAAACAGTTACTGAACATTAAGTAGGTCTTCTTTTTCGAGTATTTCTCGACTGTATCTTAAAGTAAGTTGTCTCAGGACCGTTACATGCATAAACTCCTTGGTAAGACCAAGGAGTTTAACCTCCTTGGTAAGACGTATCGGGTTCCATGTAGGTGTTTGTAACGCTGGGTCTCCAGTTAACAAGGTTTCATCTCATTAGAGACTCGGATACATTACGATCACATAACTCACTTGATATTATCACGATGTAAAGGATTTCTAACGTCAGTTGCCACCGTATTCGTGAGTTTTGAAAGCATTAGGGACATATCTGTGTCACGCCATGCACTACGTAAAAACATTTTGTACACATGGGACTTTCCGTTCGTAGTACATGATGTAACATGTAACAGTTTCCTGAGATAATTCTTCAGTCGATGTTTAGGAAAGTCCCTATGTCTGGTTTCTATAGGTGTACAATAGATTTTGTGACGAGACAGTGGTCAACCAATCGAAAGACAGTTTCTCTTCCCCATTCTAAAGATAGCTCACTTCCTCCTTTTATTATAATGAAGCTCAGAATATGATATAGGCCCGTCGAACTTGGTGTTCAGCTACGAGTGGCTACACGTACTTCGTGAATCTAGCTCAGGTAAGTTGGCTGAGATTATATGAACATCCAGCCAAAAAAATCTTAAGAAAATGTTGCACGACTTCTAGTTTATTCTAGACTTGAAGAACATGCATGTGCTAGCTGTAAGTACAGTCACGTCCCAGTACATGTAGGTCACGTCTTGTTACAGGCGCCGTATCCATACAAGTGTGACGCAGTGTCACATATACGCCAGGTAAGATATTGCAGTAACCCGCAGTTGTATATTCATGTGCTTTTGCTATCAGTATAGACATGCACAGTTTGTGAGAGCAGTATGTTTATTGTGAAAATTTCTGTGCTCTTTTAAGATTTGCCCTGAAATTTCATGTGAAGAAATAGTCACCCATGCAGGCTTTGAGTAGTATAGAGAGCAGTGTGACAGCCACTGAGGAGGCTTAAAGAATTATTTCTAAAGACTTGCGATGTTTCTTGGTCCCACAGTGATTGGTACCCAAATAATCAGTACGATTCAGAATTTTTTTATACAAACATAAATGTAAGGTGCAATCACTGCAATGTACGTAGTCACCGCCATTCAATGGGAATATGTGCACAAGAATGGCGTAACTCTTCTTTTTTTCTTAACCATTGACCTGATTAGACTAGCTTAGTTTGCTCTATCCCATGCTTCAAAGACCAAAACAAGCCCAGGACTTTCTAAAGTAGGACGACGCTTTTCTTGGTAAGATTTACCAACAACGCAATCATTTCTCCCCGCCATTTTCTCGTCAGAAAATACAGGTCAAAAGAGTTCAAATGGAAGCATCGCCCCAGGGCACAGGTGTACACAAACGTGTAGGTAGGGTCGGTAGAACTAGGTTGATTGTCTACTGGGCGGTGGTGACAAGCAAACGGTCTGCACACCTATTTATAAGTGTGTTTTAGCCTCCCAGTGTTGTTTAACGTGCAATGTAGAGGCAAGAGTGGGAGTGTACGTTTGTACATAGGTGTCTAAGAATTGTAAACTATGTTTTCATGTCCAGAATCTCGCACGAGAGTGAACATGTCTGCTAGCGTATGGACAACCGTCGCCGTGCTCGCCATGCTGGCTGCAGTTGGGTCGGGGTAAGTCTGAAATGCGTTGTTTCATGTTTGTATGTTTCTATGGTTGTGTGTGGTTGTTGCTATGTTGTATCTTTGGATGGTTATGTCGAAGATATACCC
Organism: Branchiostoma lanceolatum; assembly: GCF_035083965.1. NCBI lineage: Eukaryota > Metazoa > Chordata > Leptocardii > Amphioxiformes > Branchiostomatidae > Branchiostoma > Branchiostoma lanceolatum. The sequence continues at coordinate 11,764,423 of NC_089737.1, forward strand.
TCGTATCCGTACCTCTCCTAGCCTACATTAACGTAAACAATACAACTTGTAACCCATTACTACCTCATCGATGTCTTCATATATACCAAAGAAGCTGCTATACACCTTTTAAGATCACGGTGTAATCTTCTGTTTCTCTTTTTGACGTCTTACCAACAATATGACGAGAACATTCGGACTATTTTTGCCCGGTTATGCTTGATCACCCACTCCAACATTATGCTAAATGTTCAAGGTTGCCAATAATAACTTGTACTTTTACTATTATTCTATCAAACATCACAACACTGTGACTGTAGTGTCACTCAATATATGATTACTACCGTACGGTGGAAACTTTTCTCAGTGACGAAAAAAACACATGTATAGCACACAGGACGCTATATCAAAATACCTGGCTATAGCGTTCCATGTTACTGGTCGGCATGGTTATTCGGTCAAGCGCGACTGTCTTTGTACTTTTCCCTTCGGGCAAATGAACTCGGAGGCCACCAAAGGGTTGTTTCCCACGTCCAACAACATACCCTTGTCTGATTTCGAAGCAATCTTACAGATATACAAACTTCGTTAAGTCGCAGCAACTAGCTTTAGACCCATAACAAACGACGAAGAATACGAAGTTAAAACTCATCTCCTACAGTTTTTACGGTTATTACGATAAGAAAGAAGAAAGCAAAACGTTTTAAGTGTAGCCTATCTTTAGCAGTTAAAACTCACATAGACAGCAATTTGTTTATGGTCCCTGTCCCACCAAAATAGCACAAAGGTTTTGTTATGGTGTCAAATGACTCATATATCCGTGCCTGGCGCTTGCTATACAAGACTTGATCAGGAAGTTTTTGAAAATTACGTTTGAGTGTACAAATAATGGTTACATTTGTATAAAGTTGATTTACAATTTTAACTTAAAAGTTTTAAGGAATCTATAGATTACTCTCTTAACCTTACAAAAGCTATTAAATGTTCAGTCGATATCAGAATGCCAGAAACATAGAGCGCAACCTGCGTGTTACAAAACCGACCTTTACAATATAGCACTGAATAATTTATGGCTCGTATCACTTGGAGAGGGTATGCGTTGTTACGATGTGTCAGGCAGTCATAACGCGAGCATGTAGATTCGAATATTTTGCAGTAAACATTGATTTTTGTCTGGAAAAGTTCTGATTTTTTGTTTGGATCTGTGTTGCCAAAGTCGAGACCTATAAACAGGAACTACATAATAAACCATTCACATTCTATGTTATGGAAAAAAGAGGCCAGAATGGCAATGCGTCAATCAATGTATCTATTCATCAAATATGTTATGAACTAAGCAATTGTCAAACCGACCGAACAATAAATCAATCAATCACTCAAACAATGGAAACTATCATATCACTCAAAACGTGAAACATGCAAAATACGGCGGATGTCTGGCCTGGAAATATGCATACAAACAGGCACTAAAAATCATGATGAATAACATCTCTGAAATACATTAATATTGGTAATATTATTCTAAAAGACTGGGCAATATTTCTTTTGCGCTTTCGCATCAGATTTTGAACTATCCTAAGGAAATGTAATACTATGTAGTTTTGACATTAGATATTTAAAGTTATACATCCCCATTACATTTTCCGTGAGAGGCCCAGAGAAAAGACGCTTGACAAAGTTTGACAATTCGAATTTCTTTATGACTGTAACATCAGTTAACTATTCTACAAGGCAGTGAGTTGAAATTATAACCTGTCGCAAAACAAGATTCACACCATAGCTTTCCTAAGGAATTTATGTGGTTAATCCTATAAGCCACGAAAGCTATATTTCCTTACGATATTTTCTGTCTCCAGGTCCAATGAAGGAAAGAACCCCTTCATATCGGAACAGGAAGCGCACAGCTTTGTGGGTAACCACCGGTCCAAGCGGGGTTTGTGGCAGTGCCTGTTCAGTAGCATAGAGGAGGAGTGCGCCCATGAGGGGTGCAGCTTCGAGGAGGTCCTGGAATGCAGGTCAACATCAGAGTCTGTAAGTAGTGATGGGCACAGCTTTGTGTATACAAAACATGTATGTATGTAAGACTACATGTATACGTTTATAGTTAAAGAATCTAATCGGGTCTGAAACTTGTTTAAGTGGAAAAGACATGACTGACAAGATGCATGATAGTGAAAACTGGAAGCTGAACGTTTGTGATTGCTTCATCTCTTCAATAGAGCAAGCAATATGTTGATGATGATGTTTATGGATTTATTAGGACTTCAATGTAATCTGTATATTTTTTTGCATCTTATTTTTTGTCTGTTCCCCTCATGACCGGGCCTCATTGAAAAGTGTCCAGCACTCGACAGCAGGCCGATTTAAGTTTTTTTTTTATGAATAAAAATGGATGTTTATACTATAGAAAAACCCACGACAAACAGGAAAACAAACATACAACACTAACTACAGTACTACAGTGCAGCTAATCTTCATGGAAACCGAACATTTGGAGAGCGAAACATTCTGCAACGACAGTGCATGGTTTCAAGGTTTCTGCAGTTTTAAGGGAAGTTGCCAGGGGAAATCTTTCGAAGCCATAAGAGACTCTTGATTACTGGTTCACGTTTTGTTGTATCCATTTCACTGCAGCGAGAGTACCTGATGACGCTGGCCTGTTGGCTGTGGCCCTGCAGTACCGGGTACAGGTGCCAGGGGGTGATCCGGGATCCCATGGGAAGCGGAAGTCACTGGAGGACCTGCAATCGTACGTAGTCTTATGAAAACATAAACTTTGTTCCGCAAGGCTTATTTGACAATTGTATTTCGAAGAAATGGTCATTTCCTCCCCTAGGCTATTTACCAACCGTATCTGAATCCATGATTACCTTTGTCTTCGTTCTTCCTTGTTTTCAACTTTACATCATCCTAGCGACTTCTCAACGGCGGAGCCTTGATTGGGCTTCATGTTCGAATTGCAGCTATCTAAAATTATTTATATTATATATATTTTCTATGAAATTGAATTTTAGCGGCACTTTGGGAAAGTACATGTTTAAGCCCAGAACAAAGAAGACCATTTAGTAAACATCTGTGTTTTTGAAATTTATCAGAGGGAAGTGGTGATTTTGTGCCAGTCAGTATAGTTAGATTTAATATTGAACCTTTATAATTCTTTTCCAGCGGTGTGCTTCGGTTCGACGTCGTGCCCCCACGGAGGCCACTGCGGGAGACCGGACTACTGCAGCGGCTGTGAGCGGGGCTATGAGAGCCCGAGATGCGCAGGTCAGAAAACAGCACTGCCCGTCACACACTGTTATTACCTTCGCCAAGAAGGTTATGTTTTCGGTAGCGTTTATGTGTGCGTGTGTGTGTGTGTGTGTGTGTGTGTGTGTGTGTGTGTGTGTGTGTTAGTGTGTGTGTGTGTGTGTGTTTGTGTGTGTGTGTATGTGTGTGTGTGTGTGTGCGTGTGTGTGTGTGTGTGTGCGCGCGCGTGTGTGGAACTTCCTAGGCCTGTTCTGATACCTCGTTGTGTCTTTTTACTATTCACACTGTCATCCAGACTAATTTTGAGCGTCTGCGATCAATTGCCATCGACAGAGAGTACCAATATCCCCCAGTTCTGTTTATTCATGAAAAACGAGATTTCATTTCCCTCAGACTGAAGTGTCTACATATTTTCCATGGTGGGTAGAAATACTTCATGCATATCCAGTACAGTGTCTGGATGGTTTATACCACAGGGAGGGTGTGATTAGGATGGAACAGCTTCACACAATATTTTTCTTTTTACACTTTTATATACTATAAGTATAAGTTTATCAATGTCTGATAGTTTGCCGAAAATCTAACTGAGACTTGTTAGCTTTGATACGTTCATCTCGTTTGAAAAATAAGTTTGTCACTGGAGATACGGCGTTATTTGCAGATATCAAATCATCAGAAAGAAACCGTAATGTGTCACACAATGTAACTGTTTCTCAAGCAACTTGGTAGATTTCTAGAAGTCGCTAACGTTTCAGTTAGCACCCACTGTCGTTCGTCAGTGACGTCTAGCCTTCATTGACGTAAATTGTAACCTGTGTTTTATATATATTCTACAGATATCAACGAGTGTGCTGAGAGGCGCACCTGTGATGACCACGCCACCTGTGCGAACACAGACGGTAGTTACACCTGTCGGTGTGCACCTGGATACGTGGGTGATGGACACACCTGCGCAGGCAAGTACCTGTATCATAGGCTATGGCCCAACTCCGCGTGTGTGAATCGGGCCCGTGCATATAGTCGGAGTAACCTGGCCTCTACAAGGCTCCAGACGTGGCTGGAAAGAATAGAAATTGGTTAAAAAGAGGAGTTGGCCAGCCGATGGCATGGATACAGTTTTTCTGGCGTGGCAAACTGTATCTATCGGCCGGCCAACTCCTCTATTTGACCGTTTTCTATTTTCTTTCCAGCCACGTCTGGAGACTGGTATAGAGGCTAGGAATAGCCATACAGCGCAGCACACCAGCTTGGCAGGCACGCAACACGGCAGCAGCTGGTTACATTAAGTAGCTACATGTCCTACCGAAAAAGACGGGCAGTTTAAAGCAAAGATTACGGCGAGAGTAGAACAGAACAATTTTTAAGATACCAATTACATTCCTTGTATACTGTAAAGGGAGAAATGTTCGCGATGGTTTTAAGTTCGTCGTGAGGTCACCGTGAGAAAGCGAAAATCAAACCACCGCGAACATTTCCTCTTTTACAGTATTTAACTTCTCGTCTACCCTTAGGAGAGACAGATGAAGTAGATCAATACTTTTAACATTGCACTTTATCAATTGCAGAGATCACAACTACTGCGAAGTCAACTACATCAACCACGACTGATAAACAGACGACTTCCACCCAAACCTCATCCACAACGACCACAACGACCGCCAAACCAACCACCTCGGTACCAACAACGCTTGGGAGGGCGCCATCTACCGAAAAGGCTGCAGCGGTGCAGGTCACAGGATCCGCCAGAACGTCTTCACCGGAAATGACGTACAAGACTACGGAGGATCCGGAAGTGCTGGCAGGTGCAGCGGAGCTATCTGATGTGTGTGGAGACGATAGACAGCAGGTAAGAGTTAAAAATATTTCCAATCAAGAGATCAATAGATTGATCTATCGATTATTTTTGTTTACATTGGTTAACTCTTACTAGAGAATTCCTGGGTGGATTGTCTTAATATTTAGTATGTGGGTAGGTCTTCATGATGAGACCTCAAAATCATTAGATTGGGAGGGCACTGGCGACTTTCTAAGGTATTGCAGCAGAACGTCCGGCCTTGATATCTCGTGTTCTGGAGAAGCTATGGTAATGAGTTTTCAGTGGTAGATAGTTTTGTTATCTACTGTGCTGGATCTATGTCTGAAACTACTATTTCTGTACACCCTTCACAGCCCTGTGGAAAGCCGCCTATGCTACCCGTCGAGAAGACCATGTTGATCCTCGGCACTGTAGCCTTTGCCTTTGCGGTGAGTTGATACCAACACTGCACGAAATGTCCTCGGATCCTGACGTATCCAGACAGGAGAACTCGTAGATCCGGAACCTCAGATCCGTAAGAATCCAGACGAATACGGGGGCCGTATTGTACTAAAACAACTCAAATTTACCTGAATTAATTTGCACGTGCCAGTGGTATACCGCATCAGTGTACCACTTGCATATGTAGTTTAAATTTGATGTAAATAAATTTGAGTTGTTTTAGTACAATGCGGTCCCCGTATCCGTCTGGATTCTTACGGATCTGAGTTTCCGGATCTCCGAGTTCTAGATCTCCTGTCTGCATACGTCAGGATCCGAGGTCATTTCGTGCAGTGCCAACATCACAATGTGTCTTTAAGCACTTTTGAGAGATTTTCAGCTCTAAATTCGCAACTTGAATCAGACTTACACAGAGTTTGCTGGTCTTTATTTATTCATTTTCGACTTAGAATATAATACTAGCAAGTCCGACATTACGTATTTTCAATTGCAACTCTGGAAAAGTGAGCAACATGTACCACATTTGCAGAATTACAACAAACTGTTATCTTTAATAAAACGGATATATCCTTACGAATACCATACAGCGGAAAGAAGTAAAGACAGCTGCATTAAACACAGTTTGTTTATCACAGTATTGAATCAAACTTGGGCACTAATAATGCTTAAGGTTTTGAAATTTCCATTCCTTTTTTTTCAGTGCGGCATTGCCTTTCTAATCTACCACCGGAAGCTCAAGAAAGTGACCTTCCTCCCTCCTTGGTTGGTCGGGAGAAGGCAAGAAGAGCCACCACCTCCGTACAGCGAGACGAACGTGAGCGTGATGACAGTCGCCACCAAAGTCGTGCTGCCGCCGGATATCAAGATCAGCACCACGGACAAGGACGAGCTGCCGCCTGGGAACGAGATTTCCGACGAACTCCCGCCTGGGAAGGATATTCCTGACGATCCAGTGAAGATACTGCCACCACAGGAAGCGGATGTCACGGACATTGAGTTCATTTTGAAGTCGAATGCGCTGCAGGAAAAGGCACCGATGAACTAGAATTGGGAAGAGTATGAGATAGTATTTATGGTCAATATTCTGGCCATAAGGAGATACCTTGACTTACTTGACTTACGTCGAGTGCCAGTCCTCTACCACTCGAACCACTAATCTCCAAGCAGATCTCCACGGTGCGCCGAAAATCGTATATATGCTAGCCAGAGAGGGTGGTAGGGGGCGGACTGGAGCTTACCGGCTGACCGGAGCTTCTCTGGCTAGCATGTATACGATTTTCGGCGCACCGTGGAGATCTGCTTGGAGATTATCGAACCACTATGTCAGCCCAGAATCATCTATCCTCCATTGCCTTTTCCAATGCCTCAGAGGGTAGGACTGTATCATACGGAGATAGGATGCTGTTATGTAAATACATATAAGAACAGTCCGCGGTGATTCGATAGGCTCTACCAGCCTCCGCGGGTCGCTGGGAAAATATTAGAAATTGGTCCAATAGAGTCAGTTGTATGAAGGGAGTCGGCTACGGAGAGAGGGTCAAATATGCAACCTGCGAATGAACCCCTCCATGGCCAAAGTCCCGCGGCAAATATTCACCCTATAGCCGGCGCGGTTAGTCTGGTAGAGACTAGTGATTCGACTTTGAGGTAGGGAGAAAATGAAGTGTTCACGGTAGTTTTATTTCCCTTTTGAAACAAGGCGGTAGGCGGGAAGAAGACAGAACGAGCATTATCGCGGTCGTTTTAAGTTTGCGGTGATCATGTTTATACATGTACTATGGCTATTTCAGGGGAACGGGCATTATGCATTACATTGTTAACCGTAGTATGCGCATGTAAATAGCCTTACCTTCAAAAGGCATCAGATTTAGATACTGTAGACAAGTTGGTTTTAAGATCACTTTTCTGTTGTACGCTCAAAGTATATGTTTAGTTGTACATACTCTTTGTCTTGTGTACTCTACAAAATCAGTATTTGGTTAGTCGCAAACCTCGAGAATATGGCCTCGACCGTTGGTCGTGGGAGCTTGTGGTAGCGTTATGCAAATAATAGGTTTTAATCGGCAGAGTTGTGCCACTGTCTTGCCGTATGCACTTTGTACATTAATTAACTTTGTAACCAATTACATTCAATTTTCTATAGTATTTGCCAGTGTGGGCTAAAGAAGTACGATAAATGTCTTGTTATCAAATCTGGCTCTAAGATAAGATCAAACTCTATGACTTGCTTTTCACGGTCTGTTCAGAGTCATTATAGTGCGATAATGATTAACTACAGCTGTTATGAAACAACTGTAGTATTTGTGTTACTATCCCTAGTATTATCTAGTGCATTATCTTGGTGAAATAACATACATATGTCCAGGCTGGCCTGTAATATTCTATCTATCAAAATAAAGTACTTGACGTCTTAAGTTAAAGATCATTTTCTCCTTTCATTGGGTAGAGAGAGAATCTAGCACCTTTTGTCACAAATATCGTACTGCTAGTTAAGTAGGTCAAAACCTCCTCGGTCAAAGTCCACATTAGAGGGGCGGGGTCAAAGTTTGCAGCGGTGGGAGTGTTCCCGATTGATAGCTCAGGAAATCGTCACAGGTAAGAATGAATCTGTCAGTGAAATTTTAGCTTTTTTTTCTTAAGGTCACCAGCAAGCCGTTCATGTTTCTTCTCCTTTTAGTTGTTCTCGGACAAGTAGAGTACATTCAGTTTACTGGAATTGTTGCTATGAAATTTGCATACGTTGTATCTTGTATAATCGTTATGTAAAGTAGTTGTACATAAAGGTATATTCAACGTAATTCATGGTAGTGTGTTAGCCATGATGGCCCAACGGTTTAGCCTGAGTACCAGCCTCCGTAGTGACCACTGGCTCTATAACCACGTTAGCAAGCGACAAGAATTGAGCCAGCGGTCACTACGGAGTCTGGTACTCAGGCTACCAACGGTTCCGAACAATGGTTGATTTCAGAGTGACTATAGTACAACAGGTGATTCAACATGGCGCCGACGCGTTGGGGTTTCGTGGCCACAGGAAGAATTTGCAACGATTTCAAGGTTGCACTGGACACCCTGCCAAGGGACGAACATCAGGTGAGCATAATGCTTGTTTGATTCACAACTCAGTTTTATCTGCACTATGATACGCATATTCCAGCATTAGATTATCCATTAACTATTTTCATACGGAGTAAGTGAGAAAGTAATTCAGGTTCAGCCTTTAAAACCCTTGCCCTTTGGGGCCCCCGGGTTGCACATTATGTATAGATCCTGTATGTGGGTCCGGAATACGTCCGGGTTGGGGGTATTTCTCAACTGAACGGGTCATATCGCAGTGAAACGCACCGAATGCGGAAGTATCTATGCCACAGCAGCGCAGAAGAAATCAAGGGAAAACGAACTGATTAAGAAATCACGTTGATGAAATAAATTGCGTAAAAAAACGCCAGGAGGACAAGGGTTAAAGTTTATTTTCCTTATTTCTTTCTCCTCCTGTGTCTTACAGATTGTGGCTGTGGCATCTAGGAGCCTGGAAACTGCCCAGAAGTTTGCTAAAACTCACAACATCCCAAAGGCATATGGGTCATATGCAGAACTTGCAGAACAGGAAGATATAGGTTCGACAATTGAATTGACTTGGCAAATCTACAGAAAGTCTCATGCCAGGCTAGCTTTAATTCCACACCCTGACATTATAATCTTTTACATGTATTGATAGATTGGATTAGTTCTTTAGAATTTGCAGATATAAGTGATAGTTCAACTGTCGTTGTACTCGGTACAATTGTCAAACAATATTTTAAAGTTCTTCTTCTGTATCTGAGTTATGAGGTTATAATGCTTAAACAGTTCGATATCAGAGCGGTATAATTGAATCTGTATAGAAAACAAATCAACAAACCTTTGTCTCTACAGTCTTGACAGTTATGTGTTTTAATAGGTAAAAAAGAAGCCAATAGAGATTAATTTGTTATAAATGGGTTTAGTAAACTATTGTGTTTGTAAATCTATTACTTATAATCTTGTTACCCCAGACGTGGTGTATATCGGTGCAGTCCACCCCCAGCATGCACCAGTGACTACCATGATGCTCCAGGCGGGGAAGCCTGTCCTGTGTGAGAAGCCGATGGCCGTCAACTCCCGAGAGGCGCGGCAGATGATCGGCCTCGCTAAGGAGAAGAACCTCTTCTTTATGGAGGTAAGGCTTTCTCCATAGATAAGCATGAAAGTTGGCAAAACATAATGAGAAATAAGCTGTTCTCCAACTCAAAGAACTTTCAAAGAACGGCCGAATCACTGGTCTTCATATTTTCGTTGTGTATCTTCGAATCCAACATAAAAAAAAAAAAAAACTAGCTTGCATCTTATGACTGATAAGGGAAGATCTCAGGGAGTTCGTTACCGGAATAGATGTTCAAAACTTGCAGAATCTTTCCACATCTAAAATGACCAGTGGGAAGTTCGTTACGTTTGTCTGGTGATGAGCCCTTGCAGCAAACAACCAGTCAGTAATAAGTAGATGAAAATATGGCCTCCTTTATACTATAGGGTCTAGTAGTTATAGCTTTGTTTATGTTCTGACTAAGGCTATTTGGAGCCGATACTTCCCGGTGCACGATCGTTACATTTCTCTGGTGTTGAGCTTTCGGAGAATGCTTACTAACTGAGACAGAAAACAACCAACCACTACCAGTCACAGAAACCAGTCACTAATGAGTAGCCGAAAACACGAACCCTTTTATACTTTAGAGTCTGGTTTTAAAATGCAGCTTTGTTTGTGTTCTGATCAAGGCTATATGGAGCCGATACTTCCCGGTGTACAAAAAAGTCCGGGAGATGATCAACTCTGGTGCTGTGGGAGATGTAAAACTGGTCACCGCATGTTTAGGAAAGGTTGTGCCTCAAGCTAAACTAGAAAGGTCAGTTCTGTGTTTTTTGTCTTGTATTTACCATTAGGCTATTAAGAGTCGCTTCTTCCAATCGTACAAGAAAGTCCGTGAGATCGTCGACTCGGGAGATGTCGGAGATGTAAAGTTGATCACCGCATGTTTTGGAAAGAATCTGCCAACAGGTGTATATAAGCAAGAGAGGTCAGTTGTCATGATTGGGTCATGGAGACTCGTCCTGATCTAATCACATGAATCCGTTTACCATACGTTACATTCACCTTGTGAATAACGCCACTCACTAATATGAGTCACTCAAAGAATTGTCAGTATGTTGTAACCTAATTTTTGATCTTCTTATGTCCGGATCAGGAGCGGGATTGCTTCTGCAAAAGCCTGATAGACTCCGAGTATCACGTATTCTAGTTTTACACCTTTTTCTTCACAGATCCGTAGCAGGAGGAGGATTGCTTGGTTTGGGGATCTACACTATTCAGTTTGCCACCATGGTGTTTGGAGAGGAAGAACCAGAGGACATCACTGTCAGTGGACATCTCACTGATGGGGGTGAGCTGCACTAAAGGTTTTAGATCTATATTATCATTATTCAGACCAAGTTAAAGCCGGTTTGTGATGATAGACTTGTTCAATTTCAATATGCCTTGCAGATGTTTCTCCCTTTATTGGCTTCACAATAAGAAGGTTTTGCGACCTTCTGACAAAACTATGATACATGTATCTGGTAATCACATATTGCTTTTTTGTGTGATACGATTTATCCCAAGCCCGTTGCTTACTTGAATTGCACAAGACACACCTGCACAAAAAGCCCTGGAATTTTCAATATCAAGATCCAACAGATACAAAACACGCAAAGGAAGATACTGTGTCAATTTACTCACCTTGCTAAAGGGAGACCTGCAGCACAGAGGGCGAGCTCGAGGCCCACCCACAACAGGAAAGAAACTCCGGGAGCTAAGGGAGCTCGCAGGATGCATGGAAAAGGGGAGGAAGATGAATAAAGACTGAATGCAGCTGCAGGATGTTTCAACTACTGCAGATGCAGAGATCAGTTGATGGTGATGATAATGTTGCTTACTTGATGTTGCCTAGGTGTGGACGAGACTGTCACCATTGTGCTGAAGTACAGTGGAAACAGGATGGCGACCCTGATCTCCGGTGCATCTGCAAACTTGGCTAACGAGGCATATGTCTACGGCACGAAGGGCTCTCTCAAGGTGTGAAAAATTGAGGATCATCGGCCCTTTTAAGGATTTTGATAACTTAATTTGCTACCAAAAGGTAGTAAAAATTCAGGACATTTTAGACACATAAGTGCCAAAAAAATAAGCTAGACGTTCTACTGTTGCTACAATCTTTCAAAATATATCTGCTGCCTGATGCCATTGACCAATTTGTCACAATTTGCGTCGCAAGCAAAAAGTCATTAAAAAGCGCTTAAATGGTTAGACATGCTACAGAGTATACCAGGGCAATCAAAACGGATTTAAACATAATGGACTAACTGTACAAACATGAGTAACTATTTCATGTCATTGATGTTTTGCAGATCCCAACCTTCTGGTGTCCTACAGAAGTGATCGCTCCAGACGGCACACATGAGTTCCCCCTCCCTCCACCAGAGAAGCCTCTCAACTATGAAAACACGGGGCTGAGGTTTGAGGCCATGGAAGTTAGGAGGTGTCTTCAGGAAGGTCAGGAATAGATAATTTCAATCCCAATGTGCCAATGTAATCGCCAAGCTGTTAATTGATATGTCAGGCCTAATTTGAATACTAGCAACGCTCTTTATCAGCCTTCTATACGAGTGTCGAGTTCAGATCATGACCTCAGTAAAAAAAAACGGAGGTATTATTCAAGTCTGTGTGTCTGAGTGACACTGTGAGGTCCTCAGGAGGAGGAAAAAGTTGATCTAAACAAAAACCGGAGACCAGCAGGATGGGAAGGTTGCTTTTGCCCGGGTCTAAAGTTATACCGCATACACAGAAGTAGCTATAAATTCAAAGAAATCAATAAGAGAAGAAATGTATAACAAGTCACGGAGATTTCTTTTAATCTTTTTTGAAATTTTTTGCAGGTTTGAAGGAGAGTCCTCTGATGACCCACGCCATGAGTCTACAGATAGCCGGTATCCTGGACCAGACGCGTAAGGTGGTCGGAGTGGTGTACGATCAGGACAAGGAGTGAACCAACCGCTCAGCAGAACTGGAGGGGAGACAAGGCTCATAAATACACTGAGAATAAAAGAAAAAAAAAAGCAGAATCCAACTTTTCGTTATGCTGGTTTATTTTCAATTTGGGGCAAATTTGCCCAATTTGCATATATTTGCTTAAAGAGCCATAGAATCATGATGTCCCACCTGGACTATCATCTAACGTCATACTAAAGACGATTGAGAGACATCAAGGCTCATCAAGCTATATCATTCTATGATACTGGACTAATCCAGTAGGGCTTATTATGTCGAGGATGTGCTACGAGACGAGTTTTTCAGGTTTCGATGATCCTAGACAATCTCTAAGAAATTTAAAAATGCAAATACTGAATGAATTGTTTCTCTGATGTAACAGCCGTTGATGTGATGTATTAGACATATGCAGATGAAATGAATGCTCGGTTGTGATTTAAAAATTCTCTTTAATTTCGCTTCTTTCATTAAAAAAGTACCACTAGTACTGCTGGGTAGATATTAACGTACAAAACCTTTCTCAATGAAAGTTGAAAGTTTATCAAAAGTCGAATGGGTAGTTTGTCGACTGTCTTCTTTTGTTGTTAAAAATTCCGATCATTTTCTATTTCAAGTGACTCAATCCATATGTAATAGAAATAAATATCCTCACGCCAGTCTTTTTTAAAAATTTTCCCAATTTTTGGTATATTTAGTATAAGCATATATAGTAGTTCAACGCAAGACGTTTCCTTATGCCTGTGCGTTCTTCCCCTTTCGCTAGAAATAAAGATTATCACAATTTTTATTTACTCGTTTATTATCGTTTTCCTCCATACAATGATAGCAGGTATAATTCCAGATTCAGTGAAAAAATTGGGAATTTATGTATTGTATGAATTTAGGCAGCAGAATATCTGCAACAGCCACCTACAGCGACCCAGTTAAAGCGGGTCAAAGGTTACCGGGAGGTTGGAGCTTTACACGCATGAAGAGGTAATCTGTCAGGTTTTTCTTAAAAACAGGCTTCTTAAAGAAGGATTTCAGCAGGGGGTTTGCTTGCTTACTACAGCGACTAACAGTTTGCTTTTTTGTTCAAAACTTTTAAGATTGACCCGTTTTCGACGAATACAAATGTGCGAAACCTGGGTTCGCGGAAAAGGCCGGCTAACAGGCTAGGCTACCCTACCAGGCTACCCTGAGTTTTCTTGGCGGGTTGGAGGTCCTATTTTAACCTGTCTGAAAACTATCTTTAGTGTCATGATTCTTAAAACGAGGCTTTTGTCCATCTCGGTGACTTAATGTCTACTAGTAGGGAGGCAATAATTTGGAGAGGCCACATAGTCCTGTCGCCTTGCAAGGCGACACGACTATGTGTCGTCTCCAAATTATTCAATAAAGCCCATTCGTACTTCCAACTGGGCATGTGCAGTGTCAAAGGTGAATGCCCCTGGCTTGTAAACAGTTCCCGTCTCGACATTGTCTAGATTTGCATACTCACAAAGCCCAGCCGGGTTTTGTTCACGTCTCAGGGGCCTTTACCTCTGACACTGCACATGCGCAGTCGGAATTACGAATGGGCTTATTCAATGAGGAGAACCGGATTTACTTAATACTTAAAAGCTAATAGAAACAAGAGTTCCGCGACCTCATATCTCCATGAACAATTCTATTTATGCAAATGACTTACACATTTACATAATATATGCTTAATCATAAACACCTTTATCTTACTTACACATGTTGCAATATTGACAGTCCTATAATTTTCCAATTTGATGAATTTTGGTGTTTTTTCATTAATTATGCAAATTAGGAATTTATTTGCATAATTGGTATTTGTTGATGCTCCACTTTCCATAAACTACATATGTTACATGTATTTGAGTCTTATAATGGAAAACACTGCAAATATAGATTTTCCTCATTATCTATGCAAATTAATCCTCAATTAGCATAATTTGCACTTCATTGTGTACAGCTCTGTCTAAGCTACCTGCATACTGAATATCATGGAAATCCGTTGTCCCTTTGTTCAGTTATTCTCCTTAGAAGATTTTCACAATAACGCCCCTGCAGTTCCAGAGCAAGCTGCTAGGGGGCCCAAACCTACACCATTTCTTAATTACATCACAAGCTATCTGCCACCCAAAAAGCAAGACCACAGCACGTCCAGGTCAAAAGATACAAAAACGGAGGTTCTGCTGCAGTACCAAGGTCACATACCAGGGGGCCCAAAATCGACCTTGAATTTCGGCCTCACAACACCGGCCCACATACCAAATATCATCGTAATCCATCCAGAGGTTCTTGAGTTATGCTGCCTACAATAGTCCGGAAACACAAACACAAACACACACACAAACACGCCAAAAACAATATCTCCATTTTTCATGGAGATAATTACAGACTTTAGAAAGTTTGTCTGTTTTAGTTTTATTTGATCATCTTGAGTACGTGGTAAGACTAAAGATTAAAGATGGTAAGATTAAAGCACAGCACACTCCCCTGTGCGCTTTACCCCAACAAGAGGGGTGTTGCCCAGTACCAAATCATGATCAAGATCAAGAAGACTAACAATGTGCTAACAATGATTAATTCCAGAGTGATACATCTGGCATCGGCTATGGCGCCGACTCGTTGGGGGTTTGTAAGCGCCGGGAAAATCAGCAACGACTTTAAAGTGGCCCTAGATACTCTACCGAAGGAACGGGCTTTATGTATTACATTTTTAACCGTAGTATGCGCATGTAAATAGCCTTACCTTCAAAAGGCACCAGATTAAGATACTGTGGACAAGTTGGTTTTAAGACCACTTTTCTGTTGTACGCTTAGTATATGTTTAGTTGTACATACTCTTCAGTGTCTTGTGTACTCTACAATATCAGTATTTGGTTAGTCGCCATCGTCGAGAATGTGGCCTCGACCGTTGGTCGCGGGAAATTGTGGTAGCGTTATGCAAATGATAAGTGTTAATCGGCAGAGTTGTGCCACTGTCTTGCCGTATGCACTTTGTACATTACTTAACTTTTTAACCAATTACATTCAATTTTCTATAGTATTTGCCAGTGTGGGCTAAAGAAGTACGATAAATGTCGTGTTATCAAATCTGGCTCTAAAATAAGATCAGATGTGCTCTTGCTTTTCACGGTCTGCTCAAAGTAGTGCGATAATGATTAGCTATGTACAGCTGTTATGGTACAACAATGCATGCAGTATTTTTGTCATTATCTAGTACATTAACTTGGTGAAATGACATACATATGTCCAGGCTGGCCTGTAATATTCTATCTATCAAAATAAAGTACTTGGCGTCTTAAGTTAAAGATAACTTTCTCCTTTCATTAGGTAGAGAGAGAATCGAGCACCTTTTGTCACAAACTAGTATCGTACTGCTAGTTAAGTAGGTCAAAACCTCATCGGTCAAAGTCCACAGTAGATCTAGAGGGGCGGGGTCAAAGTTGAACAGTGTGCAGCCGTGGGAGTGTTCCGGAGTGATAGCTCAGGAAATCGTCACTGGTAAGAATGACTCTGTCAGTGATATTTGAGATTCTTTCTCTTAAGGTCACCAGCAGGCCGTTCATTTTTCTTCTTCTTTTCTAATAGTTGTTTATATCGGTTTATGGGACTAAAAGTAGCGTGGGGGGGGGGGGGGGGGGGCGGATTGTAAACTTACTTCCGGCAAGAGAGTTATTCGATTTGGTGCCTCGCGGTGTCTGTGCGTTCTCGGACAAGTAGGGTACATTTTAATAGTTTACTGGAATTGTTGCTATGAAATTTGCATACGTTGTATCTTTAATACACAATTGTTATGTAAAGTAGTTATACATAAATGTATCTTCAACGTACTTTATGGTAGTGTTCAGCCATCGGATATTGGCCGAAAGGTTCCGAACAACGGTTAATTTCAGAGTGACTACAGTAACGTTTATACATCAGGTAACTCAATATGGCACCGACTCGTTGGGGTTTCGTGGCCACAGGAAGAATTTGCAACGATTTCAAGGTTGCACTTGACACCCTGCCTAGGAACGAACATCAGGTGAGCATTGCTTGTTTGATTCACAACTCAGTTTTATCTGCAAATACCGTATTTCAGCAATAGATTATCCCTTAACTATTTTCATAGTAATTACGGAGTAAGTAAGAAAGTAATTCAGGTTCAGCCTTTAAAACCCTTGTCCTGCGGGGCACCTATATAATATATATATGGGTTGCACATTATGTATGGAGCCTGTATGTGGGTCCCGTATAGGGGTATTTTTCATCACACCGCAGCTAAACACACCGAATGCGGAAGTAACTATGCCACAGCAGCGCAGACTGAAAATCAAGGGGAAATCGGATTAAGCAATCAAATTAATGAAATAAATTAATGAAAAAAACAGGACAAGCCAGCAGGACAAGGGTTAAAGTTTTTTTTCTTTTTCATTTCATTTCTTTCTCCTCATGTGTCTTACAGGTTGTGGCTGTGGCATCTAGGAGCCTGGAAACTGCCCAGAAGTTTGCTAAAACTCACAACATCCCAAAGGCATATGGGTCATATGCAGAACTTGCAGAACAGGAAGATATAGGTTCGACAATTGAATTTACTTTGTTGACTTGTCAAATCTACAAAAAGTGTTATGGACTAGCTTTTCCACACACTGACGATTCAATCTTACACATATACCCATAGATATAAGCTTAGTTCTTAGCATTGTAAGATATTAGCAATAGTTCAACTGTTATGTATGTCATTTAATTTACCATACATTGTACCAGTTACAATTGTCGCTCAATTAAGTTCTTCTTTTGTATTTATAAGGTTATAATGCTTATTGGAATAAAGAGTTCCATATCAGAACGGTTTCTCTTTTTATCTGCAGAAGAAAAATCATCAAACGTTTTTCTCTCTACAGTCTTGACAGTTACATGCTTTTACTAGGTAAAGAAGCACCAGCTAGAGACCAGTTTGTTATGGATGGCTTTAATAAACACGCGCATTGTAGATCTATTACTGATAATGTTGTTACCCCAGACGTGGTGTACATCGGTGCCGTCCACCTCCAGCATGCACCAGTGACTACCATGATGCTCGAGGCAGGAAAGCCTGTCCTGTGTGAGAAGCCGATGGCCGTCAACTCCCGAGAGGCGCGGCAGATGATCGGCCTCGCTAAGGAGAAGAACCTCTTCTTTATGGAGGTAAGGTTTTCTCCGTAGATTAGCATAAAAGTTCATCTTTATATGGTTGGTAAACTACATGATGAGGAATAAGTTGTTCTCCAACTCAAAGAATCGACTCACCGGAATTTTCGGCCGAATCACCGGTCTTCTTCAGCTGTCTGACCCAAGCGCTGTGGACACATACTTTTACGCAGGTGTGACGTCAGCACTGGGTCAAAGTTAGTCAGAAGTCGGTATCCTGAGACAGCAAACAACCAATTACTACCAGTCACAGAAACAACTCACTAATTAGTAGTTAGAAATACGACCCCTTTTACGCTGATGAGTAACTATTTTCATGGTGTACGACCCCCTTTATTCTTCAGAGTCTGATCTTAAAATGTAGCTTTGTTTGCGTTCTGACCAAGGCTATTTGGAGCCGATACTTCCCGGTGTACAAAAAAGTCCGTCAGATGATCGACTCGGGTGATGTGGGCGAGGTTAAACTGGTCACCGCATGTTCCGGAAAGGTTCAGTCTCAACCTAAACTAGAAAGGTCAGTTTCGTGTTTGTTTTTGTTTTGATCATTAGGCTATCAAGAGTCGCTTCTTCCCATCGTACAAGAAAGTCCGTGAGATCGTCGACTCGGGAGATGTCGGAGAAGTAAAGTTGATCACCGCATGTTTTGGAAAGAATCTGCCAACAGGTGTATATAAGCAAGAGAGGTCTGTTGTTATGATTTGGTCATGATGACACATCATGATTATGTTTATCATACATTACACTCAACGTGCGAATACCGCTACTCACTACAAATGAGTCACTCAAAGAATTGTCAGTGTGTTGTAACCTAATTTTTGATCTTCTAATGTAAGGATCAGGAGCGGGATTGCTTCTGCAAAACCATCATACACTTCGAGTATGGCGTATTTTAATTTTACATCTTTTTCTTCACAGATCCGTAGCAGGAGGAGGATTGCTTCTTTTGGGGATCTACACTATTCAGTTTGCCACCATGGTGTTTGGAGAGGAAGAACCAGAGGACATCACTGTCAGTGGACATCTCACTGATGGGGGTAAGCTGCACTAAAAGTTTCAGATATATATCATGATTATTCAGACCAAGTTAAAGCCATTTTGTGATGATTTACTTTATGTCTCAATTTTCTTTGCAGATACCTCTGCCTTTACAATAAGACAATCTGATAAAACTATGATAAATGTATCTGGCAATTTGTCTATTCATTTTTTTATCTTATTTTATTTTATGTCATCATTTTCTGGCAATCACATATTGTTTGCTGTTTTATTGTGATGCCATTAATTTCGAGCTTGTTGTTTACTTGTATATAAATAACCCTCTTGATGTTTTGCCTAGGCGTGGACGAGACAGTAACCATTGTGCTAAAGTACAGTGGAAACAGGATGGCGACCCTGATCTCCGGTGCATCTGCAAACCTTGCTAACGAGGCATATGTCTACGGTACGAAGGGCTCTATCAAGGTGTGTAAAATTGAGGACCATCGGCCCTTTTCAGGATTTTCAGTAACTTACTTTGCTACCAAAAGGGAGAAAAATTCAGGACATTTTAGACACATTAGCCAAAAAAATCAACTAGACGTTCTACTGTTGCTACAATCTTTCAAAATATATCTGCTGCCTGATGCCATGGATGCCCGCAAGCAAAAAGTCTTTTAAACGCGCTTTTAGAGATGCATCAAAATGGTTAGACATGCTACAGAGTATACCAGGGCAAAACGGATTTAAACATGATGGACTAACGGTACAAACATGAGTAACTATTTCACATCATTGATGTTTTGCAGATCCCATTATTCTGGTGTCCTACAGAAGTGATCGCTCCAGACAAGATTCATGAGTTCCCCCTCCCTCCACCGGAAAAGCCTCTCAACTTTGAAAACAGTACAGGGATGAGGTTTGAGGCCATGGAGGTCAGGAGGTGTCTTCAGGAAGGTCAGGAATAGATAAGCCTATAAATGTACCGATGTAATTGCCAAGCTGTTAATTGATATGTCAAGCCTTTTGAATACTATCAACGCTCTTTATCAGCCTTCTATACGAGCGTCAAGTTCAGATCATGACCTCAGTAAATAACGGAGGTATAGGTCTGTGTGTCTGAGTGACAGGATGTGGGGAGGAGGAGGAAAAAGTTGATCTAAACAGAAAACGGAGACTAGCAGGATGGGAAGGTTGGTTTTGCCATGAAAGATGAGGTTGGTTTTGCCCGTGTCTAAAGTTGTCCCGCATACGCAGAATTAGCTATAAATTCGAAGAAATCAAAAAGAGAAGAAATTCATAACAAGCTTAAGTCACGGAGATTTTTATCATTATTTTATCATCTTGCAGGTTTGAAGGAGAGTCCCCTGATGACCCACGCCATGAGTCTACAGATAGCCGGTATCCTGGACCAGACGCGTAAGGTGGTCGGAGTGGTGTACGATCAGGACAAGGAGTGAACCAACCGACTAACAAGGCTCATAGATACATATAAATAGAAGAAAGAGTTTAATCCAACTTCTCTTAAAGTTATGATGCTTTATCAATTTGGGGCAAATTTGCCCAATTTGCATATATTTGCTTTAAGAGTCCCACATGGACCATATAACGTCATAACTAAAGATGGTTGGGAGACATCAAGGCTCAAGCTATATCATTCTATGATACTGGACTAATCCAGTAGGGCTAATTATGTCGAGGGTGTGCTACGGGACGAGTTTTTCAGTTTTCTCATCCTAGACTATCTCTAAGAAAATGCAAATATTAATAAAATGAATTGTTTCTCTGATGTAACAGCTCGTTCGATGTGATGTATTAGTCATATGAAGATGAAATAAATGCTCGATTGTGATTTAAAGATTCTCAAATCTAACATTAATGTCACTTCTTTCATTAAAAAAGTACGACTAGCACTACTGGTTAGATATTAACGTGCCAACCTGTCCCAATGAAAGTTGAAAGTTTATCAAAAGTTGAATGGGTAGTTTGTCGACTGTCTTCATTTTTGTTGAAAATTCCGATCATTGTTGTATTTTAAGTGACTCGATCCATATGTAAGAAAGAAATATCCTCACGCCAGCCTTTTTTCAAAATTTTCCCAATTTTTAGTACCGGGTATATTTAGTATAAGCATATATAGTAGTTCAACGCAATACGTTTCTTTATGCCTGTGTGTTTTTCCCTTTTCGCTGAAAATAAAGATTATCACTATTGTTATTTACTCGTTTATTATAGTTTTCCTCGATACAATGATAAGCAGGTATAATTTTAGATTTAGTGAAAAAATTGGGAATTTATTTATTATATAGATTTAGGCAGCAGAATATCTGCAACAGCCACCTACAGCGACCCAGTAAAGCGGGTCAAAGGTTACCAGGAGGCTGGAGCTTTAAACGCATGAAGAGGTAATCTGTCAGGTTTTTCTTAAAAACAGGCTTCTTAAAGAAGGATTTCAGCAGGGGTTTTGCTTGCTTACTACAGCGACTAATATATAACAGTTGGTATTCTGTTTGCTTTTTTTATTCAAAACTTAAGTTTTAAACAGCTCAAAATAGACCCGTTTTCGACGAATACAAAAGACATGTGCGAAACCAGGTGGGTTCGCGGAAAAGGCAGGCTACCAGACCAGGCTACCCTACCAGGCTACCCTTTCTTGGCGGTTTGGAGGTCCTATTTAAACCTGTCTGAACACTATCTGTAGTGTCATGATTCTTAAAACCAGGCGTTTGTCGATCTCGGTGACTTAATGTCTACTAGTAGGGAGGCAAGGCGACATGACTATGTGGCGTCTCCAAATTATTCAATAGCCCATTCGTAATTCCAACTGTGCATGTGCAGTGTCAAAGGTGAATGCCCCTGGCTTGTAAACAGTTCTCGTTTTCACATTGTCTAGATTTGCATAACAAAGCCCAGATGGGTTTTGTTCAGTTCTCAGGGGCCTTTACCTCTGACACTGCACATGCGCAGTCCGAATTAGGAATGGGCTTATTCAATGAGGTGAACGGGATTTACTTTGATTTAATTCTACTCTACTCTACTCTGCTCTGCTCTGCTCTGCTCTGCTCTACTTTACTCTACTCTACTCTACTTTTTGATAATAATTAAAAGCTTATAGAAATTACTTTAGAAAGTTTGTCTGTTATAGTTTTATTTGATCATCTTGAGTACGTGGTAAGACTAACGATGTGCTAACAATGATTAATTCCAGAGTGATACATCTGGCTTCGGCTATGGCGCCGACTCGTTGGGGGTTTGTAAGCGCCGGAAAAATCAGCAACGACTTCAAAGTGGCCCTGGACACTCTACCAAAGGAGGAACACCAGGTGAGTAGGGTTGTTTTTATCTTAAGCTTTCAACTGTTTAGTCTGTATAACGCAAACTCCAGCTGTCCGGGGGTTTCTTGCGGCGAGCTGTTACAGGGCGGCGAGCGGTTACAGGAGGCTTGATTGAAATCAGGCCATCAACTGTTCAGTTTTGTCTGAATAACTTTGGGACCAAATTTCAGCTGAAATACGTCAAATAGCAGAGTAACCAGTGAGTGACAATAAGCCCATTCGCGATTGCGACTGATGCATGTGCATTGACAAAGGTAAAGGCCCCTGAGATGTGAACAAAACCCGTCTGGGCGTTGTTATGCAAATCTAGACAATTTTCGAGACAAGAACTGTTTACAAGCCAGGGGCCTTTGTCTTTGACACTGCACATGCGTAGTCCGAATCGCGAATGGGCTTATTGTTTCACATCCTTGAAGCATTTTTTTCAATAATTGTTTATTCATGATAGGTTCTGTCACAACTACAAGTTTGTTTGTCCTCTTTCAATGTTGTGCAGGTTGTAGCCGTGGCAGCCAGAAGCCTGGAAAGTGCCCAGAAGTTTGCTAAAACTCACAACATCCCAACAGCTTATGGTTCATACGCAGAGCTAGCAGCACAGAAGGATATAGGTAAGATGAGTATTGATAAACTGATGCTAATAGTATGTTGACATGATAAACATGTTGAAATTATATAGTTTTTTAAAAGGTCAGTTGCAATTCTACAGACTTAAAGTTAAGAATTATGTCTAATTTCAGTTGATGATATTTATCTACAGGTTTCTAAGTAATAAGGAAAAGATGAAAGATAATGATGGTGATTTGTTAAATGTATCCCAGATGTGGTGTACATCGGTTCCATCCATACCCAGCATGCACCAGTGACTACCATGATGCTCCAGGCAGGGAAGCCTGTCCTGTGTGAGAAGCCGATGGCCGTCAACTCCCGAGAGGCGCAGCAGATGATCGGCCTTGCCAAGGAGAAGAACATCTTCTTTATGGAGGTAAACCGGTGCAATGGCCCGAGAGGGTAGAGTGTTTGTCTTTCATTCAAAAACTTGGGGGTTCAAACAACGGACAGGTAATAGCAAAGTCTTGAAAAATGGTGCATACTGCTTTCTCAGCACTCAGCACTTGTGAAAAATAGTATGGAAGTTAAACACACTCCAATATTAGTGGACTAGCCCCCTGCTGTAGTGGCCTGTGTGACCCAAAGGCTGTAGAAATGGAGATGGGCACCTGTACACCAAAAGATGTGGGACAGATTTTAACCTTTAGCACACTGAGGTAGCCATTTGGTACCCCATTCTCTATTGGTTATAGAGAGTTAGGCAGCAGGGAGAAGGTAACTAATTATAGAGGTTAGGCATTCCCCGTAGACTTTATGGTTTAGATATTTTGTAAAAACCAGTGAATGTCATGCCTATTGACTTCAGTTGTACAGATTGTCACAACAGCTCTGAAATTGAACCATTTAATCCAATAATACAGTTAACATCTTGCTACAGGCTGTCTGGAGTTGCTTCTTCCCAGCGTACCTAAAGATCCGTGAGATCATCGACTCAGGAGCAGTTGGGGAGGTGAAGGTGGTTACCGCATGTTTTGGATACAACGTTAACATTGATGTGCCAAGGCTGACAGAAAGGTCAGTTTTCACTATGCTCCTGTTTTTATGTGGTCGTACCGGCTGTGTTATATCCTGATAATATGTTCACCTTTTCTCTACCGTATACTATCTTGTACAAGATGCAATTATCTTTACTAAGAAATAAACATTTGGAATATTGATTGATCAAGTAAAAGTAACACAGCGCGATAGCCTCTACCAGGCTCCATAAGTGGCTGGAAAGAGTAGAAAAGTCATTTTATTTTACGAAATACACGGCGCGGCCCGCGGCACTGGTAACCTGTCCCAAATATGCAAATGAGCCGCCATATTGGATTTTTACGTCCGGGGCCGTGGATCCCCGGCGCCGTGTATTTCGTAAAATAAAGTGACTTTACAGGCGTGTACAGTACAAAAACTGAATACACATTCAGGGGACAACTTGTTGAACATGTTAATGGTGTTAGATTTAGCGCCCGCGTCACGATGGCCGATATTTTGGCTGATATAGTGGGCATTCGCTAAAAAGCCTTTTTTGCTGGGCATTCGCTAAAAAGCCAGGTAAGAATCTTCAAGTTCGCTTTATTTAGCTTCGGATAGATGGATTGACTTGAAACTCAGGATCAACTAATGGGAGCACAACCTGAACATATTCCGAGCAAAAAAAAAAAAGATTTGTGCAGCGCGGACTTTGCCAGAGTGGGCGTTTGTGGGCATTCGCTAAAAAGCCGATGTGTCTATTGGCCATCATTTTTTTACCGGATATATTCCCTTATGATCATGTTTTAGATAAAGGAAATGTATTTACTGGATCTGTGATCTTGTTAGACCCTCAGGATCAATGTTGGATATGGGAATCTGGGGATCTGGGGACCTATATCAGTTTGCCACCATGGTGTTCGGAGGAGAAGAGCCACAGGATATTACCACTAGTGGACACCTCATCAGTGATGGGGGTGAGGTACCGGTATTGTAATTGTTTTCACTGGTCAACTACTTTACTTAATCAGAAACAACTTAGAACTGAAGTAGATATGAACATTTGCAAGCAAATACATAATGGTCACCTCCATATGTTCTAACTTAACAAACTACTGCTCTTTCCAAAATCATAGTCAGTTGCTTGAGTAACTGTTATTTGGCATAAACTACTTTTCTGTTTATTCTTACCCAAACACTTTCATATATATCATACAAGTGACCAGCCCCTCCAACTCTGACCTACCACTTGCTACATGTACATAATGTAATCGAACACTGCAGGGTGTGTGCTAAACTTTACTGACAACCATAGTGACAGCTGTCTAGACCCAGTCATTGATTATATTTGTTTGGTGAAAAAGTAGAAGAGGAAGAAGAAACGGAAGAAAGGTAGCAAAAACATTAAGTTTCCATTCTGTGAAGGTAATCGTAATTATGCTGAATCCCTGCCTGCCTGCATCTGTGCAGCCGGTATAACTGCTCTTCGGTGAAACACACCAGCTTTGCAGGTAGCTACAGGTGGCAGCGGGTTATGTTACATCTTTAACCTATCACACATAACCTTTGCACATCCAACTCTATCCCCACTTTATGGCAACTCCCTGACTTATGCTGTTTTTCCTGCAGGAGTCGATGAGACCGTGACTGTTGTCCTGAAGTACAGTGGAAACAGGATGGCCACACTTCTGTGCTCTATGTCTGCAAACATGCCCAACGAGGCATATGTGTGTGGGACAATGGGCTTTCTGAAGGTTTGGACAGAATGTTGGATGTCGTTTGCCTTTATTGAATTATGCTGCTTGAATAGTGATAGAGGAAGAAACAGACATTTGTGGCTTGAAAGGACTTGCTATAAGGGCCCCCAACTTTTGTCCTTTGGCCAAGGCCAAGGCCAAGGCCAAAGCTCTAAAGAATGTTCGTAACATTTATGTGATAGCAGTCTCAATGTACTTAGAATACTGTTATTGCCAAAACCTCTATTCCATTTGTATCTTCTTTGTCTTTAATTTGTCAGCAGGGCTAGCCCCTTGTTATAGCAACAGGCAGCCCTGGCTGTGTGTCCCAAACAGCCAAACCTATAAATTGATAGAATGAACATGTAAAACAATTTGTAAGCTTTGGGGTGTTATGTTCCAAAACAAATCATGTCAATGAAAACATAATCTCCTTTTAACATAAGTAAGGAAAGATGTGGTTTAGATGCAGATGTAGTGCATTAAATGTTTCTAAATCAATGTTTTTCAGATCCCAACCTTCTGGTGCCCTACAGAGGTGATCGCTCCAGACAAGACTCATGAATTCCCCCTCCCTCCACCGGAGAAACCTCTCAACTATGAAAACAGTACAGGGATGAGGTTTGAGGCCATGGAGGTCAGGAGGTGTCTTCAGGAAGGTCAGAAACAGATGTGATCATGTCCAATGCAATCGCCCCAAGCTGCTATTATATAATATACCTGCCATGGCTTTTTCAATACTATTGATGCACTGTATTGGCCGTCTATAAGAGAATAAATTCAGGTTATTACTTTCGTCCAAACAGAGGTTCTGTTTTCGGTCAATGTCATTGTTTCTCCTGGTGTGCGTTCATAGTTATTTGAATACTGTAGAGTGACAGGATGTGAGGTGGAAGTGGGTGTAATCACAGACTAGCAGGATGGGAAGGTTGGTTTGGCCTAAAGTTGGCCTAAATAGACAGAATTAGCAAGAAATTCTCACTAAAAGAACAAATTTACAAAACCCAAATATTTCACGGAGGTATGAGATCTTCGATCTCTTGTTATTTGTATCAATATTTTATCCTTTTTTTCAGGTTTGATATTGAGAGTCCCCTAATGACCCGTACCATGAGTGGTCACTTGCTTTGTTATGTGTCTATTTGGAGTGCATTGACAGTTCATGCCGACTTTGTTGTGATAGTTTCTCCTTTTTCCTACTACAGGTTTGAAGGAGAGTCCTCTGATGACCCACGCCATGAGTCTACAGATAGCCGGTATCCTGGACCGGGCGCGTAAGGTGGCCGGAGTGGTGTACGATCAGGACAAGGAGTGAACCAACTGCACAGAGAAACTGGGAGGGGAGACAAGGCTCATTGATACATCTTTTTAAATATACACCATCTCCTTCTCCCCAGCAAGAACAAAAAGACTACTCTCTTCTTTACCAGCTGCGCATGCAGTCAGTCAGACTGTAGAATCCGGTAGCAATGATGGGCGCCAGTCATGTCAGGGATGTATATAAATTTATATGTGTTAGTCTCCGTAATATCTGTTGTAAAAGGCTCATCGATACATAGAATAACATGAAAATAAGAGTAGAATCCAAGTGCAAATAACTGAATTATTTCACAGATGTTAATACAGCAATGTTTGATGAGATGTATACTTCATGTGAAGATAAAAAAATGAAATACTTAATTGACAATTTGCTTAAAAATTACTCTTAAGTTTTTTAATGCCTTTTCATAAAAAAAAAAACTATGTTACGACTGAACGCACAAGTACATGTAGTTATGAAGGGCAAAGCCTCGGTATCAATAAAAGTTTGTCAAAAGTTGAAATATTGTTATGGGTACGTTGATGAAGGTTAGACATCCAGGTAATAAGATACGCCAAAAATAATTACTCAAGCAACTGGATAAGATTTTGAAACAGTCAGACGTTTGTGCTCTTTTTTGTTAAAAATTCTGATCCATTTTCTATAATATAAGTGATTCGATATATCTTAATGTAAGTGAATGAAATATCCCCACGTTTAACACAAAATAAGGAGTAATCGCTTTTCCCGAGTTTCCAAACTTTTAGTGAGAAATAAAACTATAGTAGTCCAGCGTGAAATCGTCTTTATGCCTGTGTGTTCTACGCTTTGTGCTAGGTATAAATCTTATCGAAAATGTATCTTACTACTTCATTATAATTTTTCTTATCATACAGCGGGGAAATGTATTCTCTTAGATATAGTCAGCAAATCGGGAAATTACTGAAATTGTAAATTTAGGCAGCAGAAAATCTACAACAGCCACCTACAGTGACCCAGTTAGACGGGGTCAAAGGTTACCGGAGGTGGGAGTGGCACACGTGAAGAGGTAAGTCTTGAACTTCCAAGAAAAAAAACAGGCTGAATATTAAGAAAGAAGGATCTTACCTGGGGTTTTGTATCTTTAATAAAGCGAATAACAGTTGGCATTCTAAATGCTTCTTTTATATAAAGCATACGTTTTCAAGAGCTCAAAATAGAGTTGGAAAGGGTCGAGCTGTTTGGTCTGTTTTTGACACATCATCAGGCCAGACGTAGCCGCTAGCGACTGTTGCAGGGCTTACTTGCTGTCTTGTACATAGTCCGAGAGCGAGTAAAAAAAAAAAGTAAGCCCTGTAACAGTCACCACGGCTAGACCAGACGAAGACCCAACCAAACACAAGACTATTTAGAGATGTGTCATGATTTTAAAACCTCGACAGGCATTTGTCCATCACGGTGACGCTTCTTGGGAGGCGACACGACAATGAGGAAAACTTTGCGGATCGGGATTTGACTTAAAAGCTAATAGAATAAGTCATCAGAAAGTTGTTTGTTTTAGTTTTATTTGGTCGTCTTGAGTACGTGGTCAGAGACTAACAATGTGCTTATGATTAATTCCAGAGTGATACATACAGGATATAGTTAAACAGCTGAGTTCTACCATGGCGCCGACTCGTTGGGGGTTTGTTAGCGCCGGGAAAATCAGCAACGACTTCAAAGTGGCCCTGGATACTCTACCAAAGGAGGAACACCAGGTGAGTAGTGTTTATCTATCTATTCATTGTTATAAATTCATTTGAAGCTTTAAACTACATTAGGCTTCCATCTGATACACCAAAAATAGTTACTCAAGCAACTGGATAAAATTTTATCCAGTTGCTTGAGTAACGATTTTTGGCGTATCTTACTACCTGGATGTCTAACCTTCATCAACGTATTCCATCTGATAAGCCTTGGGAGCGGATTTCAGCTAGAATATGAAATAACAGTTGAGAGTAACCTGACAATTGCTTTACCATAAAGAAGTATGTTTTATTTTGTGTTTATTTACTAGTATTAGATTCCTGTTTTGCAACTTCGTTTTTTTTCTTGTTTCAATGCATATAGGTTGTAGCTGTTGCAGCTAGAAGCCTGGAAAGTGCCCAGAAGTTTGCTAAAACTCACAACATCCCAGCAGCATATGGTTCATATGCAGAGCTAGCAGCTCAGAAGGATATAGGTAAGACTTTTAAAAACTTTTTAAAGTATTAGTGAATCAATGTTGACAATTGACAAAAGTGCTACGTTTACTACATTACAATTCTGCACACTACATTTTAAGTCTATGTCTAATTTCAGTTGATCATATTTTCCACCCTATGATCTGTAAAAGAGAGTACTAGCACAGGAAAAAGAAAAGCAAAATTGTCTATAAGTGACAAGAAAAGGAAAGATTGAAATGTAGTTTTTTTTCACAAATGATGGTGTGATTTCTTCAATGCCCTCAGACGTGGTGTACATTGGTTCCATCCATACCCAGCATGCACCACTGACTACCATGATGCTCCAGGCGGGGAAGCCTGTCCTGTGTGAGAAGCCGATGTCTGTCAACTCCCGAGAGGCACGGCAGATGATCGGCCTCGCCAAGGAGAAGAACCTCTTCTTTATGGAGGTGAGGCTTTGACAATAGACTTGATGTTTGATCAGGTAAAGGTTCCATAGCCTTTTTGAGGCCATAGGTGCTGTAGGGTGTTAATCCACTGTGTCTAGGGTATTGGTATTGGAAGGCTGATCGAGCCTGGCCTCCGTTGCAGACTCCTTCCGGCGGTTTTCTTTTTCAAGTTACAGTTTTATCATTTCATTTTTTTCTTATTGCTGGCTGGGTGTAACTTGAAAAAGAAAACAGCCGGAAGGAGTCTGCAACGGAGGCTAGATCGAGCCTATCCCTCTCCTACCTCCCCAAATGAGAGCAGTTACACATATACACCAGGACTGTGTGAAAGTCGTGTAAAGTGCATTTTCCAAGGACCCAACGTCTTATTCAGGAATGCCAGGAATCGAACATGTGACCTCTCAATCTTATGTCTAGCCGATTCCACCATTAGAGTTTATGTTTAGAAATATAGCTAAGAACATGTAATGCCTTACATGAATGTTTCCTTCATACGTTATCTGCTTTTCTAGTAGTGAAAAAGTAATAGCACAAATAATAGCTATGAAAATGAATCTAATCCAATAATTTCTTTAATTTATGATAGGCTGTCTGGAGTCGCTTCTTCCCAGCGTACAAAAAGATCCGTGATATCATCGACTCAGGAGCAGTCGGGGAAGTGAAGATAGTGACTGCATGTTTTGGAGGTTATATTGCTCATGTGCCCAGGTTAAAAGAAAGGTCAGTTTTCATGCTGCTGCTTATGCATGGTTGTATTTACTGTGTCATAATTTCTTGTAATCATGTGATCATTTGTTCACTATACCTCATGGTGGCTAATTGTAACTACTACCAACAAATAAAGATAATTAGGGAAATGATAGATGAACCATAGAGTAAATGTCAATTTCATACCCTTACCACAACTGCTTTTATTGTTTTCTATGTGCTTGCAGTCAAGGATTGTCTTAGCACCCGTCTATTGGCTGTCAATTTTTTCTTGTTGCCTTATCTCTTTATTACATTTCAAATAAAGGGAATATATTTACCAGATCTATGATCTTGTTAGATCCCTGGGAGGAGGATCACTGTTGGATCTGGGGATCTATCCGATCCAGTTTGCCACCATGGTGTTTGGAGGGAAGGAACCAGAGGACATTACCATTAGCGGACACCTTAGTGATGGGGGTGAGTTAGTGTTGATATCACTAGTACTAGTCTAGTTCATGCCTTTATCAAATTCAACTTGGGACTGAAATAGGCAGAATTCCTAAATGTCTTTACTGTCTATCCTAGCCTGTGTTTACACAAGCTCTCGGCCTGAGGTTACTGACCCCCACTAGGGGGATGGCGGTTACAGGACCTGCTGGCCACTAGGAGCGCGATTTGTCAGGCTACTGTCTATCCTGGTCAGGCAACCTCCTAGAGTAGGCAACCACCTCCAGTAACATCTAAAACAGTCACGTCCATTTTTACATACTAGTAGTCAGCAGTCACTTGTCTGATGATGAATAAATAAATACATAAACAGTACTAACACCATCCTGTCCTCAGCAACCACCTGTCCTTGTCAACCATGTCGCTCAATCCTTTGAGTGGTTGCTGAATCTAGGTTTGACTGTATCTGTACCTGTATAGCCGGTATAACTAACCTTTGGCGTAACACAACAGCTTTGGATGTAAATGGCACTGTTGCAGCTGGTTATGGTCTCAAACTTGAAACCCATCTCAACCTTTGCATATCTAACTCTATCCTGACTTCTCGGCAGCTCCCTGACTAATGATGTATTTCCTGCAGGAGTCGATGAGACCGTGACTGTTGTACTGAAGTACAGTGGAAACAGGATGGCGACACTTCTGTGCTCTATGTCTGCAATTGTGCCCAACGAGGCATATGTGTGTGGGACAAAGGGCTCTCTTAAGGTTTGGACAGAATCTTACATGTGGGCTACAGTCACTTGCTTTTCTTGAGTCATGCTAGTCATACAGAAGAACATAATTAACTGCTGCTCAAAGAGAACCAAAGCAGCTAAGGGTTCAAGTTTTTTTTTCTCTTTGGCCATTCCAATTAAGCTTTCGTGTTGTGGCAGCCTCACAGTTGAGCTCCTGGTTCCAATCAGTTGGTAACTGTGAGACCTTGGTTCAAATCCGGGAAAGGACATCTTGGTTGGGGGCTACACCTGTCTTTCATAAGAGACATAAAATTGGGGTGCCATGTTGGAGGAGGTACATTAAAGGGAGAGGGCTAGAAACCTCTCGCTATAGATTTAGACGCTGCTACTGAAACAGCAAGGAAACTTGCTGACCTATGCACTACATAGGGTCTGAGCAAATGAATGAACGATCCATATCTAAGCCTCAAGATGCCATTTTCTATAACAAACTTTACTGGCTGAAAATGTTATTTTTGATAAAATAAAAGCACAATCACACATGTGTGTAAAACATTTCTTACTTTTTTCAGATCCCAACCTTCTGGTGTCCTACGGAAGTGATTGCTCCAGACGGCACCCATGAGTTCCCCCTCCCTCCACCAGAGAAGCCTCTCAACTTTAACAACAGTACAGGGATGAGGTTTGAGGCCATGGAGGTCAGGAGGTGTCTTCAGGAAGGTCAGGAATATAATCTTTAAATTCAGGTTTCCAATTACAGTCAAACCTGTACAAAGGACCACCTACAGTACATAAGAACCACCAGTGGCCAGTGTGACCACTTTTAGTGGTCCCTTAGCTAATTTTTCCCATTGACACATTAAGAATCCAGACAATAGTTACCACCTGTCCACATAGATTTTATCGGCCCCCTTAATGGTTGTCTTGGGCAGGTTTAACTTTAAGCAGAAGCTGTACAATCTTGAAGATCCATGTGACTTTGCTTGAGGGATCCCACATTAAGTGTTGTTGTGTGTCCGTTCAGAGCGCAATGACAGTTTCCAATAACTTTGCTCTGACAGTTTCTCCTATTTCCTACTGCAGGTTTGAAGGAGAGTCCTCTGATGACCCACGCCATGAGTCTACAGATAGCCGGTATCCTGGACCGGGCACGTAAGGAGGTCGGAGTGGTGTACGATCAGGACAAGGAGTGAACCACTAAGCTAGAAGGGGTGGTCTTATGAACAGAGATCAGAATGGACTTGTGCCTTCTCTAAAAATGCAAAACCAAGTCAGAACAAGGAGGTTTTATGCTTGGTCAGAAGCACTCTCTGAAGTACTTTTAAGTGAGAACAAATTGTTGAATCAATGCATATCAAAGAAATAGAAAATATGTAATGTGACTGTTTTAGGACAGGTGTCTGTTGTTTTCCTTGTCATTTATAAATTAAGTCATTGAAGGTCATAAACTTAGATATTGTCCATAGTAATTAGCAGCTTGTACCATATTGCCTATTGGTACTATCAGCTCATAAGAACTGGTTTCTGATAGACAGTATTCACAGAGAGGTACAGACAGACAGACAGATGAATTTGTGATTGCTGTAAGATATGGAAGTATGCTTAGAATAGTAGATGGCGGTATTTTATCTGAATGACAATGTTGGGATAATGGGAGCTATCAGAATATAGTTGGTTAAATGGTTGTGCAATAAAAAAAGGGCTTACAAAAAAATATATGTATTTATCAAAAATGCTGCTTGAAGCCATGGAATCTACTTTACTGAATTCCATTTAAGACTTGAATATGTAGTCACAGTAGACAATTGTTGACATTTTTACAAACAAAGTCTTTACTATTTTAAGCAAAATTGATCACTGTCCAAATGGCTATTGTTGGCAATAAAACAAAGGAGGAACTGCACTTTGTATAGAAGTTGCTAGATGTCACTAGTGATAGATTGTTAGTAGGCCGACGTGCAAAGATCTTTATGCCTGCTTATTCTATGCTGATATGTAGACAAGTAATATCTCAGTTTACTCAGAATGGGAGAAAACAAAATGATCTGATAGATATGGGAAACAAATGATATAATGTAGTAACTGATATGATCAGGCGAAGAAATAAATACTGCAGCCACCTAAAATTAGCCCAGCTGGTGGGGTCAAAGTTGAAAAGTTTCGGCGGGAGTGACACGCGAAACTTTCACTGATCAAAGGGAAAGGAACCAACCCGAAGGTAAGGCGGAAATGTGTATTAAGAATCTATAGGTAAATTTAGATTTCCTGCTAAAATGGCATAAAACTTGGCGGAAAATGTTACGCTTCTTCAAATAGCTTGAGATAAATATAGGCGTCTGTTGCATTCCGTATGTCACTTTGATTTAAGACAGTTTGTTTTTACAAGGAGGTTAAACCTTGGTTTTTAACGTGAAGATGGTTAAGCTCTAGTTCTAGCTATAGCAAATAGGTTACTTTATGAAATGTATGAACCACTTATGTTGATGTTTTACGCCAAAGACCCTTCATACTGGTCAACATAAAATACACTATATTGTTGACATCTTTGGGACAAAAACGTTTTGGATTTCGATTATAGAAGCTAAGTAACCATCTTACGGAATATAATGTTAACTCAGTAAGTCAGTATGAAATTTAATGGTTCCTCAGTAACATAAGTCATGCCTTTTTTTTGTGAAGTCATTGTGACTTGTCCGTGCCGGCGGTGGTTAGTTTTTATAGCGTGTGCTGGTTAATAAGTGACGTTTACTCAACATCGCTCTTTGCCGTTTGGGCGTTTGATAACCTTAATGATGATTTATTCTAGACTGTTCAAGTTAATAAGTAACGTCAACTCAACATGGCGCCTACTCGTTGGGGGTTTGTGAGTGCAGGGAGAATCAGTAACGAGTTCAAGATCGCCCTGGACACTCTTCCACAGGACGAACATCAGGTAAAAAAAATTCAAAACATTAAATTTATTTTTGTAATCTAAACTGTGGACTTATTATTCAAACAACAACCGAGGCATCAGCATTGTTCTTTTTTTGCAGAATCACTAACGTTATGATGTAGGTTAATTTTTGAACGGATTTTAAAATAATTTTCGTGTGTGGGCTTCAAGATTCAGAAAAATGAAAAGAATGTGATATCATTACATTTCAGGAACCAAACCCTTAAGCACATTTGATCATCTCATTTCTCAGGAAAAGAGGAGCAAGGAAATGTATCAACCAGTTACTAAAACCTTCACTAAGTGTAGAACTAGCCTGTGGGGCTTTAATGGTTATGTGATTCCGACTCAAAGACTTAGAATTTCTTAAATTTCCTATTGTATATACAGGTTGTTGCTGTGGCCG
This sequence comes from Branchiostoma lanceolatum, assembly GCF_035083965.1. Classification (NCBI taxonomy): domain Eukaryota; kingdom Metazoa; phylum Chordata; class Leptocardii; order Amphioxiformes; family Branchiostomatidae; genus Branchiostoma; species Branchiostoma lanceolatum. Next base: position 11,798,917 of record NC_089737.1, read on the forward strand.
CCAGAAGCCTTGAGAGTGCCCAGAAGTTTGCTAAAACTCACGACATCCCAAGAGCCTACGGATCATACGCAGAGCTAGCAGCACAGGACGACATAGGTAAAATATATAATAATTATAGAAATAAGGGTATAATACATTGTATATCTACAGATACTGATAAGATTGAGTACATGATTAAGTAAATTGAAGTACAGTTTCTCACCAATGTCGACTACAATGACGGTAGAGTCCATGTGTGGGCTTTCTTTTCTTTTATGATGTTTGTATAATTTTCGATCATTTGGATGTGAACAATATTACAGTTCTATGACCATGATATTTCTGAATTCATGTACCCAGATGCAGTGTACATCGGTTCCATCCATACCCAGCATGCACCGCTGACTACCATGATGCTCCAGGCGGGGAAGCCTGTCCTGTGTGAGAAGCCGATGTCCGTCAACTCCCGAGAGGCGCGGCAGATGATCGGTCTCGCCAAGGAGAAGAACCTCTTCTTTATGGAGGTGAGGCTTTTGTGACAACATTTATCAGAATTCTTTTCCTACATGACTTCTAATGTTAAGAAGAAATCAAAGATTTCATGCCTTTGTGAAACTTTTCCACAGAGGTATGAGCTTTTTTGAATTACTTGACATAATGATTCTGGCTATGCGAGTCTCCAGTTACATGTACATCATCTTCCGCCTCACATCCTACGGTCACTCTGCGATATTCAAATAACTATGGGCACATTAACCGGGCAGGACAGAAACAAAAATGCTGACCGAAAACAATTCCTTCACAGAACTTGGAGATGAGCAGGTGTAACGGCCATATCATACTATGTTCACATTACCACCAGGCACATTATTAAATGGCCAGAGGGACATTCTATTCTGTTACACAAGGATGTACATGACACATATGGTAGGGTTTGATGGCATGAAAAGTCTAGTCTTATAAAAAAGATCATGCTGAATAGTTAACCAGTTCATTTGTGATGAAATCTGTCTTTCTTCTATTGTTGGTACACGATACAAAAGTATGTGCTCTGCTTTTATATCGATATTGTTATTTTTGTTTTAACCATTAGGGTGTTTGGAGTCGTTTCTTCCCAGTCTACCTGAAGGCTCGTGAGATCATGGACTCTGGAGGGATCGGGGACGTGAAACTTGTCACAGCGTGTTTCGGGTTTCCTAAGGGCGACGAGCCAAGGATGAAGGAAAGGTTATGATTCTGCTCCTGACATGCTCTAATCACATGATCATGTTCAGCTTATCATGTACTGATCATGCTTTCATCACATGATCAGTCTCAATATTCAATTTAACTTTTTTCCAATTCTTCTGCCTGGTCAGGTTTTTGCAGTTAACAGCAGTATAAGAAGACCACTTAGAGAACCAATAAAATGTAGTCTATGTACACAGGTGGCGAGTATAATAGTTTAGACAGGATACTTAATGCTTGTGTCAATGGGAAAAATCATCTAAGAAACCACTAAAAAGTGGTCACATTGGCCTGGTGGTCCATATGTAGATGTGAATCACTTGAAAATGTACAGGTTTGACTGTGTATCAACAGCCAGGTGGTCCTTATGTAGAGGTGGTTTATTGAGAAAATCCATTAGTGATATGCCATAAGGCACTCCACTAGTCTTCCTGGATCCGGACTTCTAATTTGACAATTAATTAACAATAAATACAGTGGTCACTTGTACAGGTTTGACTGTATCTTTAGTTACTAAATCTATGTGTGATCTTGTTAGATCCCAGGCAGGAGGATCACTGTTGGATCTCGGCTTCTATCCGATCCAGTTTGCCAACTTCGTGTTTAAAGGGGAGGAACCAGAGGACATCACTGTTAGTGGACTTCTCACTGACCAGGGTGAGCTGTAATTAGCCTCCGTTGCAGACTCCTTCCGGCTGTTTTCTTTTTCAAGTTACAGTTTTGCTAATTACATTTTTTTTCTAATTGATGGCACGGCCAGCAGTAAGAAAAAGAATGTAATAGTAAAACTGTAACTTGAAAAAGAAAACAGCTGGAAGGAATCTGCAACGGAGGCTAAGCTGTAATATCATGTCTAGTTACATGAACCTTGATTCTAATGTTTGAGGCGATTAAGGCATAAGACTGGAAAACAGCTCTTTTTACCTTTCAGGCATTGTTTCCTGGCTGTTTTATATGGAAAGGGGGGTTCTTAGTTCTGTTGCGGGTTATGTCAGACTGAGTATGGTATTCAGGTTATGTAAGATCTAATGTCATACAGTTATAGTATTTTACATGTCACAGGCTGTATTTACAGAAGCAGAGAGCTTGACATTCATTGTGTTTAAAGATCACTCATTATTTTACAGAAGTGGACGAGACTGTGAGCATCATCCTGAAGTACAGCGGTAACAGGATGGCGACCCTGGTCTGCTGCATGTCCTCACTGTTAGCTAACGAGGCTTATGTGTACGGGACCAAGGGGACTCTCAAGGTGGGTGCAAGATATTCCTTGTAAACACATTAACAGACTCAATGGACTTGAAGAAAGTGAGTCATACTACACATAGTCAAGTAATCCACATTGTAACGTACCACTAAAAAGTTAGCCTCCTTTGCAGTCTCCTTCCGGCTGTATTCATTTTCTAAGTTCCAGTTTTACTATTACATTTTTTTCTTGTTGTTGGCCTGGAAGCTTCCCCGCCAGCAATTAGAAAAAAAATGTAATAAAACAATAACTTGAAAAAGAAAAACAGTCGGGAGGAGTCTGCAAGTGGTTATGTAGCTATAGGTGTGACTGTACTTTGGAAGGAGCTGCAAGGAGGGAAAATTTTCAATACTGTTCTCACAGAAACAACCAATTCCTTTTAAAAGAAGTGGTACAGGGGGCATAGTAGTTTATAATCAGTTTTCTTTGGGGCTAGGAATTTCACATAATCCAAAAACCATTTGTTTAACAAATGATAATATCCCATGGCCAGTGAAAACCAACTAATGGCAACAAAAACAAAATCTTCTTTATAAGTTTAACTATTAAGTAATGATCCTATAATTGTATGTAACATTTGTGTACAATGTAATTAATTTTGATATTTTTCAGATTCCATCGTTCTGGAGTCCCCAGGAACTGATCGCACCAGACAAGACCCACAAGTTCCCCCTCCCTCCACCAGGGAAACCCATCAACTATTTCAACGCTACGGGGTTCAGATTCGAGGCCATGGAGGTCAGGCGGTGCCTTCAGGAAGGTCAGATGACAGTTGACATTTTTCTACCAATTGAAAATAGATCTAGAGCATGAGTGCAATGCAAGGGAGGGAGATTGGAAGTTACAGATCAAACTGAAAAAGAAACAATGATTGCATTTGCATTTCATAAGTGACAACAGCCCACAGACCAAACAAAATCCACATGTACCTATAAACCCATGCAAGAACATGTACATGGACCAGTGTAGGTTACTACATGTAACTTGCATATCCATGGGGTATTAAAAGGTCTGAGTCCATTGTGGCGCTAAAATTAGGCCAGGCTAGCTGACATGAGATTGAGATTTTATTCTCGGGAAAAGGCACTTTTAAAAGTAAAAAAACACCTATGTGCAAAAATGGGAACCTGACTTCAATTGTACTTGTGGAGGTAAAATATGGGGAACGAGAGAGATTGGCTTCCAATACCGACTGCCCTTAGACAGTCCCACTGCCCCTATACGGCCTCGAAGGCTATAGGACCTTTATCTCTACCTCTAAACACTCATTCAAACTAATCCATTTTTTCACAGGTTTGAAGGAGAGTCCCCTGATGACCCACGCCATGAGTCTACAGATAGCCGGTATCCTGGACCGGGCACGTAAGGTGGTCGGAGTGGTGTACGATCAGGACAAGGAGTGAACCACTAACTCAGCGGGGAGGTGAGGTGGTTTTTAACCAAGACCAGGACAAACCAGCAAAGCTGGGGATGTTTAAAGCACAGGACGGAAATGATTTCACTGGCTATTGTGAAAAGAAATTTATTTACTTAACACATGGTGTTTGACCAAGACAATAATAAACTACCTGCAAAGCTCATGAGGTTTTAGGCCCAGGGCAGGACAGAAATTTACTGGCAAAGACATTCATTCACATGAATTCACAGCACCTGGTGCTAAAGTATCTTCAAGTTGTCAGATACTTGTGTGCAAAGGAGGTTATGTCTGATACGCTGATTCAGTTTGACAAATAGGAAGTTCAACTGATCCGACTCCAAAAAGAGTATTGTTGCAAAGTTGAGCATGCTGTGAGCTGTTGTTTTAGGGTGTTTGAACCCTTTGTACAACCAAGCAAAGATATCATTTGAGAGAAGTGTCAGTGTGTCTTTAAATGCTTGTGTCATTAAGATATCACAAATCTTTCTGTTATCATGACCAAGATCAAGAATTATACAATTACCTCAAAATATTTAAAGTAACAAATGCAATTTCATGACATCTAGATCTCAATGTTCAAAGTTTGATGAACTGTAATAATCTACTATATGATATACATGTAAAATAATTACTGTCTGTTTGTGATAAAAAAATAAAAGTTTAAAGATCAGAAAATATGTACACTTCACTTATGATGTCTACTATGACAGGTTATACATGAATTTACATGTAGAATACTGCTGAAAGAAAAACTGGTAGTTGTAGCAAACATCTTATATAAGCTCTTTAAAACTGATAACTAATAGGCATTTATTTTCAAACTGGCTCAAAACTCCTACATTGCCCCCCTGACTTTACAGTAGAGATCATAGCTTTTTCTACATGTACATGTAGTACTGTTATACCACTGTGACAGTTAAAACACAGCAAATACTGAATTCATATTTTCCTGTAGTACAGACATGACATTGATAATTTCCTCAACTTTATAAGCCTGGAAAAGTTACTTTCTTTCTGTTAGTGGTCATTCCATACCAATTCCCAGCATCTATTAGTAGATGGTCCAAGTCACTTGCTTCATCTTGGAGTTGGGTCCACTCAACTCCTCCAGAGCCACTCTGGAACGGTCTGAAGGACAAAGGAAACAGCTGCAGTAAGTCTATGGTGATACATGTGTTTGGTTTCATAACTTTTGTAACAAAACTGCTTTAAATTGCACAACTATCGTAGGGTTTGTTCTTATAATGACAGTCCCTACCACAAATACATGACGAATATGTCTCCCTTGCATGACTACTGTGATACAGAATTGTTTCAGCCCCAAATTTGAAATGCAGCAAAAACCTTTTCCCTGACCTAGTACCATGAAAATCAAACCAACATGAAAGGAAATGAATATACTCAACAGAGATACAACTTCTTTCAAAAGAGCACAATCTAGTTTCTTCAGAATTCTATAGAAATAACAGTCCTGTAATCAGCAGTTTGAAAGACAGCTGCTAGGGTGACTTTTCTAACCTTGATGAGCACTTACAATTAAAGAGTTACAATAATTATTTCAGATCCAAACAATCAAGCAAATCCTGGTACAAAAAATATCAAAGGTTATAGAAGCTATTTCCCTCAACTTGTTGCACCAATCACTCTTCGACGAACATTACACAATGATGGGAAGAAACTCGGATTAAATTCTCTTCAGGATATGGCAGAAGCAGCACAAAACTGGGACCTTTGGAATAAGAAAGTTTGCCGCCAAGAGGATCTATTTAAGGTAAGGTAACTAAAGGTGTTTCACTGATTGCTTAGACGTACCGGTTAGTTTTGGGCAGCTGTGGAAGATGAGGATGGAGATGCGAGGACAGCTCTCCATGATCACCTCCACTGCATCGTCCGTCAGCAGCTGGCAACCGTCCATGTGCACTTCCTACAGGGGCAGGAAAAGGGGGATTTAGATGCATTGTACACAAGAATAGCTGACATGGTTCTTCTTTTGGAAAATGGATGAGAATCATAGGCATGGTCACCCATCTTTGACACTTAAGAAGGTGATTGAAGAGTATTTGGGTCTTCAAGACGATGAACTCCACGCTGCCATGTTCAACCAAGGAGGTCTATATAACCTCCTTGGTTCAACAGGGACCTGTGAAGATATTTGTGTCACCACACAGAGGATGAACTGAACTGTACACTCTTGACTCTATACAATATTCCCATTATGAAAACATAGAGAGGGAGAACACTCTGAAAAAATCAAGCTCACACTTGGCCCCATTTTTTTCATCTTGTTGCATTATCTCCTTGGAAGCTGAAATATTGGTGTTGGGAGCGGCTTGATAAGAACAATGCAGGATCTCTATAGCTAAGACTTGAAAAGTATTTGTTTTAAAATACAAATTTTCAACTATAGACGATGACTTCTTCACCCACCGTCAGACACTGTCTGCATTTTCCAGTAGCCAAGCTGATGACACCATCATCTGTGACCTGTATGGAGATACCGGTAGACCAGTACTAGTATATGGAATAGTCTGTTAATTATCTTTGCCATACTATGATACATAATGGCAAAGGCAATTAACACCTGCTTTCCACCATGCACTTGCTCCGTCCATTTCTTGGTGATACAACTATCATAAAAGGAAAAAACAACAGTTGCAGTGTACATGTGTGTGTGTGTGTGGAACACAATGTTCAAGTGCATGTAATACCAGGAAAATAGGGTGTCCTCTGCAAAAGGATTGGGTGTGACAGTCTTATTTCTTTGCTTTGCTAGTGTAGGGTGTCGAGAAGAGTCCCTGCTAGCTAATAGATTGGTCTAAACCTAACCTTAGTGTGTCCAAAGTTGATACTTCTCAGCATCCTGGAGTTCTGTCCCAGTGCCTCTAAGGACCGGTCTGTGATCTTGGCGCAGCCCCCGATGTTCAGGCACATCAGCTGGCGACAGTACTCCGACAGAGCAACGATGGCGTCGTCCGTTATCTCTATACATCTGCGAAGGTGCACCACCTGCAACAGGTGACACGACCGTACCAATGAGACGATTCCTGGGGATGGGGGGGAGAACATATAAAATGGTCTTAAATTCTCTTCTTTCTTTCAAAAATCTTATGCAGTAGTGGATGATATGTCAATCATTGTTTTGATTAAACACATTATAACCTAAACCAGACAAACATTAAAACTTCAAGTACTAAACATGTATACATAGAATTTCATGTCTTCATTACTTTGGAAAACCGATTGATCCTATAGCTGCCAGCAATAGCTTTTCCTTGACGTCATAGTGATAAAAATTTGAATCCCTCGGCGACCATGTTGGCAGGTAATTTGATCAAACGGCAGAATATCAGGCGTGGTTGAGAGACGTGTGTACTGTAATCTGAACATGGCGCAAATGACATCATAGGAAAAGCCTGTATTGAATATTGAGAAAAATCTGGATTCACAATTTTTAATTTGACATATTATATTGCAAGATGTTAACAGTATATATTGGTACACGTTTGTGGTTTATGAGTACTTTGTCTACTTGTCTTAGGGAAAAAAATCCCACATGAAAAGGAGTAAAACATTGGAGAACTACATTAGCCACTTGTATCTACTAGTACTGTGGAATGGGCTTTTACATGTAATTTACCCCCACCTGCAGTTGTGACCGTTGTTGTGTTCCCCTTCACAGCGTTCAGGTCAATCTTGCGGAGATTACGGCACACGGACAGCTGCTCCAGACTCAGGTCACTGACCTCACTCTCGCTCAGGTCCAACTCCCGCATCTTCTGGTGAACCACCTGTTAATATGTGTCAGATACATCATTAGAAAAACAGCAAAAAAGGTTACAAATGCTTCCGGAAAATATGTTATAGATACATGTGTACCTTTACAATGTATGTCATCAGCTACTCAATGTGCATATTAATGACAGCTTGTTTTTATCATTATCAAGATTATAGTATACTTAAACACATGTGTACCAGTACATGCTTGCCAGATAGCCATATACGTACATACTGTTCAAACTTGTACTAGTGACCACACTACATAAGGACATGTGACCACTTTTGGGTGGTTTTCCAATTGACAAATATTCCTGTCTTTTACTTAGTGACCACCTGTCCACCTGACTCAGGGGATCGACAAATGTTACATTCATCGATCCCTGAGTCAGGTATTCTTGGCAGTTTTTTTTTTCTGTTCAATTTTCTGAGCAACTGGCAAGAAGATGCCATTTTACTTCTAATGTTACTATTTTTAGATGACCTTGCCGATGTTGTCATCCTTGATGGTCCCCCTCTTGCTCATGAGATGGACCAGTTTGTCTTTGATGTTGGGAGGAAGGGTGTGGACATGGTTGGCATGGCAACTGAAGTTAGCCACCAATGACCGCAAAGACCTGATAGTGTCAGAGAAGAAGACAAATACTGTATATTGAAAACATTTTCAATCCCACATCTACAGACTTTTTCTGTTTCTGGTTTGAGTGATGCTTTTCTTAAATTTCTTTTACATATAGTTGGACGTCAGGTTATAGTACGGCTAATATGGTAAATATGTTCTCTTTGAACTCTCAATCATTTCTCTGAATATTTTCAACTTTTGTTGCAATTCTTGTTTTGTATTTTCATCTGTTTCCCAACAGTTGTCCTAGTCTGTGAAGACTGACTGACAGTAATATTACGTTTACGGTTAAGAAAGTCTAAAGCTAATTCGGATGCTAAATGTGATTGCTAACATCACAATAAAACAATAGTTTTGGTCGGAGACACAAGTCATGGACTGCCCTACAGGAAGGAACCATTAGAAAAGTTGAATCAATGTAAATCTAAACTTTGAGTGGGCGGGAATCCATGGATTCAAACATAAACATTAAAAACAAACGAATTCCATAATAATTTATTATTGAAACCGCTGCTGTAAAGACACCCCACAGAAGAGAGATTCCACGACTACCAAAGTGTCAAAGTCATTGAAAAAGTAAGCAGTTGTTTTATATTGTATTTGGAATTTTTTGATTGAGAAGATGAAGACGGAGAAAAAATAAGCTAAGTGTCTTAGTAAACTGATCAAATCAAATTAGTTGACGTTTATACAGCAACGGTTTTCTAAAGGGCGCGTTTGCTTAATTACACAAACATATCTACAAAAACAGCACGACAACGGTTCAAAAAGTATATTAGACATGTCCTGATCCGCAAGAATTCAGATGTCACAAGTTATGAAGACAGAAAATATGATATTTACCAGCTGAGCAACGATGTAACGGACGAATGATTGTTTACATGTGCCGCCATCTTGGAACTGTGGACAACATCATTACCACGATAGAGGGGGCATATCCATAAGAATTGCTTTACCAAATAACTCAATTTCTGCCAATTTTTCTTAAATAGCATCTAAAAGATATTTTAAAATCTTTGTTAATGTTTTATTAAAATGAAAAAAACTGTGCCCTTCTTATATGGCTAAAACCAAAAGTAGAAGACCCCATCATAAAATGACACATTCTACATTTCACCTTTGACCTATAGGTTGAATGAAAATCTTGCTCAGTGTAGTATGTGATTTTCGGAGTTCCCGTTTTCCGGTGTTTTTCACCAAATCTCCGGGGTTTCTTGCAGATATCAAGGTATGAGACATTTATTTATTCCCCTAGATTATTCCTAGATCTTTGTTTAGTTTCTTCCGATATTTAGAATGCTACGTTTTGTTTATAATAAGTCACAAACGTAGTCCGAATGTAGGAAAATATGCATGATTGGGCATATATTATACATGCACAGAGCGGTGACAAACGCGCTAAACAATAAAGGTTATGCACGAAAGGCAGGGTGCATTGTGATTCAAAGTAGGGCCAGCTGCAAATGTCATGATTTGTGGACTATAGCTTACCAGTACTAGTAACTCCTTGCCTTGCGGGAAATTTCTGAGGAGGAATAGACCAGAATTATGATACTAAAATCAAGGTACTTAGTAAACATTGTATATGCCCACGTGTATGATTTAAGGCCTTTCATGTTGCTGATTAAGATTATAGGTTTTACTCGGTAAGACATATTTATTCAGGAATGATTAGTAATCTTCGTAGCTAATTCACTGAAATAATACAGGTGGCTGCTTTATGTAAACAAGAAAACAGCTGTCGTGGGGCTACTTGTAGCAGCTTTAAGCTTAAACCCTACATGAAGTTACACGAGCTACGGCCGCGTGGCGCGTTGGATACACCCGATCCCTCGATCTCGGAAGTTAAGCAACGCGCGGTCCGGACAGTGCTTGGATGGGGGACCAACCAAGGACGTCCGGATTGCTGTAGCCTCACGAAGCTTTCCACGAAATCGTCTTCCGGGAGGGACGTAAAACGGGGGTCCCGTGCTCGAGGAGGTGCCTCGAACACGTTAAACAGCCTCATTACCCTACACATTGGGTACCTGCCTGTGGCACTGGCTGCAAATACACCTGATATTATTATCATTATTATTATTATTATTATAAAATACCTGTATTTATGAACGATGTAGGATTAGGATTGACATGCTGTTGTATGACCAAGGAGATAAAATGTATTTCAATATAACCTTCTTGATCATGATTATCATTATTAGACTAGTAATTTTTGTAGCTACTATGAAATTATGCACTAGCCAGGCATCTGCTTTTTGTCTCCATTCACACGGTGATTATCATAATTAGTCCTGTTTCTCTTGTAAAGACTCTGAGACAGAAATCAGTGTTTTCTTTTAACTAACATTTGTTGTTTCATTTTTAGTTTTCTGCATATTTACCTACCTTCATAGTTATCTTGAGTGTCTTTTTTTAAATAGTAAAAGAGAAATCACCCAAACATATGTTTAATTTCAGCATGGCTGAGAGGGATGTTTCAAGCTGTGCAATTAGTGCATACCAATCACCAATTTGCATAAATTAGACCATAATGAGCTATTATGTATGACCATCTGTTTCCTTGGTTTGGACGGTGCGCTTGTCACATTTTATCCTGCATAATCTACATGTACATCTTACGTGAATGTAATAAGTCTTGGTTCATTTTAATTTACATTGAAGCAATTCATAGTTTTTATTTGCAGCATTTTAGGGCCCTGATGGATAAAGAATTTGCCAGTGACAAGGTTTCAGCAAAATATTTTTACCTCCTTGGTTTCAAGAAGCAAATTTATCGCCCCAGATCTCGTAAATATTTAAATATAGTCATTGGGCTTACAATAAATTATTCATTCTTGCTGAATGCAGAGTGACAATTATTGTGAATATATGCACGAAATGGAACACAGGGTTTATCATTAGTCTTTATGGGATTAAGCTTTGGAATTAAATGAAGGAAGGAAGGAAGGGATTTTATAACTTACAGTATGTGGCAGCGACTGCCTTTCTCATATAGGACTGTTTAGCTCTAGTCAAAGCTGTAGGGCTGGTGTGAATTAGGATTTTAACATGGTCAGTACTGACCAATGCAGGCCATATACATATATATGTCACAGTAGAGATTGGAATCCAGTAGAGTCCGGAACTCTACTAGTAGAGATTGGAATTCCAATCTCTACTAGTAGAGACTGGAATTCCAATCTCTACTAGTAGAGTTCCGGATTCTACTAGTAGAGATTGGAATTCCAATCTCTACTAGGAGAGATTGGAATCGGGATCTGGATATTGGGATTCGATCAAAATGTTTTGGAGAATAGACTGAATCATTTAACACCTAAAATTGCAGCATAGCTAAGCCTACATTCACCATTACTATTTTAGGTGAATTATTTCATATTTTAGATATCTGATAACTTTGACATCAATTTTGGAACTGGCTTGGCAGGGGTGAATTAGCTCTTATATACCGAGTCACTAACGAACTGGAAAAACTGGTTGAGCATATTGAGTCACTAACCCATAATGGCCGTATGCAAATGTATCTGATTGACATATCAGTGACATTTACAAATAGCCATTGACTAAGGTTGGACCGGACGGCAATCCGCATGGTTACAATGTGTCTTGACAGAAGGTTTATTAGATATCTAAAACATACAGTATTTAACCTAAAATAGTAATGGTGAATTTCTAAGGCTAAATTTTAGGTGTGAAACGACTCAGTCCATTTTCCAAAACATTTTGATGCAATCCGAATTTCTTCTATCAGAATTGGAGATTGTCCTGGTAGAATTCCAATCTCTACCAGTAGAATCTGGAATTCTCCTAGTAGAGATTGGAATCCCAATATTCAGATCCCGATTCCAATCTCTACTAGTAGAGATTGGAATTCCAATCTCAACTAGTAGAATCCGGAACTCTACTAGTAGAGATTGGAATTCCAGTCTCTACTAGTAGAGATTGGAATTCCAATCTCTACTAGTAGAGTTCCGGACTCTACTGGATTCCAATCTCTACTGTGACATATACATGTAGTATCTATTACTGTATAAGATAAGCGTGTAATGATTGTTTCCAAGGAAGCGAGTGTAGGAGCCCTGTTAATGTTAGTAATTGAATTGCACTCAGACTAAGCTCCGTACTAAGTACCATATTAGATATGCAGCAAAATTATAGATTTTCTTCTCCGTATATCTCTACTGTCCACTGTGTTTAAATGTTTGCAACAATAATAACTACTTTCTTTCCTCAGAGTCTGTCAGAATGTCTGCAACAGTGACAGGAGTATGCGGCTTCTCGTGGGAGGTGACGATGTCCGTCCTCCCCAGACTGTACTTTGAAGAAGTCCAGTCCGAACTACGCAGGCGGAAAATTGCAGTGGGAAGGGAGAAGGTAGATATCTCTTACTGTTCTCAAATACAAACTACTTTATCAGCCCCTATCTCATTGGACCCATGGCACTTTGGCGACCTCGCTGCAACTGAGCGTTTGGAGTGCTAAAAGATTCATTGATAGAATATTTTACACTATGTGCACTTTGTGGTCTGTTTATTCTAGATATTATTATAAGTCATACTTGTACATTTTGCATGGTAATTTCCCATTTTAAAATCAATGGTAACACAAATGCAATTTAGGTTGTAGTGTCAGGTTACCAACGTGCTGCGGGTCCAATGAGAATTGAGATAGGGGCTTTAGACACACTAGCACTGGAGATAATTGTATATGAGTTATATGAACTATACTGTCTCTCTTTAGACACGTGTATACAAATGTATCATATAAAAAGCATCTCAATAATTCATCTCATGTACATTTTAGATTTATTACAGTATTAGTACAATTACCATACAAAGTAGCATTTGCTATATGCTGTATGCACCTGATGTAAATTAGCAAGGTATTTCTTTCATCATTAAAAAAAATGTATTTGCTAAAACAAGTTATCCTATCTTATCCAGGTGCTCCGACATTCTGAGCTCATCCACCTCCTGCATGAGATCATGGTGTGTGAGTACCAGCAGCTCCAGCAACATCTGAGGGGGAACACGGGCAGCGAACACTCGCCCCAAACAAGAACCCAAGATGGGGCGTCAGATGGACAAGGGGGTCAATATGCACCTGACCTCCGTGGAAATTGGTCAGGAATCCAAGGTTGTCATGGCAACACCTCACAGGGTGTTGGCCAGAATTCTTCAAACCAAGGAAGTTCCTCACCTAAAACTGCAACACAACAGAATCTCCAAGCACAGCGCACACAACATGAAGCAAGAAGTGCTTTGCAAGGGAACTTGCCCAGAATTCAAGGTTGCCATGGCAACTCTTCACAAAGTATTGTACAGAATTCTCCAAATCAAGGAATGTCACCTAAAACTGCAACACAACAGAATCTACAAGCACAGCGTAAACAACATGAAGCAAGAAGTGCTTTGCAAGGGAACTTGCCCAGAATCCAAGGTTGCCATGGCAACTCTTCACAAAGTATTGTACCGAATTCTCCAAATGAAGGAATGTCACCAAGGACAGGAACACAACAGAATCTCCAAGCACAGCGCAAACAACATGAAGCAAGAAGTGCTTTGCGAGGCAATATGTCAGGAATCCAAGGTTGCCATGACAACTCTTTGCTGGGGATTGTCCAGAATTCTACAAACCAAAGCGTATCACCGATAACAGCGACACAGCAGAATCTTCAAGCACAGCATGCTCAAACTGCAGCAAAATATACCTCCCCAGGGAATTTGCGAGGCATTCAAGGTAAAACACTACAAAGTGTTGCTCAGAATTCTCCAAACCAAGTTGTGCGAGGAACCTCACCTGTAACCACAACACAACAGAATCTCCGAGCGCAGTTTGCACAAAATGTAGCAAACCTAAAGAATAATTCACCCGGGAATTTGCAAGGAATCCAAGGTAACACATCACAAAGTGCCCAGAATTCTCCAAATCTACTCGTGCAAGGAAACTCGCCTATAACCCCAACGCAACAGAACCTCCAAGCACAATTTGCACAAAATGTAGCAAAGCTAAAAAATAATTTGCCAGGAATGATGCCAAGCAACATGGGTACACATATAGGTGGTCCAATAGGTGGAAATCCTCTAACGAGTGGCCAGCCCAACAGGTTACTGATGCAAGTCAGTCCCCAAACTCAGGTCACTTCTCAGGCTGTGCCTCCTCCACCTGCACAAATGATCAGAAATAGGCTGACAGGAATAACAAAATTCCCGAATACGCCTGTCGATCTCTTGCGGGGACAGGAAAATCCGGTTGTGAAAATTCCCTCTGGAATCTTTGGGAGTCAGCCAAGCCCCCAGCCGCCACGTTGTGGCCAAGTCCCAGTAGATCAGGTGACCTGGGCCAGAACGTTCAGCACCGCAATGCGGTCGCAACCCGAGGTTGTACTGACTAACACTCCTCAAGGTTTACAAAAGGGCGTGGTCAATAACGGTCTCCATAGCAGCACTGCACCGTCCCATTCCCAAGACGTCCCGGTAGATCAAGTGACCTGGGCACGATCGTTCAGCTCTGCGATGAGGTCGCAACCAAACATTGTATCCGCTCGTCATGGTTTACAAAGGGGCATGGTCACTAACGGTTGCCATAGCAGCACAGCACCGGGTGTGGTCTACAGTTCTCCAACCCAACCTCTGCAAGGAATGTCACCTAAAACAGCAACCCTACAACAGAATCTAGAACCACAACAAGCACAAACTTCAGCAGGACCAAACCAACTTGTGCAAGGCACCTCACCTAAGACAGCAACCATACAACAGAATCTGGAAACACAACATGCACAAACTTCAGCACGACCAGACCAACTTGTTCAAGGCACCTCCCCTAAGACAGCAACCATACAACAGAATCTTGAAGCACAACATGCACAAGCTTCAGCAGGACCAAACCAACTTGTTCAAGGCACCTCCCCTAAGACAGCAACCATACAACAGAATCTGGAAGCACAACATGCACAAACTTCAGCACGACCAGACCAACTTGTTCAAGGCACCTCCCCTAAGACAGCAACCATACAACAGAATCTTGAAGCACAACATGCACAAGCTTCAGCAGGACCAAACCAACTTGTTCAAGGCACCTCCCCTAAGACAGCAACCATACAACAGAATATGGAAGCACAACATGCACAAAGTGTAGCAAAAAATTCTCTACCAGGTACATGTACTAGAATGCCGGCAGATATTCACGGTGAGCAAGGAAATGTGTCCAAAAGCAATGTTCCTCACACATCTTTCCCTTTACTACCAGAAACCCTCCAGGCAACGATTATACAAGACAACGTGCACGGAAACACATCTCCGTACATGGTGGGGCAAGCCAATCTAATGTTAGAGCCTACAGAAGCTAGAACCAAGAAGCCCGATCATCAAAATATGCAAGAAATGTTGTCCGCAAACAATTCTAACAGCTTTCAAAGTGCAGCTACAAGTTTGGAGAGGGAAAAGGATGCACACACCAATACGAGACAAACTAACACTCACACACAAGCAAGTGTGGCAACACAACAAACGTTACCCACACTCAACCAACAATCTGCACCAGAGAACTCAGGCAAAACTTCATCTGACTCTGTGACACAACAATCGCAAGAACAAGACTGTACTCAATCTATTCAAGATAATGAAAGTTCAGTGCAAGAGCCCTGTGAGACCGAGAACTCAAACAACCCTCCTGGAAATGTGGTGGTGAAAATCGAACCAGATGATGACTATTGGACCGTTCCCTGTACGACAAGCTCCACTAACAATGACAACGATCATATTTCAGGCGTCCCATCTCTGCCAGTTGTCAAGACTGAAGAAGACGACAGTGTTGAGACTGGTTCCATCTTACCTCTAGATTATTCTGCAAGGAGTTCAGTGGAAGAAGAAAGCATGGTGGAAACTGAAGACAACACAGACTCGGAAGAATTAAGTGAAGAAAGGGTGGATCATGCAAATCCGGAGCGTTCTCAAGCCATGACTGCAACCCCAGTACAACAGGAAATGCCTCAAAGTCTTCTTATGATTCACACGGAGCAACACGATTCCACATCTGCAGCCACACCTTTGACAGGAGGGACGATGTTAACTTCGTCCCAAGATCTAGAGGACGGGCACTTTAGCCATGTCGGGTTTCTGAGTCCTGACTTCTCTTCTTACGTGACTACATTCAGGGAAACTAGAAAGCAGAATTCACAGAAGAGAAAAACAGTCCGAGCTCTTCTGGAGGACTTGAAGAAAGCCAAGCAGCTAAAGTCAGACGGATTGACAGATAAAGACGATCCCATGGGGATAGTGAGTGCCATGAAAGACTGGCGAGAAGGCAGGCGTCCCTCCCAGACCAGTAGAAGAGAGGATGAAGGTTCTTTTGCGCCACCAGGAGGGGAAGTTTTAGCCCAAAGATCTGGGAATGTCCAGGTTCAAGGGCAGGAAGGTCCCTCACCGCAGTTTTACTTGGCATCAGTGAGTAACTGTTTCATTATGCACACTTTAATAGATCCAGTGATATACAAACATGTACTGTACCCTTACTTGTGGTAATGTAGTCATATCAAAAGATATGTGTTTCTGCATGAAAAAAGACTGCACTTACTCATTTGGTAATTGTGCAATCAACAGTAACTTGAAAATCATTTGTTAAGACCTCAATTATAAAAGGTGTAAAAAGATAGATATAGAAACATATCTTTATCTTTGGTAGAGCTAACCTGTGTCACCGCGGTGGCACATTGGCACTGGGTCTTGGCCCAGAGCCCAGAAGACTCGTCCTGTTGACGTTGTACCCTTTACCTGAATTTCCGCCCTTCACTCAGCTGAAAATGAGTACCTAACTTCAGTTAGGGATGTCCCTAGGATGTTGAATGGAGGTCCTGTGTTTGAGGAGAGCACCGTCTCGAACACGTAAAAGAACCCACCACACTTATCGAAAAGAGTAGGGGTCCATCCCGGAGTGAGTGGATCTAATACATGTATATCTGTTCGGATGTACAAACCTATAGCTAAAGTGTGGTGGCAAGAGGTGGTTTACTGAGTATGTAAAACAAAAACAAACAAACAAACAAACAAGCCTCACGATCAAATCTACCTTTTTTCTCCCCAGACTGAATCTGACATGAAACTGCGGGCGCTGAGAGGCGTCGTCCACAAGTGCATGTTCTGTCCGTTCGAGACACGATTAAAGACAAACCTACAGTGCCACCTCCGGGACCATGCAGAGATCAACGTCTACAGGTGGATCTTTTTGTTTTAATTTTAAATATTTTTTTTTTAAATTTCATTTCACAAAATGAACAACACATAATAGAAAACAAGAGAAAAGCAAAGTACAGGAATATAACATAAGCCACGGATCCAAAACAATAAGTAAAGGGACAGAAATGAGCTATAAGTAATATCCATAAAAGTTATGATAACAGTATCATTGGCAAATAAATATAACAAAAGGTGGATCTTTTTTTATAGAACCGGCAGACTAAAGAATTATGGGAGAAGAACTAAGCTATGATAGTATGAGAGAGAGTGAGAGTGTGAGACTAAACAGTATGGATTTTTTGTTATTTACAAAAGGCTGGCTTCATGATATTTGCATACAAACTCAATATCATATCATTGTTTCAACACTTAAAGGCATCTTATTGTACAAATGTGTTTTCTTTAAACCAAAGACAGAACGTTACATCTTTTGAAAACTTGTGAAAATTTGAATAAATAGGGGATATGGATATTTGTGCATAGTGTGTATCTGCATACATATCTTAGGATTAAAACATTGCATCAATACGGTATATTTATATCAATACAGATGCGCCATGTGCAGCTTTTCCGCGGCCGCCAAGCAGACGTTAGACGACCACGTGGCGACACAGCACCACGAGGAGTTACCGTTTATGTGTGGTGTGTGCGGATACAGGACCGGTGTGAAGGAGAACCTCAGCACACACATGTGGGTCGTGCACAAGGCAGGGCAGAGCTTTCAGTGTTCGCTGTGTGAGTACAGCACCAGCTACAAGACTAGACTGGAGACCCACATGATCAACCACCATTTCTAAACCATTTGGCTACCAAGCACCTCGAGAAGATACCGGTAGCGTTTATGTGTGGTGTGTGCGGATACAGGATTGGAATGTAGAAGAACCTGAGCACACAAATGTGGGTCGTGCACAGAGCAAGGGTTTTTAAAATTGCTGACTTGAATACATCACCAGCTGCAAGACTAGACTGGAGACAAAAACAAGCACCATTTCTAAACTCCAGTTATGTTTGATATTAGTTAGATTATCCTGGTAAAGGGCTCTATTTGGAAAATTATCAACCAAAGCAGTGATGAAAATTATGTTAGGGTTTTCAGTGTTCAATAGGTGATTACAGCGCCAGCTGTAAAAGACTAGACCGGAGACCCACACGATTAACCTCCATTTCTAAACTCGTAGATATCTTATCTTATATATTTATTAAGTTAGATGTGATATGAAAAAAATGGAGAACATTCATTCTAATTATGTATAAGATATTTTAAGTTCCTTTCGTGAAAACATGTATCTTGTATATATGGGCATTTTGAACTCAATGTATAAGGTCTAAGTTAAATATAGTTCAGTTAAGGTTGTCCAGGCTTTTGAAACTAGGCCCCTCCATAGCCGTAGCATCAACTTTTTGTTAAGACGCTAGTTTAATTTAGGTTATTAGATTTGTCTTACTGTGGACTTGGGTTTACACCATAGTTATCTGTTACTGCTGACACTCTGTCACAATCCCATTATCTTCTCCAACAGACTGCATTACGTTTATGAAAGTTACGTCTAGGTAATGAGATCCACAGTACAGATGTTACTCATAGCAACTGGATAGATTTTGTGAACAAAATCTTGTAAACAAAATCCAAATCTATCTGTTGAAAAGATCTATTCAGTTGCATGAGTTAACTGTTACATGCCATTGTGTAATAGACTGCACTGTTTTTGTATCGTGTCATGTGGCTGAGATATGATGTCCTGTTGTTATTTATCATTTATTTATTTATTTATTGGTTCGACTGTTGTTCAGCAAGGGCTGCCCAACTACATGTAGCCTGTTGCTATTACAAAGGGCTAGCCCTGTTCTTTATTTTTGTACGATAATTATTTATAATATTGTACATGTACCAGAACTTCTTCTATAGTTGCTCAGAAATTAAACCCTTGGTTGGTGATAAGAGATATACCAGTCTTCTGAAGTTCCGATGGCATTTTTGTGTGCTCGGTATGCATCTGTGTGTCTGCGATCATTGACATCTTAGAATTGACATCAGTGAATAAGACTTTTTTTAAAACAGTCCTACATATTTGTGGAGTGAAAATTCAAGATGACAGTTCACTCAGTCTTGAAATGAGTTAGCAACCCAGGACGAACTAAATCTTCATGAAACCTGGGAAGTTTGATGACAATAATCGACCATCTTGATTAAAAGTCAAAAGAGCTTGGAAAGTTCGATATAACTTTACAACGACACGATGAGGGTAAGCGGGTATCCTGACTTTTAACCTTTGACACCTAAGGAATTTAGTCTCCCGCTGGGATGAGGCTGGCTGACAGCTCGAAATTCCTCGACCCTTTCCCCACACCATCAACGGCGTCTTATTGAAGGTAAGAACACTACTTGTATGATGTTCTTGATAATTCTGTTAGGATACTAACAGTCAGTTTCATCTCTGGGAAGAGAAAGGCGTTATTTGATGAGATGTATAAACGCAGAGGAGGTCTGGAAGACCGTCTAATAATAGAACTCATAATTATGGGTGAAGGTAGCGAACTTGCACGTTTTATGCTTGTCAGGATCTGTTGCTCAAGTCTGAAGTTACAGATAGTATTTAATCTACTACTTATGAAATTCGGGTAACTCAAGACATTATGCATATGCCTCACGGCGATGGATCACTGTCAAATAGCGGTCCATTCAACACATCGATCACTTTTTATATACAAACATGTTCGTGTATATTGATAGAACTTATTATTGGGAAATGTCGCGAATGTTGGCTCGCAACCACGTCACAGAAAACGTTATAATCTTCCATGGCATGCATCTTGTAAATTAGTCACCCTAGTTACTTGTTGTTGTTGCTGTTGTCCTTGTTTAACGTGTATTATATCGCTAGACGTGGCCTCTTGGTGCTGGACTTGGAAAGACGAGCGGATATAAGCCTAATGATTCACCAAACAAAATCTGGGGCTCGTCCAGAAATACAGAGTGATTTACTTTAAACCGGGTCACTAGCTTCCTGAACTCGAGGAAAATGACATCAGCATAACAAGAAGGGGCGTAAAAAAGACTGACAATGAGAATTCTGTGAAATAAATTTTCTTAGGGTGCACTAACAACTCATTTGCATTTTAACTTAGTTCAATGCAGGGGTTTCTCATGACTGGCTATTTCTAATTCTTCTGCCTTAACCATATTTGGATGAAGTTAGGGGACCGCTCATTAATTCTGAGAAACTGTAAGGGAAGTGACTCATGATGATGACTACGGATAAGTAACAATACACCTTTTCTGAGAAAGGTGTGTTTCCGACGGGTCAAATGTTTAAAAGTCTTGGAAAGGAGAATACAGATGCGTCTCTAAATTTTGTAAGGTTCCTTTATCTTTACTTTATTCCTGCATGTGTGAGAACATAGGACCATATAATGTCCTTGGCACGAACGATACGAGACCAAGTTGATTTACCTGTTATCTATATATTTATTGGTTTGGCTGTTTAGCACACACAGCCAAGGCTGCCCAACTAGCCTGTGGCCATTACAAAGGGCCAGTCCTGCTGACAAAGACAAGACAGTACACTGGAATTTTGACATGGGCAGTATAACAAGCTATAACAATATTCTAAAAATTGATTTTAAAAATTGATTTACGAACTGCTAAGGGTCACTTCAATAATCTGTCACTTTCACCTCATGTACACTTTCTCTAGTAGATATACATGTAGTTATATATTGTGAGCAGTAAGGACGTGTCACAAATGTTTTCCACGTTTTATATTTGTCACGTTTTTTTTTAGAATTGTACTTCCATAACCTTTACTCTTTTTTTTTACAGGAATGGATGAATCGGGAAGAAACGGTGCCCAGAGCAATGCCTTCGAGAACGCAGGACAGGGGGCAGATACGTCTTCGCTACCCGACTCATGGGACTACACTAGTCAAGAACTGACGCAACCAGAAGTGACCTTTCAGACGAATGATGCAACCGATGAAACAGCTAATGGACAAAGGGAAGACGTAAAATTGTATCATTGTTCCCAATGTCCCTACACAACAAAACACGCGGGTTTGTTGTCACGTCACGGAAAGAAGCATGAACGGAAAAATAGCAAGAAGAGAAAGGAAGACGTAAAATTGTATCAATGTTCCCAATGTTCTTATGCAACAGAACACCCGGGTATGTTGGCGCGTCACGGGAAAAGGCACGAACGGAAAAATAGCAAGAAGAGAAAGGAAGACGTAAAATTGTACTATTGTTCCCAATGTCCCTATACAACAGAACACGCGGGTTTGTTGACACGTCACGGAAGGAAGCATGAACGGAAAAAGAGCAAGAAGAGAAAAGAAAAAATGCAAAAAGAAGAACAACAAATGACAGAATACCGCTGCTTAGAGTGCGATCATGTAGCAACTCATATAAACAACCTAATTCGGCACCGTCGAGAAATTCACAAGGGGGTCAAACGCGGAGCAGAAGAGAGAATATACCCCTGTGAACAATGTGACTATGCAGCGACGAGACGCGATGTTTTGAGGAAACACATCGTGTCGAAACATACAACCGAAATTACGTCATATAATTGTGAACAATGTACTTTTCGCAGCGCGCACAAAAGTTCGCTATACAAACACATGAAGACTCACACTGGCGAGAGACCGTACAAGTGTCCACACTGTGACGGTAGTTGGAAAACAAACATGGCGCGACAACAACATATCGAAAGGGTCCACATGGGGGTTCTACCGTTTATGTGCGGTGAATGTGGGTACAGGACGGTCCACAAGTCTCATCTGGTTACCCACATGAGGACCCACACTGGTGAAAGACCGTACAAGTGTAGCGAATGTGACTACCGCGCTGCAAAGAAAGGGCATCTCAACATCCACATGGCTAAACATACACAGGGACTGTCATTCGCCTGCGACAAGTGTGACTTCAAGGCCAAATATAACTTCCAACTATCCGCTCACATGAAGACGCACGCTTCGGTGTTGTACCAATGTGAAGTGTGCGATTTCGGGGCTACGAAACAGCAACACTTAGACATGCACTACAAGGCGAAGCACTGCGACGATGAGACGTATGTTTGTAAGATGTGCGAGTTTAAGACGGCGTACGCGTCTTCCTTGAGTCTTCATTTGAAAACTCACAATAAGAAACCGAGTCTGAATAGACGTTACAAGTGTGATCTTTGTGATTATGCTATTGGCCACAAACAGGCTTTGGTTAACCACATTGCCCGACGTCATTATACTAGCCAATAAGGGCCTATTTTAGCTATATTATCTATATACATGTATAGTTTTTACCTATTGTCTCCATATATGATAAAAATGATAACAATACTAATGTAAACTTAGATTTTGTTGTAATTTTATTCTAACAGCTATTATATTCCATACTAACTTGTAGCGTTGTAGCACATATTATCATACGGTTATATATATTTGTTATTATTAGCTACCTATGAAGAGTGATAGCTATGACCACACTTGCTATCAATGTTATAAAGGTGTGATCTTAAAGGCTTACCGAGAATTCACAATCTTGACTGTGTTTCTTTCTTAGCTTCCTATTGCAATTGTATGTGGAAAGTTTCATTCGTGCGATTTTAAAACATAAATTGTACTACAGTAGATAGATAAGTTATGAGTTATCGATGAATATTTTGATCTTAAACGTTTGAAAATGTTTTGTTCAAAGACAAAACAATACCTTTGTTTGATACGTCTTTATGTAAATGTAATGTTTAAACATCATTAGAAATTCTAACGTTTTCAATCGACCATATTTGATATTCAGTAAAATAGATTAGTCAACGAACGTATTGTGTACGGATTATAGCTAATTGATACCTTTTTAATGAGATATACTAATCCTGAGATAAGATAATGTTTTTATATAAATATCATATTTTTTTGAATATGCTTCCATAAACTAATGTTCGTTCTTACTTACTTACAGAAATGTTAGTTGCTCCTTTATAGAAATACATATGTTTTGCTATTGACTGTCTCATCCAGCAGTACAAACGGAACATGTACTATACTATTTTTACATAATAAAATCTGGAAGCCTCTCATAAGTTACAAGTTTGTTGATTTAACAGGATTAATCAACAATACATCATAGAACACATATTGCATGCACCATGCTATTATTGATAAATACCTTACATTCACAGTATTGGCAGCGGTTAGTCAATTGTTTCTATAGTTCTTTCTAGCAGAAGTGTAAGATGCGCCTGTACAATTTATCTGACAGTTATTACCTTCGCCGAGAAAGTTATATCATATTCATATATAGTATTGTTAGAAGTTAGAAAGTCACAAACAGTTGTAGCATTACTGACGCTATCATAGCTAAATTGTAGAATTCTATACGAGCAGAATGCAACACATTTGTTGGCACACGTCCTAAAACATTATTAAGTCTATTGCTTGTAGGCTAATTGCAGGTGCATGTAACACGAAAGGACGGACAGAGAATTTGTAACAATATAGCATGCAATGTGACTATTGTAGTCTAAATACTAACACTAAATTCTAACTTATTTGGGTTTTACCTCTTTTTCCGAGGCTGTGGAAGACGAATGATCACACTTTTTCTGCAATGTGTGGGTTTTGTGATGTTAAGAGGAAAGTAGTTTTCTTTTCGTCTGTAAACATGGAGAAATCTGGATGGAATTTGGTGGCCTCTTTAAACAGTGCCTTTCTTTCATGATCGTATAAGGGGCAATTTGAAATAAAATGTGTTAACGCTGGTATTCCAAGCCGCTGGCTTCTGCAAAAGGTAGTACTTTCAGTCAAAAAGATAGATGTAGTAGAACAACTGTGACGCCATCTTTCTTGGCCATTTTCTTTATCTAAGGGCCCGGCCACATACATCGTGCGATCGTCCTACCATCGGGAACTGAGAGCACTCTCGGGATACTCATGTATGTACCCTGCAAATTTCAGCTGTCTTGTTAAGGAAAAGGCTATCTTAGATACATCTCGGTGGTTTGGTTTGTCACAGCCTGCCTGGAAATTCTACGGCATCAAAATCGAACGACGGCCTACGACGACGAATGTGACCGCACCGTAAGCCGTGAATGTTTCCGTGTCTAGAAACACCTTAATCTATGATTTATCCCTTTTCACTTTAGTCTCTGTATCTTCCTCTTCTTGCATTTTCATGTGCTTGTTAAGCAGCCGTCTGTCTAAGACAGGGTAGTCATGTAGACTGCAATGGTACGGCTTTAATTCTGTGTGTTTCCGCGTCTTGGAACTCTTTATTCTAAGACTTCTCTCTTTTCACTCTAACCACCGGTACAGTAGCAGTCTCTGTATCTTTCTCTTCGTGCGTTTTCATGTGTTTGTTCAGCAGCCTTCTGTCCGAGATAGAGTAGTCACACAGGCTACAGTGGTATGGTTTCATTCCCGTGTGTTTCCGCATGTGCTTCACCAGATTCCCTCTATCAGCCGTCCGGTACCCGCAATCCTCACACATCAGGGGTTTCTCTCCCGTGTGGATCGACATGTGGCGGTCTACACATCTTTTGTGGGCGGTGGTGAAGTCGCACTGCGGACAGCCGTAAGGTTTCTCCCCGGTGTGGGTTCTCATATGTTTCAGCATGCGGCTCTTCTGAGCGGTCTTGTACCCGCATTCTCCACAGAGGTAAGGGAAGAAACCGGTGTGCTTAGACAAATGTAGTCGCAAACATTCTTTCCGTACTGATGCGTAGTCGCAGTGGGGGCATTGAAACCGCTTATATCCGCGGTGTATGTCCATGTGCGTGCCGAGGGTAGAGCTGTGTGCGAATGACCAGTCACATACGGGACATTTGTAGGGTCTCTCACCAGTGTGCGTGCGCACGTGCACGTTGATGTCGTACATACGCTTGGAGGTGTACTCGCAGAATGGGCACTGTTTCATGGGCTTCTGTACCTGCCAAGAAAGATTCAAACATGACTTATTTCTTTATCATGAAAGGGTAGCTCTGCCTTGTATATTTCAGTTAGGCCACAGAGAAGAAATCTGTCTCTGGTGTTGAACACCATCCATACACAGACAAAAATACATGACATTGGTACTGAACACCATCCACACCCAGTTGAACATATCTGCTCTTGGTACTGAACACCATCCACACACACACACACACACAAACACACACACACACACACACACACACACACACACACACACACACACACACACACACACACACACACACACACACAATCAGACCTGTCCTTGGTGCCTAACGCCCATCATCCGCATAAAGTTAAGCATATCTGTCCTTGGTGCTGAACACCCTAAACACACAGACACAGAAACAAACGCACACACTCACGCATACACACACAGACTCACACATAAAATACAAACACATACAATCAGTCCTGTCCTATTTGGTACGCCGTGTTCCTTACCTTAACCACCTTCCTGCGGCGGCGGTGTTTGATCACAGGTTTCACACCTGTATGCCTGACCAGGTGCCGGACTAGGTGCGGTTTCCGGCCCGCTGCGTAGTCGCAGTGCGGGCACTGGTACGGTCTCTCGCCGCTGTGGGTCAGCAGGTGTTGCCGGAGGTTGTGCTGCCGGTCGGACCGGTACGGACACTTCGGACACGAGAACGGTCTGTCCTCCGCTGAACGGACTTCTTTCTCTGTTTTCACCTGACGATAAAGTGTAATAATCGTAATTTGCGTTTGACCGATGCTATAGAGAGAATGTTCCTGTAAAAAGATCTTTCTTGCACGTTCGGTACGTACATTTAGGACATGAGAATTGAACGGCATGTCCTCCGCAGAACGGTTATCTTTCTCTGTTTTCACCTAACGGTAAAGTGTAATATTCGAAATTTTACCGAGACAAAATTCTTGTCAATATGCCCTTTTCTGCACTTTTCGTACGTACACTTCGGCCATGAGAATGGCCTGTCCTCGCAGAACGGTCATCTTTCTTTGTTTTCAGCTAACGGTTAAGTGTAATATTCGTAATTTTACCGAGACAAAATTCCTGTCAATATGCCCTTTTCTGCACTTTTGGTGGGTACACTTCGGACATAAGAATGGCCTGTCCTTCGCAGAACGGTCATCTTTCTTTGTTTTCACCTAACGGTAAAGTGTAATATTCGTAATTTTACCGAGACAAAATTCCTGTCAATATGCCCTTTTCTGCACTTTTCGTACGTACACTTCGGACACGAGAACGGCCTGTACTCCGCAGAACGGACTTCTTTCTCTGTTTTCACCTAACGGTAAATTGGTTTGCTTTTTAGCACCATTGTCTTCATACTATAAACATATATACAAAGTTATTGAGATATTTACACTGATATTCCGGCCTCCTGTATGCCTCAAAAACGTGGCCTTGGCGTTTTTAACAACTTAGCGCTCGTTCTCATCTAAATGTACACATTTTGTAACTTCCGTTACCGTTTGAAGTAAGACGTTTCTGACATTAAGATATGTCCCATATAAGGTGTCGTTTTTCAAAGCCAGAAAAGTTTTAAGTCGTCATAAAAACGACAGTTTGGCACCTCTTAATGCCTTATTTCAAACGGTAACGGAAGTTACAAAATGCGTAAATTAAATGAAAACGAGCGTTAGAAGAAAACATGTTTCTCTGTTTTCATTCAACGGTAAGGTGGATCCTGTGATTTTCTTTTCAGCACCGTTTTTGAAATATGATTCACAAATATACGATGTTATGGAGATATTTGCATTAACATTAACATGCGTCTTACAAGTTGACTTGGATGAAAAAAGGATTTAACTGTTATTTTCTTTACCAATGTCTTGTCAAGAACAGTACATGTTATACAAAACGAAAACGCAAACATGATTTACATTGACGAAAAGATGCAGTAAGTGGTTTTGACAAATTGCAAATTAGAGAATATAACAGAATCATCTGCACTGATAACCCTCATATATTCTGTTTTCTTGCTTTGTTGGCCCGTTATACAATGGTATATTTTATGTAGTGATGACAGACCCTGTCCTTGGTGCTGAACACTATCTCCACCCCTCCCCACCGTCGGTCTGTCTACGAGCGCAAACAACAAGCAAAAGCTCATAAATTCATACACGTACCTTTCGCTTGTCCATAGTAATGATGGGATGAACGTTGATCAAAGTAAACAAATCTCAGATAAATATTTATCCAGAAATATAAACAAAGACCGATGGATTAAATGAAGGCTCCCGGTGACAGGCGGTGTTAAAGGTCACCAATGACGTCAAAACCTGATGTTCCACATTGTCGAAATATGTACGCTTATACAGTGAATAACAGTTCACGACTCTTTCCCTCTCGTGTGGGGACCTTTGTGCCTTATTTTCGGATATAAGTCTATCTCTGATGACTATTTTGGCAATTGAAAGTTCGTATTATCCTTTATACGGCGCTCCAATATTACACATAGACACTAGAAATATACGCGTATTGCGACATTATATGCATCAAAATTTATATATTCCGTGAACTCTAACCCTTGACCTCTAGCCCTGACGGTTTTAATAATTTCACAATTGTCGCCACGAACCCTTTGCGTGTTGGCTGGCTCTGTACCCTCCCCACATATAACCCCAGCTGAAGAGCGAGGTAAGGTTGTCTGGTGAGGTGTATCTAGCAGTATCTTATGTTGAAGAATATCGATCGGAAACTAGGCGTTTTAGCATGTCCATGTCATATATATAGGTGTCATGTATATTCATGTATAACCTCCTTGGTATATCCTTTGTGCATATGGTTTGTATGTTGCGGACTAATTACTATCCATTGTTCATTGCCATAATATGAGCGAGGTATGGTGTCAGCTGGTGAGGTATATCTAGCAGTTGATTCTTATGTTGAAGAATGTCGATCAGAAACTTGGTGTTTTAACATATCCATGTAATATATATAGATAGCATGTATTTTATCCTTTGTTCAAATGGTTTGTATGTTGCGGACTAATTACTATCTATTATTCATTGCCATAATTGTATGGTTGTCTGGTGCTGTATAACAACAGTTGATAGTATCTTATGTTGAAGAATGTCGAGCAGAAACCTGGCGTTTAACATGTATATCCTTTGTGCATATGATTTGTTGGTTGTGGAGTACACAACGCCCAGACTAATTACTATCCATTATTCATTTCCATAGAATGAGCGAGGTAAGGTTGTCTGGTGAGGTATATCTGGCAGTCGATAGTATCTTATGTTGAAAAATATCGATCAGCCATCGGAAATTTATATATATTGTACGTAAAAGAAACCGCATAGATAACCTTGTGATGATGTGCACCTTCTGTAGAAAACACTGTGTAATTCATAATGGCCTGGGAGGAGATGACTAAACATGATCGTAGAGTGGAACTTGTTGCCACCAAGTACCGTAGAATCATGCTCATTAGACAGCTTTAAACAATGCATGCAGTTGAATATGCGAAGGTTAGACGTGACAGGTCGTTCGGTGTAATATAGCCAGCTGCTGCCTCGCCGCGTGCCTGCGAAGCTGATGTGTTACGCCAGATACAGATGATGCGATGTGTTTGTGGCCATTGTGTGGCTGACTTTCCCACGAAAAATAATCTTGGTACCATCATGGTGTTGGCGCTGTCATTCCCGCCAGTCAGGCCGTATGTTGCTTTTCTATTTGTTTTCGTTTTCCACCATGGACTTGGCTTTTGAAAATAAATTCTTTGAACTGGCCCTAGTCATTCAGAATCCCAGTTGTATTTAACGAGACGAAAACACAACAGTATTGTCAGTATAGAATGACCAAGAAACTAAGGCCTGTCACCATCTATGCCATACATTTTCCCAAATTCATTTATTCATCATGTTTATTAATTATTCATCTCATATCTGTTGTAGATATTCATCGAAATAAAATAACACTGATACTTCGTGCCCAGTAATTGGCATGAATGGGATCCTGGTAGCTGTTATGGTATCATGAATATGTTGGGCCATACATATTAATGATGCGACGCCGATTGCAGTAATCTTAAGAATGTTGGGATATTTTTTGTCAATTTTCCATTGAACTTTGGGTTATTTTTCCTATTGATTGCTCCTAAGAACGTGGGGTTTTTTTTCCGTTCACTGAAAACTAGGATTATTTCTAATGGACAGTGGGTTCTAGGCTAAGTTGAAATCCTGTCATTTCTTAAACTGTTGGTGTTTATTATGTTATTCGGTTTGCATGTTGCGTTTTTTTGTCTAACTTGACCTGTCCTTGGTGCTGATTTCCATCTTCTTTTTTCTAAATCATGTTTCCTCTCCTCCAGATGGCAGATATGCCCGATGGATCGCTTCTTCTTCCTTCGACTACCACACAAGACGAGGATAAGGAGCCGAGCGAAAACGATGGATCACCAGCGCCCCCTCGCTACGTCTGCTCGCAGTGCAGCTACCGAACGAATTGGCCCAGCGGACTCCAGATGCACGTCAGGCGGGCGCACTCGGCGTACCGGCCGTACAAGTGTCCGCACTGCGAGTACACCGGGGCCGCTAAGTCTGACGTAGACATACACATGGTCAGGCACACCGGGGAGTTACCGTTCATGTGTGGGGAGTGCGGGTTCCGAACAGGGCACAAGTCGACTCTGGTGGTGCACATGCGGATCCATACAGGGGCGAAGCCGTACAAGTGTTCTCAGTGCGACTACAGCACTAGGCACAAGCGGTGCCTGAAGTCACACACGAGACACGCTCACACCGGTGAGAAACCGCACAAGTGCCCCGATTGCGACTACCGCTCCGTTCAAAAACCCAACCTGCTACGTCACATGCGCTGTAAACACACCGGTGAGAAACCTTTCAAATGCCAGCTGTGTAACTACACCGCGTCTACCAAGCAGAACTTAGACTTCCACGCTGCGAAGCATACTGGCATCACACCGTACGTGTGCGAGGAGTGTGGCTACAAAACTGCTGTGCGAGCCCACCTGGACATTCACACCGTGAGGCGTCACACCGGTGAGAGACCCTTCGCCTGTCCCCACTGTGACTACCGCGGAGCATTGAAAGCGGATGTAGACAGACACATGGTTCGCCACACTGACGTGAAGTCCTACCAGTGTGAACTGTGCGGGTCCAAGACGGCTCACAAGTCTTCTTATATCAGACATATGAGGCTAAAACACGCAAAAGAAGCTAACTGATTATAACCTTTAACCTCCATGGTTTACCACATGATTCTGTAAAGATAGAACTACTGCAGCCTTCAAAGTGTTGATAAATTAATAGATCTACTGTATTTTCTGTTGTAGGATTCGGTTTAGCGAATATTATGGTATAAATATGGAACGTTTCCAGTCAGCTCTTATTAGCTTATTGATTCATTTATTGATATTTATGGTAAAATATGATAAAGTGTTCGGGATTTTTACAGCACGAGAAAAATGCTGCCAACATCGAAAACTTGTGGACGTCGTCATTTATGTTTAGTTACAAAGCGTTTGTGGAATGTTGCTTTAAAACATTCTGGTCCAAAAATGTGCTTTATATTCGACACAGTTATGGTTAGTGCTAAATAAATGAATGGGTGGATGACATTTACTGTACGTCTATGCCTTAAATGGCTCGATGCAGGTCGTCTATCGTATGACTTTACAAAATATGACAAACACTATATAACAAACATTCAAAAAGACCAATCCCCAAACTGTACAGGCATCATGGGAATGGACGATCTCAGCGCCAGAAGGACTCTATGTTAGACTCATATTTTACAGCTTCAACACCGAGGACGGTTATGACTTTTTGACCATCTACGACGGCGAGAGTGATGATAACTATGCAGAGTTGCGGAGGTAATTTCTTTTAGCTGAAAGATTTTCGTACAGAGTAGATTCGGTAATACAGTGAGTGATTCATAGCGTACAACTTGTCAACCTCAGAGTTCAAAACCTACATATATCCTTGGTTACATAAGAGCCAAGAGAAATCTATTTTGATTTCCAGGTTAACAGGTGATCATGAGTTGTCAGTCGACCCCATGCTCATCAACATTGAATCTAGCAAGGTGGTCCTTAAGTTTACATCTGACGAAACTGTCACGGCTCAAGGGTTCCAGTTCTCGTATTCAGAATGCGGCGGTTTCCTGACGGCTCCTCCTGAAGGTACTGTGTCATCATCGCACTATCCCAATCTCTACGAAAACAATGCGAACTGTGAGTGGACGATCATCGCGCCAGAAGGAACCGCCATTAGTCTCATGTTTGACAGTTTCAACACCGAGGACGGTGATGACTTTTTGACCATCTACGACGGAGAGAGTGATGATTCTGAACAGTACTCGTCTCGGAGGTAAATGATTTTCGTACAGAGTATCTAATAGGATCTAAGGTTAGAGGCTACAAGTTCACTCAGAACATCCGGGCAACAATGTACATCGAGGTCATTGACATTTATGACGAGACGCACTTGTGTGGGCTATCCCATTACATTCTGTCAGAGGGGGGAAGTTATTTTTTTTAAATGGCTAGGAAGAACCATGATAGTGTGCGAGTGAGAATCTGAAATTAGCACAAAGCTACATTCTTAAAATATAGCCAAAATGGATCTAAGGACGATATGATGAGCCTTGAAAATACAGCTTCCTGTATTTTTCAGATCAAGTTTGATATTTTGAAATGGAGCGACCGTTATGTTGGCAGTTGTTTTAAAAATATAAATATAGGATGAGAAGTACGTGACGAGGTCAGTTCGTGACCTTATTTCAAGGCTAACGACTTGGACCCACAAAACTAGGCTGTGTCAACATCGACGGACAAAGTGTTCTTGTTACAACGCTGCTTGGAGCTGCTACAAAAACAGCGGAGAAGTTTCTAGCTATAGTCTTTTGCGTTGTATCAAGGGGTGTTCCATCGTCAAGTTCACTATCTCGAGTTCGACGCACCAAGTGCACGGTACGTGTCTTCTATTTAGCATATATATATATATATATATATAAGTACACTAACGTTGAATGTTTGTCTCATACTTTCTTATTGTCTGTATTGAACGGTCCCTCTGCTTTTCACTGTTTCATCTTTAAATCTATGCCTCGACTGTACATTAATGATGAACCATATTATGCACCTCAAGGGGTCGTGGCAACATTGCTCTGTGAAGCAATTAGTACACAGTTTATTTGTTTAAGCAGAATGTCATTGATTTATCATTCCTGGTTGTTTCGAATTCGTATGTCAGAGCGTTTTGACATTGAGTTCGAATAGGACAGCCAAAGTGTGTATTACAGAACATAAACGTTACAGCTTCAGTCGCAATATCGTGCTACACCCAGTCCACATTTTGTCGAGAGTCAACTTTCTTTCCCACGAACATGATCATGTCTCTTTCGGTTGTGTGTCATCTATTCTAGGAAAATTTTATAAACGTATATCATTCAAACCAAATATAAGATCCCCGTAGGGCATAATATCCTGCAGCTGTCTTGATATAAATGAAAGTTATGGTATTACGGACGTCGAATGTTGTAATATGTATCTTGTCTAGAGACAGTTGCGATCATCGTCCGCCCCTTGACACTCCCGATGTGTGATACATGTCCGATATGTTGCAACTTGCGGGACGGCAGTCTGCCTGCAATGGGATGGGCGATCGTGATACTATGTTCGAATAAGTGAAAGGATTGAAAGTTTAAAAAAAGGACGGTAGCAAGTACAAAAGAATAATACAACACCCAACACTTGTCGGTGCAATGGCCAAGTGGGTAGAGTGTTCGCCTTGCATACGGTAGGTCGTGAGTTCGAACCCCGGCCGGGTCATACCAAAGACTCTAAAAATGGTACATACTGCTTTCTCTGCTTAGCACTCAGTATTTGGGAAAGAGTATGGTAGTTAAACACACACCACTATCAGTGGACTAGCCCCCTGCTGTAGTGACTTGCACAAAGTTGTGTGGCCCAAGGGCTGTGGAACCGGAGATGGGCGCCGCCTTATGCACCTTCGGTGCGGGAAGGACTTTACTTTTTTTAACAACACTTTTCACTGACATTTCGGCTAATTTCAGCTGCCTTTATAATTATATACACCAGGGTGTAAAGAACTCTGCGACTCTGTGTCGCATGGTAGTGTTGCCACAAGAAGATATGCGGTTCCAACCGTGACAGTCTATATTCCAAGTTTTCGACTCGACCGAAAGTTCATCTGTGACGGTAATTGAAATATAAAGATTATATTCCTAGCACAACACTATCATAGTCATCTATTGATATTTTGTATTGCAACATCAAAAACAACACATAGTGATGCCACACTTAAGGCTTTACTATGTGCATGGAAGTAGCGTTTAAAATCCCCAGTTTTTTTTTTTTTTTTAGGCTACACCAAGTAATTTTTATGGATGACGTCCTTTGGAGACCCTAAATCTAATGCGAGAGCGCGAAAAAAACACAAGAAGAGCCGAAAAAAACAAGATGCCTAGATTAGAAATATAATAGTCGACGACACATATTAGGACACAAACTGAATGAGAGAACACAGTGTAACAACTAGCAATTCTTTTATTCATCATGAAAACAGCAATAGTTTGAGTGAATCAGTTGAAGTTGAACAGCAGTTGTTGTCCTGTCCTGGTTCTTTCCATATCCCATTGATTTGTGGCACTGTCATAACTCTTTGGTCATAGTTACAGGAAGCGTAATTTTTTTTTCTGGGAACAGACCAAAATCAATGCGCGCGCGGACGTCATCCATAGAAATTACTTGGTGTAGCCTTATATATGACTGGAATGCTTGTTTCTTCACTTGCTCCAGTAAGCCGGTGGGAGGATGGTGCTGGAGGGCCTGGCCGAGCCGGACCTGCCGCTGTTCTCAGTGGCGGACTACGTGGTGTTCTCTCTCATGATCTGCGTCTCCGCCGGGATCGGCATCTACTACGCCTTCTCGGGAGGCGGCCAGAAAACAACAAAAGTTCGTGCGTTCGTTCCTTGGTTCGTTAGTATAAAGAATGGTTTTATTGGTCAGAAATTACCCGAAACGGCAGCCTTTCTGGCGCTGAATTGATGCAGGGTTTACAGGTTTCACATATAATACACAACATATACATATCTTATCCACACTTGCACTTTTGTGGAACTGTCGCAAGGGTCTGGGCGGCTGCCATTCGGCGCCACCAGGTGACCTCAATACGACCTTTCCCAACCGAAGTCAGGTGTAGTATAGTAGCAAACAAACTCTTTGCATCTTTATGCAGAAAGGAACAATACATACAGACTCCCGGACTTTAAGCCTTTTTCAGTACGCCTGATCCTATATGTTGAACATTTGACTTTATAAACACGTGACCCCAGTAGTAGGTCAAAGGTTCCTGGAAGTCTGTACCTCTCCCTTCTCGGCGTGTTTGTTTGCTTGTTTAGTGCTTGTTGCATCAACATCGAAAGTAACCAAAGTATCTACATGTACATTAAACTTGGTAATTTGTGGCAGTTGACAAGGAATTTTGATAAAAACTGCCACGAATATACATATTCTCATATATTCTTATCTCTTCAGCACTTTTAACTGACAGAAAGTCTGACGTAAGTAAGTTAGTAAAAGTGCTACTTTGTTGTATTATCTTCAGGAATGGGGTCGTGTGGGGCAACGGCAGAGCGTTCGGCTCAGAACCAAGAGGTCCCGAGTTCGAATCCTGTCATTTCACCGATCTTGTGCCCTTGCGAAAGGCTCTTGATATTACACGACTTTTCTCACTCCACCCAGGCTCTTTACACGACTTTCCTCACTCCACCCAGGTGTGAATGGGTACCTGACTTCGGTTGGAGAAGGTCGTATTGAGGTCACCTGGTGGCGCCGAATGGCAGCCGCCCAGACCCTTGCGACAATTCCACATAATGCAAGTGGATAAGATATGTATATGTTGTGTATCATGTGAAACCTGTAAACCCTGCATCAATTCAGCGCTAGAAAGGCTGCCATTGCGGGTTATTTCTGACCAATAGAAAACATTTATTTATTTTATTTAGGAGTTCCTGCTGGCGGACCGGCAGATGCACGTGATTCCCGTGGCCATGTCTCTCATGGCGTCCTTCATGTCGGCCATCACGGTTCTGGGGACTCCGGCGGAGGTCTACACACACGGCACCATGTTCTGGATGTTCTGGGTCACCTATATTTTCATGATCGTGATCTCCGCACATCTCTACATGCCTGTGTTCTTCAACCTGGGCGTCACAAGTGCCTACGAGGTACGCAAATAGGTTTTGACATATCATAACAATGGAAAGCTAGAGTTGCATTTTTCTATGAATTAAATTGCGTTCTAAGTGAGCACTAAATTTAGTAAGACCTAGATATGATCTAAAACCTATGCCTGTGATTTCGGGAAAAATATGTAGAGTTCCAACAAGGCACGTACACAACCTTCTTTCAGAGATCTATATAACGTTCTGGTTTTTAATTTTCTGGAGATAAGGGGGAAATATTCTGAACACTTTCTCATGAGGCTTTTTGCATATTTGCTCATTTTTTGACAATTTCATAACAATAACTCCATTTTTCTGTGTTTAAAGGCCTACTTTGAAATCTCAGCAAAATGCACCATGTTGGATATGTCCTACATTTTAAGCAGTTACTGGATTTATAGTAAAGTTGTGTATGCTCAGTGAAACAACGTGCTCCCCCTTGTCGTATGTATCTAGATCTATTTCTGTCCTAACATGTATGATCGGGTCGATGATTCGATATGTCCTTCAAATCTTAAGTGACCAGAGATGTAGGTAATGTGCAGAATATTTTTCTAGGTCTTCAAAGAGAGTCATGATCCGGGAAACCGTCCTTGACTATGATTTAAAGTGTAAACTGTGACCTTAGTAGTTCAAAGGTTAGACCTTTCTGTGTAAATGTGGCACATGCCGTACATATCGTACGTACGTGGGGGCACCCATGGTGGGCAGGTATTTCACTCCCTGTATTTTTAAGACTAAAGTGCGCATGCGCATGAAGTGTCGTTACGCATGGGTAGCTTTTCGTTATACTTTCAACGCCAAGGTCTGCCTTTGGAATGGACTATTATATAGGGGTGTAATCGTGAAAATGGGGAATGGGAAGATGAGGGAAGGAAGAAAGACATAATGAAGGAATATGGAAGTAAAGAGTGAAAAGGAAGACAACGAGAGAAAAAGGAAACAAGCCAATTACGACAGAGACTGCAATAGAGAGAATGAAATAGAGAAAAAAAGATAGTCCGAAGAGTGAGAGAATGGGAGCAATGGAATAAGAAAGATTGGTAAATGCATTGCATGTACATGTAAAGCACCCTTTCATCTGAGGTCATCATAAAAACGACAAGTTCAGGGCCAGCAGTCGTTGACATGTACAGCGTGATCCCAGAACCATAAATCTAATGCGACAGAGCTATGTCATTTCTCTTGGCTTAAACCATGAAGTGATTTTTATTATACAGCAAGGTCAAACGCCACAGCGGTCATGACCTCCATGCTATGGTTATTTCTGGGATAGAGGCAAACATATTGCCGTCTTCTCCTTGACAAAATGTCAAATCTATTTCCGTGAAACGGTAGCGACCAACATGAGCTCGAGCGAGTACATTGTATTCGGGTTGATCAATATTTATACTTATAAAAAAAACAATAGGAGAAAGTGACTCTCCCAGATAATTTTGGAACATACCGTTGGTCTTCATCATGTTATCTACGAAATAAACATTGATGCTGATATGATAGTTATCTGGAAATGCTGTATAGTGTTCACGACCGATGGCATGACAATTCATCTGTAACAGTTTCCTATAAACAGATCAGATGAACACCCAAGATCACGATGCACACTCCTTTATTCCAGTGCCGGTCAACACAACCACTTCTCAGAACACCTCAGTACCATCTCAGTACCCCCGGTCATTGACCCCGGACCTCTCCCCGTTCTGGGCCCTACCATTATCTAGAGTCGGGGGTGAAACATATCATAACATCATCACACAGATTATATAGACCTTTCTCACGCGGCGGCCATGATAGAATGAAAACGAGGCCCTTGTGGCAAACATTAGACCGATCCTAACTGTCAATCACAATTACCAGTTTAGCCAATGATTACCTGATAATTAGAGAATCGACCAATGAGGAAGTGGCTGCATGACCGTCAAATATTTGCATTTCTTTGTTTTTATTTTGCATTTCTACGCTCTGACAGAGGAGGGCGGAGACTATGGGATCGGTCAACGAAGCTCTAAATTGCTGCATCTTTTTTGTACATTACATTAGTTGTAATAATGATACTTGGATATCATATTTTAAAACTTAATGTGATTTAGGAGGAAAACTAAATCTGTACATTATTTTGCTTCTTTGCCTCATTGGCCTCGTCTTCATTCTATCATGTCCGCCGCGTGAGAAAGGTGTATTGTTGGAAAACAATGAAAAATTTCCCTTTAGTTATCAAATGTTAAACAGACGGCTGTAAACTTTGTCCGTCAAGAAAGTTGCCATTAGGATAACGCTGATATCAAAAGATTTATCAAGTATATCATTATATAGTCGCTATTTTCATTTCTAATTCATGTGCCGCCTCCAGTACCTTGAGAGACGGTTTTCTGTGGTAGTCCGAAGACTCGGTTGTGCCACATTTATTCTGCAAATGGTAAGTTCCTCTCTCAGTCTAGGTTAAGTAGAAGACGAAGTACATTTTATTGTAGACTGTCCTTTGTATACATGTATGGTAGCGACAAAATAATTGTTTTCAGTTATGTGTTAAGTAAATTCCCCTACTTCAGATACCTAAATAGTAGAGAGAAATTCATATTTCTTACAGTCTTCGATAGACCAACTCTGATCAATAATACAGCCTCCTAGATTTATACAATTACGAGAAAACGAGAGGAAGTCGAAAGTACTAGAGTAAGCTAGATGTTTATATACTCATGAATATGTATATAGTTTTTAACATGTGACCTTTGCTTAGCCCAGTGGGGCAAACATGTACAATAAAGGTCTTCACTCATTAATCAAATTCCTGTGATGCATATCCATGTCGCTAAAAGATACTTTTGTAGGTTTGAATATGTAAATAATGTGGGTTTTTCTTACATTCTAGACGATATACATGGGGATCTGTCTCTACGCCCCTGCACTGGCTCTGGAAGAAGGTAAGTGGATGGGGATAAAGAATTAGGCCTAAATAAAGGACACTATGAGTGGAAGGAATAATTATAGATAAATGAGGAAAGGAGAGAGAGAGAAAGGGATGGAAAGAGGAGAGAGATATTGTGTGAAATTTCAAAACTGTCCTTTATATTTTCTCAGTGACTGGCGTGAACTTATGGGGAGCCGTCTTGACCCTTGGCATTGTGTGCACCTTCTACACTACAATAGTAAGTATAGACGTGCAACTTATTGCTATTTAGAGTACATGATAAAAACATGATATTCATAATTTTAGATGGTTATTTGGAAGATCATCAATTCTGGTATACGTATCTATGTGTTCCTGCAATATAGTCAAAACGTTCCATTTCTTTCCATTGCCATGTATAGCGATTTACACTCAACTGTCCTTCTTCTACGCCAAAAATAGTTACTCAAGCAACTGGATAAAATTTTGAAACAGTCAGACGTTTCAGACAGCATCCGCTGTCAGTGACTGAGCTGTCTGAAACATCTGACTGTTTCAAAATTTTATCCAGTTGCTTGAGTAACTACTTTAGGCGTATCTTACTACCTGGATGTCTAACCTTCATCAACGTGTCCTTCTACTGTAGGGCGGTATGAAGGCGGTGATGTGGACCGACACGTTCCAGGTGTGTGTGATGTGTATGGGTTTCCTGGCTGTGATAATCCAGGGGAGCATCAACGCAGGCGGCTTCGGGGAGGTCTGGAGCAGAAACCTGGAGGGAGAGAGGCTGACTTTCTTCGTGTGAGTTCAGGAGGTATTGCCGGTGTCATAGGAACATCTGATCTGACTCTGACACCTTTACCAAGGAGAACACTACAGTCAATTTTAAAGAAACATATGCTATGAGACGTTAATGAAGGTTGGACATCCAGGTAGTAAGATACGCCAAAAATAGTTACTCAAGTAACTGGATAAAATTTTGAAACAGTCAGACGCTGTCTTTCGTCAGTGACTGATGTGACATATGCTATGAGAATTCGAAGTGATTTTCTCCAACATGCCAATTTGACACCTTTCCAAGGAGAGTGCTGCAGTCTGTGAAGCACTTCGACAGAACAACATTCGCTAGTTGGGCAACCATGGTTGTTCATGTTACAACGTCTACATGCCGAACCAACAAATAGATAGATAAACATATCATATGATTAAATAAGGTAGTGGTCGCGTATAGAAGGATGATATTCCCCATCTGTAGTTTCCAAATGTCGTGGCGGAAAAGATATTGATACAAAGGAGGAAATTCCAATGCAACAGAAACCGCGATAACTCCTATCATATCTAAAAGACAACAACTCCTTACATACCAACGTTAAAAGGTGTCTAGCTATTGTTGACAGTTGTTTTTGCCACTGATTATTGATAAGTACAAACACTTTACCAGCCATGCTGATCGGAGTCCCACGTGTTCACAGTGCGTTCTTGGACAGCCGGGAAAAGGTAATCATGACACACAGGAAATCTTACATGTTTAAATTTTCTACCCCAAAGATTCAACCCTGACCCGAGGATACGTCACAGTACGTGGAGCGTTCTGATTGGTGGAGGGTTCATGTGGACCGCGGTGTTTGGGGTGAACCAGGCGCAGGTCCAGCGCTACCTCAGCTGTAAGAACCTCCGCAAGGCACAAACGTAAGGACGATATGTTTTCGATGTCTAGAAATGTTAGAATTACGGTTTACATAGCTCACATGCATCATAGAAATAATAGCAGATTTCTGAAACGTGGGTCTTTTCGAAATGGTTTGTTTTTTCTCTGAATACAATTAAATGTTTCATCCTAAATTATCTACTAATATCCCATGAACATACATTTCAAAGTGATGTTGATTCAGTCTTTTTAATGCACGTGGGCAAATAAAACATTTTGACATCATTAGCGGCATTGTGTGGCGCAATCGGTAGGGTGTTTCGCCCAGAACCGAGAGGTCCCGGGTTCGAAACCGCGATATGCCCCGATGCTGTGCCCTTGTTATATTAGGAAAGGCACTTTACACGAATTTCCTCCCTCAACCCAGGTGTAAATGGGTACCTGATTTTGGTTGGGGAAGGTCATATTGAGGTCACCTGCTGGCACTGAATGGCAGCAGCCACCCTTGCAACAGTTCCACAAAGTGTGGAGCAAATATGTATCTGTTGTGTATTAGCTGACTGTAAACCCTGCAGCAATTCAGCACTGGCTGCCATTGCACGGGTAATTTCTGACCAATAAACTATTATCATTATTATCATATATTTCATCGATACAATTTTGTTGCAGAGCCCTGTACCTGAACGTGCCTGGTCTGTTCGTTATCGTGTCGCTGGCGTCCCTGTGCGGCCTGGTGATGTACGCCCTGAATAAGGACTGCGACCCGGTCACCGCGGAGTATCTCAAAACCTCCGATCAGGTACGAACCTTTCACTGCGTTACGAACATTTTTGACTCCAGTGCGTCCCCTGGCGACTCTATTCGGAATCGCAACTGCAAATTGTGCATACGGCTAACTGCACATTCATCGAAGGTGATGCTACGACTCAATGTCGCAGGATTTACATGCAGGTAGACAACAGGCAAGGATCTAAGACAACATTTACGATAACAAGACAGCTAAATTCTGCACGATACGTGCACGACTATCTCAAAAATGTCATCAGTTTGCGATCGCACAACGACCATACGACGAATGTGTCAGGGCTCTTCCGACTGTGTATGTCACAATGGAAGGTAATATAGAAGGTAGCAATCACCAGCGCCCCCTATCGTATTCTAAAGGGATAGCTATGCAAACTTGTCACGTTGTTATCACTGTAGGCTTCAACACTTGGTCGTAATTTCCCTGCAGCAGCTGTGCAAACCCTATCACTGTGTTTACCTTCATGGAAGGGAAAATATTGTTTTGCGTCGTTTCTTCTTTCCTCTGCCTATCTTCTTCTTCCGTACCAAACAAATAAGGTCAACGACCTGGACCAGAGATGGTGTCCGACTACATCATGAAATAACTGGTAGAGGGTTCTGGTCCCCATTTATATGAATGTGTCTGTGGTAGAACAGACAGAGCAGTAGTTTGTTAGACTAGACCATGTAAACATAATGTATTTGCTTGCAAATGTAACCTCTCTAGTTTTGCCCCATCCTAGCTGATAGATGACCTACACGGTGTCCGACTACATCATGAAGTAACTGGTAGAGTGGTCTGCCTCCCGGGCCCCATATATATGAATGTGTGTAGGCAGAATAGATAGAGCGGTAGTTTGTTAAGCTAGACCATGTGAACATAATGTATTTGCTTTCAAATATAACCTTTTCTAGTTTTGCCCCATCCCAGCTGATGACCTACACGGTGATCGATTACATCATGAAGTAACTGGTAGAGGGATCTGGTCCCCGTTTATATGAATGAGTCTGTGGTAGAACAGACAGAGCAGTAGTTTCTTAGGCTATACCATGTAAACATAATGTATTGGCTTGCAAATGTTACCTCTCTAGTTGTAACTGGTAGAGAAGCCTGGTTCCCGGGCCCCATATATATTAATGTGCTTAGGTAGAATAGATAGAGCGGTAGTTTGTTAGGCTCTGACCATGGAAACATAATGTATTTGGTTGCAAATGTAACCTCTCTAGTTTTGCCCCATCCCAGCTGATGGTGTCCAACTCAGCATGAAGTAACTGGAAGAGGGGCCTGGTTCCCAAATATATGGATGAGTAAGAACAGACAGAGCAGTAGTTTCTTAGGCTAGACCATGTAGACATAATGTGTTTTCTTGCAAATGTAACCTCTCTAGTTTTGCCCCATCCCAGCTGATGCCTTACACGGTGATGATGCTGCTCAGTTGGCTACCTGGTCTCCCCGGGCTGTTCGTGTCAGCTGTGTTTGCCGGGGCCCTCAGGTAGGTCCCTAATGCTACGTTTCATGTTCAGTCCGCCGAGAGGTCTACTAAAAAAGGATGTCCTTGTTATTGGAGATTTGCTACTCGATCTCCCAGCTGTGCTCCAATAAGCACTATTTACCGGTGTCCTTGGCATAAGACGCTCAAATCTGAACTCCTCAAGGGTTTTGCGGAAGTTATCGTTTCCTGCGGCATCACTTAAGTATATGTCCTTGATACAGAAAATTATTTCCTGACTTCACAAGAGTGCTTTGGTTACATTCAGAAATTCAGTAACATCACCTGTCCTTGAAAAGCAAATCACACTA
This sequence comes from Branchiostoma lanceolatum, assembly GCF_035083965.1. Taxonomy (NCBI): domain Eukaryota; kingdom Metazoa; phylum Chordata; class Leptocardii; order Amphioxiformes; family Branchiostomatidae; genus Branchiostoma; species Branchiostoma lanceolatum. The sequence goes on from NC_089737.1 coordinate 11,841,694, forward strand.
ATCTTTCTTTTGCATGGAACTAGTTTACGATAGAAAAGTTAGTCACACTGATGCATCACTAACAAGTACAATGAATTGATGAAAAAATACGACGTCTTAGAAAGCAATTTCCTTAAGCTGGCTTCTTGCCAAGCCTCCTTAGTAGATTGAAAACATGAACAAGTCTGTGAAGATGGGTTCATTGACCTTTCTTGGGTTCTTCAGATTCCTACCACGTACATTCTATTGGCGGTTGGTATCAAACGTGAGCTTTCTTAAGCTCTAGTTCCCGATATGTCACCTCACTGATTAGGTATCCCATCAAGAACTGAACTCAAGGACATTTACGGTCATTAAACTTTCAACAATGTATTGATAAAAGATGCGACAGCCTAACTGGTGCTTTCGTAAGCTCTAGTCATCCCTGTGTCACATTATCAAGCTTTATTTACATCGAGAAATAACCTCAAGGCCAATGAAGCACACGGTCATTGAACTTTATAATTCAAGATAGAAATGGAATAGCTTAAAATAGGCCCAAGGTATCTCTAAGCTATTTCCAACGAAGTCACGAACGTAAGTGCCTCTCTCATCACAAAGAACCTGTATAGTCAAAGTCTATCAAACTCACACTACGTGCTGTGTGTTGATCAAAGAAGCGGCAGCGTAGATGGAGTTAAGTTTAAAAATCAGGTCCTTTTAGCTCTTAGACTGGTCGCCTTTATGTACTTATATGAGATTTTACATCAAGAAGTACACTTAAGGACGCATACGGGCATTCAACTTCTTAAGCAGCTTCAGATAAGAATGTGACATATTTAAACCGGTGTTTCTCGAAGCTCTTTTTGATGTTACTTAATTACATTTCATATCAGAAAGAACCTCAGTTACTCTTTAACGTATACAGTCTATCGACCTTATAAAATGTGATATATTTTGATCAAAAGTATGTTAGATTAAATGGCGTTAAGCTTATAATAAGATTCTTTTAGTCCCCAGACTTGTTGTCTCGATGCCACCTTATCAGATAAGTAACTTCCATCGAGAACTTGACTGGAGGACGTATACGGGCATTCAACTCGAGATAAACACGTGACAGTTTAAACCAGTGTTTTCCTATTAGTAAGCTCTTTCTGAACCTAGGCGCTTGATTGCATTGGTTTCTTATCAACATAAGACCCTCAAGAACCCCAGTCTGTGAATACACCAACTTCCTTTGATGTGCAATGTATAAGAATTGCAATGTATATGCCCAAATGTAGATGGAGTTTTTCCAAGCTCTGTCTGATTTTCCACAAGGACAGACCCCAAGGAAACATACGGTAACTTAATTTCCCAGGTATAAGATCAAACTTGAGACAGACTAAAACGGGATCTTTCAGCTCAATGCTCTTTTTCAACCAACTTAATTTCATAGATGATCCATCAACTGCTGATCTCTTTGAATTATACGGCCGGCCGCTCAACACGTCCCTCATCAGTCTATGAGCTCTGTGCGGTCAGTCAACTTTCTATGACGCACAATGCATTGATAAAAGTCCGACACTTTAAAGGGAGTTTTTCTTTACTCAATCTCAATGTTTTCATGGTATCTTATTGGATCTTCCATAAAGACTAGCCTTAAGACGTACTAGTATATGATCACTCAACTTCTTAGGCTCGTATGAATAAATATAGCCAATTTTTTAGATGATCAGTAAACTAATGGTCTCTTTGGAGTCTTCTGGTTGTCGCTTAACAAGCACCTCAGTTTAGGATCTATGTAAGGTCAGTCAACTTACCACGACGGACAACATATAGATAAAGACCCGACAGTTGAAATGGAGATTTCCCATGCTCAATTCTATTTTTCCCACTCTACCTTGTTGGATTGGCTTACATGTTTATCAATTCAGAGTTTTGGTATAAAACCTGGTTCTACAGTTCTTTCCTTTCGTCACTGACGAAAGATAGCGGATGCTGTCTGAGACGTCTGACTGTTGAAAAATTTTATCCAGTTGCTTGAGTAACTATCATTTGGCGTCCCTTATCGGATCTTCCACAAAGACTAGCCCAAGGGAGTACTAGTATACGGTCACTCAACGTCGAGGTATAAGATCAAACATTCAATAGACTAAAATGGGATCCCTCTAGGCTCTTTTTCAACCGAGTCAATTTATTAGATGATACATCAACTACTGGTCTCTTTCGAGTATTCTGGTGGTTACTTAACAAGTACCTCGATCTATGAGCTATCTATCTATCTATCGGCCACTGGGCCGGGACTAAAAAAGTATATACATCATTATGAGCTATGTTAACTTACTGTGATACACAATACATTGATAAAAGATCCGACAGTTTAAATTCAGTTTTTTCCATGCTCAGTTTCTACCATGTTATATTATTGGATTAGGACTAGCCCAATGAAGTATAGGGTCACTTAACTCCCGAGGTGTAAGATCAAACATGCAATAGACTAAAACGGTATCCCTCTGGGCTCTGTCAACCGAGTCAATTTCTTAGATAACCTATCAACTACTGATGTCTTTGAAGTATACCACCAGCCAATCATTCGACTCATAATAATGTTTCTGTATGTGTCCCGCCAAAGAAAGCGTTTTGATTTAACCTTCAATAATATTAATTCGCCCGGTTACATAAATCCGTCACTTTGAAAAACAGTAATATATTTAGTGCATCACCCCCAAGCATATACAGTTTAGAGTTAACAGGAGTACATTATACTGGGGGATTTTCGGTTGGACATCTGCTTGGACGTATCTTTTCAGGGTGGGGGAATTATTTACCCTGGTGCAATTATACACGGTACAATGTACACTGTATGGCCACATCTATTAAACATATGCATAGTACAAAATAGAGGTATGGAATAAAACTTAACATCCCAATTACTGATATTATGTTAAATTGGCTACATATATCGTGCAAATGATCTATTGCTTGGATTGACTTCTTGTTGTCATGAAACTGTGCTGTTTGTGTCCTGTTGTCAGCACGATGTCGTCCGGTTTGAACTCCCTGGCAGCCGTGACGTTGGAGGACTTCATCAAGCCTTTTAAGAAAGACCTGTCGGAGAGCCAGTACACCAACATCTCTAAAGTACTGGGTGAGATTTCGCTACAAACTTTGCACCCGTCTAAATGAAGTCATAGAACTGTCATAGAATGAAACTCGTTGCCAACAAGTACAGAAGGGGGATCTTTACTAGATAGCACACAGCTAGACTTCGCAAAAATGATACTGTAGACGCCAAATACAATTTGCTCAACCAACTGGATATGATTGTGGTATATCCAGTTGCTTGCAATTGGATAGCTGCTATCTGGCGTATCTTATTACCTGAATGTCTAACCTTCATGATGTAAAAAGTTTGACAGTATCCAAAAGTCTCCATTAACAGTATTTAGTTTTTACTAGCTTGGGTGCTATACTTCGTAGTTACTGCTGGCCCGCCATCGCTTAGTGCCTACTACGAAAAGAGAGTTAGTGGTAAATACAGAGGACGGCACCCAGGCTATATCTCTATGGCCGGTATTAAGTAAAAACCTACAGTTGGGATTATCAAATGCTAGTAACTATAATATCATGGTGTTTTCCATGTAGTGGCGTTTTATGGAGCACTTATGATTCTGCTGGCCTGGGCGTCATCGTTCATGGGCGCTGTGTTACAGGTAAGATGTTGGTCTACTATTATTATAGTATAATGTCAGAAGCTATGAACATCTAAAAAGAAATCAAAGATCCCATATCTCCGTTAAATATTTAGTTGAGTTTTTGTAAATTTCTGGACAAGATATAACACATGTCTATCACTTGCTCTGTCCACACAACACTGTAATGACAGTCCAGTAAAAGGATGAGCGGCCTCAACTGGAAGAGATCTTCCTACCTGGCCGAACGGATCTACTCTACTCACATGTCGCTTTTCGCTTTCCTGGCTTCAGCAACACCCTGACTCCACCCTTCCCGTTTTTCTGTTCTCTTAGTGTTTCACTTAGTGTCATACCTGTCCATTATCTTATATAATCCTCCCATATTTTCCTTTGCCTACCTGCCTTTCTTCCTCCCTGGACAGTTTATTGCATACGTATATATACCGTATATGTATGCATATATACCGTAATGTGACGAAACTTTCCTCTTCTGCAGGCCGCCCTTGGTATGTTCGGTATGGTGGGTGGACCTCTGCTGGGGGTCTTCTCGCTCGGTATCTTCTTCCCCTGGGCCAACACAGCGGTGAGTAGCTGTGTTGCATGTAGCTTATGCTTGGTCCCAATTGGAGAAAAGGGGTCCCGCTGGATACTTCATGGGTTGTTTTTTTGCACTTTCGAACGTGATTGACGTTGTTGTAGGGTGTCACTGTTGGTAACATGTGTAAATTTCTTTTATCACATGTTCTTTCAGGGTGCCGTTGTTGGTATCATATGTGGGTTCCTGATGACCTTCTGGGTGGGGATTGGAGCTCAGATCTACAAGCCCATCGTCCCGAGACCGCCCGTCACCATTGCCGGATGCCCATTGGCCAATCACACAATTTCAGGCGTGTCCAACGTCACGAGCACTGCAGCCAGCATGGTGACAGATCTGTTCGAAACAACGTCAGTGGAGGATCTTGTGGCTAGCGCAGGCGAAAGGTTGGTATCGATAGTAGAAATAGGACTTTATTGCACGGCAATTGTACCCGGTACAATGTATGGCAACAGCTATCAAAACATAATACAAAACAGAGGTATAGACTAAAACTTGACATCCTAAGTACTAATACAATAAGGGATAGCATAAGTCTGTGATATAGTGTTACAATCGAATGGGGCTAATCATTCGTTTCGGTAGTTTTTCTGATGACAAAGCAGTCTTTTATGTATGTACCTATCTTTGGGTGGTTTGTGTTGTTGCATCCAAAGATATATTCAAATTTGTCGGTAGCATCGATAGTTAAGGCCCCCATTCCACTAGACGGCGATTGCGCTGCGCTCTCGCTGCGACCTGAATCAGATTTGTGTAATCCTTGATTTTATGATTGGAATATCATGCAAAATGTAAAAGTATGACTAAAAAGACAACAAAACACACATAGCGTAAGAATATTTGTTTCCTATCTATGAATATTGTAGAGCACTCTGTCAAATTTTTCCGCGCGCCGGTTTATAAATGTTGCATTATTATATATTTCCGTGTATCCCCAGACCCGCTGTTGCTGAGTTCTACAACATCTCGTACCTGTGGTACGGAGTGATCGCCGTTATCGTGGTGGTGACAGTCGGACTGATCGTCAGCTTCGTCACAGGTAATCGATTGCCACTAGTACAAATGGTCTCATTGGCCAAGTGGTCCTTATGTAGATGCCACTAGTGCAGGTTTTACTGTACTTGAATACTATGACATGTGTGTGAATGCGTAAACTATCAAAAAAAATATATCATAATATTTGTATATGTACCTTTGACTTACTTTGTTCTGAACATGGAACATGGAACCCCGTGGAGCTGGATCCATGGTTGATCTCGCCGTTTAGATATGTGCAATGTTCTCATATTCATCTTCTCTATACTGAATACCGTAAAATGTATCATCTATGCTATTATATGTGTTCTTACCTTCTGTCTACTAAAGATGGTCTTGTCCTGACATCATTTCCAGGTCCCCAGGACCCCGCGGAGCTGGACCCTCGGCTGATCACGCCGTTCTTCGACACGGCGTGCTGCTGCTGCCCGGGCGGGTGCAGACACACTCTGCGGTGCGGGGTCCGGCATGACGACAGGGTAGGCTTCTTTATCCTTTATTAAAGATTGCAACAAGACAATACATAGTGGAGCGCCAGGCAGCCAAGCTGATGTTGCGGGCCACTTAACATTACAATTACATTGAAATGCAAGGGTAGGCTTCAGATTAAATGATCTGGAAACGTTAACATGCTTTACTTAACATAATTTGTTATAGAATCATCACTCAGTAGTGGGGAAATGTTATAAAGAATTGGTATTGGGTAATCCCTCACGCACGCACTCAAGCACGCTCATTCATTCATTCATTCACTCACTCACTCACTCACTCACTCATTAATGCACATTCTCACTCGCTAACTCCCTCGGTGATGAAATAGGTACTAGATATCCTCAGAATACTTAATATTTAGAGAAAATGAAAATAAAAACTGCACGTCAAACGGTATCATGATGTTACTAAACATCATCTTCATCCTTACATCTTTTCTTCTGTTTTTCTACAGGATGTGTGGACTCAAAAAGAGAAGGAAGAGAATGAGAAGGAGATGAAGAGGAGAGAGAGTCTGAGGATTGCGAGGAAGGAAAGCTTAAAGATGGCGAGGAAGGAAAGTCTAAAGAACAAGAAAGAAGATGGCGACGTAGAGAAAGTCGAGCTGAAGGATAAAGATGCAAATGTAGAGACACCGACCATTGACAACAAGGACTCTGCTGCTTAGATATACGGAGCGGAAGGAATTGTTGTCTTCTTTTCCATCTCGAGTATCCCAACCCAAATGCTGTCTCATTATTCACTATTGTACTTGTATGTTTCAATTTTCCTGTGGTGATGCCAATATTAGCAGCTCGCTAGAGTACATCTCAAATGTTGTATTGTTGAAGGGTGGCTGAGGAATTTTGGGATGTTTTTGAAAAAACCCTCTCTTAAGCTTTATAAACCTTCCTCAAGCTTAATTTTTTTCAGGTAGTACGTTATAGCAAGGTGATAATTTATGCAAATTAGTATGATGTCATGATTACGTCATCAAGATTTATAAGGCCACGCCCCTTTAAAAAGAACGCTCTCCTTGGCTTGTGCTTCGATGTTCATCAATATAACTTTGCAGGAATGTACATGATAGTAATACTTAAAGAATGACGCGTGTCTACGCGAATATTTTGAAATATCGATTTTTGGCGAATTGCCAAAAATCGATATTTCAAAATATTCGCGTAGACACGCTTTTTATGTTGATTGATAAAAAACAACTTTCTTCTTCAAATGTTACAATGGATTTCAAGACAATGAACAATAGAGCTACATTAGTGGACTCTGTTTTCAGAATTGGATTCAGTGATGTTATGATAAATGTATAATTCTAACCGTCATCCGTGTCTTGCATGAAAGTAATATGCATGGCGGATTTTGATGAAGTAGTCATCATTTGACTTGTTGGTATTCTTTTCTTAGACGACGTAGATTGTGGGAGTTAGATGTGAAGTGGTAAGGTATGACAATGTTTGTAATAGTTCAATCCAAAGAAGTTATCAGTGTAGACATGTAAGAAGGAAAGTATCCTTGAAATGTTGCAGAATATCTAGGTTATGATTTAGGTGTCGATTTATGACGTCAGGTGTCGAGTTATGACTGTTATTGTCGGCGTTCCTGTATGGAGCTAGCTATACACTATCATATGTACATAATGAAAAATACAAACAGAATACAAACCAAAATGGTCATATGCATACGAAACACTCTCCTCAAAAGCATAAATAAAAGTTACACGGCGAAAAACGAAGCTACAGAGATAAGCGATGTGAGAAATCTTGTTTTGGGAGGTTTCAGAATCCACTCATCTAAACGGCTGCATCAAACAAACCAACAGCTTACATCAAATTAGCAGGTTTGCCAGGCTTGAGCCAAAACATAAATATTACATCTAATAACAGCATTCCTCTCTCAAATCATACTCATTGAATAGCCCACTTTATTCATAAAACGTTACCCAAGGCACACCTACTTTGAATCCTTCAAATCCATTTGAAAGAACTGACTCAGCAGCAAGAGGTCTGACTTTTCCCCAGAAGCTATTTACCTTTGTCAAGACGCATTTGTCTTCCTCCTCAAGAGTTCAGTTCAAAGGATTCCCTGTCATTAGCTGGGGCTTAGTGATTATTGCTTTCGACGACAGCGCCTGTGATTACAAATCACTTACTGTTGGGTACAGCTTGAGGGCAATCTGGTTATATCCAAGATCTTTGAGGGAATTCAAGTCATCTATTGAAAGTAAGGCCATAACTATGGGCATGACAAGTATCAAGTCTTATATTATTGAGCAGGAATTGTATATAACACCAAGAGATCATATGTAATCGCCAGATATTGCAGTGTCCTGTGATAAATGTGTTCACTGGTTCAGAAAAATATCACATCGACATTTTTAAGGGTTAACCAGGTAACACTACATTGGTTAGGCGATATCATGTAATCACAGAATTGTAAAATTTGATCACTGACCCTTATCTGAATGATCTTTAGAGATTTAAGTGCTTTATGAAAATGGGCTGCAGTTTGTCTTTTTTTATCTAAACTGCCAGTGTCCTGATCTTTAGTGACTGGTACTAATAGAATGCTTTGTGACAAAAGATAAAGATTAAAAAAAGGTTGAGGACTCAACCCATTGGTATAGAACCACTACTATATTTCATAAATGATTCTACAAGTAATATTTGCTTGGTGGGCTCATGTCTCTTGAACAAATGTTGTTCTTTAATTGAATGGTTGTCGAACGTCAAAGTGATGCGTTTACATAAGATCATAGAACAGCAAGGTTGCGTGTCCTACATAGAAAACACGCAAACATGTTTTCAATGATGCACCTATAGTTATTCTATCCTTTACGTTCCGGAGGTTATTGCAGTTTAGAGCATTGTTGGGCAATTATGAAAAGGTTCAAAAACTTGAAAGTTGTAGTACTGTATAACCTAGAGAATCGTCGAAATATGTTGGAGTGCTATTATACAAGTGAAAATCGTGAAAAGCGTGATTACCTTCGATAATCATTCAAATTAGGACCAATTTGTAAAAGCCAGCACAATTACAAAAGAGCTGAAGAAAAAGGAAGCAAATCAGACATCGATTATTAAGTAAACATACAAGGACTCTGCTGCTTAGATATACGGAGCAGAGGGAATTTCTTTCTTCTTTTCCATCTCGGGCATCCATATCCCAATCCCACTACTGTATTGCTATTCTATATTGTACTTGTATTTAACATTGTTCGTTATAATGTGAAATTTCCAGTGGTAGTGCTTATATCAGCAGCTTGCTGAAGTACCACCAATGTGTCTTGTACCTTTACATGTTGAATGATGAAAAACAACTTTCTTCTTAAATTGTTACCATGGATTTACAAGACAATTACAAGACAATTAATGAAAGAGCTGCATCCATGAGCTGAATCATTCTTGGCGTCCATAATAAAGTTATGCCATTGTATGTGCCTTGCATGAATATAACATGCGTGACAGATGTGTCATGAAGTAGTCATAATTTGGCCCTCGCTACCCATGCCACCAAGAGCATCACAATTACAAAAAAAAGTCGAGGACATAAACGTTAAGAGCCTTCTTCTTTAATGACATGGTGCATTTAATAAATTAACGTTTTCAAAGGCTTACCGGAAAAGACCACCTTCAAGTCTTTTCGAAGGTGCTTTTCAAAGTTAGTCCTAAATCGAATGCTTATCTATTATAATGTGATCTGGCTTCACACGATTTGCTCGCATGTTTAATATCATTCACACGTATTTCAATGATCTACTAGGTAATGCCACGTTTGTAAGATCCTTTTTATCAAAAATAATTTCACGAAAATTGTCTGAGATTATAATGTTATGAGAGATTGTAATGACTTCATAGCGTGCGTACTTCCAAAATAAAGACCTAGAACGAGATGGAAGTTCGTTGAAAACAAAACACTTTCCACTTTTTCAAGATGGTGGAAATCGTAGCAGTGCTAAATATCATCTAATTATTGACGGAAACTAGACCCTTATATTTATGAGAAATGACGTCAATGAGTGAAATATATCATGAAACAACAGATTGTTAATATAATGAGATAAAGTCACGCCATAGCAAGGTCACTTCCGAGGTAAAAAGTAAAATAACCAAATTGACTTAATCATAACAACGCTGTTGAATAAAATAATGTATAAATGTTCGCGCTGTCCTGAGTATTTAACTCTATCAATTTACACAGCAATGTATCATCGAGGTCTGAAACTTATCTCTACCTTTGTCTCAAATGTTAAAGGGATACTCATTAAAACTGTGTGCGGGATGTACACATAAATGAACGGTCGTGAAGATAGCCGTTTATATGGTAACCAATTCAGTTATTAAAAAAACGGCGGTGAAGACAGTCACAGATGACGTAACGGATCATCATCATCTTCATCTTCGGCCCTTTTCAGTTCTTCCACTGAGGCGGGCCGTCATTGATTTTCACCTTGCTCTGTTTGCTGCTGCCCCCTGCATCCCCTCTCAGCTGCAGCCCATCTCAAGGTCGCACTGAACAGTCGTACAACGTCACCCAGCCAACGTAGTCTAGTTTTTTTTAAATTTTATTTTATTTTACATTCAGAAACAAGATACACATGGACATGACATAGTGGCGCTACACTCAAGTACAGTAACCTATTTTACAGCGCTACAAGAAAAGCTGAATAAGATTAGACAAAGACAATGCCAAACTTAAGCAAATTTCTGAACAAAGATACTAGTAAGGAAGATATGACTGAAGTAAAGCATATCAAATTAATGAAAGTAACAACATAACTGAATAATTAAACATACAATGTGATTGAGATCCATAGTGCATACAACTGTACCGACCCTTAATTAGAGTAAGGTAATCTTCATAGATGATTCAAGATGATTCCAGGTACCTAGAAGCACCCTGAATCATCTATAAAGTTCTTGTTTTTTATATGAGCGTGGATAGTTTAGGTTGGCCGGTGCGGTTTCTGACTATGTCGTTGCTAATATGTTGTAACGTGGCGTGACCGATGATACAGATCAAACAATCAGAGCAGAAAACATCAAATACTCGCCTGGGACACTGCGCATGCGGATTACGCTAGAGTTTGCACAGTTGACCTAGTTAGTTGAATTATTGCCGATTCAACCTTAATAAACTTCGACCGATCGTCAAGGATTAGTTGAGACATTCAAAATCCCATAGGTGAAAGATCAATGGTCTAACCTACAATCCACTGAATGTGAAGATGCTACGCTCAGCCAAAACCCAGTGAGCCGTTTCACAAGGGAATGTATATTGACTTACACCAAGGAGGTTAACCTCCTTCATACATGAGGCGTACTATGGTAGGGGCGTCCTCATAGCTTTAAATAACGCTTGCAGTCAGATGTGCAAAGGTTAGGTGTGGCAGGTCGTTCAGCGTGATATAACCAGTTGCTGCTGCGCCGCGCGCCAGCGAAGTTGATGTGTTACGCCAAAGGCCGATTGTACCGGCTATATAGATACAGAACCAGAGGCAGCGACCGCGTTGCGACCAAAGACTTGACAGATCACTCAACGAATTTCATAAAGAACGATTTTCTGTATTTGTCGTCTTTTAGATTACACTTCTACATCTTGAATCAGAGTCAATTATGAAATCAAGAGTTTCTTATTTCAAGAGCTCAGCTATTAATTGCTGTCTGGTGTATCATGAAAAAGGGGCCGTAAAAGCACGTTTCAGTTTCAACGTTGCAGCATGCCCTACATATTTGTTTCAAAAGAATATGTTTTTGTAAAATGAAAATCCACTAGAATTCAAAACCAAAAGATAGTTTGGACAGTTATGTAACAATTCATTGCAGCCCATTGTCATAATACATTTGCATGCATTTATCTAGACAATGTGAAGTCGGATATCACTTTCATTGCGGATATTTGATTTGATTTGATTGGTTACGTCGGGGTCGTGTGGCGTAACGGCAGGGTTTTCGGACCAGAACCCAAGGGTCCCAGGTTCGAATCCCCTGACGGCACCGGTGCCCTTGGGAAAAAGGCACTTTACACGACTTTCCCCACTCCAGCCAAGTGTAAAAAACGGTTGTGTTATGTGTGTGGGTCACGACATCAGCAATAGCTGCCTGTGTCCACGTGTATTGCACTGTTGCAATTCCAATAAAATCTAAATCCAAATTTGTTCATCTTCATAAAGACATACAGCCAGGGCTACCCAACTAAGCGAAGGCTATTACAAAGGGTTTGACTTTTTGTTCAATTGTATAAAGACGTGCAACCAGGGCTACCTAACTAACCGAAGGATATTACAAAGGGCAAATGTTTCTTATAGCCTCCCTAGCGTCAGCTACGTGTATCGTACTGCATCCCATGAGGTGATAGAAGTCTCGGGCCCACACAAACAGTTTCCAGTCAAGGACACGCTAATTGCAGCCTGTGAGTCGGTTCATTAGACAATATCGATTTCTACAATGGCCTCCCTTGATTTCCTTTGGTTTTGTTCAGACGTTAATTATTCAGACACTTCTTCCGAGAGACTGAGGCCTCTTGATGTGATGGCAAAGACAAAGATCTCTATCTGTAAATCAAGGAAAAGATTAGTTTTTTTTTCGTTTCTGGCCTTGGGTTTCATGTTGAAATGAAGGCCAATGGCATTAACAAAAAAAAAACAGATACCAGCGCAAAGGAAAGTCACCAGAAGGCCCATGAAAAGAGCTATGTTATCCCAGATGTTGAATTTGCAACGACACAGCCCAGCAAAAGGTCGGAAACATTCCACCTTTGACGGCAAAAGTTTTTGTTAGCTTCTTTACAATCAACATGTCTCTTTTTGTACAGTTTCAGACCACTGTCCCTCTGAGTCATTTCTAAGGATTTTAACTTATTTAAGAAAATTAAACTTTCTAACTTTACGCTGTGCTCTGTATCTAGGTCGCCAATTATAATTTAATGGTGATGTTTTTCGCCATGTTAGAATTCCTCAATGGCGTCTTCTTGTGTAACGGTGCACACTTTGTTAGATGTGCAAAGTTATGCAAAAAAACAGTATCTAGGTCACCAATTATGATCTAATGGTCATGTGTTTCGCCATGTTAGAATTCCACAATGGCTTTTTCTCGTGAGAAGCGTACACTTAGGTCTTCATGATGACGTGGTGTATCGGGTGCTATTTGCTCGCGACCGTATTTCGAGTTGAGACAAAAACCTTCCATTCTCTGTGCTCAAGTGTTTCTTGATTGTTTCTTAAAGGGTTTCCACAAGGGTTTCTTGACTGTAGGAGACGTTGTGCTGGCCAAATTGGGACTTTTCTGGAGTTACTTGCTCTTAAACGTCTTTGTGAGTTCAGACACACAGAAAAACAAAACTCCCATTCGGTATGCTAGAGAGTTTTTTCAAGGGTTTCTTGATTGCAGGAGATATTGTGGTGATCAAATCGGGGCCTTTGTGGTATGTGTGCGTCAGTTCTTAGGTATTTCGTATGTTCCAAGCCTTCTTCATTTTTATTCATTCCATGAATTGGCCTGTTTATGTTTTCTGTAGGTTTTTGAGTTCACAAATCCTAAAAAGACGAATGTCCCCATTCGCTTATTGGCTGTTACAGTGCATGCTACGAATGTGTACAGTGGACTATCTTGCACTTTCTTGTCAATATGGGCCCTTTCATTTTTTCCCATCCTTTCCTCGTATTATGTACCTGGCGCCAATATGTTGACCTACCGACCAGACCTATTTATCCATCCCCTAAAACACCGCCACCTTGTCATCTGTTTTTGAAGGGTTTATTAATTTTTGAAAGTTTCTCAACATGACTGGCGGTAACATAGTCACCTGTCGCCAAGAGATAATGGTTCGGCTTGCCACAGATCCATCAACTTCTGGACACAAAAGACGATAATTGTCGCCTGGAATACTTGCGGCGTACTTCTCGTATCTTAAGGCAACCCGCGGGTTCTTTGGTTGAGTGAAGTGCCTTGTGCTTTGTTTTGCTGTCATGTACGAATGCCAAGAAACTGAGTAAAGTTTGAGTTCAAATATGAGGAAGTTTTAAGGACGAAAGTATTTTCTTGTATTCTTATATATATACCATGACTTCACTTTTGACGGGGGACCTACAGATGCACACTGTTGTTATAAAAGCTCGTATAGCTGACGTTTTCTAAGGCACATTGGTTCCTTCCTTTCTCCCTTCCTTCTTCCTTCCTCCTTTCCTCCCTTCCTTCTTCCATTTCTCCCTCCCTTCTCCTGCCTTCCTTCCTTGCTACCTTCCTACTTTCTTCTTACCTTTCTACTTACTTACTTCCTCCCTTCTCCTTCATCCTCCTTCCTTCCTTTCTTTTTTCCTTCTTCCTTCTTTCTCCCTCTCTCCCTCCTCTCTATTAAGTATTCTGTGACTGCAAAATATCCATTCATCTCACAAGTTACAACATCTCTTGTGTCTACTTCAAAGCGAGCAGAAACCAGCACACGTCAGCTCAGAGTCAAAGGTTTGTCTGCCGTTTGGCGACCTTACCGAGTTAGCGCTGCAAACATCAGGCGAGATTCCGCAAACCAATAGGCCTGTCATTACTTGGCCTTGTGTGGGCAAATTGGAATGACTCCTGTTCGCCTTACAGTGTGCAAACAAAATGTGTTGGGCGGAAATAGGGTCAAAAGGATCGTCTGTTGATGTCACAAGGTGTCTGCTGAATCTGATGGAGCCAAAATGGAAAGCAAACGCCGGTGCCCACCAGAGAGCACAGGGGTGTACTTGTGCATTCTCTGTAGATGGGAGTAACATTTATAGAGTTGGGACTTCAGGAGAAAACTTACAGTTATTTTGGGTATGGGTCTTTATAATATTTGAGAATAAAATGCCTTTAGCAAATTCTAATTGAAACACACAGGTATATTTAGAAAGAAAGCCTTATGTACCATCATAAACACACATTGACTTGTAAACTACACGATTCATACCATAGCAAAAAAAACGGCACATGCATGGCAAGTGGTGTGTGGATATTTTATAAATCCTTGGCCAGCGCGAAACTTACCACAAAAGCACCACACGTAATTTCTACACAGTATCATCACTGTAGCAAAAAGGAGCACATTCGAAATTGTCTGCGGCAATGTGAAACAGAAATCAGACAGAGAATGCCCATTTTGATTAAGCGTCTCCTGGCAACAGCGTTACGTTGGCGTCTTTCTCTTGGTTTCAACGCGCGATTTGATTTCTAAAAGGATTGTATCGAGGTGGTCACAATGGATAAACGCGATCATGACTGTTCATGAACTCAAAGTGACGTTAGAACAAAGCTTGTACTATAAATATCGCAAGTACCTGAAGCTACCTCCGAGTGAACCCAGTACAAAAGGAAAAACCGTCAAACAGACAAATATAACTCCTAGCTCATGGTTTTATTCATCAGTTACAGTAACGCTATCAAAAGAACAGCGTATCCTTAGCAACTGTGTATGTGATGTTATGTTTTCCCGGAAGCCAGAATTAGATTTCTACACAAAGAATAAATGAAGTTTCCCGCTACCGGTGCCACACCTGATTGAATTAAAGTTCATCTGTGACGGTAATTGGGATTATAAAGATGATATACGATATTTTCGTACACAATGTAATTTAAGTCTTACCAGCAAGCTTTCAATCAGCCGTTGGATCATTCTCAATTAAAAAAAAAACTCATTTTCATTCAGAGAAGATTAAAGTTTACAAATTGCGAGACGGATGTATGACAAGACCTGTTACAACCACAAAACACCACAGTGTTTTTCAGAAATAAACCTTACCCCTATTAGCAATATAACAAATGGAAGGTCTGAGACGTCGTTGATGTATCTACTACAGTAAACCATACACGTAGCAAATCTGCCTACAAAATCCCCTTCGCTTGACTGCAAAGCGCCGTTTTATGTTATGGTCACATTTCCTAACCAGGCTATTTGAGGAAACGAAACATTTGAGTGTATATCAATAAATGTGCACAAGTTATGCTCTAAAAAAATTTTGTACGCAAGTGTTTTACTGTCTTTTATATCATACTTTTCGTTCCTCAAGACTGCTTGGCCATAATGAGTAACCTCTAGTCCAGAAGGAGAAGGGGCCGTCCATACTTAACATTGAAGAACCTTAACGAGTCGAAAACTTGTTTAGAGGAAAGACTTGACCGATATGATGAACAACGAAGGTAAAAAGAATACTGGAAGCTAGAATTTGTGTACGTTCCAACTTGTTCAGAGCATGAAACATGATGATGATGATACTGTGGTCCAAAGTTCAGTGACATAAACAATCAGGAACATTTCCACAAGTACAAGATGAATGAAGGTGGAACTCAAATCCCTCATTCACCCACTCAACTAAATCCCCACCCATGTAATGTACGACCCGTCAGAGAGCAATCTGTATGCCGATGTAGGAAGGTGTCAGAGCGACACCCACTGGATACTCGGGAAAACTGCGGAGCATCCGCGGTTTGTATCTGCAGGATTTCCAATTCAAGTGAGCCTGTTGTAGGAAGATTGATGAGCAAGTTGGACGCCTTCGAGCGAAAGATGTTTTTGACATAAGTGGATGATAATGACACGATTCGTCAACCTCGCTCTTGTTTAATGGGCTGTCCTGAATACGCCCTTCCGAGCGTTTCACCCCGCTCGGGAAGAGATCTTCTTCGTAAGTCTGACGTGTTCTGATCCTCAGAAGTAATATAAATGTTGCGATAGCAGGTATGCTCTAAATGAATGCGGCCTTCGATGCTCCTTTTAATACCCCCCTATTGATCCTAACCAGCTTATGTATTAGAACTGCTTCACCGATGAACATTCTCCCGTCAACGCCGTTTGCGGTACATTTTCCTTTTGGAAATGACTGGTTTCAAGCAGTGTTTCTGCGTAGAAATGCCTCTATCATCCTTGATTAAAAAGTTCAACACACTAAGACATACAAGCACTGATGCTAGTCGAAGCAGTAATGACATATCAGCATTAATCAGCTTGATACGAAAATCTGCTTGATACAAGTGAACAGACTTAAATCGACTTAGAAACCTTACAATTTGGCAAAGATTGCATAGGAACAGTTAGTATAAGGAAGAACAGCTGAAATGTTGGATCGACATACAGTCGACATATCAGTGGCCATATGTTACCGTACTCGAATGGTAGCCGGGTTGTAGCCGAGTTTTGCCATTCCTACCAGTTGTATCTATGGGGAGAATGTTAGAACATATGTTACATAATCATAAAGTACATTTGGCGCTAAAACGACCTTCTACAAAGGCACGCATTCAGCGCATGTTGGTTCTTGGGTAAAGTTTACCGGTAAGCCAGACAGATTGTAACAGGTTTATTTTTCTCACAAAATCCGCCTTGATGCTAATAATACACCCCTAGATATTAGCTTTTAGCAAAATTACTCCCCAATCTTCTATGAAAACATATTAGATAGCAACCCTATTCATCATTTTGGGGCACGATCGATCAAAATTGCAGACATGAGATTGGTCTAAGTGAATGAATGAACTTCATTGCTCGACAATTGCACATAGCACAATATATATTATTGTGGGTGAAATCAAACTCCGCATTATTACTGTATAATAGTATATAGAAACTTATTGTAGACTAGCAATATAGTATGATCTTGTATCACATGTATGCCTTATGTTTTACTTTACATTTGTACTTCGACATCGTTGTCAACATGCAATTAGCCTACGGGCATGAATTTGCAATAAAACATATTCATTGAGGCAATCGAAATGTCCACACATTAAGTTGTTTTTCCATGCAGACTTACCAGGGGGAATATGTGATAAACTTGCCATAACTAACTAAAGGTGTAACATAACATAACATAACATTACATAACATAACAGGATCGAGCATTCAAACGCCTTGGAAGGTAACGAAGATACTTTATCTATTTGGCACATTTCTACTATTTTTCCAGCGATCTGCGGAGCCTGGTAGAGGCTAGTATTCCTACGACGATGACGATTTTGAGAGAGTGCGTCATTGGTGACGTCACTCCAATTCCGTATCATATGTATTATGTATAATTGCTAATTTCCTCAAGTCTATAATTGATTTTGTGACGCACCATCCGGTACCGTTTCACATCACGTGGCTGTGCAGATGGTGTTTCACAGGAACTGGTTCATGTATTTTCGTTGATACTGGCATTGAGTGTTATTAGTTCATTATTGGTCATGAAATCTAATCATTTTTTATGCTGAGAAAATGTCCAACGTATCCTGAAACTGTCACATCTAAGGCTATGGGAGTCTGCAGGTATGCAATTATACATTTTCTTTGGTCGAAATGTACTGATGAAACATTTGCTGGTATCGTGTTTTAATGGATATTTTCAAAATCAGATTTGACTTGCCTGGACGACGACTTTACAAGATGTTACATGTCGTACACAAATACAGGTGTTGCCATTCCATGGCTACTTGTTCTTTTTTTTCTCATGCAGTTTTAATCTTAGTCAGGGTATTGTAAATCAATGTTCAATGTAAGTTTCAACACAGACTTACACAGATTTTCCTTGACAAAGTCAAAGAGTTGGCCAGTCGACGGTATGTCCAAGTCTTATGTTAGAATTTATTCTACTTTGATTTAGACTGAATTCGCAATACAGATTGACTTTTAAGCTATCTAAGTTAGGATATCTTTACATTTAGTTGACTATTGCAAAGATAGGGCAGACGTCACTAGGATAGGAGTTAAGTCATCAGACATTCGTACGTGCGTACATCCCTCACGTATCCTATGATACACTCGTGACTGTCACACAGCGTCAACGTGACTAACTTCCCGAGTTATGAGCACGGTTTTCATTGGGATGTATAAACAGACGTAGGGATGAGCCGAGTAATTCATTGGTATGCCTACTTTTGGGGCCCTGTGTATGAACAGACGCAAGGCTATAGCTAAGTAATTTATGAGTATGCTTACTTTGGGCGCCATATGTTCTTGCTTTCGACTCAAAATGAATAGTTATTGGCAAAGTTGGGTAATATTAGTCCGTGATGTACATGCATTTCTATACCGAGTCATAAATATTTGTAATGATATTACAACAGATATTGCATCATAGTATTAAAAAATGAGTGCTCATAACACGTAATTTCCATAGTTTGGATTTGTAGCCTACATTTCTTTGCCTGTCCTTCTCGCTATTCACATGATATAGCAAAAGGTGAATAACCGTTCAGCGAACTAAGGTACGGCAGACTGATTCATTTATGTATATTGTATTAGATTGGAGGCAGTGGCCTGGTATTCAGGTGTGTATTGGCGTGATTATGCAGGCAGATATCTTATCGTAGTTATTGGCATTAACAGCCATTTTATGGGAGGCAAATCAACTTCTGCCGTAGCCTATTTGATTGACTAGAATGGCTGTCTCCTAGAAGGTGGCATGTGTATCAGTTTGCCACAGCCTAATTCTAATGATTGCCTAGTAAGCCAAACTCACGAAGCTTGTCACCAGCAACCTAGAAGGTATCGTTACGGCTGACAGTATTGATCCTACATACGTCCTAAGCGATATGCCAAGTGTCAGAAATACTGATAGCGATATTTTTTCTAATGGCACAGACTGTTATTACTCGCGAAAAATAGACTGTAACTGACTGTTTAGTCTCACGCCAAAGGTCTCTCGTTAACGTAAATCTGCTCAATCACTACATTGCAAGTAGCTAGGAATAGAGAGCTCCAAACCTCTCCTGGATATAGATATATCGACAAGCTCAGCAGAACGATTGCGAGTGCTTGGTTGAAATAAGTAATGCAGTAAGCTGGAAAAACATATTGTGGTCACTGAAGTAATCGTCATTGACGCAACAAAGGTACAGCAAAATTCGTAATGTCATCCAAGCAAGTTGATACAAATGAATTAACATGCGTACACAACTACATACTTTAGATAAATCGACATGATGAGTTAAACTTATCGTTTACACTTCTGATTCTAAGGTCTATGTTTTCTTTGATGTATTTACCTATTTGTACACAGAAAGGGTTATATCCTCCTAATATAATGACTTGCAACTAACAGATGTGTGTATCTCGGGGGTGAATGCAGCCATAGTATATGACGTCGACAGAAAACATACTGGTTAACCTTTATAGTACACAATAAGCGATAGACAATTTCTCAATAAATATGGGTAGTAGATATACTTCACCATATACTGATGATCTCGTTTTTTTGTTTATTGTTTATTTGCACATAAAAAAAACAAGTACATTTTGCTGGAAACATTAACGAAAACGTGTAAGGAAAACCTGAAACCTCCTAGGTTTTTGTCGTTACTTAACTGTGATTGATTACTTACTGTAATAAGAATTGCTGATCATTTTATAATGTATACATAAGTAAATATGATCAAACAAAAAAGTTTACTATTCCAGATAGATGAAAAAAGGAATACCAACAGACATGGAATCACAAGGGTTCATTGAACCTACCGCCAATCAACACTCATTCCGCGCAAAGGATGCCCTTAGTACAAATCAGTGGAGTCGCTCCTCTTCTCCCATTAATGACGTGCGTTACATTGAAACAAATTGCGACGGGACAAAGAAGCGAGTCGTTGATGTTACATAGCAACTACGTAAATGACATGCAAAAGGTGGTAGTTAAGAAGAAGAGTCCTTAAGTTTCTCATTAGACATTGCTTGATTGATAATTGACTGCTAATTCAAGCTCACGATGTTAAAATTTAACTTCGTAAATGACGAAGAACGCATAATAGCTATGAAATAAGGGTCCTTAAGATTGTCATTACCTACAATCCACAGATACCGGTGATGAACAAACGTCGTGTTCGCCTATGCGATACAAAGGGAAGGCATATGAAGAAGACTCTTACGCTAAATGGGGCAATCTGTTGGGCGTCCTGTAAATTTCCGCACTTCATAGGGCGACAACCTGTAGCGAGAAAGTCATCATAAGTCTCATTTCATAACATCAAAAGATCACTACATGGTGCTAAAGGTATTCGGTACAGAAGTTGCATCAACCGGTGGCAAGGTGGCTTGAGTTGTTAACTTATATCAATTAATTATATAAAGGGTCTGGGTTCGAACACCTTAAGGCACTTAACACTTATTCCATCACGCTACTCAAGTTAGAATGAGTACCTAG
Source organism: Branchiostoma lanceolatum (assembly GCF_035083965.1). Lineage (NCBI taxonomy): Eukaryota > Metazoa > Chordata > Leptocardii > Amphioxiformes > Branchiostomatidae > Branchiostoma > Branchiostoma lanceolatum. The sequence continues at coordinate 11,862,566 of NC_089737.1, forward strand.
CTTCGGTTAGGGACGTTTTCTCGTATGGGGCGTCAAACAGGGGACCCTGTGTGTGATGAGAGCCCACATCGAACACTTTAGAAAATCCACCACACTTATCGAAAAAGTTTGGGGGTCCATTCCGGCGTGAGTAGATGAAACATATCAATATGGTTTTACGCAACTTGTACTTTGTGTGTTACGCCCGAGGGCAAATTTCGGGTTATGCGGTACAAACAAAAATGATATGACTAGTGTAGGTATGACAAGTCGTTCGGTTTGACAATAAACAACCAACACCTGCGAAGCCGGTGTGATAGTCTGAACCGCCATTGCACCGACTGAACAACCCAGAATTCAGAAAAGAAATTACGAAAGAAGAATTAGGACGGGGCCGGGTACCCAAACTTGCGTGTGCACGTGTGTTTACTACTGGTCGGCCCATTTTCCCGCATGCACAGCTTGTCAAGTCAGGAAGTGCGGAAGAACTTTGAACGGTACACTTGAATACATCACAAGGCAACTGTGTTTGTAATGATGTTTCCACAGATGTGGTTTCATTTCCGTTACGTCCTGTGATGTTTGTACAAGACGGTTACTGTCGAACTCCAGATGTACATCGGGGTTACAGACGGTCAAGGCAATGGACATCTAATCTTCAAGCAGATATAGAAAGGCAAAATCGTAACGTTTATCAAGCTTCTGGTTTCCGGAGAACTGGCTCTTTCTCCAGTGGCCCATGGATACTGCCTTGGCCAATAGATACTGTATTGACCGACATGACGGGTTAGCCACTGGAATATCTGCTTGGAGATGATTGGACATCCACAGTTAAGAGGAAGAAGAAGCACTTTATTGCGCGACAATTGAATGCATGACAATTAAACTATAATTTCTAATATCTAACAATTTTAAAGAAGTAATCAAATATATGAATAACAGTAGAGACAATCTAGCTATGCATGCTATTACTTTAGAACAGTATGTTGGCAACGTTAACATCAAGCTGAGACAGGGATGTATAGCATTGTCTCGTTTTTTTACATAGAATTGTATGTAAATTGGCCTGCATACATGTAGGTAGATCTATGATGCTAGGGTCACATTTCCCGACCGGGGCCCGGCCGGGCTATTTTCAGAAACAAAAAAATAAAGTGCATATCAATATATACGCACAAGCTATGCTTTTAGATAATCTTTGGTACGTTTTGTGTTTTTATTTGTCTTTTAAATCATACTTTTCGTTCCCAAAGACTGCCCGGCCGGGCCCCGGATTGGAAATGTGACCCAAGCATAAGCAGGGAATTATCATATTGAATATCTTTAGATCTGTTAAGAAGACATCAATCTCAATCGGCATGGTGCCTTTTCGTAATTCTCATTCTGGAACGTGTTCAACAATCATGAGAGAAGTGGACGTAAAATCATGCATTCACCAAAGGTTACCCAATGGTATTTCAACTTTTCACTTGTTGTTATATAATAAGCTTTCAATCATGACTATGAGGTGCAAAAGTCAAACCTACTGACACGAATGAATCGTTCTTCCTTTTGAAGCCAGTTCAAAGTATTAAAGCATGGATAATAAAGAACGGCCCCTCAAAGAGAATATCAATTATTGAAACCAACGGGCCGTACAAGGCTAACCGTAATACTTATCTATACCAGCGCTCAACTGACCATCAATTGAACAACTCTTCAGTGTATGCTCACCCAATTGGAATAACATTTACATCCGAGAAGAAAGCGGAGCCGTTTATAGTATGACCTGTGGCAGCATGAATGGAATGGGTATATAATGCAGCTACTAAGCTTTTATCACTTTCCTCTTGAGCGATGTTGTCCACAAGAATAACGCGACTGACTGGGATTACTCAATGGAATCTTTCAAGCGATCTGCAAGCTTGGCAAACGTGACACGCTCCAGTCAAGCTATGCCAAGACACGCAAGCACTCATCGAACCGGCTGTCTCCAGAACTCATACAACAGGCAAGACATTCACATATGCATCGATCACCACCTAGAATGCGCTCCCGGGCAGTGCGGTCCGAGACATTAGTGAATGGGGCCTTCAATCATTTAACTTAAGACTCGTGCCCATCGCTTTCTCTTAAAGAAAGCAAAAACACTTGGCAGCTGTGAACCACTGATTGGTCACTGAACTGGGTCGCTAAATTGAGTTTCTATTTTAGTATTCATGATAATGAGTATTGCACATAACAGCAAAGAGAAGCCAAGCTTGGGAACCATGACATGTGGTTACAAGAAGCCAGGTCGTCTCTCATACTACAATGTCCCGCCAAGACGCAGACGGGTCATCCTAATTTGTTAACAGTAACACCGTCCTTGCCTCTAACCAATTCGGAAACAAATAGATGTAATTTCCTTTTATCTTATACATGAAGGATTCTTCTATACAGGTTTTCTTTGATATTTCTATAAATAAAAAGGCCTAGAGGCAAAAAAGGAAGTGAAGAATGATTTACATCTAACTTATGTGATGATTGATAGTCAATAGACCCGACATTGTGAGTCCTGTAGAAATATGGCTCCAAGACACTAGTATACATTCATACAAATTCAAGCCAGCAAATCACTAAATATATAAAAAAAACTGACATTCATGCAGAACTCAATTTCGTGAAATTTGAAAGATATTACACAGCACCAAAGAAAGCTAGAGTAAAAACAAAAGGTTCTAGTTAAGTCGTTCCGTATACAAGCAGGCCAACAGACCTTTCACAGACAAGAAAAATAGAAAACTTCAAAGTACAAACAGACTTGGCCCACTTAGAGTGACAAAATGCTTCTGAATGAACCAAACCGTGCTTGATCTCAGTCTCCAATCCATCTTGTTGCGTGATTCATTCTTCTTGCAACGTTCATGTTTCGCTTCGTTGCAAGTGGGCTCTGCATTGTCAAGTCAAGTCAAAGTCAAAGTTTATTGCACAACGATTGTAACAGGTACCATGTAAGGAAGAATACTACTGGCTACTACAAGCTACAGGGAGGTTCTAGGCTATATAATATTGTCAGTGCTAGATAATATCAACAGGAGGTACAATAGGGAGTCGTATATGTCAATTATACAATAACATTAAGAGGAGATGAATATCTTATACAATTAAATAGCTATTTCACGGATTATTTTTTGCATAGACATCTGTCCATGAATTCCTCCGAATGACTGTCTTAGTAGCTGTAAAGTCATACGTGCAAGATTCGACTTTGCTCAAGGACAAAATGGCAAAATCCAAATGATACTTCATTCATCACCTTGTTTATGACGAAGGCCTACGCTCTTAGGAAGTGCACCATAGTGTATAATACAGCAAGAGATGAGGTAGATACTAACTGTCACCGAGGGTGTCACACGCACCTCATCCGTCTATGTCTCCCTCCTCACGAGGGACGTCTTTAATACTCTGGAGTCGATATTACATTGAGGAAGTTGCCAGAAGAAGCCTAAAATTGACGAGGTGTCAGGTTGTATCTCTATGGTCTCCTTAACGAGACAGCAGAGAAGAAGTTATAAGACTGTGCCTGCGCATAATGGTGGTAAAGGAAGAAAGAACTATTAGAAAGAATCAGAAACAAGAAAAATTGTGCACAGAGCGACTTTATTCACTATGAATCCACGACCAATGGCGGCATCTTTCTCGACCGCAACTACATCAGTGCAAATCACATTTTGGTAAAGTCTGGGAAGTCTGAGATCTCTACACATTGTCATAAATGACAACGAGTACATAGACATATTCAGAACGTATGGAGTAACCCTTCGCAGAAGAGTCTTTTAACCATATAATAAGTGCAATGCTTTCTCAAACTTTCGCTTTCACGCTTAAAATATATAACAAATCGTACGTTGATGTTCTTTGTTGAGGTTGTCTTTCATGCTCAGCCACGTACACGTTGATCATATTCCTATGGCGATGCCGTCCTGAAATAGCTATCACCTGTGTAGCTAATACTAGCCAGCATTTTAGTGATGGTGTTCCTCAGATTATCCACGCTAAAATCATGCATGCCAACGCTTGGCGTTCCGTATCAAAATCATGTATGTTAAATTTCCCCGAACTCTCCTATTGCAAAAAGACAGTTACAACACGCGCATGTCAATCTCTAAGATGGTTGAATGTTGGGTGCATTCTTATCATGGATTATAGCTGTTGACTACCAATCCTAGCCCCCTGATCGCAACTAATGAAAATGATCTTTAAGATTTGAACAGAACAGTTTAATCCAATGGTAATCAAGCTATGCGATGTTTTATACTCTCATTTTCGACCGTGATGGGTAGTAAACACCAACCTGGCACTTGACATCTACCAATCTTGTCCACTAATCAGTAGGTATCGAAAATTAATCGATATGAAATTGATTAAGTCAAAACCATTACCAGTAAAGTCGTGTTTCTAAAAATGACATCAATGATAACGGATATATGTATGTGATCATGACTTTCAATAAGCGGGGTGTTCGTCCTTCGTTCTACAAGGTCACAATTGATAATTCTCAAACCGTTCTATGTGGTATCAAGTGTTCGGTAATAAGATATAGACTGCGTCGTAAACTTCTCAAAAACTTTATGACTGAAACGAATGAAAAGCCCACTGCACGTTTTCGTCTCTGGGACCGTAATTCATTTCAGTTTATCCAATTTGTTTCGACAGGAAATAAATTGTGTTTCTTTATGGTATATCAAAAAAGGGCAGAAGATCACCATGCCCCCAGCAAGTCAATTTCAGACACGATACTGCAATTGGAGCACCAAAGAAAGTCTCTCTTTTACAGTACCACAGCCTCCGGAAAGGCTGTTATCGTTGTTCCTACTATGTAAGTGCCTACAAATAAGAAAAATTACTCAATCATTGACAAATGCATTTGACGATCCTTGTGGGCAGACTGTGGGCGTAGGAAGATGTATTGAAATATTTTGGGCTAGCTCTTTGTGAAGTTATGACAAAAATTAGCCTTCACGAATGAAGAATGATATTTTGGCAAATAGGTAGGTCTAAAGGAAGAAGTCATAAAAACTGCAGATTGTCCGTGTAAGCCTGTGTACCTTAGAAAGTCACTTTTGCAGAAGTTTAATCTCTCGGGATCTTGTTTCCCGTTCCTTAATAACGATCGTTCACTCACGGCAATGCCTGAAAGTGTAACATCGACTGCTCGATCAGCGTAGAACCAGCGGATTCTTGCCTCTGGCTATTCATCAATGTAAGGAGACACATCCATACTTCATACCTGGAGGTAGCTAATGATCGATCGTTCACAAGACAGGTATTCATATCTCGTGAAAGCCATCAAGGAAGACAGAAGACAAATCATCTGCCATACGTACATGGGGATACGGAGGGTGACCTGAAACCAGGGTCAACTGCTGACGTGGCTGCTGATCAACAGGCTTGGATAAAAGGGTCTTGACTACTCATCAGTCGTCCACTGATAAAAACGATTAAAAGAGTAGTACCGACATCTTGTCATTCAGCCAAGTAAATAACATATACACAGTATGAAAATGAAAGTTGATCTGTGACGGTAATTGACATTATAAAGATTTATACGCTGACGTTATAGAGATTTTTACGCTATTTCAGTATACAAAATAATTTTTACCCACAAGCGTTCGAGCACTCCTTAACTCCTTCTCAAGTTAGAATGACCTGACGCAGTGACGGAGAATGCCTCCATGTCCGGTTTTCAATTGGTAGCCATAAAGTAGAGGGCATGGCGTTGAAGAAGGGGGGGGGGCAATAAAGGAGATTGTGGTAAGTTAATTGCAGCAATAGAAGCACATTAGTAAACGGTAAAACACTATAGTCATTTTCCCCCACTGCAAAGTAACACCCTCACAAGGCGTTTTGTGCTATTTGCTGGAATACCTGGTAGTGCGTATGAGTCTATTGCCCTCAACATTTCCTGTTGAAGTGCCGAAGCTTTTCATTGCTAACTCAATGACTACAAGATTACGTGGGCTACGTGTCAACACCAAAGCAACGCCCCACGTTTGAAGAAAATTGCTCCTGATGGGTTCACGTTAGCAACAAAGCTGGCGAATCATCAGAATTCGTACCGTATGTTTGATGTGCAATGTACCACAAAATGCCATGACCCATGGTGTCAACATCCCCATAGACGGGTGAACTTTCCAGAGCAGAGGGTCGCCTGCATTACCGCGGGACTAATGGTCAACATTCATCTTTCTACATCTGTATGTTTGTCTCGTTTGAGTGAGTCATTGAGGTACACCACACGCTTTGTCACAAATGACAGCTTAGGACATCATTTCCTCTTGAACATACCTGGCCCAGTCATCAAACAACGCGCAAATCAATGCAGATGATTGAAATCTTTCAGAGTGCCAGTGAAATAAAATTTCCGCTATTCGTCATTCAAGTTTAGCCTTTTCTTAAAAAAAAAAAAATTAAGTTAAAACATCTATGTAAATCAATGGTCTACAAAAGGACTCTGCATACGCTAGTTTAAGGACAATAATCTGCTGCCAAAGAGCTATCTACCACTCACGAATAACGACCATAGCATGTCCAGAACATGAGATAGCAAAACAGGAAGTTCCGCTGCAGTACCTTAGACAGTTGCTAGGGGGGCAACATCTCATCATTTCCAGGTCTTATCACGACCTACCCACATACCAAGTATCAAGACAATCCTGCATGCATGCATGCATACATACATACATACGTACACACGCACATACAAACGCTACCGAAATATAACCTTCTTGGCGAAGGTAATGAATCAATGGTAATGAAGGTAATGAGCGAGGCTGCGGTATGCGTCTATTCCATTAACTGCATGATTGCATTGCATTTAATGCCCTACTACTACCATAATTGGCCATGACTGGTAGACACGATGAAGGGGACCAAGGAAAGCATGTTAATGTCAGTGAGCACTGTTCAGGACTGTAAAGGGTGGGAAGGTGGAGGCGGTGCTTTGGCATACATGTATAGGCCATTAATTGCATTACGGTTCAAGTGCATCCTTGCCTACACCTGGTCTATGGGCAGGGGGGGGGGGGGGCTGAAGGAAACACAAGCGTACCTAATTGTTCTGACAGGGGGATATGAGGGTGTCAGATTATGCATGAAGTGAACTTAACTGTTCCGGAAATGATTAAATCAGTGAGTGTATGTGCATTCTCATAGTAGCTGGCAAGACATATATTCTCTAATTCATCTTCCAATGGCGTGAATACGAACCATTGGATCCCTAAAATAACGACACTAATGAACAGGTAAATGTTCTGAACAAGCAAAACATCGTCCTCTTGAAGAAAAGTACAAAATATCACACCACTTACCGCTTAACTTCATGAAATTGCAACATTAAACTAAACTGAAAAAGTTTGCCATTGAGGATAAAGTACTTTTATTAATTAACAAAGTATAAGATAGCGTAAAACGACAGTGTGCCGTCCACAGGCTTTGTTTAATCTCCAAGCAGATCTATCAGTGGCAAAGACAGTATCCAAAGGGCAAAAGCAGTTTTATTGGCCACCTGGATCTGCTTGGAGATTGGGCTTTTGACCCTCTATGATATCTTTGTACGATGCATATTATGTCCGCGTGTTGATTGATTGATTGATTGATCGATGCATGTTATGTCGTTGATGTTCAATTGGACAGAGTTCTAGCTGCTCCATTAACGAATACTCTTGCAGGCGTTTTGGTGGATAGATATTGGTCGGTTATATATAGGCTATTGAGATGAATTATGCTGAAGTTGGTTGCAATTGAACGTATTGACAACCAGCGAAGCAGGATAGAATGCTTACTTTGGTGTAACGCAGTGAAGTAAAATCGCAGCTATCACTTTAAGTTGACTAGACAATCATTTTATTTTCAAAGCCATTTTGCTGGAAAACCAGTTCCGCATTACCAGATAGCGTTTGGCTGGGCATACTCAAACACATGTGTTTGGACGATACAATAGACGGGTGAAGTGTGAGTTAGAGGTCCATGATACAATCAGGGAAGCAGCAGACTTTCCCACCATAAAATATATATGTCGATCAATAGATTGAAATCTGAATTTTTCCACTGTTTTTGTGGAGTCACGGGTCAACGGTCTAAGAAAAAAATCTGGTCAATTTGTATTCAAAGCTGATACGATATCCTTAACATAGATGATTCAAAGGAGGTACTAACGTCATTGACCCGATGCTGACTTTTGTAAGGTTAATTCCATCGGGTAAACATTACATAAAGGCAGAATTTGCTTTCGTGACGCTTGAAATAAGCTTTTCTTAGATTCTTTTTCTGCGAAATGCTCAGCAACGCTTAAACAAGATTGACACATGCGCGTGGCAGCATAATTGCTCCCGGGAATATGATGTCAGATGAAAGTAGCAAAATATACGCCATAATGTTTCAATAAAACAATTTGTGGCGCCAGCTGTCGACCGAGGGAAAATAGGCAAAGGATTTTACACAACTCCGCCGCATCTGTCTTGTTTAGCTCTAACCTTTACGTTTATAAATAATAATCAAACCACCCTATAAGGAGTAATCCATATAACGGTGATCAATTTTATCTTTCAATTCTAATTCCATTCGTAATTCAAATACTTCTTCCACTAGCTGATATTCCTAAACATATATACATACATACAGATAGATATCACATCGCCAACTTCTGACCAAATCTGAAAACATGAAACATCGTGCGATGACACTTAGTCTATATAATGCGTCAGTAATCTCCAACGGTTAAACATACTATTAGAACCACGAGGGAGTTGGGTACACAATTGCCTTAATAATGATAAAGGACCATTGGCTTGTTTTTCTCTCCCCTTTCTTCTACTATAGTTGTAATGGGACGAGTTGTCACCTCGGTAAAATCATCTATCCTTGTACTTCTAGCCTTGTTTCGTGACGTCTGTTCGTTAACAACTTGATTGACTTAAGAGCATAGTAAACAAAATTGATGCACTGTAGCACTGGCTGTAACTACACAGTTTGTAATTTGTAATTTGCCAATCCGGAACATAGATGTAGAGCACATAAACAGCTGTGACGTTCAGAAAAGCTGTTGACGTTACTGCCACATGTCCTGTGTTCTTATTCCTGGTTCTCATTGGCATCTGATCTGCATGTCAACTTGAGTACTCACATGCCAAGGAGATACCATTGCACTACCCATGCTTATTTTCTATAGATATTTCATCTATAATGCTGTGTGACGTGTTCATATGTTGGAAAAACATCCTTCTCGTTACTTCCATGCCTTATTTCATCAAGATATCTGAGTAGAATCAAACCGGCGGTATCCAATTATAGAACGGAACTGATTTGTTGCTAAGGCGGCGGCATGCTGGAAAAAAACTGGATTGACACGACACAAACCACATCAAACGTAGGTCAGCAAACTAGGAAATTAATACTAGTAAAAATAAACGTTTCGTAAGGTGCCACCAGTACAGATGCAATGGATGACTGAAATATTGGGAGTCAAGATGGCTAGACAAACCTCCCATTGAAAAACATGTTTGTTCTTTTGTATCTACCATAACCGAAAAGCGAGAAGTAGAATTTATCTAAAGATAGTCATATTCTTTTTACATCCATGAACTGTTCTTGTTCTTTTGTTTTGTTGTGACCTGTACTTAGCCAAGTGTGGCAGAAATGTGCAATAAAGGTCTTCATTCATTCATTATTGAGGGGATTACAAAAATGTCCCCAGGACTAAATAAGGAGATGAAACAACGCTGCCTACGCCTGTGTTCTGTCGAGTACATTTTTGTTGCGCCACACGTCCCTACATTCTGCTATACTTATTGAATTATCTGCCACCCACCCCCTCCATATAATATCATATGAAGCAGTCTGCTGATAAGATCAGATCAGTCAGAGTTCCATATCCGGACACGTCAGCATTGATCCGACGACACAAGACCAGATTACGCCAAACTTCCACCGAAGCCGCACCTCCATTCTTGGGGTCTCTTTTACCGCATCCTAGGTCTGCCATGCCTTGACTATTCAGGTAAGGGAAGTCATTCAAATTAAGATAACAGTTTGCTGGCAATCATATCGTTGAATTTACTGAGAAATATCTGTATATCTGTGGCTGGCTTGACTTTTACGAAAAAAATAGAAGAATTACGATTACGCCATACACCACTACCCACCCCAGGTCGACAGGCGCACTGTGCTATTGTGCGTTTTTGTATGTTATTCGACTAGGTTATGAGCAAGAAATGTTACTCGAAGTGCACGGTTGCTTTGCTGAACTCCAAGCAGGAAAATACATCTCCACATACAAAACAAAACAAACAAACACCTATGCCCATGCTTCAACATTTACTTGAAACGTTGAACAATTGGGTTTTATTTCACCATTGCCAAACACAGCTCTAAGTCAGGTGCATCGAGTGTGTTACTGAGACTAGACTACATAGACTAGAGGATAATATCCAAATTGAATTCTATACAAAACTTTGTTAGTTCCAATCCCGTTGAGAAATACACACGGAGTATCAATGTCAACATTGATTTACCCCAGTCATATCACCGAACCGCCATTAACAGATGAGTCAAATTCTATCCTGTGTGAAGTAAGTAGATTGCATTCCTTGAAACGTTGTGCGATAACGTCATCGTTAGACGAAGAAGCACATTTATAGTGACATTTTGTAATAGAAGGTAGTTTCATGGATAAGTAGGTGTGTAGCAATGTGTATCTTTCACTGAGGCAGACGTGACGGTTGGTGACGTGGCACAGATACTGTACATACATCATACAACTGAGCTCTGGAGGCTGTCTATATGTTTAACGTGATTTATGTGATCTGGAACTGATAATGATAAGCTTCTGTAATAATATTTACTCTATTTGTAGATTCTTACTGTGAAGCCATGTTTCGGCAATTATATGGTCATCAATCTTCTACTTTACGGTGGATATAAATCATGTTTACGCCCAGGCCTTTTCTGATACCTCCGTCTGACTCATGCCGTGTGTCCGGGTTCCGTGTTTATGTAACAATATGGAGACCTATTTTTACCTATGGACGTATTGTATCTCACATAGAATGACTAATAGGAGTAAATACTGATGCGATATACAATGTTTTCGCTACAAGTGAACCGCAATGGTTTGTTTTTTGTCGGTAAAACACTGCACTGTCCAGGTGGAACGATTTGGGCGGCACTGCTGTACCGCCCCGATACATTTGGCCGGATCTTTACTGTGACTACTATCATTTCATGCGGGATACATTTGTACAACATACAGTATTATGAGTGATTTAGACAGGTACCGTACCAACCCGATATATTGGGAGAAAATAACGCATGTTGACAGTGACTACTGTAATTTCATGCGGGAAGCATGTGTACAACATACAGTATTATGAGTGATTTATACAGCACGGCAATACATAACGGCAACATACATATACATATACATTACAGAAGCTTATGTGTGTACAACATACAGTATTATGAGTGATTTATACAGCACGGCAATACATAACGGCAACATAATATATATATATATATATATATATATATATATATATATATATATATATATATATATATATATATATATATATATATATACATACATACATACATACATACATACATACATACATACATACATACATACATACATACATACATACATATATATATATATATATATATATATATATATATATATTTATATATACAAAAAGCTCAGTTTCTTGACTGAAAGGTTGCGGGTTCGAGTCTCGACCTCTCCGCCGGTGTGCACTGTCGTTCAGATAAGACCTTACCGTCAAGTCTTCGCTCTCCTTTCTGTAGCTGTACGTTAAGATCATTACCTCAAGTAGGTCAAAGAACCCATCAGACTTATTCATTGATTGATTGATTGACGACTAAGGTTACGCTCCAGTGTACGATGCCCAACGCTTATCAGTACTAAACACACAGCCTAGCCCATGGATGGATGGATGGTGCAAGGACGAACCATCAGTCACCCAAAGTTCGAAATGTAGAACTGAGAGACTTAAAAGATCTTTTTTGTACCAAGCGACGCTGCTCCACGACAAATTTCTTTAGGTCTTAATGTTGAATGCCTCCGTATAGATTACAAGCACTCTTATCTATGTATTTTAATGACTTATACGGTACGTATTTTAGGATTTGTTACTTATGTAATTGCATTGCTGATTTTTAATCAGTCGTTTTCTCTTGAAAATTATGAATATATAAAATCAATATTGTGTAAATTAGCTGTAATTCAGACTGTTGTGTTGGCTGTCTGCTAAATGCTAAATAAATAAAGATCTTTTGATTTTTGACATTCTTGGGACTCCCAGATTCTGCTACCACCTTCCCGTTCATACAGAGCCGGCTAACGAAGAGGCTCTCTTCCCCTGCGGGACGAAACGCTCCGAAGGGCGTATTCAGGACAGCCCATTAAACAAGAGCGAGGTTGACGAATCGTGTCATTATCATCCACTTATGTCAAAAACATCTTTCGCACGAACGCGTCCAACTTGCTCATCAATCATCCTACAACAGGCTCGCTTGGAATTGGAAATCCGGCAGACACAAACCGTGGGTGCTCCGCAGTTTTCCCGAATATCCAGTGGGTGTCGCTCTGACACCCTCCTACATCGGTACACAGGCTGCTCTCGATCTCTGACAGGTCGTACATTACATGGGTGGGGATTCGGTTGAGTGGGTGAATGAGGGAGTTGAGTTCCACCTTTATTCATCTTGTACTTGTGGAAATGTTCCTGATTGTTTATGCCACCAATCTACGTGCGTGAGAATTTGGACTACAGTATAGACTATTTATTGCCGAATGTTTTTAAAACAATATGCATTCAATCAGTACTAGTGTTTATAATGCAGATGAAAGTTTTCATCGAGTTCAAAGAACCGCCAGTAACTTTTGATTCTCTTACGGTATTCTCTTAAGATCCCCTTTGAAGTAGCTCTGATGGCTTTTATGAAACAACTTACCATGATTATGAATACATTACAGTGATCAAAGTGAACTTTTCAATGAAGTATGATTTGTTATGATTGATCATCATGCTCTAAGAAGCAGTGGCATATTAATTTCTTTGGGTGATTACTTGCAGCACATTAGCGCAGATTTGTGTTTACGATAGACAATTAATGGAAATCTTCTGACTCTTTGTCTATATAAGATTCAATGAAAACGTTTTTATATAATCATATGTATATTATAAAATCACTGTCAAGGGATCATAAGTAAAAGACAATCATCTGATATTTAATATAATCACTTGAAAGTATATTTGTGATCCTAACAAAAATGTCTGCAACCCGTCTTGCTTCTATCAACGATAGCCATTACAACGGATGATCAGTAGTTGTGAATTCTGCTTGAGATTTGATTACAAGTCGTCCTACAGCATGAAATCTCCATGAACCTAGAGAAGAAGGTAGTAGAAAATCAATGTACAAACCCCTATATTTGTATTTTTTTCTTTCTTCTGCACCGAACTTGTCTAACACTTCAACAGTTTGTTGTCTGAAAGAAAGGACGGTCGGTTGCAAATGATGTCCCTGTGGGTATGGATTTACCAGGATGCGAGGGATCGCATTACCCAAATGATCATTTCATTAGAAGTTATAACACCCTTCCTTTGAGAATACAGGTGTCGAGGCGTTCATTTGCGATGCCAGTATCTTGTAAGACAACCTCTAATGAGCAATCAAAGTTTTAATGATGAATGATATTCACGTTAAGGGCTTATGGCAGGTTCTTTGGGAAATCCCAGAAGACTGAGTGAATAGTGTAAACTTTGGAACTACCAATCAGCTTTTTTCGTACAAAGAGTATGCAATTTTATCCCGCTCTGCCCTTTTTTGCCTTTGCTCAAGCAATTAGCTTGAGAACATTAGCTGAAAAGTGTCCTTTTTTGGATGAAAAAGAAACTCACTTGCTCAAATTTACATGCTTACTGAATCCTGGATTGCCAAGAGATTTAAGAGTAATGCTCGGCCGAATGGAACACATTTCGGCCGGATGGATTCTATTATAAGATAATCAGGCAAGAGATGTCTAACTGTAAGAGATCTAGACAGTGCACAGTCATCTACTCCTAGATGTAACAAATCGACGTGAAGCGCATGAAACTCTACGCAAGCGCCATCTACCCCTACGCGAGCAGAAATGAACTGAATCGGAAATACGGGGGTTTCCTTCGCAAGCGAGAACAACACCGATCAATTTTCATTTACAGTACGGTGCAGAAAACCTTAGCCTCCACAAGGATGTCTGCATTGATTTCTATACGGTATGGGGGACAAAAGCAGCTGTGTACATACTGTACAGATGTCTTTTGTACACCCTGGTGAAGACTCGTGAAACGGATGCAGACTGCATATCAATGACTTTACACTGTCACACTGTCACACTGTCCGGTAGTCAGATGCACGAAGACGTGCTATATGTTCGTTTTGGGGCTACCCAGCCTTCCAAACCACTGCCAGTCCGTTTGTATTTTCTCAACAATGTTATTTCAATTCTCTCAATTGTGAAACTAAAGCAGTGATTAGATCAATGATATTTACGTATACATTTTTGTTTCCAATAGCCCTATGGTTTACAATGTTTACTATCTTCACATCGTCTCTCCGATACACCCCTGTTACTGTTCATATGGTATAACCCAACTCCCTCCAAAGCTATATAGAACCACCTGAGTCTTTTGAATCATTACTTATCTTCACCCTACGGCCGGCAGGCACCAAAGTCTGTAAGGTTTTCTCGGCGCTTCAGCTTCTTGGCACTTCGTGTTTCTAGCAGGTGAAAAATGGAGGGGAACACGACGATTTATCCGACGGTGTCAGGGTTCGACGTGCCCCGAAGACCTGGCAACGACAGCTCGGCGGGTTGGAACGGCACCGACTGGGAGGACGCCGGGTCCTACAACTTCGTTGCCCTCCTCCCCATCCTGGTCATCGTGGAGATCCTAACCGGCAACGCTCTGGTTGTCCTCGCGATCTACCGGGAGAAGAACCTGCAGTCCACGACCAACTACTTCATCGTCAACTTGGCGGTCACCGACGCGCTGATGGCGGTTCTAGTCATGCCGTTCGTTGTGTATGTGGAGGTAAGAACCTCCTTTTTCTCTTCTTATCTTGTAGCTGTTTAGAGTCTTGGACTACGGCTGGGTCTTAGCTAGACTACAGTGGAGTCTTAGTCTACGTCGATGAAGGCTAGACATCCAAGTAATAAGATACGCAAGGTAAGGAGTTATTGAAACAACTGGATGAAATTTGGAAACGGTCAGACGTTTTAGACAGCATTAAATGCAACTATCATATTTTTTGTGCAGTTCCAAGAAATAGAGCCTCTGTTTTCCGACCAATACTGCGCTGATGGCATTGTAAGGAATAACGCACAGACACGCCTTACAGAGTGTCGCGTTACTGCTGTGGCTTTGGTTCCGTATATCAGCAACTGAAACGTTACATCGGATTGTTTTCAGCTTTCAGACGTATCAAGATGCGATACATGGTAAGGGAAAGAGCGCACATAAGCCGCTCGCTAGCCCTTTAGAAAGCAGAAACCCACATGGACTCTGCAAGTCAACTTGCACCTGTGCCCATGGCAAGCCGGCTCTAATTGGTTATTAGACTGAAATCCCATCCACTTTCATAACAACATGTATAGTAGGGCCGGGTGGACGAATAACTGAAATGCCGGCGAGGATTTCATCCGAAATTGTACAAAATATTATGATAAATCCTAGCAATTTTCGAAAGGAGAATGGCAGGATAAGGTTCCAATTGCCTATGTTTATTAGTGTTTCATTGGTGTTTCTACTTTAGCTGACTGTTTGCAGCTATTCTTTCAGGAGAAAAGAGAATACATATTACATACCACACACACGAGGCAACATAGAATTACAGTCAGCATACTGATAAGATGAAATTACAGTCTATGTGCAACTTTGTGGCCGACTCACTCCTCTAAAAATTGTTGAGACAATTTCTAATATTTTCCAGCTACCCAGCAAGTCTGGAAGAGACTGATTACTGACTTTCATTTCTGAAATAAATGGATACATAATAATTCCATCCGAATAGCAGGTATCGTAATGGACTGGACTGCGACAAATTCTGAAAAATAGTCGCAACGTGGCGCCAATCAACGCCAATTTGTCACCTCAATTCTTCTTGTTTTTATTCTAATATAAAAAAATCGCAACTGGCAAAAGGACGCAAATGGGCGCAGAATAATTCAAAGCGGCGCAATCTCTGCAAATATATTTTTGATGAATCTAAGATTAATAATTGTGTATTATTCTTTAAGCCAATCTTGTATCTGGTTTGGAGACAAAACTTAGTATATGATATTCTGTGTGCGATTATTTTGTTTATAGAGGTCTCATATTCTACCCATGCACTGACCCATGCGTCGCGCGTCATTGTGACCGCAATGGAAAATTGGAGAAACTTTTCTAGCGCAAATTGGCGTAGTCCGGTGAAATACCCGCTCAAAAGACTACAGGCAATCAAACTGCAATTATCATTCTTTACAAAACGCCGGAAAGGTCGATTTCATGTGCACGCGTGCCCCATCCAGCTGCTTGCTGGTAAATTTCTCACGAGCGCAACCGCAGTCTCAACGACAAGCTCGTTGATTTAATACGACCTGTCATCGCGGCGCGTACGCTAGGCTGAACATGTCGTCTCCATAGCTGCTTCCCCTCTGATATGCAGTGCGGCTTATCTACAAGAGTAGGTGTGACCTTGCGTCCTTTCATTCGTGCAGACCCTTGTAGTGCCTGTATAGTGCTACATAGGTCAGAAAGTTTCCTTGCTGTTTCAGTAGCAGGGTACATTTCTACAGGGAGGGGTTTCTATATTCCCCAAGCAGAGGTTTCGGTCGAGTCGGGTAGGAGTGTCCGGGGGTGTCCGGGCTTTTTTTTACGTTCCTCTTCCTTCAGGACACTCCTACCCCACTCGACCGAAACCTCAGCTTTGAGAATCGGATTTCTATCCCTTGCCCTTTAACGTGCTTGAGGCACCTCGCGTCCATTCCCTAATGCAGTGAACAGTTCAGACCCTTGCAGTGGCTAGTGCTACATAGTTTAGCAAGTTTCCTTGCTGTTTCAGTAGCAGGGTACCTTTCTACAGGGAGGGGTTGCTAGCCTTTCCCTGTAACGTGCTCGAGGCACCTCGCGTCCATTCCCGAATGTTCTGAACAGTTGAAAACAGGCCGGCCAGTAGCCAACTTCGCAGAACAGCTGACCTTGCTCACAATCGACTCTCAACCATAGTCTACGTCTACAGAGGCCATGTTCGGCTGTGTGTGGCAGACGCTTTATAATTCACGCATCCGAGTTTATACAGAATGTCAGCTGGGCTGGACGGGGTTAGTTGTGAGGGCACCCCCAGGTGGAGGAAGAACTGACCTTAGCAAAATTACTGTTGTGTTTTACCAATAACGGTCCTTAAGAATTAGGTATCTCTCTCTCTCTCTCTCTCTCTCTCTCTCTCTCTCTCTCTCTCTCTCTCTCTCTCTCTCTCTCTCTCTCTCTCTCTCTCTCTCTCTCTCTCTCTCTCTCTCTCTCTCTCTCTCTCTCTCTCTCTCTCTCTCTCTCTCTCTCTCTCTCTCTCTCTCTCTCTCTCTCTCTCTCTCTCTCTCTCTCTCTCTCTCTCTCTCTCAAACACAAACTATTTTTCCTCGGCCTAACCTCTTCACAAAATGAATGTTATCATTGCGTAACGATCCCCAGTTTAATCTCCGAGAACAATCAGACAAGTGAACGCCATTAGGGATGGAAAGGGCTGAGCCAACCTTGGAGCACCTGGGACTCGTTAGTACATGTACAGTGCACGGATGTACAAGATACAAGATAACTGGAGATAGCAATATGTTGCCACTGAATTAAAACCAATGTTGAATGATTGAAAAGATTTTTTAAACGGTGATTGCATTCTACAAAGATAGCAACTTTATCCCCAGACTGTTATCCCAGTTGCTGTCGCCTTTTGTAGTTACTAAAAACTTGAAATCTTATTTTCAAGTGATATCCCTGCATCTTGATTATATGTGTCCGTAATGCAAGCTGTCGTGTCTCAGGTTTCAGTTTCAGTTTCATTGTTAACAACTTGCATGTAACAAATGTACAAGTCACATGAAATATGTTGAAACTACAGTTAAAACGCTCTTACCAGGAACAGTATACATTAGAGTTAAAAACAACAATCAATATCAAATCTATACATAATGGAATAGAAGCTTATAACATCTAGGGATTCTTCTTAGACAGCAACTTCAGTGCCCGCGGCATGAAAGATAACTCATGTCGCTTAGTTTTACTTAGTGTGGGGAGGACCTGTACACGCGCCCGGCGCAGATTGTAGTTGATCTGCGACGGTTTGGACACAAATTCAAGCAGAGGGTTGTGAGGATCCTCTAGGATGTTTTGTAGTGTGCGCAAGGTGGCCTGGTCCCGCCTTGAAGACAGAGTACTTGGCAAACAAGAAGTGACGCAAACACATTCGCTCGCACGAGTAATTATATTGTGACCACTTACGAAACAGATTGCGCATCTGTACGTTTACGCGAGGGCTTGCATATACTCAACAAGCCACACGGCTGTTTTCAAATGTGAGCTGGGGCTGAACGAAAAGTAGATATCATGAGATTTGGAGTTGTACGAAGAGCTCGAATCGTAAAGCCCCTATCTCTGTACCCGCGGCACGGTGGCGGTCTTGCTGCGTCCTAAATTGAATGTGTGTTTCCCTGGACCTTATAATGGGAGTATTATACAAAACGTGCAAGTATGACTAAAAAGACAACAAAACACACAAAGCGTAAACATATTCGTCTTTTATCGATGGAACTTGTTAACCGTACTCTCAAAGCAAATTGGTTCGTCGCAGCGAGATCGCCGACGTGCAGCGGGTCCAGTGAGATAGGGGATTTACGTTTCGGTCTCCTCGTAGCAACTCAAAATCTCATCATTAATAATTTTCCTTGAGCCCCAGCTCCAGAGAACAGCCGTGTGCCTTTTATCGTATGCACAAGCCCTCACGTTAACGTACAGATGCGCAATCTGTTTCGTAAGTGGTCTCTATATAATTACTCGTGCGAGCGAATGTGCTTGCGTCACTTCTTGTTTGCCAAGCACCTTGCGTAACGGACATACATAATCAAGATGGATGGGTATCAATTGAAATAAGATCTTAAGTTTTAAGTTTTGTGCTGGTATTTGTTAACTTTGTTTCTTCTATGTATGTTGTGTACGCCTTACTGTGTATTTTGACGTGCTTTGTGAAAATTTGTGTTGAATTTTGAATATTGTTCCCAGGGCTAACCCTTTGTAATAGCCTTTGGCTAGCCCTGGCTGTACTTTTTTACAGCCAAATAAATCAATCAAATCAAATCAAATCAAGTTTTTTTTAGGAAGATATAAAAAGTTAAAAAGTGACAGCAACTGAGATAGAAGTAGGGGGATAAAGCAGATATCTTCATATAATTATATAATGTCGACCTATCAATGCTAGTCCAGCAAGCTAAAGATCACATTAAGGTAGTCTAGGGTAGGGGTCCGTCCCTGTGTACTCTGGCCAAGTAAAGAAAAAGAGTGAAGACATTCCGACGTTGCACCGTTGGGAAACCCTTGTGGCCCACGGGCTCAAGAAACAGAGATGGGCGCCGCTCAATACACCATAAATATGATGTGGGAAACCAAGCAATATTAGGGCCCGAAAATCGGATTTTGAAAGTCATCTTATTTAGTCATCTCTATACATGATCAGTTCAAACAACACTATCACAATGTAAAGCGACTTCCATGATGCAAAAATATGACTTCGTGGTGATGTCAGAGAACTCACTATAAATCGTCGCCGAGGTTTTTGCCGGCTCGCGAAACTAAGGGGATCATCGTATGGCATGTTTTTGCACGGTTTTCAAATGGTCAAAGTATGAAGTTATTACACGAATGTGCTAGACAGTGTTAGTAAATGTCACTACCATATTTTCAGCATTCTTATTTATTTCCATTTTTGGGGCCCTAATATTGCTTTGGTTGCCTTTAATTTCAACAGTGAGGAAACCTGTAGTAGTGCCGTCCTCAGTAGACGACGAAAATGAAACAAAAAAAGGCGGCGATACTTTCTGTACACAAAGCCGAAGTGTCTACCAAAGGAGCCCGCAACCAGCTGCCAGACAATCAGCCTGCCATCACCAGACTGCAGCAGCCGGTGTTGACTCTTTTCATCATCAGTATGCAGACAAGCGTCTTCTCATGAACCACAAATGAGCCGGACGTAGACGACCTTGATGCCTACTCAACTCTTCAGGGGCCGAGCTCTCGTTGACAGAGAGCTTCTTCACTTCGATCTTCCCCTTCCTACTGTTACCACTGTGGGTAGCGGTCGATAAAACCTATACGGAAAACCACAGCTAACAGGAACCGAAGACTCAGTGCCAGACGTGCTCATACTAGATTATTCGCGTTACAGACGTCCACAGTAGTGACCGTAGTCCAGCGCCTAATGACCATTTAAACTTTATTGACAAATCAGCTTGACAGCCTCTCTCAGAGAGATTGAATTGCGCAGATTCACAGTTCTTCTTTTCTAAAACCTCATCATTGTTAAAATAACAACAGAAGATTACACAAGACAGTTGAAAAATGAACATGGCAACGTGACAACGTACAGTCTCAGGAGTTTTGCGGGCATTGAATGTCCTGCATTGCTCTCGGAATGAAAGATTTTCTATGTCTATTTGTTCTACATAAAGGAAGTTTTAGTCATGAAGGCCGACGGAGGTTGTAGAAAGACTTGACCACCTTGGGCAGGAATAGCCTGCCCTGCCTCTGGACCAAGAAGTTGCGACTTCGAATCCTGGCTGTGTCGCTCACCCGACGCTACTGAAAAGGGCCGCAGTCCTAAGGACGGTACGTTAAGCCGTGGTTCACTGTTCATTGTACCCATCGAAGAGAGCTAGTGGAATGCCCCTTGTACAATGAGCCTGTAAATACTGTACATCGCAGTTGTTTTATCTGTCACGACCAGTGGAAGATTACATTTTCTGTTCATTGAGTTCATATGAGCTAAACTGGTTGAAGGTTTAGTTAAACCAAAATGGTCTATTTCAAGCGAATATTTCTTCAGAATTACATTTCTCCTTGTTCCCATCTGTTGCTACCCTATTATAAGCTTATTACCTGTTTCTATGCAACATGCCCTTGGGAAAGGTTTGTCAAATAACCATAATCTTATTTGTCTACGCTTGTAGATAAGGCAATCAAAAATATGAATTACTTCTCTGTGCCTTCCGATAATGCAATCATGCCAACCTCTAAATCAAAATTGCAGTTGATTGGTGTATGAAGCTAGAAGCAGTGAGACCACTAAAATCAAGTCACACAGTAGATGATGTTTACGACTAAAATGACTGCAGCTTGCTCTCTGATGTACCATAACACATAATGTACAACCACGATAAATGCCAGACGAAGTCATCCTGAAACATGATCGTGTCTCCGTGGATATCATACCCTTGTATCAGCGTCCTCTGCATCTGGCAACGCTGTCAATCCCATGCTTCAACTTGTCCTTGCCTCAGATGAACACTTACTTACTTACTTACTTAAAACTTAAAAGCGTCCCGCACTTCCTTATATCTACCATCAGGGACTTGATCTTCGTTGTCAATGAAGTTGAGCTTTGACCTTCATCGGCTTCTTTTCCCTTTGTAGGTCCCCATAGCACTAGTTTAGATGCTATAACATCAGGGTGTCTGAAGCAATGTGCCGTTAGTTTCATTCTTCCTGCCCTTATCTTCACTGTGACTGATGGCAAATCTTATAGCTGCTCATTAATGTGTTTTTGCTCCCAGGAAATGTTGAGACACATTCAGGGCATCCGTGTATGGTATTTGGATGAACAGGTTATTGCCACCAGCTGTTTTCGCCCTTGCTATAACAGCACATCCATCATTTTTTTTTGGCAAAGGTTGCTTCGATTAGCCAACAAAGGGCACGTCCATGTTGGTCGACTCTAAAGGGCACACATCCTTTTTATGTGCGCTATAGGGTCCTCTCACTTGTTTGTTCACGAAATACAGAGCGCGAAAGGCCGCACGTTGCTGAGAAGTTTCTCCGTATTTTCTCCGTCCCTATGGTACCTGCTGAGCCCGTTTTGCGTGAAACGTCTGAAGCGCAGAAAGCGTATCTTGCCGAAGGCGTGCACATCACAGGAGGCTTTTTTTTTCTCAAGGCGAGGACGAAGTAAAAGGCATATTCACTGAAGACGTGAAGAGCCTACAAAGTTTATCTTCAGACGAGTTCAAGACGTTACTCCTAGCGTGAATAGACATATAGTGTTTTATAGTTCTCGAGGATTTTCCATAAACGTCCCTGCTGATATATATGTTATGCTACAAGGCCCATTTTACATCATGTATTAGACTGCTATCATGTGCACATGATGCGTGTGGCTTTATAATATATTTATTTGCCGGAAGTCACGACAAAAAAAGATCGCAGAACTTAAGAAACTCACCCAAGACACACTATGAACGTGTATCATTTCCTCCCATGGCCAGCTAAATCTAGACTGAGGCATTCATAGCCTGATATGTCCGCAAGTATATCGTTGACAGAATCTTGTTTTGATAGATGCCATCATTCCATTACAAAGATTGGGAACCGCACTGTTTTGAACTTCAAATGATTGAATACATATTTCCAGTTGATAATTACGCCTATAAATCAAAATGGTGGCCTTGAAATTCAAAAATGGCTTTTCAAATATGAAATGGCTAACTCAATATACTGCAACGAATATCGAGGGTCGAGTCCAAAAAGTCGATAAAAACACCAGTGATTGCAGCCTACTCTGAGTAACTCATCGATCATGAGTGTTGAAATATGACATATGCAATATTGAGACAGATGGTGCGTTATTTTGCCGGCACACCATCATCAAAATGATTCAGAAACATCTGCAAAGTAGTCTAAAGGACTACGTCGTCACTATGGAGTATGGACATACATCTTACACCGTGTTTATCAAATTTTTTAGTGAGAATCAAGTTGAATATTTTGATTAACCCGACGTAGACATGAAACGTTCGCTATGAAAAAAAAATAATGGTAAACTATGTGCTGCGGACACGTCATCTGTATGACAGAGGGTTCTGTATAATGTTCACTGATTGAACCAATCGAATCAATAATACCCAACAAGCTGTGGTGCGTACACAGAATCCATAGGTAGCGTGCGAAGTCCAGTGGTTAGCGATCTTGCCTCTGGAACTAGCTATAGAAGCCCCGGGTTCGGTCCCGGCTGTGTCGCTCACCCGACATGCACGCTACCGGAAAGGGTCGCAGTCCGCGGACATTAAGCCGTGGTCCACTGTTCATTGTGCTTGTCGAAAACTAGGGGAATTTCCCCGGTACAATGAACCTGTACATACTGTTCATATCGTCTGTCTTCTTTGACACGACCAGTGGAAGATTAGCTCATTTGTTCATTGAGTCCATTTGAGCTAAACTGGTTCGAGATCACTTTCCACTTTACTTTCCTTACATGATCCATTGAGGGGCACTTACTGCCCATTACCACACCCTACACTTAAAGGCTGCGTATTGTGTGTTGATGTTATCGATTGCTTTATATCATAGCTTGTGATCCGTTCAGTCTGTGAAATAAAATGATTAAAAAAACGAACGATGTAACACTTCAAATTCGAACAAACTTATGTAGGAGTCAACAGAGAGAAAATTCATTACTCCGGTGGATATGTGTCCAGAACTAAAGGAAAATACATGCTGTTAGTAGGATGTTTAAAGGAACTCTTAGTTTACGTCATGGAGCAATGTGGGAAATCTTTCACAACACGATACGGTGATATGACATTTGCTTCAAAGGTTCCACGTGATCAGTGACCGATATAACTACCGTGAATACCACTGTTGTTCCAGCTGATGCAATCTGCAGTTGAAAACCTACTCGGAAATCTCTGGTTTAACTGAAAGGGAATCACTTACTCTGGTGGCGTCGTGTTGCGTAACGGCTAGAACATTCGGCCGTCAATCAAGGCAACCCGAGTCCGAACCCGGCTTGCCCCCAGACATATCTGGACATGCGCCCGGACGTTGTGCTTTTGGGAACACAATTTTACTCACTTCATTCAGGTGTAAATAAGTACCTAGCTTCGGTTAGGGGCGTTTCTCGGACAGGACGTTAAATGGAGGTCCCGTGTTTGGTGAGAGCCACGCTCCGCGCACGTTAAGGAACCCACCACACCTTTCGAAAAAGAGTAGGGGCATGTCCCGGTGTGCGATGGTCCAAACCTTACAGTCTGGTCTGGGTTGACACCTTGAAAAGGCGATAGTCACCTGTATGTTATTCCTTCCACAAGTGTGGTAAATCTAAATAGATATGAGTTGAAAACCGAAGGAAAATACCTATCATACTTAAACTTTATTTGTAACCAGCACCCATGTCAGTAATCCCACTAACTATATAAACTATACATATAAACTATAGAATCGTTAACTCCCAATCTAGTTGGTTGGATATGCTATTCTTGTATCATTCAGCGCAAGGTTGTCATTTAAGTACACGTATAGTTTTGCCTGGATTCAATCTGAATGAATTTACACATGAGGATAATCATGACACTGGACGAAATCAGGTCTTTAAGCACTCTTAAAGCATGCTTAAAGATTCCGTTATGGCACTCTTTACGTCACTTTACGTAATACTTCCGCGGGCTTAAATGTTATATTTACGCTATCTTTAGGTATGTGCTTAAACGTGCTTAGTGGGACCATTTAAGCAACCGTTTAAGCAATGTAAACTTAGCTTAAATCTTAACTTTTACGCTACGATTAAGCATCGTAATCTTTACTTAAATCTAGAGACATACGCCGTATTTAAGCCTCCGTAAACCGTACGTAGTGGCACTCATTTAAGCGACGTTTAAGCACGGTAAAATCAGCTTAAAACCAAATTTTTGGTCGTCGTAAATCTGTTGTAAACATCTATATTTAAACTTTATTTAAGCTCAGTTAAGTTCCCTTTTATTCTGTTGTGTATGCTACATGCATGTGTTTGTGCTTGGGTCTTTAATGTTCAGCATCATTTCAGGTGTCATTTCAATTTGTGTATTTCATTCCAACGCCAGCTGCTGAGTCAGTCCTATTTTAGCTCCGTCTTCAGCTTCTAGGTCTTCAGGTCCACTCAACACGCCTCTGTTTTATCTTGAGATCTGCATTCCTCACTCAGCCCTCATCCCTTCAGAAGTCTCAGGCGCCGTAGCCCTCTTCAGAAGGGTGGGAGGGGGTTGGGCAACGACGTAGTTTCCTTCGGGCATACCATCCCAGCAGCCAGCTCTTTCGCCTGTCCCTGGGCACCGCCTGCCTTCCGAGTTGACAAAACCACCGCTATTCCTTGATATACAGTTGTAAGTCCCGCTATAAGGGGGGGGGGGGGGGGCACATCCAAATCTATGCAGCATTAGAGTCCACTCGCCGAGGTATTCCTTATTGCTGGCTGGGTTCAGGAAGTTGCAGTAAAGACTATTGTCAACTGATCGCGCAGTTTTCATCAGTCTGGTTTTAGAATCATGGCAAAGTGCACTCGGGTTCCGTCGAACTGTCCGTCCCCGAGAGAGTAAGACGATAAAGCTGCAGCAAGAACATACAGGTCCATACACAACCAAGCTTGGCCACCAAATGAGAAATTAAATTTGAATTTCCAACGGAAAAAGAATTTGAATATCGGCATGAGTGTTGATTGGTTCAATTCGCGAGTAGTGTGTATTTGTGACCATGATTTGCATAGCTAGCAGACACTGTAACAATGGCCTTTTTACGTTTCGGCGCATGCGCGCCGGAACGTATTGTCCTGGCTTTTACCTTCAAGCTTCAAGGAATGAACCAGGGAAGCTTGGTTCAACACTGTGTCGCAGATTTGCATGTGACACAGGACGGCGCAGATTTGCATGTGACACAGGACGGCGACCGCATGTAACTGCTACAACTGTTCGGAAATATCATTGCATTGTGGTTTCGGACTTTGATATCCTGAAAAATGACCATATTACATCTATTCCACAAGATTGCAGAAGAAAAAAAATGATTTCGTCAAGAAAACGACCAAAAATCGGCATAAATGATACCATATAGTAAGGTTATAGCATTACGTCCAGTGGGAATAGTTACGTACCGCAGCTTGGCCGATCTGGCAACGCGAAGCGCTTCGGACCCAGAAGATCCGGGTTCGTCTCCGTGCATGGATTTTTTTTTCTTTTTAGATATTGAATATCAAAAATATATATTGATATTATATTAATCTATCAATATCATATTTATGAATATCATTTTTTTTCATTAATAAATAAAGAAATATTTTATATTTGTTATTTTTAAATATTCATTTAATAGATACAAGCAGTGTTTCCGCCAGACCGCGACTGAGAGGCCGTCCACTTGGGGAGGGCCGTACCGCGAAAATTAATTGACCGTACCGCGAAAATTAATTGACCAGGAAAAGTAACTGAATGTTGTGATCAGAAAAGACTTTGTTAATTTTTCAAAATCAATTTGTTACGAAGGTCGCTTTAATACTGCTTCAATCGTCACAAAATGCGATCTATATAAAGTATACTAGTGACCAGAAGCGTCTGAAGTGTAAAGGGGTTTTCCCGCCCTGTGGTCACGTGACATCTTGCCGTCAACCAATCAGAGCACAGGATTTTATGACGCGGACCAATCAGCGCTTAAAACCTTGCATATCAATGAGCTTAAAAACATGGCGGACGGCCCGGGACGGGGCAGGTTGCGGCTCGACTTATGTGAACTCATAGCGAAAATTATGATTTATCTACGGTACATATGGAGAATTTTCACGGAAAAACACTCAAAGGAATATATATTGTGTCGAATACGGTCAGAAATGACGGCGAATCGCGGCAAATTACGACGTAGAGGCTGAAATGCACGGGCGAAATTCTTGTTTTGTTTACGTTTTTCTTGTTTGCTTCGATGACTTTCTTCGATTGAGTCTTGAAAAACGGGTTTTAAATGAGATCACCGTATGCCAAAGGCACCGACATCGATTCTTCGCAAGCTTAACAATAGCAACAAACAAAAGAGTGTGAATGTCCAACGATATAGAGCGTCCCCACGCCCGCAGTAACAAAGAAAAACAAAGAAATTATGCCGACCTCTCGTATTTTTTTCCCCGATTTCTCGGCATTTAGTTTGTCTTTTTTTTAAAGAGGACGGCCTATGTCTGAGTTCAGGCCGTCCAAAGCGACATAAGGCCGTCATTTGACGGGAAGACGCCCCTCTGGCGGAAACACTGTATACAAGGCCTTTGTCTTATGAACAGGACTTCATAGATTCCAAACCCGGCATTCGAATTTTTCTGTTCATTGTAATGGAAAATACCGTGCAGCGGCTCCTATGCGCGGTAAGATGATTCTTGCAAAACACTCGCCACTAAACTTCTATCCCCGATGTAAACAGAGGCTCTTGATGTTGTTTGCAAAACAGCGATTCTTTGTTACAGTAGCAAATGCTCCATTGTTCAGTATCGACTTCATTCAGACAACACGGACGTGGAAAGTGGCGCCCCTCGGCACAAAACTATGGGAATTTTCATGAATTTTAGCAAAATTACCCAGGAAAATAAGGAAGAAATGTTGTAAATGCGGAAACCAGAATAATACGGATGAGGTAGCTGTTGATTTGTTTGACATTTGGTAGTCATTTTAGATAGAACCTTAGCTGTTATGAACTTCTATTTCACTTAATTACCATAGTGCTGATGATTCAATGGTGCTTTTTCAAATTTTATGTTTTATTGCGTGCCATGTACATAATTACATTGATAGCTTTTATAATGAGCCTATTATACATTTTACAAATAAGTACAAGTTGTAGGCCAAGACCAGCTTTTTCAAAAGCACTTAAGTTAAGTGACGTAACTTCAAAATTGCTTTCCCCAATCTGCCTTTCTCTATTAAAACAGTACTCATTTCCCAAAATGACAATTTTTCTTATAGACTGAACAGCCCTTGAGTGACTTCCTCTGGCAGATTTTACTTCAAGTAAAGGGAAAAGACAATTCACACCCATAAACGTAGCCGAAACGTCAGCTTTTTTTAAAAGCTCTTGTTTATATCTATTGTTATTCGGAGACGGTCTTCCTGGGCATTTGACAATTGGACAATGGATGTTTCTACAGTCCAAAAAAGGTGTAAAATGTTTATCAGTAATCGTCCACGTATAGCTTGAAAACAAACTTGCCAGAAATTGTCATTTTGCTATCATCTAGAAAAATAAAACAGCGTAAAGCAGACAATAAGACGGACTTTCAAATTATCCAATTGCCGACTATAAAATGTTGTTCAGACTTGCCAAAACAACGCCGCATTTCAAAATCTTTAGACGAATATCCTGTGTTCGGGTGCAGGGGAAATCAAGTGAGACGCTTTTTTTGCACGGAATTTGATAGCTTTTAGTTTAGGGTATTTATTACAGAGCAGATAGAATGGTTATAAGAACACGGGGACTCTTCACTGCGCAAAATCGGCTCTTTAAGCACTCTTAAAGCATGCTTAAGTATTCCGTTTTGGCACTCTTTAAGTCATTTAACGTAATAATTACGCGGGCTTAAATGTAATAACTGAAAACTATTGCAAGCGGCGAGTGCACACGGCTCGCGGGAAAAAGTGCTTGCGTTTAAACCTTTCAAAGTACACCAGAATTAGCAGAAAGATTGTCTAGACCTCCAGAAATAATACTGAAGTTTTTTTAAAGTGTGGTGTGTTACATTTGTCGACTAAATTGTTGTTTACTTTGGCCGAAACGACACTGCCGCATTTTCAAATCCTTTAGTATGCATGCTGTGCACGTTTAGAGGAACCTTTGTGCGATACTTGTACACAATTTGATGGTTGCTTGTTCCTATCTCGAGTTGAATATACCACACACGCTTTACCAGATTGGCAATGTTAAGACAAAATGAATGTAACGTTAGGATATAAGACTTAGGTTCAGGGTTTTTGCAGAGCGGGCGCAATTTTTATTAGAAAACGGGAACTGTTGGTGCAAGAATTTTGTCTCCCTGAAAACAAGCGGTGATCAAAGGCACACGGCTCGCGGGAAAAAGTGCTTGCGTTTATACCTTTCAAAGTACACCAGGGAGACCTTGAAAAATAACCCGTAGTATACTGAGGTTTTTTAAAGTTTGATGTGTTACATTTGTTGACTAAATTGTTGTTCATATTTGCAAAAACGACACCGCCGCATTTTCAAACGCGTTAGTATGCATGCTGTGCGCGTTCAGAGGAACTTTTGTGCGATACTTGTACACAATTTGGTGGTTGCTTGTTCCTATCCCAAGTTAAATAAACCACACACGCTTGACCTAATTGGCAATGTTAAGACAAAATGAATGTAACGTTAGGATACAAGACTCAGGTTTAGGGTTCTTACAGAGCGGGCGCAATGTTTATAAGAAAACATAAACTGTTCGTGCAAGAAGTTTGTCTCACTGGAAACAAGCGGTGATCGAGTGCACACGGCTCGCGGGAAAAAGTGCTTGCGTTTAAACCTTCAAAGTACACCAGCAAGACATTTAGAAATAACCCGTAGTATACTGAGGTTTTTGAAAGTGTGATGTGTTACATTTGTCGACTAAATTGTTGTTCCCAATTGCCAAAACGACACCGCCACATTTTCAAACCCGTTGGTATGCATGCTGTGCGCCTTTAGAGGAACTTTTGTGCGATACTTGTACACAATTCGATGGTTGCTTGTTCCTATCTCGAGTTAAATAAACCACACACGCTTTAACAGATTGGAAATGTTAAGACAAAATGAATGTTACGTTAGGATATAAGACTTAGGTTTAGGGTTTTAACAGAGCGGGCGCAATGTTTGTAAGAACACGGGAACTGTTGGTGCAAGAAGTTTGTCTCCCTGAAAACAAGCGGTGATCGAGTGCACACGGCTCGCGGGAAAAAGTGCTTGCGTTTAAACCTTCAAAGTACACCAGCAAGACATTTAGAAATAACCCGTAGTATACTGAGGTTTTTGAAAGTGTGATTTGTTACATTTGTCGACTAAATTGTTGTTCACATTTACCAAAACGGCACCACCGCATTTACAAACGTGTTGGTATGCATGCTGTGCGCGTTCAGAGGAACTTTTGTGCGATAGTTGTACACAATTCGATGGTTGCTTGTTCCTATCTCGAGTTAAAAAAACACACACACTTTACCAGATTGTCAATGTTAAGACAAAATGAATGTTACGTTAGGATATAAGACTTAGGTTTAGGGTTCTTACAGAGCGGGCGCAATGTTTATAAGAAAACGGAAACTGTTCGTGCAAGAATTTTGTCTCCCTGAAAACAAGCGGTGATCGAAGGCACACGGCTCGCGGGAAAAGTGCTTGCGTTTAAACCTTTCAAAATACACCAGGGAGACCTTGAGAAATACCCGTAGTACACTGAGGTTTTTGAAAGTGTGATGTGTTACATTAGTCGACTAAATTGTTGTTCACTTTTGCCAAAACGACACCACCGCATTTTCAAATCTGTTGGCATGTTTGCTGTGCGCATACTATGGAACATTATATTTAATGCATACTTAAGCGACATTTAAGATTAATTAAAGATATGTACATTTTTAAGTTGACTTTACGCTGTTCGTAAACTTAATATAAAGATATGCTGTACGCATGTAGGGGGGCATTAGATTTAATGCACCATTAAGTGACATTAAAGATTATGTAAAGATACATACATTTTTAAGTTGACTTTACGCTGTTCGTAAAGATAGTGTAAAGATGGACCCATAGTTGTGGCATTTAATACGTCTTAAATGTGGCTTAAATGTTGCTTAATCTTCTTCCAATGTTTAAGCTTCATTTACGAATCTCATTAAGCATGCTTAAATATCCGATTTGGTGCAGTGTGAGTCTTACGTACTTACGGATCTCGCTGAAAATGGTCTGTCATAGACTATCGCTCGTATGGCATTCCATTAAACCAGTGGCGCCGACATTGAGTGGTAGACTAAATAGCCTATGTGAACCCCTGACGGCATGTTAACTCTTAGCAAGTTATGGTCCATGTCTCGTTTGCAGGTGACATTCGCACTCGGGTGACTGGTTGCACGCCAGCTGTGAAATTGGAATATTTCCAGGCCAGGGGGAGTTTCAGTCATTTTCCATGTGGAATATTGCTCATTACCCTGTGGTACTGATCTTATCAAATGGGATCATTAAGGTTCACCTGGATTCATTGAACTTTATCTCAGTTTGCTCCTGGGATTTGTACCTCCATGAAAACGGAAGTATTGTTTTCGGTGTGTGTTTGTTTGTCTTGGTGTGTGTCCGCAGATTTTAGAATTTTGAACTATTGGACAGTGACAGGATGTGAGGTGGAAGATTTTGTAACCGGATATTGATAAGATTAGAAAATTGACTTCGACCAGGTCCAAAGTTACTCCCCTAGGATGGGAAGATTGGCTTGGTCCGGTTCCAGATCTCATGTTTCATAGACAGAAAAATGAATGCACATTCCAGTAATTAGCGACAAATTTACAATAATGAATAAAAGACTTTATTGTGCATTCATGCCCCGAGGGGCTAGGTACAGGTCGTCTAACTTAACACTTGGAACATACAAGGACATAAATGCAAGCTGTAAACATATAGAGTAGACAAACGTGTTATCAAACTAAGCTAGTCCAGTAGAGTCGACTTCTTCTCGCTTCTTTGTACATGTGTAAATGTATGAACAGACAATATTTCTTATACAAGGATAATCCAGGCGTAATAAAAATATGAATTTGTCTGTTGCATTTAGATGTTCGAAATATGGGAATTTTTCTTTGATAAGGTTGATAATGAATAAACAAGAAATTCACAAAAACTCATAAAAAATGAGATCTTTGATTTCTTGTTCATCTTCATCAGCAGATTCATTCTAATACGTGGACCCATGTTAGGGACATACTACTAGCCTCACGATCTTACTACTTCCAATAGATGCCACGTTTTTAAGAAATCATTCATACCTTATGCTACGTATCATTGGAACAACCTTGCCTTAGCTGATCGATCATTAAGTCTTCCTCATTTTAAGAAAACAATGATCAAATCTGTGCGCCCTGTATCCGTCCCATATTTCAACACTGGTCCTCGTTACACCTGTGCTCTTCTCATTCGTTTCCGTCTCGGTACTTTCGGTTTAAATTTCAATTTGTACACTAGTACTCGCAACCTAGTTACCAGTCCTGATTGTACCTGTGGTCATCCTTGTGAAAGTATTTCTCATTATTTCTTGTACTGCCCAAACTACACTCAATACCGTTCCTTACTCTTCAGCAATTTAGAAGATCTGGTAGGATAAGTCACAAATCTCAATGATCTCTCGGATAATGTACATGTCCTAATTCAATTATTGCTTAAAGGCTCACCCTTCCTTACGAATTCAAACAATGCCAAACTCTTACAGTATGTCCAACTAGTCATTAAAGAAACCAAAAGATTTGAGTAGCCAACCCCCCATCCTACCAGGTCTTGTAGTACCTTCCCACATATATATCTGTTTATTGATTTCAATTTTCTTACATTTCAAGATTTCTGTCATGTAGTTTATTTGAGATAATTTGTTGCTCTTATGCTTTGCATGTCCGCACCTGTGTTTTTTTTTCATTTTCAGTATTTGTAATATTTGTTTTGTACTTCTGTAATGTATTCTGTCGATGATGACACGAAAATAAGCTGTAAGCTTGAGTCTGTCGTCATCATGTCATGTATTTAAATGTTGCAATAAAAAAAATAGATGCCACGTTTCATATTTCTGGAATAAGACGTAAAGTTCCAAAAATCCCCATTAAATGTATTTCCCAAGTCCCAGGCAGCCTCTGCTGGTTGTACCCACTCATCATGCCCCGTGGTAACGACAGCGCTGTAAACCCAGACGTCGTGTCTGTGAGGCCAATAAACCACTCTAATCTCTTCGATCCAAGGTCCCCGGGGCGCAACCGTTTATATACTGTATAAATCAGATACCACCGCATTTCATCGGGGAGGTCGTAAGATCCCCTGTTGTTCGTCCCAAATCTGTCATCGTTTCCCACGAGCGCTGCATCAAAGGATACTCACAGCCAGCTATAAAATTGTTTTATGACGCACCCAGAAATCGCCGAAGAGGGAGTAGTTTAACCTATAATGTTGCCATCAAATCCATGATAAAGCCCGAGGACAACAGTGGCAGGTGATAGCGACAGCAATATTTATGTTTTAATATCACAGCATGTAATACATCGTTATCCTCCATTGGGTTGTGAAGCTGCTGTAACCACGAAATGTACCATTAAGTGGAAGCATGCCGGGGAGAAAATCGTAAACGGGATTTTCAGAGGATTTTCGTGGGCGACCGTCAATCATATAAAGTACCTCATACATGGTACAAAATAGCCGATGTCAACTCGTGTGCTGTGTGAAATGGCAATAGCTTTGCGCGCGAGGAGTTATCAAGGACACGTATTGTGACCTCCTGGGCTTAACAGGATCTAAAGCCCGTCGGACATGGGCAAACGCAGGCTTCTGAGCATGCGCGGTCAGATGTAATGATGATGCATTGCATGGGTCTACTATTGGCAGTACAGTAACTTCCACAGATGTCAGTGATTTAAATGGCCTACCTTTTTTTAGTTCTTAACTTAATTGTTTTCATCGTAGAGTGTCACTACCTCACTCAACAACCATGGCCGGGAAGCTCGGGTCTACTATTGGCAGTACAGTAAGAATATGTTTGAAACTTTCACAGATTTCAATGGTTTAGATAGCCTACCTTTTATTAGTTCTTCCCTTAATGCTTTTCATCGTAGAGTGTCACTCCCTCACTATTGGCAGTACAGTAAGAATATGTTTGAAACTTTCACAGATTTCAGTGGTTTAAATGGCCTACCTTTTTTTTAGCTCTAAACTTAATGCTTTTCTTCGTAGAGTTTCACTGCATCAATCAACAACCAGGAAGCTCGGATTCACAGATGGACTCTGAAAGACAGAAAATTGTAAACGGTGAAGTTCTGGGTATAGAAATTAATTACCTCCATAGGATCGTTGAGATTAAAGGTCTAAATCTAGACATGCCAAGTTAGATTTAAACAACTACTTAGAAGGTTATTGACGTGTCCAGGCAAGTTGATGTTAGCATGTAACCTGAACTCGCCCTTCCATTTTCAAACCCCCATCATAAGGATCTATTCACAGCTTCTTGAGTTATGCACACACACACACACACACACACACACACACACACACACACACACACACACACACACACACACTGGAAGGACGTGTATGATAATGATTCATTACATGTGTTTTGAAAAACTCTAAGGCAAATATACCTATCCATTCATCATACACCCATTAAAGACATAATTGAAACAAGTGCAATATAAATCTGCTGTTCGACTGGTTTTGCTGATGGGGACTTGACATTTACCAACTGTTGAGTGATGAATTGCCGCTTCCTCAAAGGTTTCTACCTGCGGCGTACGTGCATTATGCGTTTCTACCCAAAATAGCTTGAAGCATATGTCTACACGGCAACAGTGTAAAATACGGCAAAAATAATGTATGTAAATGATAGGTCTTTTGCCATTGCAATATGTGTAATTACATTGCATTTATTCATAGCTAGCATCACATTCTACGTTAATTTCAGGTGTAAGATACTTAGGGCTGATTAAAAAGAAGTAAAAAAAGTCCCTATAAGCTTGGGTACCCCGAGTGTGGGAGTAGAGTCTGGTGAATACACGTGCTTCCAACACCTACTCTCGTCTGGAGAAAAATCCAAACCTCCTTTAGAGTTAGCATTGATCGATATCCCCTTGTCTCCGTTTGAAACGCTTCAAACGAAGTTGAACAGGTGGTAAATGGGCTACAGGACCCCCCGTAAAGCTCTCCCACAGAGACCTTCTCCAGGGAGCACGTTTGAAGGGATGACACCTCCTTGTTTAAGTAGTCATCTACCAAAGGGGGAAGCACACGCTGCTTTCCTTTTCCACTCACATCGCCTGTGCTGAGGATGATGTATTGAACGTGCACCAGGTGATTGATGAGTGGACTGCACTTCTTCCTGGCGAGATTTTGTTCATGTTTCCATTCAGTCCGTGCCAATCACTTCAGTAGAGAATAACACAGCCTTTTGCATAATGGCAAGTACTCGTACATGAAGAGTTGCATGGGTGGTGCAGTCTATCACAGAAAGTGCAGACTGGCTCCTTGCCAGTTCTGTCCAGTGTAGTTCCATCTCCACTGTTAATAAGGGCGTATCGAAGCCATTCGGTACGGCTAAAGGGATACATTTTCTTTAGACGCCAAGCTATGATTCAAATGAACATACACATTCAATGGGATTTTCTAAATTTAGAATCCCAGCAAATTCCTTGGTTTCTGAAAAAAAGGGCCAAAAAGTCATCACTTTTCACTATCATCATCTTCTTACGCATGGTAACAGTTATTCAAGCATGTACCAATATTTTGGAAACGGCCAGACGTTTAGTGGCATAGCAGTCACTGCCTTTCGTCAGTGCAGTACTTGCGTGCTTAACCTTCATCCATCCTCCATCCTTATCATCAACTACTCGTTTTGTAACCACAGCCATGGAAACGCCCTGCAGTTAAAATCAATCTTCACTTTGTTCCACTGCAGCGTCTTGCATCTTGCGAGCAGCTCCCTTAACTCTCAGAGTTTTTATGGCTTTGTTATGTTAGCTGAAGATGTGGCTAATATAAGCCTGGTATGTCTACCATGTAATTCAGTACCATTGTTCTTGTTTCTAACACGTGCGGAATCAATTCAGCAACCCATCAATCAAGAGACACTCGAATTAGCGTTATGTGCAAATGTCGTCACAGCTTGTCATTGTGGTATATTTTCATCTTCCTGTACATATATGTTCAACCCTGGCCAACCTCCGGCCCACTGTGAATCTGTCGTTTTGAGTGGCAATCTGTTTGCCAATCTTCTATATGCTTAACCGAATTTGGATACTGATATACGTAGTCATACGCCATCCGTTACTCGTGTCGTGACTGGCCTGTAAGAATTACCATTTCTTACATCCTGTTTTTGAGAATTATATATAGTATACGAAATTGACAGCTGTTTACCTATGAAGTGACAGCATTTGTAAAAAAAAAAAACTCCATGTCCACAGATTTTGAATCAACGGCAGGTATGTAAGCTTTTAGAATGCAAATTGCAGTGTAATTTCGGTAAAAAGGTCTTTCTAAGTGATGCATCATGCATAAAGCCATCTTAAACATTTTCCAAAGCAGGCTCCAAATTAGTACCTATAGCAATCCTGTGAGAGCTCTTCTCATAATGACGTAGTAAGATCTATTGGGAGTGAATTTCTAATTGCAATGATAATTATAATAATGACCGTTATCAAGAAATTGTAATCTACCAATGGTAATGACCGTTATCAAGAACCCTGATTTACTATCCTACTTGCAAGTCTGTTTCATAACTCCATTTGAAATGATAGACCAGTTCAGTTGTTGTTTGCTCTGTCTGAAGCACGTCTTCTCATAACTAACATGCTTCGCTAAGTGTTATGATTACTCTTTCGATAATGATGTTTGTTCGTACGTCATGTTATCCCATTTAGTAATAAATTGTATCATTGTTCATCAGCATCACTTGTAGTGTAAAAGGCCCGGTTTAAGGCCCATGTACGCTTTTTGTCTTCTGTCATTGTCCGTCTAAAGGAAATTTTAAAAGTAGATAAGTTCACAAATATGAACATTTTTATAAAAATTTTATCTAATCGACTGAATTGTTTGACGTGCTCTTGAAATTGTACTTGTTTAGCCATGTAAATATTCTAACGCAATTCACTTGTTGTTCTCCAAGACATGTCTTCCAAGATGATTTAACAATAAAGATTGATTGATATTGTGTGAAGGAATTTATAGGAACTCAAAAATAAATACATCTGGCAAATGAAAACGACTGTCACACTATGTAATTCAAAATCTGTCAATGTGTCCATCAAGTGCAACATCAAAAAATGGTAGTTATTCCAACTTACTAACTGTGCCCCACCAAGTACCATTGAGCTGTGCGTACCACAATACAGAAGCAAAATACTGTTTTATGATTGACAGCTTTTAGGGACTGAATGGCGGTTCAAATGCTCTTATATTTATGATGGCAGACAGATGAAGAAAGGTTATGTCGAAGGTCAGTGCTTACAGCATTATGACAGATTGATGTACGCGGGGAAAACAGTGGGTAATGTAATGGAAAAAGAGGGATCATAACCTTACAGAGGGGTGTTGCAGTAAGTGGAAATCCAATTTGATTATATTATATACAGCAATGTAAACCTGTCATGTTCACGAAAAGAACGATTACCTGTTTTTCCATTTTGTCCTTTTTAAGATTGTATGAAAAATAG
The DNA here is from genome assembly GCF_035083965.1 of Branchiostoma lanceolatum. Classification (NCBI taxonomy): domain Eukaryota; kingdom Metazoa; phylum Chordata; class Leptocardii; order Amphioxiformes; family Branchiostomatidae; genus Branchiostoma; species Branchiostoma lanceolatum. The sequence continues at coordinate 11,900,046 of NC_089737.1, forward strand.
ATGATTAACAACGAAGAATCCTTCCTGAAATGGCGTACACTAAAAAGGTCATTATAGATGGAGGCACTTCCCGACAGAAGGACCATTCTAAATCATGAGTAGTATGAAATATACTTGGGAAGATTAGACAGATGCTAGGTTGTTCAGGAAAATGGTAAAGACTAATGCCATTACCATGAAACAGTAATATCCTCCAAATGTCAAAGACATACTATTAGTTAGAAGGGCGCAACATGATTCACTGCGACAGCGACCCGTTGTACTTTAAAAGCCTTTGCAGCTAGCCAGGACACCTTGGCCATTAACTTAATTGAACATGCGTCGCATGTGCTCTGTGTGTCAATAGTTCGGCCGCCGTAAGTACTTTTGGGAATCCTTGTCAGTGAACACATCTGTCACCGTGGACACTACTGCTAGGCAAGAGTTGGAAAAGTTTTAAGTGAAGTAGCGAGAAAAGTAAAGGGTGCGTAGCGTCGCGGTGGCGCAGTGACTGAGTGTTTGGCACAGAACACAGAGGTCCTGGGTTCAAATCCGGGGTCCCCCGGTTTGCCTCGTTGACGTTGTGCCCTTGGGAAATGCACTTTACACGACTTTCCTCACTTCTCTCAGTGAAAATGAGTGTCTGGCTTCGGTTAGATACGTCCCTCGGATAGGACGTTAAATGGAGGTCCCGTGTTTTAGGAGGGCCACACAATGAGCACGTAAAAGAACCCACCGCGCTCATTGAAAAGAGTAGGGGTCCTTCCAGGTGTGAGTGGATAAAATATAGCTGTCCGTGGCATACGCAGCTTGTGCTGTTCAGTACAAACCTCGTGTGTTACGCCATGAGCCGGTTTGTCGGGTATGTAATACAATTTAAAAAAACCCAATGAGGACACTACTGCCAAGCAAGAATTGGGAAAGTTTCAAGTCAAGTAGCGAGTAAAGTAGACAAACAGACGTACCAGAGCAGTCAGTAACCTCTAGAAAACATTATCTAAAGCATTAATCTTGTTCAGTGACTTCTTCAAATAGACAACTGACGTCACTGCCCTAAATGTGGGATCTTTGGATCAAGGACTTCTAGCAGATTCTTTACATTAAAAAGTTCTTAATATGAAAGGTTCAAACAAACCATACCAGATTCTTTGTAATTGTGTGCCAATAGTTTGGCTGCCAAAAGTGCCTTTGACAACCTTTATCAGTGAATACATCTGTCACTGTGAACACCACTGCCAAGCAAGAATTGGGAAAGTTTAAAGTGAAGTAACGAGTAAAGTAGACGAACAGACGTACAGAGGCGGGCAGTCACCTCTAGAAAGCTTTATTCAAAACATTCATCTTGTTGAGTGACTGCGGTTGTTTTTCGAATCTACGATTGTAAAAATGAAATCAAGTGAAGGCCACAGCAGGTAGTTCACCAAAAATAGACATCACGGTTATGCTGATCAATCGTTCGCTCCAGAATCAAATAGACAACTGACGTCACTGCCCTAGCTTTGGGACCTTTGGATCAATGACTTCTAGCAGATTCTTTTTATCAAAAAGTTCTTAATATGAAAGGTTAACACAAACCAAACGAGATGTTTTGTGTGCCGATAGTTCGGCTGCCAAAATGCCTTTGACAACCCTTATCAGTGAATACATCTGTCACTGTGAACACCACTGCCAAGCAAGAATTGGTTAAGTTTAAAGTGAAGTATGTAACGAGTAAAGTAGACGAACAGACGTACAGAGGCGGGCAGTCACCTCTGGAAAGCTTTATTCAAAACATTCATCTTGTTGAGTGACTGCGGTTGTTTTTCGAATCTACGATTGTAAAAATGAAATCAAGTGAAGGCCACAGCAGGTAGTTCACCAAAAATAGACATCACGGTTATGCTGATCAATCGTTCGCTCCAGAATCAAATAGACAACTGACGTCACTGCCCTAGCTTTGGGACCTTTGGATCAATGACTTCTAGCAGATTCTTTTTATCAAAAAGTTCTTAATATGAAAGGTTTACACAAACCAAACGAGATGTTTTGTGTGCCGATAGTTCGGCTGCCAAAATGCCTTTGACAACCCTTATCAGTGAATACATCTGTCACTGTGAACACCACTGCCAAGCAAGAATTGGGAAAGTTTAAAGTGAAGTAACGAGTAAAGTAGACGAACAGACGTATAGAGGCGGGCAGTCACCTATAGAAAACTTTATCTAAATCATTCATCTTGTTAAGTGACTGCAGTTGTTTCTTGAATCTACGATTGTAAAAATGAAATCAAGTGAAGGCCACATCAGCTAGCAAGTTCACCAAAAATAGACATCCCGGTTATGCTGATCAGTCGATCGCTCCATGCTTTCTCTCATTTACGTCCAATTCACGTCAAGTTGATTTTGTGCAAAAAGAATCATATGGACAACTGACGTCACTGCCCTACCTGTGGGACCTTTGGATCAAGGACTTCGAGCAGCGTCTTTTCATCAAAAAGTTCTTGATATATATGAAAGGTTTAATCAAACAAACCAAACCAGATGCTTTGGGCGCCAATAGTTCGGCTGCCAAATGTGACTTTGACAACCCTTATCAGTAAATACATCTGTCACTGTGAACAGTGACAAGCAAAGCAAAAATAGGGAACGTCTTAAGTGAAGTGGATAGTGCAGTGGAGAAACAATCGCAGTTGACAACTTCTAGAAATTTCCAAGAAGGCTTTCAGTTTGTTTAAAGTCTCGTTTTTCATGTTTAAGAAAATGAAACAAAATAAAGTCAGCCAACAATGGCTGACGCCAATTTTGCATCAAGAGCGTCAAGCATATTTTTCATCACAAACCTAATTAAAATAAAGGTTTACACAAACCACATCAGGTGTTCACGTAACGACGTACGCTACATAGCTCCCTGTGAACATCTTCAAGTGAGTCTACAGATTAATACAGATTGATACAGATTGATACTGCATACAGAAACAATTGACGAGATGACGCGTACCATTCATCATTTATTTGCTCGTTTAACGAGCGGTTTCTAGTGGAATCATACGAGACGTTAACGCCATCCATAAAGGAAGTCGTTGTGGACAATTTGCCTTTGAAACACAAATCCGATGATGAGCGAGCAATGGCACAGAACAAAGTCTGTCACAATGATGTATTACCCAATAATGTTGAAGAACTATCTCTGCGTCCTCAAAGTATAGTGGTTGATCATCGTTTTAAACACTTGTTCAGCTCTGATTGATAGATTACATTTCAATGAGGCACATACAAAAGTTACCAGTAGCAAAATGTTAAGGAAGCCCAGTTTTATCGTGTCAATTGAGATTTTTGATGAATTACCACCACAACGATACGTTTCACCGTTTTTTGCATTTAACCGTGAAATAATATTTCAGTTTGCCCCATTTTCTGCTTAAAACGTTAATGGTCCAGTATGTTTTAACATAGTCATGGTATATCGACTATCTGAATCAACATGATTCATTCTCAACTTGGGAACATCTTTTCTGATATGCAGGTAGAGCGCCAAACGTTCAATAGATTTCGTTTCCTGTGCACAAACACTTATCTATTGTTATATCGCCTGCTGAATGAGCCCCATTTCAATAGGACCTCACACTATCATCCGACCTAAAACAGTTTCCACATCATCTCGAGTAATGGCAACTTTCGGTGTTTTCAATAACGTCGGGGAGATTGCTGCTCTTGGGGATCAAAGAAGAGGGACTGCAATCATCTGCGGCTCAATCAAGAAGCCAAAATTGGATTCCATGTTGCTAACGATACCATCAGCACTGTTTGAGCGGTACACATCCGATAATAGCGTCGGTCGTGATGAGGCGAAGTGAGTTCCTCTGGCAAGAAGTTTCCAAACTTTTGGGTGATTCGCCAAGAATAGTTACTCAAGCAACTGGGTAAAATTTTGAAACAGACGTTTCCGACAGCATCCGCTGTCTTTCGTCAGCGACTAAGGATAGGACTTAAAAAACAGGTTTTATACCAAAACTCTGAATTGATATGTTAATGAGGTTAAGACAATTTAGTATGTCTTGACGTAGTCTTCAAAAGAAGGATTTGGGTGGTTCGTAACTGAAAGAAGCTGAGTGTACAAAAAGGTGGAATGCCATTTTCAGGGGCAAGAAATAACAGCAACAATGGGGTAGGGTTAAAAGCTATGACAGCAAGAATGGTGGCATTATTTTAGTGCAATTTTAAAGGTACTCTCTTAACAACGACAAAATGTTAGTGCTTCGTTAGATAAATTTTGAGGTGACTCTTAGCTAAAAGAAGCTGTACAAAAAGGTGGAATGTCATTTTCTGGGGCAAGAAACATCAAAGACGAGCGAAGGGTGGGGCTTAAAACTGATGAAAACAAGAATGGTGCAATTTTGATAGTACTTTCTGAACAATGGCAAGCTGTAAGTCCTTCGATAGATTAATGATTAGTATTGGAGCTGGCATGCCGGCACTTAAGATGAACGCTACACAGAATAACTTTGAGAGCTTTGGATATGTTTTATGCAAGCTCCACTAGAAGTAATTCCGTTTCCGCCAGATGTCAAGCGTGTCCTGGAAACGGCAATTTAAAACGCTCCATTGTACTTGGGGCTATCTGGTCCTCAGCCATAGATGGACCGAACTGTATCAAACATTAATGGTGATCACTGACACCCATTTCACCTAAGATAAGAGCGAAACAGTTTCTGATGACCTGCTTACCGCTATGGTAAAAGGTAAAGCAGGCATCCTCAATTGAGGTGAAGCATAATGCTTTTTCAAGTAGCTAGTGGTAGTGCAATGCGGCTTCGCCACGGCTCGCGTTTTTTTTGGCCAAGCACACCGGGTCACCCATACTCTTCTCGATAAGTGTGTTGGGTTCTTTTACGTGCAGAGGTTTGACGCCTTAAAGCTCCCTCATACACGGGGCCGCCGTCCTTACGTCCCCATCCGATAGGACTCTCACTTTAAGGTAGTATCATACTCTCGTCATTGTACATTCGTGTGAATATAAGATATATTCCGTGGCGGAATCTAGAATTATGACTGCGATGTCCTATTTGAGCAAATAGGAGAGCTTCAGAGAGGTTAGAAATTAATAGATGGGTTGGGATAAGAATGAACATTTGATAGGCACAGTGGGCTGCCAAATAGATGAATGGAATAGGATCTATACTCTAGTAAATGGCATGAGTGTGTCACATATTCCCTTGATGCTTGTGGCAATTTGCGATGGACTATTGTATGAGTATACAAAAAGGAATACGGGACGCTACTGGAAACTAAAATGAAAATTGGTTGTTAAGAAGTGAATATAAAAAGCGATACACGCTACCTTACCTTACTTTGCATTTGCCTGGAAAGAGGTTGATAAAAGTGACGTTATGGGGTTGAAAAATGACTTCCTTCCTAGTATTTTCTACACAAACAATTCCAGGCTACTAGGGGAGCCTTGTTGGTGTACAGAAAAGAATAGGGAACACCCAAGGAAATGTGGTTGTTAGGAAGTAAATATGAAAAGGGATACAGGCCATCTGGCCTCACCTCTCTTTGCACAACTTTGCCTGGCAAGATGGTGATCAACCGTGACGTTTTGGATTTGAAAAAAACTGACTTCATTTCTAAACAACAAACTATCCAGTCTACAAGGCCTTAAGGGGATGCCAAATAAGGAATATGGAACGCCACAGGAAACTCAAAAATGACTCTTTGTGCAAATTTGCCCGGAAAGAGGTTGATCATACAGGACGTTTTGGATGTGAAAAAAAATGATTCCGTTTGCTACCTAGGATTACCTCTCTTTGTGCAGCTTTGCCAGGAAAGATGTTGATGAAACAGGACGTTTTGGATGTTAAAAATTCCTTCGTTCAACACGAACTATTCCAGACTATTGGGGGATCCTTGTTTGCCAACTAATACCTAAATGTAGGAATCTGAAAAAAGACAATAAAAGAGATGTACAGATCAAACTATATACACAAGTGTCGTGCTAATTTTGTTTCAGCATAGAAGAGGAGCATAACTTCAGACTCTACAGATGCCATGTTACGTCGCTTTTAACGGCAATTGAGCGTTGCGGCTAATTAGATCCCCCGTGTACGTCGTTACTCTCAAGTGTGAAATCGTTGTGTTTAGAATACGTTTTAGCTCGATGATCAAGAAGTGAGAGGCCGTGATGTGGATATGATGAGAAGGTTACCGCCAGCTAACGGGAAGATACCCTCTCCCGGGATCCATTAAGCCATCCGTTTCTACAGGCAACTCAAAGTGTCGTTTAACATATCTTAACCTGCAGACGACATTTAGGAAATCCCATATACGAAGCAGTAACATCAAGGGAATGTCAAAATCCTTTCGGCGTTTACCGAAAGATATCAAGGGAATAATTGCCATCTCAACGATTTCTCACATACAAACTTATGTACAAGTTCAATGACTTAGGACGTATCCATGTAATCTAACCTTGACTTTATCACGTTTGCAAAGACGATGATTGTTGACTGGCTAAAAGTAAACCCATACATGAAGATTACCGCTTCACTACACGCTATTAAATGGTGTCATCCCATTGGTATTTCTGCTAAAGTAAGCTTCAATGTTTCTCAAACACGAAGTTATGTAAGGTTCAATGACTTCGGGAACATCCATGTAGTTTAATATAATTTTGACACAGTTGCCAAGAGGATGACTGCTTGACTGCCCGCTATCAAATAGTAAACCCATACAGGAATACCAGTAACATCAGGAGGTGAGGGTGTCCAAGTCCTTTGTGAGTTTGCCGAAAAATATCAGGGAAAAACTGTCATGTCAAAGATTTGTCAAACACAAAGAAAGTTATGTGGAAGTTCAATGACTTCGAGAGTATCCATGTAGTTTAACTTTGATGTTGACACAGTTGCCCAAGAGGATGACTGCTTGACTGCCCGCTATTAAATGGTCTCTTCCCATTGGTACTTCTGCTAACGTAAGCTCTAATGTTTCTCAAATACAAAGTTATGTGAAGGTTCAATGACTTCGAACGTATCCATGTAGTTTAACTTTAATGTTGACACAGTTGCCCAAGAGGATGACTGTTTGACTGTCCGCAATCAAATAGCAAACCCATACAGGAAAACTAGTGACATTAGAATCTGTGTCCAAGTCCTTTGGGCGTTTGCCGAAATATTGAAAGGGAATAACTGTCAGCACCAAGATTTGTCAAACACAAAGAAAGTTATGTAAGGTTCAATGACTCCGAGAACATCCATGTAGTTTAACATAATTTTGACACAGTTGCCCAAGAGGATGACTGCTTGACCGCCCGCTATCAAATAGCAAACCCATTCAGGAATACTAGTAACCTCAGAAGGTGTGTCCAAGTTCTTTCGACGTTTGCCATATTTTGAAAGGGAATAACCGTCAGCACAAAGATTTGTCAAATGCAAAGTTATGTAAGGTTCAATGACTTCGGGAACATCCATGTAGTTTAACATAATTTTGACACAGTTGCCCAAGAGGATGACTGCTTGACTGCCCGCTAACAAATAGTAAACCCAAAGAGAAAGTAGTAACATCAGAAGGTGAGCATGCTCAAGTCCTTTGGGCGTTTGCCGAAACACATCGAAAGGGAATAACTGTCAGCACCAAGATTTGTCAAACACAAAGAAAGTTATGTGGAGGTTCAATGACTCCGAGAGTATCCATGTAGCTTAGCTTTGATGTTGACAAAGTTGCCCAGGAGGATGACTGCTTGACTGCCCGCTATCAAATAGCAAACCTATACAGGAATACTAGTAACCTCAGAAGGTGTGTCCAAGTCCTTTCGACGTTTGCCATATATTAAAAGGGAAAAGCTGTCAGCACAAAGATTTGTCAAATGCAAAGTTATATAAAAGTTCAATGACTTCGAGAGTATCCATGTAGTTTAACATGATTTTGACTCAGTTGCAAAAACGATGATCACTTGACTGCCCGCTTCAAAATGGTCTTGTCTCTTCGGTATCTCTGCTAACGTAAGCTTCAATGTTTCTCAAATACATAATCATGTAAAGGTTCATTGTACTTCAACCATAATTTTGACGCAGTTGGAAAGAAGATTGGCTACCCGCTATGCAATGGTTAACCCATACACGAAGTATTAACATCAGGAGTTTAGCGTGTCCAGGTCCTTCCAGCGTTTGCCGAAACACAGTGGAAGGGAATTACTGTTAGCACCAAGATTTGTCAAATACAAAGTTATGCGAAAGTTAAATGACTTCGGGAGAATACAATATGGTCACACATTTGCCCAAGAGGATGACTGCTTGACTGCCCGCTATCAAATAGCAAACCCATACAGGAAAACTAGTGACATTAGAAGGCTTTGATGGCTGGAGTGCTTTTCTTTATGTATTCTCTTGATAAAGAAGACGGACACAAGCGTCAACTGGGTTTGAACCTTGAATAGTCTCTGCAGAATATTGGAAATTTCTTACATGTGGGAGAGAAGTCACATGAGCTTTCAAGTCACCTGGACAGGCGACAGCTTGACAAATCTCCCCCCGACAGTACTTCAAGGCTATATGGTAATCGTGTGCCTCAGCCTCCCACTCTTAAGGCTTCAAAGACCCGCACAAAAGAGCTTCTGGTCCCCTGGTGCCACCTCTTTACGCCCTTAACCTTTACAGCATTTATTATCGCAACGGGGCTGTGAACATGCTGCACTTCCCGAACACCCCACGGAGCACGCTGGCGCCAGTGTCGTATCTTAAAGACGGTAACCTGTCGTTACCATGGTAACGTAGTAAGGTGCCATTACTGCAGATATAAAGCCTGTGCTTTGAGGACGCTGTTCAAAAACAGACCAATTATGCATTTTATGCCTCAGGTATAGAGATGATGAATCAAATTTGAAACCTATTCTTTGCTGGTTGTTACTTCAGCGTTTAAGTCTTATCAACAACTCTCCGTAATGTCAAGTCTATGTAAAATCAATTGACAGTGTTAGCGCAATCATAACTAACGGCCTTGTATCCATGCCAAGTACAAGGCAACATACATGGTTCAATGTAAAGTGGCTACAACTACACATTCAAACTGGGCAACTCGTTTTGCATAAAACCTGTGCCTGCTGTCCTAAACTTTGCTGTAATTTTAAGATTAAGCTTGGATTTGACTTCCATATATATATGAGGTGTCTGTATGAAGCACCAGCATCTTATTAACGACACTGTCTGGGCGCCAATAGTAACCAAACGTCTGGGCCATAGCATTACGCGTACAGTTTTAGCGGTATTACCACACCATCTAATCCTACCTGGTATTGAAGTAAAGCACTTGCTTTTAAACTGCCAATGCGCTTCTTCCTTCCGGTGAGGGATGAGAAAACCTTTCAGATTGTCCTCGGAGTTGCGCATTTCTATCGAACGTTCCTGTGATAGATGGACTCCGCAGCACAGATGCGTGGTGTTGATAAGCCCTGAACTTTAGCCACGGGAGTTCGGAACTAGCTCGGGCAGGAAGGACATCGCTGCATGAGCGTACGGGGCTCAGTAGCGGCGAGATTGATTCTCTGATACATAAATCCGTCCAGATGAACTTTCCGTACGGGAGAGACAGAGTGGTTATAGATAGGGATCAGTCTGCACCTCAGTAAGGTCCGTAATACCCGAAGTAACCAACTTCCCATCAAGACAGAAGACCGTGCGGAAGTGCTAGAAAGCTAAGAGAACTTACTGCATATGGCTTTGGTCATTGAAGAAACGGAGACAGACAATGTTCAAGCTGCGATCACTATATTTTTCAACGCTGACAATATTCCTGCCGTCATCTTCGTCTTTGCACACAGAATTGCCAAATACCCAGTGTAAAACACTATATACTCTTCACTATCAGAAAACCCCAGGCTTAGTGACAAGGCTATAACGAACCGTAATTGAGCCTGGACAACCACGCAGATGACTCAAAGGGCTATGCCATGACAATAGTTTAGTCTTAGAGGATTGTAAAGTATAGATATTGTGTTTTAATGGCCATAAAGTTCCGACGTTGCACCTACGTCTAGATGACAGAGAAACCACGGAAAGCTCGGCCATATGGATCGGTGCTTTGTGCAGGCTTCACGTTACATCATGTGGACATCGTGACCTGAAACGTGATTTTTAAAATCTTCATCGATGCTTCACAACCTTCATCGCTACAAATATTGCCTTTAATGAAGAGCTGTGCTTGCACATACGATGAGCCGGATTCTACAGTCCAATTTGTCGGAAGTTTCAAGTTGCTTCCCGCATCAGTTACCTTTGAAGGTCACTCAGAATGGTTCACTACTTAAAAGCTAATCTGGCTGCTCTGGAGAAACGAGATGGTGCGAGATAGAGATCTAGCTGTCTGCAGCTCAGCTCATCGACATCGGAAGCCTCCTCACCCCGACCTCGCGAAAGAGATGCTATCAGAAGGAAAGGATCAGAAGCTGACCACCACGTAAAGTGAAGTTGACCAAGGCAAGACTCCGATAATTGAAAAACTGGCGCCTTACTTTTAAATTGGCTGTTACCTCCGTACTGCTTGGTCCCAGTGCCCGTCGGGGATGGCCGGGCTCTGTCGTGGTCACAATCAAAAGTTTTCTTCACGGCGTCTTTTTTATAAGCGGGGCGCGGGTAGAATTCAAGTGAGAACAAAAATCTCCTCGGGTCCCCGCCATGCCCAAAAAATAGCCCGGTAGCCACAGGGTGTCCTACGGAGCCACGTAGGGGTCACGCACGAAAGTTTTTTTAAAAAATAGCCCGGGAACTACCCGACAGGGCCCCTTTTTCCAATTTGGACTAGTACATAAAATGGAGGTATTTTGTTATTGTATTTTCTTGTGTTGGCGTGTGTCCGTTGGTATTTGAATGTCCATTTACAGGATGTGGGGCGGAAGATGGTGTAACGGGAGAATGGCAGGGCAGGGATGTTGATTTGGCCCGGGTCCAAAGTTGGTCCCGCATGCTGGCAAGAAAATGTATGATTTCGCCAGAATTAGCAAGAAATTCACAACAATGAATAAAACTAGAAATTCACAAAAACTCAAAATATTCGATGGGGGTATGAGATTTCTTGCTTTCACCATTTCAACCGATGGCGTATTGCTCGTTTGCCTGTAATTCTTCTGGTGCTCCATAAGGTCAGTGACCTGGTATGGAATAAAGATTGTGCCAAGAAGGCATGATAAAATACATATGTCCTAGTTGGTCCCACAAGCTGGCAAGAAAATGTAAAGACTGAAAAAATTGCCAGAATTAGCAACAAACTAAAAACTTTAAGGAAAGAAAAAAAGAAATCGACAAAATACAAAGATTCAAATTATTTCACGGAGATATAATCATTTCGATATTTCTTGTTTCACCATTCCCAACCGGTGGCGTTTTGCTCGATTGCCTGTACGTGCTCTGGTGTTCCATGAGTACATTGACCTGATATGCAACGGAACACTTAAGACGACTGTGCCAAGAAGGCATGATAAAATACATGTGTCAAAGGAAAATACTTCCCCTTTATCTAGATTACAAATGACGAGCGAAAAGTGAGCTGTTCATCTTTGGACCGCAATGGTTTTCCCGTAGCGTATTTCTAGTAAATGGAAGAAAGCAAGCCTTTAAGTCAAGAAGACAGGCGGCAGCTTTATAAATCTACCCGAGGGGGCTATGTAAGACGGTGTCGTGCCAGGCGCTTTAGCTGAGATGCTATGCTCCCCTTCTTCCAAGAACCACGGAGAGTTATAAGTCCCATTGTGGCACTTTGGTTCGCTGTTGACCGCAGAAAGATTGATCACATCATAGGTGAGAGCATGGTACATTTTCGAAACACAGGTGTATTTTGTTATAAAGTCAAAGCTAATTTATTAATATTTGGCTGAAGTTAGAACGTAGCTCATTGGTATGGAAACGCCGTCACAGTTTAAAACATACTGTAAATCCAAAACACTGCTTTGGTTGGCGACCAAGTAAAACAAAGCATTCTCAGACTGGTTAAAATCTATATTACGGGACTTTAAGTGTTGAAGGTCAATGAGAGCCCTACAGTTTTCAGATAATTATTATTTGTTTCTCTCGTATATATTCACCATGTTTTTATGTTGGACAGGGGTCTAGTGAAAGAACTATAGTTCTGTTACCCCTGTCCAGTTACCTCTGTAACGAAGTTTAACAAATAAATAAAAATAAAAATAAAAAATAGAAAATAAAAGAGCCCTACATATCGTTCTCAAAAGCTGTTCCCTTCTGCACTGCTTGGACGTTAAAGAAACGAGACAATCATCTGGCTGTCTGTAGCTTGTCGGCACCGCGTACCGGAACTGACATTCAACGAAAGAGTTGTTGTCATTTAGGACTTGGAAGTTTTGGGCCGCTGCTCTGATCTAAGTTTTTAGCAAAGCTGCAAAACGCTGTGATTAAAAGTTTTGGGTGTTTGCAGTGACTTTGCCTGGCTGTACCCCAAGGAGCTGTTATCAGAGTAGTAGAGTCTGTAGTGGGCTACAATAAAAGGGTGACCGCTGTTTTTCTCAAATATCGTAGCAAAAATTCAAAACGCTGTTAAACGTTCAAGATATTTGATGCGATTTTGCCTAGCAGTATCCAAAAGCATATTTTCAACAGAAAACCTGAAAGCGCTATACATAATTCCAGCAGAAGAAATGTGGCTCCAGATAATGAATAGAACTGCAATGTACACTGAACCCATTCCTCCAAACTGGCATATATATACTGTTGAGAAACAAACTCTTTGCAGTGCAGAATACCAGGGGAATCCTAGGCTGACCACTTCGTTCTTAGAAATTCTTTTCGCGAGTTGCCTTCCTCTCTGGAGGTGTATACTTGACAGATGAGAAGGTTCTGTCAGATAGACTGACGAATTTCCGAGACGTATCGGTCTCAGTGGAAATCTCCTCCGGAAGAACTCATCCCGACTCTCAAATGGAAAATTCTGACTTGGGGGTTGATCATGACGCAAGCGAGGGACGCGGCAAGGGCCCCTGGCGGAAATATTGCGTGGCTACGCCGCTTGTCAATTTCTAACCTTACCAACCAAGATGTTATCCATGTATTATGAATGTCAATTGACATTAGGTGGACAATCCAAGCAGCCCACATCAAATGGTACACCAAGGGTAGTGTGAGGTCTGTTGGATTTTGGCCCATCCATGTGGGTAGTACACCTGCACTTAAAGCACCCTGCTTGAAACATTACGTGGTGTAAAATCCTCACTTGATCATTCCAACAAAGATGTTATCCATGTACTGTACTATGAATGTCAACTGACATTACGTGGTTAATCCAAGCAGCCCACACCAAGTGGTACAACAAGCATAGCGCAAGAGGTCGGTGGGCAACTGACGGATCTTGGCAAGCCCATGTGGGTAGCACACCTACACTTGAAGCACCCTACTTGAAACATAACGTGGTGTAGAATCCTAACTGGATTATCCCTGACCTTAGCAACAAAGAGGTTATCCATGTATCATGAATGTCAAATGACATTACGTGATTAATCCAAGCAGCCCACATCCAATGGTACATCAAGGATAGAGTGTGAGGTCTGTAGGCCACTGTTGGATTTTGGCTCATTCATGTGGGTAGTACACCTTCACTTAGAGCACCCTGCTTGAAACATTACGTGGTGTAGAATCTTCACTTGATTATTCCTGATCTTAGCAACAAAGATGTTATCCATGTATTATGAATGTCAACTGATGTTACGTGGCTAATCCAAGTAGCCCACATCAAGCGGTAAACCAGGCACAGAGAAATAGGTCTGTGGGCAACTGTTGGATTTCGGCTAACCCATGTGGGTACGACACCTACACTTAAAGCACCCTGCTTGACACATTACTTGGTGTACAATCCTCATTTGATCATTCTTTACCTCACCAACAAAGATGTTATCCATGTATTATGCATGTCAACTGACATTACGTGGTTAATCCAAGCAGCCCACATCAAGCGGTAAACCAGGCATAGAGAAAGAGGTCGGTGGGCAACTGACGGACTTTGGCTAACTGTTGGATGTGGGTAGTACACCTACGCTTGAAGCCCTAGGCCTTTGCTTGAAACATTACGTGGTGTACAATCCTCAAACTCACAGATGGCCCACGTAGAGATTTTATCATTTCAATATCCTCTCAGAGCACACTTCTGTGAGCGCCTTGCAATTGTTTTCGGAAACATCAAAGGCTAGGGATCACTCTTTGTACAAACCTTCGTGGATGTGTCTAGCGCCTTACTACTAAGAAGCTTCTGCCGCCGGCAGTGGCATTAGCAGAATTCATCGGGGTTTTTTCAATCTGAAATAAAATCAAAGGAAAGTGAAGAAATATAAGAGGGAGAGAATTAAGAAGAGGAAAAAGAGAGGGCATCACTATTGATATCAAATTGCTTTTTTGTCACAAAATATACCCTGGGGAAAGGCTATCGGATAAGAATCGTGACATCAATGAACAGTATTGCTGTTCGATATTCTCTGGTACGGGAAAAAGTTAGATATTCTTTGATACTGGGCTAGATAAATGCTCATTCTTAATCTTAGTCAGACATGATCAGTTGATTAGGAACAACGCCAGGTGGAATAAAATAAAGTTTAGAACTATTTATCAAGATTGAACTGTCCTCCAACGGTGTAGACATCTGTTCATGTCTTCTTTAGTTCGTTATCAGTATCACCAATTCACTTACGATGTATGTGCCAATTGCATTGTATACTGTAAATGCAGAAATGTTCGCGAGGATTTGATTTCGCGGTAGGAAGAAAATAGAGTGTTTGCAGTGGATTTGAGTTTAAAAGAATAGTAGCGCTAGTCACAAAATAGAACGGCTTTTCGCGGTGGTTTAAAGTTCGCGGTAAATGGTTCACCGCAAAAACCGCGAACATAAAACCACCGCGAATTTGTCTGTGTTTACTGTAACCCAGCCTGCTGTTGCAAATCATTCATCATCATCAAGTATGCAAATCAAGTCTAGGTTAATTGCATCTCAGCGCTACACACGTATCCTACTAGCTACTGTAATGAACGTTCAATGTTTTGGGTTCACATTGCGATATCGATATTCAACAGGGCTCCCTTGGAAATCAGTTACAATGTTAACTGAAGGGACCAACCTAAAGATTGATAAATAAATAAATGAATAAATAAATGATGGTTCGAAGGGTGCATAAAATCCAGGTCTGTCAGAGACCCTGGTGTGATGAGGTGGTGGTGGGTAGTTGCTACTCTCCGAGCAGAGGAGGGGTTCCGGCATGTTTTTGACGTTTTTGTCGGGCTTTGTACTTTGTCATTTTTTTGTCTCTTCAAACCCCACCTCTACCCTCACTGACTTCGGGGTTTGAAGAGACAAAAATAAAATAAAAGTAGGAAGCCAGGCAAAAACGCAAAAAAAAAGAGTCAAAAGCATGCCGGAACCCCTCCGCTGCTTGGAGAGTAGGTAGTTGCATCTTTCTGTAAATAACGTCTGGTGACCTGGAAGTATCGCCTGACCCCACACATACACAGACTGTGTGCTTCAATGGACACTAGACGGGTAGACAAGCTTATTGACTCGGAGGGCAGCAACGAATAATGAGCACCCCATATCTAGTCTCCTGCACCAAGTCATTATCTACACCTACATGGGTATGAATAAAGTTATGTAATGCCTACGAAATTGACCGGTCGGACATGTATGGATCCAACCGGTGTGTGAATTATGCCCCTTGCGTCTGCCCCTTGTGACGTTATCGCCCCCGACCTCGCACCTTGTTATACAGAATCATAGAACTGGGGAAAATGAAATATGATGTAATGCTCAATGGGAGAGGTTTTCGTGCTATTCAACGCCCACAGACATCCGTGCGCCAAAGAATCAAGTTGTTAGACTGATGCTCTGTCATCTAGAATGCCTTTGTGGTCGGTTAGAATAACAATTCAACTGAAATAAATGTTCTGAATACCGAACCTTTGAAATTGTTCTTTGCGCTGGTAACCGAAAAATTGGAAAGGGTATAGCAAGCTTCTCATATGTAAAACATGTAATCCCTTAGTATTCGGCTATCATTTGATCAGGCAAATAAAGGGTTATTCGAAATATTGATTGCATAACTGAAAGAGAGCAATGTGACTTAACACGCAAGTTCTGTACTTATCAAGTTTAAACCCCACTTGCAACCTTCTTTAAGATAACACGTGATAAGATACTGTATAAAAGTCACTCAAGCAACTAGATAGATTTTGCAAGTGGCCAGGCGTTTCAGCTAGTATCTGCTATATTTCTGACTAACGAAAGATCATTATGACATTGATGCTATCTGAAATGTCTGCCGGTTAAAACATCTATCCAGTTGCATGATTGAAGTTTGTATTTTTCACCTGTAACCTGTTATAAAATCTATATGAGGAGTGAAAAACATTCCAACAACAGTATATTAAACCACGTGGAACGGGAATTATTGGAAGGGCGTTTTCAATGTTTTATCAAAAGGCAAGTAAACTTTCTGACAACTGACAATATTGAAGAGTCCCTGAGCAGTAGCGCTCATATACTGGGTTATGAAACTTTCACCGCCCTTTACAAAACCCCGATTACAAACTCCCGATCTCACGACGCAAAAGCTAGCCACTCGATTACGACACCGATATTGCATAAATCCGCTGGGAGCTATAATAGATAGTGGGGCTGATGTTCTCGTTAGTGAGGGCGTAGTGCTACCCGCAAATACAATACAGGACCATCGGATGCCATCTGGAGCAACAATAGCACGGAAATTGAGGGCAGGGCTCGGGAGATTGAAAAAAATGTCATCTCGATTGCTTTCAAAAGACTCACCGGAAGGCAGCAATATCAGTACAGCTTGACCTCCGATCTTTTTGCCCCCGGCTACGATGGTCTTCTGGGATTTATTCTACAGGCCGTACTACTAATGATGCCTGGTGCGAGTGCAGGAATGATTCAAAGACACATTATTCTCAAATGTCTCAATAGCAACTGAGTGCAGATGGTAAATGCAATTTGGGGAAAGGAAATATTTTTTTTAAGCTTGTTCAACAAGGAGAGCCGCCAGGGGGCCCAAATCGACCTTGACCTTCGTTTTCCTAAGACCTACTCACAATCGTTAATGAATATGATCATAATCCTTCCAGCTGTTTTTGAAGATATTAACTTGAATGTAGCCTCTAATCGTTATGGAATCAAAACACTGCCTCATCTTTATAAACGTTGTAGACTAGTGTGAGACCAAACTTTGTATAGTTTCATAATTACATCACACAAAGTTACTCAAGGTACTTCATAGACTTTGAAAATCTTATAAAAGTTATTCAGTTGCTTGAGTGGTTTTTGTAATTGTATCGTGCATCTTACTAGATATAATAAATGAATGAATAAACTGAACTGAATGGAACTACCAGGATGTCTAACCTTAATTGACGTCTTTTCGTGATTGCTCATAAGGGTATGGGGTGCTGAATAAGAGATTGCATTTACATCAATCAATTATCAAGTATATGAATTTCACAGAAATACCAAATTGATATGCATTGAAATGCATTGAATCCACAGAGAAATCAAATTCATATGTATTACGGACTACCTTAAAGTGCAGTAAACAAATCAATTATGATCAAAAGAAATCCATTCACAATTCCCATAAGGCACCCTAAACAAAAATAAACTAATGGTGGCAACATAAGTCAACTTAGTTCACATAACTTCTGTGATCCTTGCTGGTATGCAACATGTTCTGCTTATTTCAATCACACCTGTTTACCTTCATTATTATGTATTATTTACCTCATGAAAACCACAACAGACATGTAACCCCACAGTTCTAACTCTTCGTCACTGAACGTAACGCTACTTTAAACTGCTTCTGTCTGACTACCTTGGTCAGCAAGAGTGAGTCACATACTAGCAAATTATCTATTGATGGTATTAGACCCTTTCGTATACGTAGATTCGAGTACGCATGTGCAGTGTCAAAGGTGAAGGCCCTTTGGCTTGTAAATAGTTCTCATCTCGAAATTGTCTCTATTCGCATAATGATGCCCAGAAGTGTTTTGTTTACGTCTCATAGCCTTTACCTTTGACACTGCACATGCGTACTCGAATCTACGAAAGGGCTTATTACCTGCATCACTATGGGTGGGAGGGGGTCATAATGATGCCCAGAAGTGTTTTGTTTACGTCTCAGGGGCTTTCACCTTTGGCACTGCACATGCGTACTGTAATATACCATGATCGAAAGCGCTTATTGCTCTTGCCCCCCTCCCCACCCCCAGTGATGCAGGTAACCCCAGCTCCCGTCAGATCACCACACTATTTCAACACAACTGCAGTACAGTATAGAAAACCCCACGTTTACCCTTGTTGACCTTGTCCGCATCTGAATGACCTCAACGGCTCCAACATCCACCTTCAGGGCATCTGTCAAGACTGACAACAGGTTGAAGAGAAGGTGACCCCATAGAGTCTTCAAAGGTCAAAGGTAACCCCAATGTCATCTGCAGTAATTTGATGCCTGGTGACACATTTACGGTCGAAGTCCATAACAACGTTTTCCTTTTACCATGTAATCTATGAAAAATTAGGGCTTGTCTATTTTGTGGTCATTCTCCTTATTACGCCCATGGGTCGATATAAGGAACAAGACTATAGATTGAGTCCGATGAATGGTTTGGGAAATGATTGCCGGTATGAAATGGATGGACAAACTCTGCCCATACTCGTAACTGGGTAAAGACTTCATATCAGATTTAGATTGGTATACATTAGAAAAAGAACGCCCCCGCAGTTCCGAAAGGTTAGTTCTTCCTTTGTACTGACTCAGGAACTTTTCTACTTTATACAAATCGTGACCATGAGTTTAAGTGCAGAACACGAGGTTTCAAAATCAGTTCGGTAGAAGTTCTGCCGCAGTGCCTAAGAAAACCGGTAGGGACCAAAAGTCTTCTTTTTTTTCATTAAAAAAAAAAAAAAACTACAAACATAACAAATATCTTAAAGATCGATTCATCCACGACTTCTAGATGTTAGCTGTTGACAAGCCACCCTTTTTGGCGAAGGTAAAATGACAAACGGAAAGAATGTTCAAAAAATTTCTAGTTGCAGACGCCCCATCATTCTTGACCTTTGTAAGGCTGCTGCTTTCGCTTTTCCTAAACCAATTTATGGTGTTACTTTAAGATAAGCCAAGATTATCAAATTTAGCTGATCAAGATGGATCAAAAGTCGTTACCAGGCGGTTATCAATTTCGATGTCAACAAACATGTGTCAGAATTAAGTAAGGAAAGATTCATCACATTGCCCTGGGGTCTGAAGATTGTGCGTAGTAAAAACAACTCCTATAAATCATCATATGTCAGTTGCGTAATGTATTCAAAGCCTGAACGACTATGCATGATGCTTTATATTAATTTGTTCGTGCAAGGCTTCCTTTTATTGAACGTTTAAGTAAATACGTCGATGAAGGTTAGACATCCAGGTAAGAATATTCACCAAATAGCAGTTACTCAAGCAACTCGATTTGATTTTGGAAAATAATATTCAGTTGCTTGAGTAATTGCTATTTATAAAGTAAATACATGTCCAAAATAAAAAGTGAAAAAATGTTAACGTTACCAGGAAAACATAATTGACCGGAGTAGAATGTCAAGGCATCAATACCTGTACTGTATTTCATAATCATAAAAAGATAGATGTGAAGTGAAAGACAGTTAGTGGCAGGTTACCACTGAACGTAATTTACATTGCTCGTCCTGAACATGCATTAAGGTGCCTTAAATTGCATCGCACATTCATTACAAACCATTTAACGAGCTGTGAGGAGTAAGGTGTTTTAAAGAAGGCAAATGACAGGCTGAAAGTTTTCCAACATATCTCCACATCAATGAAGGACCGGCGCGGGAGCTTTACCATGCCGGCGGTCCGGCTTTTAACTGTACCGACGTGGGAGTACATCTGTTTGATGTTGTGGGAGAAATATGCGGTTGAGGAGTATTCTTTAAGATAATGTAGTCGAGTCATGATCCCTCTGAGCCAGCATGCTCTTCCCTCTTTACGCCTTAGTTCTGCTACAACAGTCTTCAAGAAACGTGTTTTGTAAATGGATCAGACGTGGTGCATTAATAGTTATCCATCTGTACGTTAAAAGGTTTGCCAAGGACGTTAATATCAAGGTCACATTGAATGTCAGAAATTAGGAGTATGAACCTCTGTCCACTCCATTAGACCTCCAAGGACGTTGATATGAAGGTCATACACATTGACTGTCAGATTTATTTATTTATTGGTTCAGCATGTACATGCCAGGGTTGCCCAACTAGTCGGAGGCTATTACTAGGGGCGAACTCAGGTGCAGCCATAGGACTGTAGGTTTTGAACCACCCACACCGGGAAGGACCCCTACTCTTTTCGGTGGGTACTTTAACGTGCTCGAGGTGTGGCTCTCCTCAAACACGGGACCTCCCTTTAACGTCCTATCCGAGAGACGTCTCTAACCGAAGCTAGGTACTCATTTACAGTGAAGTGAGGAAATTCGTGTAAAAAAAGTGTCTTAAATTCCCAAGGGCACAACATCGGGGCAAATCGGTGGTTTCGAACCGTAACCCGGGACGTCTCGGTTGTGACGAAACACCCTATGGATTGCGCCACACGATGCCACTGTCAGATAGTATATACTTGAGTTGTCTCTCTTAGATACTACGTTTGTTTTGGTTCTTCGGGGCAGTGAGCGCTAATGTAGTAGACAGTACTGCACCTCTTTGATGTTCTATTTTCGGCAAACAACTGCTAAAAGGCAACATTTTGAAGACGCCACGAAGAAGCCCTAAGTTTTATGATAATTCCTCACAGAAGACGCTATTACAAGGAAGGAGCATTCAGTCTTATCAACACGTGTCATTGGTTTCACATATATATATAGCTGATTTATTGATGTTAGTATTTCAGTCTCCATTGACTATCAAGAAAGTTCATTATACAGCGGACAGTACATATGTACGGCTTCAGCCAAAAATGATGGCTGTCATCCGTTGTGAAACTTTTTAGGGAACTTTTGAATGTCTTTTAAATTGGAGTGAATACAATTCGTCGGTATGACCACGACGTGTAGAGATGTCCATTAACTCTCAAAGCGTTGCTCAATTATATAGCGGACATACAAAATGATGAAGTATAAGATTTGATGTCATGCGTTGTGAAACTTTTTTGTATTTGAGTATCTTTCAAATTGAGGTGGATACAATTCGCCGTGTGCCCACGAGGTATACAGCTACAGGCTATTCACTCTTAAAGCACAGCTCAATTATATAGCGGACAGCACAAAAGAATGTGGTCGTGCAAGATTTGCTTTCATGTGTCGTGAAACTTTTTGCAGAAACTTCTGAGTGTCTAGAAGGTGAATAGAAATCGTCTTTATGAACATGAGGTAGAGAGGTCTCCATTGACTCTCAAAGCACACAATTCAATTATATAGCGGACAGTACAGAAGGATGTATTCCTACAAGATTTGCTGTCATGTGTTGGGAAACTTTTGCAGAAACTTCTGAGTGTCTTTCAAATTGAGGTGCGTGGATACTATTCGCCGTGTGCCCACGAGGTAAAGTTATTTTGGGCCCAGTCTGCACTTCAGCTATTTGCCCAAATTTAACTAAATCCCAAAAGGCATTCAGTCCAAATTGCCGGTAACCATAGGGTAATGGATTGCTTTCATCTCTGCACTGTAGTTCACAGTCTGATGATGGGAGGAGCAAATTGTCTGCAAAGTTAAAGTACACACCAGTTGAATAACTAAGAAGCTATTCATGTGGGGCAGATTCTTTTACCCAATCGTTTGCCCAAGGCGAAATTACTTGATGGATGTTTCATCTTCTTCGCCTTGTCCTTTTGTCACTTTAATTGTAATCACCATTTATGATACATTTTCTTAAAAAGAAAACAAATGCAATTACACCTTCATACACTGATAAAGAAAGCGTATGACATTCTCCATTAAACAATTGATCACATAATTTGACTTCGCTTTGAAACAACGTCAGGATTCTAAATAAATGCCTTCCCAATCCAATTCGTTAAGTGCATACATAGTGCATCAGGTGTACGCCCAAGAAACCTTTCAAAACATTAAAGTCTTTTCGCGATTGATTAAAGCATTTAGCACTTCCATCGCCTCTCAAAGGTGCCGCTGCTGGCACATTGCCAGACATTATGATGTCACTGTCGAATTTTGTGTCAACTTATTACGCCTTAGATGAAGGCATCGGCAATCACATTTCACACTTGAGTCTCTCTGCTTAGAAGACATCGGATGTTACTATCTGACAGAAGTAACAGCACATTGGATCAAATCCAAGGGAACACGGTGCACACTGAAACCTTAGTTAAGTAAAGTGTAAACTCGAGAAAAGTTTGTCTTTCAAGGTTTCGCACGAGAAGGTATGACTGCAGAACCTAGCCCCTAACTCTAACCCTTGCCCTAACCTTACCCTACCCCTAGTTCTTTCTCTAAATCTAACTCTAACCTTGATGCCCTTGACTCTTTATCTTCTTTTCTCCGGATGCTCCACAGTAACGTATGATTGTAAAATACATGTGGGGAAGGCTTCCCACGGACAGCTTTGTATCTTATCTATTTGGTTCAGACTTGACAATGCGACTAAATACTGTTATTGCAGAAATGTTCTCGGTAGTTTTGTGTTCGCGATACTCTTCAGCACGAACTCAGTAAACCAGCGCGAAACTTTACGCCCACCTATGACTGCATCCCTACTACTAGTATTGTTTCAAACGCGAACTTAAAACCACCGCGAACACGCCATCTTCTCCCTACCGCGAAATTAAATCCCCGAGAAATTAGATGCATTTTCAGTAGTTCTTATATTTTGCCTTTTCTCCACAGTTTCTGGGAGTGTGGCAGCTGGGATACCTGATGTGTGACGTGTTCGTGGCGTTAGATGTAATGCTGTGCACGGCCTCCATCTTTAACCTTGTCGCCATCAGCATTGACAGGTAGGTCATCACTTCTAATCTGTGACCCCTAACGGCCGCTCTGGCGTCAGAAGGCTGGGCTGAGGTCGGCGGCATTTCTTTGATCTAACATTAAGCTTGTGAAATCCTTGTCAGACGGTAACTAAAGAGTTCAATCTGAACACACCAAGCTTGTCATCCTGCGCAACAAGTAGTCAATTAGCTGCAGAAAGTGGTCAGTGTCGTTGGTTGTTTATAGAGACAACATGACGGTAATTACGACAAGACTTCTAACCTGGAGATACTTGTCGTATTTTAAAAGTTCGCGTCAGCGCTATCGTCACATACTGCTACAGTAGTGTACATAAATGTTTGCTGTGGCTTTAAGTTCGCGGTGAAACGGTTGCCGCGAAAACCGCGAACATAAAACCACCGCGAACATTTCTGTGTTTACGGTACTTTCTTGGCAGCTTAATAAGTCATCTGTCTCGAGCTAGCGAGACAGTATAACTTTGCCTCCAGTCTTGGTCGAGATGAAAATTTACAGGCTTTGACAATAAAAACCAACAAGCTACAGATATCTTTAAACACTCATTTGAAGTAAGAAGTTTCTGACGTTAAGATATGCCACATATAAGGTGCCAAACTGTCGTTTTTAGAAGCCAGGGAAGTTTTAAGTCGTCATAAAAATGACAGTTTGGCTAATCTTAATGTCAGGACCGTCTTACTTCAAACGGTAACGGAAGTTACAAAATGGGTACATTTAAATGAGAACGAGCGTAAAATTGCCACAACTTCATTGTCACCATCTTTTAGCAGACGCTGTCCATGGCAACGGTCATCCTGAAAATAGAATAAATCACGTCAGGTTTATCAAACAAGTAAAAATGATACTAATTCATGATCAGTTAAGTTAAGTATTCTAGACTATAGGATACGCGTAGCTACAAATTTCATGCTCCTTGTGTTGTATTGAGAGAGAACTTATCATCATCACAGAAAATACAAGGAGCAAAATATCAATCGATGACAAACACAATGCTTTGGACTCCATGTGAATAGTGTTGATCAAAATGGTAAGGGATATCGAATGACATGTTGAGTATATTGCGAACAGAAAAAAGCCCTGTAACTGAATAGCCTCTACCAGGCCCCGTGGATGGCTGGAAAAAAGTACAAATTGGCCAAATAGAGTGAATAGTATGCTAAGGGAGTCTGCTACAGAGAGAGGGTCCAATCTGCAAGTGAAACCCTGGCAAATATTCTCTCTATAGCCGGCGTAGTTAGTGTGGTAGAGACTAATAACTGAACACGGCTGTCCAGTGTTGCTATAATTTGCTTCTGTTGTGTTTTCATATATCCCTGTAGACCCCATACATAGTGGTCTCCGCAGTCCGTCATGTATTTGTGACTTCTTGTGTAAAAAGCAGGCATCCTCAGCTGAGGTGAAGCATGATGCTTTTTGAAGTAGCTAGCAGTAGTGCAATGCGGCTTCGCTACGGCTTGCGTTTTGGGCCAAGCACACCAGATCGCCCCTACTCTTCTCGATAAGTGTGTTGGGTTCTTTTGTGTACTAATGCCTCATTGCTACGGAATCTTCGAATGCTAGCTACCGGGGTCTGGTCGTTTACTGTGCCCTACAAGTAAAAAAAGTAGACCCCGGTATGAAACAGAAAACTCTTTGCAAGCTAGCAGAAAACGGCACATATGAAGCCTCAAAAATCGCCGAAGATTCGTGATTCAACCGTTAGTTTTGGTGAAAAAGCACATGACACATTCAAAATGCGTCAGAATACGTAGTAACTGAAAGGCGCGCAGCAGGATAGTAGCAGCCCATCTTCATTCCATTGCGCCTCGACCGGAAAGAGAAAATTGCTTGACGTTTGCAGAGGCGACAGAGAACACGTCATGATTCGTGATTCAACCGTTAGTTTTTGGTGGAAAAGTCCACGACACATTCAAAATGCGTCAGAAAACGTAGTAACTGAAAGGCCGCGCAGCAAGATAGCAGCAGCCTATCGTCAATCCATTTCGCCTACACCGGAGAGAGTAAATTGCTTTTAAGTATAAGCTGGGGCGACAAAGAACACTTCATTACTTAAGTAAGTACCTTCCAACTACAAGGTTAGCATCTGACCTTTACGTACAAAGAACTAATCCAGTAACAGACTTTAGAAAGACGGAGCCCACTTCAATTAGTGCTAATGGTAACGTTTGAGCACCTGGTACAAACAAGTTCTAAAATAGACAGTATAATTCCTGCGAAATCTAGAGCTCCTACTCGACAACAATGGTGAAAATACCGACTCCTGAAAGCCGTGCTGTCTGAATGGTCAACACGCTTTCTTCAATTGTCTATAGGTGGGCGTTATATATGCTATGGTTCCTGCGAGAGTTTCTGCTTGTACGTACAAAAGACAACTTAAAATTCTCGAACAATATTGCCGAAAAAGCGTCACGTGAAGTAAAGATCAATGAAACAGATTTTAGATTAGAATGGACACATATCTCCTTGAATTCCCAACAAAATACCAGTCTAGCACGCCGATTCTCCCGGTAAAGATCTCTGTAGGAGTCTTCTGTCGGCAGGGACTCCGAACATGATGCTAGGAATTTGATAACAAAACAAAAAAATCGCCAAAAAACAATATTTCAAGATATTCGAGTTGACACGCGTCGTTCTTTGAGTATTACTATCATGTACATTCCTGCAAAGTTATATTGATGAACATCGAAGCACAAGCCAAGGAGAGCGTTTTTTTTTTCTAAAAAAGGGGCGTGGCCTTATAAATCTTGATGACGTAATCATGACATCATAATAATTAGCATAAATTATTACCTTGCTATAAGGTACTACCTGAAAAAAATAAGGTTGAGGAAGGTTTATAAAGCTTAAGAAAGTTTTTTTCATAAACATCCCAAAATTCCTCAGCCTCCCTTCAACAATACCTTAAGGTGGTCTCCCATTTGTAAGACATGAAGTCAATCCATTGATCTAAAGTGACAGGAATCAATGTTTAAAAAATCAAATCTTTAAATTAACAGACTTCGATCGGGATCTGCCTGATTGTCATCACTGCCCTGGCATATGTCTCGAGAATAAACAGCTGCATCCGCAATACAGAAGTAAAACCAAAAGACATGAACTTTCATTTGCACCCCGATCTCTACGTCTATTCTACAGCAATGTCAGTTGAATGGATCCCTTGTGGCCGTCAGTAGTGTAATAGGCGGTGAAGTTCCTTTTTAAACCAGTCAGTATTGGCTGTTACTTTTATCTTAGCAACGCTTCATCTGGACGTTGTTAGAATTTTTAAACCGTTTGTAATCATGTATCAATGTCCATGAATTAGGAATCATGTAATTTACTGTATGTTTAAGGAATCTAATGCAACTGTTAAGTCAATTGCAAGCCATGTAAGTATGGACGCAATTCATGTGGATATTTCGTTTTATATTAATGTCACATGCAATGCCAATCAGAATAAAGCTGAATCTGAATCTGAAAAAGTTTCTAGGTTGAAAGGACGTTAATCCACATTTGAAATCTTACGTAAATGATCTCTAGCGCAGTAGCTTAACAGTCTGTAGCAGGCTTCGATGTTTGCTCAAGATATCGAGGATAACATAACAGCTGGCTTTTCAAACTTAAATACCGTTTACACTGATCATCTTAAGGTGTAAGCACATCTGTGTTCATCGATTTTCGTAATGAAAAGCTTTGATATCAATAAACGGCAAGCATAAATCTTGTGCTTGAATTGGCAAGTACATAAAACTTTAGCAGGTTGTCATTTCCAATGGTATGCTTCATGCTGACAAGCGGATAAATCTATAAATACAGTGAGGATCGAATGTCATTTAATCAAGAACAGACATGGTCAATGATAAAAGTTAATTCCACCAACGCTGAAAGCACAATAGAACACCAATTACCGTATTACATCAATCAATACTTGTTATTCGATGGAGCAAGACTGAAGAAAAGAGTAATTTACAAAGTACTAAGTCTTTAAATGGATCTTACAGCATGTCTGAACATTTCATTTCATTGATTTATTTTACCAGTAGATACAATCAGGTCCCTTGACCTGCACTGTCTTTTCAGATATCCCTTCTATATGTCTTAAAGCCAATACGATAGTTTTTTGTTTTTTTTCGTTTTTCGGTGGCGAGTTCGTTCCATGGTACAGAACCCATTGCGATGATATGTAACGGGGTCCCTTCTTTACGTTGAGCCCGGAGCCGAAGCCACAAATTTGTCACGGTGGACTGCCGGGTACGGGGGATGGTACCTCCCGTTGTTCACACGATTAGCTCACGGTATCATTTGTTACCGGGCCCCGCGTTGATTTCAAATCCGAGTTGAAATAATTTGGGGTTCCAGTCGGGCCCCAAAATAGCTCGAAAGCCGCAAGGTTTCCCACGTGGTCACGTAAGGGTCACGCTCAAAAGTGCAAAAAAGCAATCCGTCAACTACCCGGCGGAGCCCCTTTTTTTCCAACTGGTACCTAAGCATTACTTTAGTAACTGTTTTCTTGCGTAATTTTGTATTACAGGTTTTATGCCGTGACGTGGCCAGTTCGCTACTCCAAGCACAAGTCCAACACCAGGCTGTCCATTACCATAACGCTAGTGTGGACCTTGTCGTTCGTCATCTGTGCACCGCTTCTGTTCGGGTCAAACTACCCTCCCACTGGGGAAAGGTCGCCAGAGATGTGTGGGTAAGGCATTTTTATAGTTAATATCTGTTTATTCAGTGAGAATTGAAATTTACTAGTCTGCCAGAATACCGACGATGGCTATGGGAGAGGGTAATTTGCCAAGGAGATTGGCCACCATATGTTTTGGCTGACCGGAGGGGGAAATGTTGGCCTTTCCTCGGACTGACTCTCCTGTACAATTACTGTCGAATTCTATGATCCACAAACCTATAGGAAGGTTTGCTGGAGACTATAGATTTACCACATTTTTAGAAGAATGCTGTAACAGGTGACTTACACCTTTTCAAGATGTCAGCCCAGAGACCTGACTTTAAGATTTGAACCACTCACACCGGGAAGGACCCCAACAGTTTTTGATAAGCGTGGTGGAGTCTTGAACGTGTTTGAAGTGTGACTCTCCTTAAACATGAGGCCGCCATCTAAAGTCCTATAGAACCAAAGCAAGGTTCTGATTTTTGGTGGGAAGTGAGGGGGAAATCGGGGCATGCTAGGGGATTTAACCTTAGATCCTTGGTTCTGGCCCAACCCTCTAACTATTGTGCCACACGCGTACGATGTCACACGATTTTGTTAAATGACATCTTCCACAGATGAAGAACTGTTACAAATAGCTTTCATATAACAGGAAGCTCCTTAATCAAAAACAGCTAATTACAAGTTACAGTATGTTGATTAATCCTACAGATTATTGATGGCGATTTTCAATTTACGACTATTGCTTCGATAAGAAGCAGGTTTAATATAAATTTGAAGGACGTTTAAAAGTTGAAAACTTCTTTGCATAGCCAATGCTTGATCACACAGAGACAAATCATCTATTCTAGTTTTTCTCTTGAGAAGCAGCCAGATCGAATCCTTAAAAAA
This sequence comes from Branchiostoma lanceolatum, assembly GCF_035083965.1. Taxonomy (NCBI): domain Eukaryota; kingdom Metazoa; phylum Chordata; class Leptocardii; order Amphioxiformes; family Branchiostomatidae; genus Branchiostoma; species Branchiostoma lanceolatum. The sequence continues at coordinate 11,928,518 of NC_089737.1, forward strand.
GATAGACCTAGTCATCAGGTCGGCAAATGACTAAGTATTGAACATAGTTCTTTATTCACAACCGGAACAGCCAACGTTTCGGTGACCGCCTATCACATTCCCACGGGCAATAATTACTGTTTCAACCAAGTATTCATGAATCTAATATTTTCATGATTCTCTTACTACAGAATCTTCAACAACAACTACATGATCTACTCCTCCATGTGCTCTTTCTTCATCCCCTGCACAGCAATGTTGGTGCTGTACTACAAGATTCTCAAGGTGCGTTTGTGTCGTTACCTTCGCCAAAAAAGCTATGCTCCTCCAAGAAAGCTTGCCTTTCTGTCTGTCTGTCTGTCTGTCTGTGTGTCAGCTTGTTTGTTTGTTTGTTACTTTGTTTGTTTCCTAGAACTCGAAAAGATGTGAAAGGATCTTTGTGTTATTTGGTATGTAGATAGGTGTTGTCAAATTGAAGAAAAAAATGATTAGATTGTTGGCCTCCTAGCGTTTTCAATTGTACTGCATCAAGACGTTTGATTTTGATATCCCGTGTTGTGGACAAGCTATGGTTATGATTTCCCATTAGTTGATAGTTCTTGTGCTCGGTACAAGTGACAGACGTTCAGGACCTCTGTGTTATGTCGACTCTAGTGCGCTTGTGAGGAAAAGGGGAGGTATATTCTGTCCACTGGGAATTTGAAGAAAAAAGTCTTGAATTTGGCCTTACGCTTTTGATGAATGTAAATGTGAAGGTGCAAGACTTTGTTAAATTGTATTTTGTTAGACTCAAATGGCAAACTGAAAATAACAAATTGACTACAATTCTCAATTTTTTTTAAATAGAAAATCAAGGAGAGATCGAAGAAAATGGCCAAGAAACTGCCGAAGTCTACTTCTACCGGGATGATTTACGGAGACACCGTGATAGCAAACAACACCGCAAGCTCACATATTGCATTGAAAGAGAACGGCGCTTCGAAGAAGACGCTGAGCACCCCGGTGTTGGACGGACCAGCCGTCTCCGTGGTGGTGACCAATTCCCGCCCGTCGAGTGACTCCGACATCAGCGGTGCCGCGGCGGAGAACAACGAGACCGAGGAACCGGCCAGGACGCCCGGAGTCTCTCCGAAAAACACCAAGCTTCCCAAAACGCGATTGGACGCGATCAAGAACAAGCTCAAGGGGAAGGCGAAAGACGAATTTCCCAACAAGAGGGAGCAGAAGGCCATCAACGTGATGAAAATCGTCATTGGTAGGTATACGATCCTTACACAAAGCATGTGTAATAGCAGCTACCGTGTACTTCAAAGTTAAAGGAAAATCATCATTTATAGACAGGCAGGGCCAATGGTATACTGCAGGAGGACAAAAAACAAAACGCTAAGTACAAAATACAAACCAAACGCAATAACATCAAGAACCAGTTTCTCGGTCCGCTTTCAGTCCAGGCATAAATGAATCATTACTGTTTATGTTCGTGTTTTTCAGGAGTATTCCTTATCTGCTGGACGCCATTTTTCGTCGTCAATGTCGTCCGCGCATGCTCCACCTGCACCATTCCCGACATCCTCTTCTCCATCGTGACGTGGCTGGGTTACCTGAACAGCGGGATGAACCCCATAATTTACACGATCTTCAACCAGGAGTTTCGAGTGGCCTTTCGGAAACTGCTGTGTAAAACTCAAGGCCAAGGACGTTAGACATTTCATAAGAACGTTTTCATCAACCACGGTCCATAAGTTGCGTCTGAAGGCGTGTGTAAAAGTCCTTAGTCGCGGCAAAGACAGTCTCTGGGTAGCCTCGAAATGTTTAGGTCTCAATTGCGCCTGTGCCCGTAAGGGGTGTAGTCCCGGCTGGGCCCAGAAAGTAAAAATTTCTCTCGGTGGACTGCCGAGTGGGGGGGGGGGGGGGGAGGGTACATCCCGATGTTCGCACGATTAGCTCACGGCGTCTTTTTGTACCGCGGGTCCCGCGTTAATTTTAAGTCCGAGTTCGAATCTTTCATGATCAGGGCCAAAATAGCTCGGCTGTCGGAAGGTGTCACGCTCTAAAGTGCAAAAAACAGCCAACTACCTGGCGGGGCCTTTTTTTCCGACTGGGAATTAAGCAATTGCAGGCTTAAAGAGGATTTTGAGGAAAATAAATGCGCTTTATTTCTGATGGCATATCGGTTCTATTGCACGCGCACTCAGCACGGCCAGGGCAACCGAAATGTAGTGATCATGAAGGTAGGCAGCCGCATGCACAGTTTGACCGCTGAGAAGTGAAAAAATAGGGCTGTCATATTTGAATGTTCTCGTATATCTAAACGTCGACATACAAAATCAGTTTAAAACAATACATTTCAACTGAAAATAAATAGAATATTCCTTTTTGGGCTCTTCCGCATCTAATCAAGATCATTTATATTCTACTTTTCCCATGTGCTGATGACATGCTGTACCTACTCAATGGCTCTATTTTTGTATTCTATATAGAGATTGTATATAGAATGTCTATTAGAAAAGTCAGATTTCAGTCCTAAATCGTAAGTATGGTTTGTCTTAGAGTCAGTTATAATGTATGAATTTTGAGAAAGTTTATCTATATCTCCAGAAAATATCTATTACTCAAGAGATGAGATATGTGTATATATGTCCAACGTGCCTGGTACAAACATTCTCTGTTCTGTCTGTAATTCAAGGTGTCTTAAAGCTGTTAACATAAGTCATTTTTGAGTTCTTAGGGATAACAGAATTCTTCAATTAGCCATGTTTAATTGTTTTGTTGGGGGATTTTGCGCTTTTTATGATATTTACACTAAACATTTTGGCGCGCTAACTCTATGAATTCTATGATAACTGGGGACTCGTACACATCCATTGTTCTGTGGTCGATAGCCTTACGGCAGAAAGACAGACTGAGAAAGAAGGCAGTATTCCGCGTTATCGGCATCATCTATCTTCAAGCACTAGAATTGTACATATGGTGGGAGTTATATTGACTATAACAATTGTATCAGTTTATTATCACATATTTGCACATGAATCATACATTACTTTGATGTATCGAACACAAGTCATGGACAGATTAATGATGATGGATAATATTGATGATGGATAATATTGATGATGATGATGATGATGATGATGATGATGATGATGATGATGATGATGATGATGATGATGATGATGATGATGATGATGATGATGATGATGATGATGATCGTACACAGGGTCGGTTTTGCTTGAAATGGTTGCCATTGTCATATTGATATATGGATTCCTAATTGACAAATTGTTATCATTTTCTGTTCCTTTAAATGCATCGTAATTAAACTTTCATAAAATCAAACAGCTGTACTATCAGATGTCTTACTCTGTTCTTCTTTTTGACAGTAAAGTGATAGGAAAGTTCGTGCGTACCTAGTGAATTCGTTCCTGTGTATAGCAAAGCAACCTATCAAGGTGTGGATCCGGTGCACTATACACTTCTAGGTACTCATGTACACCTGAGTGAAGTGAGGTAAGTCGTGTTAAGTGCCTTTCCCAAGGGCACAACGGGTTAGGGACGTCCCTCGGCTAGGACGTTAAATTGAGGTCCCGTGTTTGGGGAGAGCCACATCCAGCGCACGTAAAAGAACCCACCACACCTTTCGAAAAAGAGTAGGGGCATGCCCCGGTGTGCGATGGTCCAAATCCTTCTGTCTGGAGTTGGTGATTCACTTCAAATCACTCGGATGGAGGCCTAGCGAACCTCCATCTCGTATCACTATCAGCCATACGGTGATTTACACCATTCACCCGTACGGGAGACCTGGCGCATCCCCGTCTTGTATCAGCCAACGAAAGGGTATGTCTCTCGGTCCCGCAAGAGGCGGTATAACCCCGACGGTGCACGTCGCACGTGTCACTGGGCTGCGACCAAAATCCCACCTCACACATTGCATATGCCAGAGCGGCGCTGGATAGCAGAACGTGAATAATCCAAATCAAGGTTGCTGCCCAATTTCTGGAATGTTTGGAATATTTTCAAATTCAATCTACCTGCTGGGCTGCAGCTTATCTGATGCAACTACGGGTTATATATAACTTGAACTAAGTTTGAATACGAAACAAAGATGCAGAAAAGGTTCTAATTGTCTTTCAAGCTCTTTTGCGTCGGTATAGACGGTTAAACTTCAATCCTATTATTTGCCTTACATATTTCTAGAAAAGAGGAATATATAACGCAGGAACTGTGATTCACGAACGCATACGTTCATTCAGAAACCCAGAATGAGTCAGCCCAAGCATAATATTAGAAAGGAAATCAGCAATGAGGATCTTAACTATTAATGACAATGTCTTTTATACAAGATAAATATCAACTGTAGGTTGTAGAAAGACTCACTGTAATTTCGGTGGGGTAATGCATGAAGCTTACATACTAGACAGACATGCACCCCTTGATGATATCATGATGAAAGGATGGAATGAATTTATTATAACTGACAATGCCACTGGATAGATTCTTATCATAGCAATTGCTGGCGTCAATGTGTCCCACTAATGAATACACTGTGACAGTATTCTAATGATTATAGAAGCCTAAGAAGGTGAAGGAAGTGAAAGATCTGCTGGAGCACAGGCAAATTAAAGGCCCGCACAGGTACAAGTAGATTTACAAATCAACCTCGCAAGGGACAAAATTATGTAAACTATAATCTTCAATTTGTCAAAAATCATTGACAAATATTCTTAAGTTAAGATTCAGTCTTCTGTGCTACGCTTGATAACTTATATTATTGCATATTGAAGCCGCCGAGTCTTTTATTGAGGTTTATTGACGCTTTTGCGCTCCGGGGTTGTCTTGTATTGTATAAGGATAATTAACATTATTGGTGACCACAAACTGTGCTAATATTTAAGTAGCCTTATTTAGTAACTACCGGTATCAAAAAGGCACCATTATGTTTGAATATACTTGTCAATGTCATTCAAACTTTCTGCAGCGTCCATACAAGTTCTGTATAACTTACGTTCACACTTACATTGGGGAAGAATAGTGTCAATTATGTAAATATTAATATACACTGATGGAGATCTGAATAAAACAAACTTATGCACACAACGACCTCAATATACCTAACATAAGAAATGAATTGTCTGTTAAACAACTTCAAGGGTATTCACGTACCTCTTTAAGGACATCCATGTACTTCTTCAAGGATATCAATGTACTCGAGAAGTGCCTGAAGGTGCGGGTATGGCCTGTGATGGAACATTTCAAGAAGTCTCCTTCCCTCCGGATACTTTTGCATCACACACTCATAGACTCCAAAGAAAAATATCAATAACAACTTTAAACACAGCTGACATCTTGTGACATGGCCAGAAGGCTCCTTCATTGCTGCAGACAGATGTCTATGTCCCCTGGATACAACTGGTGGAAAAGAAGAAAGTGCAAATAAGAATCCCAAGATAGCAAACCACTAACAACTTCAAATACAGCTGACGTGGCATGACATCACCAGAAGGCATGTGCCTTTGACTTTGAGACATCCGTAGCCTCTGGACACAAGTGGACGAAAAAAGAAAGTGTAAATAAGAAGTCCTCGTATCCAAGATAACAAACCAGTATCAACTTCAAACACAGCCGAGCGGGTATAGCATTATCTGAAGCCACGTACCGTGCTGTAGACAAACGTCTGTACCCCCTGGATACAAGCGGACGAAAACAAAAGTATCTAATAAAAGTAAGACGTTTCAGAGAGTAAACCAATAACAACAGAGCATGGCACCACCTAAAGCCACCAGTCCCTGTCGCAGACATCTGTCTATGTCCCCTGGTTGCAAGCGAACGAAAAAAAAAAGTACTAGGGAAGACTGAAAAGATAGGCAAGAACTTTTAAAACTTCAAACACAGCTGATAGGTCATGGCATTGCCTGAAGCTACCTGTCCAAATATAGACCAGTTTCTATGTCCCGAGGACGCAAACGGACGAAGGAAAGTATTAAGTAAGACAAATTCAACCTTCAAGATATGTTTCGATCGTAATGACCTTGAAGTGTATGACAAATGGTTTAGTTTGTAAAACAGGATGAAGGAAGTAATCCAGTAACAAAACGTTAAGTATGACGTATTGATTGTCAAGCGAGTTCTTGTACATAACGAACCTGAAAGTATATGAAAAATGGGTAAGATTGTAAGATATTCTCATTACAATAGTAACTCAGCGAATCAGATCGGGGAAATCGTGCGATTTGGTCCGGTCACAATAGGGACGTCTTATCTCATAAACACACAGCTGCAAGCATAATATATATCATCAATCAAGAGGGATCAATTGTGAATGCTGCGTTTATTACTGTTGGTATTTCTTTCAAAATATGCCCTGCAGACTGAATTGTATACAGTAGATGGTATTAAAGTTGATCCCAGCGTTCTATGAATTTAAGGATTTTGAAACAGAAAAATGTTTCTTTTCTTTTTTGGCGCCAAGGATTATGAAAGCGTATTCCTTTGTTTCTATCTTGTTCAAAGAAGAATGGAAAATGACAAAACGTTCTTCATTGTGCTGAATAAATCAGCCATTGCTGTGGGTGACATCAGTCACCTTTACGCAAAATTTTACTTTAACAATGCTCTCAGGTATGATCAAATCAAAGTTTGATTGTATCATTACATGGAACAATCGAATAATTGTCGTTGTTCGATTGTCGTTCTTTAGAATTCTGGTTGTTTGGATAGTTTCATGATTGCTTTTTAGGAAGAGATTCCCTGCTCTGTGCAATAACGCTTCTATTGACTTGTTGCAGAAGAGTTGAGGGATGAAATTGAAATAGAGTATCGTAGAGATAGATGTTCAAATATTCATGAAAGAAGTGACATATAAATATCAATATGACGATAAAATACCAAGCGATAAAAAGCAAGGGACTACTGTGATATGTTACCATGGGCTTTTGATTACTTCTTTCTGTAGAAACAGAAAAGGATTTTCACAAAAGAAATTATCCAAGGCATTTCTCTTTGTCACTACACAGGTCTCAGAAGATTTAGACAAAAACAATTCATCATACATAGATACAAAATCCATGTAATAATTTATAGCCAGGAGTTGGTTTTCATAAGATGCAGATAAACTTGAATATGTTAGGTACTATAATCCATGTAATTATTTTCAGTCAGTAGCCGGGTCACATGTAGCTCTGTTATGCCAAATATAGGTTCCCTCAGGACATAATTGTAGATTCTGTTCTTACCGTATCTTAACGAGGCTAAGAAAGGTATCCTTTTTAACAAGATTTGATTACTGTTGACGCCACTGCTAGGAAACCGCTGGCAGTAAGGGATAACAGGGATTTCAAATAATCTTGCTGTGGGAACCGTTGCGTCATCACGAGAAAACCCTGTGACTTTCCGATTAGATCTGGATACAGGAAACAAGCTGTCATTCGATGTATGCAATTTTAAAGTCATATCAAGTGGTGTTTCGAGACTAAAGGAAATCCGGTTATCGTGACATGAGAGGAAAAAGTATTTGATGAGATGAAGGAAATTAGTTTTGTATGAAAGTAAAACACCATCGGATGAATGGATTATTAATGGGTATGAGGTACATTTACCACCAAACTGTTAGAAATATTCATAAAAAAACTTTAAATTATTATTAGCAAATATTGCACAGAGGAATAGCTTCAGAAAAATTGTATGTAATTTCAGTACATGCAAGATCAAGAGTAATACATTAGTTGCCAACATTTTGGACAGTCCGCTAGTAGCCACCCTTTAGCGTTCTACAAGCCTGTCATACAAAGTAGAGACTTTGTAGACAGGCTTAAGGTTTTAAAGATTTTCAATATTTCATCAAAACTTGACAGGTTATATCTATTACCTCTCTTTATCGTATTTACCCAGTTGATCTCGCCTTACTGCATCAGACATTCATCAACTTTTCATCACGAAGGCTCTGCTTACGTGCACTCTGAAGAAGCCATAAATCTCCGTGGAAATAAATTTCAGTTCCACTTAAGTCGTCAAGACCTTCCTATATTTCCCAACTTGACTTCACCAAAATTGCACAGTGTTTGGTTCCTGTTTTGATAAGTAGACTCACTTCCTATCACTGGGCAGTCGATGGTTTTCTGGGATTGCCAGCAAGTTTCATCGAAAGCGTGATTGCTAGCGATAACGTCATTCAACCTCCTAAAAGTAACATGAGATGAAACACGTCACTCCAAACCACTTTGGGAATCATTCATTCAATGTACACATGACATGTTGAGATACGTTGATGTTCATCAGGCCATTTTGGTTCGATTATATGAATGACATCCTCTAAGAACCCCAATACTGATGCGAGCGTGCGAATGGAAGAAAAAGTTGCCTTTATTATGAAATCTACATGGTCAGCAAGGTTGAGCAAATGGAGGATGGTTCAATCGAATAATGGATCATTTTTGCTCTTTTACATATTTGAGATTGCCAGCAACTTTCATCGAAAGTGTGATTGTTAACGATAACGTCATTCAGCCTCCTAAAAGTAACACAAGATGTAACACGTCATCCCAAACCACTTTGGAAATCACTCATTCAATGTACACGTACATGTACATACATACACATGACATATTGAAAACCCGTGAGATACGTTGATATTCGTAAGGCCATGTTGGTTCAATAATATGTAATCCACTGGGAACCCCAATACTGATGTGAGCGTGCGAATGGAAGAAAAAGTTGCCTTCATTATGAAATCTACGTGGTCAGCAAGGTTGAGCAAATGGAGGATGGTTCCATCAAATAATAGATTGTTCATTTTTGTTCTTTCGCATCTTAGGGATTGCCAGCAACCTTCATCGAAAGTGTGATTGTTAACGTTAACGTCATTCAACCTCCTAAAAGTAACACAAGATGAAACACGTCATTCTAAACCACTTTAGGAATCACTCATTCAATGTACAGGTACATGTATATGTACATACATACACATGACATTTTGGAAAACTGTGAGATACGCTGATATTCGTATGGCCATGTTGGCTCTATTATATGTATTAGCATCCTTTAGGAACCCCGAAACTGATGCGAGCGTGCGAATTGAAGAAAAAAAGTTGCCTTCATTATCAAATCTACGTGATCAGGAAGTTTGAACAAAAAGAGGATGGTTCAATCGAACAATAGATTGTTCACTTTTGCTCTTTTACACCTTTGGGATTGCCAGCAACCTTCATCGAGATTGTGATTCTTTGGATGAAATACGTCATTCCAAACCACTATGGAATTCACTCATCTAATGTACAGATGACTGATTAAAAAGTCCAAAGAGCCGCTGATATTCACAAGTTGCCGTTGCAAGCGAGCAGTCGGCACGCACGCAGACGGATGTTGGGCGTGGCTATCCTTGAGCAAATTGCTTTAGAAATTGCAAACGTGCTCGAAGGAGCCTCTTCCTTTTAGAATGAGCAAATCGTCACTTAAGAAAATGATAGATTCGGTGTCTCGGGGGTTAATGGCAGATCGTCTTGCACGCTGTGGGAAGCGCAAGTGGGTGGCACCGAAGTGAACAGTATTGGAAAAATAGATAACTTTTCCTCTTCAGAGGTCAAAGGATTGATTAGAAGTGGTAGAAACCCTAATCACGTAGAAAATTGTCCATTTTACTAGTTTTAAGTTGTTTGCACAGAAAACGTGCACGTTACATCCTAGATAGAAAGACATATATCAAGGATTTTGTATACCTCTCCTTTAAACTTCGAAGAATAAGCTTCGTCTTACGATGGGAAGTTCCGTATCAACAACATCACCGTTGAGAAGAGACAGATGAGCGTTGCAGAGGCTACGTCATGTACATTAGATTGGGTATCTATCAGACTGGAATGAAATAACACAGGGGTCATTGCCCTGGAAGCAAGAATACCTGTTGGTCGTTGAACCAGATTCCGATTAGTCGATTGCTGTTCACCGTACTACCAGACACCGTGGGTACGTGAGTTTTAGAGAGTTCTTGTTAGCTGTAGATTGACGAATTTCATGCCATGCCATGTCTGTGACTTATCCATTCACTGCCTCATTCTTTCATCCATCCATCCATTCATTCATTCATTCACTCTCACTCACTCACACTCATGTTCACTCACTCATCCTCCATTCATTAACTAAGTCATTGACTGATTCACTCAGTCACACTTAATTGCTTGATCGATCTCTCACACTCACACATTCATTCATTCACTCACTCACTCACTCTCACTCACTCACTCACTCACTCATTCATTAACTCACGAACTGACAAACTAACTCACTCACCAATTCACTCACAATGAAATAAACCAACCATTTACCCGATTTAGCTTTGTTAATTCTTCGTTCCGAAAACCACTTACACTCATCAAAGTTGTAATTAACCTATTCGTTTCAGGTCGTTGAACTTCTGGAGTACGTTCCAACAGCCCTTCAAAAAAGACAACCTAAAAGAACTGTAAAAGCAGAAATGTTTAAAATGCGCGGAGATTTTATTTCGTGGGGGGAGAAAATGAAGTGTTCGCGGTAGTTTTGAGTTCGCGTTTAAAACAAGTGTAGCACTACAATGGAAAGGCTTTTCACGGTGGTTTTAAGTTCGCGGTAAAGAGTTCACCGCAAAAACCGCGAATATAAAACCACGGTGAACATTTCTGCATTTACAGTGTTCTTTACAGGTCGCTTTTCTTCGCTAGTATGACAGTCAGTCACTTGTTGATATTGGACACCATCCATCATGAGATGAAACGTCAGAAGGTTCCATTTAAACTGTGACAAAAGCCCTGAAGCAGCAGCTAGGTGGAAAGAGGGTGGAGATCTGACTCGAACTGATAAGGAAGAGTTTAGTGGAGAAGGTTGTAGAATTGGAAATTCATCGAATGAAAGTTACAGTAAAGCCACAGTGCGCTTTCGTGCGTAATACAAGCTTTGTGAAACCTTTATGTAATAAGACTTTCTATTCCTTCGAGAAATATTTCTGACAGAAAGTTTTAGCCCTCAGGGCACATAAGCAATAAATATATATGTGTCAGATAGAGTTATGTAAGTCTCCCAATGGGCACTCCTGTTGAAAGGTTTCTATATAGTTAGGTTTATTTAGGATCTGTCAGTTGCGTTTAGATCATAAGCCTGCAGCCAATATTTTGAAGGACACTATTTCTTTGTAAATGTTGTTATATGTCAAAGGATTACACTTCTGTAGGTACCGCATTAGCGTCATCATTTTGGCTATACTCCCTCCCTGATTCAAAATCCTTCATGATATCACGAGTTTAGTCCATAAATCTTTATTCACTCTTTACTTTAAATGGCGAGGGTGCCAGGGGTTACGATTGAATGCATAACGTGAAAAGAAGGACGTGAGTGTTGAATGGATTTGTCTGTATCTACATGGCACGTCTTTAAACTCACACCTCTTTAAAAACAGCGATAGATCGCCGCAGGCCAGTTTAGGAGTCAAAGAGACAGCTATACTCCCACTGACTTTATTACAAGATGTGCACCAGAGACGATATTTGGCAGGGTTAAGAATGAGTTGGGTAATATCTTTCTTACAGACGTTGGAAAAATGCCATGGACGTACTTTATGATGACTGACTTCTAACAAGCCAGGTACAACTGTGCATGTAATGTTGAAGGATGGGATATGTTAAAGACTGAGGAAGAAAATACTATGTCTGAGACTTCATACCATTGCGTCTTTGCAAAAAAATGTACATGCCAAGGACATACTCTATGGTGACTGGCTTCTAACAAGCCAGGTATAACTGCATGTAATATTGAAGCTTTGGTAGGTAGTATGATATGTTAAAGGATGAGGGAGAAAATGAGGAAAATGAGATGAAAATGTTACGAGTTCGTGCCATTGAGTCTTTGCACAAACTTTGGTACTTCAATTTTTCGCCATTTACCTCCAAACTTTTCTCACAACACTTAGCAGATCTATTGGTATTAGAAAGACAAGTAAGCTATATCAGAGAGCTACACGTGCTCATTACTGTACAAAGTACCTGTTGCGGTGTCAGACAGAATGAGGTTAAGCTGTTTTCAAGCTGACTCAACAGGTTTATTGATGAGTTTACACCCTTGTAAACTGCTCTCCTTACAACGTCTAGTAAAAGCTGAAGATGCAAAAAAACCCTAATGAAGAAACTCGACACTAGCCTGAGTGCCAGCCTTTTTAGCTCCCGTACCCTACCCAAGCTCCACTCCGGCAGCGGAGCTTGGGTAGCGCAGCGGAGCTAGGGTAGCGGACGGAAGCTAAAAAGGCTGGCACTCAGGCTAACTCGACACCATGGTCTTGTTGAATACTTCTGTGGCAACCAGCTACGTACGGCTGCAGCATCTACCCGTTGATGTATTTCTGGAATTTCTTTTTTTTGTCGGAGCTAAAGCTTTAGAACACGCACCTGCGTCACAAAGGCTTGCGTTACATAAAGTCAGCAATTCAAAGGCGAAGTAGCTTGTGACGACTTGAAAATGAAGTAATGAACACCACTCCTACCATTTAAAAGGCAATGAATACTAATTCCTTACCAATTAAAATTGATAGAATTATTAGCGAACGTCACAAAGCGAAGAAAATCAGACTTCGAGGACTCAATCAAATAACTTAGCAGTTTCTTGGCGATCTAGAATAAAAGCATTTTATTAGGTGAAGTCGTTCATTGACATGTTGTCTGGAAAAAGGATTGAACAAAGTTCTATACTTTAACTTTAGGGGTTTTATACTTTTCACTTCATTTCTACAAACTAATGAATTAGATAATCAAAGACATTTATATTCATGGATTCTACTCATTTGCATGGATTTATGCACATGGAATCATGCACTATACAATGTGACCATTGCATAATAGTCTTCCTAAGACCTACCCACATACTAAATATCACCATAATCCATCCAGAGGTTCTTGAGTTATGCTGACTAGAAAATCTGGAAACACAAACAGACACACATACACACGGACCAAAAACTATACCTCAATTTTTTATGTCGGTAACAAGAACCTGAAATATCCTACATAAGTCAAAACAACGACTATTTAGGGTTATCTTTTTCCTGTCCATAACCAGTGACGATGTATGTGAAAATATCAGGGCCAGAAGGCAATATAAAACTGCTACTCAGTAAATCATGTTATATCGCCAAGGCTCGACGTAATCTGTATGTCTGTTACAACAGATGTATCGCCACGTTGCACCACTAATATCTGCCAACACTGCATGGTCGTAGCCTCCGTTGCAGGCTTCCCCGCGGCGGTTTTTCAACTTATCGGGGCCAGGTTCTTTGGCTGGGGGGGGGGGCGTATCTGCTTATCCGTATGGCCGTTACAGTCCCCCGATCGAGCAGATACGGGGCCCCAAGCAGATACGGTCCCCAAACAGATACGGTCTCCAAGCAGATACGCCATTCCCCCAGCATAAGCAGAACCTGGGGCCGATAAGTTGAAAAATCGCCGTGGAGAGGCCTGCAACGGAGGCTAGCATGGTCGTAACTTTCAATAACTCTTATCTATGACTTCTATGTTAGCCTGAGGATAAGTCCGAAACACGGCGTCTCAATAAATTTCAACTTAAAGCTTCGGTGTATTGTAGAAAGCCAATTTAGTCTGGTATCGTAAAATGCATTTTATGGTAGCTATTGAAGCCTTAAAGTGCACTTGAGCTCTCCGATAAGATACGAGCTAGTTTTATGTCTAGTCGTAAAACGCTGTGGATGTACTTAGAATGTACTCTAGGAGATATATAAGGGTTGTTTATGGTTTGTGTAGATAGGAAAACGGTCTGTCTATAGTAGGCACTTTTAACATATCAAATTCTCACGCTAACAAATCAAGGTGTGGCGCAGTAGCTTGAGGCTCAACTTTACCACAGTGACTATGGTAGCAGTAGAATGCCTGCTGACGTAAAAGCCAAACCACGTGGTCTACAAAAATGACTGATGTTTCCTTACCTGCCATTGGCCTGGATCTGGGGACTATCGGGTATAGAATGAGACACAGGCTGAGCTCCAATGTGCCCAACGACACGCTCAGCCCTCAGTCAAGACATTCAATATTACTTGGGCCTTTCTATAGGATCAAAATTAATGTACGTGCACTGCTTCTAAGGCTGTGCTTCAAATTAAGGCCTCTGCTGGTATATCGCATATGTCGATTGCCAAGACGATTTGAAGATGGACGTATGAGATTCCATCCTTTTCTGAAGTGAAAGTTTCATGCTGCACATGCCGAACCGTCATTTAACTTTCTCCTTCAGTCTTTCTACCTTTTATCTGATTCTTGATTCGTCTTTTGGTATCCTGTACACATACAGACGAAACAAATCCCCTCTTACACACTCTATAGCGAGCATCTAGCCCAGTGTTCGAATCGATGAGACGTTCTTTTACTACGGTACCTTTTCTTTTCCTCAATTCTATAAATTTCTTTCTTTATCTCTTTTTTCTCTCTTCCTTTCCGTCTTTCTTTCTCTCATTTCTTCCCCTCTTCTATCTTTCTAAATTCCTTAGTTTCTTTTTTCTTGCTTTGTTCCCCTCTTGATCTTCCTTTCTGTCTTTCTTTTGCTCTCTCTTTCTTCTTCTGTCTTTTTTCTCTGCATTTACTTCTACTTCTAATAAAAGAATCTTTCCACCAGCCTCAAATCACCTTCCAGTGCCCAAGGTTATCATCGATGTTGGTAAGGTCAGTGACACCCATTTACTTTCAATTCCCCCGGGCGAAACGTTTTCTGTAGACGTTATCCCTCATTCGTCAGGTCTCATCACACGGCGATCCTTCCACACAGGCTGCCTGCGAGGTGGCCATAACAATTTCACGGGAAACTGCCTCCGAACATAGGGAACATGACCCTGGTCAGGGCCGGAATGACCTTGGGGAATGAGTTTGCGTCAGATGCATTTGGTCAGTCCTGCGGCTAGTTATAGGGAGAGGAAAGCTGGACATGACTGATAAAAGCCGACATGAAGTTAACTTGCAGATTGTGGCTCGTGGGGACTTTTAAAGTCAGCAGCTTTTGAAATAGATTTTGCCTAAAGTACCTTTATTTAGCCAATTACCATTGCAGTTCAGCCTCTGGAAATATTCTAAAAATATGTCATGTTGGCTGAAAATCTTATTGTTAATACAAGACTAACACAGATGCTTTTTAATAAAGATATACTGTCATGTTGAAGGGCCTTATGTTTTCGCCTATAATGAAATTGACATTTCGACGCACGTCTCACCTAGTACCTGAAAATGATGCAGTTAACGTTTGTGTTTTGTGATAATGACGCTATGTACGTGGTGTAGTGCTGTAGTTTGTTGCGTTATTACCACAAAACGCTGAAATGGCTACTTCAACCGGTAAAGCCTTTATCTCACTGGACCCACGGCACGTTGGCGCCTGGCGACCTTGGTACGTCGTAATATAGGTTTGTGTTGCCCTTGACTTAATGGGAATATCATGCAAAATGTATATCAAGTATATATGACTAAAGAGAAAAAAAAACCCGGAGTGTAAAAGGATTAGTTGTTTGTCAGTGAAGTTCATAGAACGTTCTGTCAAATCACCCGGTCTCAGTGAGATCGTCAACGTGCCGCGGGTCCAGTGAGATAGGGGCTATAGAATATTTACGTCATTTTTGGACAGACAAGGATGACGTGGCATTGTACTCAAGTGTTTTACAACTTATTTCAACAGTGCCACGTACAGAGAACTGTATACCCATTTCTACACCTGGGTGGAGTGAGGAAAGTCATGTAAAGTGCCTTTCCCAAGGGCACAACATCGATGGTGTCAGGGGATTCGAACCCGAGACCGCTAGGTTCTGGGCCGAAGACCCTACCGTTTCACCACACGACCCCACAAATATAAAATAGAAGCCACGTCACTCATTCACTCACTCTAAACTCTTTACCTCATATGACATACAGTCAAAAACTCCTACAAAACAATTTCAGATGCTATTAAATCATACAGTACAAACTTGTTGCCTCTCCATTTCGACATATATGTGCAATGAACGAAGATGAGGTCTCCGCTACTTGATGAGAATTCCCCATAACATCAACTATATCTCTACCCCTAATGCTATCAACCACGCAAACGGAAGTACAGCGCCGTAAAAATCCCACCCCGGGTCGCCCAGATGAAATACCAAAGACATTAATGCCTCGAATGTCATTTCACAAACACGCATGGGGGACCGATAAAACTGTACATTGTCATAATCTGTTTTAGAGGACCGTAAATTCTACAGCGGTCGGGGAGTGAGTGTAGCGGGAACTGACAGACAGATAGCCTCTATGCTGCACGATTTACATCCCATATGGACATAAATGCAGACCTTTCTGGAAAATCTACGAGCACATGTAGACCTTGCGCTTAAGTGGATTTTCGTTTTCTTATCAAAAGTCACCACACAGTTGAGATATAGCTACCACTTGGTCCCAGCGCGCACAAGGCTATGCTGTAGTATCTCTCGTTAAAAGCCCTTCGCGGCCATGATTTTCGTTTTATTGATGAAGAAGCTCATGTGACTTGACGCCTAGCTTGACTTTACCTTCCTCGAAAGGAGAAAATATCTGGGCGAGCTCGTCTAACGACATGCCCGGGTCAACGTTGTCTCGTTGGTAGTCTGCAAATACTCAATTTTCATTACGGTTATCCCGTAACCGGTGCAATTGCCTAGTGGGTAGAGTGTTCCCCTTGCACACCTTAGGGCCCTGTCACACTTGTGCGTATATACAATCCCGCATGAGTTGCGTATTAACATATTTTGGTCGACGTCAAGATTGAGTTTTCATCCCAAGAAGTCATTTCCTTGGTTCGATAAGTAGACTGCACAACGATGGGTTAACGCAGGAAATAACTTCTTCCCCGCAAACTTTCCTTAAACCTAAGAAATGTTAATGTGCAGCTCATGCACACTTGAATATACGCACAAGTGTGACCGGGCCCTAAGGTCGTGAGTTCGAAACCCGGCCGGGTCATATCAAAGACTTTAAAAACGGTACGCGTGGCTTTCTCTGCTTAGCACTCAGCATTTGGGGAAAGAGAATAGTTACACTCACACCCTGCTGTAGTGATTGCTCAAAGTTGTGTGGCGGCTGTGGCCCAAGGGCTATTGAAACGGAGATAGGCGCCGACCTATGCACCATCGGTGCGGGAAGGACTTTGACTTTGACTCTCCTGTTCTGTGGCGTCGTGTTTGCGTAACCGTTTTTAGTTCGGCCAAGAACCCGGAGGTCCTGGGCTCGAATCCCCTGACATGCCAGCGATGCTGTGCCCTTCGCACTTACCCAGGTGTAAAAATGGGTACCTGACTTCGGTTGGGGAGGTCAAAGGCGCTAAAATCCATAAAGAGCGATTAAATAAATCATAGCCACAATCTGAGTAAATTGTTTACCCATTTGAAATGAATCTGAAGTCAGCTATATACGTGTAGTTGGAGTGAAAACGTTTTCATTCTCAAAAACTAAAATACTTTTGTGTACTGCGACTGTGATTCAACACAGAGAACGTTGAAACGATGCCAAGGCAAAAACAATCAGATTCTTATGTTTAATTTAACGCCATGTGAATTACATTATATGTAATCAACATGACATTTCATGTAATTACATTATACTATCAATACTATTATATATCACTATCTAATACTATTATATATATGATGGTATAGATGTAAGGAAATAATGATATGTAATCATATACTTGAACAATATTGTTTGGAGGCAAATTACAATTATTATTTAAGGGGCTATGATTTTCTGTAAGTGTATGTATACTGCACCTGTACACATTGTCCCGGATTTTATTTGGTTTTTATTGTGACCCAGGTATGTCCATATTCTGTTAGTATTTGAATTTGTAATTTATTTTGGAAAACCAATAGAGAGAGGGGAAAAAAACAATCCAATCCTCAGATGTTATAAGAGGTTACCTAAAAATCAATGGTTCACCATACGTGACCAGACCAAGGAATTATGGATTGTACAGTGAACAAACAATATGGTTAGGTATATAAAATCGTTAAAGCCTGCATAAGTGTCATGTGCAACTAGCGGAGGCAATTTCATTTTTGATATCATATCTCTAGGTACGTGTAGATGGATTAAAGGTTACAGGCTCAGTCCATAAAGTTATCACTGTTACCATAATTTGTGACCGAAATAAATTGTATTACGACGTCATTTGGACCCAAATGGATACCGTGATTGGCAACGTGACACAGCATTCTGTTGAACTCATGTATGTGATTCTTATCGTAATGAAATTATTGCAGTAGAATGAAATGAGCTTTAAACCCGGCGCTATTCTCGACTGTGGATTCACAGTCTTTGTCGAAGAATGAAGCCAATGCTTCTGTGACGTCATTCTATGCGAGCACGTCACTCGGTTGATCATGAGTTCAATACATTCATTCTAGCTTCATCCAGATTTTATGTTTGATTTTATACTTTATATGCTAGCCACTGCTCTGTTGAAAAATGACAACACGTTTGAAAAATTTCTATTTCAAAACGAGCGATGTTATCTAGTGCTTCATTTTCATATCATTTTTTTTTTTCAAAGTGGCTTTACAATTACGATATCACCACCGTGTATGGAGGTATTGTTTGTTTGTCTGTCTGTTTGTTTGGCAGTTTTTAGCAATAATTTCCATATGCTATGTGTAGGCACGTGACACCACAGAGTTGCAGGAAGTGAGCGCAAAAGCCGGTCAGAGTTGCGGTAAGTGACAGGAAGTAGGTGGTAGAATTAGTCTTTTATCAGGATTTGCTGACAGCTGACAGACATTCCAGGGCATGGGGTCAATGGAAGAGGCCACTAATTCACGGGGAGGAAGTTTTTTCGCCTGTCTAATTGTGTTTGTTATATATTTTCCACATGCTAGTCACGTTCACTGAAGAGTGAAAGGAACTGATCAACTGATTTATGTAATGTTAATCAAAGCATTATTTCCATAACTAATTTTACGTGTTACACGAGCCAGTGTTGTTGCTGTTCATCTTCTACCACACGTTAGAATCGAGACCAGGTCTTTACGAAAACGGCTGTCGGCATAAGCGTACAGAAACACGTTGATGGCCGAGTTTAGAAGGCCCAGCATGCTCGCAACCTCTATTGCCACCGTGAACGAAAAGTTATCAAACCTTCCAACATTGTGTGTCCGTACGATCAAAAAGATGACCAGGCGAGGGAACCACAGCAACACGAACATAGCACTAATAGTGATCAGCACAACTACGGGCTTGTGCATGGACCGAGTAGCCGGTTTACGGGTGGTGGTCTTTTTCAGCACCCGCGCTCTGAGCGAATCTGGTCTCGCTTTTCCTCGCGGGATCATGGGCGAGAAATGACGAGATTCTGGTGATGGCTCTGTTGCCACAGAGTTGCTGACGTCTGGCGTTGCTGGGCGTGGTGACGTTGTTTCCACAGGAGCAAGCGCCTCCTTGCGGTCTCCATCAGAACTGCTGTCTTGATTGTCTGATGAAGCTGACCGAGGTCGAGGGTGAATCTCGACAAGTGTGGTCACGCGAGACTTGTCGCGAGAGTTGGAGCCACCGCCATCATCGGAATTTCCCGCCTTTTGTGCAACCGCTTCTATCTCCTCCTTTAACCTCTTTTGTAGAAAAGAATGATGAGGAGAATCGGATGTCTCGGCGCGGGGTTGTATCGAGGTAGACGCCTCAGTGGCAGTTACCTCGGACATCTGCCGAACGAGCCCTGTGCCTATTTTTCTCATGGTTCGCAATTTGTAAATGATCATGCCGTTAAAACCGATAATGACTATGTAAGGTATTATGTAAGATAAAGTACTCTGTCCCCAGATCAAACCAAGTCGGTATTCTGCCGACAGGTTCTCGACGTAACCACAGCGATAGATTGTGGTGTTTCCATCCTGGACTGTTGTGGGGGTTTCTGCGAAGAAGTGTGGGAGGGCGAGGAGGTAGGAGACCACATAGACTCCGGCTATGGTCAGTTTGGCTGTCTTAGCGTTGCTCACTTTGTGCTTCCAAATCGGGAAGTAGACTCCGATGAACCTGAAACAGTGATGATATTGGTATTCGCATGTTCAAATAAATAATAATTGTGCAATATTCTGGATCCCCTATTGTATATTTTTGTATGTCAAATGTAGGCCACTGCATCTATAATATTAGTAGCAAAGACCATGGGCGATTTTTCATATCCAGGAAAACACAGTCGGAAGGTAAAACACAGCCAAACGTATCAAAGATGGGTGCCTAGACTTTCCAGCAAACAAATAAAGTAAGAATAGAATGGAAGAGAGGGAACAAGCTGGGGATTTTTGTCATCAGCAGTAGGGCGAGGCATGTTGTGGTAATGGCAAGGCTGTGATGAACACTCACGAATGTGGTCTGATTCACAATCCTTTATACACCTTATAATTTCTCCTTTCATCGTGTGTAGAAAGCTTAACAACTGATTATAGTCTCTACTTAAGCAGTGAGAACACACACACAGCAATGACTAACACATAGTTGAAAACGTTGCCCTGACATTTCATGGTTATTGTTAGATTCTGACCTCTCCACAGTGTAGACCACTATGATCCAGATGGAGGCGTTGTGCGCGCCGTAGTCTAACGTTATCAGGAACGGGCAGAATCCGCCGAAGGAAACCTGCCGGTCCAGGATCACAAAATGGACAACCTGGAACGGGAAAATCACCAAAGAAATAATGAGTCAGCATTCAGAACAGATACCAAGAAATGTACAAATCCGAAAATATTACTAAGTTTAGGAAATGTTTGACATTGCCATTTGTCCGTCAAGGATGACACGACTGTTCACTATAATTCAGATGCATGTATCATGCATGCCTTAAAGTTAAAAGGAATTACTTTGAAATACTACCCAAAAGACTTTCATCTTTGCATCCCCACTGTACTAGACTTTTTGACATAAATCCATACAATCCAAATTTCTACATGCCTTTTTTTAGTTTCCGAACTTTCTACAAAATGTTGCTAGTACTTTGAAAAGAAATTCATATCAAGCAAAACGTCTAATCTTATTTTTTACTTAAAACTTCGTCCTACCGTTTCTATGAAGACGATGAAGATGAGAACTAGCGAGTCCGCCACGGCCAGAGCGATCAGGTACAGACCCGGGGTGGACTTCGCCTCGCTGGGGCGCCTCCGCCGTCGGATCAGGATGTACAGCGTCAGAGCATTTGCTGCAGAAATTCAAGAACAAAACCTTTATTGACACAACAAATGTACAACGATTGTCGTAAGGTGTTCTACGACTATGTCTACAAACAAAAAAACAGATAAAAATGGATGAACCTACGGACATGTATATTGATACATCGACACGTTGAGTAAACATACGATCAACATATTGTCGATAAATAACTGTATTCCAAAACAGTCATAGAAAACTGGCCGAGTTTTCATCCCTCTCTACTACAAACTTCCTTGATTTGAATGACCAATCGCTTGTAACATTTGGCCGTAGAACACATGACGTCAACACGAGTTCGAAAAAGCCAGAATAACAATACCACCCCGTGTATGATTCCTTTATTTGAACATATTGGCTTTCATTTCTTTTGCAGACTAGAAAATAATGAGGAAACGGTTTGTTTACTTCCGGGGGTAAAATGAATAACACGTCGTCACACCACGAAATGGATCTTTAGAAGGTGTTGCTAGACTGAAATTGTTATATTGAAGGAAAATTTGTTATGTGCTGTAAAAGAGAGTACCTTGTACTTTAATATGGCAAAGCTTCCAAAATGATTGCAGGCCCAGGTGACCTGTTCTCCCGTAAATTAGGTCACATTCTGAACACAACATCCAGTTCCCCCGCGTAGTAAATCTTAAACTACTTAAAAGAACTCGAAATTCAACTCTTTATATAAACACAATCCCGATCTAGATCTTGTTGAAAAGCTTACAAAAGAAATGTTCAGTTAAATCATGTATCGACTAAGGATCAAACTATTCAATTTTAGATGCCTAGTGGCACACTGTCTGACTCAGAGGCTACTGTTTACAATGTCCACAGAAAATCCGACAAACATTACGGCATATAAGTGTAGCCATGGCAACTATGTACACTTCATAGGGGGTAATCACGCCAAATAAACCATTAGAAAATGTATCAATCATACGTTAGTGGTCATGAAACGAGTGGCGATAACAACAATAGAAAATGTTTCTGTAACCGTGGATCTTTAAAACTTTAATGTAGCCCGTAAAACGCCAAGAGCGAAATACGGGTTGTAAAGGAATAAAGTTGTTTTTTTTCTATATGTAAGTGGCATTCTGTTAAATCTTGAAGCTGTCAAATATTAAAGTTGCCATGGCAACTAGAATCATAACAAAATATCTTACTCAAACCTGTCAGGAGAGTCTTCTGGATAGTTTCCCATAGTGTGACGTTCAACCGTAATAATCGATATGCTAATGGTGATATAAAGTCATTCCAGATGTCAAGTTGAGTGCTGATAAACCATTTATAGTCATTATCTATCGATTTTATACCAAAATGTGTACTAAAAGCCATCAGACCACTGCTTAACGTCTATGACATAGCAACCAGCAACTACAAAGTAGACATGAATTACGCTGAAGCGAGAAGTAATGTAAGAGCACACATCAGAAACCTTCGATCACAGTAAGGCATCCATTTTACCGCCATACTTGCTTATAACAGCTTGAGCTAAAGTTTAGCTTCCTTTTTTTCTATGGTATTCTGATCTTTTAGCTATTGTAACAATTTGATCATAGCTTTCACAAGATATTGCAAAGTTTGTAAGGTGCATACCGAAGTGCCTACAACTTCTCGCCAAACAAAGCGCAAGCTTCAAGCTTTAACGATCGAACAACTGTACATCAAAAATAAAAGTGTGTTTCTGCAGACTTTATGTCGCTACTAATGGGATTGTTATTACAACAATGTACCGGCTAAAATGATAACATTGAACTTTAATTCTCGACGTTTAGACTTAATTGTAGTGTGCATGTCTCTTGTACAATTACAATTCCCTCCTACATTCCGACAGCCCTATGTTCTTACATCTCCAAAACCCTAAGCCTAACTAACATAAGGGGGGGGGGTCAGAACACAGGGAAGTCGGAACATAGGAATGTCGACGTCGGGACATACGGCTGTCCCCTCTTGTATATCGACAAAATGTGTCAACTGTCACAAGTTAAAGAAGTTGCAAACATGCTTGAAATTTCTTTACTGATTTAAGGTAACTAAGAAGCTATAGGAGGTGACAGGTCTTACCAGGTAAGCCAAAGATCACGATCGCAGGATAGAACACCTTAACAGCTAGGTTCAGTATCTCGTCTGGAGTCATGTTGCACACGGAGTGGTCTTCTAAACACCCAGGAGTTGGCCGGCCAGAAAAAGATCGAGAAAGCTCTGCGAAGAACTTTACTGAGTGTCACGACTGGTTGTGACGGCTTATAGTAGCCAGTACCATTCAGTGATTGACAAGTTTCGACAAATGTCTCTTTCCCAGTCTAGTTCTAAAGTTTTGTCACTAAACGCCACGTCCACACAACCGTCCTTTCACGGCATCTGACGACAAGCTTCTGCTTTCAACTCGAGCAAAACGTTGTCACTTATACCGCACGTTACGCCAACGGCCAATAAAACTATCATAAAACTTATAAAGAAAGTTTTGACAAACGACGTATAAAATGGTTAGCCAAGGGAAAACGCCAGCCGATCCGAAGGTCGTTTCAGAATAACACTCATAACAGTATGTTCATGTCAATATTAGACTTTCACCCCTGCCCGCATAATGAGTTACAAGTAGCGGGTTTGGCGCAGTATTGCACCTTGTTTGTCTCGCGTTACTGTGGTGCGCAGGATGACCTTTGTTATGTGTGTGTGTTTTGTTCAAATACCGAACCCACGTACGTTTGTTTGGGCTGCTTATCTCGTATTTAGGTTTTTAACCCCCATCTGAGAAGTCCGGGATCTGTCCTAAAAGGGGAACTGAGGTCTTTTGTATACTTTAATTATTTGAAAAAAAAACGATGGTATTTCTGCTATGTTTAGGGGCTAGGTTTGATGGAATGTCAAAATGTTATCTTCAAGTAATAAATTGTCGTGTTTTTAAGAACGTTTGGGATACTCATCTTCAAAGCGAGTCATTCATCATATAAAAATTCATGATTAAACCGAAGACGGTCCCATAAATGGGAGTGGGAAGTGTAAACTAATAGAGAATGTCAAAAAAATGCTAAGTCGACTTTTCTCCTACATTATGCTCTATTACGTCACTTAGAATGGATGGACTACTCCGTTTTCCACCTATTTCAACTTCCCATCTTTCGTCATGGTGGCAGGAATTCATTCATGACATATAGTAGCCTTAAAATTAGTACATCTTATGAAACTACACTGGCGTAAATTCCGTGTATGATATGTCACTTAATGTATGAGCTGTTACAAGTTTTGAAGTTGCGATTGAATTCGTTAGGAGGCGCTATAACTAGTCCACCTCGCGGACGCCTCACTGATCAAATCCTGCAATTCAACATCTGTTCCCCAGGGGGCGCAATCGTAAACGTACCTTGAAATAAAGCCGTACTTCACAAGCAGGTGCTTACAATAGTGACGAAAGCAGCTTCTCAATCTCAGCTTGGAAACTATTATTGGGTCACGCTCAAGTATTCCGGAGTCAGGGCATGTTTCGATACATGACCTACCTACAACTGTAAAGAGCACTTTTTAGAAAATACACATTGTAATCAGAACCAAACCATATAATACTAATAGAAAGATAATGGGGGGGGGGGTATTTGTATGTTTTGTGGTCTAATTCCCTTCTTATAATTTTGTATGCTCTATTAATTTGTTCCCTTTTTTTCCTTTATCAAAAGAATATACATGTATACATGAACTGACATATACTGAAACGACGCAGAAATGAAATGTCCCAGGGTGCATCTTTTCTTTGGTAGGACATGCTGATATTAGTTACCAGTGACTCATTGCTTGTCATCTAATTATCAACTGACGTCATCAGCAGCAGAAGTGCCGCTTACATCCCCCCCCACATAAACGGTGAAGGAAGTCCTGTTGCATTTTTCGGGCAGTAGGGGCAGTGGGTTCTTATGATTATCCACTGGGTCTAGGGCATGATACATTTGAAGACGGATCCCAACCCTCTCCTTCCAACAATTTTTACCTCCACAACCGAGTCAGGCATCAATTTTTACACCAGCTGCGTGGAGTGAGGAAAGTCGTGATAAGAGCGAGCCCTTTACAAGGACACGGCGTCTGTAACTAGTCGGGAATACCTCATCCTCGTGTCCGCTAGCCTAGCAACCGAGCCTTTCACCACATCCAACCCCCCAAATAAGCCTTCTTGTAGTGCACAACTCGCACAGAGCCATACCGACCTGTGAGAGGCTTGGAAGAGTCGGTCAGGAGACGACCATTCTCCCAAATAAGCCTTCCTTTAGTGCACAACTCGTACGAAGTCATACCGACTTGTGAGAGGCTTGGAAGAGTCGGTCAGCTGAAGACAATCATGGACCAGGAGGAAGCTCTGCTCATCGCTATCAAGGTGTACTACAGTTTATTGGTCATCGTGGGACTACCAGGTAAGAAACTCACCTGTCTATCAAAGTTTACGGACATCTTATTACTTCTTTACTTGTCTTGTCTATGTACAGTACATTTGCCAGTTTATTTAATTGAATTTTGGGCCGTGCAATGTTCCCATACCCTGACATTCAACCGTAATTATCCATATACTAATGGTGATATCAAGTCATTCTAGATGTCAAGTTGAGTGCTGATAAAGCATTCATAGTCATTATAGGAGTTCCGACTCCTTTTTGCTTTTGTTTGGAAGAACTCTGATGCCTCGGGTGAGTATGATGTGAGAGTAGTGTCTTTTGTTTCATCCTTTATTCTTCTTTTATTTTCTCATACCGGAAGAATGTCTTTCATGTACCTCAGGTTCTGTCTACAATGATATAGATTAACAAGAGGCAACGTATACCGTTGTTTTAATGGTCTTTGTGCGAATTCATAGAAAATGCCACACCTTCTGGACACTATACTACAAACAGTTCTAGTGAAGATATGGCATACGGTACTGAAATGCTTGAATATACTTGTGCCCTATAATCAAGTAAACCTAACTCTCACGCCTTAAAGAGGGTGGGATCGGTTTTTTTTTGTTATCATAAGTTTCGCTGAAAACGCGTCTTTGATTCAAAGAAATCTGGCACCCTCAAGAATGAAAACACTGAAAGACGTTTAGCTTTGTAATAGTTGGGCCTTTTAGTGAACAATCCACAGTTGATAAGAAAGCAGTGCTGTGTGATTGTGAATTTTCCAAGTGCCGTATGTTCCCTCACTACAATAACACAGGTGTATATCAGTGCTATGGAGAGGTGATCAAACACATGTGGACAGAACTTCACATTTTTTCTTCTTCTGCACACAGTAACGGAAAAACGGCCAGGTTTCATGTAGGGCCAAAACGCACCACGCTTTGATTAAAACTCTGCCGGTCTTTTCCTCAGACTGGTGCTTGCAAACAAAAAGATTTATAACGAAATTGATCAGACAAGAAGTACACGATTACAAACCTGTTCACACAAGCAAAACTACCTTTACCTTTATAAATGTAACAATACATTTGGAACCGCATCATCTCACCATTGTTGCTTAACAGTATCTATTAATGTAACAATACTTTACGCTTGTGACTAGCTGCATTGTGAGCAGTAACACCTGGCTTCAGTGCACTATGAACTAGTCAGTATTGCCCTGATGAAGATGACTGACAGTCATCGAAACGTCGGCTCTTGTAATATACTTGGTTGTGAATAAAAGAACCTTGCTATTCTACCTTTACCTCACTCAGCTCACTATTTGCTCCACTATAATGAAACAACATCTATGTTGTTTAACAGTTGAATTACTTGTAACAACACATTTTTCTGTGTCTTAGTAGATCCATTACCTAGCAATGTAGCGATATTTGTCAATCACTTCTCGTTCACATTGGCTGATCACTTCCTTCACTTGTTGTTTGCTTAGTTGTTATCGTTGTTTGCTTATTGAATTTACGTCGGCCTCTGCGTGGACTTGTATGCTTTAAGACGATATTGCCAAATAAAATTGAGCTTTCAAGAAACGAATCTATGGCAAAATGATATTGGTCATTGCTTCCTTTGTACTGTATTCGTTCTCTGGAGAGTATTCTCTACGATCTCGCGAGAGTCTTTATTTAGTCTCGCGAGAGTCTTTGTTTAGTCTCGCGAGAGTCTTTATTTAGTCTCGCGAGAGTGTTTATGATCTCGCAAGAGTGATATATGCGGGAACTCGTCACATGGTCAACCACAACTATTTGTCTTGCAGTTTGCTTATGCGTATCATATTGACGTTTATAGATTTAGAGATCTAATTTTTAAAGTTTTTATCAATAAACTTCTTCTGAAGGATGAAGTGTTCATAGTCAATCGTTCAAAATTCTTCATCCTAAAAAAAAAATTCTTCATCCTTTTTTTCACACCTGTGTTTCAGCGAACGTCCTGACTCTCTACATCCTGCTGCAGCGGTGCAAACGCAGCGGTGAGGACAGATGCACCTCCAGTCTGTACCTGATCGCGCTGGCCATCGCCGACTCTCTCGTTCTCATAACCATCGTGATCATCTATCAGGTAAGACTTAATACAAAAGGTGCCCTATAGCAACAAGCTTTAAAAGTAAGACGTTTCAGACAGCATCCGCTGCTTGGGTAACTTGCGTACACACTATGTATTTCATTACCTGGATGTCAAACCTTCGTCGACGTATGTCAGATAATGTTTGGTAACTCTATAGCTCTGAATATTTTTGTCACATTGTCCCACGTTTCTAACGCTTTTAAACTTGAACTTGTAACTTGTGGAAAGGAGTATGACTTTAACATAGACGTAATAAAGTTACCGTTCTGTATGTGGAGCAAGCATCTGAAAGAATATTGGAAAAAGTAAGTTTCGAAATAATGTAAGACAACAGATTATGATGCGATGAATCAAATAAGTGTGTGTCTTGGGGGTGACTCGGGTAATTGTTATAACTTAAACTTAACAAAAGAAAACTTTTAAGAATTATCAACTTTTCACCGAAATTTTTATGCTTTGTATTCATTAGTTTTCCTCTACATCATTCCACCCACAGATGGTCCTGTCCATGGTGCCGCCCGGTGAGTTCTGTCCGTACCTGAACATGTTGGACTACGGCGCGCACAACGCCTCCATCTGGATCATAGTGGCCTACACCATCGAAAGGTAAGTATGAGCTGCACTATCGTCCTTTGCTCTGTTTTGACAAGATAAACATGGCTTCTTAAACTGTTCGAGATAATTGAACTATAGACAAAGAAAAATAAAGTAAATATTTACTTTTTTACGTAACGTGCGGAGATAAGAAGTCAAATCCTAGCTTGCTTTGCGGGCGAAAAACAATGTTTCCGCCCGGGCTCGAACCGGGGACCTTGCGCGTGTGAAGCGCACGTGATAACCACTACACTACGGAAACTCTGATATAACAGCATCGTAATATTCACTCCGATGTATGTCATCTCTTGTGCATTTTAAGCATCAATCAATTAGACCGGAGTGAAATTATGCAACGTCTTTCAGCCCAAGAACGAACAGGCGACCCACTAGTGACAAGGCCTTTTTTATGCCGTTGTTTACGCTAGCTGTATTGCCCTGCTCATCACTTGCCCATCAGTTTAAATCAGCAATATGGCACAATTCGGATGTTTTAAGATAGTTATATCTACACTTAAGGACACTAGAATATGATTGTACCGTACCCACAGCTGATGCATGTTAATGATAACCTTTTGAAATATTTTTTGCAGATTCATCGGAGTTTACTTTCCAGTCTGGAAGTACAAAGTGTCCAACCCGACCACTGCAAAGTTCGCCATCTCTGGCGTATTTATGTTGTCATACCTCTTCGCCCTCCCCCATTTCTTTACGGTGAGCACCACAACAAAGGAAGTACTGTACGGCAACATTACCACCTACCGCTGTGACTTGAAAGAAAACCTGTCTGTAGAATTGAGGCTAGGCGTAATATGGGGGCAGAGTGTCTTATCATACATGCTTCCGTTTCTTTTTATTACCATACTAAATGGTCTGATCGTTTGCAAGCTGAGGAAAATGAGAAGGGTGGGACCTAAACGGGCATGGGCCTTTTCAGGTGGATCTTGCATGGCCAATAGTTTTAGATTACGTGCGGGAACTGTAGAAAGTTCACAGTATAACCCTAAGCTAGTAAGAAAGAATGCGAAACCATCGACACAGAGAGGAGAAAAAGAGGAACTACCAGAGGGGACAAGAAGTGATAATAGTGTCAAGTCTCGTCGGAAGTCTCGCGTGACAACACGTGTTCACGCGCAGCCTCGCTTTCGTACGTATTCGCCAGACAGGCAAGATCTCCCTACGATCATAGAGAGAAGCCATAGTGAAGTTATTCTTACTCAGTCGGATCCGCGAGCTTCAGATGAACTATATGACAGACCGTGCACTTCTGAAACAAACCGCAAGGAGGCTACTTCAACCGTAAAAACAGATGGAAACTCAACACTTACGACGTCATTGCATTTCCAACCCTTCTTTCGACGCTCCAGATCGTTCCAATCTGAAAATGTCACTCCACATGGACTAACACGACCGAGGGGCAGACCCATACTCATTCTCATCACCGTCAGTGCCATGTTCGTGCTTCTATGGTTTCCTCGCTTCGTAGTCTTTCTTATCCTTCGAACCAACGACCAAAACAGGTTTGAAACGTTCACTCACAAGTTAGCCTCTGAAATCGCCACCATGCTAGGACTGTTGAATTCCTCGATTAACATGTTTCTCTACTCATTTGTGGACAGTCGATTCCGGAGTAGTGTTTTTAGGATTCTTTCTTGTGGGAAAAAGTCATACAATCGGACACCAGCAAGGGCTACGCAAAGACAAACCAACAATAGCAGTTTCACTAGAAAATAGTAATACGTTGTAAAACATGTATCTATAATATCAATGATTCACATGAGCAGTATATATATATATGGACGTGACCAAATGATTTGAACTACTTAAAAGTTCATTGATGATGATGGTGATAAAAAAGTTCAACTAAAAAGAGGTGTGGTGATGTTGTTACTATCAATAAGAATAAAACTGTGCTTTTGTATCCTATCGTTGTCTTGCAATCCCTGAATGCAAGCTACTACATTAAGTCTTAAGATCATATAATGGTTATAGTTATGTTTTTTTCTCGCTGTAGATCGTAAAACATCAGGTGAAGATATGATATGTGTAAGCCAATGTATCATTTTTTACTATTTGTTTATGTTTAAATAAAGGAGACATTCACAATAAATGTTTGAGTATAAAGATATCTTTGTTGGCACATTTTCAATTTCAATATCATCGTCTTTTCTTACTACACAGTGCAAAATAGATTATTTTTGCTAAAGACAGTAAGATTATGATATTTATCAAGATAAGATATGCATGTCATGATTGTAACCAAAAAACGCTTTCCGTACAAACTACATATACCGAAACACCAAGGATATTCAAGTTATCTGTCACACATTCCAAGATCAAAGCTTTTGAGTTTCTCTATCATTGAAACAAATATTGACAAAATTACAAGTGAGTCACATGGCCCTTTGGGTGATTGGCATACGTTTGACTGATATTTTCAACCCATCATAGTGTGAAATAGCCAACGAAGGTCTTGGAGCAGTGTTAGTCACAAAATGCGTAACCACCATACCTAGTGTGTCATGTGAGGCCGGGGGTAATGTCATGTCGTTTGAAATCTTCCTGCTGTTTAGACACTTAAAGAATTTCCGCAGATCAGTCCGAAATTTTCCGTCGACAAAGCTGTACAAAAATATGTTGATAGCCGAGTTCAAGAGCGCCAGCATGTTCGAAATGTCCATAGCTAGCGTAAGGGAGACGCTTTCTAGTAGATGAGGCTGTGGGGAGAGTCTGAGGACAAGAAACGAGACAAAACGAGGCAGCGAGAGCAGGACGAAAGCAACGCTAACACCACAGAGCACGTACACAGGCTTGTTCCTCCGTCGTCTCGTCACTACTGAGTCTGCGCGGGCGTAGTGCGCAGGTGGCTGCTGGGAGTCTCGTGAGTTCACGCGAGAGAAGGGCCGAGACTTTCTGTCCTCACAGTTATCACAGTCGGCCTCAAAACATGGCTGTAGACGCCTGGGCCTCTCAAAGTTCACGGAAGCCAGTTCCTCACAATGACTCTCAGTACAGATTGTTATGCGCGGTATGCCATCACTCTCTCTCATGAAGCGATGTTCTGTAAGAATTTTGGCGGTCATTTTTGCTTTACTGTCGCGAGCGTTCTTCCATCGTCTCAGCCTTTGGATAAGAAGTCCGTTTAGGGAAATTATCAGTATGTAAGGAAGAATGAAAGACAAGAGACTCTGTCCCCAGATGAGAGCCAGTTTATACTCGCTTGAAAGGTTTTCTTTCCAATCGCACAGATGTTTGCTTGAGTTCGGGATGGAACGAGCCTGCTCGGCGAAAGAGTGTGGGAGAGAACAGAGCCATGAGAAGAAAAATACTCCAGCAATGATGAGTTTCGCCGTAACAGGTTTGCAGACTTTGTGCTTCCAGACTGGGTAAAACACGCCTGTGAACCTGAAACGAGAAAAATCAAACATGTTGCACTCATAATGACTCATTGTGAAATAGCCAACTCCTGTACGTTTGGGACCGCATCGTGGATGCTGTTCCCTGTAACAGTGTATACATGTATATGTAAATACTTTGCGTTTGGAAACGCATCTATAAGCAGCGACGCCTGTGCTGCAGTACAATGTAAACCAGTCAGAATTGCCTAAAGAAAAGTGACAGATGGTCACCGAAACGTTGATTGGATAAATCACTTGATTGTGTAAAAAGGGTATTTTTGTTAAGTGACTTACCAACCTGATGAAACTACTCACGGAAACATGTAACACGTTTCATTTTGTGCTATTTATATCATTAAGCCATATTATCATTACCATGTATTCAGATTTTGTACAGGAGCATTTATACGACTGGTTCTATCACAATTACTAAATTTACACTGGATCTTTCTTGGGTGCTTATGCACGATCAAATTTGTTCTTTAATCCCACCAGTGTTATTTTGTCAAAATCTAGAATACATGACCCGCCTTATTAACAAGTATGATCAGTGACTTTTTTTTTTCCTGTAAATGTGTCAAACCTTGTATGTAACAAGATACACTTATTTTAAATATGACAGTTTTAAGGTCTTAAGAATACGCATGATATCGGACAGTATTGCGCCGACTATTTTGATTGACTAATTGATTGATATGTTTGTAAATTGACTGACTGATTGATTGATTGATATATTTGTAAATTGGTTTTAATTTAGTGGCAACACTGCGATTTCCAATAAATTTATCTTGTATCTTGTATCTTGTATCTAGAATGGAATGGTAATGCATTTATCAAGAAGACTTGACTTTATGACTTGAATTTATTGAAAAAAAATCCATTGGCGGTGTGCCCTAATACCTGGGTCTACCTGGACTTCTTATCATCTTACAATACAACATCAAGATAACAATACATACAGTAACGATAAAACATAACAGACATCAAAGAAGAACATCTTTTACCTCTCTATTGTGTATGCTATGATGATCCAGGTGGAAGCATTGCTTGCTGTATAGTCAAGAGAGATCAGCAACGGACAGAACCCGCCAAACGACACCCGGCGGTCAAGGATAGTGATTTTCACCACCTGTAGAAAATCATATACAATGTACACTTCAAATATACTCTCACTCTTATGTATTTCGCACCATGTATGTGTAATGATATGTGTGCAGATTTATCAGGACTTTATACTATGTAAACTGTATCTTTGTTATATTGGTTTATATTTTGCCTGACCCTTACCCCTTCCCTCATGACCTCAATGAAAAGCGGCCTGTAAACCGATCTGAGCTTCTCATGAATAAACAAAGTTTCAATTACATGATTGAGACATCGTAATAGGAAAACCTGAGCTACAGTAGCAAATTCAAAGGAAAACCTGAGCTACAGTAGCAAATTCAAAGGAAAACCTGAGCTACAGTAGCAAATTCAAAGGAAAACCTGAGCTACAGTAGCAAATTCAAAGAAAGTGCACAAATCTACAATAGACCGATCCTTTCTGTTAATCAATAGTAGGCGTTGCCAAAGAGACGCGGCTTCAGAAACAGTTTATCATTGCCATAGCAACGCCTTAACGAAAGAGTTTAAAGTTAACACTGACCCTCTCTATGAGTACGATGAAGATCAGCACAAGCGAGTCGGCCACGGCCAGTGCGATCAGGTACAGACTGGATGTGGACTTGGCCGCGCCGGGCGCTCTGCGCTGTCGGACCAACACGATGATCGCCAGGACATTAGCTGGGGGAAGGAAAAATAGCAGGATTTATAAGTTACTCTTAACAGATACGCATGATTGAATGTAATAAAGTACAAGCAAGTCAAATATTATAATTCAACAATTTATCAGGTACATCGTAAGGGGTGTACATGTATAAGACTACTAGCTAGTTACAATGATGTGGCACAATCTATACGTAGATTCCAAGCTATGAAATACTCATGGAATACATTGGAATACAAAAAAGAACTAGGTGCTGTATGTCGATTATACAGCTACATATGTTGATACGTCGTCATCTTACTTTTTTGTATAGGGCTATAAATGTATTGGCCTTGATATACAAAAATTGTTTCGAGACATGACACAAGCAAATGAAATGTCATTCTTCTTGAATAAAGTCCAGAATACGTTTGAATAGTAGAACGGTGGTTATAATTCTGAAGCAAAATGACAGCGGGGTGAGAAAATATCCCTGACGCCCCATCTAGAGATTCGGTGAGGAAATATTCCGTTGGGTTCAGATATGTAAAAATCCTGTCACATACGTGTACCTATCATTGATTACGTGTAAAGGAAATGGTTTTTCTTTGGGCAAAAACATGTGAATCTCGCCCACGTGTTCCTACCTGTCCTTGGTGCTGATACACGTGTTTCGTTTTTATTACGTCCACCAAGTGGACGGCAAATATCCTCTTGAAATTATATTAAATTCTTCCTGGTCGTGAATGATTTAATGATACAATAATAGGGAGCGTCCTATATCTCAGTTCAGGTTTCCGATAATTTATCTTGATATCCATGAGTTGCGATTTCCTCAATAGAAATGGTAAGTTTTGTGTGGGTGATACCATCAGGTGTTTTTGACGGCAGTCTATGAGGCAAGGTTAGAACTCTGAAGTGCTTTGGTACAAATACAAATACAATGAATTTTAGTCGTGTACAAAGAAAAAAACAGCTACTAGCTACAACAGTGAATGCCAGCTCTTTTCCGCCAACTTTTTGACAAAGTTTATCCTTTATCTATGTTTACTACGTGTTGTCGTATCCTCGGATGATAGTAAGAATTGGAGCAAGCTCTACCAACCGGGGGACCAAGCAAAGTTGTATGCATCACTTGCATTTCGACAAGCTCTTCAGACTTGACAGTTTACACTTTCTCAAAGCAGCTTTAGTAGAATTAGAACTGTCCAATGATAGCGTTCGATACCGGTCGGGGGTACACTCCAATTGGTACAGACACAGTCAAGCAGAATTCAAGTTTATTTGCTAATTTCAATAGAAAATCTTTATTTTAGGCCAGTATAGGATGCGGGTTTGGTCGTGATAAACAAAGTACTCATCAACACATAGTAGCTGTGCAATTCTGATAAACATGAGTTACTAGGAACCTTAGAATGAGTCATAAAAATAAAGGTCGAGTACAGGAAACGGCCAAACGCAATCACGGATTCGTGAAACTCAAGTGCATCGCAAATATCGGTACATAACGTATGATTAAAGGCCCACACACGTGTGAATCATCTCACGTGTTTCCTGCCACCCTTGGCCTCGGTATTGTGTAGAAACCATCGCAGAGCAGCTTCACCTTTATTACATAGGTGAAGCTGATAACGAACATATCATTGACATCATGTTATCCTCTGCTTCGGTTTATCACTTAGTAAGGGGTTGGGACTAGTGGATATTCCTATGTTACATCTAGCGAACTGCAACAGCTATAGCTAGCCACACATCATAAAATTATCAGAGTACACGTCGTACATTTCTGAAGTTCAAGTGGTTACCCATATGTATCATTGACATCATGTTATCCTCTGCTTCGGTTTATCGCTAAGGGGTTGGGACTAGTGGATATTCTACTGTTATATCTAGTAAACTGCAGCAGCTATAGCTAGCCACACAGTGATAGTTAGGTATATCTATATTTATTACGCTGCTTTTTAGATTGCATTTACCACTGTTTATCTATTTGTAGTCTATGTGCTTTGTAATTGTCTTGTGTGTGGGCCACGACACCAGCAACAGCTGCCTGTGGCCTACGTGTATTGTATCGTTTACAATTTCAATAAATCACAAATCACAATCACATTATCAAATTATCAGAGTACACGTCGTACATTTATGAAGTTCAAAAGGTTACCCATATGTATTACAACAAATGTGATATCAATACTTCTGCTCAACTACATGTATATCCAGTGTGAAAGAAAATATTCGAATTATTCCTACAAGATTAGTCAGTCCAAAGCAAAAAAAAAGACAGTAATCAAAAGATTTCGTATGCAATCTGGGCAAAAAGATATGAAAACCATTCATGTGTTACCCTTACAAGACTACGACATGGATAAAATATGGTTACATCCAAATACCACCAAAAGAAATAGTTTACTCACCAGGCAGGCCAAAGATCACAAGCAAAGGGTAGAATATCTTGTCGGCCAACTCGAGATCCTCAAACTGTCCCATGGTGACGAGGAAATATGAATCAGACGATTTTTCTGCATCAGACAATCACGACTGTTCTCTTCACCAAGAACTCGGCGAAAGTACTTTCAAAAATGCACTTTTGCTAAACACTTTTGCGCGGTCACAATCGTTGAAGACCGTCCAATAATTTTGATGCCGTGCGATTTCAAAACACGCTGTGACAGAAACAACCAATCAGACACGGATATAAGACAGCCTTTTACGTATGACTAACAAGACAGCTGAATTCTTTACGACAGGTGCACGACTTTCTCACGAATGCCCTCAGTTTGCGATCGTACGAAGACCGTGCGACGTATATGGCCAAGCCTAAAGCATCAACAAAACAGCGACATGAAGTCTCTGGCCACGTCGAGAGACAAAACCGTTCTAGCGACCCCCTCACTTATATATGAGCTTCTCAGCGTTAATTTATGATTGTATCAGCGACTGTCCACGTGATATCAATGCTACGTTCACGTGGTAGGAAGCAATGTCACTCAGAATGAGTCAGTGGACTTGATCATCTTACCTACGACATCCACCCACGCACCCGTAGTACATACGCACAACACTTGAAGCTGTTTGACATCTCCTTACTCCAAGAAGGCCAGATGTTAATTCATTCTACCTGCCTTATTATTTGCAAATAGCCTTCGAGCAAGACTGTGTCATGAACTTAATAACATTATTGAACGTAAATGCTATTCGTTAATACTTTGTCCAAGTTTTTCTACGCACTAGCGTACGATGAACTCTATCATATTTTACGTCACACGCTAACGTAACATCAGCGTCCGATTTATTCAAAACGTATTTATCTTAAAACCGCGCGGACAGAGCCAAATTTCAAACCCATGGGCCGAAATATCAGCTCTTCTAAAAAGAAAATGCATGGTCTGTAAGGTTTTCTCCGCCTGTTTAACGCCGTGCGAGCATGTATTTATACTGAGGTATATGATGAAGTGCTAGGGTAACCCATTATCGTCCGCTTCTGAATCTTTTCCCTTCTAGCGCTATGCTTGAAGAACATAGACCAGAAAAAAATGCACAGTAACTGTCCAAAGTAGTCTGCAGACAAATGATAGTAAAATCACAATGTCTGTCCGGCCACTTGCTTAACGCGATGGAAAAAAAAAACAATGTTTATCTGTAAATTTCCCCCACATGCGCGGCACGTGGCGTTCACGTGGTAAACGCATGGCCATTATGTTTTGCTGTGCAAAAATTAAAGAGATGGCTAAGGATCATACTTATGATGTTCTTTATTGCTCATGAGAACAGGCTTTGGCATAATACACCGCGACATGTGGACATGAGCCAGACCGGACGTAAATAGGTTCTGCACGTAAATAGGTCATGTTACGTTACATGAACTGTATATGTTAAGAAGCGAACACAATCTTTGTATGATTGATGATTTTAATGTAGAACGTCTAGGAAAGTATGTACAAAGGTCAGAGTAACAGTGTGCGGCCATATTGAATGTGTGGACTTCTAGAAGTTTATCTACACACTACAAAATAATCCCATCACAAAACAACAGGTCTACAAATAGCATTTTCGGACTATAGTAATCTGGGTAAAGATAACTCTACAAATGTTGGAGTAAAAGTATGTATAACATGTTCTGTGTTAGTTTTACAATTGTTTATCACAAATGATCAAATCATCAATACTACAAACTGAATATGCCAGCCATGCTTACTCAGCTTTGACATAAATCAAACGTTCTTTTGTGCGCAACATGGGAAAAAAGTTCTCCCATTGCCGTAGATGAAAGGAATACATTTTGCCTCAGCAATTTTGCCGACCAATCTTGAGCGATCTAGATTTCTAATTGGCAGCTCTCTATTTGCTTAAAAGCTATTCATTGGTTTCATTATGGACAATTTAACACATCATTGTATACCTGTATTACTTGATAGTTACATATATGTTTTTTCGTATCATTTGGTTTGTATCTTGTCTATGGTGCCTTTAATATAATGATTCGAAAATTTGATTCAACAGCTACTAGTATATTCTAGACGGTATTGAAAATACTACAGCACAGTGACAGCTTGGTGAGTGTTAGTAACACAAATAAACAAACAAATAAACAAGCAAACAAGTGATGTTAGTTCCGGCTCACAGCACATGTTCCCTAGCAGTTGCTCTTTAGCGTTAATCCGATCCTGAGTTTACAGAACAGTTAAAGCATCGTCGTCGTTAACTGAATAACTGACTTTAACTTCGTTTTGTACTTTAATGTTGCCATTTTCTATGCCGCCATTTTCTAGCCCGCCATTTTGTTGCTCAGTCAGTTCCAGTTTGTCCTTGTCGTCGCGCTCGGCTTCTGCAGCCCTTTCCTCGTCTTTCTTATCCCAAAGGTCCTAATTTGGGAAAAGAAATATATAAAATGCATTGTTATTGACTGTGATAACTTGCAACGCAGCCCTGCTATACATTCTAATATATAGTAATGGTCAAGCCGATTGGTGCAAAAATAACAATAAGCACATTAATTTTTGTTTGAATATTACATGCAATAAAAGAAACATTTCCAACGTAAATTTTCTTCTACATGGTATCGTTGCCGTTATAAAAAAAACTTAGTTGTGGAGTCTCTAAGGTACTGGTTGTAAATGGAAAAATGTTGCCTAGCAGCGTGTATTGTTCGTAAAAAATGCCATATTTTCTGTTGGGGGAAATGTTAATTGAATATCTTTACGTTGAAAGTCCATACTGAAAGTAAATTCATGACTATATCAAACACTGGTGGACAGCTAGACCTTTTTCGTGGATTGTAGGCAAATAGGAATGTGCTTAACGTCACCACCCGGCGGCCCCGTGCATGAGGGAGCTCAAGCTTCAGGCATGAGCCTCAAGCGTCAAACCTGCCCAACAAACTTATCGAGAAGAGCAGGGGTGACCTGGTGTGCTTGGCCAAAAACACGAGCCGTAGCGAAGCCGCATTGCCCTGCTACTAGCTACTTGAAAGAGCATACTGCTTCACCTCAATTGAGTATGACCGCTTTACCATTTTTTAAGGAATACGCGTAGAATGCAACTGCACCTTGTCATCATGAGGCACTCCACAGTGCAGTTTCCTTAGACAGCTGTTATAGAACTAAGTGCCATACCTGTCCTTGGTGCTAAACGCCATCCACACAAACGCAAATACAAAGGTTTATAGTATTGAGTGCCCTACCTGTCCTTAAAGCTGAGAGCCATTCACACAGAAGTAAATACAACTGCTGATAGTATCTTTGAATCTTGAATCTTTATTAGAGATACCACGGTCGCAGACTCTAAATGGTAGAGTCCGAATTAAAATGGTATTTACATTTCTAAAAACATGGGATACTGGTATATACACATTGCCTATAAGCGAGTATCAAAGACTTCTCAACCATAAAAAACTTGGGATTGAACACAGGGCTAGAGTTAACTTTTGTACTTACAGAACATATATCTCTCTCAATATATATATAGTCGTCTAGACGTATACATGTCTGAGTTACCCTTTAGATATTAGTAAGGGTCGTTGCTGTGGGAAGTGATCAGTCCTGTTTGTTTAAAAGTTCAGTCATGTAGGGGATGGCAGAGTTTTTGTAACGTTTCGTTCGGCAGGTAGGTGTGTCCAGTTTGTCTGAGTTCCGCGTCCGTCGGCCGGATATCTGGCTTCTTAGCGGTGGGAGCCAGTCTCTGAACTCTGAGGTTAACAGTTTTTTTGCAAAAGAGAGACAAAGGTTCACTCGTCGTTCAGACAAGGACGGGAGGTTTAGAGTGGTCAGTGCCGAGGTGTAGTTTATGTACTTTAGTACATAGTATGATAATATATCAGTGGTTATCTAATACCTTTCCTTGGCTGCTAAACGCCATCCACACACAGGTAAATACATGAATTTACAAGTTAAGCACCTTGTCATCATGCGGGACCCCACAGTGCAGTTTCCTTAGACAGCTGCCCGGGAAGCAGCAGCAGACTATATCGAAGAATGGCGAGATGACGCGGGGGTCGAGCTCAGCAGGGTCCTGCGCACCTGGGAACGAGAACGGGGTCACGTGAGCCGTTAAAGCTAGCTAACCCTGTGTGGTATGGGATATTTTGTATAACCTGCTGCAACTTTCACACCCCAGTGCTCTAAATAAGACCAGTTTTGGTGCCGTATCTAAAAAAAGACACTTTTATCATAAATAATGCTTAATGTAAGACAGTCGTTATCTTGTAGTGCCTAGTGGCCCAAAGCTCACCAAGTTTTCTTTCTGTTTGCTGTTTCTGTAGCAGGCTATATTTTTACAGGGACTTCCCTTTTAACGTGCTCTTCTCGAACACGGCAACCCTATTCTATCGAAAGACGGGATGCCCTGTACACGATTGCTGACCAAATAATGCATTATGACAAGGAAACCAGATTTGAGTCAAAACAGAATTATGACTTCAGTCCGATTCTTCACATCTCAATATCCCCACCGTATCTATTGAAACCCAAAGATCTTTATGCTATCATAATTAAAAAGATAAATGAGATAATGCCTACCTGTTATGAAACTGACGATCAGTCCGACTATCAGGACAGACAGCACGGCGATCAGACTATAGTACAGGTAGGAGACGTTGTACATCTCCGCTAGGGCAGGCCTGGGGAAATAAAACACACCAGTTAAACACGCTGTAGTTCTACAAAACTCCGCTAGGATTCTTCTTTTTTTATTGCAACATTTAAATACATGACACGATGACGACAGACTCAAGCTTACAGCTTATTTTCGTGTCGTCATCGACAGAATACAGTACAGAAGTAAAAAACAAATATTACAAATACTGAAAATGAAAAAAAAAAGGTGCGGTCATGCAAAGCATAATAGTAACAAATAATCTAAAATAAACTACATGACAGAAATCTTGAAATGTAAGAAAATTGAAATCATTAAACAGATAATATGTGGGCAGGTACTACAAGACTGGTAGGATGAAGGATTGGCTACTCAATTCTTTTGGTTACTAACTCCGCTAGGATTCGTCTAAGGGAAAAAGATATCACGCTGTAGTTGTACAAAACTCCGCTAGGCTTCGTCTTCAACAGCAGCCGGTGGAAGATCGGGAGGTCTTAGTGCAATATTCTATATCCACTGCAATTGACTTTATACACAGCATAGCAGCTAGTTGCAATTGTCTAACACCATCAGTGTTATCTAGAAAACGCCTGTTTCAAACAACGTCAGTTGAAATTACCTTTCCGTGACATCGGACACAGCCTCGGTCGTGCTGCTGAACAGCTCCGTTGCCATGGAGACTGCTGACGTAGTGGCGTTGGCTAGGGTCTCGTTCAGACGTTCGCAGCCAGCGATAGAGACTGGGGGTTTAGGCACGATGGGTGTCCAGACCTGGGCACCAATTCCCACCCAGAACGTCATCACAAAGCCCACCAACATCCCTGCATACGCGCCCTGGGAGAGGTACATAATAGATGTTTAATACTAGTGTTACAGCTTAATGCTCCTCTTGGTGCATAACCAAGAGCATACCCGTAGCGACTAGGGAGGGCAATCTAGGGTAAACATGCTTGTCCATGGTGCTGAGCGCCATCCACAAACGCGCAAATATGTGTTTTTATATTATTGCCCAACATACATGTCCTTGGTTCTGAAATCCATCCACACCGGCAAATATATGTGTTTATAGTATTGACAAACATATCTGTCCTTGGTGCTGAACGCATGTTTATAGTAGGGACTGCAATGCCTTACATGTCCTTGGTGCTGAATACCATTCACGCACAAGTAGATGCATCCGTTTATGATATTGAAAACCATGGCTGTTCTTAGTACTGAACACCGATTACACAAAGGCAAATACATCTGTTTATATTATCATCTGTTAATATAACTGTCCTTGGCGCTGAGCGCCATCCACACACAGGTAAATACAGCTGTTTATACTGCATTGACCTGCATTTCTGTCTTTATTCTAAGCTCCGCTCACATACAAGCAAAAACACACAGTTATGCCCGACTCTCTGCATTACTAGAACCAAATATACATTCGGTTTTATAATTCCACTTACAATAGTGTTGGCCCACGGGAAGAACATGCCGAGTGTGAAGAGACCGAGAAGGGGACCTCCGATCATCCCGAATATACTCA
Organism: Branchiostoma lanceolatum; assembly: GCF_035083965.1. Taxonomy (NCBI): domain Eukaryota; kingdom Metazoa; phylum Chordata; class Leptocardii; order Amphioxiformes; family Branchiostomatidae; genus Branchiostoma; species Branchiostoma lanceolatum. The sequence continues at coordinate 11,970,517 of NC_089737.1, forward strand.
GCGCAGCCTGGAACAGGTCAGTACAACAGAATTAGTCAGTATAAAATCATGTCATTCTAATTGGTCAAAGACTCTATGTGCATTCAGATATAGAAAATGATATTTTCTTGCCTTGGTCATTACGTCGATACAAGTTAGACATCCATGTAACGTTAGAATACTTCTTAATGAAAGATAAATCCAACAACAGGATAAATTCTCCAAAGAGTCAAACGTTACAGGCAACATTCACTATCTTTCATCAGTAACTAAGAATGGTGAAATTTTCCCTGGTGAAAGATAGTGGATGCTGTCTGAAATATCTGACTCCTAGAGAATTTATCCAGTTGCTTGATTTATTTTGTATTAAATGTACATACGCAGCTAGTTGTTTTAATCATATTTCATATCTTAAGATAATTGTTTTGCATCTATGGTTTATAAGATAAACGTTTTACATCTACATTTTTTACATAACCGTTGTATATCTATGATTTATCATAACCAGACCTGTAGAACGGATCCCAGGTAGGAGGACACCCAGGCCATTAGAATCATCAAGGCACCATAGATCGCCACTAGAGGAGAAACGGCAGACAAACATCGTGTTTCAAATATGTCATATGGTAGCACCCATGTGGAAAACAACAATGCTTAGAAGCATCGATAAATGTTAGACATACAGGTATTAAGATATGGCAAATAACAGTTACTCAAGCGACAAGATAAGATTTTGGAAACTGTCAGACGTTTCAGGTAGCATTCACTACTTTTCGTCAGTGACAATATAATGTATAACTTTATTGCACAACAATTGTACAATATACAAAGTATGGTATTTACTAGTACATAACTACAGTCCTATAACTTATAAGGCTAATCTACCTAAGACAAGAGTGTAGAGTATGGGGTGACAATGGGCATTTACAATCATTGGAGGAATTTCAATATATGTAGATGCAGTTTCAAATTTCGTGGACAATAGCGTTTATTATGCTTAACGTTTATTTTCAATAATGGCTGAAACCGCTATTTTAATGCACATGTTCTGTCCTCTTACCGAGTATCTTGGTGATGACAGTATACTGAGACTCAGTCAGGTTCTTCTTGTACGGTTTGACGAAATCCTCCAGAGTCACAGCAGACAGGGAATTTAGCCCGGACGACATGGTACTGGGAAAGGGGGAAAGAAGAGGATAAGTATTCATTTGTCAACATAAGTTCTGTTTAATTTGAATATTTTGTTATCTTTGGTTGATACTGATTTTGTAATATTTATTTGCCAATGAGGCTGTTATTACAATTATTTTGGATATTACTTATATTTACGAAGTAGTCCATTTCTGTCTCCACCTTTACTTATTGTTTTGGATCCGTGGCTTATGTTCATTTTCCTGTACTTTGATTTTCTCTTATTTGTATTATGTGTTATTCATTTTGTGAAATGCAATAAAAAAAATGAAAAAAAGGAGAGGAAAGGTATCGTTAAGGGAAAGACTTAGTCTTATTGTTTACAATACATGTTATTAACTACGATTTACCATATGAAATTTTCCTAGCCTCCTTCACAGACTTCTTTTTAGGGGGGTGATGATATATATACGTGATGTTCTCTACATGCTGGGGGAGGGGGTAGTTTCCGCCAGCCGGCACTCATAGAGGTTTGAGGAGGAAGTTGCAATCGTCCCATGGAAAGCTAGATCAAGTTTGGTTACATGCATTGCAGCGCTGCCTACCGATCCGTGCTTAAACTGTTTGCACTGTCACTTTAGAAAAGGTAACTGACCTGAGAGCGCCGGCAAACACAGAGGACACGAAAAGGCCCGGGATACCCGGCAGGTAGCTGAGGATCTCCATAACGGTAAACGGCATCATCTGAAAGTGAAAAAATCAGGCTAATGAATGATCACATAACGTCTACTAAACGCCTATTCTGGGTTCATGCTAAAAACAAAAAACAAAGGAGGATATGGGTAGCATTATGGTATCTGAAGTAGTGAATCATACACCGTGTGAAAGGCTCAGAATGTTTCCTGAAAGGTCGGCTAGTCTATCACCACTATGTGATATGACTAACGCGTTGATGAAGATTAGCTTAGACATTTTGTAAACGGTCTGACGTTTCAGATACCTTCCACCATCGTATGTCAGCGAGAGAGAAAAACTCACTGACAAAAAAGACAGTGGATGCTATCTGAAACGTCTGACCATTAACAAAATCTACCCAGCTGCTTGAGTAACATTTGCATTCTGTTAGAGCTCATGTTTATTCCCTAACCTGGTCAGATGTCTGGATGAATCCAGCAGTGATGGGATCACAGTCGTGGTAGCGCGCGTACATGACCAGTCCGCACATTGAGGCCAGCGTCACGATTACAACCAGCCCAAAACCGTTCAGGTACAGGGCGCTGGAAGGCAACAAATTTTACACACACAGAATATTAGCATTTAGTTTCCTATATCTGATGGTAATATCTAGTAAGAATTCCAATGCGAAATTCTATTCCAAGATTTAAAAGATTGAGAAAGCATAAACTATGATTTCAATGACAACGGATGAAATGAAAACAAAATGGCGGACTCACATTTGTGCACGTGACTTTTTCTCCACACTGAGGTATCGCTGTACCTGGGACTGGTTCACGCCAAATATGGCAACCCACGTGAACAGCCCGCCAAACAGAACGCTCCACGTACTGTGACGTACTCTGGGGTCCGGATCAAAGCTGGGACAAAAGTTAGAGACAAAGAATGCTTCACGGTACGATTGACAAAGGCTTGAAGCGTCTGCATAATATTTAGTCTTAAGATGTATTGTGTATGTCCCGCGTATGAGGGAGCTTCAGTTGTAAGCCTCAACCGTCAAACCTCTCCACGTAAAAGAACCCAATACACTTATCGAGAAGAGTAACCGCGAAACCGCATTGCACTACCACTAGCTACATGTACTTGAAAAAGCACCATGCTACACCTCAATCGTGGATGACTACTTTACATTTTATTTTATTGCATGTTTGAAGCTCTGAAAGGGTTTCCAAATAACCCGAATCCTATCCAATCCCATTTAACGTTATATCATCTATGTATACGTAAGGACAAAGCAATATTTGAAAATCGGTAACACAGAAATGACCCCTTACTTGAAGAACTCGACCCTCTGTCCTTCCTCTGCCCTCCGCCAGATGGCAGCGAAGCCGCCTTCATTGATGCTCCCCTGGATGATCACAGCGAGAAACCCCGCCAGCATCACACACACCTGGAACGTGTCGGTCCACATCACCGCCTTCATACCGCCCTGGGAGGGGAGGATGAACACAACATATACAGTTTGTATGAAAGTTGGTAAATTACATTGTTGAGACGTTCAGACTAAACAAATTGGGTAAATCTGAGTTTCTCGACTAGATTCGGCTTTAGAGGGTGCTCTAAGTTTGGACAACGAACACGATTACTTACTTACGAGAGGAGGCAATCTACATCAGTGCGCATGCGCACCAACCCAATCTCAACCGAGACGGAGGTGATATCAACTTCTCACAACCTTTGACCCATTGTTGTCGCTGGCATTCACGTCAACGTTTTTACACACGGTTCAAGGTTTAGGGCGCACTATTTTCTTACCGTTACGTCACCTCCGGGGGTCGCGGCGAAATACTGTGTGCCCATACCTCAAGTCTACAAACCGGACACGGTAGTACTCACCACGGTAGTGTAGAAGGTACAGACGACTCCTAGCGACATCACTGCGACCCACACGTTTAACCCCGTTACCGCCTGCAGAGCCAGGGAAGGCGCGTACAGCACGATTCCCATGTACATCACCTGTGTGGAGATACGGCATGGTTTAAGATACATCACTGCTTTAAGCAAAACTGCAATGACTTGGGTACTACGGGGCGGCAGAAGAGAGAAAGATAGAGCAAAGAATGCCTGGCATAGGACCTTCCTACGTACAGGAATTAAAAACCTGGTATCCCTTTGCAAGATATTGAGGGCACGGTGGTCGACAGAAATAGATCGATGGAAACTTGCTGCCCAATGTGTCCCAGGAAGACCTAGTTTAATCCAATGCCATGTGATCCAACTCAAGACTCGGTGCGTATCGGTATAGGCGGGTTCATGGTTCCAACTGCGCATGCCGAGGTCCAAGGTGAAAGCCCTTAATTTTGAAACAGTTCTTGTCTAGATCTATACATTTCCAGACGAGTTTTGTTAAAGTCTCAGGGGTCTTCAACTTTGACATATAACCCACAATCCATCACAGTGCGCATGCTCAGTCGGAACCATAAACTCGGTAAGTTCGTGGTTGTTGGAGTAAAATGTTATATTTTAGTACAAAAGTAGAAAATTGTTTTCGTTTATATTTCTACATGACTGGATAAAAATTAGATCGTATCACTGTTGGTCGAAAAAGTAAAAAATGTACGACTTACCATCTGACAAATGAAGGTGAACGACCCCAGTCTTCTGACACCAGGTGAGAACCGCCTCTCAAGGTACTACAGTGAACAAATAAATAAACATATGAGACTGAATAACACTTACAGGTGGGTGTACAATAGGTGAAAACAATTGACAGCAAAGTGCCGTACGAAGAGAGGCCAACACATCAGTGAATATACGTCAATAGAAATTTATCATTTTTCTCTTACAGCAGTTGACTCTTACAGCAATTGTACATGTGCTGCTCGATCTATCAAGAAAACACAATGCCAAGTTGTATTTTTTTTAGATAAGTCACTTCCAGAAAAATACGTGTTTCTGGCTTTAAGAGTTCTCTGGCTTTAAGAGCCTATTCGATTCTACCCCCACCTTCTTGTCTTTCCTTTTTGACTATGATTAAGAATGTCCTACGTCAATGTAACCCTGTTGTTGTCCCTTACTCAGCAAACCGTGTGTTATATCACGATGTAAAGCCTTGTTCAAGCACAGGCATACCTAACTACTGTAAATACAGTACGATAACCTTTGCCTTAGAAAACCTCTCTATAAAGCATTGTGCCATTTATAGTACACGGAACAAAGTCAAAGATCAGGTTTGATCACGTTACGAGTCTTGGCACTTGACGACGCCACAGGGGCGCAATATATTTAGGACCTTTTTCTTCCATTAAACCATGAACTTACAGACAAGCCCTGGTGGGATTCACTAGACCCCCCTCCTTCTAGATAAGATGAGTTGGCACATTCTTCGATCATTTGTGATTTTATAGTCTATAGACTTAAACAGTAAGCTTTTGACCAATGCATGCATGAGCGCTGATGGGATTTTCCATTGGTATCCTTGTCCTTTCAAGTCGAAATGACTTGGCACATTCTTCAGTGATAGTTGAGCCTATACAATATGGACTTAAACACACCACTCCTTCATGATATGTCAACAAATGAATTCTTAAGGGTATTGCATTCATGTCAACAGAAAACTTAAAGTGTAACTGTCACAAGAAAATGTTGTAGGAGACAGACACGTTGACACTGCGGGTGTGGTGAGTTTGTAGGACAGCATGCGCATTGTACACGGTTTCTTCACATTCAAGCCCAGTGCTGCATGTTTCCTCGCATTGTTAAAACATGAATGGAACGTTTAACATTCGATACGAGACACACTGCTGTCTCAATTTAATCATTCAGATAATTCCCTACGTTTCTAACGATTCCAGGTATCGAATTTCAAATGTTCCATGTATTTTTAACAATGCAACGAAAACAGACAATACTGGGCTTTGGTGTAAAGAAACCTGTGCAATGCTGTCCTGCCAGCTGGCCACACCCCCTGTGTTAATGTGTCTGTCTCCAAAACGTTATCAAACATGTGACCTGTGCCTAGCCTAATGGGGCAAAAATGTACAATAAAGGTCTTCATTCATTATCTTGTGACAGGTTCATTTCAATTTTTTCACTTTGGGGCTCGTCAGTGTGCACGATTGACCCCGCAATTATAATCACTTTTTGCTTTTAGGATATTGGTATTATTATAACAGGCCACAGATGAAATAGATTATGTGAACATAGAACTTCAAACCAAAGCCTCCCTGGTGCTATGTTTATTCTACTGAAACGCTGCGGGTATATCCGTAAATAATCTATATCGGCACTGTTATTTTTGCACTTAACTGTGTGCGCGATCAATAATGTGATATTACTCTCTTAACACAGCCTCTTAAGTATATTCCTGGAAACAACGGGAAATATTAACCTTCTTTGCTAACAGTAATAAAGAAAATGTGTTTATCTAATGACAGCATTGTTGACACAGCACTTACCCTAGACTTATGAACTATAGAATATATAGTCATAGACTATCAAGATGTAAGTTGTGTATCATAAACAGTCATCACCCGGCGCCGCTGGTGTAGTGGTATCATGCAAGATTCCCATTCTTGCGACCCGGGTTCGATTCCCGGGCGGCGCACGTTTTTTTGTTTTTGCATGTTTAATTTAAAAAATCATATCATTCCCGACAATTCAACTTTTAACAGAAATTTCAAATTTAATGAAGAAAGTCTTTAGTTGTAGTTTAGAAAATACAGCTAAAACGAGGCTGTCTCCTTGTTATTTATTTTTCGTTCTTTTCGGAGGTTTTTCTTCCCAGCCCCCATTGAAAAATGGAACAAAGCAAGTGCAAACCAGTCGATAGATGGATATCTGCTTAAGTTATATACAAACGTGTAGTGTGGTCTGTTGAGTGTATAATTGGGTTACACATTTGATTTTCAACATGTTTAAACGATAAGGGCATGTTTAAAGGTCAGGTCAATGAACAGCCTTACCTCAGACCCCACAGAACTTTTTCAGTTACCGAATGTTAGGGCCACTGGTGGCCGTAAACACTTCTTACACGCATGTTACATAATACCATGCAAAGGCCAACGTCAGGTAGGCTTTCTGATGCAATCTTAACCCAGAGATTGTATACAACTTAGTGAACGACAGTAGTCAATAATGTCGCAGGGGGTAAGGGGGAATTTTTCAGTTCATATCGTCTAGGAGAGGACTGGGTTTAATTTCTTTTCAGACGAAACTCTACGTACTTACAAAAGTGCGAACCTTTGGATCTTGTCTTGCAAAATCGTACATTTTTTGCGGCTGTGTTTCAACGTCAAACATGGACAATACCATTTAAGTTTTTTGGAGGGGGGGACCCTGAAGCCACATTATACTGGCATGGCCAATCAATAACCGTTTTTCAATGAGTGCTGTCTGTCATTCGTCAGTTGTTCCTTGGTCATTAAAGAATTGTTCAGCTAAATATAGTGATATCTGTCATTTCTGATCACGCAAACACCACTTGCCAATAAGCCTTAGTGTCACGAGGCCAATGTCGGTTGACGCCCACGTCATTTACAATCCGTTTCCATGGCAACGGTAGATATCAGTTACCAGCGTTCCCACGTCGCCATAGGTAAATACTTCACCATTTTTAAAAGTAAAGACGTATGATTGACTAGATTTTGAATAGCAAAGTGATTCTTAACAGCGACGGAAAATAGGGCTAAAGTGAGATGCTATTTGAATGACAGAATGATTAGGCAAAAGTCTCATACTTTTCTCATCCTCTTAAGGCGCCTTGAGACATCATTCAATCTTTTTGGAACGTGACTTAAGACAATGATTTGCACCCAAAGCAACATTTTGATCTAATTAGTCAAAACTGATGATTAGATGATCTCTGGCGCCATAAATCCTACACTATTGTTGCACCGTGGGAAGGTAATCGGTTAATCACCAATAAAACCATAAAAGGCGTCTAATTTGAGACGGAAGGAACAGGGCACTAATCCAGGATATGTGTACATGGCATTCAAATACGTTCAAAGATATATTAGAATATCAATGGAACCAACAATAACGATGCATGATTATTATTTTCGCCGAGGAACTCGGAGTAGATTATGTTTTCGGTTGAGCCGGCTGTTGTGTGGGTCTGTATGTATGTCAAGAGCATAACTCGGGAAACCTTTGATGGATCTTCATGATATTTGGTAGGTGTGTAGTGGGTGTGCAAAGGAAGGTCAAGTTCAAAAATCGTTCACCTGGCGTTTTCCAACAATACTACAGCGGACTTTTAATTTTTCTGTGTCTGTATGTAGGCAAAAAAAGTGACGGAAACGTTGATGGATCTCAATGATTTTTGGTAGTTTGGAAGAGATTGTGGGAACGGAGGTCAAGTTTAAAAATGATTTATTTGGCGCTTTCCTACAAAACAGCAGCAGGCTTTGTGTGTGTGAGAGTTTGTATATCGCCAGCATAACTCGAGAAGCTATTGGCGGTTGTGCATGATATTTCGTGGATAGGTAGTGATGTCAAAGAGGAAGGTCAAGTTCGATAATGGGCCTCCTATCGGGTATTTGAGGTACTGCAGCGGAGCTTCAACGTTTGAGGCCAAATTTTCTGGAGGCGTCAGGTTCATGATTTTTTGGTAGTATATAGCTTCTGGGACGGCAAGTGAGTGGTGTGAATTATGGCCCCCTAGCTGCTTGTTTGGAGCTGCAGTTGGCGTTTTTGTTAATACATTTGGAGACGAATAACTCCAGCAGGGATTGACGGATTATCATAATTCATGGCATGTGGATAGTTTCGGTGATGCTTAACATAACTGAATACTTGTCATGCAAATAAGACGATAATTTGCATAGTAAATGAGGAAAGTGTAGAAATTCCCCGAAAGCTTGTAGTCAAATTTCATACAAGTGCTATGGTAACGATTTTTAAGTGGTGTACAGCTCTTGGGGCAGGGAGTAAGTGATGTAAGTTTAGACACCCTGGTGGCTTGCTTAGAACTGCAGTGGGCTTTTTTTATGTTACCTTTGGAGGCGAATAACTCGGGTAGGGTTTGATGAATTTGCATTGTTTTGGACAGGTAGGTTATTGAGGTAATGATTAACAATTAAAGACGTATGAAATTGTAATCAGGGTCTAATTAAGTGGTGAAATAGGCTTGTCTATAATTACATTTTTAAGTACCTTTTGTCGACCTATATCTAAGGACAATTAGGTCAGCAGGCCTGTGCAAATTAGATTGATGCTCTCTGGTGACCTCAAAAACCACCGGCCAAACTACACTCCCGCTGGGACGGAGCTTATATCAAGAAACACAGGGAAGGTCTGGCCCTGTGCGAGACAAGTCCGAACGATGAATATAAGGAAATGTGCAAGCAGCAGGCACTACAGAAGGCATTATACTAAGCTTTATGTGGTTTGTAAAATGCTGTTGTACACCACACTGGATGTGGACCACAGTCCTTCGTAGATGAGAGTAAGAAAAGGTTCTTGCGCAGATAGTGACATAAACATCCTCAAAATCAGGATACTCTTTAAAACAGACTACCCGTCAGGACCTGACTGAACTCCCCTCCAGGGTGTTTCACATTTAAGACAGAGACACGAAAAAACAGTAACAGGTCTCACAAATCTAACACCCTCCAAAAAAAAGTGAAACATATTATGAATTTATGATATTATGATATTATGATATTTTGATATAATGATATAATGATATTATGATATAATGATATAATGATATCATGATATCATGATATTATGATATTATGATATTATGATATTTTGATATTTTGATATTATGATATTATGATATTATGATATTTTGATATTATGATATTATGATATTATGATATTATGATATTATGATATTATGATATTATGATATTATGATATTATGATATTATGATATTATGATATTATGATATTATGATATTATGATATTATGATATTTTGATATTATGATATTATGATATTATGATATTTTGATATTATGATATTATGATATTATGATATTATGATATTTTGATATTATGATATTATGATATTATGATATTATGATATTATATGATATTATGATATTATGATATTTTGATATTATGATATTATGATATTATGATATTTTGATATTATGATATTATGATATTATGATATTATGATATTTTGATATTATGATATTATGATATTTTGATATAATGATATTATGATATTATGAATATCATGACATTATGATATGATATTATGATATTATGATATTTTGATATTATGATATTATGATATTATTATGTTATGATATTATGATATTATGATATTTTAATATTTTGATATAATGATATTATGATATTATGATATTATGATATTTTGATATTATGATATCATGATATTATGATATTATGATATTTTGATATTATGATATTATGATATTATGATATGATATTTTGATATGATGATATTTTGATATTATGATATTTTGATATTATGATATTATGATATTATGATACAAATAAAATGTGATATTATAATATTATGATATTATAATATTATGATATTATGATATTATGATATTATGATATTATTGTGTATGATATGGAATAAAGATTTATTCTATTCATATTTATTGACTGTACACTTTCAACCTACAACACTGCAATATCGAACCTTTGTGGCCCATGTGTAATCAACATACTTATATTTTTTCATGACCAGTTTTAACATGTACATTTGTATCAGCACACTCTACACATATACTAGTCCTGTACCACCAAATGATTTTAGCCCCATCTAGACTGGACTCATTCGCCCCATCATAACTTCCAAATGGTATGGTGAATGATCAAATTTGCAGGGGGTGATAAGCACGTAAATATCAATCACTCTCCATAATAAGCCTTGATTATTTGGCGAAGATAATGTGTTCGAGGAACTCTAGTTTGTATTAATGTACGAACGCTTTTACTGAGTAACAAAATCCCATACCCAAAACTACTCTTGCTGAGTCACTTCAAAATGTTTTCTAAGAGCTAGGTTTTGAAGTTCAAGTGTGTGACTGCAAACAGACGTGGGAGGTAAAGACAACCTCTATACACGTCTTTAAATAGCCTAGTTAACGATGTTACGCATGCGCACGTTTTGAGCAATGAATTGACTTTGTGAGGAACGTGTAACAAGCTAGTCGCTCGTTCTCATTTGAATGTACACATTTTGTAATCTCCGTTACCGATTGAAATAAGACGTTCCTGCCATAAGGATATGCCACATATAAGATGTCAAACTGTAGTTTTTATGACGACTTGAAACTTTTCTAGCTTTTAAAACGGCAGTTGCGTACCTTGTATGTGGCATATCTTTAATGTCAGGAACGTCTTACTTTTAACGGTAACGGAGATTACAAAATGTGTACATTTAGATGAGAACGAGCGTCATATGAATAGTGTAAGATAGAGTGAATACGTAGCTCGAATGTTAACGCGTCAATGTTCTTGACCGAGTGACTAAGCAAGTACGGTCGTAAACGGTTGCCACAACACCTGATAGAATAGTCTCAAGAACGTTATTTAGTATTTGCCGATAGTATATGCATAGAGGTGCAGGCCTGTCGTTACCAGTCTCGGTGACATCCTGTCTTTGCAAAACACCATCTCGTTATCTTAATGATTCGTTATACTGTAGTTCTTGTTTCTTTCTCTGTAACTTTATGTTTACTGTTTTCACTGTCACCTCTGTATCGTGAACTTATCATCACTGTGAAAAACCTGTTGTTATTAATTATGATTTCTTCACACATCCGTTCTGTGAAATTAAAGTTCAGTGAAAATGTCCCGTAAAATTTTGGTACCGTGAAGATAAAGTGAATAACAGTATATCATTGTATTCTTCGACGACTCGAGATAGAAAAGGGGTCGTAATCATTATCTGAAGCAGGTTACGTTCCCGATTGGTCAAAAAAATGGTGTTAATCCATGAACAGACCAATAGAATGGTTGCACTCTTATCATATATTATCTGTTTATTCTTGATGTTCAGTGGTTGTCTACGAGGCAGCAAGTTTTCAAAGAAGAGGACAGTCAATCAATACAGGCTCCGGCATGCCTGACGACTGGTGTATTTGGTGTTTGCCTTCAGCACAATGCCTGAGTGTATTTTATCTAAATCTAGCCTGTCAACAACCTCTTATCTGGTCAATAACCCTCAGTTTGGACCTTCGACCCCTCCCCCCCCCCCCCCCCACACACACACACCGAATCAACATTCAGACTTGCATATCTTTTATAATTCATCTGTTTCTATAAGATGAATATTCATAATATAATGCAAGTAACGTCACTAGTAGTGGAACTGTCGCTTTGTTATAATCTGTGTTTTTTTTAAATTACAACTTACCGTTAAATGCCTTTAAGTAAAGATGAAATATTTTCAAAGGACTTTTTCTCGAGCCCGAGTGTAAGACAAAGGATTCAGAGTGCTAACGTTATATCGTTTCCTGTCCATTTCAACGACTGTCTGACGCTAGTGACAGGAAATGACTTTTAACTTTTAGTTTGCGTTTGTCAACAAATTTGACAGCACTGTTAAATACCCCACGTCAAAATACGACACTGTGCATGTTTTGAACACTAATGCATCAGACAAAGCTATGCTGTATACATATATGTAGATCTTTGTGGTCCTGTGTAAAGAACGGGGCTGTGTATTCGGCAAGAAAGGCTCAGTTAATCATTAACTAGTACTAGTCTTAGCTTGAACCCATTCAAACCTGTCCATATCTCTCAACACTGTTTATAGTGTTTTCAAACCATGGAGTCAGTAACTTTGAATTCAAATATCGTATATCCTTGATACATTGGTGGAAAGTGCAAAGTAAAAGGTAAAAAGAACGGTATCTTTAGAAACCATATTGATTTGAAAAAAAACCTTCTTGGTACCCTAGCTAGTACGAACCTCGATGGAAAATGATGGCCTGGTCAAGAGGGCAACAGTGTCGCCCTACTAACCTGGCTCATCCAAGATTTATCATCCTTTTTTCTGTCTGGTTTACATTAGCATATCAGACCCGCAGCTTTCGCTAAAGGATTGCCAGTCGCACTGCCACTAAGGACAAAGTAGTCACTGTGATATTCTATATACAGATATATCTCTCGGAGAAAATGTATCGGCTTTTGGAAATTTTCTGTAAGTCCTTTCAGTCCTTTCGTACTACCTCCACTATGCCTCCTTACAGGTTATGGATAACAGAATTCGGCAAAATGGTGGCCAGTACGTCCTTTACTTTACCCACCCTTGTGCAGCTTGGTTATCGAACCGACTTCTTCGGCCGCAAACTTTACCAAAGGCAGAAAATACGCCAACGGTGTCACCTCACAGAGGATGATCTGACTAAACTGACGCCAAATAAGAGTCAATACAGAACTCATACGGACTGTATATGAGTATGAACGCCCTCATAGATTACCCAAACCCGGCAACAACCATGCCTATCGAAGAGACACCGTACCCCATACGCACTGGTCACTCCCAGGTCGAAGAACACGGGTAGATAGAACTGCGCCGACACCATGATCATGGTCATGTAGGTGATCTAGACCCTACACCATACCTATCGTAGAACGAGTTATGTGGCAGTCAGTTGATGAAGAGTCGGATAAGGAGAGATTTAAACCTAACCGAAGACTCAACTCTACTTCACTGTACCTCGTACGCACTGGTGACTCCCAGGTCGAAGAACACAGGTAGATAGAAGTGAGCGGACACCATGACCATGACCATGAACATTCAGATTACCCAAACCCAACACCCTCCCTATCGTAGAACGGGTTATGTGACAGTCAGCTAATGAAGAGTCGGACATGGTGCGGTTTAAACTGAAATAAAACCCTCCTACCTAACCGAAGACTTTACTCTACTCGTACCTCGTATGCACTGGTCACTCCCAGGTCGAAGAACACAGGCAGATAGAAGTGAGCGGACACCATGACCATGATCATGTAGGTGATCCAGAACATCCAGAACATGGTCCCGTACGTGTAGACCTCCGCCGGAGTCCCCAGCACCGTGATGGCCGACATGAAGGACGCCAGGAGCGACATGGCGACGGGCGGGATCGACATAGACCGCCCAGCAAGCAGGAACTCCTTCGTCGACTTCTGTCCGCCACCTTTGAAGGCGTAGAAGATGCCGATTCCGGCAGAAATACACAACATGATGGCGAAGACAACGTAGTCCCATGCTGAAAACAGCGGGTAGTTCCGCGGAGCCAGACCTTCCGCGACCATCTTGAACTCTTGTCTGTGGCTGGTGTCGGTACACGTACTCAAGGACTTTACAACGGACGGTGCGTCAGCAAATAGCCTGGATACCAGACCTTTCGCGGGAGGCGAGACGGTAACCCCTTTTGGCCCGGGAAAGCCTAGAATGGGATAGAGTTAGCACCCGGTCTCTCTTGGCAGCCGATATCTAATATCATATCGCGCGAGAGATAATAAAGGGCACTGTGCTAACTGTGGTGGCGGGGCAATTTGCTTTCCCGGCCGATGGATTAGCGACTGCAGCGCGGTGGTCTGGTGCCCAGGCTTGTCGGCAAAGGGCGGAGTTAAACATACACAGTGTAATCCAGTGTGTGAACAGTTCTGTTTGCGTGTGACGGCTAATGTACATATAAACACAGAAACTTTATTGGGGCTCAAAAGTGTGGGGAGTCTGGGGACTTACCGGGTCACAGACAGTTCTTCAGGTGGTAAAACCAGATCAACAGATATCTAAACCTGAAGTTCTGCTGCAGTGCTAAAGGAAGTCACTAGGAGGCCCGAAATCGAAGTAACCATTTGTTTGCCAGCACCTATACTTAAATACTAAATATCATACAGATCCATCCACAAGTTCTCGAGTTATGATGGCCACATGCAGACACACATTCAGACAAAAGCATGAAAAAGTAACGATTTTACGATGAAGTATGCTATTTAGTACCCTACTTGCCAAAACACTAGTAGTATCAACAGAGGATAAAACTTCCCGACAATATATCCTGTATAAACATTACTGGCGCTGCGCAGTACTTTAATAGCACATGCAGAATGTGTGTTTGTCTTACCCTTAATACGGCCAATGTTCATCAATTGTTTATTTGTTAAACTGGACAGCAAAATAAGCACCATGACCACGACTTCGAAGGTGGATCTCGGTGGTAGGAATTAACAAAAACATGAAGCAAGTGTCAAGTATAACAAACAGCTACGGCAAATGAACACATGGCAGAGCAATGAATATGAGCGCTTTCACACTTCCGAGTACGCATGCGCGGCGACAGGAATAGTGGGTCGAAGATGAAGGTCACTAAGACGTAGACAAAACCACATCCTCCGTGGTGCCCCAACAGTCAAATAGTTGGATCTCTACGATATTATAGAGATATTCGACTAAGGGATAGGTGAGAGATGATTTGAGTACCTCGTACGCACTGGTCGCTCCCAGGTCGAAGAACACAGGCAGATAGAAGTGTCCGACGACCAAGATCATGAACACGTAGGTGACGCAGGTCATCCAGTACATGGTGCCGTAGTTGTAGATCTCTGCCGGCGCAGACAGAACCACTATAGCCGACATGAAGGACGCCAGGAGCGACATGGCGACGGGCGGGATCGACATGGACCGGCCAGCCAGCAGGAACTCCTTCGTCGACTTCTGTCCGCCGCCTTTGAAGGCGTAGAAGATGCCGATTCCGGCAGAAATACACAACATGACGGCGAAAACCACGTAGTCCCATGCTGTAAACAGCGGGTAGTTCCGAGGAACAAGGCCTTCCGCGACCATCTTGAGTCAGCGTCTCCCGTCTTATGTAAGACCAAGGAGGTTTATTTGTAAGACGCAGGACTTTATCTAACAGCTCAGAATGTGGTCTTTTCTACAAATGTCATAAATCATGTCGCCAGTTGTATTGCACATGCGTACTTCTCCTGACCAAAGTGTAAGTTCCGATAGTCATAGTAACTAGTTCAACGTCCCGTAGGTCGCAGAACTAATGTGGCTGGAAGGGGTTCAGGCCTTGTTCCTGTTTTACCTCGAGTTTAAAACAAAGTTAAAGTAGTACCTTGCCGCACCCGATGGTGCATAGGGCGGCCCATCTCCGTTCAACTATCCATTGGGCCACACAACGACTGTCTGACACTAGTGACAGGAAATGACGTTCAACTATCCATTGGGCCACACAACTTTCTGCAACCACTACAGTGGGGGGGGGGGGGGGGCTAGTCCACTGGTAGCGGTGTGGGTTTAACTCGGCCGGGGATCGAACTTACGACCTACCGTTTGCAAGGAGAATACTCTACCCACTAGGCCATTATTCGAAGCGTATCCTCCAAAAGAGTCCGGTCTAAGAAATCCAATGGATTTGGACCAAACAGAGAGCGTTAATAGTACAATGCTAAACTTTCACACTTAACCTTTGCACCCATGTGTAAGACGGGCAACGTTATAGAACATGGAGATCATATTCATGATTTATGCTCCTTGGAAAATCAAACACATACACGTCAGGTGTTTGTCAGATAGAGTTCATTATAGTAACTAGGTCAACGAGTCACAACGACACATACGTCGCGGGCAGATATGGGGTAGGGGTGTGACTTTGATAATAGTCTGAGAATTAAGTCAGCCAATTTCTTCTGCTGACACGTCATTGGTTCAAGTCCGGACTTTCAAGCCCGGACCTGAACCTAAACCTCTGGACTCGAGTCCGAACCTAAACCTAAACTCGGGTTTAGGTACGCACCACTAGGTGTGGGTAAGGCCTCCTTCCTGTATTACTTCGAGTGTATCTTCCAAAAGAGTCCTGTCTAAGAAATGATTGGGACCAAAAAGAGTGTGTTTAGGTCAATCATAGGCTAGATTTACACACGCATTTCCCAAGCACACTCGGAGTAGACTCAGCCGAAGTCCGACTCGTCAAGGACCCTCCCCTTCAAGTGCGGTCTGTTTACACATGGGGCCTCGAACTCGAACCTGGAACGCAGTATTGTCTCCATTTTGTAACATGACCAACTGAACTTGCACAACAGGAGGCACAAAGTCTTTCACAGATGCCGACAAATTATGGCATAAAAAATAAGATGCGAATTTCGACATTGGCACCAAGTTCCTTCACTTATTCTTATATGACCCCTGGCCTGAGGATTGCATAACTCAGTCGACCGTCCGTGGATTCGGACAGAATTAAACGCAACCTGGGTCCGACTTGCTCCCAACATGCTGTCATACGTCATCCCCACCACCCCACCGGCAGTCCAATCAGAATAGCACACCGCGACTACTAGTTTAACTGGTTCAACCGCCCGGACTCGTGAACACTTTACTAGAACAGGTAGGCCCAGTCTACGTGCTTTGGAACTCCGTCCAACTTCCTCCGTTATTATACCTGTGCGTTTCCTCCGTGTTTGCAAAAAGATACCTACTCTAGTTCAACATCTTACGGCATCCAACATCTTCCAGCGAGCGATGTTGTGGACTGTCCGTCGTAAGGGGGGCTGAAAACTCCTAAATCCGAGCAGGAGCTTTCTGAGCCCCCTGAGGACCCATCACTTGTCTTGCAGAGCGGTGTCTTCAGTTGTCTGCACCTACGCTCACCAAAGGAGTTTTGTAAAGACACCAAGAAGTTTTCAAGATGGTGAACCCGGGCTTCGCTCCCCGACATATCCCCGCGTTCTCCGCCGCCGACTATGCCGTGTTTGTTGCCCTGCTCATCGTATCGGCGTCCATCGGGATCTTCTTCGCTTTTTCCGGCGGCGGACAGAAATCGACCCGACAGTTCCTCCTTGCCGACGGAAATATGAACATTTTTCCCGTCACCATGTCCCTGTTAGCCAGCTTCGTTTCGGCCATAACTGTGTTAGGGATGCCGGCTGAGATTTACCTACACGGGACGATGTTTTTCATGTTTTGTCTGTCGTTTTTACTGATGGCCGTGGTGTCTGCACACATCTTCCTGCCTGTGTTCTTCAACCTGGGATGCACAAGTGCTTATGAGGTGAGTGAGGACTGTTATTGCCCTCGCCTAGAAATTAGAAGGTTTTGTTTTCGTCAGCGTTCGTGTGTGTGGTGTGTGTGTGTGTGTGGTGTGTGTGTGTGTGCGTGTGTGTGCGTATGTGTGTGTGTCTGCGCGCGCGAGCGAGCGCGCGCGTGTGTGTGTGTGCGTGTGTGCGTGTGAAAACGATAACTCAAGAATGCCTAGATGGATTGTCTTGGTATGTGGGTAGGTCTTCTTGAGACTTGAAAATGATTATCAAAGCATGTGGCGTGTTTTAGAAAGAATAACTTCTTTTTCCTGTGTTGATGAGTCTGCTTTTTGTTACAGTCAATCGTACTTTTAGATGTTGTCTTAACAGATTCGGTTGTTTCTGTGACTTGATCCAAGTTTTTCAAGTCCTCCGTAAGTCGTAATCTCTTAGAATACATATTGGCATTTACCACACATTGTATTATTACGAATTCAAGGACAAGGACAAAAAGATCTTTGTCCATAACAAATCGAGTTCACCTCACCGACGTTTCGGTGGGAGTCTGTCACCTTCCTTAGGGCAATCCTCACTGGTTCTACTTCGCACAGCCGCTAGGTGTCGCTGCAGTGTCGGTAGCCTGGTCCCAGTGTCTAGGGGTCAGGTTAGGGGTGTTTTATCAGACCCAGTCTGCTTAATTGATTCGTTTTTGTCAGCGTTTCTACTTAGCTGCCATATAGAAATTCGCAGCCTATCTACTTGAGCTGCCATAGAAAGTTTCGCCGTCACCCTGTAGGGGGCGAGCTAATTTGATCCAAGGCCATAAACCCACCCCCAAGGGGGCTAAGCTGTCTGCTGGGTGGGCGGGCATCACTCCCAGCGCCGTAGAGATATCAGGGAGCCCCCGATGGTACATGTATGGTTTCCAGGCTACAATGTCGGAAGAATACAGTCGCAAACGTGGAATTACATTATTCATTACGTATGAGTTAACACAAACACCGACCATTCAGGTTATATCGTGACGGCAAGGAGATATCAATCGCGAGATAGCTTTGAAAGGTGTCCCAAAGTCCTGTCCCGCACTCTTACCCTAAAAGATGGACACATGTTGGGACGAGGCTGAGCTCGAGCGACATCTACCTGTCTGCTGTAGTATTGCATCGGAACTTCCCTGCGGCACCTTTCCGTGAGCCCACGTCACATTTTGTTATCCAGACTTTTCTCCAGGGCCTACACGGGTCTAACCTAGAACGGGCTGCCGTATAATGTCATTGAGGCGTTTTCGCCCTGGAGCCGGCCCCATAGCAGATCATAGCAGGCCCCACAAGGACATCTTCTATTCATTTTTCTTGTTGACGTTTTTTCAGCACATTCTCTCTCCTCTATTGGCCGGTATCAAAACAAACAGATATCAATTGATAGTTAAAAAGCAATGTTGAAAACCACCCGATAGCCTGTTGTTGAGACTACTGTAAATGCAGAAATGTTCGCGGTGGCTTTATGTTCGCGGTTTTCGCGGCGACCGTTTTACCGCGCACTTAAAACCACCGCGAACATTTCTGTCCAATATTGTAGCAGTGTGTGACTTTAGGGCTGCCGCAAACGTAAGACCACCGCAAACACTCCATTTTCGCCTTAGGCCACAGCAAGTAATTTTTATGGATGACATCAGCGCGCTCATTAATTTTCGCCTGATTTTGAAATAAAAAACAAGAAATTTCATTGCCCTCCGACGGTGGCCAACATGCCAAAAATTGGCAAATATGCCGTAAACATTGACAGTCTAAGGTGTTTCATTGCATATGAATACCCAGTGTAGTTCCTGCCCATGATGGTATGATAACACGCTGTTTTCTGCATTTGTTCTAGAAAGGACATTATATAAATAATGGGGTGGGGGGGGGTCTAGTAAATTGAGCTGTATACACAAGGTGTTTCATCGCATATGAATACCCAGTGTAGTTGCTTCAGATGATGGTACAACAAGATCTTTTCTGCATTTGCAGTCTATTGAGATGTATACACATCTACAAGGACATGTTTACTATTGGATCAAGGAGGTTTTATATTATATATTAATGAATGCAGGACTAAAACATAGGTTGAATACAGGACTAAAAGACCTGTTGGTCATGATATCATATTTCGTCGCCTCAATTCTTGTTTAACAAGAATTATGATCTCAAAATTTGAAGATACAGGAATCTTGTTTTTTTTGGCCCGCCTTGTTTTTTTTTCGCCCTATCTCATTAATTTTGGAGTCTGCGGAGGATGTCATCCATAAAATTTACTTGCTGTGGCCTTAGCTCGAAACAAAAACCACGCGAACTTAAATGCATGTACAGTACTTCACAAGAACCTTTCTGACCTCCCTCTTCTCTAGCGCGACATGCAGCCTTTTGCACAGCTTGTTGGCCACACGCCCCTTAGGGCTGGTACGTTTTACATCGGGCCTGGGGGCAACAAACGTGCCACGTTGAACAGTTTGTCCAGATGAAACGCCACTTATTTGAAGGTTTTGTTGTACTCATGGAGTCCGCCGACCCATGATTATTTGTTTACTTATGAATCAAACTAAAACAACACAAAAAGTATAGATAAAAAAGGTGATGATCAAAAGATGTAACAATTGTACAAATTGTTGCTGTATCAAAAAGGTGACAATAAAAAGGTGATAATTATGAACGTTGCTGTACGTTATATTCACCTTGTCTCATAATCAAACAATAAAAGAACAAAAGGTGCTCAAAACTAGACACTTTTTCTAGGAGATCCCTGTGAGTGAGGGGAGAGTATGTGATCCTCTTTGACCTCTTTAAACTAACTAGAATAATAATTTGAAGAAAAATTAGCTGCCTCCCACCCCGTCTCAACTTCACAGGTAGACCCGCCCATCTTCGACTAATTATAATTGACAGACGATACCCCCTTGCCCTCTCAGTACGCAGGCGTCGGGTCAGTAACTCGACCCGTCGTGCCGCCCGGCATCCAGGTGAACTCTTCACACCACAGCCAGGCTCTGTTTGAGTCCTCAAAACTTTCTCTCGGCGGGTTTTCCGTCAGTGTTTGCTCAACGGTGTCCGGTTCTGTGTACGCGTCGCGCCGACTAACTCTAGCTACCGTACGTACGCAAAGACGGGACCCAGCAGTCTGGATTTCGCCCAAGGACGCTCGAGGAAGAAGGAATTCTTCGAGCCCTCACAAGAGTAGTCGCCGGCGCGATCTTCGAAGTTCCACAGAGTCTTAAGATTAAGATCTTTTGTCTGAGTCTCTCTTCAAGAGCCTGTGACGTTTGTAAGGTTCTGCAGCTGTTTTGTTTACGGCTGGTAGGCCTTGAAAACGTTCGATTCAGTGTCGTTCCGCTTGGAAGGACAGCTACGATTGCGTCCCCTGGACTGGGTTTAGCCTGCCCCTCCCCCTAGACGGAAGTAAATACACCAAGGAGTTGAAGACGCCACGCAAGACGCCTTCAAGATGGTGAATCCAGGCTTCGCTCCCCGCGATATCCCCCTATTCTCGATCCCTGACTATGTCGTCTTCGCCCTCATGTTGGCGATTTGTACGGGGATCGGGATCTACTACGCCTGTGCCGGTGGAGGACAGAGGACGACCCGCCAGTTTCTCCTGGCCGACAGGCAGATGCAAATCCTTCCCGTGGCCATGTCCCTGTTAGCCAGCTTCATGTCTGCTATCACGGTGTTAGGGACGCCGGCTGAGACTTATGTGTACGGGACCATGTACTTCATGTTTTCCATCTCCTACCTGGTCATGGGAATGGCGGCTGCACATATTTACATGCCGGTGTTCTTCAACCTGGGAGTCACCAGTGCCTACGAGGTAAGATTTATCACCAAAACAAAAGTCTGAGAAAGTACTGAACTTTTCAAGATTTGCGATCTTTGATAAAATGACTGTTTTTTTTCTTTTAATGTGTTGAAATGTCCACAAACTTCGAGAAGTATGGGCATTGTAGTTGTGGTTGCAGGGTAACTTTTCTTTCAATGATTAAACATTGTTAACAAGGCCATTGCTCCGGTTGAGTGATTCAGTGGTGCTAGGGGACTGGCCAAAAATGACGTCGGGGTGGTGTCAAAAATGAGCGGAAATTATTCACATGAATCTAAGATTTACCCTGCAATTTTTCTATTTTCCTCTATCACTAAATTGTGTAATTTTTAAACGATGGCCACAAACCGAATCCACCGTCTTTTGTGGGTCATAGTGTTCTTACATTTATACCGTCTCTAATTTAAGCGTGTGTAACGGCTTGTCCCTAATGCCTCTCAGTTTTCGAAATACTCGGTTGCCCAGTTGCAAAGAAGTATGCATCCAAGTATTTTCAGGCCTACGGGTACAACTAGTAATACTATACGCTGTGCTACTCATGTTTCTTAACAACTAATAATAGTTTATGTTTGGTATTTGACTTTGCCCACTCTTGTTTAGACCTTGAAACAAGTGGTATGATGTAAATAGTTACTCTCCAAGCACTTTTCACATGAGCTCAATAGTTTTCCCCAGATTGTAATGGGGGGTTTCAAATCGTAAATTATGCGTTTATGCATTGTTGGATTGGAAGAAAAACATCGCTGTGAAAAGAGGTCCAGGGCGTTGAGTAGGCTGAAATAATCAGCACCTACTAATCCCTGTATCGTATATAATTTCTTCCAGTTCAGCGGACGGTAGGGTTGGTTTAGCCTCTACCAGGACCCACGGATGGCTGGAAAAAATAGTAGAAATTGGCCAAATAGAGTGAAATATATACATGTACAGTAGTATGCTAAGGGAGTCAGATACGGGGGTAGGGATCATTTGCTATCCACAAACTGTAACTTCAATAGCGGACTTACTTCTGACATATTTGCGCATGTTATCCGTCTATTTGGCCGATTGAATTTCTACCATTTTCCCAGCGTCCTGTGGAGCCTGGTAGAGGCTAGTGTTGGTTCAGCCAGGGTCTCTAGCCGCAGTCTCTTTCTCGGGTTATTGACCCTGATATATATCATAAGTTGGCCACATTGGGGTCACGTTTACTTACTGCAGCGCGCGATACGCTCAATTTGCCTCGTACAAAACTTCCTGTTCGGTTCTGAAGCTCCCTGAGTCACCCGAAACTAAACAGCGATATTATCATGTTTAAGTGTGATTCTGAGAGCGTGATACAGTATATCAAATGTCGACAGTGACATCTCATGCAGTAACGTCAACGACGTTTTCAACATCTCTCCCTTGAAATGGTGTGGAACTTATGTCAACAAACTAATTATGTACATCCAATGCCGGTACCGTTTCCTTGTTTTCGCCCTGTCTCGGAGAGATGAATGCACACGTTGTAATGTAAACACCTTGTTTTTTTCCGTCCGAGTTTTTGTCACAAGGACGTTGTGTTACGAATCTGACACCACACTGTATACAATGTAGAACGTGCCCTGTACGCAACAAAGGAAACGTACCTATAGGTCACTAACCTTACACGCCTGTGTTCTACTTGGAAAACAACACGTGAATAACATTTCGCTACAGCGCCACTCTTTGTCGATTTGTGTTGCCCTCTTAATAAGTCTTATTGAAATTTTTTTGTATATAATTGGAGAGACCACATGCCAACACACTGCTGGGGCACGATTCAAGGACATTCGCTGATACAGTCAGACTTTTGGTTGTACAAGTCCCGCGGGATTTCGCGTTATCTTGTCCGAGATTCCGCGGTATACACGTCGACAAGCATCAATAAAATGGCCTAAAATCGGTACAACAGAAGCATGACTTTTTGTATGTTTGTTTATTTGTTTTAGTGATTGTGAATAAAAAATTAAACATTTTTTATGTTATCTTGGTATCTTATGGCCCCACAATATAACCAAGTAGATTTATTGTTTGTTTCCATTTGCTGTTGTCCTCGGTTGACCTTAAAACATCTGTCGTCAGTTTCTAAGACCTTAATTACCCCCTCCCCCCATGGACCGTTGAAACGACTCACATGGCGCGAATCTAGGTCATTTTGGTCTCCGAGTACTTCATCAAGAACACATGGATGGATCCTAGCAACATCATCTCAAGGAATTTATCTGTTCTTTGTCGTCCTTCCAATTTTGCCTCTGCCTCCTTCTGCCCTTTCGTCCCTCCCAACTTCTTCCCCTTCCCTTGGCCCTTAGTCTTAGACGTTCTCTTGTTTTTCTTGGAACTATTTCAGAACTTTTACAACCGGCCACAAAGTTTTATATCAAAACTGTCGTCTGCGACCAGTTGGTATCGGTTACCATGGATGTTTCACGTTGGGAAACCAGGTACTGTGACGAATCAGTAACTCCTAATAACTCCAAATAAGGAGTTTTCTAATCAATGAGACATTTGATTCTTAGCGAGGGGCCGTCCAAGGTCATCCAAGAAGACGACGACCTCTGAACTGAGTTCTTAGGTGGATCAATGTGCATGTTGCTCCACGGAGCTTGGAGATACATGTTAGATAAAATTTCCTAGAAGAAGGTTGAGATGATCTTGAGAAGTGTAGATTTGTAAAATGAGTGAAACTAAAGAGGGGTAGACAAGTCACCGGCATTCGTAAGATTGTTAAAAATGGGGTCAAGAGTTTGCGCGAGTCTCATTTTGTTTTGAAGTAAGATTGATGGGGGGTCAGAGGGCATCTGTTTGTACAAAAAGGACAAAATGTCGCCGGCGGGGGCATGTGATGTTTCACCTGTGTTACTTGTGTCTGAGGCGCTCACACACCTGGTCTGTGTGACACCTGGTAATGCTTGGGTCACATTTCAAATCCGGGCTGTTTTTTAAGAACGACAAGTATGACATAAAAAACTACAAAACACAAAACGTGCCAAAAATCATTTAAGAGCATAGCTTGTGCATATTTTTTGATATACACTTTAATTTTTCGTTTCCTCAAACAACCCAGTCGGGCCAAGCCTTACAGGAGTCTACTTATGACCTATACGTTCAAGAGTTCGATTTTCTCGCTTGGTTGGGCACAAAGCCTCAAAGAACTTTTCAACTTTTCAACAAGACTAGGCAGCGTTGCTATGTGACATTGAGGATGGTACAAGAACAGCACCGGATATATGATTCAATTCTTCAGGGTCAAATCTATGGCCACAATATTTCCCATCCCCTCCCTCTGACACAAATCCAACCACAGCCATGACAATATGAGGTCGTCCTTTTCCAAGAAGGAAGCTACTCTCCCATTCTCAGAGCGCCAAACTTTCAAACCCACTGGAACGGCCGTCTCTCTTCAGTATATATTGCCAGGAAAGTTTGACTACCAATGGCCTATATCTTGCCATGGACTGACTCTCCTGGCCAATTTCCCCCTTTTTGCCGAATTTTACGATCCCTTACCCCCGTAGGAAGGCCTGGTGGAAGCTTCTCCAAGATCCCTCCAAGTCAGATGTTGGCTCAGACACGCAAAGGTCACGTCTAACGTTCCGCCCCTCAGGCGCACAGTTGGGGAGCAAGTTGTGGTTTGGGAGTTGTCATTAGGGACGTTCCATTTAATACGCAGGGCTGAATAGCAAAAACACTGCCAGTGTGATTGCATTCATCTTCGTTTTATAGTCTCAGACCAAAGAGGTTCTATCAAATAGATAAACAGAACGTCCTTGCTCAGACTGCTCGATGTCTTTTTTTCTTCAAAGATCTTGGAAGAATGTATGATACGTCCTGTGTAGAAGAATGTATGATACGTCCTGTGTAGAAGAATGTATGATACGTCCTGTGTAGCAGCCCACCTACCAAATGATACCTATAGTTAGTCTAGTCGGGCTGTTCTCGTACCTGTGTTGCAGATTGTTTTCCAGTGGTTATATAGTTTTGGCAGCTGGTAACGTTACACAGAAACGTTTTATTCCGGTCAAACCAGGTCAGGATCTAGGAGCAGAAGAGTTTTTGCCAAAGCTGCAGAAAACAAACACAAATCCCCGCAGGGAGTGACCTACAACTGTCTAATCTGAGCTCATCATCCTATACAGAAGTTGGGGGGCTTTTGTCACTAGGGTGTTTATGTTGTCAATGCTTTTGATGGTTTGTTGCTACGCACACGTAGTCCTACAAAGTTACTGAACGGACACTTCCGACTACACGTACCTGTATATAATTACCATGTATATTGCCGGAGGGCCTTTCTTTCGGGGGAAACTTACTGCAAAGATTGTTTTACACTGACACAAAAAACGGGTATGATGTATGATGCACAGTCTGATATCTTCCCACAAGAATTTGGGATTAACTCATACAGAAACGCCATTGATAAAATCTAACAGTTGGATGTAAACAGTGAAGACTATTTCATATAAGATCCCTGCTTCTCCCAGTAACTTGGAAATAGGAATATTTCTTTCTCTCTCTCCTTCCCGTTCTCTCTCTCACTCTCTCTATATTGTTCTCTCTCTGTGTCTCTCTCTCCGTCTCTCTTTCTCTCTCCCTCTATTGCTCTCTCTCTCCCCCCTCTCTCTCTCTACCTCTCTCTCTCCCCCTCTCTGTCCTCTCTCTCTCTCTCGAGCTCCCTCTATTGCTCTCTTTCTCTCATTGCTATCTCCCTACACGTTATCTTGCACGCTAGGGGCGTGACCCTTCTAAGGTAAACTTTCAAGACTTCTTCAGCGTGACACATGTGAGAACTCCTTCTTGACAGTTCACCCCGTTGCTAAGCAACCTCGGCATTCCTCTCGCTAACCCCAACCAGACAAGGCACCGGACTTGTTTACATCGTGACGTGTGCAAAACAAACTGTTTAGATTCCTGACGAGGGTTTGGGATAAACATGTCATTGTAATGATTGTATTCTTAAGGTTCGAATATAAAACTATCGTGTTAAACTGACGATTGAATAGTAAAAAGAGCAACTCCAAAAATATTACACATGTATCTAGAAGTTTAACCCTAGTACTTTACTAACTAGAATTATCTCTTACTATTAAAATCTTAATGGCATTAAACTATGTAAAAATTTGTTGGACCATTGTCTTTTCTTGGCGTGTCCACAAATTTTGAAACATTTTGTCTGGTGACTGCCCGCTGTACAAGTTATGCCAGGTCACGCGTTCCTATCTCCCCAAATAAGCAAAGATGTGGTAAAAGGTACACAAACATGAACATCTGCCACTTTCCCTGACCAAAGTTCGGGGGTAACCTGCAAGGATGAGACATCGTTTCAACAGTTCATGCATGCTTCCGACACAAAGTTGTTATCTTGATTAACCTTTACCAAACAAGAAAAGAATAGACTGATATATAAAGTTTACTAGTATGTGAAAGATCAAGGGTAAGGCTCTTTTAGAATAGTAAAAGGGAACTTTTCGCGGTGGTTTTATGTTCGCGGTTTTCGCAAACTTAAAACCACCGCTAACATTTCATTTTGAACATAATGAAAATAATGATAATGAAATCAATCTTTATTGCATATTCATTCCCCAGGGGGATAGATAGATGCATAAGTGACCACAAATGGTAGAATGAACATGAGGGAAAATAATAAAACCCTGCATGACAGTTTCAACCGTGAACTTAAAACCTACCGCGAATAAAATCCCCGCGAACATTTACCCTTTTACAGTATTTCAAAGCAGGGCTTTCTGTACTCTATTATTTTAAAGCATGTTAACAATCCAGTCTAAGCATGGTTATTACTGATTTATTGACATCAAATCATTGACAGTCCCATATCACTTTAAGAAGGCCATCTACCAGTTTGTCACCAATTATTCGTAAGTTAAGTTAGCAATCTGTATTTGTTATGATTATGTATATAACGTTATGTCCTTTTAATCTCGCACTGTATATATGTCTGTGTTTGTATACTTTTCGTGTTGAACCCTGGAAGATTAGTCGCAATTCGACTAAAGGGTATCGAAATAAACCAATAAACCAATTGACTGATTTTTTCGCCACGCAGTACCTGGAGCGGCGGTTCTCCAAGGGAATACGCCGGGTGGGGTCAGCCACCTTCATCCTGCAGATGGTGAGTCAGGAAAATAAATTTGTTGCGCTAGGAAGTGAATCATGCAAATGAGGGTCTCATTTTCATGATAAATGGCAAAAGTTTACGATAGCCTTCTTTACTAAGATAAGACTCTCATACTTTGGACAACTTGTGTCATTTCAATTCAATATGCTGCAGATGGTGAGTCACAGATATAACCTGCAAGTACAGTAAAATTCGCTAGGTAGTGCTGGCTTGTTGCATCGTATTATGACCATGGGACTAGAATGTCGTTTTCAACATGACGACACTAGACATTAGCCTGAATTCAATCAAGCCTCCTGTGACCGCTCGCCGCCCTGTAACCGCCTCGCAACCCGGGGAGGGGAGAGAAACCCCCCGGACAGCTGGAGTTTGCGTTATACAGACTAACTAGACATGAGATGTCCCTTTCTTCTTACAGGTGATGTACATGGGCATCGTGCTGTACGCGCCTTCCCTGGCACTGGAGGCAGGTATGTTGGAAATAAACGAACGAATTAGTTAATTAACCAAGTAATCAATTAATTGGTAGAGGAATGAATGAATCATCACCGTTGCGAGCTAGTACAAGTCCACTAGCAGCCTCAGATTACAAGCAGGTAAATTCTTCTTTTGATTTGACAAGTGGAGGTAAAAATAAGATGCCAATGTGGTCGTTTGTGCTTTACTAATGTCTACTTATAGTCTTGTTGTTTTACCTTTCCAGTGACGGGTATGAACGTGTGGGCCGCCGTCCTGTCTCTCGGTATCATCTGTACTTTCTACACAACAATCGTAAGTTGGCGTTTGTACGTCTTTGTACGCTGCAGCAACGGATGGGTATTTTCAGATTAGTTGCAATGATAGTAATTCTAGATAAAGAACTGTGCCATTCAGTCATTTACCAACCTGATGAAACTATTCACGGAAACACTGTTGACGCTTCACAGTTGTATTTATAGTCGTACCCGGAATGGGAGAAGGAGGATAGAACTACATGCTTGTCTTTTTAGATGAGAGACGCGTACGTGACACGAAATTGTGATACCGTTTTCATGCAGGGCGGAATGAAAGCCGTGCTGTGGACCGACACGTTCCAGGTGTGCGTGATGATAGCGGGGTTTCTCGCCGTGATTATCCAGGGGTGTCTCCAACTAGGCGGCATCTCTGAGGTTTGGGAAGTCAACAGGCAGGGCGGACGGCTGGAGTTCTTCAAGTACGTCATACATAAGTCCTACATAATTAATCCTACATATGTCCTACACAGTGCTACATGGTCTTACATAGTTCTACATACGTTCTTCATATTTGTATAAGTCGGGGTAATTTATAGATTGCGATCGCCGATGCTACCGTTAGATATCCCGATCTGAGTCCCTGGCGTAATTACTAATTTGCATACTCGTCACTTCCCGCGATTTTCTCACTGATGACGTAATAATGGCTCAGAATTATACACTTAATAAATTCTAAGAGTCTATGGCATTTGCCCTTGCTCTCAATAGTAAGTACAATATACATAGTTATACTGGTTAAATCGTCTATAGTAAGGTTGCACACGATTCCGAATACGCATGCGCAAGGTCAAAGGTACAGGCACCTGACTCGTAAACAATTCTCGTCTCGACCGTTGTCTCGATTTGTCTCTTTTTATGTAAGTCTCACAGGCCTTCATCTTTGATGTATTAGCCACAATACGTGTCGCTGCGCATGCACTCTAGGAATTGCGACCAAGCTTGTATTATAGCACTGAATTTACGTTACGCATCATCATCATCATCATCATCATCATTCCATTACGCTTTGATTGACATAAAACCATGCCTTCTATCTTTGTGCAGCTTTGATCCGGACCCCCGAGTGCGTCACTCCTCCTGGTCCGTGCACATCGGCGGGACGTTCATGTGGATCGCCATCTTCGGGGTGAACCAGGCGCAGGTCCAGCGCTACCTCACCGTCAGCAAGCTCAGCAGGGCGCAGATGTAAGACACAACCTTTTGTCTCTCTTGCCTGGAGTCCAGCCTTGTTAGCCTTTGTCCGCTCCCAACGGTTGGCGGCTAGCGGACGTTCAGAGCGGGTCAAGGCTGGGCTTCAGGCTATTGCCTCTCAGCCCAAGGAACAATGTCCATCAAAGCTTGTATGATGCAGACGGCTGTCTATCGTAGGTAGTATCAGTGTCAGTGTCCGAGTAAGGTTGGCCTATGTTAGCATTTTTCAATGCCAGGTCCGGACTGCCAGGGGTCTTATGTCATAATCGCATTGTTCTGTGCCAAAAAAAGTTTCATTTATGTAACTTTGGTTCTGTTATTCTGATTTTCAGTGCCCAGTATATGAGTAGGACTGCCCTTAATTTTAGCCTTTGTTGAGGATTTTCTGTGTCCTGAATATTATTATAACCGCCGTTTGTTGTTGATTTTCAGTGCCCTGTACACCGTACTTTGTTGATGATTTTCAGTGCCCGGTACCTGGTTATAAGTTATTATCGTCCGTTGTTGTTGATTTTCAGTGCCCTGTACATGGCCATAAGTCATAACCGTCATCTGTTGATGATTTTCAGTGCCCTAAGTACATGGCTATAATTGTTATTTCTTTCTAAATTTCAGTGCCCTGTACCTGAACGTTGTTGGCCTGTGGCTGATCGTGACGCTGGCGACCCTGTGCGGACTGGTCCTGTACGCCTTCTACAAGGACTGTGATCCGATTGTGGCTGGGTATATCAGAACTTCGGATCAGGTGCGTTCGTCTACAAACTGTGTTTCTTCCCCTCCTCCCCCATCCCCCCTCTCTTTCTCTCCCTGGTGTCTCTCTGGGCTCCCTCAGGTCTCTCTCTCTCTCTCTCTCTGGTATCTCTCTTTCTTTCCTTTTTCTTTCTCTCTCTCTCATATATCTCGCTCTGTCTCTCTCTCTCCTCTCTCTATCTATCTTAACACAGCATATACCTAAAATGCACTAATTCCACTATTTTGATTCCTTTTCTTCATCTCTCTCCTCTCTCTTTCTCTCTCCCTCTAGTATCCAAGTATCTTCTCTCTCTATTACTGCAGAATGCACCTGCTTTTTGTACTATAAACGTTGCACTGATTCCACTATGTTGATTCCTTTTCCCGTGTGCAGTTGATGCCCCTGATTGTGATGGAGATCCTGAGCTGGTTACCGGGACTGCCTGGCCTCTTCGTGTCCTGTGTGTTCGCCGGCGCTTTAAGGTGGGCATCTCCTCGTTGTATCTGACAATATCCGACTACCGCTATGTGTATTATTTTAACATAGTTAGTAAGAGGACCCTGGTTGATAAGCGAATTACTTCAATGTACGTTGTCACAGTTGGAAAAAAATCGTTGACTTTTGGCAATGCATGCACAAAAAGTGGCTAAATAAAGGTGGCAACGGGATTCAATTTTACCATTAGGAAGCAATAGGAGAATCCCGAATATATCATCTACATACCATGCAAAATTCGACAAGATGAAGGTTGATTTTTCTTAACACCTACATTTTGATACAACTCTGTTCCTTTCGTTGCAGCACGATGTCTTCCGGCTTGAACTCCCTGTCCGCCGTGACTCTTGAAGACTTCGTTCGCTCCTTTAAGACGGATCTGACGGAGGCCCAGTACACCATG
Source organism: Branchiostoma lanceolatum (assembly GCF_035083965.1). NCBI lineage: Eukaryota > Metazoa > Chordata > Leptocardii > Amphioxiformes > Branchiostomatidae > Branchiostoma > Branchiostoma lanceolatum. The sequence goes on from NC_089737.1 coordinate 12,001,832, forward strand.
ATATCTAAGCTTCTCGGTAAGACGTCTTATTAGCAGTTGGCTTAACTTACTTAGACTTAGAGGCTCCCACGTCGTGCTACGCTGGAGGCAGTTAGGGAAGTCATGTACGTTCTGTCTGCAGCCAGCCTCATCGCTTCCTTCCATCTCCTGTTCACTGTCTTCAGATCTCTGTCAATCGTCTGCTGCCAGATCATCTTTGGACGACCCCTTCTTCTCCGACCTTGTGGTTTCCATTGAAGGACTTGATTAGCGAATCGCTGGCTTCTTATAACTGTTGGAAATTCCTTGATTTTAACACACCGATATCGGATATGTGATGCTAACCCAGTTCTTGTTTTGTGTCGTCCGTAGTGGCCATCTACGGTGGCCTGATGATACTGATGGCGTACGTCTCGTCTTTCCTTGGAGGAATCTTGCAGGTAAAAACTCAAACTCTCATTAGTGATTCAAATTTAAACTCACTATGAATATCCCACCAAACCCTCTGCAAGATGAATGACTCACCCGATGACCTTAAGGACCTAAAGGTCAAAGGTGTCTGAAATTCTGTCTTAAATATTTCTACATGTGGCTACAGCAAGTGACACCCCATACAAACTCCAAGCCAAATGCGAGAGTGCAAAAAGGGGTGCCTTTTTCTATTCACATATATTTTAAGAGTATACGGCAAAAAGCACAATTGCTTAAGAGTAAAATACAATGACAACATACATACATAACTACAAAACGTTATCTTCGACTTCCGTTTCAGGCTGCTCTGAGTATATTCGGGATGATCGGCGGACCGCTGCTGGGGCTCTTCACGCTGGGCATCCTCTTCCCATGGGCGAACGTCTGGGTGAGTTAGTTACTAGTACTCCAAGCTTCCTCAAAACGAGTATATCTTGTTACCACAGAAGTAGTAGCAGTAGCGGCGTCGAATGGCCGAATAGCTAGGCTAGCGGACACGGGATCGAGAGGTCACGGGTTCGACTCCTGACGTTCCTGGCTAGATGTTGTGTCCTTGCCCTGAAATTGCCCTGATCACTCCACCGTGGTGTAAAATGGGTATCTGACTTCGGGTGAGGAGGTAGTGGAAAGAGAAGGATGGGCTGCCCTTCCAATACCGTGCCCAGTCGGTAACAAAAACCACTGCCCCTACGGCCTCAGGAAGGCTATGAGACTACATTTACCTTTTCATACATGTACATTTTACCATAGAAGACAGACCAAGACTTTCGTAAGTTAATCTACGGCAGTATGTTATGGTTACTAGTAATTAAAGTTGAGAAAAATCAACCTCTCAACAGGATCGTTTGGCATTAGATATCATTTTGACATTTTTATCTATATCTTTATTTTGTTTGTCAAAACCAGGGAGCGTACGCCGGGACAGCCGCGTCGTTCCTTCTTGTGTTCTGGGTTGGAATCGGCGCGCAGGTCTACAAACCCCCCGTCAACAAACCGCCTATATCCGTCATGGGCTGCCCTCGTCTCAACGAGACCATCAGCAACGTTACCATGTCAACCGTTACCATGGTGACGGACATGTTTACGACGACTGAGGCCGGTCCTGTGGTAGACGACAGGTAGGATGACGAAATGCAAATTAGTGAAGGAAAATGGTTGCTTATGTACCCATATCAAGAGCTTTTGCCAGTTGAAAATATAGGAGACGTTAAAAAATATTACATACTAGTACTTTTTCTATGTGTATATAGATCATTTCTTTGTATTCAATTCCCAAAGCGAGACCAAATTATCCATACATGATTGTGACGTATCTTATATACTGTTATATATTATGTGACATTTTGTACTTCGAAATATAGCCTGGTAGTGTTGTTGTTTAATAGCCTTTGCCATACATTGTACCATGTACAATTGTTGAATAATAGTAATTCATTCATCCATTCCTTCCTTCCTTCCTTCATTCATTCCTTTCCAGGCCGGATGTTGCGAAGTACTGGTACTCCATGTCGTACCTGTACTACAGCGTCATCGCCGTGCTGACGGTACTGATCGTCGGTCTGGTGGTCAGCTTCATCACAGGTGGGTTATGGGCAAGGTTCGAAATACTGTATGCATGTACTTCTGTGCACCCGCAATTGGAGCTGTGCACCTAATGTTGAACTGCGGTTGCACTGATATTTTTGTAGGCTATAGGGCTAAGGTGCTATTTTACACAAGCATACTGAATATTCTAGAAATCTAAGTATCCGAAAAAGTAATACAACCTTTGTTGTATTTTGTTTATTGTATTACCGATTGCAGTTATCAAGATAGGCAGTAGGGTTGAACTTTGTAATTCTGTTTTGCTGACATTCTATTCTAAGTTGGGCACCAAACGTTTTTTTCTGTGCACCTAACCTTTTAGGTTGTATAGAGGCTATGTTCTGTTCTGTTATCTTATCTTGCAACGTATTTTATTCTCGGTCCCAGGTGCCCAGGACCCCGAGGAGCTCGATCCCAGGCTGATCACGCCGTTCTTCGACACGGTGTGCTGCTGCTTCCCCGAGCGCTGGCGGGCCAAGCTGCGGTGTGGCGTCCCTCAGGAGGACAGGGTACGGAGTCGTCTCTAGTTACCTTCGTCAGAAGGTTATGTTTTAGGTTTCGCTATGGTATAGTGGCTGCGGATGTGAACATCATAAATTCGAGAAGTTGTGGATGGATATTCATAATTGTTGGTAGGTGTCGGGTAGACGAAGGTCAAGATCGAAAATGGGCACCGTGCGGTACTGCAGCGGAACGTTTGAAATGTAGTTTTCTGGAAGTGTAAATGGTCGTGATTTTTGAGTGGTGGATAGCTCTTGTCTTGTTCTTTGTCTGGTCAAGATGTTGATATTTATTCTCATTTTGTCGCCATCTATGTATGTCTGTCTGTCAACCTCCTCTGTCTGTGACCTGTGTAGTTGTACACTTCTTCAGGTCAAGATGTTGATAATTTAGCTTACATCATTATACTGTCCAAATACCAATCTTTACCTTATCGGGCTTATTGTCCCTTGCAAATTGTATGTGACGCTGTTGAAATAAGTTATAAAAACTTGAGTGCAAATTGCCCTTGCTAGCTTGCCTGTCCAAAAGCAAAAAGAATACCAATCCTTCTACAGCAATACCTTCTTTCAACGGGTTGCAAAGTCATGGAACTCTCTCCCTGAAAAATGAACCCCCTGAATGCAACCCACCAGCCTTCTATACACCGCCATCTCCTACCATAGTCACCTGTATTTCCCTATTTTCCCATCAACTTATTTCCGTTTTGTCGTCATCTATATGTATGTCTGTTTGTCTGTCAACCTCCTCTGACTGTGAGCTACCGGGAGTGTGACGTGACCAACAGGTCAAAGGTGGTTGGAAGCCTGTATCTGCCCCTGTCACGGTTCTTAGAATGTTGATGGGACCTGATGTCGATAGTTTAAATTTCTTTAACTTTTAGTTTTCAATGCAGAGCTAGCAAGGTTTAAAAAAAGAAAGTTTGTATCTATTGTAATTGTTTAAGATCTGCCATTAATCACGAATTGAAACCCTCCCCTACATGCGTTACCAAAGGAACTGTGGATGGAAAGAGATATGAAAGCGGAGGAGTCGGAGCAAGGTCAGGAACTTGTCGAGTTAAAGCCTGTCGGTCGTGACTCACAGAAACCACTTCTCAGGCGCAAAACGCCATGGGATGATCAACCCGAGGTGTTTGACTAACTTCGTAACGGTGGTGTTCACATAATCTCCAAGCAGATCCAACGGTTGCAACGACCTATCCAACTGGCAGAAGAAATTTGTATTGCAAGCAGATCCAACGGTTGCAAAGACCTATCCAACTGGCAGACGACATTTCTATTACAACCCGGGTGCAATAAAAATTTCTTCTGCCAGTTGGATACAGTCTTTGCAACCGTTGGATCTGCTTGAAATAAAAATTTCTTCTGCCAGTTGGATACGGTCTTTGCAACCGTTGAATCTGCTTGGAGAGTAGTGTTCACAGCGGTGGTGGTCGTTGGGTCGTGTTAGAACTGCATGTTGGTGTATGGTGCAAGGTGATGGGTGAAAAGGTGGTTTAGTGGCATCTTTGCGGCGTCCGTTTTACAAGTCCTGGTTAGCTTTAGTACTACATTTAGTCAACTGTATGCTGTTTTTGTGCAACAGAAATTCTGTACCAAGGCCTTTTTTTAAATATTTAAAGTGGTCTTTGAGTATTACCGGTCGGCCTCACACTCAACAATCTTCAGCCGAATTTGTTGATCACCAGAAGATCGACAAATTACTAAATCGACAAAAGGACGCCTGAAAATCTACCCTATCATGTTATTATATCATACCTGATGTGACGCCGTTATTAACCTTATCAACGGTTGTGGTGTAGCCTGTATTTACACAAGCTCTCGGCCGGAGGTTACTGACCCCCAGCCCGGGATGGCGGTTACAAGACCGGCTGGCCACTAGGAGCGCGATTCGTCAGGCTAGTTGTGGTGGTGATCATTAAAAAGAACTATTTGGATTCTTACATATTACTTTTTACTGAAGTAAAGCTGAAGTAAACGTTACTTGACGTAACGTTAGAATAATTCCTATACGATATGTCTTACGAAACGTTTCCATCTATACAGGATTACTACTCAAAGAAAGACCAAGACGGGCGCCGGTCGAAGGATGAGGAGATGAAAACCTTTATAAAGGGAGAAGAAGATCAAGAGGGCGAAAAGCCGCCCGCCAGTCCGAACGGGAATGTCCCGGATGAGCGGAGCAGCAAGAGCAGCGTGGACTTCGAGAGTTCCATCTAAGGGCTAGTCCATTCGAGAAGTTGAGGGGGGTGTAGCCTCTACCAGCCTCCAGACGTTTTGGCCGATTTCAACCCTTTCCAGCCACTTAGAGGCCAGTGGAGAAAACCCTGTTGTTGTTTTTTTTTTTCACTACAGGGCATAAAATTCTTATACTTGGGATGTAGTGATAAAAGCTAGCCTGGATGCCAAATAGTTATGGAAGTTTAGAGCTGAGTAGGAGGCGTAGGAGGGGGAGTATAGTGCTGAGGTCACATTTCCAAACCGGGACCCGGCCGGGCTGTTTGCGTGAACGAAATTAAGCAATTCAAGAATATACACAAATGGTTGTCATGGTTAATTTTTGCAACTTTTGTATATTTGTTGTCTTTTATATCATACGTTTCGTTCCCGCAAACTGCCCGGCCGGGCCCCGGGTTGGGAATTGTGACCTTAGCATAAGCTAACTAGGTTGGCACACAGGCTAACAGATGAAAAATGGACACAAAATGTTTCACACTCAACTTTTCAAGAGGAATAGCCCGAACAACGAAGCTTCCGTGGTTTTTCTTACAAACTGTTGTAAGATCATTAAGAACACAATGTCTTCTCCAACCAAACTGTGTTAGGAGATAGAATGAAACTTTCAATATGTGTTGGGAGTTGTTTATTCATTGTCTTGTTATGCATAAATTTGCTGTATTGGGTGAAATAATTGATGACAAGCAGCCGATTTATTGTCCTTGGTTTTTTCAGTGAACTTTTTACCAGCTCATTGAGAATAAAGCTAGTACAATCAGTGCTTTGGCAGCGTCAGTGAATGTTAGGTTTGTAATTACCTGGGGGTTGTGAATCGTGAAACTAAACGACATTTTTCAGTGAATGGGGAAATGAAGGTGCATAGAAAACATGGCGTTCTACCTCTTCGCATTCTCCAACCAAATAAACAAAAATCGTGCGGAGACAGAATACCAAAATATGCTTTTTTTCTCGGTATACGTACATGACAAGGCATTCCAAAAAGAATACTTACTATTTTTCTTCCTAAGACTACTCCGAAGGCAAAGAATTTGCTTAATGTATCTCCAATCAAATTTTCTTCTTTTTTTATATGATTTTTCATTTGGTACGTTTGTGACAATTTGTGTTTGAATTTTGGGATCATTTTTGTTCCAATGGTGTTGTCAGAAGTGAGTTTTCTTAATTAATGATGCTTACTAAACAATGTACAGACTTCGCTGATTGGTCAAAACTTCATTTCTTTGATTGGATGGAATGACTGGCCAATCAGAGCTCGCTTGAACGTTATGATATTTCCATTGCTATGACGTACAGCCAATCGGAGCGAATGCTATGCTAATTGATTTAACTTTGTAGAACGTGTACTGCGAATTCGTCTAACAATTTAGAGCTATAAATCCATTGACATTTTGCTATTTTATCAATTTCTTCATTGTGTACATAAAGACATTGTGATTTTAACGGTGTGCATGGCGTAAGCGGTACTTATACTTAATATGTAATATTGCTTTACATGAACTTACACACTAAGGAATGAGTGAAGGCATTAGCGGACCCCACTACCATGGTATAGCCACAGAATTTTAGCCTTTGTCTGTATCAAATTAGTTAACGTTCAATTTTAACCGCTTTGATTTTCTTTATCTTCATCTTTGTGTGTGTACAAACAAGGAAATTAAAAGAGGATTTTATCTATATCTCTGTGAATATGGTTAATTTCATGGCCTGGCCTCACTGGCTTCGGGTTTGAATAGTATATGGGTATTTGATTAATCTTCAATATGCCATTATGAAGGCGACAGCGCTATAATAATGCGTCTGTCTATTTCTGTAATTGGTTTGTGTTATTCACTCGTCGAAGAAAGGGATAAGTTGAAAGGTTGCCCAGTCTAGACGTACTGTAAGATAAATTGGATTGAATTTGGAAATCAATCGAGGGATAAGAAAATCAAAAGGCGATAGCCTGAAGACTATCACCTGCGCCGCTGGTGTAGTGGTATCATGCAAGATTCCCATTCTTGCGACCCGGGTTCGATTCCCGGGCGGCGCATAAGTTTTGTTCTGGTGAGATATATTTTCTTTGGTGATTTTTATCTGATATTATGGTTGTAAAATCGAACAGTTAATCATCGCCACCAAGAAGTAACGTACTGTCCCGCGTTGTGAACGCTCTTAACAGTGCAAGACGCCATCTAGCTATTTTCCAATATACACATTTAACATACACATTAAAAAGTGGGATCATTCGTCTTCCACTGTCTCGGAAAAAGACGCCGAACCCAATAAGTTAGAACTTAGTGTCCGTTTGAATATTTGCTACAACCACCAAGATCTGCACCCGCGGCGGCTCCATCAGACTAGAGTAGTCATATGTAACATTGTTCATCATTTTCTGTCCGTCCACTACGTGTAACATGTACATGTACTTGCAATTAGCCTACGGGCAGGAATTTGCAATAAACTTTCCAGTATTACATTCCCTTAGATACCAGTTCAAACCAGATCACCCCGACCAATCGACCTGTTTAAAACTCAGCTTCGTATCAGCCATGACCCGACAAATCGCAAAACAAACTCGCCAGTCGAATGTGGGAAGATGTCAGCTTTTAAAGGATGTACTAGTATTCAGATTGACAATTCTCACAGTTTGGAAAAGATACAAGCTGGCCGTCATTATACCTTTTGAACACAAGTGCTTTTGTGTTCAAAGTTTTCATTCGTCGGGTCATGGCTGATTCGAATCTGAGTTTCAAAGAGGTCGATTGGTCGGATGCAGATGCGTCTGTCTTCCTGCTGGCTTGGCCTTGGACCAAGGTAACCTTGACGTCACCGGTATGGGCTCACCGTGCTGCAGTAATACGAACCACCTGTTAGAGGGATGGTCCGTTAGATATTACTTAAAGGGCCGGAATCTGGGACCATACAAACAGACTCATGATGGGAGGAAAAGGAGGTCAACTTCTGCCACCACAACGGTTTGTCCCTGAGTGTTTCCAGATGTTAACACCGTGTTTATGTACGCCCCTCGATGTTTTGGTCCTCGTCGACTTGTGCTGACGCGTTACGTACGAATCGGTACGCTCCGTTATGCCTGCTGCTTTCTGCGGGTTCCATAGTGCTTTATCTCCCTCCCTTGGCTGTAATACTCTTGAGTTTGTTATCTACTCTTATCTAGAGTGATAGTCTGTGTAACGCAAACTCCGCTGTCTGAGGCTGTAACTGGTCCCTCCCCGCCGGCGGATGTTTTAGTTTTAGTCAGGCTAGCTAGAGTGACAACTAGCCCTTTTCTTGACCTGTAATTTGATTCGTTCCTTTACTGACGCGCCAAACCAGTTGCCTTGGAGGAGTCCGTGATCTTACATAACATCCAGCCTTCTGCACACTGGAGGTCACTTGAGTTGTTGAGGTACCTTTTAAGTAACCTTCCAATGTCACGTAGGATTCTTTCACGGCTTGAAAGAAAGCCAGTGAGGGGCGTAACCTGCGACGACAGCGGGTCACAGTACGGCACGGTCAAGGCTACGTCTCTCATTCTAGAGCTGTGTGTTGTTCTCTACAAACGACCATCTACTAGTGGACTGAAGTAAAGTAGGATTTACTGCCAATGAAGCAGTGAACGAAGCCTGCGACTTGTCCTAGACTGGAACCTAGACTCTACCATATTCACCTACTCAAATATCAGACCCGGCCAAGGTCAGGGAGGAGGTCACGCAACACCTGAGGAACCACCAATAACCACGCACCTCTTGGGCGTGCGACCCCAGCAAAGGGGTGTTGTCTAGTGCACAACCATAACCAACCAAAGAGAAAGCGGGAGTGTATCGCGATGGCTTCGGAGGGAGAACTGCGGTTCAGCGGCTGGGACTACGCCGTGTTCTCCTTCATGTTCGGCGTCTCCATCGCTATCGGGTTCTACTACGCGTGCACGGGCGGGAAACAGCGCACGCAGAGGGAGTTTCTGCTAGCGGACCGTTCCATGTCGGTTTTGCCCGTGAGTCTGTCGCTTCTGGCGTCCTTCATGTCCGCCATCACGGTCCTGGGCACCCCGGCGGAGGTCTACACTAACGGCACCATGTACTGGATGTTCGCCGTCACCTATGTGTTCGTGATTGTGCTGACTGCACACCTCTTCCTACCGACCTTCTACAGACTTGGAGTCACCAGTACAAACGAGGTTGGTACGATAAAAGATCATACAGCAATACTTTGCGTCAATGTATCTTCAAGCAGATGTAGAAAGGCACTAGAAAGGGCTAAGGTGGTCCGGGAACGTTCACTCGTACAGCAATACTTCGCGTTAAATTTGTTAGATTATCTTCAAGCAGATGTGGAAAGGTCAAGGCATCCAGGAACAGGGTAGCCTTGATGATTCCCAACATGATAGATGATCATAGATATATTAGAGATTGGGGGTCTGGCATCCAGGTTTAGAACAGGAAGCTTACGGTGTTGCCTTTCTATATCTGCTTGGAAATTACATGCATGATTGCTAGAGCCATTGCTTCTTTATATACTGCCACAGATCAAGAAACCTCATTGCACAGATGTATTGTGTTCATTATCATCATGTTATTGTGTTTTATTTGCTCCTTTACTTTACTTTCCTTTTCCTTTCATACCCCAAAAAAATTGTTGTGGTTGTTGATGTTTTCCGCTGTGGGAAAGACAATTGTAAAAGAATCTAGTAGATTGAGATGCGTATCACATATTATCGGCAAATCTGTATGTGTGCCAAAAGGAAGAATGTTTGGTTGATTAGAAGCACTTGAGTTCCTGTTTCCGATTATACAATAACATTGGGCTAAAACTGCTTTTGCTGGTTGCATTGATGATTATAGCTAAATGTCTGTTTTGAACATTTCATGTCGTCAGACGACAAGACGAGGTTGTCATGGAGACGGACCCACTTCTCATGGTCTCCATTGGCCCGAATTGACCCAAGGACGCATGACCACGCATATAATACCCACACAAAAGCTGCCAACAGTTGATAGATATTGGATTTCGGGGCTGTAAGTGCGATCTTGGTGATCCTTGACCCTCTAGGCTACCCCATTTCTATACTGTCGCCAAATCCAACATGGCGTCCTCCGACCAAAAACTTTTGAAAAGCTAGCGTTACTGCGGCGATGTTGTTGTTATTGTTCACCTTGTAGTGCCCAGTGGCGCATAAGCCAGCACTTTTCTAGCAATATATATCTTAGGATATTGGAGATTCTTTTTACACAACCAGTAAATCTCACCAGCTGACGTTTCGGTGTCCGTCAGACACCTTCTTCAGAGCTTCTGACTGGAGTACTGCTTCTCACCGAAACGTCAGCAGGTGAGATTTACTGGTTGTGTAAAAAGAATCCACAATATCAATATGTTCTACTAACCTGATGAAATTATTTTCGGAAGGTATATCTTTACAGAAAGGGTTGTTGCTAGCCCTTCCAATTCCGCTTTAACGTGTTCGGGGCACCTCATTGAACACGGGACGTTTTACGGCCTTTCCGAAAGACGGGTTTAACTGAAGCCTGGAATCCAAACCTATTATAGCTCCAGAGTCTCCTGTCCGCAAATAGGAGAAAAATGCGAAGAGGAGACTCGGGAGCTATATCAAACAGGTTTGGATTCCAGGCTAGTTTAACTGTGCCGATCAAAATTTGGATGAAGTATATAATCCACGTACGTGAGCAGGTATATATCAGCTGTTTGATACAGGATCATACAGTTTGAGCCGGAACTGTGATAAGAACTGATAACAGCTCCTCGCACAGATGAAACCGAACGCTGGCGCGCCGCCAGATATCGGAGCAGAGCACCAGCTGAGGTCTCGGGAGAACAACAGCACTCTTCGAGTTCAGAAAAACAACTCACGATCCTTCCCAGGAGGTGAAATATTTGCTTCGGACAAGTCGGGACGAGCCGTTAATCGGGTACTCATAGCCTGGAGTCAAGCCTTCTTAGCTTTCGTCGGATCCGAACGTCGCTACCGGTCCCCCGCCAACGTTGGCTGGACTCCAGGCTAAGTTTTTCAGGCGTCGTTTTTTTAAATGCTCTATAGGACCTAAAGGAAGTTGTACACATATTTCCCTGTAGGAATGTTTAGCTATGGCTTCTTTGTTAGAAATAAACTTTGGACCATTTTCTGTTTTCTTTTCCATTCAGTACCTGGAGAAGAGGTTCAACAAGGCCGTGCGGATACTTACAGCCATCTTCTTCACTATTAACATGGTGACGTGCCTAGCTTCTTTCTACCTAATTGTTCCGTAACATTTCTGTGGCACAACTGATGTAAGAAGTACTTCTTGTTGGGACTAAAAGTCACTAGATAGATGACATTGTTTACCAATATCATATAAAGGCAATTCCAACTCTACAACTGGATAGAATTCGAAGATTTGCTTCCGGGCGTTCCGAGTAGTGACGCCGCTGAAATCCATCACTCTTCTTCGTTACCAGTATTAGTTCATTCATTGTGGCCTTTAAACAGCTACGTGATGTTATTCAAAGAATAGAAAAGAGATAAGAAAGAAGAAGAAATAAAATTCAGAAAAAAATAGTTTGCGCCGCCCGGGAATCGAACCCGGGTCGCAAGAATGGGAATCTTGCATGATACCACTACACCAGCGGCGCAGGTGTACATGTAACATGTAGCCAGCCTTATAGATTTTACCCAATTACCCAAACTTGATTGATTTCCAAATTGCAAGTTCCAGACGATTAAACTTGGGAATAAATCGCTTTAAATGGATCCCTTTCTGGGAGGTTACACTACAAAACTTAACAATGACAGGCAGGGTCCTACCCTTGGTGCATTGTTATGATATTCTTTAATTTGTCATCAAATTCCAGATACTTTTAGACTCCCATCTTATTTTGCATTGACTTAATCAGTTGAACTTCACTACAGTAAACGTACGTTTTGACTCCCTATGAAAAAAGCACAACAAAAACAAAAACGTCTTCGATTTCCATCGATATTATTGGGTGATCTTGTTTGTTTGTTTACTTATTTCTTTGTTTATTTTATGTAGATTATTTACATGGGACTGGTCCTTTACGCACCATCACTGGCATTGAATGCAGGTAGGGGCTAGGAGTTACACGATAATATGTCCAAAAATGCTATGTCTGCAAATTATTTCAATTGTAATATATTTCGAACAGATGGAAAGACATAATGAAGTTATTGATTTCTTCTTTTACCAATTGTTTCGCTCTTCTTCTGTTTTATCTTTAAAATGTGATATTGACTAGTAAGCGACAGATTCCGTAAACTCAGCCGTTTTTCTCTTACCCTCTGTAGTGTCAGGGCTAAACCTGTGGGTGGCTGTACTGACTATGGGAATCGTGTGCACATTTTACACCGCGATTGTGAGTACACATATTTGTTATTTTCATTTGTTATACATGGTATAAACTCGCTATAACCCACCAAAATGGGGTACCGAATTACGTTATTGTCACGTTGCCACCAACACTATAAGCCTGTTCCAACTGGGTATATGCTGTGAGATGTATTGCGGATAATATGTCAAGGGTGAAGACACCCAACTTAAAAATAGTTATTATCTAGATATGCTTGATATATGTTCAGGCGTATTTTGTTGAAGTCTTGCGGCCTCCAACTTTGTCATATTACTCACAATGCATATCGATGTTCATACGCATTTGGAACCACGCACAGCCTTATTATTCTCTGATAGCCTGACTACTTGTCAAATAGATATTTCTTTCTCTCTGCAGGGCGGTATGAAGGCGGTGATGTGGACTGACACGTTTCAGGTGTGTGTGATGGTGGCGGGGTTTCTCGCTGTGATCATCCAGGGCACACTGGTGGCAGGTGGCTGGAGCAACGTCTGGGAGACAGCACGACAGGGCCAACGGCTAGAGTTCTTCAAGTAAGGCATACGTACTTAAGAAACGTCCTCAGACCACCGGCAGAGCCACAGGCTAGAGTTCTTCAAGTATGGCATACGTACGTACTTAAAAAATGCCTCGGCACGGCAGGGCCACAAGCTAGACTTCAGCAAGTAAGGCATACATACTGCCTGTTGTGACAGTTGTGATGCCTATCTTGTGACTTTTACAGCTGAGATCCGAAAGTTTTTATCGCCCCCGTCCGGGTTGGGTACTGGTACATTTACATTATAGTAACGATATGCAATATTCACCCTTACATGACTTTCCCAGCTAAGATCCTGAGATCCGGAAGTTTGTGTCGCCCCCCGTTGCAGTTGAGTGATGGTGCATTCACATTGTAACGATATCCTATATTCGTCCTTATTCGTTATATGACTTTCCCAGCTGGGATCCTGACCCAAAGGTTCGTCACTCCACCTGGACGATGTGGGTGGGGGGTGTCTTCGTCATGACTGCTGTGTACGGCGTTAACCAGGCACAAGTGCAGCGGTACTGCTGCTGCCCTACACTCCGCAAGGCGCAAACGTAAGGCTCGACACAATGGACCGATCCCGTCGAACACCATATCGAACATATAGAACACCATGTTCTATTTCAGTGTTCTATTTCAGAGAAATAGCCAACTGCAGGCGGCCATTTTTGTCCGTCAAGAGCTGTTTCCGACGGAGGTGTTCGAAATAGAACAGGGGGCGGGGCTTATGGTGTTCGGTTGGAACGGTCCATTGTCTACAGGGACTAATGTGTGTCTCTGATATGTAATATTTGACCTTCTACCTTTCCCAGCTGGGATCCTGACCCAAAGGTTCGTCATTCCACCTGGACGGTGTGGGTGGGGGGCATCTTCACATGGACCGCCATTTATGGAGTTAACCAGGCACAAGTGCAACGCTACTGCAGCTGTTCTTCACTCCGCAAGGCACAGCTGTGAGGTTTAAGCTTTGCTAAGCTTTACACACACACACACACACACACACACACACACACACACACACACACACACACACACACACACACACACATACACACTCACTCTTACAGCTTTTATACACTGCATGCACTCAGCAAGGCTCAGCTTTGCTACGCACAAGAACAGAGGCACAAGAACAAGTGGCAATGAGTGACTTCAGGTACAGTTTGCCTTGTCACCTGGCAAAATGTTGTTGTTCTTTCTTTCATTGCTTCCATCCTTATCATATCGCTGAACTATATACATATATTTGGGACACAAGAAATCACTTTCATCTTGTTCTCTCATGCTCTTTTTCACTCGTATCTGTCGTTTTGTGTCTCTCAAAGTTTGTTTTTTGTTCTACAGTGCACTGTACCTAAACATCCTGGGTCTCGGGGTGATCGTGACCCTGGCCTGCATGTCCGGATTGGTGATCTACGCCCGTTACCATGACTGCGACCCCAGACTGGCGGGGAACATCTTCAACAACGATCAGGTCAGAGGTCAACGGCCGCCATCTTGAATTTTGCATTTTTCATATGATTTTATCCCCTGGGTAGACATAAATCTATAATGTCATGTTTATGTATCAGAACGTAATATGTGTATCAGAACCCCGTGTACCAAAACGATGACGTAGCTCTTTTCTGTGTATCAGCTGATGCCCTACCTGACGTTGGACGTCCTCGGACACCTTCCCGGCATGCCCGGCCTCTTCACTGCTGCTGTCTTTAGCGCATCTATCAGGTAAGGTGTAGCGTTGCCATGGATATATGAAAAACAATAAGAAAAATGAAATAAATGGTAGCGGAAGAAAACGGCTTCAATGGTTGTCTCTCTAGGTATGTTCTACGTGTGGATAGTGTTCAGCACCAAGGACAGGCATATTTATTTACCAGTGTGTAAAAAAGAGACAACTACCAGATGGCCTATATAGTCACATAACACCCCCCCTCTAAGTGTGAACACAGTTTCCACAACCGTTGTGCTGTACATTTTCTTGCTGTAAAATATCATTTTTGAGTGCATCCCTCTTCTCTAGTATAACACGAAGTCTACAACAGTAACAGCGTCACCTGATCTTTGCTGAACGCATACCAAGTGTACAACCATTGTAATGCGTATTTTCAGTACCATGTCCTCCGGACTAAATGCGCTTGCGGCTGTGACGTTAGAAGACTTCATCAAACCGCTCACAAGGAAAAAGGAGTGGACTGACCTCAGATACACAGTTATCTCTAAAGTTCTCGGTAAGAAATAATCAGAAATGTTTCTTTTTTGGCCACACCTCAGGATCGGTATGCCTAAACACCTCACCCGACCTCATCCGACCTCACCCGACCTCATCCGAGTCTAAAATGCAGTGTATACGGGGCAGGGACATTATTTGACGTTCTGGATACGTTAAATATACAATTATGAATGCAAAACAAGCAGCAAACTCTAAGTATTTACCAGTTTTTATAAGTTACTCCGCTCGTTTCCAAGATAGAAGGGTGATACGCGCCGTTTTGAGTATCAAGACATGCATGGTCACGGAAAAAGCTCAATAGTGCAGTCAAAATAGGTCAGATCAAGCATATAAATGTGTCTCCGGTATCGTAACAAATTCACCAATCTCCTACAGTGCTTCAGAGGAATCAGACTTTTGTCAGAAACGAGATTTGACGAGTCAAAGTTGATCTATTTTCCGCGGGGTTTCGCCATTGTTTACAACCCAAATACGCACCATATGGGGGTTTCGCGGCACCCATTAGAGCGGAATAACTTATAAAAACTGGCAAATACTTAGAGTTTGCTGCTTGTTTTGCATTCATAATTGCACATTTAACGTGTCCAGAACGTCAAATGATGTCCCTGTCCCGTATACACTGCATTTTAGACTCGGATGAGGTCGGGTGAGGTCGGGTGAGGTCGGGTGAGGTCGGGTGAGGTGTTTAGGCATACCCCCTCAGGATTAGAGCCACAACTGACGTGTTTTACCTTTATAATGCTGAAAACAGATCAAACATTCGTTTCAAAAGTTGGATGCGAAAGAAACAGGGTGTACTTATATACTTTGCCTTTCTATCATGTCAGGTGTCCAATGTTTAGAAAGTAAATACTGACTCATTTTCTTTCCCCTTAGTGTTCATCTACGGGTCGTTGATGATAATGATGTCATACATGGCCTCCTTCCTCGGCTCCATTATACAGGTAAGTATGACATAACAGGTAAACAGTATAACACATAAATCCTAAGTAGACATAGTGGAGGAGGAGAGCTAGCACTCATTGTGCATGAGAAAGTTTGCAGATCAAATGCAGAACGTCAGAAAGAGTTTGCACGCCCTATGGACTTTATTTTCCTTGAGCAAATTTGTCTCAAAAGAAAGCATACAGTTGAAATGAAGATCCAAAAACATTATTTTTGGTACCATTTGCAGGCAGGATTGAGTATTTTCGGGACGATTGGAGGCCCGATCCTCGGTATCTTTGTACTCGGGATGCTGTTTCCGTGTGCAAATGGAAAGGTGAGTTATAAGGAAATCGTACTTGACAATTGACCGATATACTTTGGGGAAGAAATTTCGGGTAAATATCTTAACATGATTTGATTTTTTTAAAACTCGTCTGTAGTCGATAACCCAATTGTTTATCAAGAGAAACTATAAAGGATCATTGTACAGTAAGATGCGAAAATTAAAGCGACGTTGTTGCACGTCTTTCTTTCGGTATTGTTCTGTTAACACACCAGCGTATCTGTAGTAGCGCGAACTGCTAACTTTACATTGAACTGCAGAATTTTGTCATACCTAGGGTGGATTTGTGGGCCTGTTTTGCAGCCTGGTCATATCCATGTGGTTGGGGTTCGGCCAGTTCGCCCACCCCTACCCAAGGTGGAAACCGCCTGTTTCTATCGCCGGGTGTAACCATGGCAACGGGACTGCAAACGTCACGAGTGGCTTGTTAGCTGAAGAATTGCCGACCGTTGCAGCGTTCAATTTTACAACGGCTGCAGTACCGAACTCAGACGTAAGGTAATAAGTAACGATCCGTTTGGGTAAGACTAAGATAAATAAAAGAAAAGAAAGGCCCATTATGGCTTGTAAAAAGTTCTCGTCTCGACTATTGTCTCGATTTGCATAACAATGTCCAGACCAGGTTTTGTTTACGTCTCAGGGGCCTTCACCTTTGACATACTACCCACAATTCTTGTCACCAGTCGTGCGCACTCGGAAATGTGAAAGCGCTTATTCTTCTCTACCCCATTCTCCATAGCTCACCGGGCTCTGAGATCTACGGCATGTCGTACCTGTGGAACGGAGGTGTCGGCGTCCTCAGCTGTGTCGTCATCGGTCTGGCCATCAGTTTTATAACAGGTGGGCCTATGCAACAGCGCCATCTGCCGACTTCAGTTTGAACTGTGAAATAGCAGCTGGTGTTTGCCAGTAATGACAAAAGTTGATGTAATCGTTAAACTCAATATGTTGATTTATCAAAATACTTGTACGTTGGTTGATCCTTTTGTATCCACTTGTTTGTTTGTTACGTATATACGTTATGTACTCATCATGGATCACTCTTATCTATCGTACTCTAGAGTGTATGGTTTACTCATGTGGTTTGGCTTAGATAATTCAAAACAACAACAACACAATTTTTTTTCTTTGCTACTTCAGGAGCACAGGACCCAGAGAAGATCGACCCCAAACTCATCAGCCCCTTCTTCGACCAGCTGTGCTGCTGTCTACCTGTCAGAGCCAGAAAACCTCTCAGGCAAGGATGACATCCCTCTTTACAAGCTAGTTAAAACGTAACGACGTTACCGAGCTGTTTTGCAAGAATAAGAAAATGTTGAGATAAAATCACACTTTATTCTTTCAAGACTAGACTTGCGGTGTTGGTGCGTTGCGAGGAAAGGATGGTTAGAATAATCGGCTAATACGTAGTTGTTTTAGATCTGTTCACTTCTGTTCTCGACTCGGTCCTCTTCAGCTATCAGAACCAATTGCTCTGGATTGTAGTGCATATTTTGAATGTTTAACTTGTGAAAACGTTCTTTAATCTGAATGTTGATCTTTACACGCAATCTCTTCTCCTAATGCTCTCCTTTACTTGTTTCTCACTCATTCCCTCCCTCCTTATTCCCCAGATGCGGAGTGAAACACGGTGAGACCGTGTCGGACTTCCTGCCGAACATGACCAGCACTCCGTACAAAAGAAGACCGGTAAATTTGTTAGCCTTGAAGCCATAATAATATAGGTGTAGAGTAATGAAGCATCGGCGCCGCTGGTGTAGTGGTATCATGCAAGATTCCCATTCTTGCGACCCGGGTTCGATTCCCGGGCGGCGCACTGTTTTTCGTACATGATTTTCAAACCAAGTATTTTGTTCAATAGTGATCGAAATGACGGCTAAGCAAGCAACATAAAAGAACTGCGCCGCCCGGGAAGCAAGAACGGAAATCTTGCATGATACCACTACACCAGCGGCGCATCTTACTTCGTAACGCGAACGTAAAGATTGAGTGACCATTTGCATATTAAACCGGTTTTACCATTCTAGTGGCGCTGAAGAAGATTGATGGATGTCACTCAAAATGTCTGGAAGTAATCTCCGAATCTTATCCAGTTGTAGAGATCAAATTGTCCTTATATATTGTTTACCTGGATGTCTAAACGTGGGAGGCAAACAGTTACAGTTTTCACGTTCATCTTGTTTTTCCCGCCAGTGGGACCTGGACGATGATGACGTAGACATGAAGCGCCTGTCCCGGGACAGCAGATCGTCTGACCGATGCCATGACAACTCCGTGCCGGTACAGGAACTGAAGAACGAGATGGTGTATTACCACACTTCTGTGTGATCTTCCACCGTTACCATGACAACAGCGTGCCGGACTGTCGGTACAGGAACTGAAGAACGAACTACCATTGTGGCTGTGACGTCACAAGCAAACACTTATACGTAGACTTTATTTTAAGGCTTGATTTATCTTCCATCTTAAAAGGTACATTCAAATAGTATAGGGCTACTGATGTATCCAATATGTCAGACTTCTATCTGAGAATTTGGTCCGGTTTTGACAGGGTAATAAGGGCAGATGTTTGTATGGCCAGATATGTACGCTGCTGCGACTATAATAATCATTGTCATGCCTTAAAACTTTATCGTACGTATCATGAATAACAAAGTTTTTAATCCACAACCAAGTAACCATTGTGAATAGAAGGACTTTGCTATTCAATCATTCACCAACCTGGTGGAATTATACAGGGATTTATCGTATCATATTTGAGAATTTCTTTTTGAATCTCTTTGTAAACTAGAATCTTTAAATTCGTCTAATTGCCATTGAGCAAAGTTGCGGTTACTAACTAGCTATTAGATTATATATTATATAAATCAACTAATCGAAGTGCAAACTTGTGAGTGCTTTAAATGGCCTCCGATCTACAAGAAAAATATACAGTTTTGAGTACATTGATGTAATGATCCACCTATTTTCCACATAGGTGAAGGGACAGTTCCAAGAAATCAATATTCGGATTCATTGAAGTTAGGAGATGTTTCTTTTGTGGGGCCGATCTTGAGATATTCCTCTTTTTGATGTTTAATTCTCCTCGATGAATAGATACTACACTCGTTCAGTAAAGGACGGTCTTGAGAGAGTAATAGGAAAATGCGGTTGAAAGGATACAAGGTATATGATTTATCTTTATGAATAATTGAAGAATAATCCTGTTCACACACTATATCACTTATCCACATGACAATTATGTAGATTTATTCGTCCAATATTTACAACATAATTACAGCAAAAATCTGAAATGTTGATGGCCAACATTGACATGATCATCATTGATGAAACCGTGAAACTCATTTTCACATTTGTTCTTTCAAAAGACAACTTCGAATTTGACAATACGTTGTTCAGTTTAAGAAGATGGATGAAACAAACGGGCATGACTGTCCTTTTTCTTTTTGAAAACTGGCAAAAATCAATGCACGAGTGGAAATCATCCTTAAGATCAAATCATGTGGGCTAGCTAAATGAAATGAACATAATTCTTGGGTAGATTCTAATACCCTCATTGGTTCAGAACATTTTTCACTGACACATCTAATTTCAAAAGGATTGAACGAACGAAGCTGAGAAGGAAGGTGAAGCTGTTACAACGATAGACTCGAGACTTTATCAGGTACTAAAAGTCTTCTTTGGTTTTACTGAAGAGACGAATCGCAGACAGCATGTCACTCGAAACTTCCCTTAGTTATCTCCGTATCTTTGATATCCAGTTTTAGAAAGTGCATTGTCTTTGAAAACAATGTTGGTAGTTTTTGGATACGTCTTGGCGACTCTACTGCAGTTTCTGTTCCCCTTTCTTGTACGCGGCGTAGTAGTCGTCCATGTCGGGTTGGATGTTCTCCTGCGAGGTGGCCTCCATGTGACAATTCCTCGCTATGTCCAGTCGACTTTACTGCAGGTTCTGTTTAGGTCCAGTCTACTTTACTGCATTTCCTGTGTGTGTCCTAACGACTCTACTGCAGTTTCTGTTCCCCTTTCTTGTACGCGGCGTAGTAGTCGTCCATGTCGGGTTGGATGTTCTCCTGCGAGGTGGCCTCCATGTAAATAATGCCAGGCTATGTCCAGTCGACTTTACTGCTGTTCTGTTTATGTCCAAAGACTCTACTGCAGTTTCTGTTCCCCTTTCTTGTACGCGGCGTAGTAGTCGTCCATATCGGGTTGGATGTTCTCCTGCGAGGTGGCCTCCAGGACGTCTGACAGACTCTCGGCGGGGCTGACGAGCCTGTCCGCCGAGGAGGCGTCCCGAAGCTGCGGTCTGGGCGGTTCGCCGGCACGCTCCCACGGCCTGGCCCAGGGCTGCACCGAGGACCGCCCGAAGATGATGAAGAGGAGGGCCGCTGCGCACAGGAAACACGCCTCCGTCACTATCACCATCATCCACTGGTTTCTCGTCTGGGTTTGAGGAAAACGAAGATATTAAGTTTGTGTACTCTCCAAGCAGAGGATAGGTTCCGGAAGCTTTTTGACGTGTTTTTAGGCGTATTTGTCGGGCCTTCTACAATTACAAAGTATAAAGCCCGACAAAAACGCCTAAAACACGTCAAAAACCTCCCGGGACCAATCCTCTGCTTGGAGAGTAAAGTTTGTTTACATTTTTGTTGAATTCGGCGTTTCACAATCCCGTCAGAGAGATGCTTTTAATATATCATATTACCGAGAGAAGCTTTTACGGTGTAAATAACAAAAACAACGTCCATCATCTCACACAACATAGCAGACGACATGCCAAGTTACATACCAATGCAGCGATGGGATCGTGAGATTCAGCGACTGAAAACGTATGCGCAATTGGTGGGGGGGGGGGTGTTGAAAAATTGTGTTTTATTCGGTTCCTGGATGCAAAACTATTGCAAAGAAAAGTCACCTTGTCTCGGGTGGCCCAGCCCACAAAAATGATGTAGAATGCTCCCACGGCTGTTCCAAAGGCTGCCGACACCCCCCGGATGATGGTGGCATACTCGGGGGCTATCTCCATCGGCGTCATGTTAAAACCTATCAAGAAATATTTACAATTTTTGCAAATCAATGGGAAGGTTGATCAATCAACAGACAGAAAGATCGATGGATCAGCATATACATTGATTTCTTTATTGATTTATTGATCGTTTGATTGATTGGTTAATAATCAGAGTCAATCTGTTAGCCTTTGCAAGCAATTGTGTGCCTGCGCAAGATCACACAGTGACATTTTAGTCTTTTGATATCAAAAACAGGTTCTTGTTTCACACCTTTTTGTTAAATCAGTACAACAACGCCACCTACCAGCTGCCAGTGCAAATGCAGTTATTCCAAGTCCTATGGCGAGAAAGATCGCCATCCATATAAACTGCGGTTTCAAGGCCACCACCATCAGGGCAGTCGCAAATCCAAGGAAACCTGTCGAAAAGA
Source organism: Branchiostoma lanceolatum (assembly GCF_035083965.1). Lineage (NCBI taxonomy): Eukaryota > Metazoa > Chordata > Leptocardii > Amphioxiformes > Branchiostomatidae > Branchiostoma > Branchiostoma lanceolatum. Next base: position 12,023,407 of record NC_089737.1, read on the forward strand.
TATGAAAAGTAATCATGAAGCGAGGCAAGTTTAAGTTTTTCATGTTTACATATTAATTGTGCATGCATCTATTTTCGTTCTTCGTATTTTGTCATCTCGATAAAACTAATTTGTCTACTGCTATCGTGTGAGGTTTCTTTCAATTTTCACAAAGAGAGAGAGACAGAGAGAGAGACACACACACATGTACAGAGAGAGAGATAGAGCTTACACTTCCTTTTCCCCCTTCCCAAAGATGACATCTCACCTATGGAGTTGAAGATTTTCCTGGGCGGGTCCGTGAGGCTGAGGTTCGGGATGATTACCAGGGTGATAGGGAGGATGAACGCCACTAGCAGCGGGGGACTCATAGACAACAGGCCGATCTGGAGAGTAATCAAATGCAGTTCAACATAGAGTTGCCATGTCGTAAATGTTGATATATTGCTTGTAACAAGAGTTCACATATTTTGTACTGTCGTGAACAAAATATATGACCGCAGGCCATAGACATAATCAAATAGACCATAGTATATCAAATTCCGTGGTTCCTGAGGCCCGTATTCGATCCTAGGACATGTTGTAATGGATTTTTTTTAAAATTCAAAGACAACCGAGACAAAGACAAAGTGGCGCTGCACTCAAGTTATAAAACTTATTTTGCCAACGCCACTTAACAAAAATACAAACTTACAAATATAACGTTAGATCTATATATATATACACATATATATACAACAAGAACACTTAAGTGTGCCTAAGTCCCCATCCACACCCAAGAAATCATTAATTCAATCCAGAAGTAATTACAGAAGTAACTAGAAAGGCAACATTTGCGAGCAAATACAGCATGTTTAGCCATACTCTGCTACTGCAAAAAATGGACTCTCCCAAAATAACAATGGACCATTCTAAAATACTTGCACTAAAAAAATGAATCACCCCAGTCCAAAATTGAGTCTTCCAGTAGCACCTCAACACAATATGGACCAGTCCACAACCATATCCACTAATTGATTAACAAATACACTTCTGCTAAAAAATGGACTTTTTCATAATCATTCCAGCTCAAAATTGAAAAATAATTAAAGAATCCTCCCCTTGCAAGAATGGGATATTCCGTGCCATTTCCATGTAAACCAGTCGAAAAATATCCGCTGAAAATTACACTCTTGCGCATAATCAACCCAGTTCAAAATTGAATTAAAAAAGATCAACCCCAGGGAAGAATGAAGTTTTCCATAGAATACATATGAAGATTTGACAGGAGACGAAGGAAATGACCAAAAAACAACATATTTGAGTCAATTCAAAGTCACCGAGAGGGTTTTAGTATAATATTTGTAATATGTTTGAACTACTTTGATTAAAAGAATGTCTAAGTCACAATAGTTCTAAAGTGTTCAAACAATTAGAATTGAAACTTATAACATGTTTGAACTTATTTCACATACGTTGGAAACATTTCGAACGTAACTACACAAAAATCTCTTTATTTAGAACAGTTTCAAACCATCTATCCAAATGTTTCAATGTTCGAACAATTTGTAACAAAAGATTTTCACAATTGCCCTCATAAACGAAGGTGCTAAGTCCTCCTGTGTGTTTCTGCCTATTTTCGGTGGCCGCGCTAGACCACCAGCGGATTTGTTTTGACGGAGCGTCACCCGCGCGCGACGATGTACACTGTTCGGCACCACTAATATCCGGCATTTTCCCGCTCCAAAACACTCCACAAGACCCACGTTTTTAGTGTTTTGCCTCTTGTGCAACACGATTCGATTTGCATTACTAACGGGACGAAAATGATAGAAAAAATTCACCCCGTCCCGGCGTCCGTCCCAAAAACATGAACGACATGAAAATATATTTTCTTACAGATTCAATCACGAAAATCAACAGCATGGGATTCCAAATTTTCGCAACGGCCGACCATTTATCATGGCTGAACTTCCTTCCAAGGCGTGCGATAGATAAACATTCCCGGCACATAATAGTCACTAGTACCAGACTAACGCAAGCTAATGATGATAATAGGGAGAAAGTTTGTCAGTGAAGTTTGGCCACCAGAGGGTACATTCATTTAACGTTACAAGCTAGCGCAAAGGGGCGAATCATTGACCTTACCGGGGACTGACTCTACTGGCCTAATCATTCCTTTTTTGCCGAATTCTACGATCCATACGCCCGTACGTAGGACATGTAGGAAGGCCTGGTGGTGGACGCTACACATCACGGGAGACGCGTGTTGGTCCGAGACAGACAGCGGCGTGCTTTCGATCGCGTAGCGGCGACGCACCGCTGCGACAACGTGCGGGACCAACACGCCTGTCCCCAGTGAGACAATGTGTTTTGCGCGGCATGCCCCGAATCCGTCTACCCACCTCCTTGGTCTACCATTGCTGAATGTAGCCCGATTCATAGAGGTCTATTTTGTAAGCATTATTTCATGTACCCCTCAGCGTGAGAATTCCTTGTGCAACACTTCGCTACATTATATGTTTACGTTTCCCCGCGCACCGCCTACCACCCGCCTTTGATCATGTATGAAGTCGGCGGCAGAGAGAGATCATCAATCAATTTTGACAGGAGTGTTACGCCAGTCTGAGGAGAAACGATCTCCCGTGTTGTGTTGAAGAATTTGGAGTTTGAAAATATCTGGAATAACTAATGCTAGAATAAACATTCACAAAATCATTGATTTAACTTGTTTTCTGTTATAAAATTTCCTAAACTGCAATTTAACCACTGAGTTTAAGGGAACATGGTGTTTTCCCGATAATCACGTTAAATGTTTATGTCCGGTCTTTCCTCCTCGTAAGCAAACTTCCAGCTTGGCCAGGTGCAAGGCACTCGGGGTCAACGACCTGTAGATCATATGTAGTATTGAAAGTGACAGAAGTGGCAAATATTGTCAAGAAAGCCCAAAATAAATCGTTTTGAATATATGTATGCCAAAAATGGGAATGTAGTCCTTTAAATATTTGTTCAAGCCACATATACAGCAAATTTCAGGTCATTCGGTTGAAATACCAGGGCGCAGGAGGCCAAGATATGCTAAAAATAGCTTAAAAACCTCGATAAAATCACTTTCAAGGTCAATATCAAAAAAAGGAAAAGAACGCACATTGGTTTCTGCCTACATTACCTCTGTACCAAATTTCAGGTCATTTGGTCAAAAAATGACAGAGATGAATCGATTTGAAGATTTGACAGGAGAAGAAGAAGAAGAAGAAGAAGAAGAAGAAACATGAGAGAAAACAATATGTTTAGCCATACTTATGGCTAAACATAAATAGAATAGTTGACTTCTATATCTTTTGCACGGAGATTCTCTGTCCAATAGAGCTAGAAGCGTTGGGTCTCCTGGATGTATATTTGTGTGAGTAGCATAATATTTAATTTGCAGTCAGTAGTTAATGAGGATGATCCTCTAAGTACAAGAGAAAGCTTGGTACTGTCGGATATAGTATGTAAGTTAACGAGTTGCCAATTGAATTTGTTAGCTTGTCAAGAAAGTTCGTTCTGGGTTGGATATATTTAGGACATTCAAATATAAAATGGAAGATTGTTTCAGATTGGTATCCACAGTCACAAGATGGACTTAACACTAAATTTCGTTTATGAAGACAATAGTAATGGATTACATTCGTCATTTCGGATGGTGACGTAAAGCCGGCGGCCCCGTGTATGAGAGAGCTTCGGGCATAAGCTTCAAGCGTCAAACCTCTGCACGTAGAAGAACCCAACACAATAAAGTTATCGAGAAGATATCAATGTCAGGGGTTACCCGGTGTGAGTGGCCAAAACATGCGTGCCGTGGCGAGGCCTCCGTGCAAGTGCGCGAACAGCCCGAGGTCCCTTCAGGGATGTGGGTCACATTTCATTCATTTTTCACATACATGTATAACGTTATGCTTGGGAGATCGTTCCAATGGGCGCTCGCCGGTGTGGGCCCGCTCTAGATGATGGTCGAGCGCCAGCATCTTTGGCCAAGTCGCGTCGCAATGCGGACACTTGTACGGCTTCTCCCCCGTATGAGTCCGAATGTGTTCAAGCAACCGTTGCCTTATAATTACTTCAATGCCATAGTCGCAAGCATCACAGTTGAAATTATATATATATTACTACCTCTACAATGGACCGTTTTCCGACAAGTGAGATTAGGTGGTGGAGCATACAGTTGTTTTATGGAGGAATGAAAATCACTTGTCGTGGAGTGGGAGTACATCGGAAAACATGTAGTGTTACCTCTACAATGGACCGTTTCCGACATGTGAGATTAGGTGGTGGAGCATACAGTTGTTCTATGGGGGAATGAAAATTACTTGTCGAGGAGTGAGAATACATCGGAAAACATGTAGTGTTACCTCTACAATGGACCGTTTTCCGACATGTGAGATTAGGTGGTGGAGCATACAGTTGTTCTATGGGGGAATGAAAATTACTTGTCGAGGAGTGAGAATACATCGGAAAACATGTAGTGTTACCTCTACAATGGACCGTTTTCCGACATGTGAGATTAGGTGGTGGAGCATACAGTTGTTCTATGGGGGAATGAAAATTACTTGTCGAGGAGTGAGAATACATCGGAAAACATGTAGTGTTACCTCTACAATGGACCGTTTTCCGACATGTGAGATTAGGTGGTGGGCCATACAGTTGTTCTATGCGCGGGGGTTGAATAAAACAACTTGTCGAGGAGTGAGATCGAGAGTACATCGACAAATATGTAGTTACCTCTACAATGGACCGTTTTCCGACTTGTGAGAATATGGTGGGGGCGTACAGCAGGACTAGATGCTGTCCGCACTTCAGGGCAGCCTCGCACAGCACCAAGGACAGCACCGCACCTGACGTCATCATAGCTTTCCACGGGATCGGCGTGTTGTTCTTTATACGGGGGAAGAATAAGAATCAAGATATTCTTTAAAGGGTTGATGTAATTCCATAGCTTTCAAGTTTCTGACCGCATGGGCACAACGTCTAGCCAGGACAAGCCTGTGGACGCCTTCGGTTACAACTCAGGAACAAGCGGGAATAAACTTGAACACATACCAAGACAAACAGACAATCAAACAGATCGGAAACAATACCTTCGGTAGAGAAGAAAACATTTGATTTTTGAACCATATAATGAATGAAGTTCTAAATGGCAACTATGCAGCTCCGGATGCCTCACTGACTGAGGTATAGCTGCGGTGCGAAAGATTTCGCTTTAATAGATTAGCTAGCGCAATTCACCGTACAATACCGTGTGAAATCTGACTCCCCTGCACTACGCCCCTAATTTGGCCGATTAAAATAATTGTTTAAAAAAAGTATATTACTCACCAAATTTTGGGTGCCTTGCTATCAATGTCTTATCTCTACGTGTACAAAAGTTATCTTAAATACAAGTTACTGTTGTCGAGTAAGAGCGTGATTAACGAGCAGACACACCCGCCCGCTAGCTGCTTCCGCCGCGGGCACGATTTCAGCGAAGGGAGGAAATTATAAATAGCTGAGGAATAAATTCTACTTTTTAGTTCTGATGATCATATATTACTTACGCTGATTCTTCTGCCGTTCATTTTAACACTTTCTGTACTAGACGACTTTCTGCCCTTCACCATGTCCTTCATGTCGTCTTCAGTCGGCCCCTGTGTGAAGTCAAAGACGCAGTTGAAGGTCTCCATAACGGCGGTCCACAAGATGCCGAAAATACCTGTACAGGGGAGGGTGAAGTGTCGAAAGAAGGGTCACTAACTTATAGCCTGCGTAACACACAGTCAAAGACGTCACCGTTATTGTGCTCATTTACTCTGTTATAGTGACGGACTACGACATGAGCAATAGCATTATACATAATATATATATTGCATAAATATACAACTTCGAGCTTTAAAACAATCAGTGCAGTAAGTTTTAAAAAAACAGCTCATTTATTTATTTATTTCGGTAAAATAGCGGCACTTGAATGTGTAAATCAATGATGACGTACTATCTTTAGATATGTCAGAATGCGCTTGTTCATAATCCATTGAAACTTAACAAAAGTTTCTTTCTAGAAATTTAGGTGCATTAAAGTGTGTCGTAAACTTACCAAATAAGGCGAACGGTGAGAACCAACCGAAGAGCGGTAGAAACATGCTATTGAGGAAAAAGCCGGTGCCAAAGCCGAGGTACATCACTGCAAGGTGTACAAGAGGAAATACGACGTTAACTCCAAAGAGATATGTTACAAAAAGTTACAGGCAAAAAGTATTTTCCTCGAAATATAAGGATGGTGAGTCTTCCTTTTACTTTAAGATGGCATTCTCAAGACGTGGCACTACCTTACTTTCATTCAACAATGCAGACATGGAAATAAGTACAAGTGAAAGACTACTTCAGACATGCAACCCAGGGTGTGCGGACATGTGGCGTCATTGTGGGTCAAAGGTGACTGAAAGTCTATATCGACCCCATGCAGTTGAGTAACGTTTTCGTAAAGTAAAAAAAGTTAGCAATTTCTGTGTGGAAAACAACATCAACACTTCATTCAATTATTACTTCCATACATTTCAATGCTATCAAATCTTATTCTCTTGCCCACAGGCACTCTAGTGACATCTCTATAGTGTTATCCTTACCTATGGGTACAGTACTTATCCTTACCTATAGGTACAGTAGTGATGATTCTGGCCCTGTCGGCTGTGAAGGACGGCAGCCACTCCACCAACAATGTGAAAGCTGCCGGAAACGCTATTCCCTGGGAAGGAGACAAATAACTAGTATAATCTATAACGTTAAACGCTCTAAAATACACATACAATAGATTACCAGTTCCAACACAGTCAAAACTGCCCAAGAAGACCACTCATACAGGGGACCTATAAGATTCGGTCTTTGTGGACAGGTGGTCACTATAGACAGGATTTTTAATGCTTGAGCTTGTGTCAATGGGAACAATTATCTGAGGGACCAATTTAATGTGATCAAATTGCCCAGGTGGTCTATATGTAGAGGTACATGGAGTTTGACCGTACATGTTAGATCAGTTGGCGCTTGATAAACTGTCGTAAGCCTGCTGAAAATTCACCCCATGGCCGTCTGTCACATAGATTCTCAAAAATCCGACGAAAAGGGTTCAAAATGTTCCGCCGATAGTCTGCATACAGTACCTCCGGCAGAAACCTGACCCAGATACACGAATCTTCCAGTTGGCCTACTAGGACAGCTCACTAGCATTGCTCTGTTCGACGTTTCTAAATTATTAGAAGATCATTCTATTGGTTTCATTGTTTGTAGTGTATTTTTTTCTCACAAAAGGTTGTAAGCACCTTTAACTATAGTTAAGAATCGCAGCTCGGAAGACCGTTCAAGACAGACAACCCAAACAGACAAAATCTAGAGAGCCTAAGGCTTCGGTTTGTGTTTTTGTCGGTCGAGGGCACACACTGGGCACGGAGGTCGCAAAGAACAAAAAGGGGACCTACAGACTCAGATATATCATGATTCCTTACAGGTCACCAGCTGCAAACAAGTTGTGTGATATCTATGCGTGATTGTTTACAAAAACTGCATTCCGACAGAGCTAGGTTTATATATAGACAACTTTTATGTCAGCTTTGGAACCATGAAGCTTCTAAATGTCACATTTTCCCAACGTTTTACGTACAGAACATTCTATTAACTTTGTTATCATATAGCTAATTACTTACATGTATTGGGCAAGCTGGGTAGACGCCCTAGTACCCTACAAATGTATTTTGGCGACCCCTCAGGGGCGGGGTCGTCTTAATGATTTGGGGCCCAGTATCAAATATCACGCCTATGCCAGGGCACCAAGGCATCTCCCTGGGAATTCATTTTTTCTAAACATAACGCGGGCAGTCCGGACGCACATAAGGATGTCCCTACACCACAACTTATGGACTCACAGTTAAGCTCCTGGTTCCAATTGTTTGGTTAACTTAACTGTGATACACCCATTCGAGTCCAAGGAATGGCATTCTGGTTGGAGCTGCATTCTTCTTCCGGAAGGGACGTAAAATGGGGGTCCCGTGTTCGATGAGGTGCCTCGAGTACGTTTATAAAAGGCACTACCTTATGACCCAGATAGGTACCTAATGGCTGTACTTCAGATGAATTATATGATAATATGATAATGAAAGATGAATATTGCTCAACCCTCTTTGAAATGATAACAAGATGAACTCTGTACCTCTGTGAGTCCCCTGAGTATTCTGATGATGATGATGACAGAAATGTGGTAACCGAGCGCGATAGGGGCCCAGATGTGCAACAGTGACGTCACTAGAAGACTGACTTGGAACACCCTGCAAAATAGTTTTGTACGTTGATCAACATATATAATAGTGGTGTTTAAAGGGATCTTGAAGAATCTTCCACTTTATTTGAGGGCACAAACTAGTGTTATATTCGTCGTGCAATATTCGTAAATACCTTTAACATACTTATCGTACGTTAGGTTTACTCAAGGAGGTTTAGATTTGATTTAAACCCCCTTGGTTTACTTTAGCAGATCGAGGACATCCTAGGCACAGTCGTTCATGTTACTCTCCAAGCAGAGGTTGAATGGGCAGATCGTCACCGTTTTATCATATGCCGTTTTTGGGGGGCTAGCGACAAAAAAACGGCATATGATAAAACGGTGAAGATCTGCCCATTCAACCTCTGCTTGGAGAGTAGTTCATGTGTCGATAGAACAATATGTTGTACTGATCAATATGAAAAGTTACTAGACACAGTGATGATGAATTAACTCTAGTAAGACATTGGAAATTGAAATCAAAAGATGACAATGACAAATAGAAGTACACTAACATCAAACATGTATATGTATAGCATTTGGGTTAGGCAGTCCAGGATGCCGGAAGAGAAAGTGTAGAAACAAAGTCGTCTTTAGAATTGTAGATTGTTTATACGCAGGAAAGTTTAGTCAAATTTTTCATGAAAAGGCGTTTGATATCGACAATATGTGTTTGCGTGGGTTGAAATCGAAATATCATCCTAACATCTACTTTTTGGGGCTGCACCGGTCTTTCGGAAGGGACGTAAAATGGTGTACCATGTTCGAGGAGGTGCCTCGAGCATGTTATTAAATGGGAAGGGCTAGCTATAGCAACACGTTCCTGTTAGATATACTCTGCAGCAGAAACGGCAAGGAAACTTTCTAACCGATGTGTCCGACTAGGCACTACAAGATGAACCAGAGCAAGCTGCTAGGGGGCCCAAACGTACACCACTTCTTCATTACATCACAAGCTATCTGCCACCAAACAATCAAGACCATAGCGCTATATAGTAGAGTGGATTCATTCCTCAAGCTAACCGACATCTTTCACACCGCAGTCGTTCCTCAGTAAGACATCTGAAGCCGCGTAGTTCCTGTGTAGGACTTTTATTCAGTCTAGTACCAATCAAGACCATAGCGCGTTCAGGTCAAAAGTTACAAAAACGCAAGTTCTGCTGCAGTGCCAAGGTCACATACCAGGGGGCCGAAAATCAAGCTTGAATTTCGGCTTCACAACACCTGCCCACATACCAAATATCATTGTAATCCATCAAGAGGTTCATAAGTTATGCTGACTTAAGTTGCAGCAAACACAAACACACACACACACACAAACACACACACACATACACACACACACACACACACCCACACACACACAAACACACACACACACACACACACACACACACACACACACACACACACACACACACACACACACACACACACACACATAAAACTATATCTCCATTTTTCATGGAGATAACAACAACAACCTACCTGAGCGCTGGGAAGCGGAATGCAAGATGTCCCCCGAGAAGACGTGACGGGATGTACCCGATGTAGAACGTGCCGAATATCGCTCCCACTTCCAGCTGTGTGTAGTTCAGCACCAGTTTATTCGTCTGGAAAACCATACATGTGACTGTGTGAACGGTAGGGGTGGCCTATGGTAAACTGATTAAGTACTAGGTGATTCAGGTAACTTGTCTGGTAAATATATCCTTACTCAGGAAAACATATCCTTACTCACGCATTCACTCTCTCGCTCACTCTCACTCATCCATCCATTCATTCACTCTCACTCACTCACTCACTCGCACACTTTCATTCACACACTCACACACTTAGATCGCGCACACACGAGCGCGCGCACACACACACACACACACATGAGCGGCAGACGCACACAACACACACAACACACACGCAACACACGCAACACACGTACCACACACACACACACAGACACATCGAGTGCAAGCACGCACGAACGCACGCAACCGGAATGTTACGAAAACAAGCTAGTGGCTGTGCACTTTTAAATATCACTTTAAATGTCACGTTTCTTATCAATCATTGAAGTGGTTCAATCTACATGAATCAATCAGAATACCGTTGTGTCAGTTATTCCGATTAAGACGTTTTCAAGCTTCAAAATCTATGAAATCACATAAACGCCCAAAATAGGTCATATCATAGCAATACAACGAGCAACATGACATCTCACCCCTCCTCGCCACCTGAAGAATATGTCCTCTAGATCAGTGTAGAGTCCGTGGTATCCCTCCACAGCGGCCGGTATGGCTATGGTTATGGTCGTTCTCATCACGTACTGTAGGAACAACCCACCGAACACCAGGAAAGCTACGGCAGCGCTCTTCTTCTTCGCCATGTTTCTTCACATAATGAGACGGTGGGTAAATGTAAAGTGTTACTCTGGTCATATAGGTCAGATGAGTGTAGAGTGAGAGTTGTCTAACGGCTAGCGTGCGCCACGTGACGCCCTTAAGCGATGCACGGGTTGTTACTTAGTCATCACAAGACAAGGGCGTAGTCAAGCATATAAACGGGTATATATTGACTCCTTTAGCCGGTCAATTCTTATAGTACATTATTCTGCGTACTGTAAATGCAGAAATGTTCGCGGTTTTTGCGGTGGCCTCTTCAACAGTACCGCGAACTTTAAACCACCGCGAAAAGCCGTTCCATTGCGTGATGGTAGCGTTACTATTGTTTCCAACGCGAATTCAAAACCACCGCGAACACTCCTTTTTCTTCCTACCGGGAAATTAAATCCCCGAGAACATTTCTGCATGCACAGTATTTGGCCAATTTATCCTCTTTTTCAGTAAACACAATATTTGGCTTTCCGCCAATAGATAGCTTGAAGCATTTCAACCTTATTAACTCATGATTGCACAGTAGTATAATTATGTTGTCTGTTTCACAATGACTGATTGCAAAGAAAGAAGAAAAAACATTTTGTTCACATAAAGTTGCTTCGATCCTACAAATATGTATGTTTTGATCATCATTATGACATTTTGTCTTGAGCTGTTGACTGTGGAATTTTCCCAGGAAAAATGTCAAATTTGATACTTCCACTTTCTGTGACCTTGCTTTGATTTCTTCTACCCTATCGAAATGCTGACGTGGCGAGAGGTCATAGGATCTGTTACATGTAGGTAGTCATTAAATGTATATGGACGTGGTGATACAAAGACCTCTAGGGCACTATGGGTAGCGCACAGGTCAGATAACGCAGATGTGGTACATGCGTATTATCCGGTCTGATTTTGTTTGTCCACTGGACTGTCCATACTAATCCACCCAGCATGCAATAGTATCCATGTCCTATCTACATGTATGGCAACAAGTTGTCATGATGTCGAGATCTTTCATCATCACGACATTCTATTCTATTCTATTCTAATTTCTATTCTATACAATGAATTTCACTTTAGCGGCTATGAGCTCTTGTTTCTTACTTGTTACATTGTAAGCGTAAAATAAACATATACACAAATAAAAGTCTTCTTTTGTTGCAAGAAAACTATCACAAAGTCAGAGGAAATTCAATTATTTATTCTTGCCCTAATTTTCAAATTCTATTTAAAATAGTATGCCTGTACAAATTATTTGCTGCCATTGGATGCTAGCTATACACAAAAGCAAATAAATCATAATGTGATAATATTGATTATGATAACATACACGAAACAGTCCACCAAAGTGTAAAAGACCACTTTACATTGTCTGGAAAGTTGCACACGTATAATCGTAAGGCTAAAACACCAATTATACCTATCATTATTATCAAGCAAATCTATATACCAATATAAATGGTTATGAAATTTTCTGATTTACAAATATCATTCTAGTGGCACAAATTAAGCTAGGGTAAAGGCAAAAGAAATAGGGAAGTATTAAAGTCTAGTAAATTATATATACAATTTTCTTCATTTAAGTTGCACAAAGATATTATTGTGAGATTTAGTATAGACGCAAGTCTGCATTTTCTCTAAATATCTATTTTTCCACCCGACACTGATTCAATAGGATGTACATTTTACATTTACAAACCACACAACAAAGAAAAAACATCTGACGGTTAACTCAAAGGACATTCTGGCACTAGTTTCTCAAGTCGTGGTTCAGATTATTTTGCTGTGTTCAAATGTAAAGAGGGCATTTTCTTGATAGTATTGCCCTGTACCTTACATTGTCATCTCATCAAATTACAAAACTCAAAAGAAACTGAACACGTTGAAACTCTTCCCTATCTAAAACCCTTTCACAAAAATATGTACCTATTTGTAGATATTCGTGACTTGCAATATTGTGCTGGATATTCGATCTTTATCCATTCCTTAAATCTCACAAGTTGGCTTTTGCTCACATTGCCTTGCAAAAGGACCAAAACTTCTCTCTTGAGCATTCATTGGGATGTTACAGAAAATGTACACTTTGTGCTATGGCCAATCAGGGCATTTGTATCACACAAACACCCCATGTTTTAACAATATCATCTTCTGTGATTGGCTAAATATCTGTTGCTTTTTCAGATATTTTCAATTTCCCTTTATACATATCAGTAGCATAGATTGCTTTCATGTCAAACCAAAAAAAAGTTTCTGCAATTTCAATTGTTCTTTAAAACAGCAGTTTTAGACAAGTCAGTTTTAAAACCATCATTTGTATATCATATAGCATTAAACTTTGAGCTATTGCATGTGTAAACAAATCATTTGGTTCAAGGGTTTCTGCATTTTATAGTCAGCAATACGAAAAATGTCTCATCTTTTGGGAAATTGTGATTTTCAAAAAATCATTAATTCAAGAGTACATTTTACAATATCCAAACTGGAAATTAAGTCAAGATCTATTCTCTCAAACATATGTGACCATACAATCCATTTAGATACAATCCAACACCCAATGTATGCAGAGTATACTTGTAGCTACACATGACTTCTAAAATGTTGCAATTTTTCTCCGTACCGTTAGAACATTATATTCTAAATGGAAGACAAATACCTTGGAGTAAATTATTAGACCAACCCTTACACCTTACTTATTATACTGGCATAAGTGAACAATTCTCTAGCAGAAGCTATGCATGAGGTTTTACAGTATCAAGATTGTACAAGGCTAAATTACAACAAAAAACATGTTAAAACATTTGATAGGAGTTTATATGGAATGAAATTTTAAACTGTAACTTCAAACAAAAAGGATTTGGACTTACAAATATTTTTGAAAGTGCACGGAAGTCTTTGTCACGGAACAGGTGGATTCACTGCTGTATTGTTGACATTATAGACATGTGACTCGAGACTAAACTAGTGCACCACATTGTCTGACACTTTTGTTTCACTGTTCAAGTCTTAGTCATGTGTCCACAATGTGCATATCATTAACGATACAGCAGTATATCGCCTCATTCCATTACAAAGACTAGCTGGAATTACACAGTAAAAAAATCTGCATAATCCGAATCCTCTTGTTGGAAGGTACGGTTTAGAATTTTGTTCCATTAATGAGTATGACTTCTACCAAGATAAACACAGATGAAGTGTCATGATTCACTTGAAAGTTCATCTGTGTTGGTAGAAGTCATTCACAATCAAAACTGAACTGCAAATTGGCAACACAAAAATTGGACTTAACCAAATTTTTGACGGATTTGAACTCCAGTCATAGAAGCATTGGATAGAATTGCTCATTCCTTGACAAAGACTGGAGCTGATCAGTTGAAAATTTTGGTAGGTCCAATTTTTGTGTTGGCGATTTGCATTTCAACTTTGATTCAGAGTTGTCATGATATTTGCCAGGAGTGTCCCCAATAAATCTGTAAAGTTGTAATAATGTTACTATTCGTCAGATATGCTGAGGTAATTTGAAGTCTGTACATTTGGCTTGCATGTAGCATGAGGTAAGGAAGCCACACTTGTCTAGTCTGTAGTCTTACGTCACCCTCCCGAGCAGGCCTGATATGCTCGGTAAGTTACCTCCCATACTGGCCCTGCCATTTCAAGCCTGTAAAATCGCTTCTGGCGAAGTTACCACCAAAACAGCTTTCAGCCAATCAGAGGGTTGGCTTAAGCTCATCTAGAGCAAAACCGCAAAGGACGCTGGGAAGCTATGAACCAATGAGATTTCATCTTACATCTTTACTTTGGGTTCAGGACAAAATAACGGCTGTTAGTGCCAAATAAGGGTAGCTCATTAATTATTCATGAGCAAGTGTCCGTGACTTCGCCAGAAGCGATTTTACAGGCTTGAAATGGCAGGGCCGGCATGGGAGGTAACGTAACGAGCATATCGGGCCTGCTTGGGAGGGTGTCTTATGTTGGATGAACTGCTTTCAGTCATTTTCTTCAATCTCAACTATAAATAGACTATCCGTGAATAATTTCATCAGGTTGGTGAATGACTGAATAGCAAGGTTCTTTTATTCACAACCAAGTATTTTAAAAGAGCCGGCATTTTGATGACAGTCGGTTATCTTCATCAGGGCATTAGCCAATATTGCCCTGATGAAGATAACCGACAGTCATCGAAACGTCGGCTCTTGTAAAATAGTTGGTTGTGAATAAAAGAACCTTGCTATAAATAGAATATTATACACTACTTACTTTTCAAAGTCAAACCACAAACTAAGGGTTCATTTTGGAGTAGCTCCTATAGGAGTTACATGTATGATATTCTTTGTTATATACCAGTTCTTTGCTGTCTTGTATCTTCTTTCTTGGCTAGTGACACCTAATTTATACCTGCCCTGTTTCAAATCATTGCATGTTAATTTTCAACTCTAACACCAAGTTTTTACAAAGCTTTAGATTTAAGTTTTACCCTTTTGACACAAACAAGACCAGTATCCTTCATGCAAATGAAATTTGGATGATTCTGTCATCTAAAACTGCTTGCTTTTTATGATCATATTTCTGTTGTCGTAGAAATATGACACATGTCCTTCCAGTAGGTTTTAATCCACTCTGTGCCGGACTGGCAAAATCTTTTCATTTATCTCTCAAAGGCGTCCCAGAGTTTCTTGCATGAAACTAAGTTCTTTCTTGTAGCTTAGAGTTTTGAGGAGCTAAAAGCTGATCTTTGTGTTTTAACCTTCTCTCTGCTGCCTAACTCTGTAACCAATGGAGAATGAGGTGTCAAATGGCTACTTCAGTACTAGTGTGCTAAAGGTTAAGATGGGTCTACTTTTCTTATACTGGGGACAAGAGATTTTATAGGCTGGGCTTTGAATCATGTATTACATGTACTCAGTACGAGTGTTTTTCTTTGTACTGTCCAATTAAATGCAGGAATTGAATGTACATTGTACATGTGTATGCACATATCATATCAAGCCAAACATCAAAATAAAATTGATTCAAATCTAGAAAAAAATAGGCAAAGTACAAAAGGATATGATACCAGTACCACACATAACTGATTCCAAGGCTACCCTATAGTATATATGACACCATCTGACAACACACAGTAGAAACAGCAGTGTTACGTTTGTTGTGAGTTAGGGAAGTGCGCCTTCATGTGCTTGGAGAGCCCCGTTTTGGTGCCTGTCCTGAACCCACACTCCCCGCACATGAATGGCTTCTCCCACTGGTGCGCCCGCATGTGAGCATCGAACTCTGGCACGCTGGCCGTCCTATCCCCGCACAGGGGGCATACGTTGATCTTCTGCCCGTTGACTGGGGACGGTTCTTGTCTGGGTAACGGTTCCTCGTGGAAGGTGATGATCTCCATTTTCTCCTGTGCGTTATGGCTGTGCTGCTTTTGGTCTGTGAGGACGCAGTTGTTGGAAGAACCTCCGTCCTGTTTCTCAACTTTGATGCAGCGTCCTATTGTGAATCTGGCCGTGTGTTCTGATGTTAGCTGCTGCGTTTCTGGTCTGACGTCTGCTACTTCCATCGGCGTGGTAGTGCATACAGATAAATCGTCTGGTTTTTCAATCTTACTATCGTGCCTTACTTCGACTTTCGGGGACTTCCTCGCCAAAAGATCTTCTAGCCTCTCTGTCTTTACCTGGACAGGTCCCTTAGGTGTAGACAGATCAGTGGGAGTGTCTTGAACTTTTTCCGTTTTGATAAACCTTCCGTCGGTGATAGCTACAGGTTTGGGAGTCAAGTCTTCTGGCATTTCAACTGTGAGAGGCCTCGTGTCCATAGGGACCGCTGGGTTTGGTGACGCCTCGTCCGGCTTCTTACACTTGTTTGGTGTTACATCTACAATCAGGTGAGGCCGTACGGTAGGGTTTGGTGGCCTAATCTTGAAGAACATTCTACCCATGATGGAGGATGCATTGGCAGGCAACTCGGGTTGGCTGTTAGTTTTGACAAATGTCTGATTAGGTTGAGTTGTGACGAACGCCACATTGGCTGTGGGTTGAGTGTTGTTTTTGACGAGGGTTTGTTCCGGTTGTGTCGTTCTGCACACGAAGCCGGCTGTGTTTGTTGAAGCGTCGTGCTGTCCCTCGATCCTGATGGTTTTGTTTACAACGTTGATGTTGTCGTCGGGGTCAGGCGTGCCTCTCCACCTCGTCACTATGGCAACAACATTTTTTAAAACGATTCCATCTCTACAACTGAATAAGATACAGAGATAACTTTTGAATGTTTCGAGTGACAACAAACCGGGTTCCACAAGGAAAGAGAAAAAGTGAGGAGAATTTAAATTACTTGGAAACAACATTCATGCTGAACTTAGAGGAGTTGGGTTAGCCCTGGGAGGAAGCAAGGAAGCAAGCATTGGGATTGGGAAGAAGAAAGTGGCAGGCTGTGGTGGCCCATATTGGTGCCAGCTGAAATTCAGCAAAGAAGAATAAAGTTGTGCAAAGTCCTTGGTGCCATCCTTCATAGTAACTGCTGGCTCAATATTTTCGCTTCCTCCGTGGTTAGCAAGCAAAAATATATAGCCATTGATTACTATAGAGGATGGCACCAAGGCTAAGGGACAGTTACCATACCTATAGCGACGGCACGCTGTGTTATTGGCTCCGGAGTGCAGGTATTGGTGGAGTCTGGGCTGGTCAGGATCAGGTGACCTGCCGTGACCAATGGTCTCTTACTGCCAACTCTCTCATCTGGGAAAGAAATATACACGTATCAACAATTCTTTCAAAATATCAAGAACTAGGGAAGACTCAAAACTTAAAATTTTTTGTCCTTGCTGTCAATGAGTACTGTTTGGCATGTACTCACTGTAAATGCGGAAATGTTCATGGTGGCTTTATGTTCATGTTTTTCCGGTGAGCTCTTTACCGTGAACTTGACACCACCGCCAAAAGCTGTTCCATTGTTTGACTGTAGTGCTTCTATTGTTTCAAACACGGACTCAAAACCACCGTAAACACTCCATTTTCACACTTAGTAATTCTTCTCTACTTGAGTTGATAAGAGTCGTTCCACAGAGTTGGTAAATCGGTACAACTGCTTTCTCTACTTTCTATGATCTTTGGGAAAGAGTATGGGGTTTGAACGCAAACCACTACCAGTGGACTAGACCCCTGTTGAAGTACTGAAACAGTTCTGTCGCCAAAGTTCAGTAGCAACAAAGAAGAGTGTCACCCTACACACGATATCGGTCCCCCGAAAGTGCGAAATGGAACGAAATGGAACGAAATGGAACGAAATGGAACGAAATGGAACGAAATGGAACGAAATGGAACGAAATGGAACGAAATGGAACGAAATGGAACGAAATGGAACGAAATGGAACGAAATGGAACGAAATGGAACGAAATGGAACGAAATGGAACGAAATGGAATGAAATGGAACGAAATGGAACGAACTTAAACAACATATGTAACATTATGAAATGAAATACCAGTAGATAGCGAATTATAAGGAGTAGACCGGAACAGGAAGCATTTTAAATACAGAAGTAAGTGGTAAAATACATAATATTACGTGTTGATGAAAGTT
The DNA here is from genome assembly GCF_035083965.1 of Branchiostoma lanceolatum. Lineage (NCBI taxonomy): Eukaryota > Metazoa > Chordata > Leptocardii > Amphioxiformes > Branchiostomatidae > Branchiostoma > Branchiostoma lanceolatum. The sequence continues at coordinate 12,041,615 of NC_089737.1, forward strand.
AGACATCCAGGTAGTAAGATACGCCAAAAATAATTACTCAAGCAACTGGATAAGACAGTGGATGCTGTCTGAAACGTCTGACTGTTTCAAAACTTTATCCAGTTGCTTGAGTAATTATTTTTGGCGTATAATATTACGTGTTTTATTTCTTGAATCAATGTGATAATATTAAATACAACGTTTTTGTCGCGTTTGTGTGGCTAGATTCTTCCCTAAAAATGGAGGTGCCGCGCGCAAAGAGATCCGCCGCTCTTCCTTGTGTACCAACGATCTGCAAATGAACTGCTGCAAATAGCGGGGAAAACAAGCAAACGGAAATGAGTATCGAAGTTAGGACTAGATTATACAGAAGTAGGTGGTAACATTGCATCTCCAAGAGGGCATGAGGCAAGCGTAATCTTATTATGTATGCAGCTAGCGTGTTTGCGTGTTGTGTGAACCGTGAAATACATGTCCTGCTCGTTCACACCCTCCCTTTGTTTTGTCGTGAACAAGGAAGCAGAAATGTCTCCAGAGTTTTGAATGGAGTGTGAAATGTGTGAAATTGGTGACGCAGTGCAGAGCTTCATTTGCATATCATAAACGGAGGGGTCCATTCCCCGTCAGGGGTCTGACTTTGAGCCGAACAATTGGTTGTATAAAAATCGTTGTTGCGGAGATATGCATATGCTACGTACTGGTTATGGACTAGAACCGTATGTAAATAACTGGAAAGTCGGAGTTTGATTCAACCTGTCGGTAGCGCACGCCCACAGTTCCGTCGCGCTGGCAACAATGGCGGTTTATTTGTATGCGGGGCTTCATTTGGGGGAGAAGAGTTCCGTCCCGCAACACGCAAGCACGCTATATAAATAATAAAATAACGCTTGTCTCATGCCCTCTTGGTGAATTATGAGATGAAATGTTACCACTAACTGTATAATCTAGTCCTAACTTCGATACTCAGTTCCGTTTGCTCGTTTTCCCATGCTATTTGCCGCAGTTCATTTGCAGATCGTTGGTAAACGAGGAAGAGCGGCGGCCGGATCTATTTGCACGCGGCGCCTCCATTTTTAGGGAAAAATCTAGCCACACAAACGCGACAAAAACGTTGTATTTAATATTATCACATAGATTCAAGAAATAAAACACGTTATATTATGTGTTTACCACTCACTTCTGCCTAAAATGCTTCCTGTTCCGGTCTACTCCTTATTTCGCTATCTACTGGTATTTCATTTCATAATGTTACATATGTTGTTTTAGTTCGTTCCATTTCGTTCCATTTCGTTCCATTTCGTTCCATTTCGTTCCATTTCGTTCCATTTCGTTCCATTTCGTTCCATTTCGTTCCATTTCGTTCCATTTCGTTCCATTTCGTTCCATTTCGCACTTTCGGGGGACCCCACGATATGGTGTGGGAAGGAGTTTGACATTTACAAACTATACCTGAGATATTTTCGTGATTGTGCTGACTGCACACCTCTTCCTACCGACCTGCTACAGACTCGGAGTCACGAGTACAAACGAGGTTGGTACGATAAAAATCGCACAGAAAACTTTGCGTTAATGTTAAATTATCTTCAAGCAGATGTCTGACAGACAGATTTTAGACAGGAAATGGTAAGAACATACTTGTGGGGTTTGTTGTGTATGAGATTACTGGACCTTCTGTTGTCTCAAAGCCTTCCAGACTGGTGCCCAACAGTCGGCCTGCTGGCAGGGGTTTCTTTACACTGATTCTCTCATCTAGATAGACACATGGAAAAAAAACATGCGTAACACAAACACTTATGTAGTTCTGAAGAATCAAAAACAGGCTTGATCATGATTCCCATGATTCTTGAAATCCAATGGAATCATTATGATAATGATTACATAATGTACAAACTACTGTAAATGCAGAAATGTTTGCAGTGGTTTTAAGTTTGCGGTTTTCGCGGTGAACTCTTTACCGCATAGTCTTAAAACAACCGTGAAAAGCTGTAGCCTTACTATTGTTTCAAACACAAACTCAAAACCGGCGCAAACACACCATTCTCTCCCTACCGCGAAATTCAATCCCCACAAACATTTCTGTATTTACAGTATAATAATATAAGATCATATCATTCTCTACCACCCACCTGTCTTGTCCTGGAACACGTAGACCTTATAAGGGTTGTGGAAGTCTTCAGGCTGGCTCTCATTCTTAACCTCGTGGATCTTGGGGTGCTTGTTCAGCGCACATCTCAGCCGCGTCTTCCAGACGGCAGGCTCGGGCTTGTCCACGTCTTCACGGTACTTCCCTGTGTACTTGGCCCACTCCTGTCAATTCAAAACAACAAGTTGTGAGAGTCAAAATGTGGAATTCTCTGACATTTAACCCATGTCCTGCTGGCGTTTTTTTATGCAATTTATTTCATCAATTTGAATTCTTAATCAGGTCATTGGCCCTTGACTACGCTGCTGTGGCATACTAGTAGTTACTTCTGTATTCGGTGCGTTTTGCTGCAGTATTACGCGTTCAGTACGCGTTCAGTACGCGTGAGAAATACCCACGTCCGTACATATACGGGACCTGCATATAGGGACTTAAATGTGATACCCATACACATATGGGCCCCACAAGACAAGGGTTTAAGGCTTGTTATATTAATTACATACAAGACTTTACAACTTACATTCCTAAAAATAAATGAACAATTCTAAAACTTTAAATTCAGGGAAAGGGACGTATTGGAAAAAATCAGACCAAAACAACTGATAGAAAACAGGATAATACTAATATACATTGTCTATATCAGGCATTAACAATGTAATAACATTGAAAACCGTACAAAATACACCAATAACTAGGCTGTTCCTCATAGTCCATGGCCTAAAAGTTAGGGAATCAAAGTTCAACATTAATATTTATTTACAGACCTTAAACAGGAGGGAGTCCCTGTCCTGGTTGTACTCATGTTTCCCAGCATGCTTCCAGGGAATTTTAAACTTCGTCTTTTCCTCGTTCAGCCAATCCAGGCCGGGTACCGCGCCGCTGTCGATCATGGTAATGAGCCACGGACGGAGGCGCTCGCGGGAATTCTCCGCCACGGGCATCGCTTGAGTGTGTTTGTTCTGTGAACACGGAGGGTGAACGAAGTTCAAGAGTATGAGGTCATGAACGTGTTATATGGTAGAGTCTAAAATTAGTACATGTATAAAGATCTATTATACAAAATTACAAGAAACTGTAGCTGCCTGATGGAAGAAAGGGAAAAACCGAAGTTGCACACTGCTCAACCCATTAATTATAGATTAAACTGGTTGCTGTAAACAAATTTTGTTTGCATGAGGAAGGTGGACAAGTTTTAGTTTGTACCTTGCAAAGTTGATTTTCAACAACAAATCATGTAAAACATGTATTTGATATGTTTGACAGTTCCTGATGAATAAATAGATCCACAATATCTAAATGAGGATTTATTAGGATTTAAGTTAATTTCTTTCGACTTATTTAGGAAGTAGGATACTATAGGAATTCTAAAGTGTTGATGTTGACTTGATATCACAAGGCTTTCTTCTGAAATAATACTTCGATTCTGAAGGTACATGTACTACCAATTTGAAAGTGATTCAAGCTTTGTTGGACCCCTGTAGCTAGGTTTGTGTGTTGATGCTACATGCATATGAATTTTGTCTTCCTACCTGTACATTATCCTTGGTGTCCTGGGACCTACAGGCAGTGGACAAGTCTAACAGTGCCTCTGCTGCTGTCGACCTCTGAAAATGTGAATGTACAGTAGATGACAAACGCACGCTGTTGTCTGAATGCATCAAACAAAGGTAACCGAAATACTAATAGAGTACCACCAAAAATGGCACGCATATTAACCAATTCTACAAGTCCAAGGCAATATTGCAAATCTTGACATTTTTGTGGTTTTATTTTACCTGCAAACTCTTAGTAGTTATTACTATTAATTCAATTGTAGTGTAATTTGTACTGCATGCATGTACAGATTTGTTTCAATCGCAAACTTCAAACGCTGCGAAAACATCCTTTTTTCTCCAACCATGAAATAAACCAATCACAAAAGTTAATGCATTTACATCAGCAATAGTTCAACCCTCATCATAGGCTCATGTGAGTATGTTGCCATACATTGTACCACTTGCAATTGTCGGGCAATAAAGTTCTTCTTCTTCTTCTTTACGTACAATCTCTGTTTTGATAACAAAATAACTTATTCGCCATTCCTAATTTCTGCACATTTAAAGCTATTATAAACTACACTACACTACACACCTGCTCATACTCTGGTCTCTCCATCCTCGGCTAGTTGAATGTCGATGGCAGTGTTTTGTTTTCTTGTCTCTATTCAGGATAACACATGTCTGTACACAGCTGCCGGCAATGAGCATTGCCTACCTCTCCTGGACAACACAAATTGAACACTTAATTAAGTACCGGTAGTTTTAATATAAAAATGGCCATGGTCTAAAACTATAGACTACATGTATTATTCTTTTATACTGCAGAGGCCAGTAACCTGCGTACCATCCTCCGTAGTAACCCCCGGCTCAATTGTTTCCAGTTGCTAACCATGGATTAGCAAGCAAGCGAAACAGTTGAGCCAGCGGTTACTACGGAGGATGGTACTCTGGCTAAGTGGCCAGAAGATATACTCTCTGATAATCATATACTGATGATGATGGATAGAAATTTCTTCATATCATTTGATTTAATCAAATTTTGCTTAAGAACTTTTGGACACTTCCTGTCCCAGTAATATACAATTATAGTATTAGCAGTTCCAGAAACTGAGAAAGAAAACTCTGGAATATTGTAATATGTACAATTGATATCTTGGGACAAAATATCAAAATTATTGTAAGTTGTATCCGATAGATTCAAGAGTTTGGCTGGGCTTCTTATTTAGAATACCTTAGTGACTGGTTTGAACAAACACAAATTACACGCATGATTACAAATACTATTTCAACTCCGTCAATTATCTTGTGTCTTCCTAAATAAATTGACTTCTTATAATCTATGCTGTATCTTTAATTGTTGCATATTTTCCATATTCTTAAACACTGGGAAATTAGCCAAAAGGGATTAAAGAAAAAGAGGATGGGAACGAATCTAGGTCAATGTTGAATTAAGTATTATCATACTTATAGTTATAGTATCTGACAGCATCTATTTTTTTTGTCGATCACAATGGTTGTTGTGGGGACTTTTTTCCTTGGAGTAATATATGGTAATGTGGTATATTTTCTATCTTTCTGATGAATTATTTCTGCTCATTCTTGCTAATTATGTTGTTGTTGTTGTTGTTGTCCTTGTTTAACGTCTATTATATCGCTAGACGTGGTCTCTTGGTGCTGTGTTACGCTTGGTTCAGATACGAGGGTATTGTCTCTCTAGGTCTTTAACTCTTGGTCGCTGATCTAATAATTATGTGATCATTAGACTACTGAATAAACATTTTTTTTCGACAAATAACAGCCCTCAATCCATCCTGATACGAAACTTCTCTGTTTCAGCAAAAAATATTGAAATATTGCAAGTGTCTGCGTTATGTAGGGAATACGAAAGGAACACGTCGACTTCCAAGAAAACGGGAAATCCAAGAACGTTGCCCCCCTCCCCAAACCCGCCTCGCAAACAAGTTTTACGTCACAAGCTTTCACTTGTTTAAAAAAATCTTCGCAAAAAGCAACGTTTTCCCACGAACCAAGACCGCACACTTACCTTTTCGTCGCCACTGTTGTCTTAGAAGAACGATGATGCTCTTTTTAAGGCAAACACGAGTGATTTTTAACAGTTTCGGGAAGTCAAAATACGAAACGAAACTCCCACCTAGAAAACCAACATGGCGGACAGATTTGGACCAACGCGGAGGGGTGAGAGGTCAAAGTTAAAAGGTAGCTTTTCTATCCGGATGTCTCAAATAACTTCACTGAATCACGCATATCACAAAACGTACCATTTTTTATTTCATAGAGTTTTTAATACTTTCAAAGTGAATTTGACGATATGTTAAATCTACAATGTTTCTAATGGCTCAAATGAGGCTTGACGTATTGTCAGCTTTTTTTACTGACCTTGTTTTCGCAGCCATATTTAAGAAAGGGATAAGAAAATTGATAAATAAGTGAGCTTGTCTTATAAAAAACCCTACCTCAAACCTAGTACTAAGGACCCTTACATGTAATATGACGTCTCAACATCTTTTATTTCAGTTGAAATAAGAATATGGCCATTATTCCTATGGAATAGACATTAGTATGCATCTCTTCAATTTAGATACGCAATATATTTTTTTGGAAATGACAAATTATTTGTGTCTACAGTGACCTCCTTGGATATCATTGCACAACAACAAAATTGTGAACTTGTTTGAACTTGTAAATGATAGGGTTAGTGGTAGCAAAGCTTTACATGCTTAATTCTTTTGTAAACGATAAATCTAGTGATAACATGCATAGATTTTTATGGTCGACTGCTTTGTCCATACCGTTCAGGTAATATTTTACCTCAAATCTTTGATTTGAATAACTTCAGTCTGCACTTTGCCCATGTAGGCAGGAGCATGAAAATAAAGTATCATTTCATTCATCATAAAAACTCACTCACTCTTGGCTGCATCCCCCATATATGTAATAGCAACATGGACCCAGTAAACACACATTGAAGATGGTGAAGATTCAAGCAAGATATGATGACTGTTTATTTCAAACATTGCCTTGTTTTCATCAGACTGCAATTAATTAAACATTGCATGTTTGGCTCCTCTTATGGCACCTATCCTGGTACAGTATACTTCAGTTTCAGTTTATGCACTTACATAGAAGACTAGCAACACTTTGCTTGTGTCTAAACATAGTTTAAGCAGTGCATATGTGTAGCTAGCCTCTACCAGACTCCAGAGGTGGCTGGGAACAGTAGGAAATAATGATGTGGTAAACTGTACTCCCGACCACCTAACTCCTCTGGCATGTTATCTTATTCTCCAAGCAGTCGGGGGGTTAGTAGTGGCCAGAAAGACGTTAAAAATCCTGGCCACTACTAACCCCCCCGATCGAAACCTCTGCTTGGAGAATAATGTTATCTGTCTATTTGGCCAATTTCAACTCTTCCTAGCCACCTCTGGAACCTGGTAGAGCCTTAGCATTGCATAGCAACCAAAACATGACGCATATGTAGTACACTCCTGTTAAGTGTCATGGTAATTAACAGTGGTTGTACCTTTCACAAATAGCATTACAGTATCGCAACTGTTACAGAGTGGTTACCATAGCTTTTCTATGTTACTACACATGCATCCAAGTATATGTACTTGAACATCCATTTTAAATTTTCATATTGCCACAGATAAAGTCTAGGCCTCTCACATTTTTTTAGCTATATCCATATACAGTACAGATGCTGCATTTAATCACAATTAAATGTATGTGTGATAATGATATTGCAGCCTTTGATAGAAATATTTCTACTTAATACAGATCTTGGTGCCCTGCACTTTGTGATATAAGACGGTCATAATATTATCATTCTTTCCAGCAAATTCATTTGTTCAAAAATATATACAAATAGATCAGGTTGCCAAATATATATCAGTACAAAACCTTGCCATTATAACCATCACAAGAAAACTGAGAAGAAAATATAAACATATGATGTGCATAGTAAAAAAAAGTAGATATAAAAGTGCAACAAAAAACACAGCAAGTAACAACTATATTTGCTTGGGTGTACATGTATCTGTTACAATAGTTTCCCTTTATCAATGAAGTCTTGCCTTATATCATAACTAGATGTACATATTTGTTCAGAAAGCACAATGATAAATACAATCCTTGTGCATTACGTGTAATATTTAAAAAAATGTAGAAGTCAACCATAAAAATTCACATTAATATAGTGAAAGATTATGCAAAACAGTAATTCAATCTTCAGCTCCCCATTGTCCTCTCTGATTTCTTCAGAAATACTTTAGCAAACCTAGTATTCCATAAGTAACAAAAATAGCAAACCTGGATATTGCTTCATCCTTTATAGCCTCCAAATACCACTTCTTGCATTTTTTCTACATTTACATTTGAAACTGAAATATAAAGTGCTACCAGCTCTTCGTTTTTCAACATCATTTTCTCAAAATTCACATCAGATGTATTTCATGAAAGGTTCGCACCTTACAAAAAAAGCACATGTTCCAAATACAAATGTAGCCCATCTTTTTAGACAAATCTCAATCATGATAAAAAAACATTCTGATGTTGGCACTGCCTTATTGTATTACTTCAATCTAAGTTCTACTTCTTGAGAGATATCACATCAATATCAAAGTCTTGGCAAAATAAAGGCAGTAGCCCTCTGGTCCAGTGACTGTCTCTTGCAAAAGTGAGAAGAAATCAGTAGAACAAAAAAAAACAGTAAATACAATTTTCTTTCCTCTTTAGGTGACAGAGGAGAATATAACATTTTTTTCCCCTCTTCACTGCGTCTCCTCATCCTCTGCTATTGTTGCCAAGGTGTCAGGTTTGGGCGAAAGTTGGGGACCTATGCCACCAGTCCCTTTCTCTGCTTGGCTATTGGCTGTTCCATCAGTCTGGTCACCCTCCCCAGGAGTTGTCAGGTCAGGTGAGCTGTGCCCGGCTGTGTCTGGCTTGTCTTCAGACTCTGTACCTGTCACACTTGGGAGACTGTCACTGCAAATTAAGAAAAAGAAATTCTTGTTTCAGAACAAAAAAGTGAAAATACACTAAATGTTTATTTGGACTTTAATCATGTAAACTGTATCTTTGTTACATATGATTTTGATCCACTCACACCACTGGATGGAGCCCTATTCTTTTCAATAATTGTGGTTAGTTCTTTAATGTGCTCAAGGTGTCCAGGCTTGAGACTTATTCAAAGTGTTTTAATAGTAGTAGTAGTAGTCCACTGTGTTCTGCTGCTGCAGGTGATCTGAGAACATCCTGCAGCCACAATCAGTCTCTTGAGTGTTTTAATCTCAATCATTTAAATACCACAATACTTTTAATCTCAATCATTAAATACCACAATACTCACCTTTCTGGCATGAATGCAGCGTTGTCCCTGCCCCCAGCAGAGTCCAGAGTACTGGAGGACAGGGAGTTAGTGTCGCTGGGCGGTGGTTGACTGGCGCGACTGGTTCCCTCCCCGTCCGGCGTAGGGAACATGTCTGGTTCCAGCAGGATGGAGCTGTTGTTACTCCACGTGGTGGACGCAGTCGGGGGAGGGTCCCGAAACATTACTGTGGAGAAACATGGGAAGCCATTAAGCTCCCTCAAAAAGCTGATTCCTTAACACTACTGTGAAGAAACACTTAAGGGAAGCCTAAACATCACTGGAGAAATACGGAAAATGGTTAGCTGTGTCTTGCTTTATAACGACTTCCTTCCGCCATTGTGAACTTTGGTAAATGTCTTCATGTGTCTCCGTCTTATAGTCTGTTTTTCCCCGTAATGCGAGGGTTAGACTTGCTTGCACGAGTATGTGGGGGCTTGATGGCAGTAAATATATGTTTTAAATATTAAACACACTTTGTTGTCCCAGCTATCAACAGCCACAGACGGTTTGACAGAAAAAAACATATCAAGAATATGTACCATGTTTGTGCGTGTTCTCTTGGTCGTCAGATGGCTCCTCAAAGTACCCATCATCCCCCGAGAGGTCAGGGGTCGGCGACCTGTGCCAGACCTTGTACAGACCCGCCTCATCCCGTTCCTGGTTCACTCTCTCAGCACGACCGTTTACGAAAACGCCTGGACGGGAAAATGGAGACAGAGAAACAGACTTGTCATGAGGGTAATAAACTTAAGGCAATCAGGTTACATATGTGTAATTTCTATAGCCTGAGTGTCATCCTGTTTCAGTTCCAGGCTCTACCTTCACCAATGGTCATGTTATTTGCAAGCAAATACAACTACATGTTCCCCTCTTTGTCTTTGCTTCAAACACATTCATGCACCAAAACTAATTCAAAATTTGCTTAGTAATAAGAACAAGGTATTAGTATGCATATGTAGCATTGCTGCAACTTGTAGATGTGTATGTGCTGGTCTTTGGCATAAGCATATCTGGAAACCATAATTAACTGTTTAAAAACTTCACTAATGAAAAACTTATCCTCACCAATGCAGTACATCTTGAGCAGCATGCGCCGTTTGAGCGGCGTCATGAGGATAAAGTCGTAGTCCCGCTGGACCATCCTCTTGGTGAACTCCGGCATCATCTTCATCAGCTCCTGCGCCGTCTGCTGAATGGACGGCTTCACCGACTCGGCAAACAGCGAGATTGGCCCGATCCTGGTGGTTGCATATAAGATGTATTATGTCATACCTGGGCCGCAAAAACGTTCGATATGGGTTTTCCGGACGGGGCAATCAACTTTTGTTATAACAAGGGGGTTCTCCTCTATCATACTGGCTTCCATGGAATATTTAGAATGCATTTTGAGTACACCAGTTGCGCGACTGTCAAAAATTATTATCCAGAGGGTCATGTATATAAATAAGGCATTTTGAAAAACAGTGTGCTTGAGAGATCTCTAGTATAGCACCCCCCAGCTATGCACAGTTTAGATATACAGGAGTACATTATGCCGGGGGACGTTGGGTTGGAGATCTGTTTGGACGTATCTTTTCAGGGTGGTGGAATTTATTAATGTACCCTGGTGGAATTATGTTAGTAGATGTTAACACTAAAGGAGATCTCAACAAAACAAACAAATAAGCAAACAAACAAACCTGGTGTGAGCCTCGATCAGCTCGTCGAGAAGATCCCACAGTGTGTCATGGAAGGGGTCCCGGAGGTACTCCGCTTCCCGGCAGTACGCGTTGATGATCTGGATCTGCCGTGAGAGCTCGTGAGCAGGAGAGAACAGCGCAGGCATTGAGAGAGATCGCTCCAGAAGCTGCCGACCGTCCAGGATGGCCTTGATGTAGTGTCGTGTTGTGGTGCTGAGTTTGTCCATACCGTGTTTGGTCATGGACGGCCAAAGGGGGTACCCCTTCCACAGGCAGCCACATCTGATCAGAAAAAAATGATTTTTTTATTTTACAGAATGTCTGACACCTAGAAATGTTTTGAAACTGTAAGTCGTCAGATATTGTTCACAATGTATATGGATCTCAATCTTCCTTTCATCATTTATGTGATGTACATGATTTGTTATGTTCCTGTGTGTCATATAATTTTGTCAAATTAGGCTTGTTATTTAAGGACCACAAGAAGAGTTAGCTACAATGTACATTGTTAAGCCATTTGTGGATCTGTCATAAACTCAAACTCACCGCCGCATTAACAGGAACAGCAACCACACGACGACGGCAAAGCCCCACACACCATTGATGAGGAGCAGCTCGTAGAACAGGTAGTCAGGAGTGAGCCATACGGACGTGAGGGAGGGCATGTTGAGGGCGCAGCCCACGAAGGAGTTGGCGACGAGACAAACGAGGTTGATGATGAACATAAAGTTGAAAGAGGTGACACGGAAAGGCCGCCAGATGCATCCTACGACAAGAAAGACCAGCCAGCACGCCAGGACGCACCAGATCTGAGCCAGGGGGTGGCGGATCAACCCGGCGTAGAAGCACACAATGGCAAACTTGAAGAGGAAAAGGACGGGGCGGTAGTACACCCAGAAACGTCGGTAGGAGGAGAAGAGATGAAAGTGTCCAACGGCCCAGACGACGTCGATGCTGCGGATGAACTGAGCTTCCTTCAGTTGGAGGTATCCCTCGTGGCGATCGCTGTGGGAGCTGAACATCTGCCGCCGTATCTTAATGATCATCCATGCGGAAATGCCGACAAAGAACAGAAGAGACATGGAAACGGCACCTGCCACAAGGCCCCAGTGGGTACCGCTGAAGCACGTGTAACCGTTATACACATCGACCGCATCTAGGTACGTGCAGTGGAACAGCTTTGCCAAGGTGGTACCCAAAGGCAGTGCGATGACCTGCGCTACGGTCAGGTACACCCGTTGCAACTGGGCGATGCGTAAGAGCATGCTGGCATTCTGCTTGTATAAGAGGATGGCGTAGAAGATGGTATAGGACACCACGAGTACTGTGCAAAATATCAGCCAAGCTAGGAGGAGAAAGTGGACGTCGAAAACAACAGCGGATGGCAAGAAGTAGCTTTTTGCAGAGACGTACACCCCCGTAGAGAACTTTGTAAACTCCCAGACGTCGAGATTGAAGAGGAAGACGAAGCTGAGATGACGAAGCCATGTCTCCGGCCAGGTCCAGTGCTCAGACATGGCCATGAGGAGGGCAAAGAACTGGAGATAGTCCAGGAGGAGGAGAATCAGGTCCAAGACGAGGAGGGACGTGCGACGCTTTGTCTTGGGCATCTTGACTATCGTGCCATCTTCAGACGTCTCCTCAAACTGTATCTGAAATACAGAAAATGGAGGCAATTAGCACAAACAAAATGAAAAGCTTCACAAAAAGCAATATGTGAGTTTGCCCATATCAACTTACTTACTTACTTAGGCCCTTTGCCCCTACCATATCAACTTACTGAGCCCCAAATAATCCACATATTTTAAGTCATTTCTGACCATGGCTTAGAGGAATACTGTCATTTTGGCTGTGGTAGCTAGTGACTTATTTGTGCCTTAATTCAGAAGATTGCTGCCAGACAGAGGTAACAATGCAGAATAAACAACCCTCTGAATCTGAGAACAATTTATTTTCTGCTGGGATAAAACGGAAAGAAGCCTGAAGTCCATAATTTTTATGTTCTTGTTTAAAATCTAATTTTGTTCTTTATTTTGTATGGCTATAATAGACCGATCCCAAGGCCACGCCCCCTGTTCGATTTCGAACACCTCCGTCAAAAACAGGGTTTGACGGACCAAACATGGCCGCCGCGGCAAGATTGAAAATAATGCCACTGACTTCGGTTTAGCTTTTGTGGCACTGAAACCCTTTCAGAGCGGGCCAAACAAGAATGCTATGTCTTCTTTGTTGAAGGCTGTATCCACCGGGTAGAGTTGTTTAAGGAGGAGGTAGGTGTAGTTGCGGTGAGAGCGTAATGTTTTCGGTCAATGTTAAAGCGGTATGCGCCGCATAGCTTTCCCTTGTCGGTGGGCATCAGCGCCCAGTTTCTGAGAAGCAGGCGATGCACGTGTAAAACAGGGTTCATATATCTGTGACAGGGTTCCCACTGTATTGACTGCATGCATAACAGCTGCATGGTATTTAGTAACTAAGAATTAAAATGCATCCTATTACTTCCCTGTTCACTTTCAAGTAACCAGTTTCACACTCCAGTAACTGAAGATACACAACTCTGCGCTAGCGGACTTTGTAGTAAGTCAGCATGTGGTTCAAGCTTCCTCCCCTTGAGTGCCCGATCTATTTTCTTTTTAAATTCGTTTTTGTTCTGCGCATGCATTCAACCAATACAGTGGAAAACCTGTCCCAGATATACGTACCCTGCTTTACACGCGCCATTTCTGCCCCGCCAACGCTGTTCTTGACGGAGGTGCTCTGAATAGAACAGGGGGTTCTATCGGTCTTCTATTCGTTCGATATGGTGTTCGACAGGATCGGTCTATTGCATCATCATCCCCACCTGTTCTCCATCATGAGTGAACTGGAAGCTGCCGTTCCATGAAGTGTCATCACCCCCGTCCTCCTCAGGGGGGTGGTAGATGGGCAGCAGGGGCAGCGCTGCATCTTCCCGCTCCTTCCCCATGGCTGGGGGAAACACAAAATGATTTTTTTAAATCATATATATACTGTAAATGCATTTTTTAAAGTCTGCAATGATGGAAGAAGAACTTTATTGCACGGCAATTGTACATGGTACAAAGTATGGCAAGAATTCTTAAACAAAATACAAAATAGAAGACATAAAACGTAACATCCTAATTACTAATACAAGACAATAAGGACTAGCATACGTTTTTTGATATAGACATAGTGCTACATGTTTAATCGAGTGGGGCTAATCATCATGATTCCATGGAAGGGAGAATATGGAGTGTTCACTGTGGTTTTCAGTTTGCAGTTGAAACAAGGTGGAAGAAGACAGCACAGGCATTTTTGTGGTGGTTTTAATTTTGTGGTAAAGAGGTTACCGGGAACTTAAATCCATTTACAACTGTGGTGTCATGGTATCTGGCAGAAGAAATTGCAACTGCAATCTAATTTGGAGTACGTGACCAGAGTCAAAATCAGGATGCTAGGAATGTGTTAGGGTGGTCTCCCATATATAACTCCTGAGTTTCACATCAATCCATTGATTTAAACTGACATGAATCAAACTTGAAAAGTTATAACTATCTTTTAAGCAAATATCCACAAAATTTTGACTTTGATTGCAATCTTTACCGGCAGAATCACAGATTGTACAGGCAGAGACCTTGAAAATCTCTGTTGACAGCGTCTCCAAATGTGGATCTCTATCAGCAGACTCATGTAAATGCATTTTCAGAAAAGGAAAAGTCAACCCATTGTAGCTTTGCATTTGTAATGTCTGAAGACATTTGAGTATAATTCTTGTTTCAAGGCAAAAAGTTATGAGACAAAAATTATTCGCTGTTTTTAAGGTACAATCTCCATATAATAAATTGGGCATCATGAATATGCACAAATCAAAATTCATATCTGCACAAGTGAGAAAATATGTACATTACGAACTTGAATTGATGCATTCATCACTCTGTAACTACTTATACGTTACACCAGCAAGGTTATAACCTCCTTAAGGCCTTGGTGTAAAGTTATGTGCCTCGAAGCCTCTCAAGTTATTATTGTTGGCAACATAAACAACACTGGAACATCATTCAGCTTTATACTAGCACGACTTGTGAAGGTTAGGTTGCCATTGGCACCATAGCAGTGAAGGCTCTGAAAATGTCAATTCTAAATCTATAGAAAAGTACAGCAACTCTATTCAAAACAATAATCATGATATTATAAAAATCAAAAACATTCGTGGTTGAAAGATGACAGACGCCCCCCTCCCCCTGTAAAAATCATGAAAACGTCGACAATTTGCAACGAGATTCAGTTATGTAACTTACTGTGTAGGTCTCTTGAGAAGTACTCTAACTTCCAAACGCTGTAGCTGACGTATCTTATGCCCTACATGCTGAAAATGGAACGTTCTTTCAGGTCTCCAAAACGATTTCCAGCCAAAGTCTGTGAACACAAAATCAATATGGCCGCTCCTTCCTCCTTGCCTAATTAGGTCAATGACGTCACCAGTTGCCAAGGTGATGTGACGCTCTGGACATACATCAGCCCGAAGGGTAAAGGTAGTCGCCTATTTGCGGCAAAGGCAAAACACGAATCTGTGCATCATAATAATAATATCAGGTGTATTTGCAGCCAGTGCCACAGGCAGGTACCCAATGTGTAGGGTAATGAGGCTGTTTAACGTGTTCGAGGCACCTCCTCGAGCACGGGACCCCCGTTTTACGTGCCTCCCGGAAGACGATTTCGTGGAAAGCTTCGTGAGGCTACAGCAATCCGGACGTCCTTGGTTGGTCCCCCATTCAAGCACTGTCCGGACCGCGCGTTGCTTAACTTCCGAGATCGAGGGATCGGGTGTATCCAACGCGCCACGCGGCCGTAGTATCATGATACTAGTGCTTTTCTAACAAAATTTTTAAAAGATTTCAAGAGAAAATAAGTATTTATTCATTTTCGAGACAGAGCTGGCTATAAACAAAAATCATTTTCAAGACCCAGTCATAAGTTGTCAAACTTTTAGTTAAAGGCTATAACGTTAATGTGTTTGATAATGTTACATAGTTTTAAGTTGTTTACTTATTCTTAGTATGCTACTTCTATCTAGTTATTCTCGTATCAAGATTATCATAATTATTCATCTACAATTTAAAAAAATAACTGTATCAATAAACAACCACACATATCTCTCAAATCAATATCATGTTGCTTCTTACATTCATGATACCATATTACTCTTTTCACATGAAAACATAAGCTCTATACAAGCAGAAGTGAATGTAGATTAAACTGAATGCAAATTTTTAAAGTGCAATTCAACGTACAATCATTATGATATCTAAAGAGGGTCTGCATGGGGGGTCCCGACAACACTCTACGCTAAATTCGGAGGGCCGGCTACGTAATACGCTAAATTAAGAAAGCCTCCCTACGCTCTACGCTAAATTCAGAAAGCCACCCCCCCCCCCCCCTACGCTCTACGCTAAATTATGGAGTGGTCGGTAACGCTCTATGTAAAATTAAAACGGCCGATTACGCTCTACGTAAAAGGGGCATGCAGGCCTCTCTCAGGTGCACCAAACACAAAAGATTCACTAACCCTTC
Source organism: Branchiostoma lanceolatum (assembly GCF_035083965.1). Lineage (NCBI taxonomy): Eukaryota > Metazoa > Chordata > Leptocardii > Amphioxiformes > Branchiostomatidae > Branchiostoma > Branchiostoma lanceolatum. Next base: position 12,057,911 of record NC_089737.1, read on the forward strand.
CAACTGAACCAATTCTTCATTGACTGATAGTTAGAAAATATCCACTATATTGTTTTTAGATTGAATTTACAATGCTTTGTAAATAGTGAGAAGCACTCAGTGCCTCACCAGGTGCTCCACAAGGTATTGTGTTTTTGGAATTCAAATAAAGTCAAATTTACAGCCTGATGAGGTTCAATTCAATTCAGGTAGCCTCACTCTGGGCCTGTCTATTAAAAGCAAACTGTACATATTCAATATGGGCAGACCAGTCCACTGTGAATCCTCAGGGATCCTTTCCACAGTGAGAATGCTGGGTAGAGGGGCTGTGTGAAACTGGTTCTGTGAGTGTACATCAGGGTCTGTGTGTCAGCATTGTAGAAGGACAGCTGACCAGAGTCGTAGTCTACTAGAACACCGATCTTGGAGGGATCGATTTCTTCTACTTCAAACAATTTTTGGCAATTGTGTTTTACTGAGTATGACGTTGTATCTAGATCAAATGCCCATGACACAGCAGTTCGTCGTATGTCCGTGCCCTTTGCTAGTATGTCCCTATAGGCTACCCCTACACTGTAAGAAGTGCTATTCACACCAACTTCCCAGTAATGCCTACCACTGTCAATAAAGGTGTCCCCAAGAAATGTTTGTACCCCAGCACCACTGTGAGCACAGCAACTGTTTTCTTTCGAAAGCCTAACAAAACGTTTGTTAACTGTATTGGGATCAATTTGGAATGGAAACGTGGCCGTGACCATCTCCATACTACAAGCTGCAGAGGTTCCAGTCTCACTTTTTGACCTAACTTCAAAAGTGTACTTTGTTCCAGGAGTCAGACGTTTAGCTGTGAATGAATGATCCTTAGTAACATCTGTAGCCATTAGGATAGATCCGTACTGGACCTCATATTCACAAGCCCCATCGACAGGACGCCATTTAATGGTGGCATTATTAGGGGTGGCACTGCATTGTTGACAAAGAATAACTGGGGCTTGAATGGGTTCTCCAATGTTGATACATTGCAACATTTCTTTGGTCTGGCTCAGGTCAACCTTTATCTTATCAACCTCACAAGTAATGTCCACATCTTCTGCGACCATCACATTGACAGTGCTGCCAAGTTTAGCTATTACTGCTGCATCAGTCTGTAGGAAGCTAGCATGGTCAGTCTCTTTGAGGGCCTCTTGTGCGTACGCCAGCTTTGAACGTGCTTTGTGGACGGCATCCTTGGTCTTGTCCATCAGCCTTGCCAAGTTTTCTTCATCTTGTAGCTTGGCACGCTCCACCTGGTGATTCATGTCGGTACTGCGACTCTGGATCACTACACATAGCTTGCTGCATTCATCGGTGACTTGGGCCTTTATTTCCGCAGCTCTGAAAAGGTTTTTTTAAAGTTTTTTAAAATAATATCTTAAATTCTTTAAGTAATTGTCCATTTTTTTTAATGCTTGCCAAGTCATTTAAATTTTTTTCTCATCATATATCTAAAGGTGCCTGCAAAGCTGGTGAGTTACACAAAAGGGCTATCCAGTTACTGACTGTGATGTACAGTAGGTTGTAGCCTTAAAATTGAACCTTAAGAGCAAGATGACAGCAAGAGGGTTGATGTAATCTTACCTGGTTTTCACGTACTCCTGTTTCTCCTGCATAGCCCTGACCCTCTCCTCTTCCTCAGCTACCCACGCCCCCAGGCGGTCCACCTCAGATTGCAGGTCTGCTCGTCTCTGGGAGAACACCTCCTCCAGGGCTGCCATGTTGTGCTGCTTGTGTCTGCCCACCTTCTCACACAGCAGACATGAAAAACGATATAATTCACTGTGTTGAAATATCACAGCCAGTAGGTACCCATCTGAGTAATGAGGCTGTTGTAACATGCTCGAGACACCTCCTTGAACACAGGACCGCCGTTTTACGTCCCTTCCGAAAGACGGTGAAGCTTCAACAAGGATACCCTTCCTGGATATATATGGTTATGGGATCATATTTTGTGTGGTCTGAACTCCAGATGTACGTTTAGTGATTTTCAAGATGGCAGAAAGGTAACTCATAGCTTTAAGGTGTTGGTTCTACTGTTATACCTGTGTCATTAAACTTTGCCTGTCAAAAACAAAGAAAGAAAAAATGTTGTGCTGCTTGTGTCTGCCCACCTTCTCACATAGCAGACAGACAGGGGTCTGGTCCTGCACACAGTACATCTTCACAGGCTCTTTTGGGTGGTCTGAACACATCACTGTCGAGATCTGGACATAAAAATACTTTGATGAAGTGCAATACATTTTGTACAATCGGCATATGAGTCAGATATTCAGCTCCTTTGAAACAACCCATCAATCTATACTTTCTTGAATAGCCAAGGTCATTGACAGAGAGGACAAGAAAGGCCAAGTGTGTGCAATTCTCCATTCCCTATAATGATATACTGACCTCATCAAAAGACGTCCTTGGACTGACAAGTTTGTGTTCTGTGAATGGTGGGAAGGCGGGGTGTGTAAGGCTCAGGCACTGTTGACAGTAGGACACCTTACACACCAGGCAGCTTTTGGATGCCATCTTTGGTGGTTCCTCCTTACAGAGCTGGCATGGGATCTGTTGTGATCCAAGGTCACCAGTGCCCTTCAACTTCATATACCTGGTAATGAAAAATGAGGCACTTAACACATATTTCCACACTAGACTCAGGTGAAGATAAGTACATAGGGACGCGTACGTCCTCTCGGGTGGGACATAAAGTTGGAGGTCTGGTGTTTGAGGAGAGCCACATCAGGCATTGTTAAAAAGATCCTACAACTCAAAAAGAGTAGGGGTCCTTCCCAGGGTGACTGTGTTATTGAGGTCACCTGAGTTACCGGACCCTTGCTTTTCAGTCGATGCCACCAATTGTAAGCTCCTCGCAATTCAGCCGTCTGCAAAGAGAGAATAGTCGGCCCACCCAATAAGGCAATAACAAATAAAAACATGATCAACAAAATTTGTGTAAGGCCATTTCATTACAATAAGCCAATATCATAACAACACCCAGCAATAAAAGACCCACTAACAAAAGGAAAAGTCTTGCACCTGTCCACTATATTTTGAAGGAGCAGGTTCTTCCTCAGTCCGTCCAGACCACGGGTGTCTAAGCTGACCTCCTCCCGACAGGTGGGGCAAGGGAAGCCGTCTGGTGTGCCTTCGGGACCAGGTGGACTCGCCGTGGAGCAAGCTGCTGTTGCTTCTTCCTCATCATCCTGACTAGGGTCCGTCTCAGACTGAAGGATAACTTCTGCACACCTGTAGAGAGAGGAAGAAAGATTCAGAGAGAAAAATGACCAAACTTTAAAGGAATGGAGGTCTGACGAGTATGTACAAGCAACTGTGCTGATGTCACTGTGACACAGTCTCCGGCAAAAAGCAATGAGTGATAGACAAAAGATCAATTTGCATGCATCAATTTGTAATCTAATCTGCTATTAAACATCCATTTCCTACCAGTGGTAGAATAAACCCAAGACTGTACTAACAAAAAGTGATCGCTATCGGTTACAGCCCTATGTTCCGAAATCCCTATGTTCCGAAATCCCTATGTTCCGAAGTCCCTATGTTCCGAAATCCCTATGTTCCGAAGTCCCTATATTCCGAAGTCCCTATGTTCCGAAATCCAATTAGTCATTATTTACTTCTTACAACGAACGGTAAAAGAAAGAACACTTTAGTGACTTCAGTTACGATGGTATAGGAGAAAATCGCATTTTGTGTGTCACATTATTAATACGCTGCGGGTGTAAGGACGCCGTCCTCCGTCAGAAAATCCAACTCTTTAGTTTTTTGGTATTGTTATTCTTGAATACAATCGATGTCGGCACCTTTCGCATATATTGTTCATATCAAAAACTTGTTTGTCAAGATTCAAGTCGGTCTTTCTAAGTTTATACAAGCGTCATACTTTTTCTGCAAACTATTCCTGCGACTAAATTCCGAAAACCTCAAAAGAATTTGTATTGGAGGACCAGCCATCGATCAATTCCATTTCTATTGGGATACATAAAAGATGAAATTGAAAAATGAAACGTATTTCCACCACTGTAATTTCCGTACACAGGCCGACTCAAGCAGCCGAGGAAGTCATGAACATGCCCGCATGTTCTGAGCTCTGATTGGCTCAACTTATATAACCTGTGCTCTGATTGGTTGATTGAAAAAGCGTTAGTGTTTCACGTGATCAAGATGGCGCTAGTCTTTCACAACAGTTTGTAAGTTGTAGCAAAAGCTACCCAAAACTAACCGCGTTTTGGAACAATTAAAGCAGTTTTTCGCGGCCTTCGTTTCGATATCGATGAAAATGTATTCCAAGCCTCTTCTGCAGACAACATTCGCTTAATTTTCTAGGCATGGAAACAAAATTAAATGCATGTAAATAAATCGTATATGCGTGGCAGGAAACTTCCGCAAGCTCTCCTCGGCGTAAATGTTGCCGCATAAAACATACCTTTACTCAACAATTTTGCCTCTCACAATGTGGAAATAGTGTTTAAGAGGGTTCAAAATATCAAAATTTTACCTTGCGCTACCGAAAAAAATTATAACACCCGTTTGCTCAAAAACCTCGCGAACTGCTGTCTTGCGAACATAATAGACTAACAGTATACGAAGAAAAATTTTCAGCGCGGATTGAGGTCATGAATATGCGATGTATATGTGTGATGGAACATTCACTTGGATTTCGGAACATAGGGACTTCGGAACATAGGGATTTCGGAACATAGGGATTTCGGAACATAGGGATTTCGGAACATAGGGCGGTCACCATCGCTATCTATTTGCAAGCAGAAGTTTAAAAACATAATGCAGCAAAGGTTAACGTTTTTTCTCCATAGAAAATAGCGTCTCAGATCTTCTGATCTTTGGACAGTTTGACACAGGGTTTCATAATTTTGTGCCCCCCTCCCCATGTGTCCCGGGCCCAGTGTTACTTTACTTTTTACTTGCGCGTTTGTGACTCATGAGTCATGTCAAGTTTAGCGGAGGAAGCAGACGCTGTCTTACCTGCGGCACAGGTTGTGGTGACAGGGCAGCTGTAGAGGACAGGTGAAGAGTTCAAGACATACTGGACATGTCAGCTCGTCCTCCAGGCCTTCCATCGCATCCTGAATTTGTCAAACCAAGTTCCAGTTTCCGTTCATTATTTTTCTTACCGCTTACGTTACCACGATCACCAACCACTCGGGATAACTTTGAATGACTTTCAACTCGGTGTGGCATTAACACTTAAATTGATATCAAAGTCGGAGTAGGCACCTTTTAGAATTCGTTCGATTTTCGGCATGGTTTCGATGCTGTTGATATAACGTTACCTAAATAAACGTTTCTGGCAGATGATCTGATAACGGGCCGGCCGCCTGTTGTTTAGACAAATTAAAACATGAAACTCTTACCAGATTCAGTCTTCGATTACGTCTTGTGCACAGCAGAAATATCTGTGCGTTTACGAATATCTAGGTTACGAAAATTTAGATTTTGACGTCTCATACGTACCAATATCAACCAAGTGATGTTCTTGAACTCCGGTATGCCGAAACAAACTTCCTCTTCTCAGTTTCGGATCAACTTCCGGGTTCCCATAAATCTTTGCGAAAAGCGTGGGAAACGAACAGCTATCTCCAAGCAGATGTTGGAGAGGGAGACCGTCACCTTCTGATTGACGTTTTGAGTTTATATCTATGTGCCATATGCATTTTTGCCAATTACACAATGCAGGAAACATGCATTTTTTTAAAGATTATGCAAAATTTTTGATTTTTTCGAGTTTTTCCATGACCACGGACCTTACCGAAATGACCCCAAATTAAAATTCATATAACGTGGTTTGCGAGTTTGCAAATCATTTCCAAGTATTCTTTGTGAGCAGCAATATAAAAGAATCATGTTAAGAGCCCCCCCCCATGAAAAATATAACGGGCCACAAATCAAATATACTAGTAAACATTTTGAACACTGCTGTACTATTATTTTGTTGTCATATATTTCTATTAGGTAATATTACAGTAAAGAAGAGGGAAAGTAAAAAGACAAAGGCGTGCATTGTGATACATTATATTCTAACTGTGTGAGTTGACATAGAAGAATACAATGCACCATAATGTGTACTGACAACAAACAGTAATTCATCCATAAGTATGAACACTTATGTACGACCGGTATCAACCTTTGGCTGTATGGTGCACTACTTATGATATGAAAATCAACACTTACAATGTAAGTCTAGCAGTACAATTTGTTACAGTACATAATTCTGCCTAGTTTCAGCCAACTGCTAACATAATGTTTCCAAATTGTGTTTGCCAAACTGGTTTTTATCTTTATTTTTTCCCCAATGTCTCTTGGGATATATTTTCATACCTGTACCAATACACATGACTGTTTCAATGTTCTATGAATTGAATTTATTTTATAGGTAAACTAAGTATGCATGTAGTGAAGTACAGTTGAGTATAATGTGTTAAATAATGTCTTCCCCAGTATTCAAACTGTGCTTATATACTTGACATCAGTGTGTATTATATTTGCAGGCATCCTTAAAGTAAAATGTAGAATTCAGTGTAAACTGAAAAAAATCAACACTTAAAGTAACCACTGGTATTGAAATATCAAAAATGCAGGAGTCAGCACAGAAAAAATACTAGTACAGAATCTCGCAACAACAACATTTTACTGAAAGACAACAAGTGACATTTACCTTTTATTACCGTTAGTGACCGTTTTCTTGTCACAACAAATCATTTCTAAATTACCTTACCTTCTGGCTATTGGCACAAATGACCATGATTTTCCTCTCTGACCTAAAACAACAAATCATTTCAAAACTGGCCCTTGTCAGGCACAAATGACCATTTTCGTGTTGGACTAATTATCACTAATCATAACAAATCATTTCAAATACTTGTGGCTATTGTCCTGGCACAAACAAATGACCATTTTCAAGTCTGACTTAAAACAACAAATCATTTCTAAACTCTGACACAATTATTGTCGAACTACCATTCTTTCTGGCTATCGTCCTGGTTACAATAGATTGAAGTAATCCGCAAAACAAACGTATACAATATCTAGTGAATAAAACATTGACAAGTCTTTTAGTTTACTTGAGGACAAATAAAAGACATACAAATCAACCTTCTCCAGGTAGTGCTGTATATGGTGGTCTGACAAACCCCACTTCTTAAAATACCAATACAACTAAAATGTGACAGAATTCAACACCTCTCTACACTGTACTTTACATAAACTGTGCCAGCAAGTTCCTAAGGGCACCACGCTTTTTATAGAAAGTGCTTTGTATCCATCTACAGTACACAAAACCATCTAGCTGTTGATCCCAAATTCTGCAGATGTTAAAGTCCCAATGAAATGAAATTTCCTCTATCATACACATGGCAGTTGTTGTTGTTTTTTATCTGAAAATATCCATGTAATCTTTAAATCAATTGATTTCTATTGTGCGCTTTTTGGTGGGACAAATTAGCAGTGTAACATCAGCAAGTAGTAAGTCTAGGAGTCCTTTCTGTGACATCACGACCCGCTGCTAATTTGTACCACCAAAAAGCACACAGTGGACAATTGATTTAAAGATTACATATTAGATGCACATGTGTTCAGAAAAGGCCAAGGTTTTACGTGATAATTTGAATGATAGAGGAAATTTCATATCACTGGCACACAAGTGCCAATCTATATGACAACTTCTGCGACAGTGTACGCAGTAGTCAACTGTAGACTAGCAGTTACGGACTTGAGTGGCCCTCTGTTGGCACTTGGGCTTCTCGGAGCCGGCCATGATCGGGCGAGTCCTGGTCTGCTTGTTGTCCACGCACTCCCCAAACTCACTCCACGCTCCATACTGGCACGGCCCTGTGGGGGGAAACAATGTTATAACCTAATGTAGCTTGACAACAATCTACAGTGCAAAGCTGAACCAGTCAATAATGCCCTGAGTAAGGTAATACCCTGAGGAAGGTGACAGACGGTCACAGAAACATTGGCAGGTGATTATGTACCAGTGGTGTGTAAAGAACTGTGTTATTCCTTTGCAGTATACACAATTACACCTAGCTACATGCATATGAGAATTCAAAACAATATCAAACCAATACAAATAGTCATTGAACATTGCTTACTAGACAGGTCATTTTACCAATAAACATATACTATGATAAGCAGATGTAGCATCTACTAGTATATATATAGTGAGTCTTGTGATATATAAAATGTATTTGTACAGTCATGTACATGTACATAACTTCAGCCGAATGCAAACCCACCTTTAGGAGTTGCTGCTTCTCCATTCATTTCTGCCTTCTTTCCCCTTTTCTCCTTTCTAGCTGCCTTGCGGGCCTCCTTCCGTGCTGCCTTCTTTGCAGCCTTGCGTGCACCCCTTCCAGTCATGGCCTCTCCGTCTCCCGCCATCTTGTTCTTACATCTCTTGGTCTTGACGATCTCCTCCTGGCAGATGGCAGCGTCTCCCTCCTTCAGCTGCTTGGTGATGGTGAAGGTGTTGCTCTCCTCGTTACAGTCAGTGGCCTCCTTCTTTTGATACTTGCAGGCTTTTTGGAAAAACAAGAAGCATTAACATTTGCAAAGACCATTCAATTGGGCTAGTTTTCTTGAGCCTTCATCTATTCATGAAATGCTCAAATCAGTCTGCAGGCTGCTTTTCAGTGATTTCATACAGACAGATGACGATGATAGACAAGCAATAAAAGGGAAAAAAAGAATAAAATATGGGGAAAGCAATCTTAAAGGAGTCATGGCACCAGATGCTTTATAAATGTTTTGACCAACAACTTTCTTGACTTTAGAGTAGCTTTAACAGAGAAGGTGTACAATCATGTAAATACCAACATAATTCAGACTTAATACTGCAGGTTTGTTGACTGAAGATTTCAAAATTTCAAAAAAATGTTAGCACAAATTGACCTCTTGCCAATTACGACAGCCATTTTGAATTCCAGGGGTCATGCACCAATTTGAGGCTCCAGTTGGTGTTCCCTTCTTATGAGCCTGTATTGCAATATAGGTATGCCATCCACGGTGGCATGATTTTCACAGAAATGAGAAATACACATCCCACAGCACTCACCTCCCTTGCATGGCCGTGTCTGCACGACCTCTGCCTCACAGGTTGCGCCCTTGACGGCTCGCTTCAGCTCCAGCGTGCGGGACTCCATGTTGGTGTCTGCGTCACACTCTTCCCAAGGTGCACGGCGGTAGCGGCAGTCTGGAGGCAAAGAAATACACATTCAAATGTGCAATATGAAGATTTCATATTAAATGTGCTATTGATTTTACAATGCCATCCCACATGCAAATTGTCAATGCTTCTTCTTTTGCTCTTGCCTTCTTGACAATTTACATAAATGATAAAGCAAATATTTCCTTGAATTTGGAAATTTTGATACATGAAAATTCAGCCATTTATTCGTTTGTTCATTTACTTCAATTGTTCATTCATCAAGCAATTGTTTCTTTGATTGACTGGTTGATTAACGATTGTTTGACTGATTGATTGATTGATTGATTGATTGATTGACTGTGAAGGTTCTGTGAAGGACTGATTGATTAATTGATTAATTTGGTTCTAACCTCCATACTCCTTGCGTCTGCCACATGGAATTCGACACTTGATGGTCTTGCTGAGTATTTTACAGTTTGGCCCCTCCTGTGTTCCTTGTCGCTCCCCCAGCCCACAGTCCCCCTCGGCAGGCAGGCACGGCTGCCAGGTCCAACCACTGCACCCTTCCTTCGGCTCCTTCTTGCCTAAAGAAAGCCAAAATACAAAATCATGAATTCTCACTTTTTATGGGTTGCCAAGTGAGTAGAGTATTCCCCTTACTTATTCTGTGGGTCATGACTTCGGCCATGTCATATATGTACTTGTACCAAAGACTTTAAAAATTGTACATTATCAGGATTCTGGGATTCCTTAAGTGGGATATTTCTTTTCTTATGGCTAAATTAAGTACTTAACAAAATTCTTAATCAACGTAGGTATAGATACTGGCAATGACGTAATAAGATTTTCATAAACATTGTTTTGAATCCTGTGGTTTAGCTCAAAACTGCAAGGTGGCAGCTCTGAGAAACCAGCCTTGCACTGAACAGGGTACATCACATCTACCTGGAGTTAAGTTAGTTAAAATCCTCCCACACCATAATTGATGTATAGGGCGGTGCCCATCTCCATTTCATAGCCCTGGGGCCACACTGTGGTGCAATCACTGCAGCAGGGGGCTAGTCCACTGGCAGTGGAGTGTGTTTAACTTCCATACTGTTTCATAAGTATGTACCATTTTTATCTACCTGGAGTCCTGGACCATAATCCTCACAACATAAAATCAATGTTCTTCAAAACTTAACAGTTTTATACACTTCAGCTGGGACAACCAGAATACCAGACAATGAAAAAGTGCCTAGGAACCAATTGACACCAGTGTTCTCGCCAGGCCTTTTCAGCATAGGGGCCCCCTATGCTGTGATTTGGACCCCTATGCTGTGGTCTGGACCCCTACATGTATGCTGTGTTTCAACCAGCATAGGGGTGTTTCTTTCTGGAAAGAACCTTGTGACCCTTCATAAATCTTATAAAAAGTTCATATTTGGCTTTAGAATATGCTGTAACAGAGGAAAAACTTTACTTCACAAAATCTATCCCTCAAAACGCAGGAAATAGTGTCTCATTGGGTTATGAATTCAAAAATTTTCCGGGGGAACAAGCCGGACTCCCTACTCAGTGGTAATTTCTTCGTAGCTTGCGCCGCGTAAAGTTGGCCTTCTGTACCTGACCCCTATGCTGTGAAAAAATTCTGGCGAGAACACTGGACACCATGTAAAACCTCCACAGCCTACAGTATAAACATAGAAATGAATAAAAAAAGAATTGAAAAAGAAATGTTTACCTCTGCGACGTTTTCCTGCGGTGTCTTCCTGTGCCTGAAGACAGCTGACCATCACACACAGCAGGGTGATCAGCAGGAGAGTCTTCATGGTGCTGCAACAGGCACAACAAGGGCTTTATTTATAATTATAATAATAATATAATATCAGGTGTATTTGCAGCCAGTGCCACAGGCAGGTACCCAATGTGTAGGGTAATGAGGCTGTTTAACGTGTTCGAGGCACCTCCTCGAGCACGGGACCCCCGTTTTACGTCCCTCCCGGAAGACGATTTCGTGGAAAGCTTCGTGAGGCTACAGCAATCCGGACGTCCTTGGTTGGTCCCCCATCCAAGCACTGTCCGGACCGCGCGTTGCTTAACTTCCGAGATCGAGGGATCGGGTGTATCCAACGCGCATGAAGATTTATTCATTCATCTACAGAGAGTTTTGTTTTATTTCTAAACTTATGTTCACCATCACACACACATCAGCAGTACAGTCTTCATGGTGGCACAGCCTGCAACAGGCACAGCAAAGGCTTTATTAATTGAGATTAATTTCATGTACTGTCGCTAATGGAGATCATTCTAATAAACACTTTAACATATAATTTATTGACAATTTTGTTTTACAGATACTTTGTACATTCACCATCGCACACAGTCTTAATGGTGCTGCAACAGGCACAACAAGGGCTTTATTTAGTGAGATTTTTTATCTCCATGAAAAAAGGCTTTTTCATGGAGTACTGTTTTGCTTGCGTTTGGTGTTTGTGTGTATGTTTGTGTCACCGGTCGCTTAAAGTCACCATAACTGTAAAACCTGTACATGGATTGAAATGATTTTTGGTATGTGGGTGGGTGTTAGGTGGAGGAAGGTCAAGGTCGATTTTGGGCCTCCTAGCATGTGTGTCTGGAACTGCAATGGCGTATTTGATAAAATCTTAAATGTAGAAGAACTGAAGAGTGGATGGACAGATCGTCATGTTCTTTGGTACACAGGTAGGTTAGACCAAGTTGTACACACTTAAGTGCAAACTATGCAGATGAGACCGAATTTGCATAAGTAAGGAGGTAAATCGTTTGCATGGGTGTCGTCGTATGCTTAAAGTCAGCATAACTGTAGAACGTGTAGATGGATTGTAGTGATATTTGGTATGTGGGTATGCGCCGGGAGGAGAATGGTCAAGGTCGATTTTGGGCCCCCTGGTTTGTGTCCCTGGAACTGCAATGGCCTATTTGTAAAAATGTTCTAAAGCGGTTTAACTGAAGAGAGGAACAACAGATTTTCATGTTATTTGGTACGTTGGTAGGTTGGACGGAGATGTACACACTGAAGTTCAAATCATGCGAAGTTATTGTGTTTGTGCGTGTGTGCACGTGTGTGTATGTTTGTGTCACCGTGTTTGTATGTATGTGTCACCGGAAGCTTAAAATCAGCATAACTGAAGAACGTGTGGATGGATTGAAATGATATTTGGTATGTGGGTAGGTGCTGGGAGGAGAAAGGTCAAGGTCGATTTTGGGCCCCCTGGTATGTGTCACTGGAACTGCAATGGCGTGTTTGTAAATATTTTCAAAGGAGAATAACTGAAGAAAGGAGTGACAGATTTTCATGATATTTGGTACGCAGGTGGGTTGGACAGAGATGTACAAACTGAAGTGGTAATTATGCAAATTCGGACTGAATTTGCATAAATAATGAGAAATATCTACTCTATTGTGGGCTTTGAGGTCCCACCATCTGTTGGTCTCTTATCTAGGTCAACAGCTGGTGGTCAAACCACAAATGGGAACACTACCAAACCTGTATGTGGATACCCTTTGGCACATAAAATAAAACAACCAACGGCAAAAACAAACAACTGGGGCAAATAAAACACATCATATATAAAAACAAATTTCATGGAGATTTTGGGTCATCAGACTCTTGTTATCTTTTTTTTAATGAGATTTATCAATTAATTTTTAAAAAATGTATCACTCTTGGTGGGAAATGTGTAGCCTGGGTGCCATCCGATTACTACCAGGGCTTGTATGCTCACTGCCCTGATTTTTTCAGGGCAGCGAGTGTAGGAGCCCTGGTAGTAATCGGATGGTACACAGCCTAACCCAGGCTAGCAAATGCGCAGATGATGGCAAATTGGTGCACCAAATCTGTGTGTGTTTTTTGGCAGTCTTTTTGACGGATTAGCCAAAAGGCTTGGTGGTGGTCACTCCACCGTCAAGTTAGGAAAATCATGCATGTACAGTAAAGCGCCTTTTCCAAGAGCACAACATTGGGGCTTAATGCCAGAACCTTCATATTTAACAACCCTTTGAACCATAAGACCATCTTGCCATCTTTGTCAACGTAACCTTGATATGTGAACAACATTTGCATACCACACAATGTAACAAGTGTTGTGACAATAATGTTAAAAGAGAATATTCATATACAAGGTTGAAAAGTTGTCAATGCTTCACTGCCTCTAAAGGAAACAGAAGAAGTGTGAGAAAATTCAGTTACTGAGGATTATCAAAGCTTCGGTGCCCCCAAATGGGAAAATTGGTGGACCCACTGATTTCATTATCAACGCACAACCACTCAGAAATTACGTTAACCCTTTGCCTACTATAATATAAGGTAGGCTTTTAGCAATAATCTAGAGCTTTTTAAGACAAAGTTGAGGGGCCTGTCCTTGCTGACACAACACAGACATTAAAATAGAAAAATTGATGGACTCAATGATTTCATTTTCAACGCACAACCACTACGAAATTAAGTTAACCCTTTGCCTCCTAAAGCTAGCCTTTTATCTACCCTTTTATAACCTTTTAACATAAGGTGGCTGGGTCTGTCCTTGCTGACACAACATTGACATTGAAATGACATGAAGACTACTTGTGGAAGAGTTGCGTGCAAACTCTTGGCATTCCAAGCAGCACCTTCTTGTTGCTTAACACCAAACAGCATGCCTCTGACACATGTAACTACTTAGCTCTCGGATTCAGGTGCCAAAAATTCTACACCAACCTTAAACATCTTAGAAAAGCAGCAACCTTGATGATAGACATACGCAAAGAACAATATTTTTCATAGGATGTGATTCAGTTTATACGCACATGTAGTATCCTGTGTACGTCAATAGACAGACCCTTTTAATTTTTCAGTCACGCAATCCAAGATTTAAAGGTCCTTTCCCTGCCAAAATTGTAATCAGTTACAGGCAGCCTTAAAAATCATGACAAAAAATCCAATGTTGTTAACCTGAACAGGAAATTTACCATTCACCTTGGAAAAGCTGGAAGCGTGCATCAACAAAAAGATACATGACACACATTAGATGGTTAAGACCTAGTATTATTGGTGCTAAGACTACAATCCCAAATTGAAGTGCGGTTCGGAATTAATGTACATTTTCCTTTGAATCAGACTGCATCAGATCTTAGCCACTTAAGCAATACATGTATTAATCATTATACTAAAATGACTGTAATTTGTAAAGAACATGGGAATTTTTGTGTTTTCAAATGCAGCTCATTTTCTTATGGCCATAAAGTACTAAGTTCTAAAATTAAATGCATTTCTAGCACTGAATCAGTATAAATTCATAACGGACATATTTTTTACCATTATTGCAAGATTGCGAAAACATAACATGTAAAAGGAGGAACCCCTCTTTACAAGATGCAATCAAAATTGATGCATAAAATTTACCTACTAGTACAGTACTACATGTACATGATGTAAGCCGACTTCTACTAGACTTGAAATAGCAAGAACCTGTTAGTACCGTAGTAAGATTTATAGGTGTGCTGAGCCATGAAAGTCTGCAGATGTAGGCTGCAGTTTGTCACAAGCTCTACATGTACATGCTGGCCAAGTTCACTCCATCCCTAGGTAAGGGCTGAGGCTGGGAAACACATTCAGTTACATACATGTAGATGTAGACTTTGGTTTCCTTCACTTAACGGTTAATGTTAATGTTATTAGGATTAAATTCAAATTTCCCACTTTTTGTTTGTTTATCAATAACAACAGGACAAAAGACCTTAAATCTAGCTGGCTTTTAGTTTTACTGTGTGTAACAGCAGCAACAATACTCGTCAATAGTACAGCCACATTTTACACAATCTCTATTGTTCAGTAACTGACACATTACTAGTAACGCTTTTGCTGAATTCTACAATCTGGAATGCCCCCAATGATTAGGAAGACCTTGTGGAGGCTAACAGTAACACATTACACACACATTTACAGTTCATGCAACTTACCTTGTTATCTAGGGTAACTTCTTATCTTGACAAACCACAAGTGTGAAGACAGCAAAAACACTTACTGACAACCTGTTTACATGCAACTCAAGCTGTACACGGCACTGTCTTGGTTCTGATGCCAGGTCTTGGTCAGGGCATGGTCAAAAAGGTTGGAACATCCGATCCCAACTCGAAGGCTAAGAAAGGGCTTACAAGATGTCTCTAATCACCAAAAGATGGCATAACCAAGTTCAAGTTTCAGTACACAATTACATTTCAGAACAGGAACTTGTTCCTGCAAGATTCAGTTCTTTTGTCTATATGGTTTAGAGCTCTTTAACCAAAGGCATAGATGTTATGAGAACCCCTTTTGAAGCCTCCCTCTTTTGCATCTAAGAAAGAACTCAAGACGATTGTGGTCATGCGCAGAGGCTTTCCTTTCTTCAGGCTCATTACTGATCATTTAAACGGCTGCCTTCCCAGTCCAATTCATACCGTAATCTTTTTGACAGTGTAACAATACCGCCTGATTCCCTTAAGAGCCTTTATTGATGAAGGGGAAGATGTTAAAATTGGCTGAGCTCATAACACGACATCAAACAGGGGAGCTAGTATTACACCATGAATTATTCAGGCCCCAGCCCTGCTTTGTGCGGGCTCTGAGCTGCTGGGAAATTAAAATGTTCTTATTCAGCCTTTGAATTGAAGGAAAATGTGCCACAGGACAAAACCTGAGGTCTTTCTACAGCAAGTGGGATCTGCTAAAGAGGCAAACTAATTTAGAAGCCCAAAGTGGAGACAGAAAAAGGAGCAGGCATCTCTTTTTGATTGGTAAAGATACATGTAATTCTGGGACCTAAAACTTATGACTGAAATTCGAAGTTTGGTCGATCATATCTTCGTAGTTACTCTATCAACTTTTATGTATCATATATCATTGGATTTATATATCATTGGTGTGGGCTTGAATAAAGTTCTAATTACAGGAACTTTGCGGCTACAGCGTCTTTTCTGAAGATATGTTGTGAGTGTGTACAGTTGGCTTGAGGTTGCTCACTACTATTTGCCTAATAATATATCATTGGAAAGTTTGTTTAAAATTACCTGTTACAGTGGCACCCCATTCTTGTAATCATCTATTGGTAGGGCAAGTACAGGGCCGGATATTGAGTGGGTCACAAAAAAAAGTCCCACAATATTACATTATTCTCCTAGAAAAATAAGATTCACAGTGAACCTACAATGTTTTCCAGCTGTTCTGTTGAATCATTAATGTCCGAGCCTTCTAGGCCACAGGACATCCGGTAGACTTGTTAGCCGACGCCACGCTAAATCCTCGCACTTAAGACCTGATACAGAACAGGACTGATCACTTTCCCAGAAACAGGAGATTTAAGTACACTTGATAGTGATCTTAAGGTTTAATGTTCTATAGGACAGGGCCGCTTTGAACTTTTAGCCAACATCAGGCCAGATGCTGTGTATTAAGAACACGGCCAGGTGGTGGAAAGAATTGTCAGACAACAATTTTTCACATACAAATGTAACTTTTATCAAATGCAATAAAAAGTTGTTTTTGCTTTTGTAGGTGTTGTTCAACAAAAATGTTTGTTTTTAAATCAATAAATGCCAGTCTTTTCAGTTACCTATTCTACTTGGAAATTCTTCTGAAAATAGGGGAGCACTTAACAACATTTCCCCCCCCCCAAAAAAAAATTTCTATAAGTCTGTTTTAAATCATATTCTTGCATGCTGATTTCAAATTGAAAATATAAACTAGAAAGGCAACATTTGCGAGCAAATACAGCATGTTTAGCCATACTCCTCGCCATGCAAAAAATGGACTCTCCCAAAATAACAATGGACCATTCACTTGCACTAAAAAAATGAATCACCCCAGTCCAAAATTGAGTCTTCCAGTAGCACCTCAACACAATACGGACCAGTCCACAACCATATCCACTAATTGATTAACAAATACACTTCTGCTAAAAAATGGACTTTTTCATAATCATTCCAGCTCAAAATTGAAAAATAATTAAAGAATCCTCCCCTTGCAAGAATAAGATATTCCGTGCCATTTCCATGTAAACCAGTCGAAAAATATCCGCTGAAAATTACACTCTTGCGCATAATCAACCCAGTTCAAAATTGAATTAAAAAAGATCAACCCCAGGGAAGAATGAAGTTTTCCATAGTATACATATGAAGATTTGACAGGAGACGAAGGAAATGACCAAAAACAACATATTTGAGTCAATTCAAAGTCACCGAGAGGGTTTTAGTATAATATTTGTAATATGTTTGAACTATTTTGATTAAAAGAATGTCTAAGTCACAATAGTTCTAAAGTGTTCAAACAATTAGAATTGAAACTTATAACATGTTTGAACTTATTTCACATACGTTGGAAACATTTCGAACGTAACTACACAAAAATCTCTTTATTTAGAACAGTTTCAAACCATCTATCCAAATGTTTCAATGTTCGAACAATTTGTAACAAAAGATTTTCACAATTGCCCTCATAAACGAAGGTGCTAAGTCCTCCTGTGTGTCTCTGCCTATTTTCAGTGGCCGCGCTAGACCACCAGCGGATTTGTTTTGACGGAGCGTCACCCGCGCGCGACGATGTACACTGTTCGGCACCGCTAATATCCGGCATTTTCCCGCTCCAAAACACTCCACAAGACCCACGTTTTTAGTGTTTTGCCTCTTGTGCAACACGATTCGATTTGAATTACTAACGGGACGAAAATGATAGAAAAAATCCACCCCGTCCCGGCGTCCGTCCCAAAAACATGAACGACATGAAAATATATTTTCTTACAGATTCAATCACGAAAATCAACAGCATGGGATTCCAAATTTTCGCAACGGCCGACCATTTATCATGGCTGAACTTCCTTCCAAGGCGTACGATAGATAAACATTCCCGGCACATAATAGTCACTAGTACCAGACTAACGCAAGCTCATGATGATAATAGGGAGAAAGTTTGTCAGTGAAGTTTGGCCACCAGAGGGTACATTCATTTAACGTTACAAGCTAGCGCAAAGGGGCGAATCATTGACCTTACCGGGGACTGACTCTACTGGCCATACGCCCGTACGTAGGACATGTAGGAAGGCCTGGTGGTGGACGCTACACATCACGGGAGACGCGTGTTGGTCCGAGACAGACAGCGGCGTGCTTTCGATCGCGTAGCGGCGACGCACCGCTGCGACAACGTGCCGGACCAAAACGCCTGTTGCGCGGCATGCCCCGAATCCGTCTACCATTGCTGAATGTAGCCCGATTCATAGAGGTCTATTTTGTAAGCATTATTTCATGTACCCCTCAGCGTGAGAATTCCTTGTGCAACACTTCGCTACATTATATGTTTACGTTTCCCCGCGCACCGCCTACCACCCGCCTTTGATCATGTATGAAGTCGGCGGCATAGAGAGATCATCAATCAATTTTGACAGGAGTGTCGCGCCAGTCTGAGGAGAAACGATCTCCCGTGTTGTGTTGAAGAATTTGGAGTTTGAAAATATCTGGAATAACTAATGCTAGAATAAACATTCACAAAATCATTGATTTAACTTGTTTTCTGTTATAAAATTTCCTAAACTGCAATTTAACCACTGAGTTTAAGGGAACATGGTGTTTTCCCGATAATCACGTTAAATCTTTATGTCCGGTCTTTCCTCCTCGTAAGCAAACTTCTAGCTTGGCCAGGTGCAAGGCACTCCGGGTCAACGACCTGTAGGTCATATGTAGTATTGAAAGTGACAGAAGTGGCAAATATTGTCAAGAAAGCCCACAATAAATCGTTTTGAATATATGTATGCCAAAAATGGGAATGTAGTCCTTTAAATATTTGTTCAAGCCACATATACAGCAAATTTCAGGTCATTCGGTTGAAATACCAGGGCGCAGGAGGCCAAGATATGCTAAAAATAGCATAAAAACCTCAATAAAATCACTTTCAAGGTCAATATCAAAAAAAGGAAAAGAACGTACATTGGTTTTTGCCTACATTACCTCTGTACCAAATTTCAGGTCATTTGGTCAAAAAATGACAGAGATGAATCGATTTGAAGATTTGACAGGAGAAGAAACATGAGAGAAAACAATATGTTTGGCCATACTTATGGCTAAACATAAATATACCTTCAGCACATAAAGGTTTAAAACCAGTAGCAATTTAGAGCCAAGCAGACTAGTTTTAAGTACTGTACATGTGACAAGTTCATTGCTCTGCTACCTACAGATTTCCCTAGAGTTTATCTAGATTACAGCTATACTCAAGATTCTCCCATAGGAACATCTAAATGATGAACTTGGCATTGAAATGTCTACTTAACTCTAGTCAAGCTCCTACCTGAAAGGGCCTGGATTGTGTATGGATTAGGCTAAACTTTTAACATTTAGATATAATAGTCAGTCAATGCTAGAGTAACTGTAATTTTTGTCAGCTGATCGAGCACAAAGGCATAGAAACACACAAAATTCAAGTATATGATATGCCGGTAAATATCTATAAACTGTAATCTATAATTTACTTAATATGGAAGAGCGAAAGTAGCTAGATACAGTAGCAACAGCTGGATTTTATTACATAGATCACTAAAGTAAAAGTACATGTAGTCAACCACCAAGTATTCGGTGTCCATAGATCTATTACTTGAAAAAGGAACCACCTGCAGGTTGCAATTTGCAGAAAATATAAAAAGCCACTAGGGGACCCAAACATATACACCACTTACTCTCTGCCCCAAGATCTATGATGTATTTACCACTCAAACATCAGGACCTTGGCAATGTCTAGAACACAAGATATCAAAACAGGAAGGTCCACTGCAGTACCATAAAAAGCCACTAGGACTAAGTGGGAGGCCCATTATTGAACTTGACCTTCTTTTTTCTGACCCCTACTCATCTACCAAATATCATCAGGATCCATCCATGCAGCTTCTTGACTTATGCTGTTGACAGACAGCAGACAAACAAAAGGCACCAAAACTATAACCTTCTTGAAAACGTAAATTTAAACAACTTGCAATTTGGCAAGCTAAAAAAATACATGTATACAATCTCAGTAGTACAACTCAGTAGTACAACTCAAATATAAACAGAAATAAAGTACCTCAAGCCCTGTTAATTCATCAAATTTCAAGATCTGCTGACAGCAGGCAGCTTGAACATTTTAAGCTTAGAGCTCATGGCTGACCCATGAGATATATGACTGAAGTGAGATGTTATCTGTGATATCAGGGGAGGGAAAGGGCAGTTTACTGTGAGAAACTGAGACAGGTGCTGCTCCAAAAGCCTGGAAGGAGAAGCACAAGAATTTCAACCAAACATTATGGTGAGAAAGAGACTTGGATGGGTGAAATTGAGTCTATTTTTACATGCCTCTGAAATCGACTTCTAATTATAAAATGAGCACAAATAAATCAGTAAATGGAATTGGGGATACAGGTCCTGGAGCATATTCTTTAGCCTAACATCTAAACCTAATATAGCTGCCAATGTCCCTTTCATACTCTCTGCAAATAAAGGATAGGTTTGGATACCAGAATACAAATTCTTTAACCTTTTGCACTCTGTGGTAGCCGTTTGGCACCCAATTCCCTATTAGTTACAGAGTTAGGCAGCAGGGAGAAGGTTAAAAGGCTAGGAATCACTCCCACTTGTTATGTAAAGGCTAACAGTATTTCATACTAAACCTGTGCATATCACAGACCCTTTCAACTTAATCATTGTACTCTGATATAGGGTAAGTGCATATTACAGTTTCCATTATCTGAACCATCCCAGCATTATCAGTCATTACAGTGAGATGTAGGTTAAACATTGTTTTCAACACCTAACAGATTGAAAGCAATCTTTATCGGACTGCAAGGAGTATCTAGTTGTGAGAACTGACCCAATTTCATCATGTTTTTCCTCTAGTGCTGGTTTACATTGCAGGGCTCAAAATTCACTTGGGGGAATAGGTGCACCTTACCTCAAAATTTAGGTGCACAGAAAGAATTTTAGGTGCACAACATCAACTAAATGTTCCATAAACATAGAAGAGAATTGATGGATGGATTGATTGATGGCTTTATGGATTGATTGATGGATTGATTGATAGATTGATAGATTGATTGATTGATTGAGTGTGCGTGTGACATGAAATAAGGAAGAAATCAGTATTACAGAATTACAAACCCAGAGTACTTAAGTACTGCCTCTCTTATGAGCTTCAATCTGTAATTCTACAAAATTTTACAATGTACAATTATATTTATATAGTACCTTTACCTCATAGCCTTCCAAAATATCAAGGTGCATTGGTGCTAACAATAGGTACACAGCTCCAATTTTGGGTGCATGAAAGTGCACATGCTCCAGGTACATGTATTTCCAGACCAGCATATAGTATGCCTTAGCCGTTTGAGAATGAAATGACCTTTTGAGAAGGGGATCTGTGACAGGTCAGCACATATGTTACCTGTCTAGCTAATGGGAAAAGAGTGTGGTGCGTGGGTTCACACACCTGCTCTCTATATGTACCATCCCTGAGGGGGACAAATCATGTGATATATGGGGGAGGGATAAGACTGGAGAATATTTTTCTTTCGATTCTTTGCCAATATTACTGATAACCTCTTTTGAAGACATTTCTTGAAATTTCAGGAGAATGAAATGTAAGAAGACGAAATTCGCTGAAAGATGATGAAGAAAATGCATCAACGTAATCTACAATGCATGAGGGTCACCAAAAATGAATATATGGCTTCATTACGCCAACTAATTGGAACCAGGAGCTCAACTGTGAGGCTGCTACCAGTTGAGCTACGGACTATGATGCACTACATTAAAAGCGATATATCAGCACCATCAAAGTGTGCACCAAGCCATGGTTGTTTCTGAAGCCTCCCTTAACTATGATTTATGCTCTAAGAGCCCAATTAGCGTGGCTGGTGTTAGCAGCTGTTTTCTGTACTCCCACTCTAACAGTAACACCTTAGGCTACGAACATGTACATCTACAGTCCAGTTAGGGCTGGCATATCTTCTTACTCAATAGACCAACATTTTTACCAACATTATCTTGGACTGATACTGGTTGAGAACTACCTTTAGTTAATTCTTATTGTACAAACTTATCAATATGGCTATTATTGGGGATCTATATTATTTATTCATCTATTTATTGGTTCAGCATGTACATTTTATTTACATGACAGGGTTGCCCAACTAGCGAAAGCTATAGCTATTTCTAAGGGCTAACCCCGGGGAAAAGAATCTCTTTCAGACTAGTACCTCCTAACCCTTTAATTTTGAATGGCAGGTTTCAGACGAATCTATCTTTATGTTGTGCGCTTGTGGCACTGTTGCTAACCTGATGAAACTGTCATGAAGTTTTGATTTTTGTCTGTCAACGGGAACGGAATGGTTGAAATTTTTGTCGGTCTTGAAAAACAAAATCACCTGCGGAGACAGGACAGACACTGTTGCTAAATAGAGCCTTGATTTCTATACTATAGAGCTGATAAATGATGTGGCTATATGGGGGTAACTAATAATGATGATGATGATATCTGACTCAGTAGATCAGACTTGTTCTGAACATCCATGCATCCATCTAGCCAGCACGTCACCAGAACACAATGCGTATACGGCAAGTAGCCAATTAAACAGTATCATAACTGCCGAATCTCTATTGTTCTCTTTGGTCAACATTGTATCGGAGTATCTAACAGCCGTTGCAAAAAATGTCTTTAGACACAACTAAATGAATCTATATGTGAGATATTAACCTTAAATACGCGAACACGACCTTTAACGCTTACGTTCTGGCGACGTGCTCTCCTAGCCCACAGGATAACACAAGTTTCTCTCACTAGACCGCCCTTACTTAATACATCCATTTTTCAGGCCCTGAAGACATGGCACTCATTGGTATGCAGCTGATCACATCTAAGATTATCACATCTGTGGGAAAACAAAATCAATACATCCTCGCAGAAGGAACCACATCTAGCTTAGTGAAAGGAAATGTTATGATGGTGGTTGGACGTGATATTTGACATAACTATTACAACCTTGGGAAATATCAACAGGATATTACACTTACAGTGTTGAACATGCAGGAATGTTTCTGAAGAGGACACTTTGTCATTATTCTCACACCTTAAGTAATTTGTGCATTATTTTGGAAGTCATAATTGATCGCACTAGGAATTCAAGATTTGAACTCACAACTTAAAGATTAGAACTAATAGAAGAATCAGTTTAAGGCACATTCATACTCTTCAATACTATTGAATTATCAGTTACGTCAAACCTGGATTCAGCAACCACTCAAGGGTTGGGATGAATATTTGAAAATGGATGGGACTGTTTCAATGTGGCTTGTGACTGGAGGAGGGCCTGCATGCCCCTTTTACGTAGAGCATAATCGGCCGTTTTAATCTTACGTAGAGCGTTGACGACCACTCCATAATTTAGCGTAGAGCGTAGGTTCTGAATTTAGCGTAGAGCGTAGGGAGGCTTTCTGAATTTAGCGTATTACGTAGCCGGCCCTCCGAATTTAGCGTAGAGCGTTGTCGGGACCTCCTGGAGGTGGTTGTCTGTGCCAGGTGGTTGCCCAACCAGGTTTGACTGTATTCAATTTGACCCTGGATCGGTGAAAAGCGGCTAGATATGACTTGACATTAAGTTTTAGCTGACAATTAGATGAATCTATAAAATACCCTTTTGTTATTTTTGGCGTAAAAACTCTTTCTGAATCTTAAGAACAGGATTAAGGGTTTTTCAACAAACACTCCTGCTAAGAGATCAGATCAGATCAAGCAGTTTATACAACCAGCATTGATCTGATAAAGGCTAAAAGACCTGTGACAAGAGAGGCTGTACAGAGTGGAGTAATTGACACTGTAACACCTAATGTGATGACATCCATATGGCAGGGTGAACCTTAACCCAACCTTAAGAAGCTGACAAAACACAGATGTCAAGTCATTAACAATACAGAGCTGCTAGATGGATGGTGTTGAAGAAACAATACTCACCTCACTACATAATAGATGTAGTGCCAATAAGATTTATATGATTAGGCCACGCTGATTCGATTATATGGATCACATCCATGAGCGCATCAATTTTCGTCTGTTGCCCAATGTTATACTGTGCCTATTTTTCTAAGGTAAAACATACTGATTTTGTGGTAAACTTACTCTTTGCACAAAATGCATTTCGAGCCGAGCGAAGTTTTCCAAAGTCTTCTAAGAAAATGTGGAGAAAAAAAAGAATCTATTGATCTGCTATGTTATAAGTTGTCATTTTCAAAACCCTCCTGACTACTTAGATTCCACAATGAAGGCAACTTTTTTTTTCGCATGCTTGCAGCAATTTCGCTGTGTCCTTATGGCCAAAGAGGGTGTGATACAATTGCAACACTTTGCGGTCTGCCTGTGTTTGAAGAAAATGTGAATTGTTAAATTGTAATGTTAATGTTATCTTACAAGTATAGCTGGAGAAAACTGCTGATGTTTGGTGTGTAAGCTAATAAGCCAGCGTAAATCTCAACAGTATGACTCATCAAAATGTTCGAAAATCACCCAGTGGTTGACGTAGACTCATAGTCATACTACCTGTCTTTCCTTTCCACTCACAATACCACAGGAAATGTGGGCTTTTCTATAAACGGTATTACATGGCTGTGAATGGGCACAAAGAAAAGGTCTCACGGAGACTTAAATTGTATAGTATCAGGTACCAGTCTTTAGTTCACCATCCATTAAAGCATTGATGGCCGATTCAGCCATCTATGTCCGAATGTTTATTTTGTTCTACGGAGTACCAGGTGCTACATTCTGCTAAGTAGGTTTACCTGGATTACGTAAACAATGGGCAGGTAAGGTATTAAGTGTTCTACAGGATGTTCTAAGGCATTTGCAGCTACATAGATTAGAAATTTTTCTGCGGATTTGTGAATGGTTCCCCCTTTTTCTAGCCTGGAATCCATCCTATTTAGCTTTCGGCCGCTACCCTAGCTCCGCTGCGCTACCCAAGCTCCGCTGCCTGGCCAGGCAGCGGAGCTTGGGTAGCGCAGCGGAGCTAGGGTAGCGGCCGAAAGCTAAATAGGATGGATTCCAGGCTACCTTTTTCTGCCTTCTTTTTAAAACAATTCACATGAATTGCAGCCAAGCTTTAACCACATTTGATATACTAAATGGAAAGGGAGAAAGCAGAAGTATAGAAGGCCTTGAAATTTGATACAATTAGATGCTTAATTATTCAATCAAAGGTGCTTCAAATATTTATTAGAGACTATGGCAGCTTTATCACTTGTAATAAAATCAAACTGATGATAAAATATTTCATGACTTGATATTAAATTTCTGTGTTTTTGCTTTGCATCAACACTCTGTTTTTAATCTAAAGCTTTCCTTGCACTTTGTCAGTAGTTTCTTTGCCAAGGGCCCATCTGGAAGCAATTAGGGTTGACAGATTGTCTGTTAAACTTAAAGATAGTCTCTAATAACCAGATAAAAGGTGGCAAAAACAAACAAGAATCATAACAAGTGGCACAAATTTGAGGAAGCCTGAGGAATTTTTGTCTGGCATTTACACACTACTAGTCTTTCAAAATGGGACTTTGTCAATCCCAAATGTTGCATCTTGTCATAGAAAAATTGCTTTGTCTCGGCATGGCGCCACACACCTATGATTCATACGTATTGTCAGACAAACAGGAAAACATCATCAGACAGGTGTTTCCTTGATTGACTGCCACTAACGCATCGGCAAAACCAAACATTTGCTACAAAATTAAGAATTTAATTCTCCTATTCCTTATTATGTTATAAGAGTCATAACTCGGAATTTTAAAGGTACTGTTGTCGTGTTGATAGATTTTTCATGCATATGTTTCATGCATTTGCTTCGGAGAACATGCTGAAAAGGCACCTCAAGAAAAATATGATACTGTTGTACAGGCCCATTGACATCAATCTCCTATTCCTTATTATGTTATAAGAGTCATAACTCGGAATTTTAAAGGTACTGTTGTCGTGTTGATAGATTTTTCATGCATATGTTTCATGCATTTGCTTCGGAGAACATGCTGAAAAGGCACCTCAAGAAAAATATGATACTGTTGTACAGGCCCATTGACATCGATTCAATGACATCATGATTCATAATAGTATTACATCAGTTGATGATCAGACCAAATTAACAAATACTTCAGACCTGTTCAGTACTTCCTCTTCCTACGATATTGTTCTTGCAAGGCAAATAAAACATTAGATTTTCCCAGATTTTTTACTTCACATTTTTGGAGGGTCCATATGGGGGTCTAAATGTAACAACTCCATGTGAATATCAAAGAAACATTAATAAAGATGTTAAGTTCTTTGCTATTTTCATATTAGAAACTACTTCAGAATTTTGCAAAGCATAAATTTTAAGTTAAATAATACAAACAGAAATTTCCATAAAATATAGAATTTTCGTTAACCCCATGCATATCCTCTCATCAGCCTTCTGTGCCATGAAATAGGTTAGGTTGTACTGACGGAATAAATCTCTGAAAAAAATCACCCTAAATACGCTACAAAATACAATTCCGATGCATACTTCTAGTACACAAGTGAAGCAACATACCTTGAACGATATCTGATGAGTATTCGCCGTAGAAAACAGAAAATTCGAGAGAAAATTCGGTTTTTCGGCAGAGATGTGAGCGACCTTCCTCTCGCAACTGGTGTTCTGATTGGAAAGTACCGCTGCAAACCTCAACATCCGGGGACTTTCCGGAATGGGGGCTGTACCATTGAAGCCGCTCGGAGAGGTGGGCAGAAAAAAGGACGGAAACATTTTTCATCTTTTGAATGATTCTAACATATTAAGGGACAGAATAAAAAAAAAAGAGAAAACAAGACTTAGATTACGACCTTTCGGAGTCCATTCACACTGTCCAACCAAGGAGGTTTTATTATCCCTTTGTCCAATCAACTTGTGAACTTGCATGTTCAAAAGCGACATCTAGCATTTCAAGGACGCACTGTTGCTTTGCTTAGCTTAGCTGTCTTCAGGTAGCGAGCTTCACAAACCCATGAAATAAGATAGAATTTAGTGTAGGTACTTAGACTAGAAAAGTCACATGCTATATTGTTATCAATTGTCTGTCCGTCCTTTCATGTCACATGTACTTGCAATTAGCCTACGGGCAAGAACTTGCATTAAACTTATTATTATTAAAATAGCTTTAGATGTCGAAATAGTGTATCGACTTAATCCTGTTTAAAGGACAAATGGCCAATCATCACATTTTAAAGAGCGTTGCTTGTCACACGAGGTTTAAATTCAATGTACTTTGTGTTGGCAAAGTCAAGCAATTCCCCAAATCATGCAATTGCGCTTGGAATCACCAAGTCCTTTCATGCATGTTATTACGTGTTAATGTGTCTTTAACAAAACAAAAGGGAACAATCGCGGGTACAGTCATATTTCTATGTCTATTTGCAGTGTGACATAATATTGCAAACATGCCCGAATATAACCTGGCGTCCAAGCGACCACCTGCATACCTCGTGACTTCTCCATTGGTCCAAAGTTCGACTTCCTTCTATACGTTTTTGTATCAGACGTACTTCTACACCTGTCCTGTTCCCGTTGGTACCTCCACAATGCTGTACATCGTGATGTTGTCCCTGTTTGGGGCCGCTCTCGGCTTCCCCGCGGGTTTTGAGGAGGCGATCCCCGTGGCCGAGCCGGAGCCGGGCGTGAACTGGGCTGTGCTGATCGCTGGGTCTACCGGCTGGGGAAACTACCGTCACCAGGTGCGTTCAAGTTAGTCTCCAAGCAGACCTACGGGTTGCGAAGACCGTATCCAACTGGCAGAATGAGTTTTTATTGTCTCCAAGCACAGTACTTGAGCCAAGGGGGTTTGTTTGAACGTAGTCTCCAAGCACCGGACCTACGGGTTGCAAAGCTTAAAGACCGTATCCAACTGGCAGAAGGAGTTTTATTGGGTTGCTATAAAAAGCTCTTCTGCCTGTTGGATACGATCTTTGCAACCCGGAGGTCTGCTTGGAGACTACGTTCAAGTAGTAGCCTCCGTTAACATAAATCCGCCTGGTTACATGAATCCGCCACTTTGCATTGAAAAACAGTGAATTTAAGAGATCTCTGGTGCAGCACCTCCCAGATACGCACAGATTAGATATTCAGGAGTACATTATACTGGAGGATGTTGGGTTGGAGATCTGCTTGGACGTGTCTTTTCAGGGTGGCGGAATTATGTACCCTGTCCCTGGTGGAATTGCATGTATGTTAGTAAATGTTACCTGCGACACTTGCAAATGGAAAACCTTAGATATTCCTTTTTTTTCAAATTGCAATGTGAATTGCAAATCCATATAACGTTACTGATGATTCAGCAATGACATTCTATATTCTATATAATTATATAATATCCGATTGGTAACAACCGTAAGATTTGTGTGGTGATCTCTTTTCGAACATGTCCTCAGCCGCTGTTGTTTATGGTAAATATGTTCCTATGTATCGTCATATCAGCGGATGCAAAGACAAAGTATTGCTGTCGAAGTATGCATTTTGATCATGAATACTGAGAAGGTCTGTTTGGACTTCAAAGTGCGACAAAAATTCACAAAGAAGTGTCACTACCGTCTTGATCTAATTCCCTACCGTACTGCACGGTCCGCGGCCGGTTCAAGATTCTTGACATCTTCCAAGTGCATATAAGACATTAAAGTCACATCTTTAAAACAAAAATACTTGAACGCGTTTGGGAGTCATGAACACGAGACGAGGAAGGTTTGGACCCTGACAACTCAAGTGTTTTTTTATAGCAAACAAACCTGGGAGGTTACCGGCCAACGTACATATTGATCATGTGCTTTACTCGAGGTCTTCACAACGTCATGTACACTCGACCTACCTGAAAATGATGTAACAACATTAACTTCACACGAGAACTACCCCCCCCCCCCCCCCTGTTAAAAAGGAGCTCAATTCGGTTTAACTTCTGTACAACCATTCAATATTGATACAAGTTAACAAT
Source organism: Branchiostoma lanceolatum (assembly GCF_035083965.1). NCBI lineage: Eukaryota > Metazoa > Chordata > Leptocardii > Amphioxiformes > Branchiostomatidae > Branchiostoma > Branchiostoma lanceolatum. Next base: position 12,087,108 of record NC_089737.1, read on the forward strand.
TAGATGATTAAATCTCTTCTTTTTTGGTGTCAGTCTTCTCTTGTTATTGGAAATTGAAATTGCATAAACACAGTTGATTCAAGACCAGAAGACATTTTTCATTGTACAAAACGTGAACAAATACAAATATTGGTGGGTCTTTTTTAGAACTATCGTGGAATTCCTTGTCAGCAAGTACGGCAGGAAAATTGTCTCAAAATAGCTTTAAAATAACTTGGGATTCGGTGTGCAAATGTTGTGTGTGGCCGACATTTCGATGTAATATAACCATCTGAAATGTGTACTCTCCAACTTCTTAAGAGTATGAAACATGATGATAACATGATGATATACGGATGAACATGGCTGTACAATACCAAATTAAAGTTTAGTCCGTCTATTCCCTCTCCCCTAGGCTGACGTGTGCCACGCCTACCAGATCCTGCACAGGAACGGCATCCCGGATGAGCGGATAGTCGTCATGATGGCGGACGACCTCGCGCACAACATCAGGTATGGCTGTGATTGACAGCTATCAGATTGGCCGAAAATGCATTCAGACTGTCGCTACTGCAATCCTGCTCCCCCCAAAAAATCATATAAAGGAGGGAGCTGTGTATTTAAAGAAATCAGTTCAACGACTCCTTCGGTAACCAGAGCCATCTTACATGACCGACGTCATAACATTTGAGTGAGATTAAGACAATTTGTAAGTTAAATTCTAAGGTGCATGGTGTTTACGCAAACCTTACAAACGACAGTGATTTGACTTACTATACCCGATGCAATATCGATTCTGTGTTGTATCTGGACTGGCCTGAAGAGGAGGGTTATGGCCATCCGTGACGTTCTCACGCCAAGATGATGATGTTCTATCTACAGGTATACTGGTGCCGGTCCCAAAATTCCTCGTGTATTTTCTAGACGCCCATATACATGGTGTCGTGACAATGTACCTTTCAATCATGACCTAATCCTTTGCCTTTCCCTGTGACCAGGAACCCCACGAAAGGAATCATCATTAACCACCCTGACGGGAAGGACGTGTATCACGGCGTTCCCAAGGACTACACCAGATTTGTAAGTCACAATATCGAAACAAAAAGAATATCATTAATATTTTTCCCATTCTTAACAACTTAACGCAAGTTTTGCTTGCAAGTGTGCCTTATTGTTACGTGAACTACTCCATGTTTGGTAATGGGGACTAGAAGTTTTAAAGTAAGATTCTTAGTTTTGTGATGTACATTTGCAATTGTATTCGTGAAAAAAATTATAAAACGATGCACACGTGTCAATACTTGTGCGTCATTTCCGCTAATCAATTAATTGTACGTCATTTCCTGTTAGGACGTGACGGCCAAGAACTTCCTGCGTGTGCTGAAGGGAGACAGGGAGGGCGTGGCCGGGATCGGCAGCGGGAAGGTCATCCAGAGGTCAGTCCCATTCTATGATTTTCATATCTTCAAACAAGAACGCAACATCATAATGTTGTAATGTTTATTTCCTATGCTGCTACCTCCATGAAAAATGAGGGTTTTGTTTTTAGAGTGTCTGTCTGTGCGTGTGTGTGTGTGTGTGTCTGCGTGTCTGTGTGTGTGTGTGTCTGTGTCTGTGTGTTTCCGTCAATCTGTGGCCAACATATGTTAGGAACCTCTGAAAGGATTGCCATGATACATTTGTATTTGGGACCTGGGCCCCTGGTGTGTGACCTTGGTAATGCAGCAGAACTTCCGGTTTCTGAACTTTTTTTCCTAGATATGCTATGGTCATGATTCTTTGGTGACAGATGGCATTTGATGTAAGGAAGAAGTGGTGTAGGCTTGGGCTCCCTAGTTATCATTTGTAGCCATTGTCAAGTGTGCAAGAATAGAGTCAGTGTAGGCAATCAAGTGTACACCATTAACACTCTTGCAAATGCTTTTAGGGGATATTGCAAATGCTTTTACTGGGTAGCATGTGCACGTAATCCAGTCTGTGTGTACTCTTGTGTTATTTTGTCGTCTTTGTTAATGTTATTTTATTCTGTTGAATAAAGTTTTTTTCTTCTTTTTATTCGAAAAAAAAGCAAAAAGCAAAACACTCTCTTCCTTGCCCCATCACCGTGATAACGTGTTCGTGTACTTCACGGACCACGGTGCGCGGGTATCGTGGCCATGCCGCACGGAGGCATACTTGCCTCTACCAGGCCCCGCGAATGACTGGAAAAATAGTAGAAATTGGCCAAATAGAGTGAATAGTATGCTGAGGGAGTCGCCTACGGAGAGAGGGTCCAATATGCTTCAGGCCGGCAAACTGTACCCCTATAGTAGACTAACTCGTTTTGCATGTTTTTCTGTCTATTTGACACATTTCTACTCTTGCCAGCCGCCTCTGGAGCCTGGTAGAGGCTAAAGGGATGCTGCACGCCGACGATCTATCATTCATTCATTTATTCCTTCATTCATTCATTCGTATTTCTAATAGCGGCCCCCACGATAACGTGTTTGTGTACTACACGGATCACGGCGCGCCGGGTATCGTGGCAATGCCGCACGGAGGGATGCTGCACGCCGATGATCTGTCACTCATTCATTCAGTTCATTTATTCAGTTATTCATTCATTCACTCATTCACTCACTCATTCATCATACATATTTCTAATAGCGGTCCCCATGATAACGTGTTTGTGTACTACACGGATCACGGCGCGCCGGGTATTGTGGCAATGCCCCACGGAGGCATGCTGCACGCCGATGATCTGTTATTCATTCGTTCATTTATTCACTCACTCACTCACTCACTCACTCATTCATTCATTTGTACTTAGCGGCCCCCACGATAACGTGTTTGTGTACTACACGGACCACGGAGCGCCGGGTATTGTGGCCATGCCGCACGGAGGGATGCTGCACGCAGATGACCTCGTCACCACGCTCAAGGAGATGCACCAGGAGAACAAGTTCAGTAAGGTAAGGGCATCGGTCAATGAAACGCGCAAAGGGGAAGGGGATTCAGTGGGAAAATAAATTCGATAAAGATGAAAAAGGAATCGTAATTTCTTTAAGGGCCATATTCAAGTGTATGTGAAACAGCATAACACGAGAAGCTCTGGCCGTGGATGGATCTTCGTGATATTTGGCAGGTGGGCAGGTGTCGGGAAAACATAGGTTAAGTTTTATCATTGACCTCCGAGCGGCTTTCTACAGTATTGCAGCGGTGCTTCCGGTTTAGATATAACTTTAACCTCAACATTTCGGTACAAAGTGTGTAATGAATGATTACCGTCGGATAAAACACCTCGCTGTACCACTAAACGTTTTTTTCACACTGCTCAGCTGGTGTTCTACCTGGAGTCTTGTGAATCCGGCTCGATGTTTGACAAGCTCCTCCCAGATAACATCAACAGTGAGTGAAGACAGTTTCTATTCATTTCCTACCTATTACTTAACGTTCAAGTCCTTCTCGGACTATATAGTGTAAGGGTACCCATCTCCATTTCCTTAGCCGCTGGGCTTCACAGTTATTCAGGTGTCCACTACGTCCCCTTATACATTCTACCACGTAACTAGAGACCTGGAATAACTGTGTGGGTGGAGGAGCTATGACTCATTACATGCCACACTTGTACACATGCCATTCTTGAACCCAGGAACCTCAACCTGCACTACTGTGGACACACTACAACACAAACAAACAAACAAACCGAAAGACCAAAAACAATATCTCCCTTTTTACGGAGATAGATTTGAAAATGTTGCTACTTTTTCAGGCAAGTTATCATCGCATCAACCATGATACTAAAATAATCAAGATCTTCCGTTCGCTTTTAGCAAATTCTACTTCTACAGAATTGATAGAAACCCTTGATTTTTCCTTACGTTTATTTTTCCTCTCTTCCAGTTTTCGCGACCACCGCTGCTAACGGTAAGGAGTCGTCCTACGCGTGCTACATGGACAAGAAACGCAAGACGTACCTGGGCGATCTGTACAGCGTGAACTGGATGGAGGATACAGATGTGGTAAGCAACAGTAATCATTTGGGGTGGTGGAAAAACGTTCCTGTACAAAACACATGTCTTCTTGTTGACATTGAAAACATAATATACTTTGATACCTGAGTTTGTACTAGTGCTAGTTTTCTTTTGAGTTTCTTCACCATTCTGACTTCAAATAAGGCTTTACAAAAGATATAAGTCGTTTCTCTGACATTGTCATTTGAAATACCGAATCATTATCCCGAAAACGTATTGCAGTTGTTCTAGACTGTGATTTCAGTACCAAGGACATATCCATGGTCACTCTACCACGGCTGGATGTGATGGGACCATCTATTTTCACCTGTTCTTGTAATTCCTCCACAGTCTATGCACTTTCTTACCTTTTTGTTTCTACTCTTTGTAATTGCTTTCTTACCAGATCTATTCTTGAGCTAGGGTGCATTTCTTTTTCGGTTTCTAGTGATAGCTTATTATCTTCCTGTGCTATTCTTAGGACGTTACCATGCAGTGAAACAAGATCATACTTCTTGATAACAAAGTTCTTTGTACACAGTCAAGTTTTTTAACCTAGCCGATGTCTCTGTGACGGTATGTTACCTTCATTGGGGCAATACGGACCGGTTCTACTTCGCACTGCAGTTAGGTGTCGCTTCTACAGTGTGAAGAATGCGGTCTCATACGTGACTGAGTTCATTTCCCCCTCATCATAGTTCTTGACTGGAGTAGATTTCCTGATCCATACAGCCTTTTCAATCCAACGAGTGCATCTAGTGTCTTCTTTGCCTATCACTCCCTCCCGGTCTACCACACAGGTGTTTTTATCTGATCATACCTTTTTTTTGCGCCGATCAGGAGAGTGTTCAGAAGGAGACCCTCCAGCAGCAGTTTGAAAAGGTGAAGATGCTGACCAACCGGAGCCACGTACAGGAGTATGGCGACATGGTGAGTACGTCATCAACTGTGGGGTCCATGTTTGGCGTCATCAACTGTGTAGCTTATGTTTGACGTCATCAAATGTGGGGCTAATGTTTATTCATTCAATGTGTGGCTTATTTTGACGTTATCAACTGTGTGGCTTATGTTTGACGTCATTGACTGTGGGGCTTATGTTTGACGTCATCAACTGTGGGGCTTATGTTTGACGTCAACTGAAAGACATATCAAATAATTCATCCGATGCAGATTATGTATAAATCAAACCAAAGCTATGAAGGCGACTAGAAGAGGAAGAGTGAGGATCGACTGATGGAGTGGCTGAAGAAATGGCCACATTTATAATGTGTAAAAACATTTGAAATTTTCAGAACTTAATGTTTGTTCAGATGTTTTCAGATTCGTTACTTCCTTCATTCGTTTGATTTCATGTCGAATAATCAATGGTTTCTTGAATCTAAGATGCCATGCTCTTTTTCGAGTATAGAACATGAAGAATGACATCATCGGACAGTACCAGGGAACCACCAACTACCCATCGATATCCCTCCCAGCCTACAGGCAGGTCCCGGTAAGCAACGTCGTAGTTCTACCTCACCCGTCTCGTCAATTGTGTGTGCTTTTCTCAAAGGCACAGCACGTAGGGGCTGCTAGGGATTTAAACTAAGAATCTCCGGCCATTGGAGATGTCCTATAGAAGACATAGTGCTTAGGTCCTTACTATGTTACTAAGCACTGTTGTGTATATACTTAATTCTGTTACTGCTAATCTGGAAATATAAAGTGCCTTGGACGGATACGATCTTGTTTTTAAAAAAGGGCACTGGAGGCCTGCTAAGGATTCAAACACAGAGCCTCTAGATTCTATGTCAACTACCCAAACACAAGATATGACGTACTTATGATGCTACGTTGTATATTGTTTTCCAGCATGGCGTCGTGCCTTCCCCTGACGTCCCCCTCGCCATCTTTCGTGGAGTAGAGAAATAGGCATAAAGTAATGTTCTCAATGGCAGTTGGGGGGCCTGCAAAGGATTCAAACACAGAGCCTCCAGATTCTGAGTCAGCTACCCAAAAAAATACATGACGTGCTTATGATGCTACGTTGTATGTTTTATTTTATACGTATATGTTTACAGAGTATTGGGCAGGAAGCGATTGGTTATACGTTGTATGTTGTTTTTCAGCATGACGCTGTGCCTTCCCCTGACGTCCCCCTCGCCATCCTGAACCTCCGACTGGAGACCGCAGAGTCTGAGGAGGAGAGGCAGGCTGTGCTGGCCGAGCTCAAGGAGGAACTCAACGTTAGTAAAAAAAATATAAAAGTAGCTTATATTCAAGATATATGTGGATATACACGATATATCTGTATATACAAGATACATATATGTATTTTTTGGATATTAAGGGGGAGACCTGTGCTGGCCGAGCTCAAGGGGGGAACTCAACGTCAGTACAAATACAAGATTTAAGTAGCTTATATTCAAGATATATGTAGATATACACGGTATATGTGTGTACATACAATATATATGTAGATATATGTACAAGATATATGTAGTTTTTGGATATTGAGGAGGAGAGGCAGGCTGTGCTGGCCGAGCTCAAGGAGGAACTCAACGTTAGTAAAGAAAAATACAAGATTAAAGTAGCTTATATTCAAGATATATGTAGATATACACTATATATGTGTATCTACAAGATACATATATGTAGTTTTTTGGATATCGATATCAAGGGGGAGGCCTGTGCTGGCCGAGCTCAAGGAGGAACTCAACGTTATAATTAGTAAGCTATATAAGAAATACAAGATGAATATGTAACTTTTAATTATGCTCTATCAATGGTGTATTATTTCAGGTGTAGCTCTTTAGAGAACAACATCATGTGTATGCATAGAAAAGTCCTGCATTTTGTACGTGGCTTGTTGAATTTTGTACGAAAAATAACTATAGATTAATGATTAAATAAAAGGAAAGATGAGTCCAAAAGGAGAAAAAATAGCGATTTTCCATGTAGAGGGATTCAAACGAGGGACTCGAATAAGGTCGAACTAAATATACACATTAAGACAAGTAAACATCTCTTGTCGTACAATCTCTTTCTATAGATGTTTTTTATCATTTTCTTTGTATCCCGTCGACAGTTACGGACGAGCATTGCCCAGACCATGAGGGACATCGTTACCATGGTAACGGATGACGCGGACAAGGCTGAGGACATCCTTGTGAACCACCACCGTGACATCACCGCCCGCGCCTGCTACAAGGCCGCCGTCAACTACTTCCACGACAAGTGCTACGACCTGTCGCAGGTCAGATGACATATACATTGATATCTATATGTCAGGGCATTATAGGTCGGTGCAATGGCCTAGTCCGTGGAGTGTGTTCCCCTTGCACACGGTAGGTCGTGAGTTCGATCCCCGGCCGAGTCATACCAAAGACTTTAAAAAGGGTATATGCTTTCTCTGCTTTGCACTCAGCATTTGGGAAAGAGTGTGGCAGTTAAACACACATCACTACCAGTGGACTAGCCCCCTGCTGTAGTGATTGCACAAAGTTGTGTGGCCCAAGGGCTACTGAAACGGAGATAGACGCCACCCTGTGCACCATCTGGTGCTAGAAGGACTTTCTTTGACTTGACAATTTGTCAGGGCAGGACAGAGATTGCGATCTGGCACGATCGCCGATTCTGTCGGCAGAGATCCAAGATTTAAAGATATTCACTCAAAAGGCAGCCAGAATAGGGGTGGGTACCGGTACAAACAATTCAGGTCCGGTCCAGGTCCAGGTCTAGAGGGTCAGGTCCAGGTCTGGACCTGTACCTGATTATAGTAGTGTCGCAGTACATCATATTTTGGAGAGCGAGACACACACAAAAGTCTCCAAACGTCATGTCTGGAATGAAATGATTTCTTAGGTTTGCACTTTGTCTCAAAATTATAATTATACTCGTCTCGCCGTCTGTTTACTAATCCTTTAAGTGTTTTTAGGTATGATTTACAGCTAACGTCTTCGAAAACGAAGTTAAATCTGCTGTTTTGTATTTTCTTAGACCAGTTATGTGGCCGCCTGGTACTATGAATTTTCTTATCGGTCCATAGGCCGGTCCACTGATTTTATACGGACCGGTTTTTTTGGACCGGTCCATTAAGAAATACCGGTTTTGTACCGGTACACGGTACCGGTACCCACCCCTAAGCCAGAACGTTTCAACTTCGATTCATGTCTCTTTACACCAATGAATTAATTCATAATCTATAGATGGGGGGGGGGGCGCCCAGAAAGTTGATTGGAGGTGACAGTTTTCTTTTCTAACGAGAATACTGGGAATTCTGAAATAGGACACCGTTGTTCCTGTCATGCCTGTTCTTTCAATCCTCATTCAGAGTATTATGATAGTTGAAACTTTTTCTGTGGAGCTTTCTGCTTGTAAACAGTGCAATGGCCTAAAGGGTAGAGTGTTCGCCTTGCACACGGTAGGTCGTGAGTTCGATCCCGGCCGAGGCATACCAAAAGACTGTAGAAAATACATGGTACATACTGTTTTATCTGCTTAGCACTCAGCATTTGGGAAAGAATCTGGAAGTTAAACTCACACATCACTACCAGCGGACTAGCCCCCTGCTGTAGAGACGTGCACAACGTTGTGTGGTCCAAGGGCAGAGGATCAGAAATGGGCGCCGCCATAGGCTCCGCCAAGTGGCGCGGGAGGACTCTAACTTTAACTTTAACTTTAACTTTAACTTTAACTTTAACTTTAACTCTAACTCTAACTCTAACTCTAACTCTAACTTTAACTCTAACTTTAACTTTAACTTTAAATTCAACTTTAACTTCAACTTCAACTTTAACTTTAACAGTCTTTATTGCATATTCCTGCCTAGGTGGGCTAAATGCACATATGCACACACGTGGTCTATAGGAAGCATAATGCAAAACATAAATTGATAAACAGCTACATTCTAACATTGAAAAACTAATGTTGATCACCTAGTAGTTTCTTCTCTCTTGAAACATTTTGAAATATGGCTACATATTTTGTCTATTATATGTTCGTTCTTACATGACATCAGGTATATAAAAGTGTCCTGCTTTGACATTTTTGTACATTTCTTGTCTAATCCTATTGTCTTAAACAGCGATTAACTTTAACTTTAACTTTCTGTATGTGTTACCACAGCACGAGCATGCTCTGCGCCACATGTACGCCCTGGTCAACCTGTGCGAGGAACAGGTGCCTCTGGACAGGTAAGACACGTCACAACAAACAGTCAAATATATATTAACCTCTATTAACAAAAATCCGACACTTTGAAAAACAGGGGGTGGAAAGATCTCTATTGCAGCACCCCCAAGTTATGCACAATTTAGATATACAGAATTACATTATACTGGCGTTTGATTAGAGATCTGTTCGGACGTATCTTTTCAGAGTTATGCACCCTGGTGGAAGTTTGTGTAACTTAGTAGATGTCCGTGAAGTATCTTAAGTTATTTTAAATTCCTTGTTTGAGACGTCACTATACTGGGAATTTCTTGCTGATTCTGCATTTCCCCACTGACACTCTAAATATGAAGTAGAGTGGACACATTCCTCAAGCTAACCAACATCTATCGCACCGCAGTCATCCCTAAATAAGACATCTGGAGCCGCATAGTTCCCGTTTAGAACTTTTATTCAGCCTGTCATGCCGGTTTCGCCCTGTCGGCTTTTTCAATGACAGATGCTAAATTACATAGGTTGGTGAAGTTCTGACTTTTATACCCCTCTGGCATTTGTTCCCACTGGCTCTCATAAAGCAATATACATGCGTATGACAGGAAATCAAAGACAAAGACAGGAAATGAGCTCCCATGGTAGGCTCCCTCAGTCCACCCACACTGAGTCCCGAAAAGAAAAATGCTTCCGCGGCTTCATACAAGCTGTCTCCCGCTTGCTACAGGTTCTCTGATTCACATGATACTGGAGTTTGATTACTCGTAGGGCACAATTAACAGCTGGACCCCCGTAGCTGGCATTTGAAGATTCCGTATCAATTAGGCACCAGCACACACGAAGCCACACGCCGGATGCGGAGCGTGCTATAGCTAGAGGCCACATGGATACAAACCAGAAGCAAAGATTACATATCAAATATCAATACAATCCTAGCCTCTACCAGGCCCCGCGGGATGGCTGGAAAAATACACACACACACACACACACACACACACACACACACACACACACACACACACACACACACACAAAGGCTACCGAAAATATAACCTTCCTTGGCAAAGGTAAAGATAGCAACACTGGATGATCATGGACAGTGTTCAGTTATAGTTCTGTTTCTTATGTTCACAATATACTGGATATGTCATTCGATATCCCAACCATTTTTGACAAACACTATACACACAAGCATTATGTTTGACATCGATTGATATTTTGCTTCTTGTATTTTCTGTGAAGTCATCTCTAAATATAGCACAAGCAACATAAACTTTGTAACTACGCGCATCCTATCTGAATCGGTATTATTTTCTACATGTTTTGTGACATGCTAAACCTGACGTGATTTATTCTATTTTCAGTGTGACCTCTGCCATGGACAGCGTCTGCTAAAGGATGGTGGCAACGAAACTGCTGTGATTCTAAAGATATTTGTAGCTTGTTGAATTTTGTTGTCAAATAAGTCAGCAGACTTTTCCAAATTCATTTACAGACGACCAAGCTAGACTGTAGGTAGCTACATTGTCTCGAGTACTGACCATTTGTCAAGCTGCCAATACAACTTTACAAGTCTTAGAGAAGGTAGCTAAGTCCAACTGTAATGAATCGATTGTCGGTGAGGCAACACATGTGTTCTTGACAACATTGTATGACCACGGTGGAAATATATCACGATGTTTAACGTTATATGTTCACTTTGTCCTTCTTCTTTTGGCATAAAATGCTACTAATTAATAAGAGACTACGTTTGATCATCACAATTACGAATAATTATACTTTTTTTGCATGGGCCAACATCAGATGAAGTCGATGGAGGATGTGCGTTTAAATGTCTGTATGTCCCTCTGTCTGTCTGTCTGTACGTAAAGACTTTTGTACGTTTTACATAAGAAAGAACTCTCGCAGGAACCATATATAACGCCCACCTAAAAGACAACTGAAGAAAGCATGTTAACCATTCATGTAAGACTCAGACAGCACGGCTTTCAGGAGTCGGTATTTTCACCAGTGTTGTCGAGCAGGAGCTCTAGATCTCGCAAGAATTATACTGTCTATTTTAAGACTTGTTTGTGCCAGGTGTACGTGCTGCAACGTTCAGTTAACCATTAGCGCTAATTGAAGTCTCTTACTGATTTGGATTAGTCCTCTGTGCGTAAAGGTCAGATGCTAACCTTAACCTTGCAGTTGCAATGTACTTACCAGTAATGTACTCTTTCAGTTGCTACGGTATTCTGACGCATTTTGAATTTATTGAGTACTTTTCCACGAAAACTACCGGTTGAAGCACAGACCTCGCATTCAATGTGAACGTTTATGAACCTAATAATAAACCTAAGACTCGGTAGTTTAAGGCCATGGCCATAGGAATCACTGTCGCACATATGTGGCAAGCCTACTTAATACTAGCCTCCGTTGCAGGCCTTGCCAGCGTTTTACTAGCGATTAACAAAAATGTATCTGCTTGAGCCCCTGTATCTGCTTGAGCCCCTGTATCTGCTTGGGCCCCGTATCTGCAGATACGGGGGCTCAAGCAGATACGACCCCCCCCCCCAAAAAAAAAAGTGGGATGGCCTGCTACGGAGGCTAACCGAATACTGAGCGGAGTTGTAGTTTGTAGCAAGGATGGAGTCAAACGCATCTCATCTCCTAGCTTCCACCAGTTGACGAAGAGAGATTTCTCGACGCTTTGGATTGCACTTTTGATTGAGACAGTCAGACCTCAAACCATGTATGCTTTGTGTTTGTACTAAAATGTCTCCCTCCTTAAAAATCATTGTAGTTCTGGACTAGTCAAATCGTTTCCCCAAGGAACGGGAAGTAAACCCCATACAGAGCACGACCCTGATCCAATGTGAACACTGTGGCCGGAGGTTCAGGGCCAAAATTGGACTTTACGGCCACATGAGGACTCATGTGACACATACAATACAGGCAAATGATGGATGAAAGCGGTCCTCAAAAGTGACCGGACGAACCACCATCTTTTTGTACATAGATAAATCAACTGAACACGACCGGTACACCACATCTGCTTGGAGATAAGTTGTTTTTCTCGTCCTTTACATCTGAAAATCAATTAACAGCCATGCGTTATCCTCCGTACGTTTTATCGAAGCAGAAACTCTCGCAGGAACTAGTTAACGCCCACCTAACAGACAACTGAAGAAATCGTTCTTACCATTCATGTAAAATTCAAGAGGGAAATGCTTTTAGGAGTTGTTCTTCCACCAATGTTGCCAAGCAGGAACTATGGGTCTCGCAGGAATTACTAGTATATCGTCTTAAATAGAACTTGTTTGTATCAGGTGCTCAAACGTCCAGCATACAATTAGTGCTTATTGAAGTGATGTAATGCTCTTTCAACTAAAATCTTTCAGGCGAAAGGTGAGATGCCATTCTTTTGGCTGAGTGGTAATGAAGGACTTGTTCTCTGTCGCTTTTGCCGAAAAAGCTTAAAAGCAGTAATTTTACTCCATCTGGTAGCTACAGGCGAAATGGATTGATGGCAGGCTGGATGGCCTTTCAGTCGCTATAAATTCAGTTGCTATTGATGCTGACGCATTTTGAATATATTATGTACCGTGGTTCCCACGTAAACTGCCAGTTGAATCACTGATCTCACATTAGACGTTAGCGGAAGACTCGATCGTTAGGCCACAGGGAACGCTGTCGTACATTCGCGGAAAGCCTACCAAATACTGAGCGGGGTTGTAAACTGCAGCAAGGATGGAGTCCAACGCATCTTATGCCGCCCTGCTTTCTCCCGTCGCCGATGAGACATTCCTCGACGCTTTGGATTGCTACTACTTTTACGTGAAAAGAAATTTCACCTACCACGAAGCGAACGATCGCTGCTTTACGTATGGCAATCCATTCGTCGGGGCGACGGTTAACAGAGCGTTCATGGGCATCTTTGGGGTCTTCATCGTTCTCTTCAACTCTTGCGTACTGTGGGGGATCCTAGGAACGAAACAGCTACGGAAAGCCATGTACTTCTACATAGCGAACCTCGCCGTTTCCGATCTAGTCTCAGGTGTGGTGTGCATGTATCTAGCATCTAGGCCCGACGCGACAGGTCTATGGGAAAGACTGAGTGCAAGAACGTTCATAGGCCTTGCAATGCTCCTGTCGACGACGGCACTGACTCTGCTGTCCGTCGATCGTTATGTCTCTATCGTGCACCCTGTGGTGTATCACAACAAAGTGAGCGGACGGCAGGCGTGTGTAGTCATATTGGCGTCTTGGGTTGTGACCGTTCCGATGACCTTCTCGTCACTCATGGGGTGGAACTGTTTAGAAAAAGACTACGCTCTCAGCGGTGGGTGTGCTAGCTATCTTACGTTGGGCTATATCATTTTTGTTGTCGTTATGTTACTCTTGCTAGTGTGCGTTACGTTGTGGGCGAACGTCTACATCTACCGAGCAGTCAAGCGGCTGCAGAACAGAAATCTCGGCGGGCCACGAGCGACAAGACCCCGCCGGGGAGCAAGCAACAGCGCGATGGACACTCAGCCGCAACCTGGACCGTCCAAACAGCCGGATAAGCCATCACCGCCGTTCAACAACCAAAACAAAATACAAAAAGCGAGAGCCGTGATGACAGTAGTGTTGATAGCGTTTGTGTCTTGGCTGTTGTACTTTGTGTTTCTCGGAGCCCATCGCATATGCGAGGCTTACCGGAACACTTGTCCTATTCGTGGCATTGCCCAGTGGGGCCTGCTGCTAGCCTTCCTAAACTCGCTCATCAACCCGATCGTCCATGGTCTCCGCGTGCCCTTGCTGAAAACAGCGGTGGTCGCAAAATTCAACGCTATCAGAGAGGCCGTTGTAGCAGTGGCGAGACGGGAACGGGTGGGTTCTGCGACGCAACGACGACAAAAAGACAACAAGGGGCAGACAAGCAGTGAACACAAGTACATGTACGGCTCTCAACAGGTGGCCTACAATGTCGGAGTCTCGTTGGAAATTTTGACGCCAACGGAAAACCGCGAGGACCAAAGCCAGGACAGCGACGATGATCAACCTACAAGCGGCCACGGACAAAGAACACTCGCTTGGTCTTAAGCTAATTGGAAATGAACAAATCAGTGTACAAGACACTGTTATGGACTGACTAGTTCTGTTGGGCCTCTGCCACACATGCAGTCCGACGATCTTCGGCCGTATTTGTTGATCACCAGAGGGTAGCCAAATTCAAAAATCGACACCTGGTCCATCAAACTGGAAAGGACTCGGTGACCTGCGAACATTGTCATTGGCCTATCGATCTCTAGCCTGGATACCAGACCTTTCGCGCGATGCGATGATACCCCCTTTTGGGCGGGGAAGACCCAGTAGTAGGGATAGAGTTGGAACCCGGGAGCGCTTGGCAGCCGAACTCTAATTTCTATCGCGTGAGAGCTAATAAGTGGGCCGTGTGCTATCTGTGGCGGCGGCGCGAGTTGCTTTCCCGGCCGAAGGATTAGCTCCAGGAGCGCGGTGGTCTAGATCATTAGCTAGCCTGGATACCAGACCTCTCGCGCGATGCGATGATAACCCCTTTTGGGCGGGGAAGACCCAGTAGTAGGGATAGAGTTGGAACCCGGGAGCGCTTGGCAGCCGAACTCTAATTTCTATCCCGTGAGAGCTAATTAGTGGGCCGTGTGCTATCTGTGGCGGCGGCGCGAGTTGCTTTCCCGGCCGAAGGATTAGCTCCAGGAGCGCGGTGGTCTGGCACCCAGGCTAATCGATCTCTAAAAAACAACGCGCGATGACCGAGAGAACGCCGACCGTAATTACTTAACTGCCGACAATGTTATTTTGAGCTCGCAGACTCGTTAGCCTGTGTTTTAACAATCTCTCGCTGGCGGAGGTTAATGACCCCTAGCCTCTACCAGGCCCCGCGGATAGCTGGGAAAATAGTAGAAATTGGCCAAATAGAGTGAATAGTATGCTAAGGGAGTCGGCTACGGAGAGAGGGTCCAATCTGCCATCCTAGGAACTGCACGTGAAACCCTGGCAAGTATTCCTGGCGTAGTTAGTCTGGTAGTAGTCTGGTAGAGGCAAAATCACCTTCTCCGCGAGTAAAAGTCCGGTAGGAGCGGGATTAAGTCAGGCTAGCAGGCTCGTCGGCCGATCGATTTTCCTGCTGTGTGTGTGAGAGGCCGCCTGGGCAAAAACAAAACTGCTAACCCGTGCTGTCAGGAGCTTTTCATATACAGGTATGGAGATAGATATATATACTCTATTTGTATACATGTATTTTTCTAGAAATTGTATACATGTATTTTTCTAGAAATTTGTAAATTTACCGAATTCAGTCCACATATGTCAATCAATTAGTTAAATGTACGGTAACATAGTAGAATTGTTTTTGTCTAGTACATTGTACATTCTTAATATTCTAGTAAATTTACCGAATCCAGTCCACATATTAATCAATTAGTTAAATGTACGGTAACATAGTAGAATGGTTTAAAGGAGGATGCCATGTTAATAAGACACCTTGTTTTTGTCTAGTATATTGTACATTCTTACTATTCTAGTGTATTTACTATATGGAGTGAATTAAACAGCCTTGATTATATTCTCAGCACTGTATCGGGTATTTCATACGAGGTTATGTCCCTGAGTTTCTGATTATACATTCATAACTTAATCCTTTCTCATTTGAAGTACGCAATTAGTTACTCGGATTGGTCTAGCCATATGCATTGTTGCAAGTAGAATGAGATATAGTAAGGACAAGGTTTCATGTCAAAAATTACCTTCAATCTTTATTCTTTATTAGAAATTGCAAATTAACTTAAAGATTCTCAACAAAAAGGATAACTTCCCAAAAGTTCTTACCAACACTATCATTTACTAACATAATATTATAACTGGATTTAATCATAATATCTATCTTTCTATTGGTCCTCATTTACAACGTATAGTGCCTACAGTGTATAATCTAAATATGCTAATGGCGTTAGAAGAGCTGATCATGACTTTACCACCGTAAATAATGGCCAAACATCATTTGGAAGAGAAGCGAAAACATCACGCCACTATGCATGACAAACACATATCTTGACATACGTAATGGGACATTCCCTTTATATCTTGTACAGTTTTCAGTTCTAAGTCTACGGCAATCATCCATTAGTATCTTAAACCATAATCCTGAGAGATTCTAATTCCATGGCACCAATGCATACCTGTAATTATAAACCAAAAACAGTTACTCAAGCAGCTGGATAGAAAATTTCAGACAGCATCTTTCGTCAGTGAATGATAAAAGACAGCGGATGCTGTCTGATACGTCAGTTTCACCTTTTATCCGGTTGCTTGAGTACTGTAACTATTATCTTATTACCTGGATGTCTTACCTCCACCAACATTCATAATTATTATATCTTGCTTAGAACTCTACTAAGAAAAGCCAGATATGAATTGTTCTCGCCACGACCTCAGCTGGATCTGTGTAACCCTTGATTTCATAATTGGAATATCATACAAAATGCAAAAGCATGGCTGAAAACAAAACACACAAGGTGAAAAAGATTCGTTCTTTATCTATGGAAGTCGTAGAGCGCTCTGTTAAATTTCAGTTCGCAGAGAGAGAGCGACGAGAGCGCCGTCCTAGTGGAAGGGGGGTATTACCTACGTACCTACGTATCACCTATTAGTATCTTACCTCGCACAATCCTGATAGATTCTAATACCAAGGCACCAAGCATAATTATGTCGCTTAGAACTGTACTAAGAAAGGCCAAACATGAATTGTCATCATCTGCTCTTGACAGCCGTGATCACTCCGGATATAACTATAACAGCCGCGCCTGCAAGACTCGGGACTGACGGGAAATCACTGAAAACGACGATCTGAAAAGAAGTGAATTTACAGTAAGGATGTGACAAATAACATTTTTCACTTCACTTGCTCTTTGACATAGCCTGAGTGCCATCGTCCGTAGGGTCTACGGTCACATTTCTAAACCGGGGCCCGGCCGGGCCTTTTATACCATACTTTTTGCCCGGGCCGGGCCCCGGTTTGGAAATGTGACCGTAGCATTAGCGGTCACTACGGAGGTTGGTACACGGGCTAAGTAAGACGCCCCCTCCCCCCAAGCGTTGACTGGCTATTCCTTAAAGTGTTACTTTACAAAATGGAAACGTTTAGAATTGCTTTACAGAAGATTGAGACAAGATGGTTTAGTACTTGAACAACGGTGTGGCTCAAGGGCACTAAAATGGAGATGGGTGCCACCCTATACACCACTTGGTGTGGGATTCATTTTAAAAAATGCGAACTTTTTAAAAACTCACCTGGATCAGAAAGGAAACCAGCACATTGGAGTTCCGGAGAATGATGGAGTGTGAAGCCACTTTAGACAGGGACAGGCCTTTGGTCAAGGAGAAGTTACTGCCCAAATCTTAAACAAAACAAAAAACAAACATCGTAACATTTAAGACAAAAGAAATCTTTGATAACAACGACATTTATCTGAAGCAAGTCTTTTAAGGAGTGTATGGTTTTTATAGCGAAATAGTGGTCATTTGCAAATGCAGAGACATAGGTATACGCTACGTAGGTAAAAGTACATCTGTTAATGCAAATGATATGAATTTCATTGAGAGAAAAAAATCCCCCAAAATCAAGGTACCAAACGTATCTAAACAGATTGGTAAAACAAAGAATGGCTTTCATTGTGCATCTTTTGTTTCCTGGAGTTTCAATCTATTTCTTCTAATATTCGTTTCACTCAGATAGCAAATAAAGTTGGACACTGAGACTAAAATTGAATAGGACATATAATACATACATTGAAGTCAAACTTACCACACAGTGCTGACGTCACCAGCAAGATGACGTTTGATCCACTCATATTCATGACGTCACCCATCCCGCCAAGAAAGAACACGTTCGACCCAGCAGACAAGATCGTCGTCACTAGGCAACGGACGAAAACCAAAATATTCGTCGAGACCTTGTCCTTCCTAGATAGCCTCCCAACCACCAGGAAAGCCAAGGCTGCACTCATGGCTCCGACCATCGCTACCGTGACCCCGAGAGTTTTCGTCGGAACGGCAGGGTCAAGGTCATCGTGCGAATCTGCGGCTTGCGAACTTGAGATTAGGGTTACTCCTAACCAGCACATGCCAGCGAGTAAGATCTCGAGACCGCCGACAGGTTCACCGAAGAACAGGAACCCCAAGAAAGCTGTGAAGATCGGACTGGTCTGGCGGATCGCAATGGCTTCTCCTGCAGAAAATAAAGATAGAATCATGGTGATAATAACATAAATGATGATAATGGCAATAGAAAGGTGATGTTAGGTGGTGAAAATATTCACTCTTCAAGCAGAGGTTAGGCTTCTTTTGTAACGCGGCTTTTAAGGTGTTTCTGTTTTTTTTCTAGCTGTCGCCCCCCTATGATGTGACTCATTTACAGTCGTGTCTAGATGCCTAGTCTGTTTCATCTTTTCCAGACGGGAACCCAGGCCGCCGACACGTTGCGAGTAGCACAAACCACTACACCACTCGGACGCGAATGACTCTTTTCAAAAGTGTTGTCTTTCTACTACCGATCGTATGGGGGCGCTAACGTTATATAGGGGACTTCCCAACATGGCGGATTTTCGCAAACAAACCGGAAGGCAAATATAATTCCCAACTCCGAACGTTACGTATGATCTTACCTAGAGGTAGAATAGTGCTGGCGTAGTCATTGGTACAGAATGCTAGAAAAGCCACAAGACCACGAAGCGCCAACCAGGGTAGAGTCCGTCTTTTCACCGTGGCGAAGTCGGATCCTCCTCGGGCCCACAGCACGACCACCGCCGCCAAGAGTTGGACGGAGCATCGGACCACGATCGTGTGGAAGAGGGGGACTCCGGCGGCAAGTTGTAGCAACGTGACCGATAGAGCTGACAAGATCCCCGACAGTATAGACCATAGAGGACCAACTATAGTGCTGGATACCTGTTTCCTTGGTCTTTTGAGATACTTGTCTATAGAACTAGAAGCCACGTTGTTTCTTTCGTCCATCGCTCTTGACTGGTGTCGTGGTCTTTCTCTGAGTCGACCTTACGCAAAGCTGACGTGGCTCAGCTCAAAACTCCGTGGACTGTGGCACAGCGTCTTTATGTAAAATCCAAGCTGGCAGGTCGATAGGTATCAGTTGTAAGACTGTTGTCAGAAGCACACGTAATGTTTGCTAGTTACCCTCAGCTGCAATGAAGTGGTGTCGATGACCTGAAGGACGACTTGTATGGAACAGGGCAATGACGTAACGTGTAGTCTGTTGATTTTATGTACGCAGGATTTGGCATGCCACCAAGCGCAAGCAAGAGTCCAATATCCCCTTGCGCATTTGTATCCTTTCCTGATTTTTAAAATATGTAAAAAAAAAAAATGATTATAATACATGTGATCTTGTATTGTTTACCGACATATATCAATGATTTTAAACCTCCTTGGTACAAGCTGCGTAAGACCGGACTGTGACGTTCGATTTACTCACAACGAGTCACCCCTACTCTTTTTGATATGTTTGATGGGTTCTTTAGCGCACTCAAGGTCCAAGTGGCTCTCCTCAAACTCTGGACCTTCGACCGTCCAATCCGAGAGACCGTCATTAACCACAGCTACGTACTCAACTTTAGAACTGGGTACGAAATAACTTCCCCAAGGGGACAGCGCTAGGGCCCTTGGGATCTCTGTGTAGGTGTAGTACTTTGGTTTGTTAAAAATAGGGGGGGTTAGAAACCACTCGGAATGCGTCCCCTTCCTCCGGCCCCTCCGTAAGAGGGGGAGGAACGGTCATCAATGGCCGGGAGCCCGATGCCCCAGGGGCACCACTCCCGGCCCGCTTCGCGCTCAGAAGGGGACGCTACCGCTCGTCATCGTGGCATCTGCGTGCGTTCACGTTTCCGTGAGAATGCACGGGTCACATACTATAGAAATGATCCCTAAAAGTATGATCTTGAAGAGAATTGGTCGTTACATAAGCTACGTACAAAATGCTTCACACCTCCGTTAATGGTTTTATTGTCTTTGACTAGCAAAGCAACATTGAAATGGCTTTATTTCACTATTAAAATCCTAAAATAGATATGAACTTATACTGTGGTGAGCTAGAATATTTACACCAATATTCGGTGAAATGTTTGTCAGTTTATCACATTAAGATTTGTAATTATTCAACAATATTACGGAGATTTGCCTAATCGCATAGGTAAGTAGTTTTGTTGCATCACGGGAGAGCGGGAGATTTAAGACGTCGGGTAAACACCATTGTTCTTTGCTTTGCCAATAAGGGCGTTTTTCAACACGACTCGTAAAGGATGCTGGCTTGATTCGGCAGGGAAAACGTGAAATTCTTACGCAAGGCTGATCGTCGCATGTCTGAAAAGTGAAATTGAAGTTGCCAAACGGGGTTCAATCTGACCTTGATTTTATGATAGGAAAGAAAACAATTCTCAAGATCATAATTACACAATTAACAAGAGAGTGAAAACAACGATCACATATATATCTACAAGAAACTTTATCATTCTACTACTTGTAACGTTAATAACTGCAGACTTATAATGATATTATTATTATTATTATATCTCTTCAGAACACTAGCGCAACGGCATTCGAATCGGCGGACTAACTTTCAATGTCATAATCATGCCCTATGTTCTAGTAACCAATAATGTATTGATTTTAACATGTAGTAAATTATGAATTTCTTGCATATATTTGGTACTATTATACATTCCGTGATTATAAGATATTGCAGCAATCTAAAACAATTTTAGGAAAGTTTGAATGACAAGATCACTATTCTCGAATCGGATGCTCCGAATGAAGACGACCGTTTTAGTGCGGGGGCATTGCATCCATTCCACCGTGGCGGGAATGTTGATGTAAATAAAGTGCACCGAACCCGCGCCACACTTTCCATCTCCCTGGGAATTACAGGACTTATAAGCTGCCGCAGAAGGTAAGATTGATGTTTTTACGTCCAAGATAGGCATGATTGGGACTGAAAACTACGTATTAGCTGTGTTAGAACGCGGGACGTTAAGTCGCCCCCCTCCCACCCTAGTAGCAGCTGCACGCTCTGCTCAGTATAAGAAGTGTTGATGTATGAGTGACAGCTGTCACTTTACTTGAATATCAAATGAATACATGGTTGTCAACAATTGTTGTATGATAGAAGAATGCACACTTTGATTAACACTGTTGAAGGCAAATTATGAGTGTCAGAGAAATTATGAATGTTGATGGTAATGTCTGCAACAAGGAGGCCTAGATGAACCTTCTTGGTTGCAACAAAAATTAAAACCCTGCCAAAGGCTACGCACCTCTCATGATACCCAATACAGATGAAAAAGTACTGGAGTATTTACTGATCTTTAGCCCAGTAAAGAACATTTCTTCATGTCCATAGTAACTCCTTGATACTCCATACCACAAATATGAATGGATTGACTGTGTACAGGTGTACATTGTATGTGTAATCTCCAAGCAGATCTTCATGTAGCAAAGTCGACTAAGACAGTATCCATGGGTCACAGGAAGATCCTCTTATATCACTGCCGTCTAAAAATTCTAGTGCTTTGTACATTATTGACTTACACTGTTCACACAAGTGGATGCATTGTGCTAATCCCCAAGCAGATGTTGGATGGAAAATTGTAACATATATATTTTCTGATCAGAAAAGCCAGCTAGTCAGAAAACATTTCAGTTTCACTTTGCCAACCCAATGTGAGCTTGGAGATTAGATGATTGTACAAATTATACCAGGGAATAACTAATGGTTCACACATGTGCCTTTGTAAGAAACCACACCCACCCACCACTGACTCATACCTGTCACTCAACACATCACATGACCTACTGTAAATTCATTTATTTTTACGGGGACTAATTTTGCAGTACGAGGGAAAGGAGGTGTTCACAGTGTTTTAAGTTTGTGGTTGGAACAATTATTAGTATGTAGTACGGTAGTGATACAATGGAACCATATTATGTGTCATGATG
The DNA here is from genome assembly GCF_035083965.1 of Branchiostoma lanceolatum. Lineage (NCBI taxonomy): Eukaryota > Metazoa > Chordata > Leptocardii > Amphioxiformes > Branchiostomatidae > Branchiostoma > Branchiostoma lanceolatum. The sequence continues at coordinate 12,109,226 of NC_089737.1, forward strand.
GAGAGAAATTTACTGCAAAAGTAAAATGACTGTCTGTCTAGTGGCACAAACATTTTATGATTTACAGTAGCTGTCAATCATGTAATAGAAATCCCCCAATAGTTCAGCCCCCCTGGGAGGATATAATGACAAAGCTGTCCAATTTTGAATGCATAAAAAAATATTAATGGCCTAACAAACCTTTTAAAAACTGTGTTTTAGGCAGAAAACAGCATTAAGCACTGGCTTTGGGTGTTACTGTTACAGTAACACTTACTGATCTAGACATGATGATAGTGTACACATAGACTCTATGGTACCTGACAATGTACGCTGCCTATAGGGTAAATAATTTGCTGGGAGAGTTTGCTGACCACAGGGTTTTAAATAAATGACTGCGTAGTTACAAGGGGAAATATCCCTTAGTAGCACTCTCCTGGACAGTCAGTCATTCAGACAATCAGCCTATTTGGGGCAAATTCTACTATCACTAAGACTTCATATTCCTTTGGAGGGCCTGGTGGAGGCTAGCGTAGACATGCGGTGGGCGTAGTTGTCCTGTTGACCATATATGGCAGGGGGAAGGGCACTGGATGTCAGCGACTGTCTGAATCTGAAACAGCTGTCAGGAAGTTGTTACTGTCCTTGTATCTGACTCAATGGCTGGTACGGAGTGTGTGTACCTTGCTGATTTCTGCTTATGGTAAGTCGTGTTAGTCCGTAGATGCTATCATGTGAAGGTTTTGATTATCATAGCTCCCTCCTTTAAATGGTTAGGGAGGAGATTATTTGAGAGGTCGTAAACTTTTAACTAGGATCTCAAGGCCAGCTATGACCCCGTTCAGAAGATCTATGTTGGATGCCAGCAATCAATACATGACATCGTTGATTTATACAATGTACATGTAGATAAGTGTTCAGCATTTTCTAATGACAACCCTTCATTTCCAAGGTTGATGCTTTGATAGATGGATTATAGATCGATATGCGCTAGATATAGACTGAGTTATCTGGAAAATGATGTTGGTCTGTTGATTAGAGGGTCTTCATGTACTTTTCTGTAAGGCATTATTTGAAAGGCAGGCTTTAATTTTGATACCCCATAATCTGTAGGGAAAGCCGTCTTATTCCGTGGCGTATATCGTAGCGAGGCGACCAAATTTTGCGTAATTGCCTTCCTTGCTTTTAGTGTAATATGTAGGGTGTTCTTCTGAATTAAGTGTAACGTGTTGTTGGGACCAACCCCCTCCCATGTAAACCCTCATATTAGACCTGTCAAGAATGTAGCATACAATTGATTGCTCGAGCTGGTTCATCAGTAAGTTGGATAATTTGATTACAATATACTCATGATCCAGAACAGTACTAGTATTTTGTATGCAAGTCATTCTTGACACTGGTCTATGGTAATGTGGGTCACTACTACCAACATCAAAGGCAATCAATATTTCCCATGACCCTGGTGTTTATTCAGGGTACTGTCTATGACCTATGTTATGATGAAGAGGCCAAAGGTCAGAGGTGAGACTGGGAGCCAACCTACTTTTGTTTATATGGTCTAAAAGTATTTGTATATTGCAGAAGTTAAGACTAATTTCATGTCCAAGTTCAATGAAGAAAATTCATTTAAGCATGTCAAATCTGAGACACTAACCAATATGATGATGATGTTAATATGATATTTTGCATTTTTCATACACTGTAAATGTTGAAATATTCGCAGTGCTTTAATGTTCACTGTTTTTGCGGTGAAGAGGTTAAAACTGCCGCAAAAATACTTGTATGTCTTCTGCCAACCTACCCCCATGTTTCAAACGCAAGCTAAAACCCACAGTGAATACTCCATATTTTCCCTACTGCAAAATTCCCTGCCAATTTAAACTAATTAAAGGTACATTTATTTACAGTGTTTCATTCATTATGGCTGACGTGTCTTGTTTGTGTTTCAGAACTTCTCGAGTGAATCAGATGAAGGTGCAACTACATGTGCACGTAGATATACTTCTCAAGCATAAGACATTAGACACACATAGAGCCAGAGAGAACAGAATTTCCTGTGAGTTGAAGTAGAAGGATATGGCCAGTCCTGTCCACGACCCTCTGACAGCTATCGAGATGGAGGAAAGAGCTGGACTTATTAATCACGCTACTGGTGAGTCTATTTTTCCTTAAGTTCACTTGGAGAATTGTTTTTCTAAAACACATCTGGTAACCTAAAAACATGTAGTTATAGAAATTGTATGCACGCTACATGTACACTTTTGCAACACAAGGGGACAAAACAGGGCACTGACAGTGCCTGATAATCCAATTCTTGGAATGGTACCTGATAATGGGGAGCTTTGTTGTCTTTAAGCTTCATTAGCAGGCTCTACCAGTTAAGGCTTATTAAGGGCTTATAATATTCTTTTTTCTGATGGAATATCAGTACTGTCGCTCTAGGTTTCTTGTGGAAACCAAGTGCATTAAGTCATATAAGATTATATACTATACCCATAAGCCCAAATTGTAGAGCGAGTACTAAAGGAGGATAGCGTCTTCTCAATGTTATCAAATTTATCTTAGTGCTTGAAGTGACTATAGTTCAACTGTTAGCAAATGTGCAGAAGCGTGTATGGGTCAGACACAGCTCTTACTTAGATTAACATTCAAATTGACATTTTTTTACAAGATCCGGCAGTGCGGAGGTATATTGGAGTGGGTAATTATAGTAATAGCTTTCATGGATGGATTCCAGGGTTGGTAATAATTTGCTATGCCACAAACATAGGGAATGTTTTATGTGAATTCCTGTGCTGTTTTAAACTTATTCCATATGCCAACATTAATAGTTACACGTATACATGAAATACGATATACATGTGTGATATCGTTATCCTTCTATCTCTTGCATCTGTATGTTTAGCAAATGAAAGTCAGTATATTTGAATATTTGTCTCCAAAATGATTGTAGCTGGAACAACTACAAGCTCAAACCCAATTTGTATATTTCATTTTGGACAAATTTGACCTCTAAACATGGCCTTTAACTACGATAGATGCCCCCGTCTGTGCAGTGTTTCATCATGACGTGACCGTGATATCTGATTCATATATACGATATAGGATGATGTCACTGCTGGGCAGGTCAATAGCTTTCATTGATTTTCTATCTTGGACTTGATCCAAACTTTTCTGACAGTACACTGCAGAGGAGCCCAGCAAACTGTGAAGCTTCTCGAAAGACGTGCATGCGAAGTTGAGAGTGTTATATCCTTCCTGAATGTTTTGTTACAATACGCTTCTTTTAAAACATCTTAAATCTAATTTCAAAAGAAGACAGATTGAAAAGAAGCTGTATAAAAATTTAATTTTGCTGGAATAAAGTAGCGGTGGACTCAACCCTTATCTAATCACATTGTGAGCCATATTTGGAAAGGTTCCCAATAGTTGTGTGACAGTTTACAGTGCAGGCCTGACCAGCATACGTGCATGAAGGGGTGGATACCACTCAGTCTTACCTTTTGGACTCCATCATCTCTTGCATCAAGATGTGTTTCTCGTAGGATCCACTGAAGATGTAGAAAATGCCAGTCCCTCTTTTCGTCAGCCATGTTGGTTAACTGGTACAATAATTCTATTAGTGGTTGATCTCGGATGCAGACAATTCTGTTGCCAACCGCTGTTGGCTGCTGTTCCGATGGCGGTGGAGGTTCTAAGCGGCACAGACCCAGTGTGGTGACCATCTTGGTTTGCTGGTAGAATTTTTGATAAGTCGGACTTATGACATCATAGTTGTGGAACTGTAAGATGGCGTCACCTCCGAAGGTTGTTGTAGAAGGTACAAACTGTTACAAACTGTCTTAACTGCTAATTGTATCATCTTTTGACATGTGTATAAAATATATAGAATGCAATAGAACACTGTATAAGAAGTGTGATGTAATTCCAATATTTATCAATACAATGTACTTGTATTACAGATCAGGAAATTGTGTGTGTGTGTGTGTGTGTGTGTGTGTGTGTGTGTGTGTGTGTGTGTGTGTGTGCGCGTGTGAGTGTACACTATAACTCGAGAAGGCCTGGATGGATAATGTATTGATAATTGGTATGTGGGTAGGTCTTGATAAGATCCTGACATGATTAGATTTTGGGCCCCCTAGCGACTTATTAGTTTCTTTATATGACTCATGAGTTGAGAATTTTGCTGATATGTAAATTATAAAGTTGGTTTATGATATCTTGTTGACCTTTGTCCTCTACAGGGTCACCTGCGAGAAGTATCCCATCATCCTCTCCTTCGTCCACGGCCGGGCTGGACAACATGGCGCGGTCGCCCACGGCTAGCAGTAGGATGGGGTCGGACGAGGGTAAGAATTGTCAAAGTTCAGTGTGTTTTATCAGTGAACTTCTTGTACAAATGAATGGGGATGGCCTAATATATCCCGACACCCTTATGTTTCGACATTCCTAATATCCTATGTACCGACATCCCTATGTTCACTATGTCCACCATGTTCTGAAGTAGCCTGGGTCTGAAGTAGCCATGTTCTGAAGCATCCTATTTCTACCGGGGCTCCTACACTCGCTTCCCTCAGGGAGCCCCGGTAGAAATAGGATGGCACCCAGGCTAGTTCTGAAGCATGTCTCCAGAAAATAAGTGTTTAAGGTCGTGTTCATGTATTTAAGGTTAATATCTCACCTAAAGGTTCATTTAGTTGTGTCCAAAGACATATCTTATGTAACGGCTAAGACAATTTTCTTTATCAGCCCCTCCCTTAGATTTCATGTGATATCAAATAAATAGAAAATAAATGTGGCTTCAGACCAGATTTGGGTGATCTGAGGATGAGTTAGATACATGTACCTGATACATGTATTTTATCAATACTGCTTAAGAGATCTTTTGCCATTGTCAAGATCAGGTTAGAAATGACAGTGCCTGAATTTGATATAGGGCAACCTTCAGTAATGCCACTTTGAACTTGGAAAGTCATTTATCCGAAATCAATGTTTAGCAGCCATCTCAGCTTCTTGCTAAATGTCACAGGCAAGTTTTACATGTCATGCGTCATTGAAAAGAACATACTTCCATGTCATCATTATGTAGCTATTTCTAAAATGAATTTTGATTGTTAGTAATGTTACAGATTTTTAAAAGTGTCTTTTCAAAATTTACATTTTCTTTTTTGCAATATACAATATACAATTGTTCAAGGATACAAAAGGGTAACTGCTAAGTATGCAGAATATTTTCCTACTATGCATCTTCATTCATATCCGTGCATCTAATCTACCTTCATTCCAAAACCATTACATCCACAGCCATTGCTAACTTAATTTTCATCGACAGGTTGACAAATACTACTGTTTTGAATGGCGGGAATATTGCAGCTTCAGGTAAACAACAACATGCACAAACAACAACAATCAACACTGCCTTATAATTATATGTGTTGCCTCTTTCCTGCCTATTCACTGAAAATATTCAAGGATCTTGTTATCTAACATGTACCTTTAAAAGTATTGTAACTTTCTTTACAGTGCTCACATTCAAACATGTATCTAGTGGACACTCTATCCTTTGTACTACTGATGTTTGAATTATTTCTCCCCACTTGTCTCACACATGTTATTGGATGTGACATAGAGTTTGTGACTGGAGACTCTTGTTTTCTGAAAATACCCTTACATGTACCGGGCCTCCTTCTAGCTAATATAATGGGACCAGGTGACTTATTTACTGATAGTTTCTTTTTCCTGACTAGTCTGCAAGGAGGTTTGATGCCAGAAATGAAACTCCTTGCAATTGCTGACTGACAACAACTTTTGCTCTCACATATGCTGTACCTAGAGTTTTACTTTCAATTGTAGTTCTATCATGCCTCTTAATTATGAATGTATATCATATAACTATTGTTTCGTTGCCAATGTGCTATTTGTAATGACAGAGGTGCTAATCAAGTATGTTATTTTTTCCCCCATTAAGGATTGACTGTGCATTGTTTACCGTAATCTTCTTGTCTTTGTAGTTGCCCCCCCCCCCTCCTAGCAGAAATGGGTGGTATCTTCTAACTAATCATAACTTTACATAATTAATCCTACAGCAGCTAGCGTTCTTTCCTTGATTTTCTAATGATGATTTCTTCCCTTGAAATTGCTGCTGGATTTAAGGAAAACAACTTTAGTAGATGTAGTTTCCCTCCTACTCAGGAACATAGATATGTATACAGTGTTGTTTGTTTATTTGTTTGTAGCTGAGGTCACCAGTGAGGTGACCAGCATAGACGCCAGCGAGGTTTTCTTCAGCGCGCCCGACTTGCGCACGCCGGAGAGCAGCGGTCCCCACGGACTGTACATGTCGGACGGGATCCGGCGCATCGACTACGTGCTGTCGTATTCCATCACGGATCCGAACATCGAGGCCGAGCGGCAGAGACTACGGAACGAGTTTGAGAAGAATCTGGAGGAAGAAGGGCTGGAGCTGGAGAGAGACTGGGTGGACCCAAGACCTGTGTTAGGTAATTAGAAATATGTTAGAAATAGTCAGACATTTAGGTACAAAATGTCTAGTAAGATACACTATTAAGAATAAGATACACACTACAAAACTAACTGACATAAGCAAGTGCATAGATTTTGTAAAAATGATTGGACGTTTTAGATAGCATCCACTATATCTTTAGTCAGAGATGGCATTGGAGAGAGATTGGGTGGACCCAAGACCTGTGTTAGGTAATTAGAAATTGATGACAGTATTTTTTTTCCTTAAGGTTGTCATCATGATGAAAGTTGCACAATAGACACACATTTGCATCATTCTGTATGATTGGAAAACATTCAATTTGTGTTCTGGATGGAAATTTGTTCCATGGGGTTTAACTTTAAGACTAAGTTTATATATTCATGATGTATATACATTTAAAGCATGGATACTACTAACTACTATGATAATTACTGCTATTGGTTCAACTTCAATAGACTAGCAATAATCTCAAAGCAGAGGTTCAGCTCTGGCTGTTTTTGCCTTTGCCGTAGGCAGAAGGGTATGTTTTTGGTCGAAATTGTGGAGTGACTAGGTGTTCACAGTATACTAGTAACTCTTGATGCCATTGGACGGATGTTTATGATTTTTGGTAGGTAAGTTAATGTTGTAAAATAGATACTAACAGTAACAGAGACTTTAAAAAAAAAAAGCACAAGAGGACTGTGCAAAATTCTGCGTGGTCCCTTGATGGTAATGATGTACGGATGCAAATCATTTGCTGATGAACATCGTAACGATTTTCTAATATGGTGCCCTGATTGTTGTGAATTTTGTGGGTAGTTTAGAGACTTTTTGAGATTCTACAATATCCTCACACTATAGAAGTAGTTCTGCAGTAAGGGAATAAAAATAAGAGAATCTATAGGAATATTTCTGGCTGTATTTTGTCTTCTGGTGCGGCCAAAATGGCCTGGACCGGAGTTGAGCATCGCGGAGACTTTGGAAACCCCAGATGTCTTTGCCTGCATGCTGATCTCTTGTTTACAAACAAAAGTAAGTACAGTTAGCCAAAGGGTACAAGATGCATAAGAACATGCCAAGAAAAAAAGTTAAATGCTACCGGTTCTGACTCAGCGAACGTTACACCAAGGAGGTTTACACCCGAAATTCTATCTGCAAAGATGCCACTTCGCACGTATTTGTAAACCTACTGTAATGTGATTATAGGTTTATCAGGCATTCAAGAAGCCAAACCCAACCATAGTCAACCTTAGTTAACTTAGAACTTTCACAGTAGACTAGATAACTATTTCGATTCCCATGTATCTCCATGTACTTGTTTGTCTGCAATTACTGTAGCCTTCGGGCATGAACTTGCAATAAAGTTCTTATTAATTGTTCTGACTGTTGGCAGAGGATTGGATGGACGACATAAAGAAAACGTGACAAAATATAAATCCTGAGAAAAAGGGGGGAAAAAACAGCCAGAGCAGACCCTCTGCTTGGAAAGTAGACTAGCAAGTGGTTGACCTACCATAGCTTAAGAGAATGGGTGTCTATGATACAAGAATGAACTGTGCATGCATTCTGAGGAAGGAATTACAAGTTTCTGTTTATATCACTTCTCTATTAGACCACACCAATTTAATTTCTTGGTTAACGGATTTTTATTTTCCAAAAGAAAAATGTTAGAAAAAAAAATTCATAAAAACAGAAGGCTGGGCCAGCCTTCTGTTTTATGATTTTTTTTTTCAAATTTTTTTTTTTTTAAATAAAAATCCGTTAACCAAGAAGTTAAATTGGTGTGGCCTTAAGTAACTTGTAACAAATGGGAAACTGTGAGTTAGAGATTAAGATCACGATAACAAGATAACAACCCTGATCTATCCATACATGCCTGCCCTAGACAATGAGTCAGATGGTGAAAATCAGCAGAAGGAAGGTAAGGGTAAGTGAAACACTGTGACGTGGTGAAGCAATGTTGTGTCGTTGTTGTTATGTTGGGCCAAACATATGTTATGTGGAGTTAGTCTATAGTATTTGTTTCCTGTGATAAACCTGTACAAATGTAACTGCTGTAGCTATGGCTCTTGATGTACAAATCCTGGTATGTATATACTACTACATATACACTCTGACAGTGTCTGTGGCACTGTGCTGGGTATGGTGTCACTGTGCTGTTAGTATTCGTTGATGGATTCATTGTAGTAAACCTACAGTCCTGCGTGTTGTTCTGTGGGCTTTGGTTTCTAAAGCGACTAAAAATGGTTTTATAACACTAACACTAAAGTAATCAGTGTTGGTTGAGGAGTCTTTAAGTATTAGAGTACATGTACTACTGTGGTATTACATATTGTCAAGAAGATTTTTCACATTTTTTCAATCCTTGATGTGTGGACAAAAGTGATAATTTACACAGGAAAACAGGCTAAAATACATTAACATGTAGAGCTGATCCTGGTTTAGATCTTATTTGAATCTAAGTGTCTTCACTAGTCTGTCGTTAGATAACATGATGTACAACTAGCGCTAACATCTTGGACCCATGGTTTAAGATTTGCCATGGTTATTTCTACTCTTAGCAATGTTGACAGTTATTTTCTATTAGTCTCATGAATCTCTTTAAATCATATCTTTAAAATTTGATGCTGCCATGCTAACTAATGTTGTTGTACTTGTAGGTTCCAAGAGGACGTACTTTGTGAGAATCCATGCACCATGGGAAGTGTTGACAAGACATGCTGAAATCAGTCAGGTAGGAATTCTAATATATTTGCTTTTTTTGTAGATATATATATTTGTAAATATTTTCGCAAAAGCAAACCATGTCCTTGGCCATAGCCATGTGACTGATCATTCAGGGTAATATAACCAGCTGCTGTCGGGCCACGTGCCTGCGAAGATGGTGTATTATGCCAAAGGACTATAACGTCTACATAGATACAGATACAGATGGCTTAGAGCTGCAGTCAGGGATACCACATGCTGTACTGTACTGTGCGTCTTTTTCTTTGTCTTAAAGTCCTCCCCCCATGCATGTAAGATAGAGTCTATTCTAATGTGTATTTATATTGAATATGTTCTGCTGATGACGACTTTAAGGACAGTACTAGTGATTCTGACTAATTTTTCATTGTTATGAAGTATGCAATTTAGCTCCACGAGCTACGATGTATTGTAATCAAATAAACTATTCAAACTATTCAATGTGTTTCAGGTGCGAATGCCCATTAAGAGTCCTGCAGTACCTGTGCCTGCACAAGGTGTGCTGCAGAAGGTTACAGCCTGTCTGGAGAGATTACTGGACCCATTCAGGTGTGGACATCTTGAGTTGTCTTAAAAATCTTGAAAATTGTCCCCAAAAGCTTTCATACCACCTCTAGTATACATATGTATCTGTCTTTTCACAATGATATTTTATTGTGGATGGTGTTCAGCACCAAGGACAGGTCTTTCAAAATGATATTTTACTGTGGATGATGTTCAGCATCAAGGACAGGTCTTGTGGATGGTGTTCAGCACCAAGGACAGTCCTTTTCACAATAATATTTTATTGTGGATGGTGTTCAGCACCAAGGGCAGGTCTTGTGGATGGTGCTCAGCACCAAGGACAGGTCTTTCAAAATGATATTTTATTGTGGATGGTGTTCAGCACCTAGGACAGGTCTTTTAACGATTTTATTGTGGTGTGAATGGTGTTCAGCACCAAGAACAGGTCTATCCACAAGTGCAGATGGCTCTCAGAATTCTTTATATGAAAAAATAGTGGGGAAAAGGCACATTTTCAGCAAAATGATTGACCAATAGTCCAATACATATCCTATTGCTTCCAGATTACCAGAAGAAGTTGAGGCCAGATTCAAGCCGAAGAAGTTCACCTGTCCTTTCAACAGGGAGCGGGAGACGATGTTCGATATCAAGGAACCTGCCTCGTTCTTCCGACCCCATGTCCGCAGTCGCATCGCGTACTCTATTCTCCTGAGGAACAAGTTCGGACATGGGGCAACAGAATTCGGTGACAGTTGGTGTTGATGTTTTTTCATCACTTTTGCTTCCACGTCACAACAGGAAAGAAAGAAAGACAAAACAAAAGAAAACATATTGGTTTTTACAGCCTTCTCCCAATGATTATAACCATGCAAACAATGCAAAATTGGAGCAAAAATGCTACCTCAGAAAAGAGGAGGTTTCATAACTATAGCCTCAAATTTGTAAATTATGAATAACCATAATCATAATGGTACAAGCACCTGTTAGAGAATTTGTGATTTTTAAGCAAAAGTGATGGGAAACATCAATCTTGAACACAAATTTCTACATTAAGATTATAATGTAACATGCTCAACATCAAGGAACCCCCCCTCATTCTTCCATGACAGAATTCGGTTACAGTTGGTGTTGATGTTTGTTCATCACTATTGCTTCCACGTGTCAGAAAGGAAGGAAGGACAAAACTGAAAAAAATGCAGTTTTGTTCCTTATAGCCTTCTCCCAAAGATACAACCAGTATAAATTTGGAGCCAAAATGCTACCTAAGAAAGCAGAAGGTTAAACTATAGCCTCAAATTTTTTACATTATGAACAACCATGATTGCACATGTCCCCTTCGGATTGGCGAAAGCAATCCTGCTGATCAAAGTCCGTGGATCAGTGGGCACTGGGTTTCAATCCCTGGGTCAACTCCAGCTCGGACATGTTGTAAGCGATTGGATTCATCATTTTGGATGGTAACATAAAGCCAGCAGCCAGGTGTATGACAAAAGAAGATGATGATCTTATTCAACACTTGGAGAATTAGTGATTTTTAAGCAAAAGTGATGGAAAGCATTCATCTTGAACAAAATTAACACATGCATGCAATGTAACATGCATTTATTGTATGTGATACACGTTTCTGAGAATGATATTCTTCTTTCTAATGCCTTGTTACTTTTTAATCTGCTGTAATAACATTTCTTACTAAAATTGTGATACTTTCTTTCTAAAAATGTGATAATTTTTTACTAAAAATGTGATATTTTCTCATTAGATATTTGATACTTTCTTATCAAAAATTTGATATTTTCTGTCTAAAAATGTGATATATTAACCCCTGATCTATCCTCTCATGCCTGCCTTAGACAATGCATCGGATCTGAATGGTGAAAATCAACATTTTCTTATCAAAATTGTGATTTTTCCTTACTAGAAATGTGATATTCTCTTATCAAAATTATGATATCTTCTTACTAAAATGTGACATTTTCTTTCTAAAAATGTGATCTTTTCTTACAAAAAATGTAATATTTTCCATTCTCACTACAGGGATAGCAAAAGCCCTTGCTTTGGGCATGTACGACGGTGCATACCCCCTCCATGATGGAGACTATGACCAGAAAGCCATAAAGAACGACAGAAAGGTCCTGTACGAACAGTGGGCTCGATTCCGCTGTTTCCTGAGGTACCAACCCGTGGACCTCATCAGGGACTACTTTGGGTCAAAGGTCAGTAGTTCATCATACTTTATTCAACCCTAAGCCTACTTCTAACCCTAACCCTACGACCAGAAAGCCATAAACAACAACAGAAAGATGCTGTACGAACACTGGGTGCGCTTCTGTTGCTTCCTTACTAAAAAACGAATTAGTACCAGCCCATTGACCTTATAAGGAACAACTTTGGGTCAAAAGTCAGTACTTAATCATACAGTACTATCTAACCCTAACCCTACAACCAGAAAGCCGTAGACAATGACAGAAAGGTGCTGCATGTATGAACACTGGGCATGGTTCAGATGTTTCCTTACTAAAAAAAAATTGGTACCAGCCCAAGGAGGTCGTCAGGGACTTCTTTAGCTCAAAAGTTATTAGACAGTTCATCATACTTTAGTCATTATATATTCATACATGACAGAGACCATGACCAGAAAACCATGGATAGACAACGACTGTATCGTGTAATCTGATTGCCTGGATGTCTAACCTTCTTCGACTTAACTGTCTTTCCCTTGTAGATTGGGTTCTACTTTGCCTGGCTTGGGTTCTATACCTGGATGTTGTTTCCCGCGGCGATCCTCGGCCTGGTGGTGTTTATCTATGGTAAGCTTCAATGTAGATAGAAAAGAAGATACCTGAACTATGTAGACTTACTTCATACACATATATTAAGTAATACAGACAAAGCCATATTTCTAATGAGTTGAGATAAACCTTCAATAACAAAACATATCTTACAGTTCTTAAATCTTACACTTTCACCATCACAAAGAAGCGAGAAGTCAAATTCATCTTTCTAATGAGTTTACACGAACCTTTGCTGATAAAACACATCTGTTCTACAGATAATGATTCTTGTGCTACCGTAGCAATGTATACAATGTTCATGTATCTGTAAGCTATTCTTTTGCTGTGACCTATACTTAACCCAGTGGGTATTTATGTACAATAAAGGTCTTATTTCATATATCCTGGCTGCCAGGCATCGTGACCATGTGGTGGGAGAACCAAGTCAGCGATGAGATCTGTAACGACTACTTTAACCTGACCATGTGCCCGCTGTGCGACAAGTTCTGTGGGTACTGGAGTCTGGGGGAAAGTTGTCAATCTGCTATGGTGAGTTTGTTACAACAGAATAAATGATTTGGGTTGTGTATAAGTACTCAGCTCCAGTACAATACAGTGAATACCATAGATAGATCTATCCACAGTTGTGGATGGTGTTCAGCACCAGGGACAGACCTACTCACAGTTTTGTATGGTGTTTTAGATTTTTTAAAAAGATTTTATTGGAATTGCAACGGTGCAATTCACGTTGGACACAGGCAGCTATTGTTGATGGCGCAACCCACACACAAAGTAAAGCAATTTTTACACTTGGCTGGAGTGGGGAAAGTCGTGTAAAGTGCCTTTTTCCCAAGGGCACAAGATCGTTGGCGTCGGGATTCGAACCCGGGACCCTTGGGTTCTGGGCTGAAAACCCTGCCGTTACGACACACGAAATATATAATAATAATCACATCTAATCAGGTACTAATACATGTTTTGTCTTGAAGGCTCTGATTGGGTACTACCAGCAGTTGTTTTGTCTAGAAGGCTCTGATTGGTCAATGTTTGATAGAATTACTTTATAATCAACAACCCCAATTCTGTGTGTGTGTCTGTAAGTACTGTCCAGAAGGGAAGGAGTGCCCAGGGGCTGTGGTGAGTACATGTACAGGGAAGCCCCTCAACTTAGCATGGTGTACGTATGGCAGTGTTGCCTGTGAGTTTGTGCATTGGCCAATCAGAGCTACAGCTAGGAATGATTGACAGCTTTGCAAATGAGAATTTCGGAGTTAAATCACTCAGCCTGTGACCTTGAACATCTGATCATCAAGTTAAATATCAAACATGTGTTGTTTTTTTGTATATGGTCTTTTTTCTTCACAATTATATCTCTTTTTACAGCCACTAAGAATTGTGGAACATTCAAATTTACTGATATTTGTTCAATCCCATGCTTACCATACCAAAAAGGTATGAGAAAAATGTCATTATTGCTTGCAAAAGCCTAGGCTCATGAGCATTGTTTGGACACATTTGTTGCAATGTGAAAACAGTTTTTGGGCTGCCGAGCAAAACTGCAGGCATTTGTACATGCCAGCTGCCTGGTTTGTGAAGCTGCTTCATTCCTATGCCAGAACCTATGCAAAGTTATTAGAAGTCATTAGGAAAATTATCATGTTTTAAAGTTTTTGTGACACCAATGACACTAGAACACAACAGTTCCTGATAACAATCAACTATTATAGGTATCATTCAATGAACATAGTTAAAGATATTTGTACAAAATCTACATCCTTTTGATGTTATTACACATTAGATGTTGCAAGTCGTATCTCCAATTCTTTATTCATTCCTCCATGTAATGAATATGAATACCTTGGATGATGTCACAGTGAACAGTAACTGGCACCGACTGGTTTGTAAGGTCCGATGTTCCCTGACATCAAAAGGATGTATATTTTGTACAAATGTCTATGTTCATTGAATGATACTTTTTATCATAAATGGCAGAATGTAATCATGAACTGCTGTACATATATTGTCATTAATATTGGTGTCACAAGCACCTTAAAACACACCCTTGACGTACATTTTGTATATTTCAGGCCTCCCACCTGTTTGACAACCCTGCGACGGTGTTCTTCGCGATCTTCATGTCGCTGTGGTCGACGATGTTCCTGGAGCTGTGGAAGCGGCGCCGCCATGCGCTGCAGTACCTCTGGGACCTGCAGACCTTTCGACAGGAGGAGGAGAGACCCCGGCCCCAGTTCGAGGCTCAAGTAAGATGTCTTGATGCGTAGTTAAAATAGCCACACCTGTATGCTGTGTTTAAATTGTCCTACATGATATGGAATGTGTTAGGAAGGACATCAGAGTGTGAGGAGAGACCCAAGCCCCAATTTGAAGCTCAAGTAAGACCCACTTTACATGCCGAATGTCAGGACTTGAGATTTCTTCTACAGTTTATTTTGAAAGACCATGCTTTCTGTCCATTATATTTTTTGTGGTACATTGTATTGTTGTTTCTTAACTTTTTTAGTTCGAAAGATGACCGACGGTAAAAGATAATCGTATCTCCAAGATTTCTTCATGTTTTTTTCTACTTTATTAAACATTTCATTTATAATGTTGTTTGTCTTTTAATTGTTTTCCAGGTGCGACACACCAAGAGGAACTGGATAACCCAGGAGGACGAACCCTGGCTGCCCTTCATCTACCGCATCCCCCGATACATGCTGTCTGCTGTGTTGGTACTATTTGCTGTAAGTAAGGGGTTGGCATTAAATGAACATTGTTTTATATTGTATGGTTGTTCTTATTTTCTGGAGGCTAGATTGATAGATCTACATGTAGTTTTCATTCAATTTGAAGACTTAAAGGCAGCAAATAAAGCAAAATGGATTTAGAAAGTCTTAAAGTAAAATGGCTCTGCTATAGATGAAGTTTGATGTGAAAATTCAATTAATGCAAAGAAAAGGGTTTTAAACTTTCATACTCTATTAGTTTTTGGTACTTCTTTATCATATCCATCCCGCCGAGTATTCTTCCATATTATCTATGATACATATTGCATATTTGTTGAAATCTGCTGTCTATACATTTTTCTCACGCGGCGGACATGATAGAATGAAGACGAGGCCAATGAGGCAAAGAAGCAAAAATAATGTACAGATTTAGCTTTCCTCCTAAATCTCATTAGGTTTTAAAATATGATATCCAAGTATCAATATTATAACTAATGTAATGCACGAAGATGCAAAGATGCAGAAATTCAGAGCTTCATTGACGGAATGCCATAGTCCCTGCCCTCCTCCGTCAAAACGTAGAAATGCAAAATAAAAACATAGGGTTAATGCAAATATTTGTCGGTCATGCAGCCACTTCATCATTGGTCAATTCGCCAATTATCAGGTAATCATTGGCTAAACTGCTAATTGTGATTGACAGTTAGGATCGGTCTAATGTTTGCCACGAGGGCCTCGTTTTCATTCTATCATGTCCGCCGCGTGAGAAAGGTCTATCCCTAATCTATCACATATGATTCCAGATCGCTCTGGCCGTTGGCGCCGTGTTCGGCGTCATCATGTACCGGATCTCCGTCCAGGCGTCCCTCGCCCTGAACAGGAACGAGCTCATCGCAACCAATGCCAACCTGGTAACCACGGCAACCGCCGCCACCATCAACCTGACCATCATCCTCGTCCTCAACATGATCTACTCCCACATCGCCGAGGTAAACACAGAAGTGCAGAAATGTCTCTCGGCTTTTCAACGTGAACTTAAAGCCACCGCGAAAAGTTTGCCTGTCTAACCCCTTGTCTAAGGACTACGTATTGTATATGGTACAAATATCATAATTATGACGCACCTGTCACGGCCAAAGTAAATGCAGAAATGTTCGTGGTGGTTTTATGTTCACGGTGAACTCCTCAATGCAAACTTAAAGCCACTGAAATAAGGTTGCCTGTCTAATACCTTGTCTAAGCACTACGTACTGTACATGGTACAGTATTATGAAACACCTGTCACGGTGAATACACACAAATACTAACAAGGCACAGTTGAACATAAACCTGGTCTTCAAAGATCGAATATATATTTGTAAAGAATACACTCAACTAAGGAGTTGTTATTTACTGATGGTACTGTAACTAAAACTCCATTTTCTCCCTACCACGAAATTAAATCCTTGCAAACTTAAATACATTTACAGTTCCTCACCGAACTTGAGCAGCCGCGCACGGAGACTGAGTTCGACGATAGCTTCACCTTCAAGATGTTCCTGCTGCAGTTTGTCAACTACTACTCCGCCATTTTCTACATCGCTTTCTTTAAAGGTGAGTAAAGATAAAGAGAAGGCGACTGAAGCTGGTAGTGCAATGCAGCTTCACTACGGCTCACATATTTTTGGCCAAGCACACAGAATCACCCTACCCTTCTCGATAAGTGTGTTGGGTTCTTGTACGTGCAGAGGTTTGATGCTCTAAAGCTTTCTTATACACGGATTTACATCCTCCTCCGATAGGACAATGTGACTCTTTTCCAGTCTTTGCTCACTCAATTGGGTTTAAAACTGAACCATTTACATCAAACCATCATTGATTAATCTGACAAGATAAGCTATTGGTGAGTTTCTCTTCTGTATCTGTATAGCCGGTATAACCGCCATTCATGTTTGGGGTAACACACCAGCTACATGTACGTAGGCGCTCGAAGCAGCAGCAGCTGAACCACCTGAATTTGAGCTAAATGCTGATAGGATATCATTTTCACTTTCTTTCTTTCAAAGGTCGTCTGATTGGCCGCCCAGGAAAGTACGAGTACACGCTGGGTTATCGTCAAGAGGAGTGCTCGCCGAGCGGTTGTTTGGTGGAGCTGTGCATGCAGCTGGGCATCACCATGGCAGGCAGTCAGCTCATCGCAAACAACCTCCGGGAGATCTTCCTGCCGTACGTTGTTTCTTTATTGATTTTATTAATAACTAAGGACAAATAAACCAAGGAGAGCGGGCGGTTGTTTGGTGGAGCTGTGCATGCAGCTGGCGGGCAGTCAGCTCATCGCAAATAACGTCAGGGAGATCTTCCTGCCGTACATTGTTCTGCTGTTTCTCTATCTTAGGCCACACCAACTTGATTTTATGGATGACATCCTCTGGAAACCCCAAAACTAATGCGCGCGGGCGAAAAAAAGAAAAATCCAGCAAAAAAAAATGCTGCTAAACCACAGGGCTACTAGTACTAGTACAAAGCTGGTATTGCGAATTGAACCACAGAACACAGTTTGTTTGTACATGTAGGTTGTCTTGTTCATCATAGCAGACTATTAGAAGGTATTTGGCTCCGAGGACTGTGGATGATATATGACTGTGATCAGAATACTCATATACACCCATAAGGGCAGTTTCAACATACATGGCATTGAACTCCATATTAAGCATTCCATGGTTTACGCTCACAAATCCTTCTGCCAACCCCTCAATTCCTCTCCCATGTCTCTCATTGTTGCAAAAGAAACGTGTGAGAGCCACTCTGGATAGGTCGTGTTTGAAATTGTCTTGGCGATACTCGCTGCATGGCCGCCGCGATCCTCTCGTACAACTGTGCAAACGCAAAATCTCCCTAGCCAACATCGATGGCATACCAATCCACATACGCCCCCAGTTTTCCGATAAGCCGGCACAATGCTAGCCTTTTGCGGCAATCTAAGTCGGCAAGTTCCGGAGTTCTGTGTAGCCTTGGAGGAGGTGATTTTTTTCGGAGGCGAAAATCAATGCGCGCGCGGATGTCATCCATAAGATTAAGTTGGTGTGGCCTTACTGTTAAAGAATGATTGAACATATTGATGATAAAATTTGTGAACTGAAAGGTGAACAAGCGAATGTGTGTGTGTTTGTGTGTGTGTGTGTGTTTGTGTGTGTGTGTGTGTGTGCATGTGTATGTATGTGTGGGTAACTGTGTATCTGGATTTGTATGTGTGGACTGGGAGTTACTGTAGTCTTGCTATGATTCAGTTTTGGATGTACGTAAAACATAAAATTTAAAGTCTGACTGTATTTTATTATTTCGTTTATCTTTTTTCTTTGCCTCCCCGAATGTCTACAGTAAGATCCTAGTATGGCTGAATTTCCGGTGGCTGATCCAGGCTACAAAATTCACTTTTGTTTTGACATATACAGCATTCTCTGTCAGTATTTCATTTTTCTCTCCTTGAATGGTTGCAGTAAGATCCTAGTGTGGCTGAATTTCCGGTGGCTGATCAAGGCTATGGCCGGGAAGTCGGAGGAGGAGAGGAAGAAGACGGGCCTGTCCAGATGGGAACTAGACTATCTCCACGTGGACATCGGGCCCAGGGGACTGTTCTTCGAGTATCTGGAGATGGGTAGGGACATTTTGTGACTACTCCTGCGTAATGATTATGGAATTATCATAAGGAAAACTGTATATGTTCGGAGCTTCAATTTTTCTTAGGTTTCAACTGCAAAAGACCTGTCTGGGAATAGTTTATTGCCCGTAAATGTACCTACATTTGTACCCTGTCCTACAAGTTCTGTTTCAAAAGATATGGAGTTTGTCGATGAGTAAACCTGCAGCCATACCTATACATGTACATAGCTTTACATTGTATAACATAAAGTGTCTTTGAGTCTTTTGAGTCTTTGAGTCTTTTTATATTAACACCCTTAGTTTGGTACATTGCACCATTAATCAAAACTCTTCAAATACATCGAAGCATCATTCCGTTGTATTACAACTCCTGCCATCTTTCCCCCACAGTTATTCAGTTTGGATTTGTGAGCCTGTTTGTGGCAGCGTTCCCCCTGGCCCCCCTCCTGGCCCTCATCAACAACATACTGGAGATTCGGCTGGACGCGCAGAAGTTTGTGTGTAGCTTACGCCGACCCATGGTGGGGAGGGCGGCAGACATCGGCGTGTGGTACTACATCCTCGAGGCCATCTCTACCATCTCTGTCTGCACTAACGTAAGTGTATTGTTATCGTTGTTTGATAAAAGATTGAAGCGATTTAGTTGAATAGAACTTGCCTGCAGTGTGTAACCTTTGCCGACCCATGGTGGGGAGGGCGGCAGACATCGGGGTGTGGTACATGTACTACATCCTCGAGGTCATCTCTACTATCTCTTTCTGCACAAATGTATGACTTAGTGTACTACTTGTAATTGTTATCATTTGACTACCCATTTAGAGCTGAAGAAAGATGGCAGATGCTCTCCGAAAGGTTGGGTTTGTAAGCTGGTGGCCCGGGTCCAATTCTCGGGAGCCATGAGACTGTCCCACTCGCCCCCTGCATTTCAGTGGTTCCCACACTGGAAATTGAACCCAGGCCTTGGCGGTGAGCTCGAGAGTGCCAAATCCTAACCACAAGAGGACAATTAGGATTGAAAAGGGAGAGTAGTACAAACACTCAGGGCGAGTAGTGCTGTCTATAACAGTCTCCTGACCTCCGGGAATGGAACGCGAGCCGCTCCATTGAGAGATCACTCTAAATAGGTTTGATTGTGTAAGAACTCGCAATCCATTGCTAACTCAGTGTATTTTCCCACCCCAGGCCTTTGTGATAGCCTTTACATCAGAGTTCATCCCACGGCTGGTGTACACCAGAGTCTACAGCCCAGATGGCTCACTTAACGGCTACCTCAACTTCAGTCTGTCGTACTTCGAGGTGAAGGACTTCAGTGACAAAAACACTCCAAGGGACCCCTTCCATCTCGGGAATAATGTCACTTTCTGCAGGTAAATGAAGCTGACTTTAGCTGACAATTGTTCATTGAAAAGTCACAGTCTACATGTGAAATAACCATAAATTTTTTGCCATTTGTTATTTCAACATCTTTCTTTATTTCAACATGTTTCTTTATTTCAATTTTGATGGCAAAAATGAGTATTTGTATAACTTTTTTTGAGATCCCTCTTCAAATGTCAAATACACTTTTAGGCTGTACTGCCCAAGAATGAAGCAGATCAAATTTGTTGCCAATAAATAATTAATAGGAAATTTTCTTTTGCTTTTCAGTTGGTAAAAACTTAGAACTTCTCATCAAAAATGTTCTGTGGCACTTTATTGTTTTAATGAAATGTTCTAATACTATATTTTTTCCTACAGATACCGTGACTTGAGGGAACCCCCATGGTCGGAGTACCCCTATGAATACTCCAACGCTTTCTGGCATGTGCTGGCAGCCAGACTGGCTTTTGTAGTGGTTTTCCAGGTAATCTGATAAGGGCTGTACATTTTGCATGATGTAGAGAGAAATTTGTTTAGAGGTATTACTTCTTGAACATCATTAACTGACTGGAAAACCCTTTTTTGCATGATCTTAGAATAGAATTTTTATATGTGTAGGCGTACAATATTCACAGAAAGGCAAACAAAGGCCAGCTAAGATCAAGAGAACAGGATACATTTTTTGTAACATATTGTCAAACTAATTTTCACATGTCACAAAGAAGTACATGTATGTGTAGGAATATTGCGAGCATATATTATGATATTAGATTTCAAAGTCACATGTTTTAACGTCTTTTCTGTTTTCAACCTCAGAATATCACCTTCCTGCTGACTCGATTCCTTGACCTTCTGATCCCCGACACCTCGTACGACCTTCAAGACGCCATCAAGATGGAGGAACAGCTGGTGAGCCGAGCCATCCTGGACTTCGAGCTTCAGCGTACGAAACAGCGACAACGGCATAACCGCTTCAGGAGGCAGCAGACTGCACCACCAGGTAATTAGACACTAATTAATCATCAATCAAATCAAAGGAATACAGAAGAATACAAGAAAGCTGGGCGCTTCAACAATATTCGAAAATAAAAGAAGCGCTTGTTGTTGCTTATTGATATTGCTAAGGAAATGTTTATTTCTTCACATTTGGATGTAATCTGCATCTCATCAATGTAGAAGTCTTAAGTTTTAAACAGTCGTTTCTTCCATTCTTCTAGATGAGGAAGAGCAGCATAGTCCAACAACACCAGGTATGAATGACTTACCCCCTAAACTTTCCTAACGCTCCACGCCCTTGGCTATAGCTTTTCCCACTAGCCTGAGATTTCTTGTCTTTCCACTTTTTACAATAATCCTTTTAGTGGCATCAACTTTCAGAGCTGAATATTTACTGTTCTTTGATCTACATTTTTCATCCACTTTCATGAACTTCAGGGATTCCTTCCCTGTGCTCCTTATCTCTTTACTCGTTAGTTTTCTGGTGCCTCACTGCTTTTTTCAGTAGGTAACGTTGGGTAACCTAAATTCGGGATTTTTCCGATAATGGTTGACTGAAATCAATCTAGCAGAACAATAAACCATCCTTTTTTTCTATTATTCTGTCAGTATCATGTATTATCTTTGCACTAATCATATATATGGTAGATTTTGTCTCTAGTCGTGCTGACACCATAATATTTCAACTTCAAACTACCGTCCGCCGCACGCACAATTATGGTGCTGTCGGACAGGGGGGCACATTAATTCGGGAGAGAAGATTCGTCTTGAATATCTTACCGCTAATCACATTTTATACAGCAGCTATTCGTTCCATCCTTGGCTTGAGGAGAGTGCTATGGATATAGACGTGTCCAAGTAAAAAAAATACACGAAAAAACGGCCGTACCGCACACATCAGGCCAGTTCGGGTACAACCCGTGTGTTGAGTCGGTAGAACTTCACTCAAAGTCGGCCCATTGTCATCATCGAGCAACGTTACATTATTCATGGGAAGTTAGCTGGATGCCGTAGCAATGGTAATACTACTATGTCCATGTGTTCCTTGTTGTGTTAGGAGCAAACTTTGAGGAAAACATCTTCCTCAGTCCACTATCACACGCAGCATTTAGACAAAAAAGTGTTCCTCACAAACCTTTGTCGTCTGCTTGACAACAGGATTCTGGTTAACAATATGGCGGCGGGAAAATACACGTGCCGTAGGTTGTAGCAACAGAGAGGAGTTTTGATGATCGATCACACTTAGAAACCAGTTGCAGGTTAGCAAAAGAGATTGTAATAAGTTGTCTTATAAATAATTGTGTTTAGCAGGCAGGAGATGTGACATTTGTCTTATAAACCAGCGAACAACCGTGCTGGGTGATTCTCCCACTCTGTCAATAAGGGACGGAGAGTTTTTGACGTCGCCAACTTCTAATGCATGGTTATCGAAGCTTTTCAGCCAGTGTTCTGAATACGTTAGTCTATCTGCTTTGCATTGCTGGCGTTATAACTGATTTTGCATCTAGCACATATCCCTAAATACCCCGTTTTCGAAAAATCCCGACTTTAAGTACCCCACGAATTTAGGTTACCCAACGTTACCAGTACACTAAGCTAAATTACATTGTACTAAACTTGAATATGCTTTCTTTTATGATTGGATATTTTTTCCCTGAAGGTTTTGAAGTGTTTGTGCTTGCCATGTCACCAGTGGATGCCATTGATATTGCTTTTGCTTAGCTGCAACAGTTGTTCCTGTCTCTTTGTCTGGCTTATATGTTATAACTTCCTGTGTTTTCCATTGTGTATACATAGCACAGTACTAGACAGAGTAGTTTGCAGGCTTCCAGTTGATTCTAACAACTTTGCTTCTTCCAAGCTACTGTTTTGTATTGTTTGTGTCATGAATGTTTTTACATGACATTGTATGTATACTATGGCACTTGTAGGATGATGTCCAATTCTCTCATTAACACTAAAGGGAACATTAACTAAAAGTAGATCAAAAGGCATCTATTTTTGAATGAAAATTTAGAGATGCCGTTCAGACTTTGGTATCACTATAGTTTGATCCATTTTTCAGTAAAACTAAAGGCACCATTCAAAATGTTACATGTATCTAGGTGATTTCCACCTCAGTCTCAGCATAATGCAAATGGCTCAGACATTATGCTCACCAGTCTGAGAAGATATTTCACTTTATCCTGTTTTGTTGGAGAAATCTTGTTTAAAATTCTAACTTATTCTAGTTTGAATGAAGTGGAGAATTATCTGAAGACAAGAACATTTTCAGAAGTATTTAAGCTGACCAGGTTTACCTGTGTTTTGTGTTTAGGTCCGTCTGACCATTGTTAGATAAACGTCTGTACACAACTTTCGGGTATGTGTAAGTATTATCACAGTGGTAGCTTACAATTTGCAGATTTTTGCTCACAACCATGAGAATTTGAAGATCTTATGCTAGAAAAGTTGCCAACTCCCCACATTTTTGTTAAAAGAAGTGATATAATTACAGAACAAAGAAAAGCTACGTCTGTAGTAGATTTTTGCTCACCTCCATGAGAATTTGAAGATTTTATGACGGTAAATAATGACAAGTTGCCAAGTCGACACAATTTTGTTGATAATGATGCAGAAATTACAGTGCAAGGAAGAGCTACTTCAGTAGTGTACTTGTTTGTTCAGCATGAGCCATTCTATCAGTGCAAAAATCTGCAAATCTGAGTTAACTTCTCAGTGTGACCAGGCTAGATGTAGTTTAGTAATGATAACTGCTGGTCCCAGAAGCTATGTGTAATAACAATTAATTTCTTTCTGTTCTCATAGGTGGCCATAAGTATACATGTACATGCGTTTAACCTGCAAGCATTGCTTAGTTTTGTATCCAGATGTCTTGTGTTTTATGTTGCTTTCATATTGTGGTTGAAGTGACATGTTGTGATGTTGGCGTTAAGTTTTGCGTCCCCTACCCTTTTTTCCACTTGCTTCCTTGCTCATTATTTGTAACTTTGCTTTGTTTCTTTACACATCTAAACAAAGACAAGCATTGCGGTGGTTACAATTATGTGAGAGTATTTTACCCCTGGACCAGTTGTAAGGTCATGCTGAAGTTTCACTCCCATTCAAAGTCAATAGTGAAGATTTACCCTAGTGACACCCTGACCGAAATTTCTGAAAACCGTATTGACTCCACAGCCAGTTTCCAACAGAAAAAAGTTCTACTCCTTTGTCTGGAATTCTGATGAAAAATTAAAGTAGTGAACCTAGGACCAGGTGTGATGTTTTTCTTTTAAAATCAAATCATCACATCTGTACTTTTACCTGCGTTCCCACAGCACTGCTCTATGCATTTAACAGATGCCATTTTCTTAGTATCACAGTATTACAAGCTTCATATATGGTCTATCTTTCTTGTTGCCATAGCAACCCCGGACCACCATGTTGACTCATGGGAAGCGAACCTGCACAAGAGAGTGTCCGGCATAAGTCCGTCACGATCCCAAAATTTGAACCCAGGCAGAGGACAAGATCGGCGTCAACCCAGCGGAACATCTTCTGACTATGAATCAACAGTTTAGGAATTGATCAATGCTGTAGAAGGAAATGTTTAGGACAATTTACTGAATCATTGCAACAAATACTTCTCATTGTCGCTAGTTATTTTCAAACTAGTTGCTAGTTTTTCTTCGGGTCTTTAGAAGTGATGGATATTTCTAAAAAGAAATATTTATGAGAATTTGCTGAATCATTGGAACAAATACTTCTCATTGTCGCTAGTTATTTTCAAACTAGTTGCTAGCTTTTCTTCGGGTTATAAAAAATGATCAACATTTCTAGAAATAGATATTTATGAGAATTTGGGACAAAGACCTCTCATTGTTGCAAGTTATTTTCAAAGTTAACCCAATTAGACAATCAAACAAAGTCTAAATATTTTATTAGATAGTTCAAGACTGTACATGCATACAATGTAGTAACCTTGATATTCTGCTGTCTAATTCTCAAATTTTCTCAAACCAAATTTGGTGCCAAAAGACAATGTCAGTAGAGGGAAGGTTTATCTGTTGACATAACACACCAGCTTTGTATCATGCAACAATGAAAGTCATCTCAAGCCAGTCTAGCTCCCTGAAAAGCTCATCTTCGACTGATCATGACAGAGAAGACAGACGCTGTGTACAGAAATTACAGGTTTATTGTACCAGGGAATTCCCCCAACGAACAGTACACCATGGCTTAATCCGTTCTAAGGACTATGATCCTTTCCATGGCCGGTAGCTTGCATGTGGGGGGAGTGACAACAGCCGGGATTTGAACTCCCAACCTCTCGGTCCAGAGGCAGGGTTGCTAACCCCAAGACTAAATATGTTACACAGTAACGTCTAGTTACAATGCGCAACTTACCTCTGCATAGCTAAATTAATCCAAGCTTTATTTGAAGTCATCTAATGAGGAGACTCTTATTGTTTTAGATGATGATGACTTCAACATTGGTTGATTTAGTTTGTCTTCAGATAATTAGGGTTCCAAAAAGGCATATGCCTTGTACATGTGAAGTAAGTTGTACACTTTACCTTGTGATTGTTGCATGTCTTTTGCTACTTGTCAAAAACATTTTTTTTTGTAACAATGCAAACATTGTTCACCAGTGATGGCTCAAAGCTGTTTACAAATAACAAAGATATGAAAATAAATAACACTGCAAACTGCACAATCTGACAAAGAACAACTGTGACATGTAGCTTTTCTGTTTCAGTTGAATTGTAGAGTTTTAGTAAATCTATATTGTGCCGTCTTCAGCTCTCTTTGTAGCTTACAAATGGAGTCTATGGTTGGTCTTGTTGCCATGATGTAGACAGTATTGAAAAAAAATTACATGCAGCATCTAATTTAAAGTCACATCTTTCAATGACTGTAACTTTGAATGTTACATTTCATTCTCTGACAATCTACACTCAGAGTTTTATCAATTTGCTTACTGAATGATTTTAAAGTTGCATGTATGTATATATGATTCATTATATAGTTTGTGTTATTTGTTGCATGATATTTTACTATCAGTTCCTTATTATATGTGTATTATACTTGGTAAATCACTATGTGATTGAAATGTGCTTTACATAAAGCACTTATGTTATAGGAAAATGTTTTAAGAGTTATTATAGATTCAATACTGTACATAAAATAGTTTTTGTTTGCGGAATTTTATGCTGCATGGTTGAAAATGAATGTGTTGCGTGAATTTTATGCCAATTTTTTTGCCAAATTTATCTTGACAATGCAATGAAGAATTTAAGCTCACAAAAGAATTGCGTGAGAAGATTTGGTTGTACCAAAAAGTGATATAGGAGAAGAAGTAAATTATGTGTTGTTCTTATTTCGAGTTGTCTGTCATGATTTGTTTGATCAAGGAGGTCTATATAACCCCCTTTGTTTGAAAATTGTCTCCTTGGATTGCAACTTGGGGATCTAATCTAAAGAAACAGAAATTCAGAATGGTAACATTATCTATTGGATACTTAATGTTTCTATATATTTACCAATTAGACAAATATATGAAGCCATTACTTTTTCAGGAAGAAGAAGTTGGCTTCCGGCACTCTTATACCGGCTCGGACCGGGATGGGTGCATGTAAGAGAACTCAGTAGTCAGTAAACATCACGAATTTACAACCCAACATCTGCTTGGAGATTACTCCAGTGAACAATTTACTACGTAAAAGAAACTTATCAAGAATTTTTACACAAGAATGTATGAAAAATGGTTATAAAAAGATTTACAAAGAAAGAGAAGTAAATTATGTGTTATCCTTACTTGGATTCTTTTGTTGGGATTTCTTCGAATGACCAGTCTTCTTTGAATTCTTAGGAAAACCTAATTCAAGAAAACAGAAATATAGCAACAATATTAATCTATATATTTATGTAGTGCATAGTAGTAGTAGTAGCAGTTTATTTTCCACAATACAACATTAACAACATGTATAAACTTGTACATGTATGAAGAGCCATAATCGGTTATGATCTTACACCCCAACATCTGCTTGGAGATTGTTCCGGTACACAATTTAGAATTCTGACGTAAGAGGTCAAGGGTGAAGGTTTCAGACGCCCTTCAGGTGTTCCGGCGGCACACCCGTTCTTCCACCTGCCTTTACACACCTGACTGACTCAGCCGCGCATGCGCCAGGTTACAACAACAAAGACGAGCCGGCGAGAACCACACGCCTTCCGTCCTGGTACGACCTGGCCGAGATTTTTCCTCAAGATTTCCTCGCAGAAACTTAGAGAGAGTCTTCAGATCTTAAGGTACTTGTCTGGCCGGGTATGTGATATTTTATACTATCTACTGTATGCAATGTATTGTATAGTATCTATATCTTGTGCTGTGTACAGACATGTGTTTGTATCAAAGCAACACATATTGTCCTGGGATAGTTTGGCTGAGATTTTTCCTCAAGATTTCCTTACAGAAGATTACACAAAGCCTTCAGATCTTAAGAGGAACTCAGATGATAAATTAAATTAAATTAAGGTATCTTCTGGGCATGTTATGTTATATATTGTCTTATGTACATGTATGTGCTGTTAATGGTATGTGTGTTTTTGTATTCGAGAAACATCTTCTGAGTCTTGGAATGTTTTGGCTGAGATTTTTCCTAAAGATTTCCTTGTAGAAGCTTTTAGAGATTCTTCAAACCTTAAGGGATTTTTCTGGTATACAAGCCTGGGTATACATGTGATACTATACATTGTATTTGCTGTTAGTGTATACGTTTTTGTATTCATGCAACAGACTGCGATCTATAATGTATAGATCTTATATGCTTCGGGTAGTTTCAATCAGACAGAATTTCCCCTGAGCGCCATTACAGTTTTTTTGAGGATGAACTCAGTAATGAAATTGTGTAGCGAATATTTCATGTGCTTCATGGTAACAGTTTGTTGTACAAAAACATGGAGGTTGGTTTATAGCAGGGAGTTTTGCAGCATGAACAGTTCTTGTATTACAACCGTCAACCCAAGCTGAAATGTTGCCTATTTCTGTATATGTGCGTTTTTACACCCGCGATCCTTTAGAATTCAACCAATTTAGTCAAATCTGTTGGTGTTTTAGTACCTCTTTAAGTAATCGGAACTATATGACGTTATAGTGATATTTTGTAGAAGATTTCAGCTTCAAGTGTTCACGGACATATTAGACTCAAATCTCAAAAGTTTCAAATAATAATCAACGTGTTCAAACAGAAAACATTGATACGGTCTCAAGACAAAATCTTAAGATCCAATCATACTGAAACGCTGTGATTTATATCAACTTACACACTCCATAAAATGCTGAATTCTTAGCTTCCTCTAAAACATTCTTTGATTTTGTCAGAATTATTCTCACATAGCTTGAGACAGACACACACGAAAAATGAGCAGTCGAGATTTTCCACTTGACCGGTGTCACATTCAATTTGCTGGCTCGTTAATTCAGTACTTCAAATCGCTTCCTTGAAAATCCCTCGACGACAACTCATTGTCCATTCGCGTGCAAAAGACAGCTAGCGTACTCCTGACGTGAATGAGCTATTTCCATCGCTTGCAAATAAGTCAATCATAATCTTTGCCGCAATCCGTTATTTCAGTAAACTTAAACATGAACGAACTGACCAACAATAACTTCGCCCCCCTCTGACTCAACGCAAAGTTGATTTCCTGACCTTTCATGACCTTTGCTCGCAGATTGATACAACGCCATGAAATATTCAAAGATCTTTTGTAGTCGTGATAACATTTTTGTGCAGATAGAATACATGTCCTTATTGTCTGTGACAGCCCGCACGGTGGATGGATTGATTGCCATTGTTTGTGCTGTTTGCTATACAACCTCGGTAACAGAGGAACGAGATTTTTTTTCTGGAAGCATAACTCGGAATGGGGGGAAGGGGCAATCATTCCTTTTAAACTCCCCATATTGAATCCAGTACCATCAAAAATAAAGAATGAGTATCGTAATGCATGACCATGTATACGCCAAATAACATTTTCTCAAGCAATAAGATACGCCAAACAACAGTTACTCAAGCAGCTGGTTATACTTTTGGTTTCCAAAATCATATCGAGTTGCTTGAGTAACTGTTATTTGGCGTATCGTATTGCCTGGATGTCTAACCTTTATCAACGTATGGCCATGTATGTTACAAGATTGTCAATTGGGGCTTGAGTATGCTCTGGCATTGCAAGGTGTAATTCAAATTACTTATCGGTCACAAACTGAATTTGAAGAAACAAATTTGTCTTTTTCTGTTTCTTTGAATCTAGCTATGAAAATTTCACTGGGATCAGAAATATGCTTCTTGGTTGCCATTGCATATTGGACGTCAATTATTCCTTTCTGTCAATATCTCTCACTTCTTCTTTTTTCAGATATAGTCATAGGAAACAGGTCTACAATGATTTTCCACGGCATAATTTTCCACGCGAACGCACAATCATTTTGTCTTTGTCATAGCTATCACTCATTCACATTCATTACATTTACTAGTACATTAACCATAGATCACACCTTCCTTGATATTCAAACAGTGTAGCAATTGCTTTTATCATTATCATGTGTGACATTTTTGTGGAATTGAAATATTATTAGACTAGTTCATCAAAGAGATTGAAGTGCAGTAGACATTGCTATGTTAGATGAAGTGTTACAGTAGCAGTTGCTTTAATCATGATCTATCATTGTTATGTGTGAAATTTTCATTGAATTGATAGATTATTAGACTATAGCAAGTTCATCAAACAAACATTGAAATGCAGTAGGCATTGCTAGATAGGTGGACGATGACTGCCTTTTGCGAAGCCTCCTTTTTTCATTAAGAAAACGCCACCTATCAAGTTGCCACAATAAAGATACAGTATCGTAAAGTATAGTACAGTCAATACAGTATACAAGCCACACCTGCGTATAACATGGTAACAGTTTGATATCTCATATCATATCCGCACTATACATGTGTCAAATTAAATCTTATGTATCAATGACAATGGATCACGCATATACAGGAACGACAGCTGATAGTATACTTGATTCGCTAATTTACTTCTGTCTGAAATGTAATGTTTATGTTATGTTATCCAGGTGATGAGGATGGGGTGTCGTTGTGAGGAGGTTTGGAGGATATTATCCTGGTACCGATAGCACAACGGCTGACGTCACCGACAACGGGACGGCTGACGTCACCGATAGCGGGACGGCTGACGTCACCGATAGCGGGACGGCTCCTGACGTCACCGATACCGGGGCGGCTCCTGTCGTCATGAAGACGTGTTGTGGGTGCTGTAGCCTCTACACAGGCGTCATCATCACGGCTATATACTTCATGGTACTGTAACGGTCATATCATGATTTGTTAGCATATGGGGACGTATGCTGAAAGGGGAGGGGATAGTGAACGGCCGTGACCTGTTAGACACAATAAAGCTACGACCACAGTTGCTATTAGCCTCTACCAGGCTCCAGAGGCGGCTGGAAAGAGTAGAAATTGGCCGAATAGACATAAAAACATTCAAGAGGAGTTAGTCTGCTATTGGACCCTCCCTCCGTAACCGACTCCCTTAGCATACTATTCACTCTATTTGGCCAATTTCCATCCGCAGAGCCTGGTAAAGGGTATAGTTTCTATCGATCCAGGCTTGGTGTGTGTTGTCTTGTATATAATCCTACCTAATACGATATAGACCATGTACAACACGTAGATAGAGACAATCCTTCAATTGTTATACTTCTCAAATGTTATAGTACGTTGAACTTGGGGAGGGGGCTGTTGATGTTTCATTCTTTAGATATACGCACTCTTTCAAAGTGTTGTTTGGCTCTTGAAGTGCATCGATTTATATGTACTTTATATGTACTTTATATATTCATATGTACTTAGGGGCAGCAAGTTATATCCTTCCTGATTCCGTAGCCAGATTTTGTAGGTATACAAGAGGGGCTTCTAGCCTTTCCCTCATAGTTATATACCAAAAGCCCGAATGTACATTGACTTTCTCCAACTCTATCGTCCGCAGGTTTTCAACGCTGGCGTTGCATTCTGGGAGTGGACAAATATAAACAGATTACGAGAACTTAACTCCACTGCCAATGAAGACTGTGAGTGAAGCATTTATTCTTCTGTGTTTATTACTACTTCAACCGTTTTGATTGTCTTAAAAGTCTATGCCAAATGGAATATGCACGAAATTGATCGTGATGTGTATTTAAGTTAATGCCTACATTTTTATCCTATATACTTTGAATGGCGCACGATTTTACGACGTCAATATGTACATCAAAGCTTTAATAACTTGTTCTTTCTGTCTGTCCGTCTGAGTGTTTTACCAGTGCAAGTACTAGTGTACGATACAAAACTTGCCCAGCCAAGCGAAAGAAATTTAGGTTTTATCTGCAATTGCCGACCATGAAAAGTCTGTGTTAGTATGCTTGTGAAGAAAAATGTTTAAAAAGAAATACCAATTTGTCTGTTATTTGAATCTGTAGAAACAAGTGTAAATGTGAAATACTTCTTTATTTCTTTATTTCTTAATTTGAATTTACCACATGGAAAAACAAGTGGAAGGGAGGACAAAACAGGTGTATCAACACCTTTACAAGTTGTCCTCCCAAACCTGAAATGATAATAGAAAACAATACGAAACCAAATCAAACAATAAACATTAGACATCAAAAGTCAGTAAACATGAATATACAATTCGGTAACAATTATACACAGAATTGATTATATACAAAATTATCAAATATCATTATATACAGAGTAAAAAGCTAATTATAATACTAATGTAGCCTTAAAGCAGTGCATGTGGCACACCCACAAGATGTGGACCAAGAGCAGGGGAGTGTGTGAAAATATAGACGATATGTTTCATCACTGCATTTTTTCTTTCTTTCAGTAATCACACCTTCCATCTATGGCATGTACTGTGAGATCGCAGTACTCGGAGTAGTGGGACTCTTATCAATCGTGCTTCTCTTCACTAATATATTGGTGAGTTGCTGTCAACTATTATACATAGCACAATTGCGATTAGAAATCTGATGGCTGGAATATGTTTTATGTGCATGACTGCATGTATTTGATTAGATAATTTGGGTCTACACTCCAATTATTTTGTACATATTCGTTTTGTTCAACCACCACTGAAACAGGAAGATCATGAAGTGCAAGAATCTGCTTGCAATTGCTGAAACGTATTGTATACATCATGGAACCTAAATTCCCCAACCGGTTGAAAAAAAGCCACATATACCTATTATTTTAGATTCACCAAAGCCGTCATTAAGCCAATCGTATATTTGACATATGGTGCAATCACACACACGCACACAAACAAACAAATAAAACAAACTGATAGAAGCTGACTAACATCTGTTTTCCACCCCATGTTTTAGAACAAGCGAGGCGCCATGTTCCTGTGGATTTTCGGCGTCTCTGTACAGATTATAGTGGAATTCTGGCTGGTGACCATCATGTACGTCTTCTTTCTGGAGAGGGTAAGTGTGAAACAAGCCATTCTTCCTAATAGGAACGTTACGTTTATGATGTTAGGTATACTGCATATTGTAGCCATTGGAATCATTGGCGAGTTTATAGCGACATCAAGCGGTTCCGATTGGTACTGCAGCTCGGTGGGACGCTTTGCTAGGATCTCCAACGAGGTTGAAAATAGAATTTTAACCTCCTTGGTGTATCTATTATAATGTTATTTTCATCGTCTACGTAGTACAGGATGGTGGATGGAAAGAAGTTCTATCTTCTCTGAAACTCAACATGCACTGCCCTGTACAATTTGTATCCTGCATCAAGATATGATTTGAAAATTGCGGCCGCTTATTGTTCCGAAATGAGTGTGGCTATGCCATAGAATATGTCAAAATATGGGTTGCAATGGGGCACAATCGTCGATTCTGTCAGTAGAGATCCCGATAGGAGTCTGTACATTTTTCTGTTCTTGTGGACATTGAATTAAAAGACAGAACTTTTTAACTTTGATTCATGTCACTTAAGATCAATAGATTGACTTGAAACTCAGGACCATCCTAACACCTAGCATCATGATCGCGATCTCTGTCGAAAGAAACTCTGATCGGGATCTCTATAAAACCGGCGATACTGCCAGATCGCATTTTCTACCCAGACACAATATATGTAGTTGGGATCGTACATTAGTTTATGGGTAACTCATGGTAAATGCTTCATGTTACTTTTCCCATTATACACGCTGCTTAAGGACAACTTAGCTAAACGTGTAGAGGAGACAGGCTACGACAACTGCCTGTCACTCCAGGTAACCATAGCAACGTGACGTGTGCGTGCGTTCGTACATAATATACGAAATGGAACGAAATGGAATGAAACGAATTGGAGAGAAAATTGTAATGATTTTCTGTCGACATATTCTGCAATGCACGGCTATGTTCGAACGTTCAAGTTGAGATCTATGACTTACTTGTGAGACAGTTGCTTTAGACAGTTGATGTATCTATAAGACGAAAGGTATGGTGAAACAACAGCTTTGTTGTACAATTCTCTCTCCAGACGGTAGACTGGAAACCGATCCCGCTTGTAGACAACAAGATTCTGTCCTTCATCGGCGGTGGGTTCGCCCGTGGGATTCTTCTCGTTATCAAGGTACGTGTGATACATTTGTTGTAGTACAGTATCTACCATAATTGCCAGGAGAGTTTTGCCATTATAGGTTTTCATCTGCAGGCGAGGATGAAATGTTAACCTTCCCTTGGGCCGACTCTCCTGACCAATTATTCAACCTTTTTTGTCGAATTCTACGATCCGTACACCCGTAGGGAGACTACCATGACAGAACCTGAAAATACTGCAGGGGGCCCAAAATCGACATGTCTCTATGGGACCTCAATAACCCCCCCCCCCCTCCACTAGGGTAGAGACCTCGCTGTGTCATTAGACTTGACTCCAGACTAGACTATACAGGCTTTTTATATGACGCCAGTTACGCCATGTTGGACTGGCGTACGTCTGTTAAACACATCAGCATGCTGCTGTTGTAATGCAATTATCCACCAACATGAATGGTCACCGGGGGATTCAAATTATAACTTCAACAACGCCAATGAAAAACCCCTATAATACTGACGTATATGATACTCGTTTTGCTCCAGTGTTACTGTCTCTTGTGTGTGTCGTGGCGAACGGGGGAGCTGAAGAGAAGACAGAAATACCTGGAGGAAAACCAGATACACTTCAGACCGGTAATTCATCCATTTTTGCCAAACCGTTTCTCCCCAGTTTTTAACTACAACTGTTAAATACCTGTTCTGAAAGAGCAATCTTGAACACAATGATGTTGAAACAAACAGGCAACAAAAGTAAGACCGAAATCGCCAATGGAGCTACATATTTCATAACAGAAAAAAAATGAAAGACATAGAATGACGAATGGAACCAATTACGAAGTGAAATGATATAAGAAATTCTATCTCTTGCAATATTTGGATAGAGTGTAAACGTTGTTATTCTAAATCTGGATCTAATGCTAACATCTAAGATTTAAGATTATGATACAATTGTAATTCTAAAGGTTTTTTTGTCGTCATATCAGGGTGGCGGTGACCCCTACACTGACCCGTACATCTACAGAGGCAACGCACCTCCCAACTACGCCCCTCCCGGCCGTCCTGGGTACTTCAACTCACGACCTCCACCGTACGTTACAAGTTCTATATCTCACTACACGAGATCTGATTTTAAACACATGCGAAGCATCTGTTGAATATTTCTGATTCCATACAGGGCTAGCTTATGCTAGGGTCACATTTCAAATCCGGGGCCCGGTCGGGCAGTCGTTGGGAACGAAAAGTATGATATAAAAGACAATAAAAACTTAAAACGTACCAAAAAGAATCCAAGACCAAAGCTTGTACATATTCATTGATGTACACTTAAATTTTTCGTTTTCGCCTGGCATTAGCATGACAACTAGAAATAGCTTCAATGTGACTTGCAATGTGCCTGCAACGTCGATCCTTTCTGTTCTCTGGTTTATGTTTCCGTCCAATGAAAGCAATACGTTGCTTTGTACCTTTCATTGTTATCATTAAGTGTCTGGTTCATATATCCTGAATCGTATATCTTTGTCTAAAACAACTTGCGCCATATGCTTTTATTATGGATTGAGTTGATATATCACAGTCACCCGCCAATAGCAGAAGGAGACTTTTCTTGGTTATCATATTAGTTGCCATGGTTTGGAAACAAACCTTCAACATTTCAATCATAAACATCCACCTTATCTTTCTAATCCAGGAGTATCGATGAAGAGTCGCCTCCATCCTTCACCAGCGGCTCGGAAATCAAGATTCCACGCCCGAAAGTCTACCGGTGACGTTTGCTACCATTTTGATGACGTTTACCACAGTTTTGATGACGTACGAACTAACGTTACAGATGATGCCAGGTCTCCAAATACATCTGTTAGCTCTTCTGTAAGAGAGTCTCCAACTGACCTCCAGCTCTTGGTCCATTATACAAGAATCAAGACCTTGTCATCTTCATGAAACAATGCAATGAAACTAATTCCTGAATATAGGATACAGGATTAATTGTGAAACAAGATAAAGATCTGATATACGCATCATATATGCATCATATAAAACAAATCAGGAAAGTTTAAGGTATCGGAAATACAGATTGGTCGAGGAATGTCCTTATCACGATGCGTCCAAATGTCACAGTTTCCAGAAAGAGAAGTGTGTAATGTATTAAAGATGATCGACAAAATGTATACAACTTCCTCACAACGTTAACTTCTATAGTGTCACTCACATGTACAGATGAACCACAAAGATATTGGTGAAACAATGTAGCATTGGAAGAATATATTGCTACATGATACCTCTTATAATGTTGTTCTGTGTACATACAATACATAGGAATTGTGTAAATGTAGACACACATGTTACTAGCAAAATTATAGATCAAACGGTTGACAGTTTGTTTCATGTAAGTGTAGGTACAATAGAAAATTGAACGAAATACACGTTAATATAAGTCTTACAGAAACGGATTGGAAATTGAAGCATGCCATGTACGATATGTGATCTTGTGACAGGGAAATTTTGACCCCAACGACTTGTTCTTCTCTTCCCAAATTTGTATGCAGTTGTATGTATTTGATTGATTAATTTCGACTACATTTGAAATATGGATTTTTATGAATTGAAATAGCATACCTAGAGCAAGAAAGAAAGAAGAAAATGTTTGTTACTTCGTGTATCACTACCAAGACCGTGTTAGAATAGTCATGTTAATGTGTATATTGTGTGTGATATGATGACGTGTTTTAGAATGTTGTTAGATAATGAGATATTGTCATTTATGTTTGTAATGTAAAATAATGTATTGTCTTGAATTGTACTGTACAGTGTTCGGTCAAAACCAAAGTCTTAGTCTATCACACAATTATCAAGGAATGTTTGTGCAATAAAACAAGTGACGTATCAAAGTTCTTATCGTTTCATTCATGACAAGTCTGTACCATATGAATTATCAATATCAGCAATTCATCATTTTCTTTTTTTGCTATAAAACAGACATTTCCGACTTTTGATAAGTGTCAGCTCAAAGTGAGCTAGCAACCCCTTGCAAAACGTACGACATTTCAAGAACTACCATTGACGAAGTCCTAATTTTGATCGGCAAAATATTCATTTTGATAAAAGTACCAATTCATGAATATTTTAGTAGAAGATGAATGTACAAAATTTTTATTTCGAAACATTTCCAATATACACTATAACTATACCTCATCAACGAGTTTACATGTACACTTTAACGGCCGGTCACGACAACAACCTTGCCTCGTTAATATGTCATTTCCGCCAACGTAACTTTCGGACGCGTTCTAACATTCTATTGTAGAAACAACGTACTTTCGAACGCATTCTAACATTCTATGATAGAGATAACGTACTTTCGAACGCCGCTAGTCAAAGTGACCTTGAGTTCGAAACGTGTTGACAAGCAGTTTTTTTGTGAACTCCTTCTCTATTTTGTTGTTTCAATCAATGTAATAGATATGTGGTAACTTGAGTAATGCTAAAACTATCAGAGCAGGATATTCTGTAAAATGGTTGCTTGTCAATATTCTGGAAAAACTGCGACATTATCAGGAAGATCAGGAATGCTAGGAATTGCCGACCTTTGACACGACGGAACTCCAAACCAGACATCGGTGGGGGTGGTGACCTGGATAGTCGTCTCCGACATAGAAGACTCTGGACGTCTTAAAGGTGTGTCTTAAAGATACGCTATGTTAAAGAGGTAGACAAGGGTACTCTCCTAGTTGTTGAGTGTGTGTATACGTAAGTTTTTAGTTGGCGGAGTAAAACATGGCACTTGGCCCTCCGACGGCTGTGGATAGATCAAGTCAAATCTTGGATAACGGTCAGGGTAGAGGTCATCTTTGTGTTATTTTGTATCGTTTCTTTCTTATGTACTATTGAGCGTAGATATCCTTAGTCCTCCTTAGACCAATCACCTTAATTTGGTGAGAATAGTTCCGTTATTTCACCGACAAACAAGGCTCGTGGCAAACTTTCTACATCTGGAGCAGATTATAGTGTTAGATTTTCATACCCATTCTGGTGCAGTTCACGTCAGCTTCGATAGTTGGCGCCCCAGGAAATGATATTGTCGGTCCTCTGCGACTAGTAGTTTTCAAATTGTGAATGACTTTTGCATGTCTTGTCGATTTATTTTTACCATATACACTTACTAGTAGGAGGAGGGCTAGCAACCCCTCCTTATAAAAGATATACCCTGCTACTGTAGCGGCAAGGAAACCTGCTGCCCTGTGTGCTAAAAGGCACTGCAAGGGTCTGAACAGACGAACAAACGAACGAACGAGACACTGTTCTTACATTACTTTCGCTGACGCTACCCTACCTTGCACACTTTGTTTCCGTAGGCCTGGACAGTATATCATTAATATTACGACCCCTACTTTTTCACTTAAGGGCCAATAAAGTTATTTTGCTCTTTTCCAAAAGAACGTTTAATTCATACAGTCTACGGAGGTCGATATTTTGTAACAATATAAGAACTTTTCATACTAGTTTTTTGCTCATTTCCTTCTTTGTGTTGTAGAAAACAATATGGAGTCAACAGTCGTTATTAAAGAGGAGAAGCAAGACATACACGACACGTATGAATGTATTCTTCCGATAAGCGACAGTGTTGACTATACTCCCGTACCTTCCTGCAACGGACATCATGCCCTGTCAACATACGTGTCCACTAAGACTGAAAATAGCGAAGAGGAACTTTCCCCGATACCTTCGTGGTTAGCAAGCGAGACGATTGAGCCAGCGATTACTACGGAGGATGGCACCCAGTCTTCGATACCTCTACACGACCGAACGTTACATAGTCCTGCCTTAGATGGCTCGGAGCACACGGAGGAACACCCGGGTACCGCGTTACGTCATTTCCGGATAGAAGAAGATGACCAAGAAGAGGGAGGAGGACAGGAGATGGGAAAATGTAATGATGAGGATGAAAAGGAGAAGGAGAAAGAACACACCTGTCCACAATGTCAGTACACCACCGATCTTCAGTCCAACATGTCACGTCACATCAAGGAAAGCCATGAGAACAGAAGGTATCCGTGTCCGCAATGTGATCACGTATCGAAGCGGGCACATCATCTAAAGAGACATCTTCTGGCAAGACACACCGAAAAGGAAAAGCGGCCGAACAAAGATCCCAGTCAGCCCATGCCTTTTAACTGTGATGCTTGCGACTATGGCACTGAAGTAAGGCACCGGTTGGTGGAACACATGCGGACTCATACGGGAGAGAGGCCGTATAAGTGTCCGCATTGCGACGCGACTTGGCCAAGGAAGCTGGCGCTCGACCATCATCTAGCGCGGGCCCACACCGGCGAGCGTCCGTTCATGTGCGGGGAGTGTGGGTACAGCACGGTACACAGGGGGCATTTGGTCCAGCACATGAGAACACACACAGGTAAAATGCATGCTGCCGCATACCAAGACAGATATTCAATATGATCCTGCCCTGTTCATATATCTGCCTATGTAGGCTAATTTATATACAACTCTATGCAAAAACGAGACATTGTTTTACGTTCCTGACACAGAATGCTGTTATCGACATCACTACACTGTATACGGCTTAGCCATTAGCATTCATATCACTAGTTAGATCGATTGTTATTCATGTTATAAATTCGTTCTTTCAATTGTTAAATATTAGAAATAGTCGATTGTTATGTATCTACAAATTGCCATACATTGTACCCGTTACAATTGTCGCGCAATTAATGTATTCCTTATTGTTTTACAGGACAACGGCCCTACAAATGCACGGAGTGCGACTACACTGCAAACAGGAAACATCACATCGACATCCACATGGTGAAACATACAGACAGCCAGCCCTTTACCTGTGAGCTGTGCGAGTTTAAAACCAAGTACAAGACGAGTCTCAGGCAGCATAGGCGTGTCCACATGGACCCTAAGCCACCCGGACGGTTTAGGTGCGAATTGTGCGATTTTTCTGGAGACCGGATCCAGTTCTTACAACACCACATGGAGCGGAAACATGGTTCTGTACAAGGACAGGAGACATCAGCTTAGTTCGTACGTTTTCTTATGCGAACTGACAGAAGAGACTGGGAAGCTATAATAGCTTTGGATACCATACCAGTCTAAAGAGGACCTGCCGGACCAGTTTCTCCGGAACGCCGTCCCGACCATATCTGCCGCCACGTAGCCTCCTTTGCAGGCTTCCCGGGCGGCGCCAGCGTTTATTTTGGGGGGAGCGCTGATTCGCGATTTTCAACTTATCGGGACCGTATCTGCTTGGGGGACCGTATCTGCTTGGGGTCCGTAACCGCCGCTATGGGAACGGCGGTTACGGGCGCCAAGCAGATTCGATATCCCAAGCAGATACGGTCCCGATAAGTTGAAAATCGCGTATCAGCGCCCCCCCCCCCCCCAAAAAAATAAACACTTGGGGGAAGCCTGCAAAGTAGGCTGGCCGTCACGCCCGTCTCTACTCAAGCACGGATTTCCCACGCTTAATCCCTCAGCACTGCTCTCCAAGCAGAGGTTGGCGGCAGAAGATTGTGACCTTTTTATCACATGCCCCGTTTTCTGTCGGCACTCTCCACCAATTGGTGGACAGAAAACGGACAGAAAAGTGCCGACAGAAAAAGGGGCATGTGATAAAATGGTCACAATCTTCTCCACCAACCTCTGCTTGGAACGTACTCAGCTCATGTCAACAAGGAAATGCAAAGTTGAATCGTCATAATACATAAAACTAATGACATTTCTTTAGATGCCTTTTAGAGATCTAGATTGGCAAACTTTTCTCCAAGCATCTTCGATCAAAGGTATTGTTTCTTTCATTTATACTCTATGAATATGAACAATATTTACTCCTCCATACCACTTGGGCTTCCATGTCTAAAATGTAACGCTAAGGTAAACGTCCATCAAAAAGGCAGTCGACACATGTTTTCGCCACTCATCATCACTTTATTAACTGCAATTGCACGTTATTCAAGCAACATCCTTAGACAGAGAAAACTGCAGGAGTAAGAAGTTACGTGTTTACATTGAGATTTGTGCATGTACGACGGCAAAAAATGTTTAAAAATCATTTCATTAACACTTGATATGGCAATTTGGTATGGTGATGTTCCAAAGGAATTTTACTGTCCAAAAATGTTAAATGTGTTCGCGGGATCGTGTCGGGTGATGATTGGTTGATGCTTGTCACGTGATGCAGTGTTAGCACTTTGGCGTCAGGGATGGTGGCTTCAGACGGCATCTGTGATGAAAACAAGCACACACGTTAGGGATAGTTAAATAGATAGAACTAGCTCGTCCCCCACCCCAGCCTCTTGTAAGGATGGCGTGTGAAAAATCATAATCTGACCGTCCATGTATCATCTATTTCGCTTACGTAAAAGCTGAGTTTGTAAGGTGTGGGGGGTAGCAGTAGGAAAGGGGGGGGGGTGCTCGCAATTACAGTACTCGCAATTAAACTTGCGATTTTACCTCTCAGTTGATAGTATAAAGCAAGTACATTCCAGCCTCTTGCTAGTGTGGCGTGGACAGTCCATGTAGCTCGTATACAAAAGTAACGGTCTCCTCTATCAGCACTGGAAATCCAGTGCTGAAGTGGCCCTCAGCACTGGATTTCCAGTGCTGAAAAATGTTCAGCACTGGAAATCCAGTGCTGACGCAGCCTCAGCACTGGAAAACATCCCCTCAGCACTGGAAACCGAGTGCTGAGACTACGGTCAGCTCTGGAAATCCAGTGCTGACGAATATTCCGCACTGGAAATCGAGTGCTGACGAATATTCCGCACTGGAAATCCAGTGCTGAGGCCGCGATTTAATAGCAGTGTTAAGAAATGTATGAACTGAGCCGCGTTTTTACGATTATACTTGTACTGAAACGTCTTGAATTACGTTACTACCTTTTCTTAACAAGTATATGTATCCACTGCCGTACATTGAGCCGTAAATTACTCATTCTCGCCCCTCGCGCGTCTTTCATACCACTTGTATTCACAGTATTCTGTGTCCTGCCAAAGGTCAAATACGTTACGTCATTGG
Source organism: Branchiostoma lanceolatum (assembly GCF_035083965.1). Lineage (NCBI taxonomy): Eukaryota > Metazoa > Chordata > Leptocardii > Amphioxiformes > Branchiostomatidae > Branchiostoma > Branchiostoma lanceolatum. The sequence goes on from NC_089737.1 coordinate 12,151,085, forward strand.
CAGATACCATTTTAGTAGGGACAAGGGGCTCACTTGTGTCGCTGTACACTAAGTCTTTCGAACACACACACACAAACACAAACTAACAACAAAAACAACAAGAGCAGCATATTAAGCATGTATATTTGTCGACATCTAAGTTTCACACGATTGTAAAAATGACAGCCTTCTTAATGTTTTCTATTTTCATTTCAGAGATATTCACGATTGGCAAACTGATGTACTTGAAGGAAGATAACTACTACAAATTGTTATACAACTAGGGTTCATTCGTTAAATACCTAATAGTACAAGACGTAATTAGAAAAGATAAGATGCATGAAACGGAGTTCATTCGTCAAAAGCCCAATAGTACAAAATGTAATCCTGAGGAAATAATAAAATTTCAGCGACACTCGGGAGGTAGAAGCCCCCTGAATGCTGACTATCATGCACCACCGACCCTTTTCAGAGCCACCAAAACGATTCCCGAAAGGGCTATATCTGTCACAAATACACACATAATAAAGTTGGCCACAGAGGGCTATATCACATTGCACCTACACCATTTGATAATTTAATAACTGCAGCACTGGAAGTACAGTGCTAAAAAAAATCAGCACTAGTTTTCCAGTGCTGAAGTGTCCCGAGCACTGGCAAATCCAGGTTCCAGTGCTGAAAAAAAGTCAGCACTGGAAATCCAGTGCTCAAAAAACTTCAGCACTGGTTTTCCAGTGCTGAAGTTCTCCTCCGCACTGGTAAATCCAGTGCGGAACCCGTTACTTTTGTATATCAGCACTGGTTACCCAGTGCTGATTGACCTTTGGCGACCTTTGACCTAGTCCGCTGCCGGTGCGTCGGCAGTTCAGCACTGGTAAACCGAGTGCTGAGAGCAGTTCCGCACTGGAAAACGAGTGCTGAGAGAAGTTCCGCACTGGAAAACCAGTGCTGATCCTGGGTTCAGCACTGGAAAACTAGTGCTGAAGGGCTTCAGCACTGGAACAAGGCCCGTTCAGCACTGGAAATCCAGTGCTGAACATTTTTCAGCACTGGAAATCCAGTGCTGAGGCCGACTCGGTCATTGGATTCAGCACTGGAACACCAGTGCGGAGGCCGTTACTTTTGTATACTTGCGTCCATGTACCATCTATTTCGCTTTATTCTCCAAGCAGAGGTTTCGGTCGAGTGGGATAGGGGTGTCCGGGATTTTTAACGTTTCTTTCCCTTCGCACCTAGTTAAAACTCGGCCGCAATGTGTCAGAGTGATTATATTTAAAAGGATTGAAGCGTTCCGTTCTGTCGCATAGGTAGAGGGAGAGAAACGTTAAAAACCCAGGACACTCCTACCTACCACTCGACCGAAACCTCTGCTTTGAGAATAATTTTGCTTACGTCAAAGCTGAGTTTGTACGGGGTGGGGTGGGGGGTAGCAGCAGTAGGAAAGGGGGGGGGGGGGGCTCCCAATTAAAGTACTAACAATTAAAGCTGCGATTTTACCTCTCAGTTGATAGTATAAAGTACATGCCCGAGGGCAAATAGCAAGTACAAACAACAAATGTAATAAGGATCAATAATTTTATTTATATTTATTTGTTCGGCTGCGTACAATGTACAGCAGCCAAGGCTGCCCGACTAGCTATTGCTATTACAAGGGGCCAGCCTTGCTGCAAAAGTACATGGTAAAATACAGTTACATTAGTTAAAAATAAAACATACACATATACAATCCTACAATCATTATACAATAACATTCTATACCACTATAAAATCTAAAAGGGAGAAAATACAGATACGGATTGCACATTGGAGTAATAGCTACTTCGTACTAGACCGGGGAGATTTAAAAGGAGAAGGGGTCCCCCAGTGACTTCCATGCCATAGTTTTGAAAGCAGAGAGTGAGGGGGCAGTCCGTGTGTCGGATGGAAGGGAGTTCCACAGTTGGGTGGCTCTGTAGAAAAAGGCCCTCTGGGTTCTCACACTTTTTGGTATTTGCAAAGAGAGATTGTTACCGTTTCTTAGGGAGTATCTAGAATCAATGGATGATGATCTGGTAGATGGCAGAAGACCCTGTAAGTGAGGTGGACAACGTCCGTTGAACAGTTTGTAGAGAGTAGTCACTGTGTGAAGCTAGCTTGCGGCGAAAGACGAGCGACGGAAGAGAAAGCTGCGAGTAGACGGTGCGGTAAAAGGATCAATAAAACAATATTAAAGGCTACATCCAGTATCATGCTACATTTCAAAATCTATACGATGCTAGTTTTGTTAGGTTTGACTTCTTCCTTTGAGCCAGTGGAGGACAAATTTACACACTTCTTTTATAATTTGTGGTTGTTTTGATTTCAACGAGTTGTCTTCTCATGATCATGGTCAGGACTAGTGGGGATTCAAACCCGGGACCGCTGGGTTCTGGGCCAAACACCCTGACGTTACGCCACACGACCCCACGAGATGCAGTTTGCCACGTTAGGAACAATGGGGGAATTACTTTTATACCGCTTGAAGAAGTCGACTCCGCACAGGCTCCTGATGTGGTTAACTGTATCTATCAGCTCGCCAACTCCTCTATTTTGCCGAGTTCTACTCTTTCCAGCCACATCTGGAGCCTGGTATAGGCTACGTTGATTGTGCTGATGTCGTAACCCTTAATTGTATTCCTCAGTGTACGTGCGGTCATTCAACCTGTATAGCTGCTGATGAATCCTCCTGTTAGAGGGGAGTTCTTAAGACAGGTGGGAAGATCTTGATAACCTGGTAGTTCTCTAAACAGCCACAGTTTAAACTGCTACGGTGGCGCCACCTGTGTTATTTCAAGACGTTATGTACCATGTAACCTCCATTAACATTATTCCGCCATCTTACATAAATCCGCCACTTTGAAAAACAGTGGGTTTGAGAGATCTCTAGTGCAGCACCCTCAGGTGTGCATAGTTTACATATACAGGAGTGTATTACACTCCGAGATGTTGGGTTGCAGATCTGTTTGGATGTATCTTTTAATGGTGGCGGAATTATGTACCCTGGTGGAATTATGTTGGTAGATATCATATGTTATTATCATATGTATGGGACGTATGGCCCTGTGTGTCTTCTTTTATGGGACAGGGGAGGGGGAAAGCCCGCTAACAGGGGGCAATTGACAATAATGAACTACTAGTATACAATGATGAAAGATACAAAGTAAGATTTGAAAAGTTTAACGTTGTTGAATTCTGTCTAAAAAAAATATGCATCATAAGACATCAGCATAATAAGGAGGTATTAAATACCAGGGACCTAAATACGCACATGTCAGAGTATAAGTGGTCCATTTAAGGAGGGTCAGGGGTCAAATGAAATTGTATGGGGAATGAGATCATGAATTATGCCATGCAACTTTATACACATTGTGTATTACTAGCCTCCTTCAAATATATATATTTTTCCTTTATCAGGCGGAATGAGTTTAAGATTTTTCAACAATTTTCTATATCCTGTGTGCCACACAACCAACGCTGAATATCAAAACCTGCATACTCATGTGTAACGACAAAGGTGTTTTGGACGGGTTATAAGTGGGTCAGACTTCGCAGATTTTGCAAACAGGTCAGTCTTTTTATATCTCTCACTCCAAGCGCAGAAACAAAGCAAAGAAGGATGCAAACAAACTGTTCAGTCCTATATGTTCAATGACCAAGCAGAAAATGGGCAGGCAGTTATTTTGATAAGCTACAAGTGTCTAAAACTGCTACAATAACGGTGCAGCCTGAAAATACGATTGGTACCAAGAAATAGCGAATTCAATTTAACAAAATAGCAACCAGTTGTATTTGCTAGTAAGAAGTTACCATACATCTCATTGAATTCCTGTCTATGCTGACTGTACAGTCCTCCAAATATAAGTGTTATGTTGCCCTTAACCCCGTTCAAACTATAGATATTATTCTTAAAACATTGTCTTTCGTTAATAATGAGCTGTAAATATACATTCTAAGTATCACATACTCAAGCATACACACCAGATGAGTCTAATGTTATATCGTTATCTATATGAAGAATAGTATCTATCGATATTAGACTGTTGGTCAATACTATGTTTCCCTCAACTATGCGTTTTCAGCTAGCTTGTTGTGAAGTGTTGCTGGTTCGAACTTAAAGTGATAATGTGACAACGTCACAAAATCTTAAGCGAATACTCTTACTACAAACCCCATTATGCATGTAACAACAATGCTCTACATGGTCAAGTATAGAATAATTGATATCTAGTATCATGCGTACCTCAAAACGAGCTTAAACCACTATCACCTTGCTTGTAGTACATTAATATCATTATATATCATAAAGAAGCGACTAAATATACTCTAAGATGAATCAGGCATGTCGAGTTTCACTTCTCTACTGCCATCACAGCTTCATCCGAGGGACGGCTGGAAAACACAATACTATTTGTTAACGTACAGATCAAAGACGCTACAGTTCACCCAAACTTCACATACAGTAGAAAATGTATTTCTTTCTAATTGCTGCGTTTATGAACATACATGTAAAACATTACATCGGTGTGAATGTCCTGCACTCTTACCCGATTCTTGATCAGGAACTAGCTGTACCCATTCCTGGTACGGTTCATGGCTTCCTGGATCTGCGCCTGGGTCAGGGCGACGTTATAAACCTGAAGGATGGCGGAGAGTTATAATCAACATAAAATCTACCTAAATCAAAAGTACCTCCTATCAGTAGCAGGATATGATATTCCATTTTCATATCACAAACTTAATAATCAACCTTCGCGAAGACGTATTTTCAACAAGCAGTATTCTCACCAGATTGATTCAACCGTAAAAACAATCAAACACCATCAAAGACATTCCCACGTTCGCAGACGTTTGCTCTTAAACTATGACAACCCACAAACATGGTAAGAGAAGTTTACCTGCATGTGAGCGATGCGTCCTTTGTAGGCACTGCTGTCTCCTGTAAATGGCGGACGGGCCCCCATGGACACAGGATGCTTGGTATCCAGTTCTACGTCTCCCAACTGATGCGATCCAATCTGAAGCGATAACAATATGAGCTATGGCAAGTCTTATGTAGTTCAACGTGTGGTGCTTAGGATGTAGGCTAAGCTTTACATTTGGGCCCGTGCAAGCTAAAATTCGAAAATGAATTGCAGTAATGCTCATACTTGCATACCTTGTTAGCAGCTTTGAAACAAGAAACGTTTTGGAGGTCAGACATCTCAGTGACAGTCATAGTGTTCTGCATTTTGGCGGAGTTATTTCACTATCGATAATAGTCATGCAAGATGAGATTCAAAGACACTGCACCTCTACAGCATTCCGGTAGAGCTTCTGGATGCCTGTTGTGCGATGGTAGGTAGCCGTGACGAACTGCCACTCATTCTGGTTTATACCAGGTCGACCAAGGGGTGGAGTCTTGATACTGAATAAACATGGCAATGAATTCCATTCACATTACATTCAGATATATCTTACTTATCAATGGCGTGGCCGTACATCCTTATCACCTTTTGTTGCTATCAAATATGACTATCATGTATACATAGACAAGGCGTCATCATTTGCCAAATCCTGTCCCTCCGGTATGTTCTATAAAAGGACAAGTTTATGGCATTTACATGCACACGTTACGTATTGATAGAGTTATGCAAATTAGTCCGGTGATTTACGCTATATATAGATCATTTCCGGTAGGATAAATCCAGAAGTGAACCGCCCAGCCAGAACTGCCAGCCGGTTGGTAGTTGAAGATTGGTCCGGTTCTCGTCCCCTGGGGGTAGATCCAGGCCTGGAGGGTGATGTAACTCCTGGTGTCCAGCGCTCCGTTGTTGGGGAACTCCACACGAGAGCCTGGGTACATAAATTAAACAGATCTTTCAATAAAACTATTGTCATATAAACAAGACACATTGAATCACCCAAAGCACAACTTGTGATTCGGTAATCTACTTGCGTTGTGCGTTGTGTGTTGTGCTCTGATATAATCTCCAAGCATGATCTATCGGTGGCAAGCAACATCAAAAGGGCTAGCCTGAGTGCCAGCCTTTTTAGCTTCCGTCCGCTACCCAAGATCCGCTGCGCTACCCAAGCTAAAAAGGCTGGCACTCAGGCTACAAAAGGGCCTGAAATGTATTGTATTTCACTGTGTTGTCAAAAGAAAAACGCGACCGTATGGTTGGATCCGAATGCCATTGAATGTTAGAAAAAACGTTAGCGTTCCTTACCAACGGCACCGTGGAAGTAGAAGGCTCCCCCCGTCTCTCCCCCCGGCCCCTCCGCCACACCCGTGCTGAACGTCACTCCGTCGTTACCATAGCCGCTGACGTCACGGGCGCCATGTTCTTCATTCAGCGGCCAGTAGCCGACCAGGCCGAGCTCAGGCTTCATCTGCAACAAGTAGAATACATAATTGCTTTGTGTGTGTGTGTGTGTGTGTGTGTGTGTGTGTGTGTGTGTGTGTGTGTGTGTGTGTGTGTGTGTGTGCGTGTGTGTGTCTGTGTGTGTGTGTCTGTGTGTGTGCGTGTGCGTGCGTGCGTGTGCGTGCGTGTGTGTGTGTGCGTCTGTGTGTGTGTGTGTCTGTGTGTGTGTGTGTGTGTGTGTGTGTGTGTGTGTGTGTGTGTGTGTGCGTGCAAGTATCTTCAAATGGGTAAAATGTGGTGATTGTAATACACCACTTCGTTGAGTAAAACAGATTCGTGCCGTTTACTTTTTTTAAAATTGTTTTGAAACTGACCCGTGGCCCCGGAGGCCCTGGAGTTCCAGGAGGACCTGCCGGCCCAGTTTCTCCGGAACCCCCCGGAGCGCCGTCCCGACCGGGCGGCCCATCTCTGCCGTCACGCCCGTCTCTACCGGCAGGTCCTTGTGCACAGCCTGGGATACAAACACAACGCGCCTATAGTGATGGCATTATCATAGCATATCATCATCTATGACAAACAATAATATATTCAAATTAAGACGTTCTCAAAGCAGTAACGGTCTAAAGTACCCCGATACTTGCAATAAGTCCATGCTTTATGATACAGTAGAATCCGCTTATTTGCATAACCGATTTGTCAGTGTATTTTATGCAATAATAAGGAGTAGTCCATTAACCCTAGGAGACAAAATGAGAAGCACTGAGGGGGGAGGAGGTTGTTGTGGTTACTAGGATGACACTTTGAAGAAACACACACACTTTGTGTCAATTTCACTCACTCTCAGTTATACAAAATGTAACATATTGAATTCACAAGCATGTCATCAGTTTATATGCACATGTTGAGTGCAAAGGATGGCAAATTAAGAAAAAAAATGGCAATTCTATTCTTCTGTAGAGTCGATTCCACATTACCGAGAGGGTGTTTGTTGCCTTTTGTTCTAACATTTGCAAAACCTTTGTAACAATCTAAGGGAGATAAGTGACTGTTTAGAACAATTTCCAACATTCATTTGATGTTCTAAATAGTTTTTGCTGTGTTCAAACATGTTAGACAAATTTCTAACATTACAGATGTTATTTGTATTATTTTCGAAACTGTTGGAAAATAGGTTGATCATTTATTCCTATATGTTCCAACATTATAACAACATGGTATAAACACGCAGTTTACATTACGTTTTTCGCGTCAGCGGCGAAATTTCCCGCTGTCGGGAGGCCGCTGTCGCGACGTCTCTAGACACACCGCCCGGAAATCTGACAGACACCTGCGGTGCTTGCATTTCGCCATCTTGTAGAAAGTATCGCGCGTAAGCATAACAAAAGCAAGAAACAAAATTGTATGATTGTACAACGGTAGACGGCGTCTCCCCGCCCGTATTAAACTACAATGCAAAGCCTTGTTTATGTGTAGATATTCCATGCTCATCACTCGTAAATGTAGGGAGGGGGGCACAAGTACGATAAATATATCCGCGGGGAAATGAATGCACGGCACAAAAGTCGCCGCGGATCCCGCGAATCTCTCTCTCTATATATATACCGGGGATCTAAGTAGACTTACAGTATGCTAATCAACGCGTGCTTTATGCTAATCACCGAAACCCTGACTCCCGCTGACGCGAGCCCGACGTATTCTCTTTAGACGGAGTTTGAAGTTGACGGGGACTCCCGCTGTGCTGACGGGCGACGGCTTCGAAGCTGACGGGAGAAAATTTGTTGACAGCGGGACTACGTCGACGGGAATTGTCTTTACACGGGGTTCCCGCTGTCGCCAGTGGCGCTGACGCCAGTGGCGCTGACGGCAAAATTATAATGTAAAGAGAGCCTAACTGGGTCAGTGGGATGGGAACAGGGCAATTCACACATCCCTTCAAAGTATAGGGGATTAGGCCTGGGTGCCATGCATAGACACCTCAAGACAAAGGTCTAGACGTGAAATCTAAAAATATACAGAGGCAGACAATAGAGTGCGATTAGCACCTACTTTTATGGGGGCAATAAATCAAATCTACCATTTGAAAAATGATGCAAATTGTTCCAACATGTTCAAACAGTGAAACAATCACAAAGATGTTTGAAAATTGTTCTAAATAAAGAGATATTTGTGCAATTACTTTCCAAATAGTTCCAACACATATTCATAAGTTCAAACATGTTCAAACTTTCATTCTTGATTGTTTGAACAATTTAGAACATTTTGACTGGAACAGTCTTTTACCTAAAATTGTTTGAACTCACTAGCAATATTATCTGAAAACCCTCTCGGTGACATGGAATTGACTCTATCCTATCACAGCAAATGACAATGGAGTTGCTAGAGCTTTTTCAAAACACAAAGGACAACAACAGTTCCTATGGAGTTGTCTCACCATAGAAACTATCCATACTCGATTTACATTTGAATGACATTTGCATACAATCTATAAGAGTGTATAGATGTATATGAAAGCATTCTATTAAATGATCAAAATAAGAACAAATTGAGTGGGGTATGTACTGTACAAAGGTCCTTCGTATGCGTTCAATAATGTTCAACACACTGCTAATTCACGAATGGTGGATAAGGGGTTTAAGCACAATAATATCAAATATACCTGGTTTGTCATGGTTTTAATTAAAAAAAGCCTATATCTTGACAATGAGATTTTTCACGTGTGCCGAACTGAAAGATACAGAGAGCTGCAGATCGAGAACAAACCGCAAGGTGGACTGAACTGAACTTTATTGAATCACCACCTTGCAGGCATTTAGCCTGAATTGTGTTGGTGTTTACAAACTTCGTTATCAACAATATTTAAAACTGTTATCCAATTCTGAAAACATACTTAAAATTCATATATAACAATTTTGCTTAAAATTACAAATTACAGACATTAACTATACAATAATTGCACGATGAGTTAGGCAGACGTCATACGAAAGTTGATGCATATGGGATATAGTGCGTTAATTGTGATTCAACATGGCAAGCAGAACATATTAAATTGTTCCTAATATCGTCATGTCCTAGCTATGTCCAAATGCCGTCATATCAATTCATTCTCATTCAGTTATCCTGTTTATGAACAAAGTCACTCCAAAAACATATCCTCCTTGGTGGACAGTTGCAACAATCCACATTAGAAGACATACTAGTCCGTTACACAATAGCATAAAACGTAGGAGTACACAGTAGTAGTACTACAAAGCCATCAAATGTGTCTACTGTCCCGTACTCACCTCCAACTGGCAAGGTCAATGAATTAGCTGACCTCTTGGACCTGAACCGAGGCTGCTCTACTTCGGGCAAGGCTTTGCCCTCCTCCGTACTGTTCTGTTCTGTTGCTATGGCGACGTTAGTCTGGGCGTTGGGCTGGAGGTGTTAAATCAACAGAAGCAAAAAGTTGACCAGTTTTCTTATTACTACTCTTACTAGTACTGTACAGAAGGGAATGATTCTATTAGTCTATTTGTTTATTAAGATTCTCCACACACATGTGAATGTGACAAACAAGGGAACACCGTGTGAATCCGCCATTCAGTCATTGCAGAGCGGAGTCTATGTATAAAAGGTTCAGATTGAGATGCTCGAACCAATGTTTTTGTATCCCAATCTATTAAATTATAATTTTAAACAAAAGTTTCCAATATCAGGTCTGAATCATAAATGAAATGTGACAGTTGTTTTGTCTGTTTCTTCTTGAATAAAACATTACGCAAGGACCCCTGCCCAATGTTTCCGGAATACTTGTTGCAAAATAACAGAAGTATAGGTCCCTGCTAGTAATACCTAGAGCGACTAGCAATCAGTCAATCAGGAATGTAGCCAACATAAACGTTTTGCCCAAAGGCAGAATACAGCGAGTCGGGTCATAGTTCAAATTGGAACCGTTCTTGAACAGGAAATGACCTTCATAAAAACAACCCAAATTATCTGTTGACTGTCTTGAAATTCAAAGACAACCATTGCACACTTAAACATAAATGATTAAAATCATCGTATGGTACTGTAACAGTACGTTGTGTTTTGTTGCTTATTGAAACGTAGTAACCGTACTACAAATAGTTTGAACAACTTCATACAGCAAAATGTGTCCTACCTTCGGATTCCCCTCCCACCCTGCCACATACACGCCATCTTGAATCTTGGTCTCGACCACGGCCAGTCGCTCTCTAAATGCTGTTTCGGAACTTCTGGCAGTCTTCTCCGCTTCCAGTTTGGCCTTCAGTGAGGCGAAATCAATCTTCAAAGACGTCAACTCCGCGTTAACCGTTGTGAACTTGTTGGTTACTTTATCCAACTCCGAGGTAACTTTGTTCATCTCCAAAATAACTACGACGCAGAAGACGGTGGCAAGTCCCACGGACAGGACCTGAACGAGGGAGCCAACCGACAACTGTGAACGATCCCGGCGGTAACCGGAGCATCTTTGCCCGCTGAGCTTTTCCGAGCTCATCCTTAACTTAATCATCAATTTGTACGTCAAACTTGTGAGACGTTCTTTCACACCAGTGGTTTAATCGCGGAAAGAATGCTTGTTCTAAACAGCCTTCGGTAGTGGTTAGGGTATGCCCCTCAATGTGCCCCAGTCTTTGTTTAGTGACATTAATTTTGGTTGAGCAGGTAAAAATAATGCATGTGATGAGTTACGTCATGTCATCGGTAAGATACGCTATTGGTAGGTGTGACAAAGGCCCCACCTTTTGTCGGAGTGTTCCACCAAGGCTATATGAATAGGGTAGCCCTCGATATGTTTTTCACTGATTCATTTAGTTATCAGTGAAACGATTTTTTCAGAGTTTTAAACAATTCTATAACCTGTGTGTGCCACTCTACAAAAGCCGAATATTAAAACCTACATTCTCATGTTTAACAACTAAAGTGTTTTGGACTATTCCATCTGCACGTGTTCGCATGGGCCAAACTTCGTAGAGAGAAGATTTTGAAAACAAAACATTTCCTTTTCTTATATCTGTCACTCCAAGCGCAGAAACAAAGCAAAGAAGGTTACAAACACACTGTACAGTCCTATATGTTTAATGACCAAGCAGATAATTGACATGCAGTTATTTTGATAAGCTACAAGTGTCTTAAACTGCTACAATAACGGTGCAGCCTGAAAATACGATTGTTACCAAGAAATAGCGAAGTCAATACATGTATAACAGAATAGAGACCAATTCTATTTACTTGTGCAAAGTTAGCATGCATCTCATTGTATTCCTGTCTATGCCGACCGTACAGTCCTCCAAATACATAAGTGTTATACTGCCCTTAACCCCATTGATACTATAGATATTATTCTTTAAACATTGTTTTTGTTAATAATGAGCTGTAAATATACATTCTAAGTATCACATACTCAAGCATACACACCAGATGAGTCTATTGTTATATCGTTATGTATATTAAGGATGGCATCTATTGATATTAGACTGTTGGTCGATACTACGTTTTCCTCAACTACACGTTTCTCAGCAAGTTTGTTGTGAATTGTTGCTGGTTCGAACTTAGAGTGATATCTAATGCGATAACATAACAAAATCTTAAGCAAATACTCTTATTACAAGCTCCATTATTTATGTAACAACAGTGATCTACATAATCAAGTATAGAATAATTGATATAGTATTATGTGTACCTCAAAACGACCTTAAACCATTATCACCTTTCTTGTAGTACATTAATATCATTATATATCATAAAGAAGCGACTAAATATACTCTAAGATGAATCGGACATGTCGAGTTTCACTTCTCTACTGCCATCACAGCCTCATCCGAGGGACGGCTGGAAAACACAAGACTCTTTCTTAATGTGCAGATCAAAGACGCTACAGTTCACCCAAACTTCACATTCTGTAGAACATTGATGCAAACCTTGGGAGATTTGCTTTGGGTTTTAGGAAACGATCTGCCCGATTTGTGCTGTGCAATACTGAATTGATGCAAACTTTTGTAAGGGGTTCTAGAAAAGTGCCCGATTTTTGTTGTTTTGTTTTTCGCTTTGTTTTATTTTGTATAATGCGAAACATCTGCAGTCGTCGTTCTTTATCTCTTTCCAATTGCTGCGTTTATACGCATAAAACATTACAAACGGTGTGAGTATTTTTGCAGTCTTACCAGAGTCTTGACCAGTATCTAGTTGTAGCCATTCCTGGTACGGTCCATGGCTTCCTGGATCTGCGCCTGGGTCAGGGCGACGTTATAAACCTGAAGGATGGCGGAGGGTTAAAATCAACATTTCATCTATCTATATCAAAATAACCTAACATCAGTAGCATGACATGATATTCAACTTTTACATCACAAATGTTAAACTCAACTATCAACTTCTCGAAGAAGAATCTACGACAAACAAAATCATTAGCTAGACCTAACAATCTAAGGACACAAACATGATCAAACAAATGCTTCTATATATCGAAGTCTACGTTTCCACCTAAACAATGAAAGCATAACAACGACGACAGCTCACAAACCTAGCAAGAGAAGTTTACCTGCATGTGAGCGATGCGTCCTTTGTAGGCACGGCTGTCTCCTGCAAATGCCGGACGGGCCGCCATGGCCACAGGATACTGGGTACCCAGGTCTACGTCTCCCAACTGATGAGATCCCATCTGTTCGGATTTATTGAAAAAATGTATTGGAAGCTACATACATGTACTACGAACGGTACGAATATCCCTGATAGTGTTTGTTTGTGTTCGTTTGTGTTCGTTCGTTTGTGTTTGCTTTACATTTGAGCATATGCAAGCTAGAAATGAATTGCAGTAATGCTCATGATGATACTTGCATTGAGTTGGTAGCAGCTTTATAACAAGAAACTGATGGAGATCGGACATGGCAGTGGCAGTCATTGTATTCTGCATTTTGGTGAAGCTCTTAAACTATATATCATTAAAGGGTAATTTAAGGACACTGCACCTCTACAGCATTCCGGTAGAGTTTCTGGATGCCTGTTGTGCGATGGTAGGTAGCCGTGATGAACTGCCACTCATTTTGGGTTATCCCAGGCCGCGTTAGCTGATCTCGGAATTGGGCATTTCGATCATTCAATCTATATAAAAGGAGAATCAATATATGACCTCCTCCCGTTAATAGTCGGGAAAGCTAGCTGTTGGCTATGATTAAATCACGACAGCAATATCGTGAACTTAGACATGTAAAGTTGTCATATTTCTAAAATGTTTCACCGTATGAAGAGATCGTTTCCGGAAGGATGAAGCCAGAAGTGAACCCCATAGCTTGTACTGCCAGCCGGTTGGTAGTTGAAGATCGGTGCTTTTCCCATCCCCTGCGGGTAGATCCAGGCCTGCAGGGTGATGTAACTCCTGGTGTCCAGCGCTCCGTTGTTGGGGAACTCCACACGAGAACCTGGGTACATGAACAGATCTCTCAATAGAACTATCATCATATTTGACCACCCCAAACATAATGTGCCATTCAGAAATCTAATGTGTGAGATTGAATAAGTGTCCCTGGTTGTGTTATAGAGGAGAAATATCATAAGTGGTATTCAATGAACAAATACATTGGTGCAAAGTATTCTGGATGGTAAATAAACGTTTGAATAAACGTTAGCGTCCTTACCTGTGTTCCCATGGAAGTACAAGGCTCCCCCTTTCTCTCCCCCCGGCCCCTCCGCCACATCCGTGTTGAACTTCACTCCGTCATTACCATAGCCGCTGACGTCACGGGCGCCATGTTCTTCATTCAGCGGCCAGTAGCCGACCAATCCGGACTCAGGTTTCATCTGCAACAAGAAGGCACATAATTTTATCTCCATGAAAAATGGAGATATTGTTTTGGGTGTGTTTGTGTTGCTGGATTCTTGTCGTTAGCATAACTTCACCCTCCCGAACAGGCCCGATATCGCTCGGTACGTTACCTCCCATACTGGCCCTGCCATTTCAAGCCTGTAAAATCGCTTCTGGCGACGTCACTGACACTCGCTCATAAATAATTGATTAGCTGACCTTATTCGGCACAAACAGTCGTTATCTTGTTCTGAACCAAAAGAAGAGATGTTAGACGTAACCTGATTGGTTGAAAGCTTTCCAACGTCCTTTGCGGTTTTGCAGAAGATGAGCTTGAGCAAACCCGCTGATTGGCTGAAAGTTAACGTTGTTTTGGTGCTGACGTCGCCAGAAGCGATTTCACAGCCTTGAGATGGCAGGGCCGGTATGGGAGGTAACGTACCGAGCATATCGGGCCTGCTCGGGAGGGTGCATAACTTAAGAACCTCTTGGTGTATTGTCATGATCTTTCGTATGTGGGTAGGTTTTGGGAAGACGAAGGTCAAGGTACGTTACCTGTTATATGACCTTGGTATGTGACCTTGGTACTGCAGCAGAACGTCCTGTTTTTGTATCTTTTGACCTGGATATAGTTTTGATTTATTTTGGTGGCAGATAGCTTTTGATATAAGGAAGAAATTGTGTAATTTTCATCCTCTAAGTAGCTGGTTCTCGAACTGAAGGGCCGTTTTTGTTAAAATCTTCCAAGCTGGATAACTGACAAAAGGCATTCATTTACATAATCAGAATATTTCATGGAGATCTGAGGTCTCCGAACTCTTGTTTTAATTGGCATCACGGACCTGTCCACTTATGGCTGAGAGTAATTTGATCTATGTGTGTGTGTGTGTGTGTGTGTGTGTGTGTGTGTGTGTGTGTGTGTGTGTGTGTGTGTGTGTGTTTAAATCGCTACTAGTCTCAGCGTGTGATATCACAATCTGGTTACAACTATCTGCGATCTTTCCAGTCCTTATGTTCTATAACTTCTAGAATTGGAACTGACCGTTGGACCCGGAGGCCCAGGAGGACCTGCCGGTCCAGTTTCTCCGGAACCCCCCGGAGCGCCGTCCCGACCGGGCGGCCCATCTCTGCCGTCACGCCCGTCTCTACCGGCAGGTCCTTGTGCACAGCCTGGGATACAAACACAACACAGCAAGCTTAGAAATGAGTGGGTACATAAATAACGTTTGGCGAGCAAGTGTCTATTTTCTTGTGCGAAAACGTGATTTTGATTTGTCATCTAACCCTTGATAATTTCTCTGGTATCAAAACTTGTAATTGTAAGTACAGGAACAAGGACATGGCTTTCAAGTTGTTTTAAAACTCATAGCTGACCACCTTATATTTGTTTATTAATCAGCATTGCCAGGCTGAAAGAGCACTGTTTCTCGTCCCTACCCGGGACATTATGTCTGCCTTTAGCTGCCATAACAATGTATTTGTTGGCTTGTTTTGGCCCATTTCTTCTTTGATTGCACTGACCAGTAACTCCCTTGCATGCCATGAAGCGTGACTTCGTTCCTTTTTTCAATGTTGGAGGGGGGGGGGCATATCGGGGGCCAAGTGTTGCAAAAATACACACACACAACTCGTGGTCATCACACACACACAAAGGCACAGCATGCAACACATACACATCACCACTGATGGCACACACACATCTCTAGATTTTAACGCACACACATAGCACCACTTTTGTCTCACACACACAACTCCCGATTCCACACGCACAGTCACCTCTGTCTCGCACATACAACTCTAGATTCCAACGCACACACAGCACCACTTCTGTCTCACCCTTGGACAACGCCTTGCACGGAAATGACTACATCAAGTATAAATACGAAAATATATAGCCTATTATTCTATTATCACATTTACTTGGCTGGCGACCTGGTGTAGTTTTGATAGCCGGATATCTAAATTGCAGACAGCAGTGATGAAAAGTGTAATCGTGTCTCTGATAATTTAGGTGCTGCGTTTGGCCGCTGGGCAAATACATGGCATGCACACTAGTGCAGAACGCTGCCAAATTGGACACGTTAACTCGGGCGTAACTTTCAAGGCTTTCTGATTACTCTTTACGAGTTCGTATTATTTAACTTTCGATACCCTTGTCAGACAGATCGTTTGGCCACAAGCACAGGTACATGGATCAGGAAGGACACACGTATGACGTACAAGAACAAATAATGCAAAACCTTTTCTTGGTTCAGTCGACAGTCGTCAACACTCATTCCATAGCCCATTTCCTCATTTACAAGGAAGTAAAGCAACTACAAATTACTTGATTCTCTGATCATATCGGAGAGAACACATTCCCTATTCCAGGCAAACCACATCAGAGTACAGGAACGCTTAGTCTATGACATGTACAAAAATGACAACTAGGCAAGAGTTTCCGAAGTTTCTAACCTAAGCTTGAGAAGTTGGATCCCGCCTGAAGAAGTTGTCTCACGACGTCCTTCAGCAGATCGAGCTCCGCCCTCAGCGCGCTGTCGTTGTTACAGTTCACCACATGGCTGACGTCACAGACACACTTGTCGTCTGATGGCAGACTGTAGGTCGGCTGAGAACAACTCATAGATACCAGCGTCACCAAGAACAGGCAGGCGAACATCGTCATGGCGCTCAAATCCTGGCGGTTACGTATTGGGAGGAAACTCGGTCTTTTGTTGGGTAGGTAAAAGGTGAAAAGTAACTCTGCACTTACGTTTGTCAGGGAAGCATGCACATGTTTATTCATCATCGCCTGGGGGCGTAGTAAACGGAACGCAAACAGCGCGTATCCAGCACCTTGAGTTTAATACTTCTCCACAAGCACGGCAAAATTAGCCTGGAATCCAGCCGTGAATACAATACAATAAGAAAAATACTGTAGCTACCGTATCTTATATTTCCATCGAATTTGTATTCCTTATGAATGTGATTTCCAACAAGACTTTTAGAAATTGGACCTGTCTTTTCAGCGGTACCTTACTGTGCTTTTAAGATTTGAAGCATTGCCGTGCGCTATTGGCCTTCGGAAGCCTTCGGAAGAAGGTCAACACTGCTATACGTCAAGCCAAAAACTGGCATTACCGTCACTGCATCCAGCAGCTCAGGGGTGAAGCCCCTCGTAAATGGTGGCAGTGCATTAACAGGGAGTTGGGAAGATCAGGAAGCAGTGGGAAAGTTACAATCACAGATGAGCTGTCAGCAGAGAGCATCAGTCAGTACTTCGCCAAAGCAGGGTGTGAGAGTGAGTCCCTTGACATCTTCCCGCTTCCGTTCGCAGGCGTGTGTCCTGACTTGTGCTCGATTGGCGAGGTGAAAGTTTTACTCAAGACTACCAACCCAAGGAAAGCTAGTGGGCCGGACAACGTCCCAAACTGGGTGCTTAAGGACTGTGCTGAGGACTTAGCACCTGTTGTTTGCCATCTCTTCAACACCTCGTATGCAAAGGGCACAGTGCCCTCAGTGTGGAAGTCGGCAAATGTTGTGCCTGTAACAAAGGCTGCTGGAGCATCACAAGTGGAGGACTTTCGACCAGTCTCCCTTCTAACTGTTTTGGCAAAACTGCTCGAGAGATGCGTTCTCAAGAGATTACTCCCTGCACTAACCATGGTCATCCGGGACCAGTATGCCTACATGAAAGGCTCGTCAACCACATTAGCATTGGTGCGGTTGGTACAAACCTGGTTATCTGCTCTTGACTCCAAAAAGCCAACACTCGTAAGGGCACTTTTCGCGGATATGAGTAAAGCTTTTGATAGGGTAGATCACGCCCTGCTGCTGATGTGTGTTAACAATCTACAAGTGAGTCCACACATGCTGGCATGGATACACAACTATCTCAAACATAGACAGCAAAGAGTCGTGACCCATGGCAAGTTCAGCACCTGGCACACTTTAACATCAGGAGTCCCACAGGGGGGTGTTCTTTCACCCTACTTATTTTTGCTCTTTATGAGCACTAGGTCACCAGTGTATAGTTCCACACTAAATGTTGGCTATGCTGACGACGTCAGCTTGTCGCGATCTCTCCATGTGGCTGTGGCAAACAGCGACAGGGCAGTGGAGGAGGAAGCGACTCAGCTGGATGTATGGGCTAGCGACAACAAGATGATTTTAAATGGAGGCAAAAGTCAGCTAATGCAAATATGTTTCAACAGATCAGTTCCTGTCCCACCAGAGATTATCTTAGGGGGACAACAGGTGCCATGGGTTGAACAAGCCAAGGGTTTGGGATTTATACTGGATAGGTACTTGACGTTTAATAACCAAGTGACATCCATGGTCACGAAGGCCTCTCGTAGGCTTCATTATCTTAGGCTCCTTACTAAACAGGGCACTAGTGTCGTGGATTTGGTCCAGGTGTACGTCACACTTATCAGACCTGTGCTCGAATATGGGCACGTACTACTAGTAGGGTGTAGTAAGGAGCAGGAGAGACAAATCGAAAGAGTACAACGGAGAGCACTCCGTATCGTCTCACTGGGGGGAAGACGAGAGGTGCCTCCTCTGCCGACGCTGAAAGAACGGCGAGAGGTTGCGGCAGTGAAGCTACTGAGGGACATGCTGGACGAGGGTCACCCCCTCCATGACCTGGTGCCGCCGGCCAGGTCTACGGTCACTGGGAGGACTCTTAGAAACGGCACTGCACTTACTGTGCCAGCTGCCAGGACACAGAGACTGAGAAGGTCATTTCTACACCAGGCCATCCGCTTGTATAACGAATCATCTTAATGTCACTTAGTGTGTATGGCATTCCTGTCCTTACTTTCGGCGTTCTCTGTAAGGCATTACGTACAACTTTGTTTTAGGCGTTTCTGTGGCATGTATTGTAATTGTTTATTAATGTTTGTACATATATCTCTGTATTCACAAGTTGTAAAATCAGCGATATTCAGTTTGTTTTTATACCGACTGCGAGCTGACTGCTTTTCTGAATAAACTGAAAACTGAAAGGTGTCTATTACATACTTCCCTGTAGACTTACTGTTTATCCAGCTGATCATCGACACAAGTGTTGTTCTTGCTGTCAGCCATTTGAACCTGTGAGCTGTGTGAGTTTAAAACCAGGTACAAGTTGAACCTCAGCATATTCACATTCTCATGGATCCTAATTAAGGCCACTCGGGTGGTTTAAGTGTGAATTGTGCAATTTTTCCGGAGACCGGATCCAGTTCTTACAACACCACATGGAGCGGAAACATGGTTCTGTACAAGGACAGGAGTCATCAGATTAGTTTAAACGTTTTAATTGTTCTTGTGTGGTAAAGCCAAACTGACTCGGTTTTTCTGGATACCGCAAAACCGCGATGTGAGAGCACACACAAAAAAGTCAACAATGTAAGATCATATAAGTGATGACGAAGACTGTGAAAATGCTTGAACACGGAGCACAGTTTATCACTTGATCCTCTATCCTCTACCATGGTCCTTTCAACAGGTTGTAGGTATGACCTTTTGTGAAGGTGGAGCACAATCAACAGATTTACATAACATACAACGTACAGTGAGCAGACACGCCATACAAAGTACCCGTAGACATAGATGCATTTCAAAGCTCAGTTGGTACAAATACTAACATTTCAGTCTGCCTCTTTCATACAAATAGATATCTAATGTAAAACCTACATAAAGGGTACAAATTTGCTGTCTATTTAATTTCTGTTTTTGGTTCCACACACACGTGCGTGCACGCTAGCCTCCTTCGCAGACTTCCTATGACAGCCGCGTATATATTGGGGGGGGGGGGGGTCTCTAATATGTAGCCGATGGACGCTGTTCATCGGCCGTCCCTCGGCTACACAACCCCCTTTAGAGAACCTCCCCCCGGAAGTCTGCGAAGGAGGCTACGTGCACGCTGCTTTGGGCTTAAAGGGGTGTCGGAGTTGCTCTTGACCCTTTCTTGACTCTTCTCATGGCCAAGTTAGTACCCGCCATTCCTGGTACGGTCCATGGCTTCCTGGATCTGCGCCTGGGTCAGGGCGACGTTATAAACCTGAAGGATAGCGAAGAGTTATAATTAACATTCACGAAAGGGGTCGACTCGGAGCAACTCCGACACCCTCAAGCTGAAATCTTTGGCTGTGTGGAAACAAAAACAGAAATGTAATGGGCAAGCAAATGTGTGACCTTTATGTGGGTGTGACGTTGGACATATATCCACAGCTTTGTAATACATTTGTAACAGTTATGTCTATCCACGAGAACGCTGTATCACTCTGTCAATTGTAGTTCAACTTCAAGCTTTCATCGGACCAGGAAACGGAAATTAGCTCAGGCGAGGGATAACCAACCGATGAATGTAATATATATCAATGCAGTTACCTTGACGATTGTGTTTTCTTCAAATGTACATACATATATATATATATATTTGTAGAGCCGATGTAACACTAAGTTCACCCATTGAAGCGCCCGTCCATTTAGCACACAGGCATGGCAAACATTGAGCAAAACAGCAGCCACCCTTTTCATATCCATAAAGTTTCAATTTTGATGAATGTGATTTCCGACACGACTCATAGAAATCGGACTTGTCTCTTTGTTTTACTGTGCTTTTTAATCATTGTAGCATTGCGGTGCATTCAAATTGTATATCGCGAAAACCGTATATTCCCCGCTGCCTTGTAGTTTTACACCTTGTTCTAGACCTGTTGAACAGGATATATTTTTCAACAAGAATCTTATTTCAAAGTTACTTTAGTTTTGTACCAATGCGTGTTATTTCTTATATCGTTGATTTCATTTGATGTTGATAGCTTATGCTTGGGGTTTATAGCTCCCATGGCACATTGAAAACCGCCAGTAGGCGATATGTTTCCCAGAGTGAAATCAATAAACAATACATTATAACACAAGTATTGTTTTTGCTGTGTTGTGCTTAACAAATAAGAGTTTCTCGATAACAAACGCTGTCCTTAATAAAGATGCTGAATACCAAACTATGTGAAATGCTGAGTGTCTCTTTGTACTTGTTTTAAACCATCAGATATCGTTGTAATTGGTCTTATTTATACTTTGCGCCCTATACTACTTTTGAACAGTCCAAAGTCCTGGGCAAAATCTAGATCTAGGCCATCTGAGAGACCTTTACGCTACTTAAAAGTGGGTCATCTTATCATAAATCCCCGACCGTTACACTGAACAACATGGCGTCACTCCTCAAGGTTCGCTGCAAGAACATCTTCCTGACGGGAAGGGAGCATCCCCACATTATGACCAGGCTGGGCGACTTCGAGGGGTATGGTACCTCCCGGGCTTCTTATTCTGAGGGGGCCCGGGAAGATGTCTTAGACCCCGCCGACTTCCTCAGGAGCAGAGGGGCTGAGTTCTCCGTCTACAGCGTGGACTTCGCCCGACGGCTTCTCGGGCTGGTGAAAGTCAGGAGCGGAGTGGATATCACCAGAGCTCCGTTCTTCTTTAGGGTGAATATTACAACATCTACAACACGAGAGTGCTTGCAGCAATAAGGCTTACTCTCCTTGTATATATGTATGTGTCTAGTGTGTTGCTAAATGTTTACGTGACCTACTTTAAATTTGTAGTCTACACAAACCGCTGTGAAACCCCAGCTGGCCTCGACAAAAAACGAATCTTTTTAAGCTTTGTGTGTTTTGTTGTCTTTTTGTTCATACTTGTACGTTTTGAATGATATCCCATTATAAAGTCAAGGGTAACACACATCCAGTTTAGGACGCAGCGACGCCGCCAGCGTGCCGCGGGTCCAGTGAGGGGGGGGGGGGGGCTTTACAACATGGGATGCAACATGTGTTCTACTTCCAGGCCCAGCGCGTGAACGCCGAGGAACTCCTGCTGATCCCGTTCGACTTGCTCCCGGCAGTGGCAGACGCAGTTCGCGGCGAAGTCACAGGAGTCAGAAACATCTTTCTGCACAGCACTGGTGGGCGTCCTTTCATTTCGTCGAAAAAAAAGATGTGAAAATAATTCAAGTTCTGTGTTCGCTTAGGTGAAACAGTACAACAAAACAATACAAAAGTGACTCAAGCAGCGGGATAGATTGCGTAAACGGTCGGACGCGTTTCAGCTCCGTTCGTCAGTGACTTTATACGTACAACAAAACTTGATTCCTTTTCCACTCTTTTTATTTTGTACATGAATAACTCGTGTTTTTTTGATGGTCTGTTACCGACAGGCAATTTAGCATTTGAGCATTTTGTCAAGAAATATGTTTTTTGACATCAATGCCCAGCAAAATAGTTTTTGATTACATTTTGTCCAACAGTATGGTTTTTGCGACATTTGTACACAGTCGTATTGTAGAACAAACTTCACTTGCTCCACCTCGTAAGAGGAGGACCGATGATGATGAGTATTGATTTTGTTTGTTTGCGCAGTTTTGTGTCATTGTCTATATAGACTGACTGACAGTAGTAGTGTTGATTTTTATGACATTGTTGCCTAGCAGTATGATTTTGGATGACATTTTGCCCAGGTAGAGTGATTTTGGTTGTTTTATGAATGAACCATTAATGAATCTGTCCTTTCCCTCCCTATTTCCAGGGCGCTGTGGTTCCACTCTGATGTGCAAAGCCATTGAGGCGACAAAAGAAGTGCAGGCCGTGTCGGAGCCTGATATGTACACTTCGCTCTTTGAGGTAAATCGCCATATTTTTAGATGTAAATTCAAGGAAGGCGTCTATTCTTATACACTACATAACCAGGTTATTTACAATTGGGAGTTCCGCTGCAGTACCATTACAAGCCGCTAGTCGGCCCCACCGAATCTTATCTTCATGCCAAATATTACGACAATCCATCAAGGGATTTTTAAGTTATCGTGTTGATAGACGAACAGACACACCCACACGCGCGCGCGCACACACACACACACACACGCACACACACACACACACACACACACACACACACACGCACACACACACACACAGGCACACACACACACATACACAGGCACACACATACACACACACACACACATACACACACAAACGCTACCCAAAACATAACTTTCAGCTGGCGAAGATGATACAGAATATGGAAATCAAGGTTTAAAACAATTTGACTTTTCCCGCCAGTACTACCAGGCCCGGGGGTTCCAACTGACGTCATCTGAAGAAGATGACGTCATGATGGTCCTGAGGTGCGCCAACACCCTGCTCAATTTCTACTTCCTCCGTAACGACCCTTCCAGGCCCGTCATCTGCTACAAACTCCGAGGCTTCGCCGTTTTCATCGCAGACCTTCTCCAGAAGGCCGTGCCCGAGGCTAAGACCATCTTTTTGTACCGAGATTTGCAGGGTTATTTCGATTCGTGGCTCAGTGTGGGGTTTAACGATAGCTACTGGAACTATTTTCTCAAGACCGCTTTGAGAATCGACGTGTTCTTTGGCGTCCCAGCCATGGTAAACATGGAACCGTGTTTGGCGTTTCTGACGGAAAACAAGCGTTTGACCACGTACCCAGAACTCAGGGGGGAACCCTTCTTTACCGTGTCGTCTTGGCTTCTGCGTATGCAGAAAGCATTCGACCTCATCCAGGAAGACCCGACAAAGTTCTTCCATGCTTGCTTGAGGTACAACGAACTGGTGACACACAAGGAACACATCGTTCTCAAAGTTTTGAAGCAAATCGGCTTCGATATTTGCCCCGCAGTCAGTCTGGAGATGAAAGAAGTGTTTGGGAGTGATAGCCAAGAAGGTACTTTCCTTAAGAGCGCGAGGAGGACGAAGGGTATGTCAGGGGGTTCTTGGGTTGGTGTCTGGGAGAAAAATCTGTTCTCCGAAGTGATCGAGCATTTCCTGGGGGACGTTGATAGTCCGGGGTTCATTCTGAAAAACACTATCATGGGCTGAGACGATAGTTCCTGGTATATGGTGCTCTAAAAAATGGGCTGAAACGATAGGGCTGCCTAAAATAATGGAAAATCATTCTTTTCCTTGAAAATTTTGGCCAAATCTGAAGACTTTTTGGGTTAGAAGGAACAGGTAGGGTCTGAGCATTTGTATTTTGGTTGAAGTTTGTTCAGTTTGCCATTTTAGTTGGCGTAAGGATAGATGTGAGTTGTTGGGTTATGCAGACGGATACTTTAGAAATCTGGGTCAAAGGTAGGGTTTCTTTGAAGCTTGCAGCTTTCCTCGGAGTTTGAGCTGTACAGCCCTTTGTTCTCTTTGCATGGTTATCAACTAGACCCTTGTGACTTTCTAGTGGAGAAGAATTTTTAAGATTGAAGTTTGGGTTAGTATTTTTATGAAGCCTTTCCTATGAGCAGCCCTAACTGTGGGGTCAGCTCGATAGCTCCTGTATATGGTGCTCTGAACAAGCTGAAGTTGTGAGAACGGCAGCCCGTTTAGCAGCCAATCTTAGCACCCCATTTAGCAGTCGATCTTTAGCTAGATGAAAGCAAGTCCTTAATGAAAGCTAGCATCCGGTTGGGATACAGAATTCTTTATCTTCAAAAAAGCTACCCTAGTTCACTACCACTCCCTTACCACTAACAGATTCGAGCCCAGAGACACATGCACATGCCGGCTCACCCACTGCCAATGCCCTAACTGGACTCCTTTTAAAAATTTTCATTCAGATATTTCATTTCACTATCATTTCTATGATTAAGTATCATATATACATTTCTGTGACTTAACATTTTTGTTATCATTATTGTTGATGATATTATTATTATTGTTACCATAATTGTTATTATCATCATTGTTGCTCTTCAGAAACGACTTATCAGTTCATAGTTGCCATTACTGTTTACTTCATGCAATTCTTTTTGTGGATTCCACTAAGTCTTGTTTATCATCAGTTATCTCCTGTGGTTGTTTTAATTTGGACTGGGATACTTAAAGAGAATCTCCTGTGTCCCTCTGTAATAAGCTGAAATAGATGAATAAATTAATCTTGATGTTTTTATTTGTCTTGTCGGCCCTTCTTTCATGTATGGTAAATTCAGATAATAGGGAGATAGTTGATAACAGATTTCTGATCGAATGTCTCCTCGTTCTCTGTATGATCATGGCTAGAACTTCATAGAAATATATACGGGCTATCTATAATGGAAATGAAGACAAAAACCACACAATGCTGTCTTATTCTATTTAGTCCATGGGCCAAGCAGCTTTTTGGTACCAAACAGAGGGACAAAGGGTGACTTACTTTTTTGAAAAGGTTGATTCCTCTACTTTATAATTATGCATGATAATAATGTCAAAAGTCCAGCTTTTTAGGAATTATCACGTGATATGGTGACGTCATCAAAATGGACTTCGATTTTTGGGACTTAATTCAGAGGACTGGGACAAAATATCAAACATCAATAATTTTCGGTGAAAATCGGTTTGTAGGCAAAAGATACCACAGGAATCACGAAATAGTATGTTTTTGGTTGATAATTTGACTCTATAAGAAGCTATGAGCCTTTTAAGTCCATTTTTGGGGGTAATTTTGTGTAAAAAAATGTATTGTTTACTTTCCAAAATCAGGCCTTTATTTGGGCTACCTATGGGGTCTTGTTTTATACATTATGTTGATAGGCCATATCATTTTCTGCATTTTGGGCTTTGAATCAACAAAATCCGTCAAAAATATCAGGAGTTATACGGGTTTTAAGAATTACACCCAACGGCCATGTTATCAAATCGCCGCAAATATCACAATGCATCATGGGTAATTTTAAGAGGGTCTGTCTGTATTTATACCTTGTAGCAAAGGACAAAATGTCGATTTTTTAAAAACTTTTGGGTGGTGGTAAGGCCTTGGTGCAATTGTAGAAAATGGGTAAGTTTTGGGTTAACTGGTGGTCACCGGTTGCCATGGAAACTGTCATTTTTTAAAGATTTTGTATCTGCGGCTCAATCTCGTCAGGAATGCACCATCTTTGGCCTACAGAAACGCCAACCAATCAACATATATTCTACATGCCTTTGACATATAATTTACATCTTTATCTTGATTTAAATGATATTTAGATAAACCTGCATAATCATATGTTTAAAGGTGCAGCAAATGTTTAAACATAACCTGTTTTGATTGATTTTTGATAAAGAAGCTGTTATTCGGGAATTCTTAGCGATCAGTAGTACAGATCAATTTGGTTGATATACGGTCAAATTGTTGCCTACTTCATTTCTGTTAACTTCCAAGATTGATCAACGGTTTACAGAGACCTGAGACTGATATCAAGGTTGGGGAATGTGTTCTCCTACATATATACCAATACAATATACAGTTACTACAAAACTTGAGAACGTGTTAATTGATCTTTATGATACAGAAGAAGACACTTACTGTAATTGCACCTCGGATTAACACACATTCCGTTTAATTGCACCGAATCCCAAAATCCCAAACCGGTTCCCATTCACTGCATTGTTAGTGACTCTGCATATCTGCACGGCGCATTGTCACCAATGCACCAAAACGTTTCAAAAATCTTCAATAAGTTAACCAAAAAGGTGCGCTAAAAATCGGCAAACGCGGTACAAAATTAATTAGTAGATACCTGTTAGTGTAAAGGCGCAATACCGCCAATATTTTTGAAACTGTTTTGAGTCACAAAAGAAGGCGGTCCCATTGACATTTGAGTAACTTACGAGGAAAATCTATATTTTCATTCTAGGCGTGTTGTTACAGTTTTCACCTGTTAGTTTTGAAACTGGTTCAAATATTCCCCAGAGGCCCGACATCTACTGGTCAAACCACAAAGGGATATACATGTACAGCCAAACGTGTAAACTTGTTTCTATTATGTGGATAGCTTAAGTGTTATTTGATATGATGAAATGGTAACAATGCAAATCAGAATCTAATTTTCATAATTAATGGAGAAATCTTATAAACCCACACCATTCAATGGTACGACAGTTTAAAAATGCAACATATGGAACCGGGAAATAAAGCATATTGATAGATAAAAGCTATGCAAAATAAGACCTAATTTGCATAATCAAAGAGAAAATACTGTAATTACATATTTGTAGATAACTGGAATTTTATACTTTTTGGCATTTGGAAGTTCTGTGGCAGTGAACATGGTTGAATATAAATTATGCAAATGAGGGCCTAATTTGCGCAATTTATGTCTCATGAAGATATGAGGTCTCCGAACTATTGTTTTCCACTGCAGTACTTTGTGCTCGGGCTGAGTATTTCGGAATTGATTCCCACATTCCGACCCTCGGCGTTCTCGTTCTGTAGACTTTATGGAAATAGGCCACACCAGGTAAATTTTATGGATGACATCCTCTGCAGACTCCAAATTGGGTGCGGTCAGAAAAACAAGGGCCGGCAAAAAAAAGATATCTACATTTTCAAAGTGAATACCATAAAGCATGTAAAAGGAATGGTAGCGACAAAACATGGTATTACAACCAAGTACTTCATGACTATATTCAATAAAACACTAACAATGACGTCAACAATATAATCATGATAAATTTACATCCGGGTTTGCATAGCACATCAAGAACGCAGAGACAAGGTTTTCCGTACACTAGGCACTGGACTCCCCTGAGTCATGGGGCAGACTGACTGTGACTACACAATGCTGGCTCTGCTCACTTTGCCTCAACTGAAGTTCTCTCCGCTGTCCTGACCGTCTGAATAAAGACACATCTCGGAAATCCCCCGCCTTTTTATTCTGTCTTCAACGGACAGACAGATAGACAATGGTCTACCTAAACCGCATGGCATAAGTTACTTCATCTGACCTTGTTATCGAATTGTTTCATTCAAGAAGAACACATCGGCCAGTTGCAATACAAGTTGTTGACAATATAATGTCACAGCAATTACAAACTAATTCCAACTACAAGTTTGGTATGAGGGCTGTACTGTGTATGTGTGTGTTCCTGTAAGCTTGTGAAGAGGAGCAATCTTTTTTGGAGATTGCATACACACTAATTCTACAACATTATTTCTACAGATTTTTCAACATTCCGACGAGTACAACTGTTACAGCATATAGAACGTTCTTGCGATGGAACTGACAGGCAACATTCGCAACATTTAGCCCCATTTTCGGTATATTGACCATTGCTGATGGATAAAAATCTTTTAAATTTCAAAATCTGGCGAAAATCAATGTGCGCGCTGGTGTCATCCATAAAATTTACTTGTTTTTTGTTTTATTTATTTGCACATAAAAACAAAAACAATAATGAATTGATTGAAAGTACAAAAGAATGTGCAGGGGGAGGCAACAAGCCTGCAAGGTTTATAGAAGCACTCCTCATTTTAACTTAACAAATGACGATTACAAGAGTGATATGATAAATAACGAACAAAGGTATAACAAATGATGAAATAAACATAATGAACAACTATATAACGAAAAATCGAATACTGATAATATAATACAGATTAAAAGTAAGACATTATTATTAGCCAAGACCAGAATTTTAAAGTACAATAGAACCTTTCTCAAAATGTTAACAAACTAATAAGGACAATCAAGGCATATTTAATCAAATCATGACCAGACCAGAGATATACTGTATTAAGAAGAATATTTAGAAGTAGTTGGGATTTGAAAGAAGATGAGCTCGAAGATGACATTTGATGGTTATCACAGAAGTAAAATTCTTTAGGGAGTGGGGAGACTATTCCAAACATTGATGGATTTGAACTTTACACTCATTTGGGCTAAAGAAGTTCTGAATAGAGGGATGTGTAACTTTGAGCTTTGACGTGTTTGGTAATTGTGAAACTGGGAGCGAAAATTAACAGGGCTCGAAATTCATTTTTGGAAATAGGTGCACTGGTGCAAAAAATAAGGTGCACAGAAAGAATTTTGGGTGCACCAGATAGAATGAAGTTGAATGTCAGCAAAACAAAATTACAAAGTTCAATCTGTAATTCTATAACTAACCTTAAAATTTCAAGCAAGTGATACATCAAATAAAGTACAACAAAAGTTTATATGACTTTTTCTGATACTTGCATTTAAAGGATATTCTGTATACTAGTGTACAATAGTACTCTTATCCTATAGGCTACAAGATATCTAGGTGCACTGGTGCACCCACAGTCAAAAATTAGGTGCACAGTTCCAATTTTGGGTGCACACAGGTGCACATGCACCCACTATTTCGAGCCCTGATTAATAAAGTCGTCAAATGTATCAGGCATCTAGATTATGGTTAATGAATTTGGCTGTGAAAAGAGCAAGTTGAAATCTGTTTGTGTCAAAAATATTCAAAATTCTAAGTTTATCAAATAGAGGTAGAGAGTGCGTGATGTGGCCTTATTAAGATAAGGCCATAGAACACAATATTTTCTGCTTGAGTGTGATTCTTCGCATATATCTCTCAACCAGCATCTTGGAATCTCTTTCCAATGAATGAATGAATGACAGACAGAACAGTTGGAACAATGTCCTTAAATATATGAGGGTGCTTCCATATGATCTCTGTAGCTTTTGCGTATAGTGCCTGGTCGAACACCAGCACTATGCTCTTCAAGTGCAGTGCCTCATTGAGTTTCAAATTTTACAACCGCTGAACGCAGTTAGCAACGGTTTAGCCGTCAGAAGTCCGCTAGGGTGTATCTCATAGGTTCAAACTGTAACTTGACCGTATATCAACCAAATAGATCTGCCCTACTGATCGCTAAGAATTCCCGAACAGCTTTTTGTCAAAAGTCAATATCAAAAATCAATCAAAATAGGTTATGTCTAAACATTTGCTGCACCTTTAACATATAATTATGCAAGTTTATAAATAATTTAAATCAAGATAAAGATGTAAAGTATATGTTACAGGCATGTAGAATATATGTTAATTAGTTCTTCATCTTGACCGTTTCCATGACAACCGGTGACCATGAATGCCTATGTATCTCAAGCTATAGCCATGTTAAGAACATTTAGCAGGATGGTATCAATCTTGGTATTTATTACGTAATTTAGCAGTTGAAACTGCCATAAATCAGATCCAAGATGGCCGCCAAAATGGCGCATGTCACCTGATATCTTACTAATAGGTAAAACAACTTGTACTTACTTCTTACCTAGCTAAGATATTTTCTAAGAGTCCTATGGATCATTGATGGATCATTTGGCGTCGTTAGCCAAGTCTTGTTTATGCCTGAAATTCATAAGCATTCAAAATGGCTTGTTTGATAACGTTCCTGTGAGAAAACGTCATTTTTCACCGTTTCCATGGCAACCGTTAAAGAAATCAGCGTAAATATATTTCATTAAACGTATAAAAACGCATGAAATGTAGTTGATATTTATCAAAACCTAATTACCCTTGAATATATTAGATGATTTTTGTCCGCCCTATGGCTTTGAGTGACGTCACAATATCACGTGACAATTCCTAAAAAGCTGGACTTTTGACATTATCATCATGCATAATGATAAAGCAGAGGAATCAACCTTTTCAAAAAAGTAAGTCACCCTTTGTCCCTCTGTTTGGTACCAAATGGCTATTTCATGAATTCCTGATTAACAGCTTTTTGTCAGTAAGTCAATATCAAAAATCAATCAAAACAGGTTATGTTTAAACATTTGCTGCACCTTTAAACATATGATTATGCAGGCTTATCTAAATATCATTTAAATCAAGATAAAGATGTAAATTATATGTCAAAGGCATGTAGAATATATGTTGATTAGTTGGCGTTTCTGTAGGCCAAAGATGGTGCATTCCTGACGAGATTGAGCCGCAGATAAAAATTCGCCATCTTTAAAAAATGACCGTTTCCATGGCAACCTGTGACCACCAGTTAACCCAAAACTTACCCATTTTTCTACAATTGCACCAAGGCCTTACCACCACCCAAAAGTTTTTAAAATCGACATTTTGTCCTTTGCTACAAGGTATAATTACAGACAGACCCTCTTAAAATTACCCATGATGCATTGTGATATTTGCGGCGATTTGATAACATGGCCGTTGGGTGTAATTCCTAAAACCCTTATAACTCCTGATATATTTGACGGATTTTGTTGATTCAAAGCCCAAAATGCAGAAAATGATATGGCCTATCAACATAATGTATAAAACAAGACCCCATAGGTAGCCCAAATAAATGCCTGATTTTGGAAAGTAAACAATACATTGTTTTACACAAAATTACCCCCAAAAATGGACTTAAAAGGCTCATAGCTTCTTATAGAGTCAAATTATCAACCAAAAACATACTATTTCGTGATTCCTGTGGTATCTTTTGCCTACAAACCGATTTTCACCGAAAATTATTGATGTTTGATATTTTGTCCCAGTCCTCTGAATTAAGTCCCAAAAATCGAAGTCCATTTTGATGACGTCACCATATCACGTGATAATTCCTAAAAAGCTGGACTTTTGACATTATTATCATGCATAATTATAAAGTAGAGGAATCAACCTTTTCAAAAAAGTAGGTCACCCTTTGTCCCTCTGTTTGGTACCAAATGGCTATTTTGAGGGACCTGGCCCATGGACTAATTCCCCTAATACTCATTGGCGTCGAACGTCGTGTGGCCGAGTGGCCGAGATCAAAGGTCACGGGGACGTTGTGTCATTGGGAAAGGAACTTAACACGACTTTATTCGCTCTATCCAGGTGTAAGAATGGGTGCCTGTCTTCGGTTGGGGAGGTAGAAGACGTGAAAGGAGAGGGATGGGCTCTGCCCTCCAATACTATGCCCTAGACACAGTGTATAACAACCCACTTCCCCTACGGCCTCAGAAATGTTATGGGTCTACCTTTACCTTTTATATTTGGAAAGGACGACAGAAATAACACAATGCCAACTGTTTTATTTCATTACACCAATAATAACGACCATCACCATATTCCACTCCCATTGTGAATGTGCTGTACTTTTGTTTTATCATGTCGACGTCTCATCAAAAGTGTTTCGGAGAATTCCTTTTGTCACCCTCAGTTGGCATCGCTTCCGACTGTCTGTGAACAAAGATATTGATGTATGAAGCCACCTTAAGCTTATAATTAATCATTATTAAGATATCTATAATCATTGCTAAGTGTTGACACTATATCCCAAACTGTGAAATAGGCCCACCATGTTTGACACCTGTCACAAATATTGTACGTTAAACATATGGAAAAAAACATGAGACTAGATGCGCCAAAAATAATTACTCAAGCAACTGGACAAACAACATTTAGTCAGTTTTACTGTACTAAAACAACAGTAGCTAATTGAACTATTGGCATAAAACTTTGTATTGAATTAATATTCTTTAAAGACTACTTCAAGACATCCTAAATTGTCTTAACCTCATTAACATATCTATTCAGAGTTTTGGTATAAAACCTGGTGGTCTCAGTCCTATCGTTAGTCACTGGCGAAAGACAGTGGATACTGTCTGAAATGTCTGACTGTTTCAAGATTTTATCCAGTTGCTTGAGTAACTATTTTTGGCGTATCTTACTACCTGGATGTCTAACTTTCATCAACGTATGAGACTAGATGGTTACGGGAATATAAATGCACAATTACTCGCTTGGCTTTAAGTGAGTGGTGACGTAGAACGTCCGAGTCACGTCTAGGCAAGCTCGGCTAGCAGATACGAGATCGAGAGGTCATGGGTTCGATTCCTGTCGTTCCTGCCCGGACGTTGTGCCCTTTGGAGGGGCACTTAACACAACTTTCCACACTCCTCTCAGGTGTAAAAATGGGTACCTGACTTCGGTTGGGGAGCTAACAGGCGGTGGAAGGATCAAAGAGGGATGGGCTCCGCCTTCCAATACGGAGCCATGCGGTGCCATAGACACCGTAGATAACAACTACGGCGTCTATCCGTCAAAAGCTTGACGGATTATGGCACTACCTTTGCCTTTTAAATTACCTTTTTTTTATCTCTTGAGTAAATGAATTCGTGAGATTACTTTGATTTTATTACAATTGCAACAGTGCAATACACGTGGGACACAGGCAGCTATTGCTGGTGTCGTAACCAACACATAGTGTACCCGTTTCTACACTTGGGTGGAGTTAGGAAAGTCGTGTAAAGTGCTTTTTTTCCAAGGGTCCAAGGGTACACAATCGTAGCCTCTGTTGCAGGCCTCCCGCACGGCGATTTGTCAACTTATCGGGGCCAGGTTCTTTGGCTGGGGGTCGTATCTGCTTATCCGTATGGCGGTTACAGTCCCCCAAGCAGATACGGGGCCCCAAGCAGATGCGGTCTCCAAGCAGATCCCCCCCCCCAAAGAACCTGGCCCCGATAAGTTGAAAAATCGCCGTGCGGAAGGCCTGCAACGGAGTCTAACAAGATCGGTGGCGTCAGGGGATTCGAACCTGGGACCGCTGGGTTCTGGGCCGAAAACCCTACCGTTGCACCACACAATCCAACCGTATCTCATCACCGACTTACCATCTTCTTTAAGATGCGTCTGCTCCTAGATTCCATTGCAGCAAATTCTTGAGCTGTTGGATCGTGTCCAGAGCCATCTCCTGGATAGACCTCCGTTGTTGGGTACCCCCAGATGGCATCACTGTAAGATAAAAAGGCAAAATCATATCCAGTTGTTTGAGTAACTGCTTTTTTGGCGTATAAAAATCATATCCAGTTGTTTGAGTAACTGCTTTTTTGGCGTATAAAAAGGCAATGACGAAAATTGCGTGGCGTCGTGTGGCGTAATAGCTAGAACATTCGGCTGTCAAACAAGGGGACCCGAGTTCGATCCCGGGTTGCCCCAAACATGTCTGAACATGCGTCCCGACGTTGTGTTCACGCGCAAAATGTTTCAAGTTTCCCCGATTCAAACTATGGCCATGTTCATTATGGATGACATCCGCGCGCGCATCAATTTTCGTCCATTTCCACAAAAAAAACGTTAACGTTTTCTACCATACTGTAAATCATGCAAAGCAGCTATAAAATGGGCATATACGCTCGTATATACCGTAAATTGCAAAGAGATATTTCGGGCCGAAATGGATACTAATGTCTAGAGTACCAAACTCAGAGAAGAAGATGTGAAAGACCAAAAAATTAATAATCCATTCTTTGGTAAACTATTCTCTGACTGTGCGTTAAGTCATCTGTTCAACCTTCCTGACCACGTAGATTTCGTAATGAAGGCAACTTTTTTTGTTTGAAAACTTTTTTTTCTTCGCACGCTCGCATCAGTTTTGGGGTTCCCAGAGGATGTCATTCATATAATCAAATCAACATGGCCTAACAGCTAGCAGGTGTTAGACGTGACGGGAACGTACCTTGGGCTGCCAGTTTGGCTGCATTGGGAGGAGTTCTGCGCCTGCGTGCCCATCCCTCGGAGTTGTCAATCAGCGTTGCCATGACAACTATCGTGACAAGAAGAATGCAGACGGACAACTTCGAATTCATGATGCAGCTTCGGACGAAAAAAAAAACGGAAACAGTCGTCATCATTCTAATATTCTAATACTATGGTTTTAATAAAGTGTAAACTTTTTTATGCACAAAATGTCGACTGTTTGGGACAGAAAGTATCAGCCATTATAGAATACATCCAACTCTTTTTACTTACGTTTTTCGCTGGCGAATTTACAGCAAATATTCACAAAGTTTACAACACGGAAACAAAGTGAACATAGTAGACGCTCAATGGATCACCAGAGGAAAGAACAACACTTTCTGTACTGCAATTCTATCATCTCTTTACTGTTCACACGACAACGGTAGGAGATATGAAAGCATGGACGTTATGCATAAGGAAAACAGTTCGAGGAAAGATAAAACTACTGTATATGATGCATTTGATATCATAAACTAAAACAAGACATACATACAGGCATAACATGTCACTTATATTAAAAGCACCGTACAATATTTCAGTCGCAAGATTTTTAGGATGACTATGGCAGAATTAAACCGATCATCGACAAGGATCTGATGAAATTTCTTCCGTCACGATTTAGTACAAGTGTCCCTACAACGTCATCGCAGTTGCAGTCGTAAAGATGGTTTCACTAGCCTCCATAGCTGGCTCTGAACCGGCCTTTTTAGGGGCTAAAGAATACACCTTTTGCAGTCAGCCCGTAACCACCAGCCACCCCCGTAACCAAATTACTGGCTGGCTGCAAAAGGTGTTTTCTTTAGTCCCCACAAAAGCCGGTTCAGAGTCTGCTATGGAGGAGGGCCTGTATGGGGGGGTCCCGACAACGCTCTACGCTAAATTCGGACGGCCAACTACGTATTACGCTAAATTCAGGACGCCTCTTTACGCTCTACGCTAAATTCTGAAGCTTCCCAATGCATTATGCAGGACTGAAATACGGCCTAACTGTACTACGTCGTGGTGACACAAAGGTACGATGTAGTTCTCTTCAACTACGACGTGCTTTTGGACGGAGTATGACATGTCAAATACGGCGTGGCAAAATCCGCAGGCCTGGTGAGGGGACACCTGGGGATCTGCTTAAGAGCAAGAGATTTGTGGAAATTGGTTGGTCAAGAGCAACCTTTATAGAAAGTAGCTAAAGATAAAATCGTTTCAGTAGTTTCTTTCAAGATCCTTTGTTCTTTAAAAAGCGTAAATATATGGCCTACTATGAGGGCCGTCATTCCACTTATAACATGTCCTGCTACTGGAGAGAACTGTAGCTAGAGAAAAAACAAACCTTTATGCAATTGAAGCAGGATCTGAATCTAAATCGGTCAAGCGATATAAACGCCATTTGGCGAAACACACCCTGACACCCTGAAACATGGTATAAATTGTCAAAATTAGGGGGAATTTTAAGTTCGCGCTGAAAGGTCACCGCGAAAACCGCGAACATAAAACCACCGTGAACATTTCTACATTTTGCAGTATTTGGGTCACCCTGATACCTGCGTCAAAACGATATGATTTACCGCTCCGGCTGTCCATTACTGAGAAATTGGCCGTCCAACGCCCGAGGCAAATGCTGACATGTGGGCCACCGTATATGGTAACCAGAGGTAATGATAGCTGGAGCAACTATTATGTCCCATATGGATGAATACAACCTAAATTTCTCCATTTTCAGATGAAATGTACCACCAAGATAAGCATCTTTCGTTTTAAAACGCGGGAATTGATTGGTCAAGGGTAACCTTTATAGATAGTGACTAAAACATAACTTGTTTGATCGGCTGATGGCCGATAGATAGATAGATAGATAGATAGAAAACATAACACCGTTTCAGTAGTTTCTTTCAAGATCCTTAGCGTACATATCTGGCCTCCCGTGGGGGCCGTCCTTCTACTTATAAAATGTCCTGCTTCTGGAGAAAACAACGTAGCTAGAAAAAATTGAAACATTTGAAGAAGAATCTGAATTTAAATGGGTCACGCGGTATAAGCACCATTCGGCGTAACATACCAGGACTGAAAATGGTAGAAATTGTCCAAGAAAAGGGGGAATATTTCATCAGAGCAAGGACTTGATCAGAGCATGTGGAGAGCCATTGTAGTACAGCTTTGGTTACAAATGACAAATCTGTCCAACCCTTGTCAAATTATTCAACCTTTTTTAGCAACTTACGGAAGCGAGAATAGACAACAATTCTTCCGCATCAAACCTTTGAAAAACTTTTCATCCTGCCCATCGTCGATTAATGAAAGAACAACAAAAAATCTCAGAACCTACTTCTTTCCTGTTGAAGAGGAACAACAGTTGTCTACACGGGCGGACCTCAGGATGTTTCAGCAGCGTTCTGGTCTTTGATCAGATTGAATAGCGGAGGGGAAAGAATGCAGTCCTTCCAGTCAGCAAGAGAACTACATTTATGCCCATTGGCTCCGGGGCATTATATGTTGTATGATAACTTCTATCAACAACTTTATTCTAGAAGAAGTTTCAATTCATACATTGACTGAACACCCTTACTACATGTTGGTCTGCAGCTAGCTATCAACTACCATTATCATCATCATCAGGCTTAAATCCCTTGCTCTTAAGGAGTCCCCCCAGGACGGTCTCTATTTTTAGCCAAGTGGCTCTTCCGCGCACCAGCAAAAGTGTCAAACTTCTAAAAACAAGATTTTGGGAACGAGTTCGGAGGATTGTTCCATTGTATAAAGGGGGGGTAGCAAAACAAAACAGACTGCGCACTCGTTTGTGACTTAGAGCAAGGTTAGAAAAGTTTGACAACGCTTTACGCACAATTCATCAAGTACGTTTTACGCTAAATTCCGGGTGGCTACTACGCAATACGTAGAATTAAAGTGGTCAATAAAGTTCAACGTAAAATACGCAGATTACGCTCTACGTTGAATTGGAGTGGTCGGCAACGCTCTACGTAAAATTAAAACGGCTCATTACGCTCTACGTATAAGGGCATGCAGCCCCCCACGGAGGCTAGGTTTCACACTGTTGAAGACTTTCGGCCGATTTTGTTGATCAGCAGAAAGTCGCCGAATTTCAAAATCGCCAGAAAGTCAAGCATTTGCCTGAAAATCCCATTCATTGGAGTGATTGGACGGGAGTCGGGGACCTGCGAACATATCGGCCGATCTCTGACAATCGCGCGATGATCGAGAGAACACGTACCGGGCGTATCACTGCCGAATATGCCATGTTAAAGCTCGCAGGCTCGTTGTGCGAGCTATTTTATTGCTGTGTGACGCCGGCTTAAAGCCATCGCACGAAGAATTTGGCAAGGTCCAAGTGACCAAATTTGCACATGCAGTATCTACACGGTGTTCTAGAAACCAAACGAAAAGAGGAGAAATTCGATACTCTCCAAGCAGCGGTTTGGTTCCGACTTGTTTTTTAACGTCTTTTTCTGAGGCGTTTTTGTCGGGCTTGCTTTTTGTCAGGGGTTCTTCTTGTCCGCTAGCCAAACGGACAAGAAAACAACAACTGACAAAGTAGAAAGCCTGACAAAAACGCCTCAGAAAATGTGTCAAATAAGCCAGAACTGAATCTCTGATTGGAGAGTATTATTTGAATGACAAGGCCAATGCTCGAAAAACAACGTGGTTGTCTGATGGGTTGAAGAAAGACTGAGTTACCTGCGGAGTTCTTGTCCAGTCGAATCTCGATGTGACTTCTAGAGATGATGATGGCGGGAAGAGTGGAGAATCACGGCTAGGATCTGGACTAAATACTCCACCGGGCACCGCAATTATAGTAATTAGCAATCGTAGATTATAGTCATTAATCTGGGCGTGGCCTGAGATGTTCGCTCATGTGACCAAACCTCCTTGATGTGACTTATCTTTGCAGTGTGGGTGTGCCATACCTAAAGCTGGTATGTTACGCCGAAGGGCGGTTATACCAGATATACAGATATCGACCAAAAATTCAACTACACTTTATATTAGATAATAAAGATCTCTTAATTTTAAGATTGATATGCTGCAAAAAATATTTCCATACCTTATGGATATCATTTCTTTGTCAAGTAAACTGCATTGATCATAAGATATGTGAAGCACAAAGAAAAACAAACACAACAAACTTTTGGGAAAGTCTAGTTGCGTTTTTAAATCTATCTAAATTTCTTTAAAAAGAAAACATCGTGGTTGTTTATTGGAATATGATGGCTTGACATACAAGCAATATACATGTACGAGTTTCTGACATGTAAAATTACGACTTAGTCTGAAAATGTTTTGAGAGCAAAAATGACAGTACAGAGGTGGGTATGGTTAGTATCAAACTTCGAGTAGTAATTATGGGTTATGGTAATCATTCCGACCTAGATACTAACATGCCTAATTAAAGTTCTTTAAACGACGTTCCATATGGAATAAGATTCAACAAGTACTTCCCATTCAAGAATACATATGCTGGGCATTGTAGATGATATTTGTTAGCACAGTGTAGTTTTCTCTGCATGTTTTATGGTCTTTTGTGCTGTGGACCTCGACGTTTCAAACTTCAGAAATCGACCCCTCGGTAATGTGTAAATTGTGCTAGCCAGGCGTCCTGTGCAGTAAGCGCAACAAAACAGATACATACAAATATGTGTGTTTCCGCCGTACCATTCCACATTGGAACGCCCTGCCTGGCAAGCTTGTGATGACTCCCACCGTTGAGTCTTACCGTGCCAGGCTGGAGGCCTGCCCGCCTTAGCCTGGGACCTCCCCCCCCCTACTTTGCCCATCGCGGGGTCATCTGGGGGTCTTTGAAGTTGAAAAGTTCACGACACTCAATCAATCAATCAATCAACAACAGCATAGCTTAAAGTGTTGGGGTATAACTATGTAGCCTATATTATGGTCGTTTTCTTGTAGGCGACGCCCTTTTGACTCAAGTCATGAACATCCATCTATGGCTTGGCTTCAACAATTATGGCGCCTGCATCCACAGTCACTCCAACATAGCATAGCCAGACCGAAAACATTACCTTCTGCCTATAGCGAAGGTAATATCATTTGGGGAGAGGTGGGGGGCTGCGTACGGACGCATTTCCAAAGCGGGCAGTTTGCAAGAACGGAAAGTATGATGTAAAAGGCAACAAGATCCACAAAACCCTGCTTGAGTTACCCTCCTCCAAAATCTAGATTTAAAAAATGCCCACTGTAGTACCGTAGGAACCCCCCAGAAAGCCCATCTTCGAACTTGACCTTCGTTTTCCCGACTCTCAACAACCTACCAAATATCATTACGATCCATTCATTTTCTCTCGAGTCATGCCACCAACAAACAAACAAACAAACAAACCGACAAACACAAAAGGTCCACTGTAGCACTAAAGGAACCCCCCAGAGGACCAATCTTCAAATACCCTTCTGCCTACGGCGAAGGCAATGTAACACACAAAACGTAAAAAGGAACAGGCACGTTTACACGGCGACTTCCGCTGTCTACATTTGTGTATATTTCGATATATATACACTTTTATTTTCCGTTCACCCAAATAGCCCGGTTTGGATATATCAAGTTAAGCCAATGCCTTTATTTTGCCAATGTAGGATATGTTTATACTAATAACACATGGAAGATCCAATATCGTTTTCTGGTGTCCGCTTCTCTGATGACCCACCACCTCAGCGATCATTATTGGCTGATAAAAAGTAGAATATTTGGTATCTTGTTTAGGTATTGCCATTTGAAAGGGGGTTACATGAATATTTTGAAAGCCCTGTCTGTCCACAATCCCAAATTTGTAAGCC
This sequence comes from Branchiostoma lanceolatum, assembly GCF_035083965.1. Lineage (NCBI taxonomy): Eukaryota > Metazoa > Chordata > Leptocardii > Amphioxiformes > Branchiostomatidae > Branchiostoma > Branchiostoma lanceolatum. The sequence continues at coordinate 12,191,266 of NC_089737.1, forward strand.
TGGCTGGAATTCATGTTAAATCTAAAGGGCAAAGTTCTTCAGGCTGATAAGTTTCAATGTCTGTAATTTGTGAAGACTGTTGGATTCTTTGTCTTTGTGCTTTTAATTAAGTCGACAGCCGCCTATTTGTGAATAGGTTGAAAGAAAGCAGACGCGTTCGGACAAATTACATGCAAATAACTCTAGATGATTATCCAAATTACGATGACTAGGAGTCCAATGATAATTTCTACCCCACCACAAACTTCTGGGTCTCAAAACGCGATCGTATGAAGTTTCAGATATGTGGCATAAGTATACTATACTAGTTACAAAGTCTGTATCAATATCCACCAAAACGTAAAACCATTATAATCATGTCCTGGCAGCCAACGCCCTTTTAAAAACCTGTAACATTAGGTGAGAAATCTTAATGCAAATGCTAATCTTTAGACCCGAAACCCCACTAACATTGGGGTCCCAACACACTATTGCTGAAGTTTCCTTGTAATGTTTCCATGCATCTGTTTTTGTAAGCTTTGCATAACCAGAAGGCCTAACACACAAGCTTTATACAGTAGGTACAAGCTGCTTAAGACCAAACTGTAAGATTCGATCCATTAACAACGGGAAGAACCCCTACTCTTTTACACACAGTGGTTGGTTCTTTAACGTCCTTGAGGTGTGGCTCTACTCAAACACATGACCTCCATTTAACGACCTACCCGACAGACAACCCTAACGAAAGCTAGGTACATATTTACACCCGAATAGAGTGCGAAAATTTGTAACAATAAAGTACCCTTCCCAAGGGCACAACTTCGGGACCTGTCCGGGATTCGAACTCAGTACCTTCAGGTTCTGAGTCAACAGCCCTAACCACCTTTAACCTAACATTGAGTAAAGTACCTGACTTGTCAGGACAGTAACTTAATGTTAACCTACATCTGTATGTATCAAACTGTGTATTAAGATACATCAATAGACACCATGACACATTTTAACACAAGATGACCAATATTTATTCATCTCACACAGCATAGACAAAAATTTGTGTAAATACAGTTAATGTTTCAATCAACATGAATGCAATGGTCTTTTGTACATTCACATACAAATATGAAAAACAAAACAAGCACACTAGATATAGGTGAACTACTTGTAGCTCACATCATGTAGTATTATACCACTCGTAAACAAAACAATTTTTTCACAGATAAGCAACATCCAAATACTTAGAACTACAGATGCACAATCTTCTTCGTATTGTGTTATTCATTGTATTATGCATATTAAGACTACTGTATTCGAAATACCACCGTTTCACCATAGATCAGTATAGGAAGGACAATTCCTTTTCTTCCACTGAACTATACAAATCAGAGAGTCAGAAATAAGACATCTTATGAGAGGATTGACTTTAAGAAGACTTGAGGTCTGTCTTTAAGACAGCGTAACCGTCTTTCAGTCAAAAAAGGTGTACACGTGTTGCTAACTTGCCAATGGTACAGTATCAATTGAAAAAGCTCCAAGTTCAAAATGGTCCTCCACCATTTCTTGTTGAAAGAGTTTACAGTTGGATGGGTTCACTTTGGAGACGGGGGTGGGCAGGTTGCCTGTCACTAGTGAGGGTGATCTGGCTGCCGTTGCCTGAAAGTAACAAAAAAATATCATCAATTTGACATGTTTGAAAAAAAAGACTATTACTCATAACAAGACATCTTAAAATCTGTGTCCTTTCCTACTTAACTTTGTACTGTCAAGGGTCAATCCCTAAAAATGTATCTATTCCTCTACAATTCTAATACGTTTATTAATAGACAGGTTACAATTAGATTACTGTTTTAACATAGTCCAAAGAAAGGAATTTTCTGTCAAGTTAACTGACACACAACTCACACATATCGTAAAGTTATCTTCAACAGATTGAGCACAGGATTGTTCCACATATACCATGTAAATATACACTACAAGAAAACAGATTGCAAACAAGATGGCAGCATCCACAGGCCTGAGGGCAAGACCAAATAACTTAGACCCCCCCTTCCTCTAGATGGCGATCGTTGTGCAAACAAAATTGCCTTCGTGTGAATCTTGATTCTATAATTAGAATATGATACATAACCAAGGGTCACACAAACGCCATTTTGGTTGCTGTATGGTAACTCAGTGATCGCAGCCTCTTGCATAAGGGTGTGTAACTCAAACCTGTGATGATGATGACACATGCTTACCTGGGTGCTGCCTTAATGACATCATCCACGCGGAGAATCATCTCGGCTGCTTCTGATGCGCTGAGCAGAACGGCACGTTTCACCTTGAGCGATTCGGTGATGCCAAGCTGCTGCATGTCACCGATCTCTCCCGTCTCCATATCTGTACATTGAAGATATAAAAAGGTTACGCAGGGCTGAAAATACTTTTACTATCTGTCCTGTCTCCATATCTGTGCATGAAAAGTTTAAACAGGTCTGTTAGACATAAAAGGGTTAAGCAGGGCTCAAAATACTTTTTACTATCTGTCCTGACTCCATATCTGTGCATGAAAAGGTTAAACAGGTCTGTTAGACATAAAAGGGTTAAGCAGGGCTCAAAATACTTTTTACTATCTGTCCCGTCTCCATGTCTGGAAGACACAGAAAGGTTAAGTTAAAATCCTCAAGTCATGGTGCATAGGGTGGCACTCAATTCTTCCAATAGCCCTTGGGTTACACAACTTCGTGCCATATCACTAAGCAGGGAAAGTAGTATGTACCATTTTTAAGGTCTCTGACTTATAAAAATAAAAGACAGTTAAGTGATTTAAACTGGATAAAGCATGCAGAATGACAGAATCATTAAAGGTTCATATAAGGTTTTATGTCATGCCTGGGCCTCATACGGGTGTTCCGAACCGTGTGATAACTATCGGAATCACATGAGGTTCTAGAGTTGTATCACATGGACTTCCATGGAATATTTCGAATGCATGTCGAGCACGCTGGTTGCGCCGCCGTCGAAAATTCGAATACAGGATTTGGAGGTTGGAATCAATGTTATTACAATTTTTTGTTGGAGGACACAAAACTCTCTCAACTTTTGGCGCATTCCGCATTGAAATGTGTGTTTTCTTGGGTGGTTATGACATAAATAAAATACAACACATTGTATTCCATATCACCCTCGCTCCCAGCCTACGGCCGTCGGGCAATCCTACCCGCGGTCGAGCTGGTACCTCGGGTGATACGGAATACCCCGTGTTGTATTCTATATTTACCATACAACTCACTACTTAGGCTTAATCATTGGCAAACTGTGAGCCAAATGGTGGAGCTGTGAGTTGGGAGCTGAAGCTTGAACCTTGTCCATGAACTTTCAGGACATGAGTACTCACCGATGCCGTAGGTTTTCTTCCCCTCTGCGTGAGCGGCACGGAGCTCGGACACCAGCTGTGAGCTGTCGTAACCCGCGTTGTCAGCAATGATGGTGGGAAGCTGGAGACAGACGACAAAATTCAGTTAGAATTCTAACTGTTTGAAATCATTTATATACAATAGCTTTTATGTACATCTACGTAGAAAATTCTTATAGCTTGTTAGGCTGTCCATGTCAAAATTCCATTGTAATGCCCTGTCTTTGTCAACAGGGCTAGCCCTTTGTAATGGCCACAGGCTAGTTGGGCAGCCCTGGCTGTGTGTGCTTAACAGCCAAACCAATAAATAACTGAATAGAATTTTGTGATGCTGTCGGTCTACAAAGACACCTTACTCTTAACCACGGTAAAGAAAAGAAAACTGTCATTGTGTCACTATCATGCAAGGAACCATCCAGGGTTGAAGAAGACATAGGGGTAGAAAACAGAAATGATGGGAGGATAATATCAGAAAATGGACAGGCATGGCACTAAAGGAAACATTAAGAGGAACAGAAAACCGAGAAGGATGGAGTAAGCTGTGCAAAGCAGAACCACTTAGTATTGCCCTGAGGAAGGTGACAGACAGTTGCCAAAACATCAGCTAGATATCAACCTTCTCCGTACTGCCTAACTCAATAGGGAATTGCATCCCAAACGGCTACTTCAGAGTGCTAAAGGTTAACATTTTGGTTGTGTATTAAGAACTTTGTTAAACAGATGCTGCATCAGTAAAACTAGTGTCCTCATCTCCTCCAAGGTACAAGTTGAAGGTCAGAAGGATCTATTGGAGTTACCATCATATGCAGTACACACTCCCCACAAAGTTGACAAATTTGTTTGTTAACAAGCTCCTATAAATATTTAACCTTACAAATTTTTACTCTACTCTTTCTTGGTCATGTAATTCGCAAGTATTCATAAGGAAAAGAATGCAATAATAACTGCAGTGACCATTTAGATCAAAACTTCACTTTTTCTCCTCTGGCCTAAGCTGCTTTGCAAAAGTTTTCTAATCAGCGCCTATCAAAAGGCACCTATTTAGAGGTGTTGCCAAAAAAAAACACTGTTTGTGTGGATTTAATTTTGCAGTAGGGAAAAAATTGAGTGCTCGTGAGGGCTTGTAGTTTGGGATTGAAAGAATGGGGGTTGGCGGCCAGAAGACAGAACAAGCATTTTCAAGGTGGTTTCAAGTTCAGTGAAAAGTCTACTGCAAAAACTGCGAACATTAACCTTTAGCACACTGAAGTAGCCGTTTGGCACCCCATTCCCTATTGGTTACAGAGTTAGGCAGGAGGGAGAAGGTTAAATCGCAGCGAAAATGTCCACATTTCCAGTACCTGAGTCAAGGCCCTCCCGAACGCCTCGATGGCGATGGCCTCCTTCCCAGGGGTCTTCTGGGCCAGCTGGGACACGACGTGGGCCATCAGCATCTCCGAGGAACCTGCATAACAAACAAACAAATAAACAACAAAGACAACTTTTTAACAATCATCACAACAAGCAAACACATTACCATGAAAACAAGGCTAATTTTGCGACCATTAGAAATATACCACCAATTCTCCTTTTTTCAACTCTGCCAAGATGTATAAAGGTAATTTCGAAACAACTGTGCCAGCTTCAAAAAATCTTTAAACCTCTTCAACAAATGTTTGAACAACAGTCAAACCTGCCCAAGAAGACCACTCAGGGGGAACAAAAAATCTGGTCTATGTGGACAGGTGATTATCTCCGACAGGGTTCTTAATGCTTGTGACAGATGGTCACTGAAATGACAGCTGAGCTAGGCATAAACAAGTTGGTTGTGAACAGATTCTGCATCAGTAAAACTAGAGTCCTCATCTCCTCCAAGGTACAAGTTGAAAGTCAGAAGGATCTATTGGAGTTACCATCATATGCAGAAAGTGATTTAACAAAAAAATACATGACACTGTGTACAATCAATCATGCGCAAGAAGACAATCCAGGGGACGGATAAAATCTGGTCTATCATCCTAGCAGGAACGTGGTACCACAATTTGAGAAAAAAAATCATCATGTGTGATGAAGAAGGACCCCCTCTACCAAAATATCAGGTCAAACCTTTTCTGTAAGATGTTTTTTTTTTCAAGCCTTGGCTCATGTACCATGGAGTTACGTACCTCCTCCAAATATGGTCTTGGTCTCCTTGACGGTCTGTGACAGCACGCAGAGCGCGTCGTGTAGCGAACGTTCCGCCTCGTCCAGAATCTGCTGTGTGGCGCCGCGCAGGATAACAGTACACGCTTCTCCTAGTGGAACACCTGCAAGAACCAACAAATCAGAGAAGACCAGGGAATTAGCGACTTAATTGTAACCTTAATTGCGCCGCGCAGGATAACAGTACATGCTTCTCCCAGTGGAAAACCTGCAAGAACCAACCAACCAACCGATCAGAGGAGACCAAGGTGATGGCAACATCTCATCAGTAAGGCATATCTGATACAATTCAATACTCAAGCTATGGGACCTACGTGTAAACAAGCCTAACGCTCATGTGACGGGAACAGCAGACGATAAACCTGATAGTGACTAAGTGTGAGAGTTTACTTTCAAAATGCAAAATTTCCCGAAAGAGTTACTAGTATCTGAACTACAGTTGAAAGTTGTCTAATATCTAACAGATCAATTTTTCATGACCAAAGGACCAGAATTTTCAAACACAATGACTTGTAGCTGACCAATGGGATCTAACCTAAGAAGAGCAGTTGACCAATGACAACTGACCTGAGAAGTGCAGCAGTTTCTCCTCCCCGATCATGACCTCCTCTATGAGGTCACAGCGTCCCAGCTTCACCAGCTCAGGATTGCCAAACGTGGACACGATCTCCCCCCCTGTACAGGGATGGAAGTGGGTATTCAGGATAAAGCATAAGATACATAAACTGCTCTTTGCAAACAAAGTGAGACAATTGCCGCGTTTCTGTTCCTGGCTACCTCCGACTCGAGGTGAACAGCCCGGCAGACTGTTGAGGAACTCACTACAGTACTCTAAGTCTAAAGCCAGGGGTACTAAACGTTACACCACGAGTGCGAAACTTGCGCTGGCTCAACTTCTTGGTGGACAAAAAAACTGAAAAAAAAAACTGATCCGTTATTCTGGATGACAGTAACCTTGCTTTTATATTAGTAATATCGAACATAGAGACAGCTTTTAATTGTGTTGGTCAACGTCTCAACGATTATTGGGAAGTCTGAACTGTTAACCACGCTAGTTGTACATAGAAATATTATCGTTTCGACTTAAATGCATGCGTGATTGTAAGCTACGGCACAATTCAGTCTCCATACTGCAATGCCGTTTTGTTCCATGTTTTTATCAATAAACCAATTACTACTACTACATAATACAAAAGTATACTCAAGCACCTGGATTGATTTTGTTAATAGACAGACATTTCAGATGTGGTTGATATTGTCACTGATGGAAGATAATAGATGCTATCTGAAATGTCTGACCGTTTACAAAATTATCTGGCTGTCTAACCTTCATCAACAAAGCAATAAGACACTTTTTCTAAAGCACACTTGAGTGTTAAAAACACACATTAGATATACCACCTAACATACAACATACAGTATCAGCTATTCTAGTAATTTCTACTTTTTATTCTGGTGCTTTAACATTCTCCCTGCTTTCTGACCCTACTACCTGATAAAATTTGCTTTCAATGGAAAACTGCAGCAGGGAGAATGTTAATAAGCTTTAAAAAGTCAGAAAAGTTCTTGACCTGTGACCAGAGCCAGTCTCTCCACCCCTTCGAAGTCTGCATGTTCGATGGCCATGACACCGGCGTCCGCAAACAGCTGCTCAGGGTAGTTGTAGATCAGTTGCCTGGAAAACAACGTGGATTTCTTAGAACCGATGATTTAAGGGAGACATAAACTTCCTGATTTGAAAACTGGTAAATGAGAAGAAATGATGATAAATGATAGTAATCATGATGATGATGAAATGACAGTAATCTAGATGCTGCATCAGTAAAACTAGAGTCCTCATCTCCTCCAAGGTACAATTTGAAGGTCAGAAGGATCTATTGGAGTTACCATCATATGCAGAATTCTATAGTACATGAACAAACAGCAAATGTTCTATTTGTTAGGGTAGAGATTGCGATTTTGCAGAAAAGATGATTCTACTGTTAAATCCCGAAGATTTCGGATGCTATGGCAGCTAGCTATTCAGGATGCTAAGAATGTGTTAGAGGAATCTCCCGTTTATAAATCCTAAATTTCAAGTTAATCCATTGATCTACAGTGAAATGAATCGATGTAGAAAAGTTCTGACTGCCTTTTAAGGGAATACATTACAGACTCCAATCATAACAACTCAACCAGATTGAAATCTCTACTGACAAATGTCATCAAAGATTGGCATCAAAAACAAACTTGTCTTGTGACTGACCTATTGATGAAGACGTTAATGTTGTGCTTGAGGATCCGCCCGACTTTCTCCTTCATCTTCTCCTTCTCTGCCAACTCCAGTTCAGCAACCTTAGCCACCGAGTCCACACGCACGCGGGAACCAAACACCTACAGACAGATAATACAAGGTTTCAATCTGTAAAAGAGGAACTGTTGCGAGTTCAGAAATAAAAATTGGCAGATAAACTGAAGAAACAGTCACCACGAAAACTGCGAACATCAAGCCACCACAAACATTTCTGCATTTACAGTTAGACTATATCAACTAATATCAACCTTACGTATAAATGCCAACTTCCCAATGTTAGAAGAAAACATAGACTTAACGATGATACGAATGACATTTCAAAGGGTATAAGAGTCTAACCTTAATCTTGTCGGCATCCATGGACGTATTACCGATGAGGATTCGTGCGTTCTCTATCCGCTTGGGTTGGTTCACACCAGGCTTCTTCTGTAACAGGAACCCTGAAGGGGAAAAACATCAACATAAGTGTAAGTTGTGAGTTCATTTATTTTCACACACTGAATCACAGAAACTTTATTTCAGTCAGTAGAAGGTGAAAGAAGGATTTCACTGTGTTTCAACTTCGTGGTTGAAACAGTTCAAAGTAGAGTAGTAATACATTGGAAACAAACATTAACAGTGAAATGATTTGCGAAATTGCGATGGATTGCCAAGGAATTTCACTACCAATTTTGTACCTCTTTACTTTACCAGCATTTTAGCAAATAGATGCAGATATACCAAATGCATTGTAAAAATGTCAGTTTTCACTGTAAGTGTATCTCTATTTTGGAAATCTAACACTTCTTAAGCAAATACTCCCCAGGGTCTAGAGTAAATAAAATTTGTGCCTTCTCCAGACAGGTACAGTCAGTGGACATTAAGAAAGAGGTCCTCGTTCCCATGTCTGGAGCGACTGGACAGTTTCTCTCCTTCCTTTGCACCACCTACACTGACATGTTCACACTACCAGGCTGGGCTGAACCCAACCCTGTAGGAGTGATTACAGTAAGGCACGGTTGTGCAGGAAGGGACGGTTTGTTGGATTTCGGTGGATCAAGCTCTTCACCCTGTAGTGCCTAGTGGCGCATAGGTCAGCCTGTTTCCTTGCTGTTACAGTAACACAAGGTATACTTAAGTCTTATACACTAGTTACAGGCCCACTGCCCACGTTTGCAAGCCCTTCCCCTTAAACATGCTTGAACACAGGACCCCTGTTTTACATCCCTTCTGAAAGACGGGTGCAGCCCCAACCGAGATGCCCTTCCCAGGATTTGAACTGGGGTCTCCCAGTTTGCAACTAATTGGAACCAGGAGCTCAACTATGAGGCTGCTACCAGTTGAGCTACAGGGACATTCCTTTCAGTGGATCAAAGGACACAAAAAACATAGAGATTCTCACCTTCATCAAGGTATGAGTCGACCAATCCACCACCGGGGATCTTGATGATCTTAATGGCATCAAGAGATGTGGAACCCTGAAAACAGATAAACCAAAATGTCATCAATAATACACTTGTACGAACTATCTCATATGTAATTCTTATTAGTAATATTACCCAACAACTGGCTTAACACTGTCACACATTCAGGACCTTCTCACAACTTTGCTCCTGACCACTCTCCAACCAAGGTTAGCGCTGGGTTGGGAGAAGCCTGGAATCCATCCTATTCTAGCTCCAGTTTGCTCCTCTGATCACATACAACCAGAATATGACTTTCTTGCCTTTGCTTTTTTAGAATTTATAGGCGGCTGGCACAGACATCTAGAAGAACTTGAAGACTTGTACTTGTAGTAGGCAACCTCACAAAACAATTCCCAACCACAGATGACTGTGCTCATGACTATCTCTCCACCACGGCCTGGAGAAAATCGGGAGGCCATGGTCGCCTCTTTTTGACAGGGGCTCTACTCCCAACCATGGTCTGGAGAAGGTTGGGAGGCCATGGTCAGTTCTATGAGACCGGGGCTTAAGCTATTCACATAGTATTAGTAGAAATAAGAACAGACATTTTGAAGAAGATCTAACCTACCTTAAGTCTAAGAACAGCATCCACAGATAACTTGGAGAAATGTTCCTTGTACTGAGTCAGGATCTTGGAGCCGAGGGTGGTACGGGCGATGTTCATAAGGTCCTCACGGAACTTGTCGGGTTCATTCCTAGAGATGAAAGGTTAATTATTAGAAAACACTGATGTCACAACTATGAACGAATTAGAGACATACTGTATTTTCTATGAAATTACTTCATAATAAATTAACCAAGAAACAATAGACTATGAGAACAATGCAAAAGAGGACAGCAACCAAGCTGGGCAATACTGCTGAGTTTTAATGAATTCGATATGAAAATGGCAAATTCTAAGGCTTCATTAGGGCAAACCTATGGTCAGACAAGTTACTGTTGAAGACTGTGGTCACATATAGTCTGGTATGGTCAGTACTGGTCAATCTGAATTTTCCACTTTTGTTTTGGCAAAAGCTACTCCAAGGGTTAGAGGGTGTGCTGAAACTAAAAGGGTGTAGCACCCTTGGTTAGAAGAAATCCTGACAACTCTCTAACAATATATCAAGCTAAAAGATTATTTCTCTGACTAACCCATGGTCTATTGAAGCATCTTGTAGTGCTGCCCTAGCGACGTCCGTGGCCCGGCGAAATCCAGCGACTATCGTCTGCGGATGGATCTTCTGAGAAACAAGTTTCTCCGCTTCCTTCAGAAGCTCGCAGGCGAGCACAGTCACGGACGTGGTCCCGTCACCAACCTCATCGTCTTGGACCTTGGAAATTTCTGGAGAGGACAGAAGATTTCAAGCGATAAGGATACAAAGCAAACAGTAAAGCAGTCATCCTCAATTGAGGTGAAGTGTATTGCTTTTTCAAGTAGCTATTAGTAGCAGTGCAATGCAGCATTGGTATCAGCTGGCAAATTTTAGCCAAGCACATCGGGTCACCCCTACTCTTTTTGATAAGTCTGTTGGGTTCTTAAAAGAAAATGAAAAGATACAGTTGTCTTAGAGTTAGAAATCTAACAATCACTTCTTTATACCTGCCACACAGCAGAAAAATTATTCGGCTGATGAGTCTATAAGTTCTAAGTTACATTTTGGGCACAGTAATATGTGCAGTGTTCTCTTGGTTATCGCACAATTTTCTAGGATTTGGTTGACGTTCCCAGGTCAATGATCCCCGTTCAATGTTATGGAGGAAAAATGACCTCGACTATCGAATGAGTTTGAGATTCTGCACCTTCTGGCAGTCAACAAATGCAGCTGAAGCTTGTCGACTGTGTAACAGGAGCTTAACAAAAGTCCCTGCCAGATCAAGAGTTAAATCTGTGCCTTCTCCAGACAGGTACAGTCAGTGGACATTAAGAAAGAGGTCCTCGTTCCCATGTCTGGAGCGACTGGACAGTTTCTCTCCTTCCTTTGCACCACCTACACTGACATGTTCACACTACCAGGCTGGGCTGAACCCAACCCTGTAGGAGTGATTACAGTAAGGCACGGTTGTGCAGGAAGGTAGTCAGTGCAACACTAACTCTCTCACGGTCTCTATAAGCTCTACCGATGGTAAAGATAAAGGTCTCATTGCCTTTTTAAGGCTGTAGCGGCAGTGGGTCTAGGGTGCAGAATTGGAAAGGGGAGCCCATCCGGCCATCCCTCTACTTTCACTGCCTTTTACCTCCCCACCAAAGTCAGGAGTGAGTCATGTTAAGTGCCTTTCCCAGGGACATGACGTCTAACCAAGGAATGCCAGAAATCGCACCCGTGAACTCGTGTTTTCACTAGCCTGGCCATTCAGCCTTTCAATGCCACAACAAAACATCTTACCATCCATGAGGCATTGCCAGAAAGGCTGTTTGTGGGACTTACCTACGAGCACCTTTGCTGCAGGGTTGTCCACACCTATAGACTTCAGGATTGTAGCTCCGTCATTGGTCACCTGAATGTTCTCATGGGCAGGGTTGGAGGACTGAAGAATCTTGTCCTAAAACAAGACAAGAAGAGAACTTAAGTTAGCTTTGTTAGTTTTCTTGTTTTAACTAATCTCCTAGCAGATCTATTGGTGGCAGGGCAGTATCAAAAGGGCCAACGATTATCCAAGACCACTGGTTGGCCCTTCTGATACTGCCTTGCCACTGATAGATCTACTGTATGTACTTGGAGATTAGTTTTGACCATTTGAACTAAGCAGGGACTGGAAGTATGAGTTCAATATCAAGGACAGGTTGATATTTTCCTCTCATGCTAGATGAAAATGTTTAAGAACATTATTTTAATAACCAATTTTCATGTTTCTTTATGAATCAATTTTTAATCAGAGATGGCAAGCAATCAGATCCCTGTATCTATCACTAGCATCAAAAAATGTGAATAGAAACAAGAAAGGGCTGCAAAGTCAGCAACAGAGGCTAAGTCCTCTTCATCTTGAAAATAACTCCATCCACACAACGCACCATGCCCTTTGGTCCCAGCGTACTCTTGATGAGATCGCCGATAGCGATGGCGCCGACGAAGGACGACAGACGAGCGGTCTCGCCACGTTCCTCCTCCGCCTGCTGCTTCAGGATCTGGATGGGGTTCAGCGCCATTCCCGCCTGGAAAACACAGACCACAAAAAAAATGTCAGAGCAACTAAAAAGACAAACTTAAGCCAGCTGCTTGTAAGGCACCCTTTTATATAAGCATAGAAACATAGGGCGGTTCCTACTCAGGACGCCATCAAACTGATTTCATCGGAACACAACCCGTCATGGAAGTGACCTAGAGGTCGCCCTAGAGGAAGATGGGAAGACCAGATCTTCAACACGCTCCAGGGGCTGTGAGTCACCAGAAACAACTGGAGGGTCTATGCCGAGAGCAGACCAGCCTGGCGAGCCCTATGCATGTCCGCAGCCGCCATGCATCAGACACTGATGCCTGCGAATGATTGATTGATAGAAACTTTGATCAAGTGATGGGAAAAGAAAACAAAATTGTGCAGGGGCCAAAACATCAGAGAACAGCGCCAGTCCCGCCTGAAAAACACAGACTGCAAAAAAAACGTCTTGTTGAGAATTGTGCTGTAAAAATGCGACTTTTGATTTTGCTTTTGTGTCAAGCATTTTTGAATACATGTACGATGTATCTTGATCATCGTACTGAGATTCATTCTTTTCCCCAGAGAATCCAAACCCTGGTATAATGCTATAAGTTTAGCATAGGCTACTTTGAGATCAATCATTTGCTATTGAATAATTCTACATTGTGCTCCGTCTGAAACAAAGACCACAAAAAAAACCTCCTCGTTGAGAATTGTGCTATGAAAATGTGACTTATGAGTTATGATTTTGTGTCCAGCATTTTTGAATGCATGAATCTTGTGGATTACATTAAACCCTGGTTAAATGCTTTAAGTTGTGTCAAGGAAGCTCTGAGTCTGAGAATTTGATTCGAAGTTTCAATCAAACAAATTTACATGCCTTACTACTGTAAATTGTGAAATACTTTAGGTGGGCGCAGTGAACACGCGCTCTCTAGCATAATTTGCTACTACAGCTGTTTCAACTGTAACCTCAAAGACACCGCAGACTCTTAATTTTCACCTCGCCTGAAATCTAACTACTGCAAACTTAAACAAATTCACAGTACAAAGACATAATTTTTTGCATATCTTAAGTCTCATAATTTTTATGCCCAAATTTGGACAGCTTTCCTGCTTCTTTCTAGAACAAACTATCGTTCTCAGAGCAACTAAAAAGACAAATATAGCCAGCTTTCATTGATGTGTCTCTTTACCTATGCATAGAAACACAATGGAGAGATTGGAAATGTGAAGAAAAGTCGGCACATAATAATTTTACAGAAGAGAAAAAGTGATGGGGAGGGGGGCACACCATGACACCAAAGAAAGACATGCAGAAATCCCACGTGCAGTGCACATAGCTTCACGCGGAAAAACCCACTAGAATCCCAATAATCTCAAAATCTGAGGACATAGAGTCGTGCACTAGGAATAACTTAAGGATATTGTAGTGAGGAATGTTGCAAATACTTCTTCAAACGTACCATTTTGCTAGCTGGTAACGGTGCTGGTAGATGGTTCTTCTAGACTTTTCTAGCTTCTCTGCACCGGCGTGTAGCGATGCGCGCATCAAACGGTTTTGGATTAATGAAAAATTCTTGAATTTAAATAAACCAAAATATATCTTTTACAACCCTTTTCCATTATTTATCTACTTTTTATTAATTATAATATTTTCAAATAAAATATCATAAGGTAAATGTCGAAAAAAAGATTATAATATTTAAAGAAAACGTAACTAGGAGTTACGTTTGGGTGCCTTCATCTTCTCGAACAGTAAAATCTCGCGAGATTTCGCGATAATTACAAAAACCGCGAACTGCACGACGGGAAAACTAGCAACGATGGCGGCAGCTTCAAGCGGGCAGACAGTCGGTAAGTTTTACTTTTTTACAATTTTTACCCTTTCTTGGCTTTTTACGATCACATTTTCCCTCAGAATATAATCTTTATAGTCTTAGGGATAAATCTGCGCTATTCTGGGTGAGTAAATCGCCGTGATTTGAAAGAAAATATGTTAATCCGAAAAGCTAGACTTGACAAGATGTGTCTGAGTGGCAGTTGGTGGTCCGTTTACAAGAACCGCGTCTAAGTAAACAGAGAAGGGTTTTCTTTTGTCTGTTTGAATGGGCGTGAATTGGCAGAAACCAGACTATGTGTATCTGTTGCAGATTCTTTATGCATGTGTATCAAGGAAGATTTGTGATCCCTTTAATTCTGTACGTAACAGTGGTTTGTCATTTTGTGGGGGTTGTTTGAAAAATATTTTATGATCTTTTCAAAATAGTCTCCGGGTCTCCTGAGACTAGAGTTTGCGAAAGAACGAAGAAAAAGATATAATATTTTCCCCTGTTTTCTTGGTCCTAGTTAGTGTAGTCTAAGTTAAACCCTAGCCCTGGTAGTATAAGACATATGGAACACTTCAATTTAAAAAGTTCCTTCAATTTAAAAAGTTCAACTTCAAGACATTCTATGTCACTTGCCCCACAGTCACGAGTTGCAAAATATGCAAAAAAATATATTAGGTACAGGTACACAAGTTTAGGTACAGGTCTGGTACCTGAACCTGCTTGTTCAAATAATGGTTGATTTTCAATAGGACAAAAGATTCAGATTTCAATACACTGCCACGGTAATTTCATGGTAATTTTATCTGTCATAGTGGCCGTACGTAGCCTACCCTGACCAGGCTTGACCTGATTAGTACTGGTTCCGGTTGGACCTGTACATAATTGATTGTACTGGTACACTGTACTGGTAGTAGTGGTACACAACTCTAGCTGCCAGATGTATGCAGTAGGATTACAGGATAAAGCTCAAGCTGAGGAGATTAGTCTGATAAAGCCAGATTCAAGCCTTTAAATCTTGAAGAATGTTTTTCCCCAACAACACAAGAATCAATTGAGGAGTGATTTTGGGGCCAGATATCAAATGTGCCTCACCAAAATGTCTTATGGCAATCATTCCAGAAGGACTGACTACAAGATCAACAAGTTAGGAAAACAATAGGTACACAACTGACATGTTACACCACATTTTAAATGCATGTGCATGTATGATTTTATAACAGGTCCTTTCAAGGCGACCCGGATCTGGAATGGGATCATCCACCATCTACAGGAACATGCGAACGTCCGGAGACACCGGCGCGGCCTGAAGTACCACCAGCACTGCTTCACTGGTGCAGACGCCGTCAGCGTTCTCCTTATCTACCTACAGGACAACAGTTTCCAGTTCGGGGCCTGCGATATCACCAGGATGAAAGTCATCAGATTATGTCAGGTACAAATTCTGGCCAGGTTTTAATTCTTTTGCTAAGTAATATGAATATAGGTTTAGTCAGTTACTAACTCTTTTGTTCTTTTTTGGTTCAGATTCCTCAAGATAAGTCTAAAAGTTTGCTGTGTATTTTGACACAGGTACTGATGGACAATGGAGTGTTCCAGCCCGTTGGTATGAAGGCCAAGTCCAAGGGAAAGTCTCGACCATTTGACGACAGCAACAGTAAACTGTACAGGTAAGTCATAAAAATCATAATACATCATGTCATGTATAGCTGCTAATGTGTAACAACTGTTATCATACACTGATAAAGTCGCTTGACACAGGACTGTGGTCAGCTGACTAATCTTCTGATTTTATGTGCAGCTGATATCCAGATCTGCTGTTAGTGTTATCAATAAAGATGTAGGGAAAAGGTTGAATTGTTAAATTCTTACTTAATCTTCCTTGTTTCAGGTTCACAAAGGCCAGTAAGTCAGCAGAAGGCAAGGAAAATGTTGTAATGTCAAGTGAGGACAGGTGAGTGGATTTGGAACACATATTCTATTCTATCATATATGTATGAAGGAAAAATTTACTGTGTTGACTGTTGAGTACCAAACTTTTTATCTGTCTACCCAGATATAATGAGGAAATCAATGTTTGAACTCCATGTACATATTGGACTTTAATACAGAGTGTAACAGCAATTACTGTATACTATTAAGTAATATGTCCATGAAAATTCACATGCGGTTTACTTTCAACCCCTGAAAGTTTAATTGTAGTTTAAAGCACATGACCTCTGATGTATGCAAGCTGTGCCAGGATTTAATGTATTTATAACTTATATTTCTCAGCCAATCGGAAGAGGATGAGTCGGGCGTAATCCAGAACACCCTCGCCATGGCAACCAGTGATGAAATCCTCCGGGAGCTGTTTGGAGAGACGTACAGCGAAGAGACCGAGTCCATCTGGTCTTCAACAAGCAGTTTGGCCAGTAATGGTTCAGGCTGCAGTATATCCCATGCAGGTTTGTGAACCCCAGCCTCCCTGTCTTACCCTTACCCATCCCAATCCTAGTTGACATCTGGACACCATTATGAATATGATCCTTATAGTTTTAACTATAACAGTGTCTACATGTTGTGTATCCCATCCATGACCAATATTTTCCCATACAAAGTAGCGTACAAAACCAGCAGCTTTTGTTAGGTCTTTCCACATAGATTAAAGACTGTAATATAGTGTAAACCAATGTATGAAAAAGAACCTTTTTTTCTATGTCCAAGTGAAAAAGATTCAATCACAGACCCCTTTTTTCAGATAAAGTAAAAACAACTTACAGTGTAGACAGGTTCTGTTTATGAGCTGTAATTACAGACTTCAGTTTTAATAAAGGATATGGTCAATTGAGACTTACATGTTTGTAACTGTGTTAAAAGTTTTGCATGTGCACCCTTCCCCTCCATTCAGCCATTCTTTCATCCACCCATCTATCCATCCATCCATTCATGGTCATATTTGCCTCAAAATCGTCTTAATGTTTGTACAACTCAAATGTGTATTACATGCATATGTACATTCAACACTCACTCACTCACTCTCTCATTCATCTATCGTTGTATGTTTCATCCATCCTGTCATGCTGCTGCCTCAGACTAACCCTGTGCTGTCTCCGCTGTACTAATTTTCAGACCTTTCAGTCCTAGACGAGGTTTGGAAGGAGATGACTCTGGTTAAACTCCTGACCATCGTGGAACTCCCCCTGTTGGACGGCATCCTCAGCATGTGCAGCGAAGCAAAGCAGCACCGCTTGAGCATGCGTCGCGGCCTGGTCATCTCAAACATCTGCACAGCAAGCTCAGATTCAGACAGTGACAGCATTAAGTAAGTGTTTGTCTACCTGTATATGTGCATTTAATGTTTTTGATTTTCTGATTTAGGTCAGGTGTGCTCACCTCACCTGTCCCTTGACCGCTTTGTGGATCGTTGGGGCACAAGTGCGTTCTACAGAATGTTAACCAAACAACAAGCAGTTTATCAAAGCATACAATTAAAAGGTTGCATTGTTTATTAATTTGCCTGTGGTAGAATAAAGCAATGCACGAAACATAAATAAAGACAGAAAAGAAAACGTACTGGGGTAGAATAAAAGCTGTAATGGCTTTTTCCCCCATCTAACCTAACAGCTAAATCTTAGATTAGTACAAATTTGACAGATAAAAAAATGATAATGATAAACAATTATCAAATCCTAGTTGATTGTATTGGCAGTAGCAACTTTTTATAAGTATAATACACAAAGTAAAAACAACATAACTTTGGGATGAATTAGGGTGTATATTTGCAAGATTCCTAAAACCCTATTCTTATCTATTTTGTCCAGTTATTTCTTGACCCATGACCCCTGGATAACCTCTGGCCTGGCGTGCCTCGACTTCATGCCGGAGACCATCGGAATGAAACTCAGCGACACGGCGGCCGACACCCGCGACTGGAAACTCTCCCTCTACCAGGCCATCGCCGATCACTACACCCACCTCCATGAACCTCTGCTGACCAATCGGCTGTTTGATGTGCATGTGGCTGTCCTGGGCCTGATTGGTTAGTTTCTCAGACATCACATGATTATCACATGATCATCACATGACCATTACATGAACATCACATGATTATCACATGACACTTCACCCATCTCCATGAACCTCTGCTGACCAATCGGCTGTTTGACGTACATGTGGCTGTCCTGGGGCTGATTGGTTAGTTTCTCAGTCATCACATGTTTATCACATGACACTTGCACTACACCCACCTGCACGAACCTCTGCTGACCAATCGGCTGTTTGACGTGCATGTGGCTGTCCTGGGCCTGATTGGTTAGTTTCTCAGCCATCACATGACCATTGCATGGCTGGGACGTGAGTAACATCACATTTGCTTTTGTGAACAAAATACCCCAAATTGATCAAAAGTCAACTTCATTAGTTGCTTATGGGTTAAACTGATAGCGCTACTAACTTCTTTCTGGTGTAAGTCCTGCGGTAGAAAACAATACCACCAAATTTGCATTACCTAAATCCTAATACAGTGTCTAACATTTATTTTTGTTTTTTCTGTCTCTCAAGTGAAGAGTTAGTTAGCCCAGGCAGCGAAGGCCCTTCAGTTGGTGCTACTACTGATGCAAGATATTCTTTATCTATAAAATTTATTAATCTGTCAAATCTTTAGTCACTCAGCAGTTGCTCCGTGCTTTCAGCCTCAAGTAGAAAGGGGGGTGTTATTCCTATATTGGTGATTGAATTTGTTTTTTCTTTATCTGTTTTCCTAGTGAAGAGTAAGCTTGCCCAGGCAGTGAAGGCCCTACAGTTGGTGCTGCTGTTGCTGCCCTCAGAGAGCAGGGAGGAACTGAGGAGGTTGCTGCGCTTCATGGCCCTGTCTTCCACCAACACAGAGATCGTCTTCCACAAACAGGTGAGAAGACCAGTTTGTTGTGTACATGTAGGGTTCCATCTCATTGTTTGACGGAATGGCTGAAAAGTCTGTCGAGGGACGGAAGATTGAACTGTTTGGATGTCTGCTTAAAGAATTAATAGAACATGACCAAACCTAAGTTTAACCAATCATAGATGAATCTTTCAGACATTTGTAATGATGAATGTATGTATAGACTAGTATAAAAGAGACATGTCAAGGTATGCACTGAACTTGTTGATTCCAATATAAATTGGTAAAACTCTCTCCATAATCACCCTAACAAGTGACAACAACACACTTACACGTTAAATGACTGATCTTATCTGTACTTTACCCAGTGTGACAACAGGACGTCCATGCGTAGAGCCTTCACCAAGGCTGTGGTGAGAAACCCTGTCCTCGGCAAGGGTCAGACCGAGCAGCTGGTCATGTACATGGTTGACAACCACCGTGAGATCTTCCAGATCCCGCCTGACCTCAAAGAAGCTGTGGAAATGAAAATCCAGTCGTTACGCGCGGGGGCCAAACCCGAGGACGTCCCTCTAGGTACGGGTGAGTGAAGTTTTGCGTTCCTCCCTGCATGCAGGACACCCTGCAGGGGCTAGGGGGCGTCGCTGTGCTGTCAAAGCCGGGGGGTCGGTTTGGATACTCCCCCCGCTTGATGGCGAAGTGGTACAGTCCTGGTCCTTATAAGGGCGTAGTCCGTGTTGCATGTCAACCAATCAGGGAATGCATGACAAATCACAACCACGACAATCTTTAATGAAGATAACACCTCCTTGGATCACTACAGCAAGATAAAAGATCTGCACGTTACCTCAGACCAACTTGGATCACGAAATTCCACACAGTATTAAGTGCACAATAACTACTAGTATTTACTACTGTGTGATACCTTCTGTGCAGACTGATGTAGGCTACATTTGGGTTAGGGTTTTGTGCGCGTGAGAAATTTGCGCGTGAAAAACTTGCGCGTGAAAAATTTGCGCGTGAAAAAATAAAGTTCAAGAAATGTGTCAGAAAATGTGCACTACAAAATTCTTAGTCAGAAAAATGTTACCCCATGATATGATTTTGCATCTGTTTCCTGAATTTTGGGTTTGAATTTTAGGTCCCTTGGGAATATCTAAGCTGACTCCCAAGGGATTTAAAACCTTTTTGGAGGTTTTAAGCTTAAAACTTGAAATAAGATGACCCACAATGGAATTAAGTATCTTATTGTTGCATGCTACAGTTCAAAATGTTGTTCTTTCAATCTCCAAGTGATTTTTAAGTGATTTTCAAATGTTAAGTTTTCACGCGCAAAAAAGTTTGAAATTTGCGCGTGAAAGCATCTGCTTGAGAAAAGATTAAATTAGGCTAATAGAATGGAGAAAAGCTTCAAATAGTTACATTTTACAATACAAAACCTTATATAAGTAAGTTGACTATGTATTTCTTAAAGATTTAAGTGATTTTCAAATGTTTAGGTTTCAAGCCCCCAAAAGTTTAACTATTCCCAAGGGACCTATTCCCAAGGGACTAAAAAATCAAAAGTTTTCAGACCATAAATTCAGGTGTCAGATGAAAAATTGTATCATGGGATCACATTTTCCTGTCTAAGAAAATTATACTGCACATTTTCTGACACATTTTACAGAAATTAATTTTTTCACGCGCAAATTCTTCACGCGCAAATTTTCACGCGCAAATTTTTCACGCGCAGAAAACCCGTTCCCCTACATTTTAGCATTTTAATGATAACTTGGCTTTTATTTATTTTTCATAAGTCCATATGCCCCTATCACACATCAAGAAAATTAATTGGTTGGCAAGTCTGCAAGCTCTGAAAATAATGATATTTTGAACAGTAGTACGCCTTATGTTCTCTTGATCATTGTGTGATTTTAGAGATCCGCCAATGTTCCCATATCGCCGAGCCTTGTCCATTGTGATTTTTATTCACTTGATTAGGGTAGATTTTCATGTGAAAAATATGCTTCAATCTCTCAGTCTGCCAATTTTTTAATTCAGCAACAGATCACAACCATGATCAATAATTGAACAAATAAAGCCCAAGCTTTCAACTGTGTGACAGGGGCTATAGGAATGTAGCCTACTTGAGTCTGTACCCGAACTAGAACTCTCTGTGTGTATGGCTTTGTAGGCTTACTGTGTTCTTGTGCACTCTTTACAGTTGCAGGGAGGAACCCCTCTTTGCCAGGTATCTATTGTCGCCATGACGATAACAGATCTTCATGCATGTTTAACTGTTTCTCACACAGATATAGGATGGTTTTAAAAAGTTTAAACTCGTCACTTACTAATACAATGGTCCTCATGATTCTAAGGTGATATAATGTGTGATCAAGTTGACTGTTCAGGGCATAAGTGGCATATTTTGAATCTATTCTTTCATAAACTAATAACAAAAGTTGGGGTGTGTTACATTTTTATGTAATCTCTGTTTTGATAAAGGCATGTTGTTAGAATGGTTGGAAGGTAATGTAATTATTACTGTACAAAACAAAGAATGTCCTATTCCTGTGGATATTATGTTGTTAGAATGGTTGGAAGTGCATGTAGTCATTGCTGTACAAAAAGAGTGTCCAATTCAGGGTTCTAGCCAACACCTATCATTCCATCATGTGACGTAATTTTCCTGCGCATGCCATTAATCTTGACAAAAATTGGTGAGTCAAGATATACATATATAAAAAAACACTCAACAACGGTGGCCTGGAAATTGAACAATGAAAAAAAGCATGTATATGATTTTTCTGTTAGAAATTGAGATGACGGGAAAAAATTTCGAGCTAGCTAGAGCCCTGGTTGGAAATGAATAATAGTTGTGGTACAAAAGAATTTCCTATGCCTGTATGTTTCTGACCAAATGTGATCTTTTCCCCTCTAGCAGTAGGATTCTGCAAACGAATCACGATACAGGAGTACGAAGCGCAAGCGATCACGGAGACGGAAAGGGCGCTCGTTGACATGATGAACGGGATCCTCGACCACACCAAGATGACCGTCAAGGAAAAGCAACGCCGTCTGAACGACTTCTGGAGGCACCATCCCAAAATTTACGCCAAGTTCTTCTCTGGTATGATGTGAGAAGGCATGTTTTGGTCATGCGAACACATTTTCAGCTTTCTATCCAAGTGCCAAGCAGTAACTGGGAGGAACCAAGGGCTGCTTCAGGAAGAACAAAGTGGGGGAGGGGGGCAAGATGGGCATTTGACAGTATATACATTATATACACATGCACACACAACTGTATATATATATTTTTCTTGCCATCAAGTTTTCCTGTATATACCCTTTCAGTCCCTGTCATTGATACTGTTAACAGCATGTATAGAAATAAATGTATTTTGCACAAGATAAAATTACAAGGCAACTGGATAGATTTTTATCTGACATTTTACGAAGTTTATCCAGTTGCTTGAATAAGTATAATCTTGTGTATCTATATAACCTGGACGTCTAACCTTCATCAACATACATCCATTTTGAAAGGAATTGAAATAAGCAAAAGAAAATCATCATACGATCATATTTAACAGTATACCTCAAAGTTAAAGTTAACATGTACATTCTGTAATACTAAAGAGAATTCTACCTCCCTGTGTACAGTCGTTTCAACATCTGTCCCCCATGTACTTTTTCTTTTTAACTTATGATTTTTGGGTAGCAGTTTCACATTGAGTGATGAATATTAACTTTATTTTGCTCCTTATGATAAACCTGTGCAGAATGTGCCAAGGAAAGAAAGATGTAAACTCAGTGACATCTTAATGGTTGGTACAAACTTGTGTCACTATATAAAGTATTATTTCTTACATCAGCTGTGATAGCACAGCTAGATTGACAGTCAAACCTGCTCAAGAAGACCACAAAGGAGTGATAAAATCTGGATCTAATAAACTACATGTATGTGGACAGGTGGTCACTTTAGACAGGATTTTTATTGTGTGTGTCAATGGGAAAAAGTCATTGAAAGGGACAAGCAAAAAAGTGCTCACATTGGCCAGGTGGTGCTTATGTACAGTAGAGGTGGTCACTTGTACAAGTTTGACTGTATACATGTAACATTGACCACTTGGTCATTATTTAGAGGTAGTTATGGGTTCATGTTTGACTACTTGAATTTTACATTTAACAGCCACATGTGAACATTTACTCCAGATATTTGTCATTGAAGATATAACCATTCCTCATATATGCCTCTATACCGGCAGTGTTTTTTGCAATATTTACTCATATTTATCTTATTTACATGTCTATTTTATTCTAGTAAAAATAAATACAGTATGTGTACTTTTTGAAGCTGTATGATTTTATTAAGTTTGACGTATTTAGTCATGAGCAGTGGTCTTTATGCAGTTTCAGATATGCTTAAACGCTTAGGATAGGTAAACCTCAATACTATGAAGAGCAGTTTAAAACACTCATGGTTATTCTGCCTCACTGGGCAAGGAGTTTAGAAAACTATTAATGGAATGACTTTTCTTTCTGCACAATTAAAATTCAGTGCCATTAAATGATTTTATAAACAAAATCTGTCAGCCAACAAGAGTGCAATTTACAAGTTAACTTAAATTGATTTAGACAAGAACCAAAAAGTAGAGTATACATTGTGACCAGCTTGAAGAACTTTAAAATGTAAAAACATGCAATGTGCTAGCATCTTGCCAATACTATAATCATCACAACAAGAGTAACGTTTGTACAAATAAACCTATTTATTCATCAATAAAGACAATAGAAACATCATGCCAAGTCACTTGTATTTATGTCGTACAAAAGAAAGAAAAGACTCTTACTCTAAGATCACAGAACCCGCACATAACCGAAAAAGGGATCCTTTGTCTCCTACTGTCTTAGAAAAAGAAGTCAAACCCGATAAGTTAGAATTCAAACTTTGTGGACACATGCTATACTGCTCTACATTATTTGTCCTTTTCATGTTACTTGCCATTAGCACACGGGCAAGAATTTACAATTAACTTCTCTTTACTGCAGCACGACTTGATATGATAGCCTGGTATTTAAACCTATTATAGTGTATAGCTCCCCAAGCAAGTCTCCTCTCCGCAAATAGAGACTCGGGAGCTATAAATAGGTTTAGATCATACCAGGCTATTGATATGAACCTGTTGGACGAATTGTCTTACACGTTAGACAACTACAAAACGCCATCTTGAGACAGGTACCATTCAGTAGAAGTAGGCCACTGTGTTCTGCCGCGGTGGTGATTCAGACACCATTCAGTACGACTTGTTAAACCAAGGTGTACAATAATGACTACTATTAGGCACTTATGTCGCGTTATGAGGAACCAAAGATCTACAGAGGCGAAGAAGTTGCTCCTGTTTACAATTTTCCTGTTGGTTGCTTTTGTCTACATGATTCATCAGAACAACCTCCTTGATCAGAAGGAACCTGTCGCGACAGATGCCATCAAGTTTCCGTGGGCCAAAATGGTAACATGTCCCGCGTGTTTTGGGGACACCTGTGAACTTTTACAACGGGGTCAATTCTTGCAACCTGAGTCAGACAGGTATTTTGGGAAAGGAATAGTTTCCACAGGGAGGATTGGTGGTGTTATGGCGATTGCTAAAGCATTGGGAGACGCATGGGCTTGGAAGAGATATGAGAAGTTTATTTGTCGGTCGTCGCTACATCATGACGAATGTAACACCTCCTCTGTTATACTGGAGAGCATGTTGGTGACCGACTCTGCCTTGAAACTCCCCTGGTTGCGAGAAGCGTGGAGAATTTCCCAAGAGGAAAAGCCAGCTTTGCCAATTTGTTTGTCTGAGAGATTTCTACAAGAAGTGAAAGAACTGTATGCCGAAAACGGAGGTACGAACACGACAAACGGAGGTAGCGTCGAAAGCGGGTTTCTCTCTACCTCATTTCTTATCAACGAGGAGGCGGTCTTACTCCGATATTTCACCACCAAGCCTACAACAACGCCTTGGCCCTTTCCAAAGTATTTCGGAGCTTGTGGAAGAGTGATTGTGGTGGAACATGCCGGAAGGACGCTAGACAAGTTCATGGACTCCCCATGGGACGTTCGAGCAGACATTGCTGTGCAGTTGTTACAACTGGTGGACACTCTACGCGGAAAGGACCCGGAATGGGTCCCTTTTTTTCTGGACGCGACTTTCCAAAACTTCGCAGTCGCGGTTGGGTGCGACTGATCGACCTCGATGACGTCATGGTGATTGACAGACGTACGATTGTCAGTCATCAGGAACAGGATGAGATATGCAACGAGGATTGTTACATGGAGAAACTGTTCTTCAGCGACCGGTATCACTGTGAGGACATTCTCAAGTACACTCCAATGATGTATGCCAACATTTGTGCCCGGATTTTATCCGATCTTCAAAAGCATCCAGAGCTACGTGAATGGGGGGAAAAGAGGGAACACAAAGCAGTAGTGAAGGCACCCACGGATAAAGGTCTACTACACGACGCACCTGATGAAATAAGGGGGCCGCTAGAGGGCGCAATTGCAGAGTGTGTTCAGGAGACTCAACCCGGCGGACGACTAAAGGCAGTCCTGACGCTCCAACAACTGTTAGAAATGAGTTAATGTCAAATATCTGTATATCTTGATCAACTAATGGAAATCTCTTCTTTCACTGATGTTTTCTGAGCTCTGCTAGTTTCTTCTGCCATCACTTCGGTACCCAACACCTGACACTGTTAGCCAAGGGTACTGTAATTCACTTTATCTTCACGGTATCAAAATTTCACAGTGTAAGGAAAATGGACATTTTCACTGAACTTTAACTTCACGGTGGCGGCACGTGATTTACAGAATGGATGTCATTGTGTGAAGGAATCATAAATGATAACAACAGGTTTTTTCATGGTGATGATAAGTTCACTGTACAGAGGTGACCATGAAATCAGTGAACATAAGGTTACAGTGAAAGAAACAAGAATTACAGTATCTTTACTACAGCTTACCGAGTGATTGCTTTACCATAACGCTATAATTGTTGTACATGGTGAAGATAATATGATAGTCTGATTGATAGTCACTTTTTCAGAGGAATGTACGACAGTACGACAGTACCAGAGGAATAATGTACGCTTTCAAAAGGAATGTCCAGATTTAATTGGACGGGGTGAAAACTATAATCATGACAAGAGTACATGTAATGTTTGTACAAATAAATTTATTCATCAATAAAGACATAATAAAAAATCATGCCAAGTCACATGTATTTATGCCTTTTACGTAATGAGTCCATACTCTAAAATTGCTCAAAGTAACACTAGTATCTGCTTTGAATATGATTCTTTCTGTGACAATGTACAAATGCGGCATTCATTTGTTACATTCTTTCAGATCATTGGGTTTCAAAGATTTATCATAGTGTCCATAGTGTCTGATTTGACGTCTCTGATCACGGTGATGAGATAGATGCAGAGATGATGGTGACTCCCTCAGTGTTGCAGTTTGCCCTGGAATGTTCCTTCTCCAAATGATAGCTGCATCTCTAGTGGTAACTATGAGAAAGAAAATAGAAAAGAAAAGCAAATAATAAGTCAATGCCATTTGAAAAAGAGCTTGCTTAAGTATCCCAGACGACTGATAATGCAAATTGATTGAGTCATATGCCTTCTACACTATCTCCAACCAGATATAGGGTGAAAAATAGTAGCATTTGCTTATGGCCAGGCTATTTTGGGGTGAAGGACTGTCAGAGAAGCCTACCTATCAGAAAACCTTACTATGATCTTTCACCCAAATACTATTATAGTACTAGTATCTGCTTTGACATAACTTTTACAAATCTATCCCGGTCATTCCAAATCAACATTGCAGCCATTTAAAAATTCAGAACACAGGATAACAAAGTTCTTGGTACACAACAAAGTCTTGTTTACCTATCCGCTGTGTTTCGTTGACTGTTAATTGTTTATTCGCATATATGTACAATTATAAAAAGATAAACAGGGCAAAAAGAAAACCAGAAGCCTAGGTGGCTTTTCATGGGCCTCCCCTAAACTAGACAAAGGGAATTTTTACAAAATTATACATAATCAAAACTAAGCAAAATTGACGAAAGAACAAATTGAAATTGTACCATAAATCCTAATGAAACAAATGGAAAAGAAGAGGAACTACACCTTCTGTCACCTTCCTGAGGGCAATACAGTTATACTGACTAGTTCTATTACACACTGCAGCTAGGTTTTGCTGCTAATGTGTGAAGGTCGCAGTCCTAAATCATAAGTAAATGTGCCTGACTTTAAATCCCCTATCATCACCGTTCATGAGAAGCACAACCAGCCATTGCCCTAAGGAAGGTGACAGGTGGTCACCAAACATCAATAATTTTTCCTATAAAACAAAGTAAAAATTCAGGAAACAGAAACCTACCTGCTATACATATATGCCGACCCAGAGTAAGAGGAACAGCACGCCGAAGCCCATGAACAGGGAGGCCACCAGGGACACCAGCAGCTCCTTGTACAGGTCACGGGTGTACTTGTTAGACGTCACCTCGTAACTACGGACTGGTTAAGGAGCACTACACATCTAGAGAAGATGTCAGTAGCATCTTCGCATGCATTGGGAAGGTGGTCGTGTTGTTAGGGTTGTTGACTTACATGTAGGATCTAAAGGATCTGGGTTTGAATCCATAGCAGGGAAAGGCACTTAACAACTATTTCCTCACTAGACTCAGGTCAAAATGAGTACCTAGTTTCCTTGATCTAATCAACAAGTATCTGTTTAATTTCCTGGTTTGAAAATGGAAAACTAAATGACAGTAATCTAGATGCTGCATCAGTAAAACTAGTGTCCTCATCTCCTCCAAGGTACAATTTGAAGGTCAGAAGGATCTATTGGAGTTACCATCATATGCAGAACTCTATATCCTTTTTGTGACGTAAAATATAGGTATACACTTCTATTGTTTCAACAATTTCATTTGCCACCCTTTTCACTGTAAAAGTATTGAAAGCACCAATCATTGCATCATTTGCATGCATGATGTGTACTTTCTGTCTCTTTTATTTAGCTTTTGCCCATACATACTTGTCTGTTCCTGCTCTATAAACCTTTGTAAACAAGTTCAAACAGACCTCAAGAACAAAGGAATTGGAGACCTAAGAACACCAAAGAAACTCAGAGAGCTACGGCAGCTCTCAGGAAAGAAGGCTCAGTGGAAAGAAATGAAGAAAGACTGAATGCAGCCAGAGGCTGTTTCCACAACCTCTGAGCCGCAGAACACAGTGGATCATCATGATCAAACAAGTTCAAAGCCATGTAAAGGATACACAAAGAACCACGCCATGAAGAAGATGCCGATGCCCATCAGCACCAGGGTGAGGTGTGGGTACACCGCCGGGTTCACCGGGCTGATGTACCGCGCCATGGACTCAAGGGACGACGACTGGAGGAAAATGAGTCAACATCTTAATACAGTATATGCCAATTATTTGTATACCTTTTTTCTGTATATTTCGTCTATCTCTCTGTATAGAATTCCAAAACACCAAACCATTTGCCATTCACTCAATTGTAAAAACAATGCATAACTGTATCGCCCATAATCGTAAAGTTCAGTGTATTGTATAGAATCTTGTCCGGTTATATCGTAAAATGACCCAAAACTATAGGCTAAATTTTGGGTTTCCATTCTAGTTTCGGAAGTGGGGACGCCGTCTACCGTTCGACAATCACACTCTTTTGTTTCTTGCTATTGTTATGCTTGCAAACAATCGATATCGGTGCCTTTGACATACGTTGATCTCATTAAAAACCTGTTTTACAAGACTCAATCAAAGAAAGCCAGCGAAACCTAAAAAACCTTAAAAATACTCAGATGAACACCACTATGTTATTTTAGATAGTAACAAACATGTTATAAGCAATGTTTGTTTTGTTTCAACTAGGGTACGGTACATTAGAATCATAACCAAAGTTCAATTATCAACTTAAGTGTATGTAAAAAGGAATTGAATAATTGGTGTTGGTGATCTATTCCTTACACTGGTTTTGATAAATTATTAAATTGTTTCAAAAAGGAGGAGGGGCAAAAAATTATGAAACTTGGCGTACAACTATAATAAGACCGTTATAAATCTTTGCTGGGCATAACTAAAACGCTTCTCTCACTTTCACAGAATAAGTACGTATAGATTTGTAGGAAAATCATCGAAATGAAGGACGTTCAGCTCGTACAACCACAAACAACGCCACAGCTGATCAACAAAATAGTGACACGTCGACACTTTCAGATATCCTGGTCGGCAACACCCCCAACTTTACAGCCATTACATACAACTAAAACAACTTTGAGGACAATATGCGCCCGACAAAAATATTCTCCATATCCCTAAGAACATCATGCAATGCATGGGATAGCAAGATGGCTCATAAAAATAACGATTTCACACGGATTCTAAACGGTTTCTGAAGTAAACATGTACCCACCATTTTGGATCAGCTGGAAAGGACCGATGACGAAGTCACTCCTGATTCGTCAATTTGTGCCGTAAGTCCGTCTTAAAATACTATAATGTCGTAAACTTCTTCATAGACTATGCCGTAAACTGGGCTGGTCCATAGTCAGAAAAATGGCGCCTGTTTTGGTTTTGGATAATGGAGCTTACACGGCAAAAGTCGGGTTTTCCACAGAAAAAGAGCCGAGGTGTGGGTTTGTTTGTGCGTTTCTTGATAGCTAGAGAGTTGGTGTGTTAATCTTGACTTTGATATAATTCTGCAGACATATTGCAAGGCTGTGAGCATCTGATAAACCTCACTAAAACTAGCATCCTAAATTTCAGGTTAATTCCCAACTGCGTTATGAAGTCCAAGGCCGAGAGGAGGAAGACTTTTGTAGGTAACCAGATAGACGAGTGTAAGGACCTGTCGGGGCTCTTCTATGTGCTACCTTTCCAAAAGGTGAGGAACATCAAGTTTTAAACATTCTTCTGTCATCATAGCATTGTCAATACCCTGGGACTATTGACATGTGCAGAATCATCTTGTCACTATTGACAGGAACACTATAACAAAAACATGAGGCTTTTGACAGAATGATCCAATCAGTGGTGGAAAAATTTGCAAGTTGTTATCAGGATAATTGTGTCAATATATCATCCTGTCAATAGCGCAAATCTATTCACTATCGACAGGATGATGCTGTGTTATGTGTTATCAATGTCAGTGTAGTTTTAAATGATGTTTGGTTTTCCGACACATCTTTGACAGTAAGTGATCAATTGTGCTCGTGTACTTGACTCATCGTTTTGTGTTTTTTTTCTTCTGTCTACAAATTGTGTCATTTTTCCTGCAGGGTTACCTGGTGAACTGGGATGTACAGAGACAGGTGTGGGATCACATCTTCAGTAAGGATGTCCTGAATGTGAGTTTTCCTCTCCTGTATTTGCACTCAACTTACCTCTTTGTTTTGGTGGTTTCTGATGATGTTCTTACAGCTTTATTGACAGAAATGATCTAATCCCACTGTCAATTGAATTAAGAGTAATTTTCTAATTTTTCTGCAGGTAAACTTTACCGACACTATTGCCATGGTAACAGAACCCTTCTTCAACTTCACCTCTATCCAAGAGTCCATGAATGAAATCTTTTTCGAAGAATATCAGTTTAAGGCACTACAGAGGGCAAATGGTGAGCCAATTAAATATGACTGCTTCTAGTAATAAAAATATGTTTCTGTCATACCTGTTGCTATGACAGCCTAGCTGTAGCCAGGTATAACTTGCAGTTCTTAGTATCATGCCAAACATATGGCCTCCTTCGGTTAAGATTCACCATGGTAAAATCCTAATTCACATCAACGCTACGCTACACTATACAGCATTGGCTATATATATAGCTGAACAGTCCTTTATGAGAATGACAGTCTCTGCCACATAAGTCACGTCTGTAAGCTGATTCGTTTCTGTCTGAGTTGCAAAGTTCTTTTCTTCAGATCCACTTTTACTTTAGCTATTGGTCTGGCTCAGTGTTCTCGCCAGCCTGAAATTTTTACCCGTCATTTCAATTTTCCTTTCGGAAAGAACATATCGAGCGCCAAAGGCGCGAGGCGTCGCGCCAGAGGCGTGACCATCCTAGGGGGGTCCGGGGGTATTCTGCCCCGGAAAATTTTGGAATCTAGACCCTCTGAAACGCTATTTCCTGCATTTTGAGGGGCAAATTTCTTGGTAGAATAAGCTTAGTTTAATGACATCTCTTTCGGTGAAAAATTACACAAGGGTTTCAGGCTTAATTTTGGGGGGAGGCGTGCCGTCGATCATCGCGGTAAGATCGAATGTTCACACACAAGCTACATTTCTATGTTGTATACAATCGGCAAAGAAAAGAAAATCAAGCACAACAAAACTTTATTACGTATCTACGTCCTACAAAAAATACACACAGAATAAGTCGGCAAAATTACAATTTTTCAACACTTGTCCCGTATGCTCCCTGTATTTATTGAACATAATGAGAAATTTGACACCCTACTTTGAGAAAGAACGCCATAAAGACGTCCATTTTTTTCTCCCATGTTTTCCACGGTTAATTTCTCCGGTAACTGCACTGAATGTCTTCAAAAGTTGTCGATTCAAGCCTTCAAACAGCCGCTTCGTCGTGCGATCCTTGCGATCCCCGCCATTCCTCTAACATCTCGCAAATTCACGCTTAGCTGAAATCACGCGAGTAGCGAGACTCGCATGTCATTGGTCGGTATTTCTTGACGAGACGGAGACCACGCACTGTGATTGGTGGAATAGAATATCTGACGCCTGTTTACCATTTCTTACGGGAAGAAAGCGCATTCAACTCAGCCGCCGCGGCTTGAAACTTTAATAATGTTTTACAGATTACAGAATGCCTGATAGCTATAGGAATATTTCTGAATTTTTAGGCTTCTTTGATAACAATAACTGACGGTGAACCGAGAGGGACAAAACAGAAATAAACGTCAGCCCGATGCGACCAGCCAAAACTGTAGTGGGGAGGGCGGCGCATGACGCCGAGTTTTCGGCGGCCACCAAATACTAGTATGATGACTCTGGCTTATTCTGATTTTAATTGCCCAGACAACATCATGCAACAACTATGTGATTTGGGTCCATATGATCATGTGATGGTCATATAATGATGATCACATGTCACTCTTTCCTTTAGCTTCCACCTGGAGTGCTCACAAGTACAGCAGTACTCAGCAGAAGAAGCCCCTGTGTTGTGTAGTGGTGGACACCGGGTACTCCTTCACTCACATCACACCTTACTGTAGGGGCAAGAAGATGAAGGATGGCATCAGAAGGTTTGTTCTATGTTTCAACCATCTTCCTCAACCCAGGATTGAACATGAGGTGTTCAAAAGTTTCTTTTTCCCTTGAACTGTCGTAGAGTGGAAGTTGTTGCCACCAAGTACAGTAGGGGCTCCTCACTAGATACCAGTAGCTGTAAACAAGGCTTACAATTAGATGTGCAAAGGTTAGGTGTGAAGGTTCATTCAGTGTGATATAACCAGCTGCTGCCGCGCCACACCGCACCATATGGCTTCACAGCAGGATTGAGGTGTTCAAAACTTTGTTTCTCCCTAGAACTATCGTAGGGTCAGAGTGGAACTCATTGCCACCAAGTACAGTAGGGGCATCCTCACTAGATAGCTTTAAACAATGCTTGCAGCTAGATGTGCAACGTTTAAGTGTGACAGGCCGTCCTGTGCAATATAGCTAGTGGCAGCCTTACATGTGTGTGAAACTGGTGTCTTACGCTGAAGGGCGGTTATAACGGCTATACAAATACAGAAGCTGGTGTATATGTGTTTCCCCAAAGTGAGGTTAAATCGTCTATACAGATACAGATCATCTTCATTGCATTTGAATGTAGAGAATAGCTTACTACCGTACATGAGTGTAATTTCATGTTTTCTTTCCTTATTTTCGTAGATTGAATGTTGGAGGTAAGATGCTGACCAATCATCTGAAGGAGATCATCTCGTACCGACAGCTTCACGTTTTGGACGAGACGTATGTCATGAACCAGGTCAAGGAGGATGTCTGCTATGTCTCATCGCAGTTCTACAAGGACATGGAGACAGCCAAGTGAGTCATGTTATTATCACATGGTCATCACATGATTAGTGCATGATTGTCACATGACAGGCACATGCTTCAGGGTCTTTGATGCATTGAGATACCAGAAGAATCTTGTGGTTTTGTATCAGAATACACACTTCGCAATCTCATGGTACATGTAGCTTGTTTGAAGAGCAACTTTAATGGCTTTACTTTATTGGACTGTGAAGTTTAAAACTGTTCTTTTACTTGCAGACTTAGAGGAAAAGACAACACAGTGCTGAGAGACTATGTCTTGCCAGACTTTTCACAAATCAAGAGAGGTTATGTAAAGGTACGAACATATACAACGTAATTCTCTACCACAATTTATGACAGACTCGTTATTATTAGTTTTTAAATTGTTTTCTTCAGTGGTATTGTTTGCGTCGTATTGGTTAGAAGATATGGTTTGCTATTTGATGATCTTTTGCAAGACTCAAAGAAAGGAAAATAGATGATTCATGAATAGTTCCAAATTGTTGTTTCATCTGTATTCGAGTAATATAATTTAATCGTTACCACTGGAAAAATACAATGGAACTCAGACTTTTTGGGCGTCCGTCCGACCGCACTTGGTCAATGAAGAGAATGATGTTTACATTGCGGAAGCATCAAGAATATTCTTAAGTTCTAAATAATAGTTAAATAATAGTGTTTCATCTGTATTCTTTTGCTTTCTTCAGCCCATAGAAGAGATGAACTATGCAGGAAAATACAAGGGAGGGGAGCAGATGATCAGAATGGCCAATGAGAGGTTCGCTGTTCCAGAGGTTCTCTTCCACCCCTCCGACATTGGCATCCAAGAAATGGGTATCCCAGAAGCCATTGTGCATGCTGTGGAAGCCTGCCCGGAAGGTGCGACCACCACTTGTTCTGATTGGTTAACATAACAACCATCATAATTCATATTTACTTGGAAGCTGTATAGCCAGTAGTAGATTGGTTTAGATTCCATGACACCTATGATTTTGCAGAAATTGTTTTGCTTTCTTTTCTTAGGGCACCTGTGCAAATCAGTTACTTAGTTAACAAGAGGGATCACGCTAAAGATTATTAGAATAAAAAAGATAAAATAAAATCTTTGAGTAAAACTGTTGAGATCTGTACATGGTACTAAGAATGACTGCCAAGGTAGTACAGATGTTCTGCTTATTTTGATTGTGTCAACATCTTGTTTCTTAAACATTGCGGCGATTAACTACAAATTGTACATTTAACATTTTCCCCTTTTCTACAGAAATGCACCCCCACATGTACATGAACATCATACTGACAGGAGGAAACGCACTGTTGTCAGGATTCAAGGAAAGAGTGTAAGTATAAACCTGTATAAGCCTATCAATCCATCTATAGTATGTGCAAGTCAGACAACAAACAGTTACTCAAGCAACAGGATAGATTTTGTAAATGGTCAGACGTTTCAGGTAGCATCCACCATCTTTCGTCAGTGACCGTTTCCAAAATCTATCCAGTAGCTGGAGTAACTGTTATCTTGCATATCTATTAACATATTTGTACCCGGATATCCATCTTTTGTCATCGCATCTATTGTTCAGCACCAGAGCTAGCCATAACCTTGAATACAAACTCACTTCAGCACGTACTGATTGTTACTTTTAGACTTTCCTTTTTCCCACGCACGGTTAAGGAGTGGAATACCCTGCCGGGGCATATCGGACAAGCCCTGACAGTGGAAGCCTTTAAGGCCGGGCTTGCCGCCCTGCCATAGCCCGTCAGGCCTGACCCCCCCTCAGTGATACCCCTTCAGGGGTTTTTAGAGGGTATCCCAAATGAAGATGAAGTTTAGCTATAAATTTTCAATGACCAAATTTAAAGAAAAGCATTAGGTTTGGATATGATGAAAGGGATGTATGAAAAAATGGTTAATGAAGTCCCATATATCCTAGGAATCAAACCAATGACGTCTCGATCCTGTATCTGCTAGCCTAAGTGCAAGTCCATCAGCGCAACTGTGGTACTGTGAAGTACAAGAAAAACACTTGATCTTGCTTCCCAAGAAAATAATCAAGAAGGGTCTTACAATTTTATAAGTTTTACTGAATGAAGATTATTTTGTACTTTTGACAGATTCTCTGACTTGAGAGCACTGGTGCCACAGCAGCTGGAGGTAAAAGTTCACCAGCCTGACCACCCAATCACGTACGCCTGGGAGGCAGGCGTCGCCTTTAGCAACACACCTGGCTTCGACAAGATGCTGGTTACCAGGCAACAGTATGACGAATACGGACAGAACATCTGTTCGGAGAAATTTGATGTGTGATACTGTGTCTTGTGTCTTGGTTGCTTGGGAAATACAAAACTGACTTCAATGATCTGTAATTTGTAAACTCAAAAACATCTGGCTTTTCAGGCCCAAAGGAACGGAGCTGTTGTCAAGTACATACATACATTTACACACAAAGATAACCCAGTGATACAGGTGTGTCAGTTATGATACAGCTTTTCACAAAGCTGACCTATTTGAACCTATAGCTATTGTGGCTGTAGAGTAGTACTTGGGGTAACTATTGAAACATTCCTAATCATGTTTGTAGGGTAAAAATTGTGTATTTTTAATTTGGACCAAATAGCAGCAAATACATTTGCTCTACCAAACATTTTTGTCTTGTTTTTAACTACACTTTGCAAATCCTACTGATCAACATTATGACATACAGGGCTTTAAATTTGTGAGTCCTATTTCCTACATCGAGAAGAGTAGGGGTGACCCGGTGTGCTTGGCCAAAAATGCGTGCCGTGGCGAGGCCGCCAGGCAGTTGCACGAACAGCCCGACATCCCTTCAGGAATGTGGGTCACCTTTCTTTTTTTCATTTCATTTTCCTACATCAGCATTCAGAGAAAATCATGGACTACAAGGCTGTCATTTCATATCTTCCACCTTTATTAGACTCTATCACCAACTGCTGAAATTATCATAATTTTAACCATACATGATTATCATGTAATATCTTATAGATCTTATCAACTATGTGCACATGTGGTATGTTCAGCTTCTAACTTACACCCTAAGCCCCCGTGAAACCTATCACTTACAAATAACATACTCTTTTTTTGTTGTATTTTGGTTAAATATGATGTACATGTAAGATAAACACTGGTCTTCCACCTTACTTTTGGGCTTCTTACAAAAAATCTTAAGGAACACAATGAGCACCAAGTTGAACACAAGTGAAAATTCTTCACACAAAAGTTCTTTCTTTACAAACAATAATCAACAGATTTTTTTTCTAGCTTTCCACCCCATGTATAGGCAATGTCTTTCTTAGAATATCAGCATACAACAACAACCTAAAAACACCAAAGCTACAACAGTAACAAAAAATCCTTAGCTTAATCTGAAGGTTTACTTGCAAAGCAAAAATTATGCTTGACTTTCCTCACTATCTGCAACAAAGTTACAATGGATTTATAATCCATCAAGTCCATGGAAAATACAAACTCATTGACAAAAATCTGGTCCACTTCAAAAACAGTTACGAATATCAACAAGTCAGTGAAAGTAAGTGCTCACTGGTTAAAGCTTTTGTTAAGTCAAATAACTTAAAACTTGTACAAAAGAATGTTTGTTTCCTATAAAAATATGCTCTTATAAAGCCTCTTTGCAACACCAACACAATGTTACAAACTGGGCGCAACAGTTTCCAGACTTAATTTTCTTTGTCCATTCATATTCCAATATCTTTAACCGGAAAGCTACCTATCCCTGCACCCAATGCAATCTTGGTGCCAAAAGGTTGGCTCAACAGGGAGACGGTTAAGACAGTAGGTTGTTGTGAGTAAAATGCCCGTGAAGATGGCATTCCCTTCAGTGTGCATGTCAGCATTTGCTTCTGTATCAGTCTTTTTCTCCAGTCTTTGTCAAAATAGTATCGAAAATACATTCTCCTTCTATACTTTCCACATCACAAAATATCCGAACAAGGCAACGACCCGACGTGTACGTATCACCCTAAGTAAAGGGGACAGCAATGCTTCTCTGGAAACTCTGAGGTAGCTACTCCAATACAAACAAGCACAGAACTAGACAGTTGTTATGACCATCCCACAGCAAGAGAATCGATTGGCCGAAATGCCTGCGAGCTGGAAATGACATTTTCTGCCCGGTGTTCTTTCAATTGCAGCACAATTTTTAGAGGTGGGCCGATGTTTGCAGGTTCCCGAGCTCCATCTAATGTGATGGGGTAGGTTTTCGGGTGAGAAATACCCTGGCCATTTCAAATTCAGTGATCTTTTGGGGATAAACAAATGCAGCAAAAGTTTGTTGACTGCATGTATGACAGATTTCACACATCCTGGCTATCAAATCATTACCAGATCACAGCACATCCAAGGGGGTTGTTTTTACAATGACAAAATTGTTTCCGCATATTCACTGTTAATCAAATACTGTTCTATGCCTCAGTAGTGGTCTACCATCACATTACACCTATATCCATGAATAGTTTCATCAGGTTGGTATGTCACTGAATAAAAAAGACTTTTTTTACACAATCATGAGATTTCTTCCACCGACGTTATGTGAACCAGTCAGAATTGCCTTAAAGAAGGTGACAGATGGTCTCCAAAACGTCGGTGGAATAAATCTCTTGGTTGTGTAAAAAAAGTTTTTTTTATTCATTTCACCTATACTTTTCCTTCAGATGTTCCAGCAGACTTGGTGTCATCATCCATAAATAAAATATAGATCTCTTTCAACACATACCACGACTCCATATCATGACAAGTATGTGATATATCTTCCTAATCCAGAAAGCATGCTTTTCCTTACTGTCTTCTTAATGTGCTCTCTATCAAACATCTTTCCAACAGTTTGAGTACATCTAATAAAAGCAGAGGTGTGCTTGAAATACACTTAGAAGGAGTTTAAGTATGCTAAGAATACTGCTTTCCCTCTATTCTATGTGAGATACATGTACATACATGCCTGCATGCATTTAGTTCTCTGGACCTCTAATGGTATATACATTACACCTACCTAGAAGTAGACTAGGGTACTACCACATCTATAAGTACTTCATAGTCTCTGTTTCTATGCATGGTACAACAATATTGGGAAGCAGACTCACAACATCAGTGTCACTAGCTGAAGTACTATTGGTCAGCCAGATCATGTGAATATCACATGGTGACCACATGAATATCACATGATACTCTCATGCACACACAGACAGTCTCTACTCTGATGGCCCATTGGCTGCCGGCAGGAGCCCGCTGATGATGTCAGTGTAGTACGGACCGAACACGGCGTTGTTGTGACGGACTATTCGAAGGACTCGCGCCGTCGTCTCGAAAAGGTCAATCTTTACGGAGGTCAGTCCGCCCGGCACCTTGGCCTGACTGGCGGGATTCGGCGCAGTGATGACGGACTGGATGAATCCATAGACTCGGGACGCTACATGGGGTGAAAACAGAAAATCTTTGATAAAGGCAATCCAAAGTAAATGTCAACAGAAAATGTTCTACATAAACAAAAGGGATAGCCCTACAACATATGTTCTGACACCCCCATGTTCTGACACTCCTATGTTCCGACATCCCTGTTTACTGACAATCCCATATTCTGATAAAT
Organism: Branchiostoma lanceolatum; assembly: GCF_035083965.1. NCBI lineage: Eukaryota > Metazoa > Chordata > Leptocardii > Amphioxiformes > Branchiostomatidae > Branchiostoma > Branchiostoma lanceolatum. The sequence continues at coordinate 12,230,080 of NC_089737.1, forward strand.
CTATCTTCCGACACCCCTATGTTCCGACACCCCTATGTTCTGACAGCCATATGTCTGATGCCCCAATTGTCCAACAGGTCCCTATGTTCTGACACCCCTATGTTCCGACAACCTAATAGTATGTTCCACCATCCTTACGTTCCGACATCCCTATGTTCCAATGCCCCTACGTTTTGACACCCTTATGTTAGGGTTATGATAGCCTTCATCTTGTCAACTAGTCATGTGATTGGCACATGCACATCATGTGACGATCACATGCACTGTATGATGCACATCATGTGACCATCACATGACTGGCATACTAGTACTTACTAATGAGGTTGTGGATGGTGTTGTCGGGGCTGGCCGCGCCCTGCACCTGGACCTTCAGGATCTCTCGCCGCTTCTCGTCCAGTCGGGGGAAGCCGCGAGTCTCAAGACACTCGTCCACCTCCTTACAGACCTGCTCCGAGATGTTCTTAAGGGCCTCCTCCACATTGAAGGAACTGCAGGAGACAGAAGAATCCAACTTCTGAGTAACTATCAGCCAACATGGTGGAAAGTCTGACATCTTTTTAGCACCAGTCCTCAGCGTAACAGCTATCCTACCAATACTTGTCAGGCTGCTGATGTTCAGCACTGAGGTGACAAGAATTTGTGTCTGTCCCAGATTGTCACAATGTCAAGTGTGAGAGGGTTCCACAACTTGACTATGGCCAGGAGGAAGGTTTGCCGGTGGGATGTGGTGGATGATTTAACTGTTGCGATCTTGATAGACCGGTTTCCCATGAGGATCCTTTGTTACTAGTTTTTTAAAACAATGAGAATAACTTTGTCAGAGATAACCAAATTCAGATTTCGAAACTGACCTTTCTTGCATATCTCCTAGCAAAACTCCCAGGGTGCCTTTCAGCTTCTCGCTGAACTCCTGCAGTCCAGCTAGGGCAGCCCCGACGACGTTGTGTGTGATGAGCAGGATGGAAGCGATCAGGGTGATCTGTCGGCACTTCACTCCGATCTCCGCCAGTCTGCCCTGGTCCATCAGAACCGTCTGTAAGGGGTAGAGATATCATGTGATTAACACATGATCAACACATGACTATCACATGCCAATCTTGACTCCCTCTTTGTCAACTTAACACTTCATCATCGTCATCACTGGTTGTCTGCGCAGCAGGCGACTGTGAGTTTCGACCAGTTCTTTTTGTTAGATTGTTTAACACTTAACTGTTGATGATACTGACTCTCCTCCTTTTTAAAAATGAAATCTGCAAAATTCATCTTTCTGAGTATTATTCATCTCAACATGTATTAGAAAGTTTACCAATAAATTCTGCCCATTATACATAAAAAATATAAAGAAACACCCCTAACCTCAGGGAATGGTTTGTTCTCTTCCCACTTCAGCAGCATGATGTAGGCATGTCCCAACACATCCATGGGGGTGACAGCTCCATTTGCTGCTGCTGCCCCATCAGACTGCCCTGAGGGGAGGTGTGACCCCTTCACCTCCTCAGAAGCCTGGTACAGCCACGTCTTGGTGACTTCAAGGGCATCTGAACAGTATAAAACCTGGTGTTCTCAGTCCTATCGTTAGTCACTGACGAAAGCCAGTGGATACTGTCTGAAACGTCTGACTGTTTCAAAATCTTATCTAGTTGCTTGAGTAATTATTTTTGGCGTATCTTATTACCTGGATGTCTAACCTTCATCAACCTACTGAAACATTGTCACCGGTACATACTTTTGGTTGTGCAACAAAGAACTGCATCATCATGCTAAGAAGAAAAAAAGGGGGGAAAAGGCTCTTGAAATAAAACAGCAAAAATGCTGGCTATAAAACATGTTAAATGTTGTTTCTAGCCAATTTTCAAACACTTGTATTTTCTGACAGTTTTTGTGGCGCAAAAATTAAGCTTGACTAAATGTTGGACCCAACGTACTTGGCTGTTTGTCGATGAACTCCTGGAACTTCTTACGCTCGTACTCCACGCTGTGCTGCTGGATGGTGGGGCGCATGGACTGGATGGTGAAGTTTGCCATGTCCATCTTCATCAGCTCAAGGACACGGAAAATCTCCCTAGAACAACAAACAGAACATGTGAACATGCTGGACACTGATCATGCAATCATCACATGACTATTAGATGAGCAACACCACAGGAAAGAATCAGGGACAGTTTTACCACAATTGTTTGTTTGTTTGTTCTGCATAATTGTTAAACTCCCATTTGACATAACACCTGGTCCAGTTTTGCACAGTAGGTACGATATTGGGGCTTTCTAGGGATTCAAACCAAGATTCTCCAGACCTTGCTACCTTGTAAACTTAACAAGTTTTAGATTTGTGGAAAACTACCCAAAAATAGGATGGCAGAATTAGTATATTCTACAACATAGACAATGATTAAAGTGAAATACGACCATGAAATGCTTCTTACTTGAACATGTTCACTACTTCATCGACTTCACGTAGAGTTTCGATGTCCTGGTCGCGGACGGGGGCACACAGCCGACCCATGGTGTCGATCACGAATCGGGCACAGCGCTTCACGTCTAAGGCGCCGTGTTCCGCCTCTTGTGCGATGAGGTCAAGGTCGAGGACCTCGTTGATCTGGGCGCGCAGTCGGGAATGTTGGGGCAGCAGGATGGACACCAGCATCTGTAGGTCATGTGAACAGGGCATGGTCAGCATGTGATCTTCACATGGTCACTGCATGTAACAGTATGTGAAGTAAGAAAGAAGGCAGTGTTGAACTAAGAAAAGAAGAAAAAGAACAGGGCACGGTTAGCATGTGATCATCACATGCTAGGGTAACACTTTCAAACCGGCGCCCGGCCAAGCAGTTTACGGGAACAAAAAGTATGATATGACTGACAACAAAACACACAAAACATAAAAATATTAGACAATTGCATAAATTGTGCATATTTCTTGATAAAAACTTTTATTTTTCGTTACCACAAACAGCTCGGTCGGCCATTGGTTTGGAAATGTGACCCAAAGCATAGCAGAATGTGAAGTATTACTGAATTGACAGGATCCGTGGAATTTATGTTCCTTATAGTATGTTTTTCTGTTCTACTTATGTTGTTGTTGTTTTTGTTTATGTGAAAATGCAATAAAATTGGTTTTTAAAAAGTAATATTGAAAGCAGTATTGAACTAAAGCCATTGGTAATTCTGGAAACATTTTCTTGTTGATATAACAGTTTCAGGGATCTCAGAGAGAAGGCACCGACCTCTTTCACTTCTCCCAACAAGTTGATGGCATGCTGGAAAGTTGGCGGTTCTTCTGCTAGCTCCTCCCGCAAGGCATCCCAGAATGCCCTGTGCACTGTCTCCTTTACCTGCTTCTCAAGGCTATAAACAAATCAAAAAACAAACTGATCAGAAAACTGAAAATAAAACAAAGTGTTGTGAAAAAATGTTACAGGTTTATGATTTTTTCAGCCATTTGATAGAGCCAGTCCTTTCCTATCCTTACTTTAAGATTTGAACCAAGAACTTGTCATTCAGCACCAAGGACAGTATCCATAAGCATCTAAAACCCCGTCCATACGAGGCTTTGCAAACCTGTATTTACCCAGGCACGGAGTTGATTCTGATTGGATCCACTTCCTGAGAAGGAATTGGCAGATCTGACTTGATGCCCCACTTTAGAACTGGATCCGGACCATTTAAACCAGGCTTTACGAAGCAAGAACAATCCTGCGCTTGGGTGAATCAATTCATGAAGCCTATTAAGAGATCTACATTGACGATAGGAGGATCATTGATATCAAAAGCAAATTCTTCTTCTTCATCTTTCCTCTGATGCCCACAATCATTGTTGATTATCCTGGCATATTGGAAGTGTGCTGCTGGCTTGTTTATTCATTTATTCATAAGACTCATCCATTACAAAAATGGATGTGCATGGTTGTGTCAATGGTTGTGCATCAAACACTCAAATGTAATCTTACCTGTTCTCAGGGGGCATGTACTTCTGCAGCCGGAAGTCACTGTCAACAGCAATCTCATGAGCCAGAGCCATGTTGGTGACCCCGTTGGACACAGTCATCAGCTCGTCTAGCGAGATCCACTGGGGAGGGGAGGCTGGGGGAACATGTGATCGTCACTTGATTATTGCATGATCAAAGCATGCAGAACACGTCGCACACGAAAATTGAGTGGACATTTACAGATGATAAGTCTATAGTCAGTCAATTTTCTCACAGAGTTGGACCTAAAATTTTATTCTTCTAAAACATCTAACTCTGAGTAAGATTTAAGTCAAACCTCTATGAGTGACCACCTGGCCAATGTGACCACTTTTTGGTGGTCCTTTTTACAGATAATTATTCCCATTGACTCAAACATTAAGAATCCTGTCTATAGTGACCCCCTGTCAACATACATCAGATCAGGATTTTATCTTTCCCCTGAGTGGTCTTCTTGGGCAGGTTTGACTATTTTTAACTTACGAGAAGGGATGGTCATGGGCATCTTGAAGGGGCTTCCCGGGGGTGTTTTGAAGGGGCTGCTGACGGGCGTGCCCACACGGCGTCGCTTCCCAAACAGTTCTCCCTCGGAAGATGACGCCAGCTCATCGCTTTCGCTCGACTCAGGGGACTCACGGCCTGCAACGTACAGAAAAGAAGAAATGAATATGCTTGTATCTCACATATTACATAGTATCATCATCATGTCGGGCGGATTGTCGAGCTGATTGCCCGGGCTAAGTGAACCCTTACATAGTATAGACAGATTCTTTTTTTAAATCATAAAATAACGTAAATCTTGGAAAATGTTCACAGTGGTTTTATTTTCATGGTGACTTCTCAGCCATGAATTCATTACACCACGAATTTCCATTTACAATGTACCAGCATACTACAGAATTGTTTTAACTCCAGTTAAAGTTTTTAAAAATTACTGGAGTCCTTTCCCCTCTATCACAAAATCAAATCCTCACAAAAATAAACGAATTTACATCAGATTATTTCTCATATGCTGTAATTGGGCTTCGAAGTTGAAGTGGCTATTGACAGGATTATCCTGTCAGCAGTGGAAAAATCTGCAGTACTGACAGGATGCAAATTTTTCTAATGCTGACAGGATGATCCTGTCAGCAATGCATATTTTTCCACTGCTGACAGGATTTTTTTCTGTAAGCAGTGCAATTTTTTCTACTGCTGACAGGATCATCCTGTCAATAGCCTCAGGCCTTGGAAAAAAATAGTAATTAGCATATAAGTTAAACTCTGACCGTCTTCATTGGTCGGCATGTCCACATCCTTGGATGAGTTCTTGCTCTCATCCGATTGGTTGTTGTTGGGCATCATGGAAAATCTGTTTTGTGATTGGTCACCTCGATGAATGCTTCAACTTCTGTTGATGGGTCACAAAAGCGCTTCTGAAAAGATCAAAGATTATTTGTATAATTGATTAATTGTCCTTTTTTGCTGTAAGAGCTACAAAGTATTTCTTTGAGAAATAATTTAGCTTTAAGAGCTGCAAGTATTTCATTAGACCATGAGAAATTGACTATCAGAAAAAAGACTTACAAGAGAAATGATGAACTGCTAAGTATTTAATTAGACCATGAAAATTTGGCTATCCCAAAAATATCTAAAAGAGAAATGATTTGGCTGTAAGAGCGGCACAGTATAAGACCAAGAAAACTTGTCCATCCTGATTCCATATTCCTTCACATAGACCAGGCATTCTGTACAGGTACAATTTTGATGTTCTCTCAACACTGGGCTAAAAGCTAGGTCAGGCAACCTTGAGTGTATTGATTTTTGTTAGAGCTAATGCAGAGGGAACAACCCTGCAAGCGATGACCCAACGATAGCTGACAAGCACAACCATACATGCCCACTGTTGCTATGTTTTAGAGCTAAATTTAGACTGCTGCTGCTGTGGTTGCTATACAATGGTACAGTGCGGAACAATCAAATAAGTCTCAAGGAGGGCTAAAACACACTCTTAAGGCACAGGTGAAAGAAAGTGGAGTCACAGTGAAAAAACATTTTTTTCATTTTTTTTCATTTTTAAATCCATGTGTTAAAGAAACATATTTCTTGAAATCAAATCTATTTAGGCTTCGCCTTATGTGTTTTCAAGCAAATTTGGTTAAGTCTCACTAAAGGGACATAACTGGATTAACATTTAACGATAATGAATTGCCTGAAACAGGCTGATTTTATCACACATTTCTTCCAAGCGAAGCGGTATTAAACTGTCTAGAATGATTAACTTAGAGAGAAATAAAGAAAATTGATTTGTAAGGACAGCAGATGTGATATTGGATTGAAAGAAGAAAGAATAACTAAATCTCCTACTCCATCCTTCCTTAATTCTGATGAAAATGCCTTCAGTATGCACAGATCAGCCTTAAACAATTTCTGATCAGCAAAAGATTAATTCAGCATTTCCCATGATATAGTATACAGACTACAGAATTACTTCAACCTTCTCCCAGCTGCCTAACCCTGTACATAACAAATAGAGAACTGCATGCCAAACAGACCGTCAACTTTAGCACATTGAATTAGTGTGCTAAAGGTTAAAGTAGGATTGATAAGATTTCCAACAGTCAATGAATGGAATATTCAATAAATTATATGACAACGTCTGAGGACTTCAAAATCAAACCTTGCCCTCACAATAAATCTATCTAAAATTAAAATGCACAGCACGAATCCATTATCACTGACCCTGGCCTCAAACAAGGACAAAACTCAACCAACCAAGAGAGCAGTTCTAGTTTTAGTGACATCCATACATCATATATAATTTCATACATCATAACGTCTGGTCCTAAACCTGTGACAACCACATTGTGGCTAGTCAAGCTAGAGAAACTACATTGTAATCCAAATTGGTAAAATTTCTCTCCAGAATGAAAATATCTCAGTTTTCTTTGATGTATACTGATGTGACGATCCCTTATGAGACTGGTTCCATCCCACAATGTTTATCAACACAGCTGGCAGGCTGTGCCATGTGCGGAGAATGCAGAGGAGACAGGCTCCATTACCTTATTGATTTCTCCTGCTGGAGTCAAGGTAACGTAATGACGGTGGGAGACGACTGTAAAATGCGGCGCAGACGTGATCAAAACAATGTGACGCAGCTGTGTTACTGGGAGTACCAGAATGATATTCTCACATATCTGGTCTTGTATAAGCCTATACTATAGGCTCTGAATATAGCCTTCTCAACTTCAAAATTATATTTTTTTGTACTCTGAAGCACATTACATCTTAGCTGGCAGGCTAGTACACATGCATCTTTAGAGCTTTAGTGATGATAAAAATCACAATTGACAAGCCGGTATTATTTTTCCCTTGAACATTTTGCTGGAGGTTTTATGATGCTACAAGTACAACCAAGCAAAGCCTCATCTAGAATTCTATTTAGCTTTGTCAGGTAGGAAAGGGTGTAAGTACCTTATTTTTCTTGCAACTTATGAATATTTCTGTTAAACATTACCTGAATAGCAAATATTGAAATGACAGAATTACCTTCTATTACTGAAATGGTGAGTCACACCTTATTTGTACAGGTGACTCACCTTAACTGGCTTAAAGGGGTAACCCTACCACCTACCTATAGATTACATGGTGTAGGTTTCTTCATAATTGTCTGCAGAGAGGCTGCAGAGAGAGCCTCATGCTGGCTGTGGAATAGGAGAGAGGAGGTATGCTGGAAGCCAGGAGGAGCGGATGGGCAGTGAGTTGGCCACCACTGCCGGGCCCGACAGCAAGAGGGTGTTACGGATAAGGGCTGAAACACCCAATGAGGGCTGATCCGTCTGACGACATCCGACTTCCTTCAAGCAACAGCACTCCACTTACCTTAGGTGAGTGGAGTTCAACAAGCATCCAAGATGTATTAACCAAACTGTTGACGTCTGGGCAACCAGTGACTTCCAGGAAAGTTTGGATGGCAACCGGGGAAGATCGGTGACGCTGGAGAGACAGCTGACCCCCAGGAAAGTCTGGCTTGTGCGTTCTGGGTCAGTATCCCCGTATGCACAGCACTCGCATCAGAAGAGCGAGGGCACCCAAACCCCACTACAGCACAACTTACAGAGCAATACCCCCAGAGTCACCCGAGAGGGGGGGAGGATGAGGGACTCGTTGGGACGGATGAATCGGTAACGACTCGGAATGAAGTACGGACGCTGAGACGGATGACGCAAACAACGTTGACAGGAGAGGTTACCGTACCAGTAGTAAAATGCCATTGCGGGAAGACATGTAAAAACAGCAGGGGGTTAAAGATTCACCAAGCTAAAACCAAGTGCGGCAAGGAGGTGGCGCAGGTGCAGCGCGCAGGGACAGAGATTCCTGGTGAGACGAAGGAGGACTCCAGGCAGGAGGTACACCACAGTACTGGAGACGTCCAAGCTCCTGCGACACCCCACAACCGCAGAAGTGCCTCGGAGAGCCAACAGTCCAGCAGAGAAGAGCGGGCCGTTAGTGAAGAGACCCATCCTGCGAGAGAAAGAATCAAGTGGCCAAAGATGAGCGATGTTAAGGAGTGGGACCAGCTTGACCAAGACCTTGACAAAGTATTAGAAGCAACCTTGAAAGGCGCTGTTGAGCACAAAGTTAACAGCCTCGCCACCTTGACATACAACATTGCAAGGGAGAGGTTTGGAGTTATAAAGAAGAAGGAAAGACCTGGCACCGCAAAGAAGCCGAACAGAAGGGAGAGAGAGATCCATCGGCTTAGGAAGGAAATCAAGTCGCTTAACAAGCAATACAAGAGAAGCCCAGATACCGAGAAAGAAGGCATCAAACAACTAACAAGTCAGCTACGAGATCGTTTGTGTAAACTCCGCAGGGCTGAGAGCTTAAGAAGACAGAGAAAGGAGAGAATGAACAAGAGGGCCCAGTTCGTAAAAGACCCATTCAGGTTCACGAAGACCCTATTGGGTGAAGCAAAGTCCGGGAAGTTAACAAGTTCCAAGGAAGAGGTGGAAGAATTCTTGAGAAACACTCACAATGACGGTCGGAAGGAAGAAGCCCTGGAGGCGAACCCAAGCTTAGTGACAGCAGAGAAACCAGAGAAACCGCTCAATACTAGTGAACCATCCTGGAAGGAAGTGCAGGAGGTTGTGAAGAAAGCTAGAGCGGGGTCAGCTCCTGGGCCGAGCGGGATACCCTACAAGGTTTACAAGAAGTGCCCGTTGCTCCTGAGAAGATTGTGGAGGCTGCTCCGAAGAATCTGGTTGAAGGGCAGTATACCAGCATGTTGGAAGAAAGCAGAGGGATGCTTCGTACCTAAGGAAGAAAATTCATCTACTATAGACCAGTTCCGGACGATCTCACTTCTAAGTGTAGAGTGTAAAATCTTCTTCTCCGTCCTGGCTAGAAGGATGGTGGCGTACGTGACAGAGAACAAGTACATAGACACATCAGTGCAGAAAGGTGGCATCCCGGGCTTCTCCGGATGTCTTGAACACACAGGGGTACTCAGCCAGATGATTAGGGAGGCCAAGACAAGCAGAGGTGACCTGACGGTGGTGTGGCTAGATTTGGCCAACGCATATGGTTCTATTCCACACGCCCTGATCCAGGTGGCATTGGATCACTACCACGTCCCTGCAGGAGCCAAGGGTATGATCTCCAGTTACTTTGGAGGGGTCCAGCTACGCTTCAGAACAGCTGACTTCACAACACAGTGGCAGAGTCTAGAGAAGGGTATTGTGACAGGATGCACAATCTCCCCTATTCTGTTCATAATGGGAATGAACCTTTTGATAGAGGCAGCCGCAAGCAAAGCTAAGGGACCACGGATGATGTCAGGAGCTAGGCAAAACCCACTTAGGGGATTTATGGACGACCTCACAGTAACTACCGTATCCCACATAGAGGCCAGATGGATGCTAGCAGAGCTCGACCTGATGGCAACGTGGGCAAGGATGAAGTTTAAACCAAAGAAATCCAGGTGTATGGTCATCAAGAAAGGGAAGATAACCAGTAGATTCAAGCTCGAAGTCCAAGGAGAGCCCATCCCATCAATCGAAGGAAATCCGATCAAGTGTTTAGGAAAGTGGTACGATGATACCCTGTCTGACAGGACGAACGTCAGCAGCACCATGAAGCAGATAGAAGAATGGTTGAGAAGAATAGAGAAGTCAGGCCTTCCCGGGAAATTCAAGGCCTGGCTTTACCAGCACGGCATGTTACCTAGGTTGATGTGGCTACTCACTGTATATGAAGTCCCACTGACAAGAGTAGAAGAGATGGAAAGGAAAGTTAACAAGCACCTCAGAAAATGGTTGGGCGTTCCACCAAGTTTTACTTCACTGGGTCTGTATTCTAAATCAAGCCAGATGCAGCTCCCGCTCGCCTCAGTGGTAGAAGAATACAAGGTGGCGAAATGCAGAACTGTCATGATGTACAGAGATTCGCAAGACCAGCAGGTTAGGCAGGCAGGCGTCACTACAAGGGCAGGCCGGAAATTCGTGGCAGACTCCTTAGTTTCAAAGGCGGAAGGAATGCTGATCCTGCGGGACATAGTTGGGATAACGAACACTGGAAGGCAGGGTCTGGGTTCGTCACACTTCCAACAGTGGGGGAAAGCAAGTAGGAAAGAAAGGCGAGCCTTAATTCAGACAGAAGTAAGACAACTCGAGGAGGAAGGGCGGAGAGCCAAAGCAGCACAGTTAGCAGCACAGGGGGCTTGGACCAAGTGGAACCTCCCCAGTAGGAAAATAACTTGGTCGGAACTGTGGAAGCTGGAGCCGTTCCGTATTTCTTTCCTGTTGAGATCAGTTTATGATACATTACCTTCCCCAACCAACCTGTGCAGGTGGGGACTGAGGGAAGACCCAGCATGCAAGCTCTGTGGCAAGAGAGGCACAATGGCCCACATCCTGTCTGGGTGCAGTACAGCGCTCACACAGGGGAGATACCGGTGGCGACACGACAAGGTGCTGACCACGATAGCAAGCATCCTAGAAGTTGAGAGGAAAAAGAAGCGCCACTTAGAGTCGAGAAGAGGCCCAGCAATCGCATTTGTAAGGGAGGGGGAGAAGAGTCGCCCTGCAAAAGCAAGAGCGAGCAACAACATCCTACAGAAGGCGAAGTCATGGGACCTGATAGTGGACCTGGGAAGGAGGCTACATTTCCCCCCAGTGGTCCAGACGAAGCTGCGGCCAGACGCGGTGTTATGGTCAGAAGAAGGAAAGAAAATCGTCCTCATAGAGCTAACAGTCCCATGGGAGGAGAGATGTGAGGAAGCATACGAGAGGAAGAAGAATAAATACCAAGACCTGCTCCAGGAGTGTAGGGACAAAGGATGGCAGTCTTGGCTGTTCCCAATAGAGATTGGGTGCAGAGGATTTCCAGCACAGTCAGTATGGAAGATGATGACAGCACTAGGGATAGCAGGGAAGGACAGGAAGGTAGCTATACGCAGGATGGGGGAGGCTGCAGAGAGAGCCTCATGCTGGCTGTGGAATAGGAGAGAGGAGGTATGCTGGAAGCCAGGAGGAGCGGATGGGCAGTGAGTTGGCCACCACTGCCGGGCCCGACAGCAAGAGGGTGTTACGGATAAGGGCTGAAACACCCAATGAGGGCTGATCCGTCTGACGACATCCGACTTCCTTCAAGCAACAGCACTCCACTTACCTTAGGTGAGTGGAGTTCAACAAGCATCCAAGATGTATTAACCAAAAAAATCGAGACAAAAAAAGGTTTTCCCAATGACAAGGCATTGCTAATTTGCTTATCTGTGTAAACAATGACCAATCAATCAGTTAGTTCCGCCTACTTCTCCATACATGGCTCTAATTTTGCTTGAGATTGCACACAACAGCTGGATTTGAGAAAAATGTACTTTGAAAGGACAAAATTAAAATCAGTAAAAATCTTAGACAAATTTGATGAGTTCAATTTCGAAAATTACAGATTGGCAATTTGATTGCAATTTCTCAGCCTGACAAGCCCTGGAAGAGTCTGGAAAAACACCAGCGATGATTATAATTACATGTTGTAGTCTGGCAGTCTACTTATGCAATTAAAAGCAGCAGTCACGTTTGACAGCCTCGAAAAAATCTGTCTCCGTGCATTTCTAGTAGATATATCCGACTTGGCAGCTGAATGGAAGGATTCTCTATCCAAAATAGAAAGACAAGCTAACAGAAAGGCGATCCCCGCTGTTATTTTGGGACCGATGAAAACAGTTCTAGGCCCAGGAATTTCCCACAGTGGGCCGACGCTAACATATCAGCTGTTTCGCTCCGGGGCATATTTACAAAAACACCTCGAAAAGACAAGAAACCAGGAGAAAATTTTCGCTCACCTCTCGCCAATACGGTTGTTGGTGCACAAATAACCGGTGACCGTTTCGAACGTGGGAGGGAAAAAGACGTCGAAGGTGCCAGAATGATCTAGAAGGAAAACAAAACACCCTCGACCTTCGGCCTCTAGTGTTGCAGCGTCTTTTGTGGGGACGCTACTTTGTTTACGGAAGTGACGCAATCTACGCCAGAGATACTGTCGCAAAATCTGAGCCGAAAGTCGTTCATACTATCGTAAAATGTCGTCATTTCCTGTACTTCATTTACGGCAACAATTAGCCAATGAGCGCGCACTGTATGTATATCAGGTCAATGACCTCGAAAGAGACCACCTAAAAACACTGGAAAACGCACTGAAAACCGTTAGAAACGCTACTATAAAGCTGTATAATTGTATAGTCTTGTAAAAAGTTATCTAAAGTGTTGATTTTTATTGTCAAAGTGGTGGAAAACTTTCCCCATCCAGTCACTTCCTGTAAATTTGGTGACGTAGCATAGTTCCAAGATGGCGGATCCTACCAAGCAAGACATCGCCACAATCTTCAAGAAACTTCGCTCTATCCCGACAAATAAGGTAAGATTTATTTGTTCACACCATCCGTAAGTTTGAGGAAGGGTTCTGGATACAAACAATCCGCCTGTTGTCTGGTTGGTGTGAGGAGTTTGGCGGAAAGACACCATTTTCCACAGATACCTGCCCGAAAAAAAGCCGGTATGGTCTTTTGACAGACAAAAATACGTGACGTACTTTCAGGTGACCTTTTTCCTGGTCCAACAGTTTCGTCTCGAATCTTCTCTGGACCTACTCAAAGGATAGATTACATCACATTTGTCCTAAGGATTCAGATATCTGCCGTTGAAAACACAGAAGCCATACCTGCACAATGGACTTTATTATTCTAATGAGGTTTTATTTGAGTAGCGAAATTTCACACCTAAAACAAATGAAAATGTGCTACCCGTCCATTCATTTACTAGAATCACACTATTCAGACATGAAATGCGTATGGCTTCTTTCTTCATCGCGTTAAATTGGATTACAAAGAGATTACAAAAACTACCATTTACCGTTTAGTGTCAAACTACTAAGTTTTATTGATTGAAAGAGTAGTTGCAAAGCATTTGCTTTCAAACATATGTTTATGTAAAGTTCGAAGTCCGTTTTACGTAACAATGAAATTAATGAAACGATTTGAGTCAGCACATGCGGTGCTCTAATTTGTTGTTGTTTTGTGTCCTTAAAAAGTGAAAGTTCTAATGATATACCTTTATTCCAACACTTACAAGTGGTTATCCTCTTCCTCCCTCGAGAGACCCGATTAAAATGAGACAGTTTTCCAAAAGGCCTTTTGGATACTGGTTGTATGGTTGGCCCTTTTGATACTGCCATGTCACTGATAGATCTGCTTGGAGATTATTTTGATTGTTGTTTGACTCAAGCCAATGAAACTTCTACCAAGTTATGCCTCTATTAGAAACATACCAATTCATAAATGACACAATTAACATGAAAGTACATTTTTACACTGAAATACGACTGTATTATTTTTGTCCAGATATGTTTTGACTGTCAAGCGAATAACCCGACCTGGAGTTCTGTGACCTATGGGGTCTTCCTCTGCATCGACTGTTCGGCGACTCACCGCTCTCTGGGCGTGCACCTGTCCTTTGTCAGGTCAGTAAGATGAGTATAACTGTGTTGTTAGTCATTTGACGTCATTGTGTAATCTAGTTACTTCAGAAATTACCAGATTTCTTGACCAATTTGTTGTCCCAAATAACCCCATCAGAGGCAAAGTAGGGGTGGGGGGTCCCAGGCTAAGGCGGGCAGGCCTCCAGCCTGGCCCGGAAAGTCTCATCTGTGAGAGACAACACGACCAAGCCAGACAGGCCGTTCCACTCGGGAATTGTGTGTGGAAAAATGTTTGGGACACAACGTGTAGTTTCTCAGAACCTGAGAAGAATGTGATGTTTCTGTAAAGGTCAGATGCTCAGTATAACACTTCATTAGTCAGACCACACCCATTGGTAGGAGCAGTGATTCATTTGGTACTTCTTTGTAGCAAAGAACTGGGAATGCTTACATTAAACACTGTACCAAGTTGTTTAGATCATGAATGCAACATTTGAAAGTAGTAGTACTGCTGGCTAAGGATGAAACTGTAACTTATCTATAGCTGCCTCTGACTGTGCCCACCTTACTGCCCTGTCCACAGGTCCACCCAGCTGGACACTAACTGGACATGGCACCAGCTGCGCTGTATGCAGGCAGGCGGAAATGCCCATGCTGTAAGTACATGTACAACACACTACTTCATATGTTCCGAGTTTCAACTCAAGTTTCTCAAAAATGCTAGCAAGTCTTCCTTGTATACATGTATGTTGCCTGAGTTTTTATATCTGTATCAATACAAAGAACTGGTACATTGGTTGGCCTTGAGTTCGATTCCCGGCCGAGTCATACCAAAAACTTTGAAAAATGGTACATACTGCTTTTTCTGCTTAGCACTCAGCATTTGGGAACGGGTATGTCACTCACCCTCTGTTATAACTTATAGTGATTGCACAAAGTTCCAAAGGCACAGGACAACAGAAACGGAGATCAGTGCTGCCCTATGCACCATCTGAGTAACTAATCAAAACAAAGCATTGTTTCCTCATCATTCTTCTTGCTTCATTTTTCCAGGAGCAGTTTTTTCGCCAGCACGGCTGCACCACTAACGACGCCAAGATGAAGTACAACAGCCGGGCTGCGACCTTGTACAAGGACAAGTTACACGGCTTGGCTTCTGCCGCCATGAGGAAATATGGAACACAGGTGTGAGACCTTAATCTTTTAAATCTATAGAAGGAAACTCCACAAGTATGCTTTTAAATAAAAAGTTAGTTTTGAACTTTACTCTGCAAAATCCAAGCTTAATATATAAAAATATTAAACAGATGATTTGTCAAAGAAGCAGTATACTGTATTTCAAAGTTTCTTAACAAATTAAGTATCACTTACAGGGTTCAAAATACATGTACAATGAAGGAACTTGCAATTTGCATGTGATTTTTAAGATTTGCAAGTAAATATTATATGGACTTGCAATTTTGAAACAATACAAGTTTGTATTCCACGAATGCCTGGGAACAAGCTCAACTGACACACAATCATCCCATACAATACGGTAAATTTTCAAATGAAACACAGAAATCAATGCTTTTTTGTTCTAAACCACCTAAAACCCTTCATAGATCAAGATTATTTTTGCTGAAGTTTACGCTGGTACATGTTAACTCAGCATAACAACTTAATGTCTGACCAAACTGCCCCTTCTAGCTCCACTTTGACACCGGACACGGACACATCAACGAGCCGACCTCGCCAGAACACAAGGAGGTCGACTTCTTCGACGAGCATGTCAACGGAACCAAACCGGCGCCCGTCTCCCCCGCCGCGCCCAGCCTGGTCGGGTCGGCCCTGTCCACGCCCATCCAGATGCCGACCAATGGGAAGAAGGCAGAAGAATCAGGTAATAACTTGGTATACATTTTTGGTATAAGTTTGTACACAGTGGGAGGAAAAAATTCTTTGTTGGATCTTTCCTTTACATGTAATAGGCATTGGGATGATTGATGGGCATTGGGATGACAGAAAAGGAATTTCACGCTGGCCCTGTTTTAGTGTGCTGTAGATTTGGAAATGTTTGGAAAAGTTTGTGGTTTTCATGTGGTAATCACAAACGCACATCATCCACGTACATGTATGCTCTGTCTTGTAAAAGATGTGTTGCTGGAAGACACAGTGAACTCTTCATTCTCACTGTGCCCTAAAATTTAAACTGTACTACTGTAATGATTTTTTGAAACACTTAAGATTTGTATGTTACATGCTAACTGCGATCTTTCTCGAACCAGCAGAAGATGCAGACGGTCGGGCACCAGACGTCCACGCAGCACTGAGCATGTCACCTACATCAGCCAAGCTGACCGCAGGTTAGTTACACAAACAGCTGTGTCATGTTCAAGAGGAACAATTATTTTTACAGAGTGATTGAAACCGTATCAATGTGAAGATTTGCGTCTTTTTACACATTGTGTCTGCGAATTTGCTGTTGTGTCACATACGTGCAGGGCTGTCTCCAGGACCTGTCCGTCCGTCCCAGAACAGAAATTTTTGTGTTGGAACGGATAGTTCCATACCATTAGATAATTTCACACCGTCTGTCAAAAAAATTTGAGCTTTATGATATGAAATTGATGAAAATGTATTTTCATAAACTTAGCATGACAGATAAAAGAATGAGAATCAACAACATGGACTCCCAAATAAGGAGAGAGACAGAAAAAAGTTTAAGCTGGAGACAGCCCTACATATGACTCTTTATGAGTCAAAGTTTATTTGAAGAAGGTTTGTGTTTTTGGTTGGTCCGACCACTCATTCACTGTAACCGTTTCTGTGCGCCCCCTAGCGGCCCTGACACCAACTCCAGAGGCAGCGTTGCTGTCAGGACGCAGGCTAGACCGTGAGCTGTGTGCATAGTGCATGTCTGAAAACCCCTTACCTACCCTCCCCCTCCTGTTGTTTTTTGTCTGCTTGCGGTTTTCGAAAAATTCAAGTTTTCTTCATCTCTCAGAAATTATAGTTCGAGTTGTAAAAGCATCAGGTTTCAGGAGAGTTTGCAGATAAAAAGGAGCATCTAATTTAGGTTTCATGCAAATCAAAGAGAGATAGAACAAAGCAAACTGCTTTTGCTTCCCACAGGTGAATGTCAGATAGTGATATTGGAGGTTGAACATGCTCTGAAAATTTGTATCTATCCAATGATTTGATGGGGAGGGGGGTCAAGTGGTTTCTAGAGTTATAATGTTGCTTGTAGGTTAAACTGATGCCTTTTTTTTCACTTCACCTGTTCTGGATGTAGCCAGAGAAAGTTCCTAGTATTGTCAGATGCTTATTTGTGCAGCAGGCATTTCAGTATGCTTTTGTTTTTGTTTACATGTTGGTCTGTTGACACTATGCTCTTTCAGCTTCTATCCAGCTTTGAAATTTTGTTTTGCTATTTCAGCTTCATAATTTACTAACACTGCTCTCCATCCCTACTCTTAGTAAATGTACTGTCCCAGTTTTGACAGGGACAGGACAGCTGTAGTTCCTTCGTGCAGCTAAGATTATACAATGCACATTATTTCTTTCAGAATATCATTTGTTTGCCCTCAAGAATGGCAATGGTACGTGCCTGAAAGTACAAGAATTCTGATGGAAATGTTTTTCTAGTTCCAGTTGTTTGAACTGTTGGCTGATCTACGTTTCACTTTTTCAGTTTCATGCCATCATTCTTGCTTACATATAGCTCTAACTAAACCTTTGCAATGCAATGTGCAATATTGTGTTATGGATCATGCTTGAGATCCAACTTGCTCCTTCAAGCTTGTGTTGGGATGGCTTTGGAGAACTGTGGCAGGACAATGATATATTATGTATGAAAATACTAAGTCCATTTTTTCTACCCACTACAGAAACCCACAAGCCCACTATAGGCACCAGAAAGCCAGCTAGTGCCAAGAAAACAAAATCTGGGGTTTGTAAACTTAATAATTGTTGGTCCTGGAAACAATTCTTGCATCATGAAAGTTTTTCTGTTTGTCTTTGTGTCCAAAGCAAATTATTTTGTTGTCAAAAGTTGTGAAATGTTTTCATGTATTAAAGGTTATAATTTTGCATGAACATAGGCACATGGTCTTCAAGGATCTTTAGAAGAACATACTTCTGTTGCACTAGTAATGATGTCATAATGCTGGTTATGTCATAGTTCTAGTTTAGTCACTGACGAAAGATAGTGGATGCTAACTGAAACATGTGACCGTTAAGTTAACAAACCTAACCAGTTGCTTGAATAACTTTTGTATTGTCTATCTTAGAACCTAGATCGATGTCTAACCTTTGGCAACGTACAGTACTGGTGATGTTTGGCTAAAACCTGCATAGTTGTCATCTTTGACCAGGACTGAAAGATTGATAATGTTGTTTCTTACAGTTGGGAGCTAAGAAAGGAGGTCTGGGTGCTCAGAAAGTCAAGAAGGACTTCAAGTCGATCGAGAAACAAGCCCTGGAACAGGACAAGATGAAAGCTGAGATGGACGCTCAGACCAAGAAGGAGGAGAGTAAAGAGACTCCCATGTAAGTATTATGGTCTCATTCCTGTATTAGGAGGTTCCATTGGAATCAACGTGAAAATATGCAACTTTATGGCTGCAAATCCCAAAAACAAACAGCTGTTCTGGAGATGTTTTGCTTTCTGTTGTAAGCACGTGTTCGCCATGCAACGGAAAAAATGTCACCCAAATCTAACCGATACGGTATATATCACATTTCAAACTGCATTTAGCCACTATCGGCACAAGGCCGCTATTGTACCGCCAGCGCCTGACCGAAGCACTCGTGGCAAAAATTGTACACGCCTGACCTATCGCTCTGATGACAAAACATTTTCTACCTAATCCTGATTGATTTAAAAGCTTTAAAGAAATTGGGTCAGTCCTTTGTTGCGTGTTTATAAACTACTTCTCCCATGACATTAGGGTGCAGTCCATGCGCCTAGCCTACTCAGACATGAACATGAGCAAGAACATGAAGCAGCAAGAAGAGAAACTGAAGGCCTCGGACCCCCGCAAGGCGCGACAAGCCGAGAGACTAGGCATGGGGATGGCTGGAACAAGGAGGTGAGATCTAGTGCAAGACATTCGTACTATTTTGTAGAGTGAAAAAAGGTTGTATTTTCAGGGGTAAAAAAGCTTCCAACATTCTATAAGGGATTCTTTCAACATCAGAATGTTTTGAAGTTTATTATGTGATGATCATGCCCTGATCATGTGATGATCATGCCCCAATCATGTGAAGCTTATGCCCCAATCATGTGATGTTCATGCCCTGATCATGCCCCGATCATGTGATTCCATCCAGTGGAGTGTCCCACTCGGTGGTGCAGGAGATGAAGGTCATTGACCAGGTCACGCCTGTGTCGTCCTCGAGGAAGGAACGTGACGACTTCGACAGTTTTGACGACTTCGCTTCCAGCTACACTTCTGGACCCCCAAAGTGAGTAACAGATTTTTCTTTCTTTGTGCTTGCAAAACTTTGACAACTATGCCAACTTTAGAGAGTTAAAGACTTGAGCAACTAGAATTGTACTGTAAATCTTGAAGCTGTTACAATGATTTTATTTTCGTCATACACAGTTTTTTACGGTGACCACCCCAAATTCATGACACTGCAAATATGTCTGCTTTGTATGACTACTGTACTACAGAATTGTTTCAACTACTAATTCAAAGCACTGCACAAACCTCCCTTTTCATCTTACCACAAAATAAAACCACAGTGAAAGTAAACACATTTTCAGTACTTCCTGTTATTATTATCAATTATAGATTGTTAAAAATGAAAACTTTTATCTAACTGGAGTTTTTCAACACCACAGATATAACAACAACCCTTTCCAAGACCTTGGCCACAACAGAGGAAGCTACGTTATATGTTTGAACAACTGGAGTGTAGTATCTCCTTATCAATTTATAACTTGTTGACAATAAAAACTTTATCTCAACACCACAGATATAACGACAACCCTTTCCGAGACCATGGTCGTGACAGAGGAAGCTATGTTAGAGGCTTGAACAACTAGTGTGTTGTATCTCATTATTAATGATAACTTGTTGAGAATGAAAACTTTATCTGAACACCACAGATATAATGACAACCCTTTCCGAGACCGCGGTCGTGACAGAGGGAACTATGGAGATGACGGTCTGGGAGATCTGAAGTGGGAGAAAATCGACAGGAAGAGGGAGGATGACTTTGCCCCATCCAGGGAAAGGTTGGTTTCATTTTCTTACATCTCTATTTCTATATTCTTTATTTTGCACATCTTTAAAAAAACACCTGGATTGGGTTGAGGAAGATGCTAATTAATTAATATGGTCGAAATTAGTCCTTCCCCAAGTTTCTTGGTATTAGAAACGATAGTAACTAAAGCTGATAAAACAGAAGAATAAATAACAACTTATAACTTACTGTGACAACTAGATGATGATAAATAGATAAATTATAACTGATGAGTAGAATAACGAAAGTAAGAAGTATAAGATTAACAGGTAGTCAGGTACTATGTTATTGTCATTTAATCATTCATACAAATAGCATATAGAATGTTCTTTTCTATCCCTTTTGTTAGAAAGACTTCAAGAATAAACTTGCACTTACAGACAAAGAGTAAAGCAAAATCTTGCACAAAACACAATCATATAGAGTACAGTAGAATGTTGGTTTTATTTCACGTAGAGACGTAGTCGCGATGCTATATGTATCTGCGGTAGAATGACCGCCGCAAAAGTTGTGAAAACAAAACCACTGCAAAAGTTTCACGATATACAGAAATCCTAACACACTTAGAAGTACATGTAAGATTCTACAAGCTGTAGGTTGTGTACCCCTTACATCTAACACTCACCCACCTATTCTAGAGATGACATGACACAGGAAGAGTGGCAATCAGAACTGGATGAAAGGTACCACTTCTTAGAGATATAGAAAAAGCCTGCAAAGACGGGTGCTGGGTATAAATAATACACTGGTGGTGGAGGTGCATTCAAGACATGCTACAGATGTGCGCACAACGAGATATGCATATTGAGCAGTGCAATTATACAGACTTGTGCATTGTGCATTCATGCATTGTATAAATAAAATGTACAAAATGTGATGCACTAGTGGTGGAGGTACATTCAAGACATGCAACAGTTGCGCGCACAACGAGATATGCGTATTGAGCAGTGCAATACAGACTTGTGCATTGTGCAAGAGACTCTACAAGAGAGACTGCATGCCCATTGTGCCTTTTTATGCAATAGTGCTTCTTCAACTGGGCTTAACACAAGTGCCTGTCTATAAATAAAATGTCAAAATGCTGCCAACTGAATATCTTATGATGTCCATAGTCCTTGTTTGTAATGTAAAGAAATGCACAGTTGCACTGTTTGGGATCGAACATTTTTTAGGGGGTCAGTTACTTTTAGGGATCCCCCAAATGCAAATTTGGGATATCCTGTGAATACATTAGATAGTGATTCTGATTCAATCTGTATCAAAGTTAAACTACAATTTCTAACCCAAGTATCTGGACTTACCCAAATTTTCAACTGATTATCAAGGAATGAGCAATCCACTGTCTCTGTGACGTCACGTTATGCAGACGTTTCTGCAATGTATGATCCACTGCTCACGTACATAGTCTTGTGTCCAATTTGCATAACGTGATGTCACAGAGACAGTAAATTCCTCATTCCTTGATAAGGACTTAATCAGTCAAAAATTTGGGTAAGTCCAAATACTTTAGGGTTAGAAACTGCAGTTTGACTTTGATACAGAATGACTTCTACCAACACAGATGAGCTTTCAAGTGATTCTGATTCAACTCTCTCTCTCTCAGGACCAGTCGTAGGAAGGAGCCCTCGGGAATGTCGTACTCGGAGACCGACGCAGCGCAGACCAAGTTTGCCAACGCCAAGAGCATCTCGTCAGACCAGTTCTTCGGAAGGGAGAAACCAGAGGTAAGCTTCTATCTCCCTCTTGGTAGAAATTATTACTTGGCTTATACATGTATATGTGACCGGCCGGGTCACACCAAAAATGGTACATGCTGCTTTCACTCAGCATTTGGGAAAGAGTATGGTAGTTAAACACACATCACTACCAGTGGACTAGCCCCCTGCTGTAGTGACTTGCACAAAGTTGTGTAGCCCAGGGCTGCCGAATCGGAGATGGTCGCCGCCTTATGCATCGTCTGGTGCGGAAAGGACTTTAACTTTAACTTATATATGTGAAATATAGAAAAGCGAGTTTCTATGCTGGGTAGTGTTCCTAGTTCTTGACCCTGCCTCTAGTTCAAATCCCAGCTGTTGTTACTCACCTGATATGTACACTGTTGGAAACGTTCACAGTCCTTAGGACGAAACGTTAAGCCATGGTGTACTGTTCGTCAAAATATAGCTAGGGTAATTTCCCTGGTACAATGAACCTGTAAATACTGTACATAGCGTCTTGTCTTCTCTGTCACGACCAGTGGAAGAATAGCTCAACTGTTCTTTGTGTGCCTTTGAGCTGAACTGGTTTGATATCACTATCATGTTTTTCACATGTACAAATTTGGTCTGTTTTTCAGTTTGAGGTTCAGCAGCGATTGGACCGTTTCAGCGGGAACCAGTCCATCTCTAGCGCTGACTTGTTTGGTGAGGACCGACCACGACAGTCGTCGCACAGCGCGGCAGACATGGCCGGCCCCGACCTGTCCCAACTCAAGGAGGGCGTGAAGTCCACCGCCGCCAGAATGGCCACTCTAGTCAACGGGGTTGTTAATACCATACAGGTGAGGGATAATCATAATACACCCCGCGCACGTAAAAGAACCCACCACACCTTTCGAAAAAGAGTAGGGGCATGCCCCGGTGTGCGATGGTCCAAAAACCTACAGTCGGCCGCACATGGGTTCGCCCTTAGTAATAGCCTCTGGCTAGTTGGGTAACCCTGGCAACATGCCGAACCAATAAATAAATAATCATGTGATGAACAGGCTCTGATCATGTGATGAACAGGCTCTGATCATGTGTTGAACAGGCTCTGATCATGTGATGAACAGGCTCTGATCATGTGATGGTCACATGGTGTTGATCATGTGATGATAGAATTATGGTCATATTGTGTTGATCATGTGACAGTCATGTGATCATCATGTGATGGTACCATTGTGGTCACATGGTGTTAATCATGTGGCTATCAGTCAATGATCATGTGACAATCATATAATGAGTATGTGATATTAATCATGATGATCAAGTGGACATTAAGATCACAAGTCCAAGTGTAAGCATGCTAAAATCACATCAATCGAGAACTATGTTGTCTTTCCTTTTTATCTAGGTATGACACCAGTTCATGTCGTCAATGTTCAGGTTTTAACTGTTTTTCTGTCCTCCTTTTTCCAGGACAAGTACGGGTCTTGAGAGCAGCGATGCCATGGCGAGAAGACCTTCCCAACACCATGCAGCCTTCCTATTTATGTGCTAACCTCCATTAATTAACATGAATCTGCCGGGTTACATGAATCCGCTACTTTTTAAAAGAGTGGGTTTGAGAGATCTCCACTGCAGCACCCCCAGGTATGCACATTTCAGATATACAGGAGTGCATTGAATTATACTGGGGGACGTTGGGTTGGAGATCTATTTGGATGTATCATTTCAGGGCGGCGGAATTATGTACCCCAGTGGAATTATGTTAGTAGATGTTATACACTTATCACACATAGTCAACCAACCTGTACACTTCTACAGAATCAACTTTAGCTTTGGTTAACTTGATCTTTTTTTAACAGAAACTGTAAATTCATGTACTTTTGCGGTGGTTTTATTTCACATCACGAGGGAAAAGGAAAGTTTTCCCTCTGTTTTAGATTCGCAGTTGTTCTGCAGTACTGTAGTCATACAAAGGAGACTTGAGTTTGCAGTGGAGAAGGCATCAAGAAAACCGTGAAAATAAAACCACCGCGAAGGTTTAATGATTTACAGTATAAAGTAGATTTTCTGCTGCCTTTACTAAAAAGGAAAGAAACATTTATCATATGTATTCTGCTTTTATGTGGAAAAAATTTAAGATTCATATGAAAAACACTGATAGAAGCTGCTTGTAGAAAGCATGATGTCAAAGAGCATTAGAATATTTAACAACCAAGCAATAGATTCACCAAAGTTATGCAAAACATTGAATTTACCTACTTACTGCATGGTACAGTCCATTTTGTAATGTTCACACTGTATCAGATTGGGTGATACCATTTCATTTGAGGTAGGAATATTCCCACAACATAACACACGATTTGGCAAAAAAAGTGAATCATTGGTGTTTATCATATTACATTGGCTAGAAGGAAGGGGCCTTGGTGCATATGCCAAAATATTAGGAGTAGTTTGTGATTTAATGAAATTTGTACAGGAATACTTGAGAAGAACAGTTTGTACAGGTAAAGCATATTCTGCAAATGTTTTGTTGGGATAGTTATAATCACTGAAAATTGATGGTAAGGTTTGATTTAGCAATGCTGTAAGAAATAATTTTGGCAGTTTGATATAAGAGAGAACTACTGAGAAGAAGTCCAAGTGATACCTGCGCATTAAGATTTATTTTGGTAAAATGCCTGTTCCACAGAATGCCATGTCAATATTATCTAAGTTAATATCGTCAATGGACACAAGCGCAGTGTTATCCAATGTCTGTCCTGGGTTAGTCAATACCTGACCTGGGTTATCTACTTTCTGACCTGGGTTAGCCTATACCTGACCTTGGTTAGCCAATAACTGTCCTGGGTTAGTCAATATCCACCCTGGGTTAGCTACTGTCTGACCTGGGTTAGCTACTGTCTGGCCTGGGCTGCTGGTAGCCAATGTCTGTCCTGGGTTAGCCAATATCTGTCCTGGGTTAGCTACTGTCTGACCTGGGTTTGTATTTGCCTCAGATTCTAGCCAATATCTCCAAGGGTAAAGTTTCTACCTTCCAACTTCCTCATTTACAAGTACTTTGAATTTATTTTATTTTATTCCACCATTGTAATAGATGAAATGGGGTGGTGCAAAAATGATCTTCTATGCTATGTAATACTTAAGATATTTTATTGAGTAAGGCTTGAATGTTTCCTTTGTCAACTTAATAGTAAGCATAAAGCTGTTGTTTGAATAAAGCATTGTGTATATTTACAGTAATGATTATAACTACCAGTACATTGTTTAGAGCATTGTTGATGGTCACACACTGTATTCCTCCATGTGTTAAACAGACAAGTGCAAAGCACCATACAACTCTGTCGACAGGTATCCAGCAGTTTATTGATTAAATAAAGCTGAAAAAGAAATTGGCAAAGACTGTGATGAGCTGATTCCAGAGCTTGATTTCTATTTATATTCCCATTCCAGTGGGAAGGGGGATATACTGTTTTTGCTTGCCTGTTCTTCTTCTTCTTCTTCTTCTTCTTCTTCTTCTTCTTCTTCTTCTTCTGCCAAAAACCAAGTAGATGTGCGGTGGTAGCTCTACTAATGATGTTGCAGAAAGTTATATGTACTATATGTAACATGGTACGGATGCTATATTTGAGATGTAGGTACCTATAGGAAAGGTGAATACACCTGACAATAAATTATGCTAATGAGGACCTAATTTGCATAATCTATGCATAAACTTGTATTTCCCTTACCGTAAGAGCCGCCGATGTCATCTTTGAGATGTAGGTACCTTTAGGAAATGTGAATGCACCTGGACATAACTTATGCCAATGAGGACCTCATTTGCATAATTTATGCATAAACGTGTATTTCCCTTACCGTAAAAGCTGCAGATGTCATATTTGAGATGTAGGTACCTTTAGAAAAGGTGAACACACCTGGCCATAAATTATGCTAATGAGGACCTCATTTGCATAATTTATGCATAAACTTGTATTTCCCTTGCCGTAAAAGCTGCAGATGTCATATTTGAGATGTAGGTACCTTTAGGAAAGGTGAATACATCTGGCCATAAATTATGCTAATGAGGACCTCATTTGCATAATTTATGGATAAACTTGTATTTCCCTTACCATGAAAGCTACAGATGTCAGATTTGAGATGTAGGTACCTTTAAGAGAGGTCAACGCACCTGGCCATAAATTATGCTAATGAGGACCTCATTTGCATAATTTATGCAGAAACTTGTATTTTCCTTACCGTAAAAGCTACGGATGTCATATTTGAGTTGTAGGTACCTTTAGGAAAGGTGAATACATCTGGCCATAAATTATGCTAATGAGGACCATATTTGCATAATTTGCGCATAAACTTGTATTCCCCATACCATGAAAGCTACGGATGTCATATTTGAGATGTAGGTACCTTTAGGACAGGCGAAAACACCTGGCCATAAATTATGATAATGAGGGCCTCATTTGCATAAT
This sequence comes from Branchiostoma lanceolatum, assembly GCF_035083965.1. Classification (NCBI taxonomy): domain Eukaryota; kingdom Metazoa; phylum Chordata; class Leptocardii; order Amphioxiformes; family Branchiostomatidae; genus Branchiostoma; species Branchiostoma lanceolatum. The sequence goes on from NC_089737.1 coordinate 12,256,384, forward strand.
TTACACATATCCCTTACCGCGAAGGCTACGGATGTCGTATTTCAGATGTAGGTACCTTTAGGAAAGGTGAGCACACCTGTCTATAAATTATGCTAATGCCAACCTCATTTGCATAATTTAGGCATTAACTTGTGTTTACCTTACCGTAAAGGCTACGGATGTCATATTTCAGATGTAGGTACCATTAGGAAAAGTGAATACACCTGACCATTAATTATGCTAATAAGGGCTCCATTTGCATAATGTATGCATAAACTTGTACTTTCCTCACCATTAAAGAAATGGATGTCATATTTGAGATGTAGGTACCTTTAGAAAAAGTGAACACACCTGGCCATAAATCATGCTAATGCTGACCTTATTTGCATAATTTAGGTATGTACTTGTCTTTCCTGTCAAGGCTACGGATGTCATATTTGAGATGTAGGTACATTTAGGAAAGGTCAGAAAACCTGGCCATAAATTATGATAATGAGGGCCTTGTGCATAATTTATGCATATCCCTTGCCATAAAAGCTACGGATGTCATATTTGAGATGTAGGTACCTTTAGGAAAGGTGAATACAACTGTCCATTAATTATGCTATTGCAGACCTCGTTCGCATAATATATGCAGAAACTTCATAATACCATTACAGTCAATGCTAAGGATGTCATATTTCAGGTGTAGGTAATGGAAGGGGAATATCCTGCATTTTCCTGAAAATGTTGCCTTTCTAGTTTCAAATATAATTGAAAAGCTAGATTAGACTTAAGTTTCTTTTATACGTTTCTCTCGATACAGAAGAGCCATCTAGTGGTAAGATAAGGAACTGCAATTGAGAACAGGAAAAAAAAGTCATTTTTTTAGCATACATGTTGGATTACAAAATGGCCACTGCAAATACAGTATGTATTTATTTGTGCAGGACCAATCTACTACGTAGTCTATCTTATACAAACATTTGTGTGACTTATCTAACGTCTTATTCAGGCATAACAGATATTGTGTGTCTTAAGCAACGTCATATTCAGGCGCTATTAAATCTAAAGCGTCAAACCTCCTCGAACACAGGACCGCCATTTTACGTCCCTTCCCAAAGATGGTGCAGCCCCAACCGAGATGGCCTGCCCAGGATTGAACCGGGGTCTCCCAAAATACCAACTACATGTAATTGGAACCAGATGTGAGGCTGCTACCAGTTGAGCCCCATGGACATCCCTCAGTTGAGGATGACTGGTTTAGATACCTTTTCATCTGGCACAAAGTTCCTTTGGAACCTGATTCCGAGGCTATGGCAAGATTCCCCTCCACCCTACTCATTAACGGTCTGTCCCTTCCTTCTAGGAGGCGTTTCCTAACCAGGTCAAAGGTTAATCGTTATCTTTTTGCCCTGACCATTTGTGAGAACTCATTTGGAGACCCTCGCCACGGACGGCTGTTCTGAAGTCGCGCCTACTCCCCGCTGTAGAGTAGTTAACGTCAAATTGTCAAGGTGGGTGGTTCTATCTTTCTTCTTAGACTTAAGGTTCGTTTGCGGAGGTAAGGAATTTCTGTTTTGAGACTGAGTGCTTTGGAAAGTCGACGTAGACGGAAAGTGGAAGTTTTGAGGGAGGCATTGGAGAGAAAGTTGGCTGTTTTCCAGTTGTTAGACGCTGTAGTCTTAGATCTTAGATGTATATCTTTGGCATGTAGGCAGGAGGTGAACTAGAACACGAGACATCGACTCTTAATTGTCTTGTGCCTCTCACTAAGACTTATTAAAGGTACTCTGAAATTTAAAGGCAAATTTGTAACAAAATGCTAATCAAATCCTTAGCAAAACAATGTTATTTTTGTTAAACTAAATCCATTTAGTCTATCATATTCATAAGTCAAGATATGGTTCACAAATTTTACACATTTTCCTGCTTTTGGGGATTATTATTACTGAGTCTGCGATTCTTTTTTAATTACATCATGAGAAAAACAACGCTTTTGATGTCCTTTAACATCAGTTGTAAAGAACCAAACCAGTTGCATCAAGGAACTAAATAGCAAGCAAAAAGCCCAAAATTAAGTCAACACCGCCAGAATCCGACCAAGGCTGTTAATCTGATTGAATCTCCTTGATCCGACAAAACTTCTATCATAGCAAAACAAGCAAAGATCCCCTCATTAAAAACAATAGCCTTTTAGACCGAGTTTGCATGTTCAATAACGATATTTATCCAGGGCGGTGATTTATTTGTGAACGGAAGGGAGTATTTCAATAAACGTAAACCGATTAAAGAGAAGACGCACCTAGCCGTTACGCCTTTGCCCTAATGCTGAATAAGTCTAGCCTCTATCAGGCCTTCATACGGGGTTACGGATCGTAGAATTCGGTAAAAAAAAAGGGGAATGATTGGCCAGGGGCGTCAGTCCACGGGAAGGTTGACATTTAACATTTCCCCCTCGGAGAAATAACTGCGCCTGCAAATGAAACCCTATGGTGGCCAAACATCCCTGACAAAGCCTTTTCTCTAGCTCTATAGCCGGTGTAGTCGGTCTGGTAGAGACCAAGGGGGTTGAAATAATCTAACCTCCTTGTAGAGACTAAAAGAAGTCAGCCATCTTTAGTCCTGTAAGTAGTTATGGTAGGCAGCGTGTCTTTCGTCATTTAAACACCTGCTCATGGCGTCTTTACACATAAGAAGGGCGCTATATCAGTCCGGTATGTCCTAGCTCCGGGCCCTCCGTGTGTGTAGACCGTTCCAGAAGGCGCCCTAACATGTCGTTTCCGACTGGTTTTGCTTTGTAGTTTCGTAGTTCGGCCTTGCTAGCTAAATTCCCCGCGGTGCCGCGAACTTCTGAAGTGGGTCGGCATTCCACGGTTCTTAAGCCGCCGGCACACATACATACATGCATGCATAACTACCAAGACTATGCAATCAAGTCGTTGCAGTTTGTATTTTAAGTTTTACCAGAAGGTTTCCTCCAACTGTGTACAATTAAAGGAGACAGACTTGATTCTGCCGATGTACAGCATGAGAAGGCTAAAGAGGCAAGCCTTTTCTGCATGACGGCAGTTGTAGAGAAAGACCAAAAAAGTCAGCCATGGTTACGGTATACCTTTAATAGTCCCATCACCCTTTTTAAGTTGACGCTCTGATAGTCTTGTCCATGTCAAAATTCCAATGTACTGTCTTGTCCTTGTCAGCAGGGCTAGCCCTTTGTAATGGCCACAGGCTAGTTGGGCAGCCCTGGCTGTGTGTGCTTAACAGCCAAACCAATAAATAGTATCTTCCGTCTACGTTCTCTGTCCGAGGCCATCCACTCATGTACAATACCAAGCATCGTGTGTGTGTGTCAGGAGATGTTACCGTCAATCTCTAAAGCCCCCGTCACAAATCAAGAAATTAGCTCGGCCGACTTGTCGGCGAGCTCCAAATGGCGATTTTCGGGCGAAGTACGACCGACGTCTTGTCGATTCTACGGGCTTCGGGCGAATTTTCGGAGCTCGGCCGACGTTCGCGTGTCACTGGAAGCTGCGCTTAAATTCAGCGAGGCCTCGGCGACGATTTTTGAACTCGCACAGCTCGTCAACAGTTTGCCCGTAGCTCGCCCGAGCAACGCCCAGCGCTCGGCCAATATTCGGGCGGGCATCCGAGGATTTTCGACCCGATTTTTGGTCGGTCGGAGGTCGCCCGAACTCTTCGGCCTCGTGCGAGCCTCGCACGGGCCTTGAACAATAATCGGACGACCGTCGTCAGTGTTCCGGCCGACTCATGAAAAGTAAGGCGTGCTTCGGGCGAGCGTTGTGCAGGTGTTGATGGGAGCTTGGACGGGCCTCGGCCGAACTCCTTCTTGTTTATAGATAAAAGGAAACGACAGTTGGGTTTATAACATAAGATGATAAATGATACTGCAATATTAACTAATACTAATTTCAACTTGTCGAAGAATGCTGCCAAACTTTTCTAATGAAAGACCATTCAATGCAAAGTTAAATTTTCATTCAAAAAAAAAAAGTATAAATAAAATCCGAAGACAATGCTTCTTGTTTCCATTTTGGTATTGGTTTGGATGTTTCAATTTGTATAGTAATGAACTGGGGCTTGACTTTTGAGCTTTGACTTCACTTCCTGAGTTTTTTCTCCACAAAATGACTAGTTGAAAGTCCACTGAGTCATTATAGATCTGTGTTTGTCTGCCGAGGCACGCCCAGGCGTCGGCAGGGCGTCGATAGGCTTGTCAACGGTCGGTCGAAGCTCGGACGGCGTTCGCCCGAGCTTCGGTCGATTTCTATTTGGTGAAAATTTTTGGATCGGGATTAAACGACTGATCTGTTGACTTTGTGGCTCCTGCACTTGTATTTTGATTGGTCTATAACAAAATTCCTCTTTATGTGATTATTTTCAGTGTGCCCACCTACTTCACTTGTGCCCTACAGATTTGCCACAACTCAGAAAGTAAAGTTGGTCCAAATTTGAGATTGTTACCAGGCCATTTGATTCTGACTTCGTCCGTGTCCGAGAGATGGTACCGTCTTATGTGGGATTTATGATTATTAGCGTTCGACGGACGTCGCCCGAGCCCTGTTCAATTTGTGACGGGGCAGGTTTTCAGTGAAAAATACGGTCGACGCTCGGGCGAATTTGAAATTCGGCGAGCTTCCGGCGATCTACAAAATCGGCCGATGCTCGCATGAATTGTGACGCCGGCTTAAGGACATGTGATGTTTTGTTTTGTGCGTCTCTTTTTTTGTCATGATGGGGTGAATATATTACTTGGAGAAACATTAGCCTCCATTGCAGGCTTCTCCCACCGGCGATATTTCACCTTATCGGGCCAGATTCTTTGGCTGGGGGGATGTATCTGCTTGAGGCCCCGTATCTGCTTGGGATCCTGTAACCGCCGTTAGGCTAGAGAAACATGTCCAAATACATGTAACAGTAGCCTGGCATCAAAACCTACTGTAGCTGCCGAGTCTCTCTCAATATTTCGTCCTCTCCTGGCAAATAGGGGAGGATGAAAGAAGTTTGGATGCCAGGCTACCGCGATAACAGACGAACAAAAGAAGCCAACTCAGCACATCTGCTTGGAGATTAAATACCGGTATCAAACCCGGGAGGCGCCTGGCTCAAATTCCTCATAGGATAAGCTCGGTATCATTCACAAGGCGCTCGTTGAGCTAGCCTGGGTGTCATCCAGTTCTGTGAAGGTAGAGCCTAGCACTAAGCAAGATGACACTCAGGCTATCGTTGAGCGTGACTTGTCTTGATTTTATTTGGACCCACAATTAGCTTGACATTTTAGCTAGTGTCTACCCTAACAAGTCTGATTTCCAGGCTTCACTGGCCTCGGTATGAGTACGAACAGCCTGAACATGTCGTATCTGAAGTTCTTCCCAATCTTTAGTCGACCCGTGCGTCTAAGTTTACGATATTAACGATAGGGTTGGAATAGCGGGGCATTCAGGGCGGACTGACCGCGGGTTCGACATGGATCCAGTTTCAGCGTTAATTGGGATAATGAAAAGCCGCTGAAGACATGGGTCGGATGGAACTAGACCAAGGATATTTTTGTATTGCATGTAATGTTTTGACTAGGCTACACTGTGCCTCTTTCGCCTCTCTCTCTCTCTGTTTCTGTTTCTCTGTTTCTCTCTCTCTCTTTCCGGCTTCCTCAGACTCACTCTCTCTCTCTCTCTCTCTCTCTCTGAGTCTCTCTCTCTCTCTCTCTCTCTCTCTCTCTCTCTCTCTCTCTCCCTGCTTGTACTTCACCTTGTGTTTGTAACAAACCATCTTAATGAACATTTTTGCCAAGTTAATTAAGAGTTTTTCCGACTGTAAATTTGATGTCTGGTATATTTTAGGTGACGCCCTGATGCCCCGTATATAGGCTAACACTTGATAAATGCCAGTAGTAGAGTGATGTTGACCGGTTAGAAATGTAAGATATGTATGTAGGCCTTAGTTAACACCGAGGGGATAGATTATTATGATTGTCGTTTCTGCTTTCAATCAGAGAAATCAAGAAAATATATATATATGCTGTATCGGAATTGTTAACAGATTCGGGTTTTAGGTTGCGTGGCATAGCAAACGAAGTTTGCTCTCTTTACAGTTTGAAGTCGGGAAACGACAGATGTATTTTCGGAAATGCTTTATTTCAGTGTCGTCTTGGTCGGTATTAGGGAGATTAAGGTGCATACGAGCAGCGCCCTTGAACCCAAAATGACCCGAACAAGTTGATAAGGGCCGCGGGCACTCCGGACGTTCAGGACTGCCCCGGATGTCTTGTATCTTTGACTTGATGAGATAGCAAAACGAAAGAAAAAAAAGTCATAATCAGAAATACAACCCTTTACTACTGACATAAAAAAGGGTGTGTCGTCGTTTGCGTATCAAAGGAAGGACTGATTAGTAGTCCACCGCGTTCTGCTGCTGCAGTGGTCTGGACACCCTGCAGCTGCAATCAGTCTTTCTTCAATTCTCTCCACTTTGTCAAGTTCATTGCGAGCTTCCTTAGCTTCTGTTTCTGACCGCAACGGTCATAGTTCTCTTTCTTTCTTTAGAACTGTTTAGAACAATTAGAAAAATGTTACTCTTTTTTTTCCCGAAATCCTTTCAGCAAAATATAGAAGGTAATTTCTGCTACTTCAGTCCCAACAGATAAACTCTACACGGCAGACTTTAGGTGTCTACATATTTACAAGCGCTCTTAGCGTCAAGTTTGGGACCGATATCTTGTCGTTTGTTTATTTGGTTTTCAGACAGAAGGAGAGATTTAATGGTAGAAGTCACGATAACCAAAAAAGGAAACCCAAACATCCCAGGACAGGTCGTCTGAGGACGAGGGATAAATTTGGATTAATGTTAGACCTCATGAGGACACATGGGGTCATATGTACAGATTTTTGTTAAATTTTGCATTTCTGAAAAACTAGAAACTTCTGCATTTCTAGTTTTATGTCTAATCAACTTACATCCTCATGACGACACTCCCATAAAAAGTGGTATCATTGGAAATCTGTTTTCTTCGTTCGGCATCTTTTTTATCTCCCCCTTATCAAAAAGCGGCGTTTTTTGTTTATCTGAAAATCCCCCCCCCCCCATCCTGAAAAATACGATATACAATAATAATCTAAACATCCGCGTGTTTCAGGTTCTTAATTTTTCGAACAAGTTTATTACCTTCCTGTAGTATATACCTCTTATATTGTGGAGAGTTACTTACTTACTTACTTGTACTTGTATCTGGAAGGTATGAAAACGCGTGCTAATTAAAGCCTCGGTCCCTTGGAGCCTTGTACAGTGTAGTATACAGTATGTTATTGTAGAGATGGCGTTAAACATGTACCAAGGACGAAAGTATTAACACTAGTTCCGTCCTAAACCCTGTAGGATCCTGTAGGGCAGTGAATGGAGCAACCTGATTTATTCTCCGTCTTCTGATAACTTGATACTAGTAATTTCCTTTTCCGATTAGATATTTGAGACCTTTTACAGTTGTATGTTCTACCCATTGTATATATATAACGATAAGCTTTCTGAGGCTTTCAAGGCACACTTCGACACTCGGCCACAATGCCCCATCCGGCTCTCAAACAAGGTCCTTTGTACCGAAGCGTTATCAGTGAATACCAGTATACAAATCGCAGAAAGAACTTTGGTTCAGTTAGAGGAGGGAAGAAAGCGCAGGCAAATTCCTTATCTTCTTGATAGGCCCACTACTCTCTCTTCGCAGCCAGGGGCTGAATTGCGAGGAGCGCACAATTGGTGAGGCTAGATCGCAAGGGTCTGGAGCGGCTGCCATTCGGCGCTAACTCAGGTGACCTCAATACGACATTTGCCCCATGTGCGGCCATAGGACTGTAGGTTTTGAACCACTCACACCGGGAAGGACCCTACTCTTTTCGATAAGTGTGGTGGGTTCTTTAACGTGCTTGAGGCCGGTGGCTCTCCTCAAACACGGAACCTCCATTTTACGTCCTATCCGAGGGACAGTTTCATTATGATCAGGATGGTGCAACAAAGTTCATTGTACACAACCAGGTGTTTCTACCTGCCGACGTTCCGGTGACCGCCTGTCACCTTCCTCAGGGCAATGCTGACTGGCTAGGTAAAAACGCGTGATTGTGTACAAAGAAATAACTTTGTTATCCACATTTCTATCTTGTCTGGGACCCTTCTTTGCAGGAACCCGGTGCGTTCTAGTCCGGAACCCAGGCTCGTTAGGATGGCTTCCTGTTGTTCGCTGAAGAGGTGCTGACTCATCCGAGCTCTGGGTCAACCTTAAGATATAGCTTTTCCTTCCTTGTTTTGTCCTCTCTTTCGGTTGATTTTGCTGCCGTTTTGAAAAAGTGGTACGTTTGCAATCTGTTTTCTTTCTTTCCTTCGGCATCTTTTTATCTTCTTCTTATAAAAAAGCAGCGTTTTTGTTTATCTATCAAGTTGTGTTATTCTTAGAACGTGGCCTCCTTTTGAAAAACAAAATATACAATAGTAAACCAGCCAAGCAACCTTGGGTGCAGGCTCTTAACCTTTTGTACGAGTTTGATACACTTCTTTCAGTACATACCTTATAACTTTAATATGGCTGTTTATTTATGTGGACTTTAATGTAAGACAGCTTGCAGCCTGGAACTGTTGGAAACAGCAATCCCCCTATATCAGTGTACACTAAGCTATTCGATGCATGTGTAGTTCCAATATTAACTTATGGTGCGGAGGTATGGGGCAAGATTGGACTAAACGACAACTCTCCAATTGAACAAGTACATCTCAAATTCTGTAAAGCAATCCTGGGCGTAAGAAAAAATGCCAGCAACCTTGCCACAAGAGCAGAGCTCGGTAGATATCCCCTCTGGATTGAAGTGTATACTAGAATCTATTCATACTATAAAAGATTAGTTAGAGAAATGCCGAAAGATAGCCCACAATATGAAGCTTTTTTAGTACAGCAGGACCTACATAGGAGAAAGATACCATGCTGGCTTTCAAATATTAGTAAAATCTTGGAGGAGTCAGGCTTTGCCTACCTTTTACTTAACAAAGACCGAAACACGCTATCCGCTCAATCTGAACTAAAACAAAGGCTGAAAGACAACTTTCTTCAACATTTCTACTCACAACTTAATTCTTCTGGTGAAAAAGGGAAGAATGGAAACAAATTGAGAACTTACAAAAAATTCAAGATTACGTATGAAAAAGAAAAATATCTAGATATACAAAATTCTAACTATCGCCGAGCCATGACTAAACTAAGGATCAGCGATCATCCATTGCAAATTGAAGTTGGAAGGTACAACCAGACTCCACCAAATAACAGAATGTGTACTTTCTGTGACAATGATTGTATAGAAGATGAAATACATTTTATCTTAGAATGCTCACTATACGCAGACATGCGCAGATCCCTTGTAAGTCCCATACAACTAGACAAAAAATATACGCATCTTAAAAATAACGAGCTATTCACATGTATCATGTCATCTAAAAACGACGATATAATTGGAAAACTATGTGAATTTGTATACAAATGTTTCAAGAAGAGAGAAGAGACTCTGTAGATTTAGATGGAATATATAACAATGTTCCATTTCTTTTACTTTATGTTACCTAATGCATTTAGCCCATGCTGGGCATGAATATGCAATAAAGTTCATTGTCATTGTCATTGTCATTTATTAGCATGTCATCGTAACCTTACATCAAAGAACGTTTTCCTAGCGTTAAGTTCCTATAAACTTCCTACCACAGTTCATGCATAGTATAGTGTGTACTCTATAACGTACATGCTGTCCCTGGAAACATGCAACTTGTCACTGCTAGCCTGGATTCCAGCATTGTTACGTCTCGTTGGCTTACACTCTGCCAACACTGTAATCAGTGGAAAGTTCAAACGGACGAAAGCTAACAAATCTGATATCCAGGCTAGAGACGCTAGCCTCCGCCGGGTCTTCCTACATGTCCTAAGGGGTTGATAGAAGATCATAGTAGAATTCGGCAGAAATAGGTGAATATCTGGCCAAGAGCGTAAGTTCGCGGGAAATGTTACATCATGGTGGCCAAACTCCCCTGGTAAATGTATTCTCCCTATCGTGTATAGCCAGTGTTCTTATAAGTCTGGTAAAGTAAAGTGATTTCTATCTTCCCGGTGACTGGTTCCTCTAGGCCTCACGCACTGGGCTGGACTCAATTAACTAATGAGTGACTTCCTGCAGGCACACATCATGTCCGATACCTTCCACCTGGGTGGGGGAGGATCGTCATTTGGGGGGGGGGGGATATTCTTTTCCCCTTCGGGCCTTTTCAGGTAGCCTGACCAGTGCCATCCGATTACTACCGGGGCTCCAACACTCGCTTAGCCTGAGTGTCATTCTGTTTCAATTCCAGGCTCTGCCTTCACCAAACAGAAGTGAAGGTAGAGCCTGGATCTGAAACAGGATGAGAGTCAGGCTAACACTCGCTACCCTGAAATATTTTTTTTCAGGTCAGCGAGTGTAGGAGCCCCGGTAGTAATCGGATGACACACAGGCTACTTTTCAGGTATTTTCACAGTAATTTTGGAGGTACATGTAGTAGTTATGTATAAAGTGCAGTTTAACGTCTTGTATCAGCGGCAACGAAAGGGTATGTCACCCTGTAAGGGGTGGTATAACCCCGACGGTGCGTAAGCGTGCGCGTCGACTCTGATGATGATGATGTAACGTTTAGGTGGGTACATTACTCCGCTGGATAGAGGCAATCCAATGATGTGTGCTCTCTAGGATTTTATACAACAGCCTCACGGAGCCTGATAGAGGCTATCATTTTTAGACCCCCAAAATACCACAGTTTACAAGAGACACAACGTATCATACAGAACACGACAATGAAGACCAATGTAAAGCGCATAAGTGGTTATCAAGACGAGTGGGTAAACAGTAAGAGTCACTTAGAAAACTATTATCGGCTTTTACACTGTTTATGCAACACCATTACCCCATGATGACACAACACTGAAATGTCAACTTTGCTGAGTTCTAAATACTGTGTCTGCCATTAACATTTTGTTCGTGTTGTTGTTGTATCAGGTAATGGCAAATATTGAAATTGTTAAGCTGTTTGTGTTTTGGATATATTCGTTTGTGTACCGACTTTGGAACGTCTCAATTCCCAAATATTCAGACAAAGACAGGATTCCGTTTTTGTTGTTTGTGAGACTGGAACCAATAGGCCTCATCGCAATGAAGACAGTCGGTTTTGGTGTTGTTTTTGTTCGACATTTTCTTCTTCTTTGATCTTCTTTCTCCCCCCCCCTCTCTCTCTCTCTCTCTCTCTCTCTCTCTCTCTCTCCACTCCTCTCTCTCTGTCCTTATATGTGTGGTAGGATGACTGGCAAAAAAAATCGTCGTTCTGTCTAAAACGACAAACAAAAACGAGACAAAACCTCTCACATCTACTTGGAGAGTATATATGAGTCAATGAAACCAACTGGGTTGTCTGATACCCCCCCCCCCCCCCTCAACTAGGACGGCGCTCTCGCCGCGCTCAACGAATTTCATAGATAAAAAAACGAATATCTTTGAGCACACTTTAAGATAGCAAAAGTCTCATCAGGTTACAAGGCTACACACCCTGCTGGGCCTTGTCTGAGGAGAATCTCGTCTGCGTCAGGTTTGTTCTCTTTAGAGAGCAGACTAGCTTTGACAGACGTTTGATCGTGATATGTTATTTTCATGCAACAGTCTCATCATACCATTGGTCTATACACCCTACCGGTCCTTGTTTGAGGAGAATCTCGTCTGCGAAATCTGAAAGACACACCGAGATGGCAATTGTTGGATAGCAAGTTTGCTTTTTCCTATGCAAGCAGACCTTAACGGTCCTTAACAAGGCAAAATTTTGATCGTATTTTTATGTTTCTTTATGCAATGGTCAGTGTAAAACCAGGGGATGTGGGGTACCAACCATATTAATTGCCTGATAGAGTCTTAAGTAGGTAGAAATGTTACGTTGCATTAGGACTTGAAAATAACACATGCTGAAAAGTGACGTTTCTACAGGTACGGTTATCAGAGTGAGACGAAAGAAGGGAATGTGATTTTGTGGGAAGGATAAAAGGCATGTACGGTAACTGTCATTCATTTGCCAAACAAATACGGGTGTGGTCAAAACACGCAAAAGCTTTTTAGGCGTACGCCAGACTGTTGGCGAAATACAGTTACAGTAATAGATCCAAAAGGAAACAGAAACTATATATGAACAGCTACGAAAATAAAACGGATTGTTTTTATTAGTTAATCAAGCCTATGCATGTCCCAAAAGACTCTAGTGACCCTTATATTATACTTGGAATGTTTCCCCAAGAAAATGTGTTCAAAATTTGGCCACATTTTCGCAAGATGATATCAGTTTTTCCGTCGATGACAACTACTAAGGATCGCCTCCCGTGAGACAGGTCCGTCCCTCCATACCTAAATTCCTCGGAATCTGTCAAATTCGCAGAATGTGGCGTGGGAATGATCTGAGGAGCTTTTTCCGACTTTTGAAGCTCGTTTTCCAAGTGTCAACAACACGAAAACACAATCTGGTATCCGCTTATCAAAGGAAAATCTGTCAGTAGCCTATAAGCAGGCCTCCAGGGCTTCACAGTTGCGAGGAGGACATCTGTTATGTAACTGGTTGCAGTACGACTTTTGAAGCTCGTTTTCCAAGTGTCAACAACACGAAAACACAATCTGGTATCCGCGAATCAAAGGAAAATCTGTCAGTAGCCTCTAAGCAGGCCTCCAGGGCTTCACAGTTGTGAGTAGGACGTCTGTTATGTAACTGGCTGCAGATTACTAGGTAGTCTCTTCCAGACTGACTACGCTGGCTAATTGAGAGAATAATTTACCGTGAGGGGAGTTTGGCTGCCAAAGGGGTTGACTGGCCGGAGGGAGAAATGTTAACCTTCCCGTGGACTGATTCTCCTGGCCAATTTATTCCCTAGCTTTTTTGCCGAGTTTAACGACCCGTGCCCCCGTAGGGAGGCCTGGTGGAGGCTAGTTGCAGAAAGGGAGCCACACCATAAGGCCACACTGACAGGTGATATGGATGACATCAACGCGCGCATCACTCTTTGTCCCGTTGATAAAAAGAGTTTGTAGATCATGCAAAGAAGCTCAAAAACGAACAAATATATGCCGTAAATTAAACAATTAAGTAAAATGGATACTAATTAGCGAAGTGGCTTCCAAAGTCGAAGAAGATGTCAAATTAAAGAATCTATTGTTTTCGTATACCATGTTCTGTTTGTTCAGTTATCATCCTTAGCGATTTGACCTTTAATTTACTACAATTAACTAATGTTACTACAATGTAACTAACAAATTACTACAATGTGTCTTACAACCAAATCGTTTCCCCTATCGTGTACATGGTTCCCCCCCCCCTAGTGTTTGAACTATAAAACGCTGATTTGCAGACCCACACGGAACCTGTTACTGAATTTAGACACTGATATCTCCAAACAAAGGGTCCGTGTCCATCTATTGTAAAGTCTCCTGTCAATCACCGTGCTGAAAGGACCACCTGTTTCTCTTTAGTGCGAGGTAAAAGACAATGTTTTTGTTCGAGTTGACAGACTAGACAAACAGAGTCGTAACTCATCGTGCGCTAACGAACGAGGGACAATATATCACTTTCAAGTTCGCCATCTTTGAGGGTCTGCATGCCTTTTTCCGTGAGTCGTAGCGAGCTATTTTAAGGTTCATACCCTGGCTAAATTGGCATTTTGACCTTCAATATTAATGGTTTTCTCATTAATGAATTAAGCAATAATTGTAGTTGTACTGAATATTGATAGCCGGGTATGAAAGAATTCTAAATATAATTTTTGGACCGTATGGATGACGTCATCAAGTTTTATTGCCCATTATATTATTTTTTCTAAGAGAAAATAAACCATTTTGGTACTCATAGTTTCACAGTGCAGTGGTATGTACCAAAGTGCTGTATTTTCTCTCATAAAAAAAAAGAAATAAAATTCTTGGCATTGCGTAGTTGAACGCCAGGTTGCGCAAAAGTCACAATGAAACGTCCGGCTTTGTCGATGTCCGCAGCCTTGTTTCACCAATTGAGATATCCAAATCCAAAGGGGCGTCAATTTACCGGCCTTTAATACGCGTACCTGGTTTTCCTATATCTACCGTTAAGCGTTGCTAGATTCCCCCATGTAGACCCTCGTCTTGGTCGGAAATGTCCAATTCTCCTCAGATCAGGAAACAGAAAACGTCGCCTGACATAAACCCGACCCGGCGCTGGCCGGTATCAGTGATACAGTCTCTCTTATCTAGCCGGGGAAACGGTGTTTCAAAGCATTCCTGCTGAGACGAGGGAGGATTTTCTTTAAGTCTAGTATACTCCTGATGTCGTAACGGTTAGTGTGTTTGGCCTAGAACCCAGAGGTGCTGTGTACGAATCCCCTGGCATGCCACCCATATTGTGTCCTTGGGAAAGGCACTTAACACGACATTTCTCTCTCCATCGATGTTTTACACATGGATGGGTACCTGACTTCGGTTGGGGAGGTAACATGCGGTGGAAGGAGAGGGATGGCCTCCGCCTTCCAATATCGTGCCCTAGACACAGTGGATGACAACCCACTGTCTCTACGGCTTAGAACGGCTACAGAACTACCTTTCCCTTTGCATTTCATTAGTCCTGATGCGAGAAGCCGCGAGAACCAGAGAGGGTCGATATGCATGATGGGATTGAAGTTTCTCCCATCTGGTTTGGCGCACATGTCAAGTTGTCGGTCACGGCCGCGCGCTTGTGATTTTAACTTATCGTAACAAACCTGGGGTTTCGAGAAACAAACCTCGTAAATCGGGACATATTTCTACTACAGAGCGTTTCTAGTAAGGTTGTGGTACTGCACTACAGATGTCAAGTTGTCGGTCAGGGCCGCGCGCTTGTGATTCTAACAATATCGGTAACAAACCTGGGGTTTTGTGAGACAGGCCTCGTAAATTGGGACACGCATTTCTACTTCAGCGTTTCTATATAAAGGTTATGGTCCGTGAAAATACTAGTGTGCCAAGTTGGCTGTGTTTAAAGCTAGTTTCTAGTAGTCTTTTTTTTCATGGATCCACATCTACAATGTACTCGAAATTCCAACATGTTTCTTTATAACAATGATAACCTTTATTGTACATCCATGCCCTATCATGGCGGGCCAAGTACAGGCATACAGATATGAAAGTAGTGATTAAGTACATATAGTATCAAGACTTGTAATGAATTTAAAACATGGGTTCTAAACCTACTGTAATACTTTTAATAATCATAAATTGGCAATAGTAATCGCTCTTTGTTGACTAGTGACTGGGAAGGTTGGCCGTGGGTAGCGAGCCATTATTTGAGGATAGCATGGAAAACATTGACGGCCCGCCTCAGTGAAAAGACTGTAAGCGGTGGAGATGAGTGAGTGAGTGAGTGAGTTATATTGAGGAAACAAGCTGAGAAACCCTAGAATTTGTCGCTTGTAATATGTACTTGAAATTTCAACATGTCAATTTGACAATAGTAATCACTCTTTGTCGCTAGTTACTTGAGAGGTTGACGGTTTGTGGTGAACCGTTACATTGAGGAAACCAGCTGAGAAATACTAGAAGTTGTCGCTTGTAACGTGAAGGAATTCGCGCCAAGCAGAGATTAGGTGCCTGCTAGATTTGGACGACTTTATGCGTTTTCAGTGGGTTTTCTGTTTTGTCAGGTTTTCCATTTGCCCTTCAGTCAAACGTGGACAAAAAAAAGAAATCCTGACAAAATAGAAAGACCGACAAAAATTTGAAACGCATAAAAAGACGTCCAAGACAAGCCGGAGCCGAACGTCTGCTTGGAGAGTAGAGACGAAACACAGATCGGCCCGCGAGGTGGCGGAAATACAACGAGTGGACCGGAAAGCTTTGATGGTAACTATGAGCAGACGGCGAGGGTAGAGGGTATATATCACCGGGAATAGCATCGAAGCAGGCGCTCTTGGGGCCTACAAGCAGCCTCGAAACAGGCCTCGAGTGGCCTCTAGTTTGGGCAATAGGCACACATTGGCGTTTGTACTGCACAAATTCGTGTATATAGGAATACTATAAGTAACCTTATAGCCTCCTCCAGTCAATATTGGCCGTGGTAACCTATTACTATACAAACAGTTGACGCCATACTATAGCCTTACAACGCACCGAATAGAAGCAAATTCAACCGATGACACTTAACATTTTTCTCTTTGTATTAAAAGAAGTTCAAACAAAATAGACGTTTGAGCAAATAGTGCCCCGGCACCTAGCTGAGGGCAAGTCCATTATTGGTTCACAAGGGGGGAGGGGGAGTATATTCTACGTGGGTAGAGTTAGGAATACAAAGTAACCTGTTGTTGACTATTAAAACGAATGTTAAAAAGTGTATATGAAGAAATGTAACATTCGACGTCGTAGCTATACAATGATAATAAAAATCGTTTGTTTTTATTTTTGTTGAAGTTGCTTCGACCCCCTCCCCTTATCAGGCATTTGCATACTGGTATAACCCTCACGACTTTTGTCAAAGTCCATGCTCTCATGACTCTCGTTCCCAGAGGCGACACAGACGGCCCTTCCTGGCCTGACCACACCGGCTTCCGCTTCTGTCCCCGAGCAGGTGGAGACACGAGACACAAGCCGAGCCGAGCCACCGAGAACCCACTCTATCGTCTGATCTGACACAACGTCTGTGCGCTGAACCAACGAACACCGACATTGAAATAACGTATGAAGAAAAATCACGGTGAACTTGAGAGTCAACCTACCGTTTGCTTTCTCTGCAGGTGCAGACACGAACCCGGAGCCGAGCCACCGAGAACCCACACTATCGTCTGATCTGTCACAAGGTCTTTGCGCTGAACCGACGAACACCGACATTGAAATAACGTCTGAGGAAAGGTAACGGTGAAGTTGAAGTTCAACATACCGTTTGTTTGTTCTCTCTACAGGTGCAGAAACGAGAACCACCGAGAACCCACTCTATCGTCTGAACCAACGAACACTGACTTTATCGTCTGAAATAACGTCTGAGGAAAAACCACGGTGAAGTTGAAGTTCAACCGACTACCGAGAAGTTGTAGTTTAACTCAGGGAATCGATCCATACGGTGCAAAGAATCCGGCTTTGAGGAATTTTGACGACATTTCTTTGGACTGAGTGAAGAGAAGAACTTGAGCAGACATGGAAACTTGGATCACAGCGTGCGTTCTAGGATTAACTCTTATTCAAACCGCGGTGAGTAGATGATATCAGATTGGGAATGATAGCATTATAATTAGCAGTTTGTCTTTGTATGTTGATATCGATACATTGTATTCAAATGGGAAGTTTTCCAGTTTGTGTAAACTATAATTGTGATAATGTTTGTAAAAATTAACACAATTCGGTGTATATGTATTGCATTGTATTGTACTGTATTGTACTTTATTTCTGCACCGGGTATTTTATTTCGCTGTGAAATTGACATTGGATTGAAATTAAACTATATACTGTATACTGTAGATTATTCTAGATTATCTGGCTTGTTTGCTTTACCGCACGTACCTACACAGAGGTTAAGTGTTTTCCTGCTGAAGTTATTTCAGGACAGACAGATACGTCAGACTTGACTGACAGCCAGACTCCCAAAGTATATAGTTTACTCCTCTGTTTCAACATCACTTCCCTTACCTGTCAGGACATTTATTTGCTTTGTCCCTCCCGCTGCCAAGTTGATGGTGCACCAAGGACATTGAGTCATTGGCCATGTTGACAGATAGCAGATAGAAAACGTATTAATTACACACGATAAAGCGTTTAACTTAAAGATTTTAATTATTTGTAGTACTAAAATGGTGACAGTGCATATTCGATTTCTGTGTCAATCCTTCAACATTTCTAGGTTTTCTGTGTGTCGCAGGTTCGCATCTGTATTCTATCACTATATTTCTTCCGAAGGAACATTCAAAAGATGTTGTCATTCATTCATCAGCCAATCGATCCATCCATTCATACAGTCACTCCATCACTCACTCACACTCATCCATTTATTGATCCATCTACATTCACTTGTTCAATTATTCATTCATTCATTCATTCACTCAATCATTCAATCATTCATTAATTAACATTTCCATTGATACACTCACTCACTTGCTCACTCACTCACTCACTCACTCACTCACTCACTCACTCACTCACTCACTAATTCACTCACTCACTCACTCACTCACTCATTCAACCGTCCATCATTTCATCTATTCATTTATTCGTTCGTTCACTCTCTTTTATTCCTCCATACCCACAGGTAGCGGAGGTGCGGGTGTGCCGTCTGGACGCCGACTGCCGGCCGGAAGAGTACTGCACCGGGGTGACCACCGGCCGGTCGGACGGCTACTGCGTGCCCAGGGTAGGAGCGCGCCCTTGCGTACGGGATCGGGACTGCCCCGTGGACGAGTTCTGCAGCTTCCAGGGCCAACTCCAACAGGGCTTCTGCACGGTAAGGGGAAAGGGGTTGCGTGTAGGTTGAGGGGTTACGGTTATTTCCAAGCAGATACTACAGCTTCCAAGGCAAGGGCTTCAACAGGGGTTCTGCACGATAAGGGGGGAGGCTTGCGAGCCAAAGGAGGGGGTAGCCTCCACCAGGCCTTCATAGGGGGTTATGGAGGGTATATGTAGCCTCCGATGCAGACTCAATCCGGCTGTTTTCTTTTTCAAGTTATTGTTTTTATACTATTATATTTTTTTCCTTATTGCTGGCCGGCAAAAATATAATAGCATAAAAACAATAACTTGAAAAAGAAAACAGCCGGGTTGAGTCTGCATCGGAGGCTACGGTATATGATTCTGCAAAAATAGTGTGAAAAATTGGTCAGGTAAATCATTCTCCCTATACTGTAGTTATCTGGCTAAATTTGACTAATTTCAGCAAGCGTTACGTTGTTAGTCTGTGGCTAGCTGTTACTGAACGTAAATGACGTCCAAATCATGCCGGAGCCCCGCCTCTGCATGCTTGGAGAGTAACAAAGACGTGTAAGTCATACTTGTACTGTGCAAGACGTCAAAGATCAACACTGTCTTCTCCTTCCACTTGCAGCAAAGACTAGACGCCATCCCGCCCCAGTATGACCCTGTATGTCTTAACTGTGCATACCTATAGGTGCTGCACTAGAGATCTCTCAAACACACTGTTTTTTAAAGTGACGGATTTGTGTAACATGGCGGATTAATGTTAATGGCGGTTACATCAACAGTTTCTCCTCTCCCCTCACAGCAAAGACTAGACGCCATCCCGCCCCAGTACGACCCGCTGGTGGTCGGGTACCCGTTCGGCAGTCTCCGGCGCTGCTTCGGGGACGCTGACCGGGGAGACCGGACCGGCTGCCCGCCCTGGGAGTACTGCTCCGACCAGACGGGGAGGACAGAGGGGTACTGTTTGGTAAGTCTTCCAAAATTAACAGTCTTTCTTCTTTCATTTTGAGGCTACCAACTTCAACTTGCTGAAGACTATTGTAGCCTATATACCGACTGTAAGGTTTGGACCATCGCACATCTGGGCATGCCCCTACTCTTTTTTGAAAGTTGTGGTGGGTTCTTAACGTGCGTGGGGTATGGCTCTCCCCAAACACGGGAAAACATATAGTTTTGGGGACAGGGGCTATTTGGCTATGGCAATGAAGTCAAAATTGTCCAAGAAGACATAGCTCCGATGCCAGACTGTTTCCAGGGCAATACTGTGTCCTAAACACAGGGGATAACAACCCACTGCCGCTGCGGCCTCAGAAAGGCTATGGGACCACATCTACCTTTACCTACCTTTTATGCCTACTTTTTGTTTACCCACAGGGTCAGGATTGCTACAGTAACACTGACTGTGAGGGAGTGACGTGTAACGGCGGCGCTGTGAACCCGCGGATCCGGGGATACTGCAGTCTGCCCCAGGTCCCACGGACCCAGCTCAACCTGGAGCCACAGCCGGGCCAGCAGGGGGAGCCCAGTCTGAAGGAGGCCGGGACGTCGGAAGACTCCGCGCCGAAGGATGAAGAAACTGTAGCTGATGAAGAGACAGAGGAGGTAAAGGGCCCATTCCACTAGACGGCGATCGCGCTGCGCTCTCGCTGCGTCCTAGCTGAATTGGATTTGTGTCATCCTTGATTTCATCATTGGAATGTGATGCAGAACGTAAACGTATGACAACAAAACACAAATAAATTGAAATGTCTTTGAAACGGTTTGTTAACTTTAAAGAAAAAGAAAATATCACGGTTACCAACAAAGTAAAAGATTGATTATCAGGTTGACCCGATCGATTACAAATGGGGAAAACTAAAACACTGTTTCTGATTCATTTTGCCAACTGTTCATCACCCATAGGGCATAGGGAATTAGCTTACCGGAAAAAGTCCTAACATTTTTGCTCAAAGCGGTCATTCCATTGTAATCTCGTGTTAAAATGAAAACAATCAATCTAAAGTCCCAGGATAGTTACTAAAGAAGTGACCATCTGTTTTCTGTCCCAACCCTTGCACAGCTGACAGGGGAAGAGGTCGGAGCCGGGCTAGACATCTCACCGAAGTTCAGGCTACAGTTCGTCACGGAGAAGCCCGACGGGTCACAGGAGTCATAACTGTTCGGCGCCGCTTTAATTTCCGTCTCGTAAAATTTCGTTGCCATTTGAAATGGTCGGTACCATATCACAGAACTGCACAATTTACCTAGTCTCTACCAGGCTCCACAGGTCGCTGGAAAAATCGTAGAAATTGACCAAATAGACGGATAACATACAGTTTGCGACCTGTAAATGGATGGCAAATGGTCCCTACCTCCATAGCCGACTCCCTTAGCATACTATTCCCTCTATTTGGCCAATTTCTACTATTTTTCCAGCCATCCGCGGGACCTGGTCGAGGCTACACTTACCGTGTATTAGCAAGCCCAATCAACCGTCATGTTTCGTGGCGTAAAGAATTAAGGGTTCAAGGTCAGCCTTTTTGACCCAGATTCGAACCCGAGCTGTTGTAGTTTCTTTTTTCACTACACTTACCTAAATGTGTTTTTTTGTTTTCGAAACGGTGGCACATTTGTTGCTTTTTATACGTTTTTATGTGTTTTTGACCTCTCCTAACTTATGATACGGTTGAAAATGGTATCGACCAGTCAGCGATATGGCATCGACCGTTTCAAATGGCAACGACCGTTTACTAGACGGAATCCCGCTTTGGCGCCTTCGAGTGAGGGTATATCTGCTGCACGCGGACATCTGCTCAAGACACTGATATATTTGACACCCCTAAAGAGTCATATCAATGAAGCCGATACACTGCCGGATAAGAGCGCCTCCCAACGGAATTAACGCGCATTCCAACGGATAAATCCCTCCGATTTCTTGATAAAAATATCGCTGATTATCATCAACTGCTTAGTACAACCAAATATGGTGCTATCAAAATCAGATGACACACTGGTTCTACCTCTATCATATATACAGATATTTTTGGTGCTAAGTGATATATTTTTGGCTCGTATTTTTATATCACTTTTATATCACACAGAATATATACCAATGTCTTCTGGAATAAATGTTAGATATAGGTCATAGTAGAACAGCTAATTATACACTTCGGACATTGATATCAAGAAAAATTGTGTAATTATAAGTACTATTCTGTCAGCATATACTTGTCACTTGAATGATATTACCACGGCTTTAATATATATAAGTATTTTGATATTCTTTTGTTTTTTGGGTAGACGATTGCTTGCTCGTTGTTATACTAACAATATTTAAGACACGTATATAATCGGAAAATGCTTGTTTTTAAAGCAAAATTTCTTGTGTGTTGATACCTTATATGATTACAAATTATTTAAACATTTTAGTTATATGGTACCAGTACTCAACATTGTCTAATGTTCAAATTTCTTGATTATAGCGAATTCAGCAAGAAAAGCTTTTTTGCTAAGTTTCTGTTGTCTACACCAGTAATGTTTCTATGCATAGATACTACATCACTACTATAATACATGTGATGCGTATAACTAGGCACTATGATTACCGAATGCATTGTCCATTTTGATGACAAAATTTGTAAATAAAAGGCCAAAATAATTCTTGTACGTTTCTCTTCACTCGTCTGACAGTTCACCAATACTTTATGGATGTACAGTATGTAAAACGCTTAAGGGCTAAGGGGTCGGTCATATACATGTACGTCATATGATTGCAAACTGACCATGGGGGCATTCTTGGAATAACCGACCATATGTGATCTCCAATCAGATCCTTCGGTTGGTCAGACAGTATTTGTGGGTCGGAGTAGTGTCCAGGGCTAACCCGGGTTTGCCCTCGCCCGGGACACAACCCATACCAACCGAAAGATCTGCTTGGAGATTACGGAAAAAATCCACTGCACACCAATCGTACACGCCTAACACGGTACAATGTATGGCAACAACCATTAAACATGGTACAAAATAGAAGTATAGAATAAAATTTCACATCCTAATAACTAAAACAAGAAGGGCTAGAATAAGTCCCTGATATATTGTTACAATGTATTAACTAACAAAGCATATGCCCTACAAAATCCATCTGTCTTGTTACGGAAAAGACTACTAGTATCTTAGATCCTTGTCGACGGTTATTTCTGTCACAGCCTGCTTGGGAATCGGACGACATCAAAATTGTACGACGACCTACCACAAATGTGAGCGCGCCGTAAGGGACGAATCGTTAAAGACCGTACACGTACGGGTAGTGTCTGAGAAGGCGAAATTTCTGTCCCATATGCTACTCTTTTGGGCCGTGAGATGCCCACAGAGCACACCACGGGCCCCGCCCACTCTGTTACCATAGCAACACAACTCACCTGTCCTGTCTGTTGTCAGTTGACGTCATCCAACATGGCCGCCCTCACAGGTGGGTTCGTGTCTTCGCGATATCTTTGATTCCCTTTCCTCGATTTTAGCCGATATCCAAAATCAAATGGTCTAGTGGAAAATGTGTGGGGTAGCAATAGCTATATCTTCAACATATTAGAACATTTTAATAGCCTCAGTTCACAGAAATGGGTGTTGTACGCTCACTGTAATCGCCGAGTTGGTAGGGGAGCATAGCAACAGCGTGTACGTGTGCTGCATGTATGTAGAATACAAGGACACAAAATGGCACAAACGTCTACTGGACTGTGTTTGGCTGTAATCGATACAATGTCTGAATAGAGCAGTGTGACCTTTCTGTAACACATGTTCTGATCAATGATACATTGTTACATATACGTGGTTATTGTGATCATGACTGATCCTTGATATATCGTGTGTGTGACATGAGTCATGTATCTTTTAGCGGTGCTAGGTTTCCGTTTGAGTGTTCTGGCGTTACCCGCTGTGATTGGGGTATATCTATGAGAATACAAGTACAAATCGTTCGCCCTAATCGCAGATATACATCTGTCTATTCCACTGACAGGTTAAGGCTACCGATGCTCCAGAAGCGCCACCTGGCGATAATCTGTACACATTTCACCTTTTGATGCGTGAGTGGTCTACAGTATGGTTCCAAACTACAACTACAGGTGACTTGGAAAAAGGTTTGGACAACAGTCATGGGTCTTTGTCATGCATCATCAACAACCGGAGGTGAGAAACGACGATAAGCTGTTTTCTGAAATGTTTTTCTAAATCTTAAAATGGCTCGTTCATTTGTATTTTTTGTTTGTTTGTATGTATATGTGTGTGTGTGTGTGTGTGTGTGTGTGTGCGTGTGTGTGTGTGTGTGTGTACGAGAAAGGAGGAACCCCCTTGGTACGAGGGATTCTTAACAAGTAGAATTGGTATTTTTCCATTATCATCATTACTATTATTAGTATTCTTTATTTCATGTTAATTTTGTTTGTATTTGACTGTACGTATACTACTTATTTCATCTATCTATGTATGACGCAGGGTCTCACTGCAAAGCTGTCACTGAGCTGGGCGACCCTGGATAGATATCACAGAAAATGAAATAGAAAATGAAATAAAATTAAAAAGTGAATTTTAAACTGTTCTTGACCAGTGTCTGCTGCGAGGCTGTCGGGAGAGAACGCGTCAGCGCCACAGCAGCCCGGAGCCGGCCCGGGGGTGGAGGGGCAGGCGGGGCAGTACGACTGGCAGCCCGATGAGGAGGCGAACCTGTGCCAACGGTGTCTGCAGACAAGGTTCACATTATTAGAAAGACGGGTACGTATATCTCAATTAAGAGCATACTGAGATGCAGGCCTAAGGAAAGGAAGGGAGTGACAAGCCGGGGGAGGAAAAAGAATTTGGACTTTACTTGTATGGGGTCACTATTGGGGCACAAACATGTACATCTTTGCATTTGACAACATAGTAATAAATCACTGCGTACGAACTACATATGTTCAACTAACTTGGAATGGATCAAATCTGCATTTATTAAGCGTCATATATCCAATTGTACGCACAGTAACAGTCTATACTAACAAGTTTACGATAGACATTAACCAGAGAGAGAGAGAGAGAGAGAGAGAGAGAGAGAAAGAAAGTTAGATAGAACTTTTCACAATGTCTATCGTAAACAAAGAGATAGAGAGAGAAATGTACACAGCGTTTATCGATTTGCCATATTCGTATTGTTCACTATTGCAGCACCACTGTCGGAGCTGCGGCAGAGTGGTCTGTGCTGACTGTTCCAACCGGAAGGAGGTTGTCCACCAGAAGGCTGTGCGCGTCTGCAACATCTGTGCGGAGAACCTACAGAACATCAGACTACCGCCCGACAATGGAGACAGCAGAGACTCGGAGGACGAGTCGGGGAAGTCGGAGAAATAGTTCATTTGTTCGTTTGAGCGAGTCAAATTGTCTGAGTGTCATCCTGTTAAGTTCCGGGCCCTGTCTATCCTGTTCTGTGAAGGCAGAGCCTGGAACTGAACAGGATGACACTCAGGCTAGTCAAAAAGGAGATGGTTTGAAATTTTGTGAACCCTTGTCTTTAATACTGTACTGGCATACGAAATAGGCATCCGGGTTTCAAAGAGGACTGGAAAATAGAGTCGACATCTGTGTGGAGAACCTACTGAGCATCAGACTACCGCCCGACAGTCGTGACAGCGGCGACTCGGAGGACGAGTCGGAGAAGACGGAGAAATAGTTTATTTGTTTGGGAGAGTCAAAGAGAGATTTGGTTTTTGTTTTTGGATTTTGTGAACTGTGTCTTACGTAACTATATACGAGAGGGAAACGCGTTATACGAAATACGCGTCCGGGTTTGCAAAGGCTGGGGACTGGGAAATAGCGTCGACAGCTGTGCCCAGAACTTACAGAACATTACATCCGCAGAAGACGGAGAGATAGTTGTAACCGTTATATATGTTTCGGACAGAGAAGGAGTCTGAAATCGTTGTGGATTGTGTCCTACTTTCTACTAGAAGGAAACACGTTTTAATTTAATACCCTGTCACCCGACGCGTTTCCCTCTCGCATCCGACTCCCGCTCGACAGCGGCAACTCGGAAGAAGAGCCGGAGAAGACGGAGAAATAGTGGTATGTTTTAAATGTTGAAGTAGTCTGATATCGTTGTGAAAGGAAAGTGATCTTGAACCAGTTTAGCTCAAATGAACTCAATGAACAGATGAGCTAATCTTCCACTGGTCGTGACAGGAAGACAGACGCTATGTACAGTATTTACAGGTTCATTGTACGGGGAAATTCCCCTAGCTCTTTTCGACAAGCACAATGAACAGTGGACCACGGCTTAACGTCCCGTCCTAAGGACTGCGACCTTTTCCGGTAGCGTGCATGTCGGGTGAGCGACACAGCCGGGATCGAACCCGGGGCTTCTAGTTCCATAGGAGCTAGAAGCCCCGGTGCAAGATCGCTAACCACTGGGTTACGCACGCTACCGTAAAAACGTTTAAACTTCATCAGACTCCCACACGACAGTGGGGCCAACTGAATGACTCAAAACTATAGTCTAAGTCAAGTATCTAGCTTTAACTCAGGATACATACGACAGAATCAATCTGAACAAGACTGTCATGTTTTGTATTGTTGGGCATTTTGCAATGTGGACTACTGATTTTGCCTGTACGTCAAAATGAAGAATGGAAGATGTAGGTGATAGTGGTTGATTCTGCAATGGGTATACAAATACTAGTGCTGCTGTATGGCTTCAAAGTCTAAAGCCGTCCATGTAGAGACAGTTCCGATCTATAACTTACATCGTTTTGAGTGTTTATTTGTACAGCACAGCCGGATCATGTATTCAATTTATCACTGTTTTTTTCTGTGGCACCAGTTGTGTTGATTTTGGTCATGTTACTCACAAAAATTGCAGTGCAATAAAGTATGTTGGTGAAACACTGTTGTCTACACATCTATACACTGCAGATCTTACTGATTACATCGTCTCAAGACCTCCACGGCGCAAGCGGTAACCCAACCCCGCTGAGGCATTGAGCCTCAAACCTCTGCACGTAAAAGAACCCAACACACTTATCGAGAAGAGTAGGGGTGACCCGGTGTGTTTGGCCAAAAACGCGAGCTGTAGAGAAGCCGCATTGCACTACCACTAGCTATTTGAAAAAGCATCATGCTTCACATCAATTGAGGATGCCTTGAAACGAAAACACCTCCATACTTAACATCTATTAAATACGACCAGGGTACATAATTCCGCCACCCTGAAAAGATACGTCCAAACAGATCTTCAAACCAACGTTCCCCAGTATGCCCTTCTCTATATCTGGACTGTGCGTACCTGGGGGGTGCTGCACTTCTGAGAGATCTCTACATCTGTGCCATGCATAATACGAAAAGTACATTTGACAGGAAAAAAAAGTTTCTGTTTTCAAAAGGGCCTTGATAAAAACAGGACAATAATGAAACTTAAATATGCATGGATGTTATCCATAAAATCAAAGTGGAGCAGCCTAACATATACTAATACATGTACAAGATTGAACTAAAACGCAAAATAACTAGTCATTGAATCCTTTTCAACAAACAGGTTTAATCAGAACGTTTTATGTTTTCCATAGGCTTAAAGATCCTTTGTCAAATATAAAATCATTTCTACATCATCAACTTTTATGTTGATTTTTTTAATAAGTTAGGACAACTTGATAGTTTAGATCATCATAAATTAAAATGCAACATGTAACATGTTTACAAAGCTAAGTGCTAACATTCTTAGACTAATAAATAGATTACTGGTCCATGCCACGCCGAGAACGAGAAATTCCTAAGAACAGAAATATTTACAACATTATATTAACATAATTAGTCAATTGCTTGTTTAACTTAGCATGGGTCTTCCACTGAGGTATTGGCATGTTGTGTAGCTACTGATTATGAACAACAAACTCTTTCCTTAACAGACTATGCAAGGCATTCAACGTAAACTTTACTAACAAAGTGATCTTAAGTCATTATGCTTAATTCATGTCAAATGAGTATTTCTTCTTTGTCGACTGTTCAACTAAGTTGAATGAGCATGACAATACAACTGCTACGAAACAGCAACAAACAATGTTCAATGTGAAGAGTTTTTCAAGATTCATCTCAATCTTCCAGCGTTTATCAAAGAGGCTGTGCTTATGCATACCACCAAAGGGCATTAAGGGGAGCATGGCTTTGCCTTTTATGTGCTATTAAACTGCAGTTCTTCACTGTTATGCCAAGTGGCATCACACCATGATGGCCCTCTCGGTGACGCTGGCCTTGCGCCGTTTGCTGCTCCTTGTGGGCTGTGTCTGGGTGTGCTCGGTGTCCTGACTACAGCTGATCTCAAACTCATCATCCTACAAAGGCAACAAAACAACTTGAAAAACAAAATGCTGCTTATTTACACATTCAATATCTTACTACTTTGGCAAAGGCTATCAAGTTATACCCTGGCATTTATATTGAATCAAATCATTTTTGGTGAGGAGATGGCAGATCCAAAGGGACTTGTACAAACTGTATCATAACAGATCTCTCAACAAAAACAGGTTTTCACAAATGCAGCATCACTGCAACAAACCCACAACAAACAGGTCATAGCCAAGAGCATATAATACTGTCGATCTTGAAACATTTACCACAGTTTTATTTTTCAGTTTTCGCCATGAAGTCCTGACACTGGGAATGTGTCTCCCTAGTGTGATTGCTGTACTACAGAATTATTTCAACTGCTGATTTAAAATACTGCAAAAGCAAAATAAGTTCACAGTACCTTGTTGGCCTGGGAGAAGACTCTCTTTCTGCCCCGTGTTTTAGGAGAGGAGATGTCCATGCTATCGTGGGAGGTGTCTCTGCTCTTGCGCTCCCTTTTACTGGACTTTCTACTTTGCTCCTGTTGACAGGAAGATAACACAATCATTGACATGTCCAATTTTTAAAGCATGAGTTCTCCAAAATTTATTAAACTATACTCTAGCTAGTAAGCTTCTCAGGATTAAAACAAAAATTTTATTAATCTTAACCTGCTCCATAATGAATAACACCATGACAAATATGAATTGGGTGCCAAACAGCTACCTTAGCATGCTGAATGTTAATATGGTTTTAACCAACCTCAGAACTCTGTGAGTATCTCATTCGAAAATTGGTCCTTGAAAAAAGTTCTGGACATTCAGACTCTTCAGTCCTTTCTTCCAGTTAGAACTAAAATCTCTTCCTGGCTACTTTCCTGAAGTCTTCAGTATGTATGTATGCCAGTCACATATGTATGTACAAGCTACAATAATAAGACACTAAACAATTATCAGCTATAGAATGCAGTCCCAAGTTTGTACATTGTATTTGATACTTCCATGTCGTTAAAAGTGGGAAGGGATAAACGTACCGGACTGAGCTGCAGTTTGCGGTTGGCCAGTTTGCTCCCATGTGGCTCTGCGGTGTCCCTGGTGGCAGCAGGGGGAGACAGCTGCAGGTGGGAAGCCTGCGACACAATCACATCAACCTGTGGGGAAAATGCAATAAATACAGGTTTATATTTTCCAACAGTTAGGCCATGTTCATTTGATTATATGGATGACATCCGCGCGCACATCCAATGCCTAGGACAAACAACAAGGCTAAATGATTTAATTCAGCAGGTCTAAATCAAGAAAAACTCCACAAACACCAATCAGCACCAAGAACAGAGACTATGCAGACCAATCAGCACTAAGGACAGAGGTTATGCAGACCAATCAGCACCAAGAACAGATGTCATGCAGTCCAATCAGCACCAAGAACAGATGTCATGCAGTCCAATCAGCACCAAGGACAGAGGCTTTGCAGACCAATCAGCACCACAGAGGCTATGCTGACCAATCAGCACCAAGGACACAGGCTATGCTAACCAATCAGCACTAAGGACAGAGCTGTGTATTGCCTAAGTCCTCTCTATTACAAAGATAGCAAGATTAGAGCATCTGTTCAAAAACATTGACAAAACCAGTTTGGGTGACAGGCTGAATAAAAGATCTTAACAGGAACCATGTGGCTCCAGATGTCTTACTGAGGGATGACTGCGGTGTGAAAGGTGTCGGTCAGCTGAGGATTGAATCCACTAACACACCTACTGCCTGTTCAAAAAGTTTTGAGGTTTACCTCATTATCTCCTGTGGCCTTTCCTCTCACAGGAGTCTCCTCCTTCTCTGACACCTTGGCAGGAGCATACTCGCTGTCTGTGTTCTTCACAGGCTCAGCGTGGCTGAAGTATTTACTGAAGCCTTCAGTTGTCACTATCTCCTTGTCAACTGTCTTGCCAAGCCTGAAGAAAAATGGAAAAGTGTTTCAGGACTCTTTCTAGATCTAACAGCAGGGTAGTTTTTAGGTCAAGCCTTTGGGATTAAGGCTTGTCAGGCACTCACTCATAGCTTACAGCTTTGAGCTTCTTTAACACCTTCATGTTTTCTAGCAAGTCATGATAAAAGGAGCTAGCAGTTCAAAGAAATTTTACAAAGTCAAATAGAGGTGACCTCTTATTGGATGTGGTTCATCAATTACATAGATACAACCCTCGGTGGGTGTTACTCCAGCTTTAGTTCCCACTCAATGTTTGATTTTTTGGGGGTAAATGGAGTGAATTTTTTTCCATTCCAACAAGCAAATTTCCATCCTGGGACAGAGGGACAGGTCTTGGACACAGCCCTGGTCACTGCAAGTGCCTTGCCCAAGGGAATAGCTTAATCGTTGCGCCACACTGATGACAAGAAGATCACATAGATAAATAGTAAAATGAAGTTACCTTTTCCCTCTTGCTGCGTTTTTCACGAAGCCTTCCTTCTCCAGTCGGTTGACGAGTCCGTGCGCCACGTTCATCTCGACGCCGAGTCTCCTGGCAAAGCTTGGGATCAGCAGCCGGGGGGCCTCCGTACAGGCCAGGAGGGCGCGACGCCACAGACAGGTGGCCTAAGCGTTTATTTAGAAAAAAGGTGATTAGATTTAGGTATTTGTCCATCTATCGCTGTAGCGTAATGGTAACAGGGTGCTTGGGCCAGATCTGAGAGGTCCTGGGTTCGAATCCCCAAGCCTCCTGGCAAAACTGGGGATCAGCAGTTGGGGTGCCTCCGTACAGGCCAGCAAGGCGCGACGCCACAGGCAGGTGGCCTGTTGGTTTGGAAAAAAAATGATAATGAAACGTCTAGGTAGTACATGTTAGGGAACGTTCTTCTGTCCGGTGACAGAAATTTGCCTGTCAGGACAGAAAAAAAAAAGAACTTTACGACATGAAATTGATGAAAAAAACACACAAAAAAAGCTGGAGACAGCTCTGGTATGTGTTCATCTATGTCTATAGACATACACTATAAAGCAAAATTCATATGGAAGCAAGAGCTCAGTAGCCTGAGTACCAGCCTCCGTAGTGACTGCTGGCTCAAACAAATTTGCTTGCTAACATGTAGCAGCCACTGGTCAGCTTTCTGTCCTTCACAGCTGCACCAATAGATAAAACAATAAATGAATGAATGAGTAAATATTTCATCATGGCTTACTAACCTGTACTTTGACTGGAGAGAGGCTGGCCAGGTAGGGGTCGGTTGGATACTTGTCTGGGGTTGCAGTCTGAAGATGTAAAATAAAACACAGTCAAGGCATTTTTCTCAAAATTTGGTCACTCAGAGTTACCATAATTCTACTTTTACACGTAATCACACATAGCTTGTACAAGTTGTTTTACTGGACACATCTCCAGCAATTAAAACGACTTAAGCAAAGCTTTTATACTACTTTTATGAAAATAGGTTGCATCTTT
Source organism: Branchiostoma lanceolatum (assembly GCF_035083965.1). Classification (NCBI taxonomy): domain Eukaryota; kingdom Metazoa; phylum Chordata; class Leptocardii; order Amphioxiformes; family Branchiostomatidae; genus Branchiostoma; species Branchiostoma lanceolatum. The sequence continues at coordinate 12,287,584 of NC_089737.1, forward strand.
TGTTATGTTGTAAAAAGGAATGGTAATCTTTTAAATGTTCAATATAAGTACATATAAGATAGAGACTTATAACGCTAAAGGCAGTTAACTGGTCATGCAAAACAAAAAAACAAAATACTTCAGTCCTTACATCTGCACAGACGTCACAGATGTGTCTCTCCGGAGCATCCTCCTCCCGGATGACCTTGAAGCAGACGCCGTGCTGCCAGAAGTCGCAGACAGCACACAGGATCATCAGGCCGTCATCCTCATTGCACCCACAGGGACAGCGCACACCCATGTCCTCTTCCTCCTGGTTCTGCTGCGAGCCAGAGGGGCGACTGGCGGACTCGGGGGTCTTATGGGGAGCTGTATCCAACGCATTCATTGCAAATTAAAACATGATATCTATAACAAACTAAGCATTCAGAGATAGCACATTTAACTGGCCCTTTACCCAATATTACAGCTTTGTGATCCTTCCAGTCCCAGACTGCAAGCTGCACTGAAAACAGCACTGAGATGTACATGTAGCTTATAATGAGGGCACTGCTGCACTGTATATTGGTGCTAACAGACACAGACAGACAGATAAACACATAGAGACACATTATAAGCCAATAATAAGGCTTTACTCTCTTGGGTTGAAGTAAAATCTTATAGTTTATACGAACCTGTGCTTTTGTCTGTTCATCCATTCATACATATACCTGTATCTTACTATATTGTTTAACCAGTAAAACAACATTTGGCAATTTTTACCATGCCAACTAGTCACGCTGTGATTTTCTTCAATTAGAAACCCTTCATTTCCTCTTGGAGTAACAGATGGAAAATCTTTTTCTTCAATCTCGATTCCTTCAGTCAAACAAAGATACACAAAGGGAGAAAAAACAGACTTACAAAATCAAGTAGCGTAAAGCTCCTTCATTGTCTACAGAGAACGCATCTTTCGGTAATCCATAGTTTAATCAATAAGCAATCAACAAGCTTGCTGAAGTAGTTACCTGTATTTGGTACATCCTTGCATTCCTTGGGAGTCAGGCGTTGCTTGGGTGAAGGTGCCCTCTGCTTTGCTGTCTTAGCTGATTCAGTTGATTTTCCCAGTGTCTGAGAATAGAATTAAAGCCACACCAATCAATTTTTGGACAATTCTTAACAAGGGATCAACATGAAAACAGAACATTAAAACGAAAACTTGCATCTAACTGTATTTACTCCCCAAAACTGTATCTATCAAAGCATGGACTAATCTCTTTAGTCTCTAAAGGTTCCATTTTGATTTCAGTTCAGCATCATATAAAAAATGGAGAACCAACATATATATATATATATAGAATTGTTTTAATTCTGCAGAAAATTAAAGGTTATGCTTTAGTGCACAATGGTTTGGTACTTGATTTGATAGATTGTTTTAGAAAACCTAAATAGACTTTCTCTGTAAATTGATTTTTCAGTATCACAATGTACCTCTACCTCCATGGGTTCCTCTGTGTCCTCCCCATCAAGCCCTGCTGTAGAGATGACGGCTCCTCCCTGTAGGCTGTTCCTATCGTCAGTATCGGCAAGCTCTGTTCCCGCCGGCACACCCTCCTGATCCCTCACCTGAACACAGCACAGCAGAACTTCCGATTTACTAGTATTACAATAAGCCTTAGGCCACACCATCTTAATTTCTTGATCAACAGATTTTCATTTTAGAAAAAAAATTTGGAAAAAAAATCATGAAAACAGAAGGCTGGCTTCTGTTTTCATGAAGTTTTTTTTTCTAAAAAATTTTTTCTAAAAATAAAAATCCGTTATTAAACCAACAAATTAAATTGGTGTGGCCTTAGGGCTCAAAATAGTGCTATTTACATCTGAACCCTACACATTCAAATATCTAGGTGCACCAATGCACTCATAGTCAAAAATTAGGTGCACGGCCAATTAACAGCTACAACTTTGTGTGTATAAAAGTACATATGCACACAGTATTTTGAGCCCACAATTAAATCTGTTTCAGTATCTGACGAAAGATAGCAGATGCTGTCTGAAAAGTCTGACTGTTTCAAAATTTTATCCAGTTGCTTGAGTATGTGTATTTTTGGCGTATCTTATTACCTGGATGTCTAACCTTCAACAACGTGTTTCAGTATCTGTTTAGCACCCTTTGTAAGCACCCTTTGGCGTAACACATCAGCTTCACAGGCCCGCGACACAGCAGCAACTGCTTATATTACTGATCAACATGTCACACCTAGCTTTTGCACATCTAGCTGCAAGCCTGGTCTGTAGTTGTCGGGTGCCTCCACCAGTTTATTAGTCATTTTGTATGCCATAAATAGTTTGATTATATCCTGATTGACATAACTCTGCAGAAAATACCACAAATAGAGGTTACCTCAAACTGTGAGCTGTCTGTCTTGATGCGCAGCTTGACGGTGTGCCACTGTGTGGAGACATCTCCCACCTTGATGTTCATGGGCTCACAGTTGTACAGGAAACCTTCAAGGTCCGCTGGTTTGAAGCCGGGGGGCTGGTAGTCTGAGGGGGTGACTGGAGAGGGGGTTGAGGGGGAGGGGGGATAAGTTTGCAGGAGGGGAAGGGTTATCCGGTATGGCTTAAAGATGGGGCAGACATATAGTTAAAGGGATCTTCTTTGTAATGTTCTTTGAAAGAGGAATAAAAGGGAATGAAAAGGGCAAGAATGAAAAAACAACAACAATAGTTTAGTCTTCCAATGTAACCATCTCATTGCAAATACAATCACATCTCATTCACATCATACATGCGCCATGTGTAGATACAGTTAACACACTGAAGTCAAGTCAACAAGTACTAGAGGAAAGCAGAAAAATATGGCCGTAGCAACGTAGTATGATTCTTCTGTGGTTACCCTGTATGTTATAACAGTGTTCTGAGATTTGTATTCATGTATTACATGTAAAGTTTCTTTCTTTCCCACAATTAACTTGGAATAACATGAACAAGACCCGTTGCAAATACAGTGTAAAGGTTGATAGGAATGATGGCTAACAGAAATGTTAAGCTAATTGTTGTAGATCAAGTCAAGTCAAGTCAGGTCAAGTTAAACCTACCATCATCATAGTAGAGCAGCTTCATGGTCATCATGACATCATCAGGCAGACCCTTGAGGGACTGGGTCAGCACCACGATGGTGCGTAGCAGCTGCATGGTGGCCTTCTTTGTCTCAGCAGCGCTGTAGGCTGATGCTAGCTGCTTGTCATTCCTGTCAATCATGTCATGGATACATAAAGTTAGACTAAGCATTTGCCCCCGGGTAAATGTAACAGACCTTTTTTGTGTCCTATGACTGCACATGGGTTTGCTTTTAGTAATAGCCTCCGTCTAGTTGGGCAACCGAGGCATGTACATGCTGAACCAATAGATAAATAAACAACCTTTTCTTGCAGTTTGTGGTTATAAAATCACTGAATCCCCTCTCTTTTCACATTATGCTGTGTTGTACTGTCCTGCATCTTCGTATTGTATTGTATTTTCCTTATCCTCAGTTGACTTTGCTCAAAAAATAGTTTCTGTTGACATGAAGTAGACGCCAAATCTGTTCCGTACATGGATGCAAGAATGCATTGACATACCTGTAGATGGTAACACCCTGGTTGTTGTAGGCAAACTTGAAAGTGTAGGATTCAATCACAGTCTGAAAATGAATGATATTCTCCTGATTATTTACATGTATGTTTTCTTGTTCTTACTAAAGACCAATCAGCTCCAGGGACAGAGGCTGTGCAGACCAATCAGCACCAAGAACAGATGTTGTGCAGACCAATCAGCACCAAGGACAGATGTTGTGCAGACCAATCAGCACCAAGGACAGATGTTGTGCAGACCAATCAGCACCAAGGACAGATGTTGTGCAGACCAATCAGCACCAAGGACAGATATTGTGCAAACCAATCAGCACCAATGACAGATGCTACACAGACCAATCAGCACCAAGGACAGAGCTTAAGGAGACAATGAACAGAAACAGTACCATTTTTTTGGATCAGTAACTAGTAAGAGTTGGATATAGATTATCTTAAAACCTTAAGTCTGAAGCAGAACAAATGTTCATACTACTGGCTAATCATGGATGCTAAAAGTTGTAAAGGTACAATAATAGATTAGTTAATGAAGTATGAAAGTTTACACAGTTTTTCTTACCTCTGGGTCTGTCGGGTCTTCATAAATCTATGCAAATGAAATGAAGGTTGGATATCAGTTCAATGCAATGACAGATAGGTACAATTAGATACTGGCAAATAGGTGTATCGTACAGTGCAACACAACCAATCATCAAAACCAAAATCAGTATGTTTAACATACCTACATAAGCCACAGGGGCAAAAAAAAATGTCAAACAGTTTTTCTAATTTGATTTTAAGTATGTAGTTCATATACTCACCCCAATGATCAGACACCGCAGCTGTCAAAGTAAAATAGTGAAATAGGTCAAGCAAATTTCATAAACTTAGGACTTTCTTCAATATCACCAATGAATAAGACCAACTTGTCTAAAAGAGTTATAAAAGCATTGAAATTATGTGTAACCATATAGACTCACATATTTCTTGTCCAGTGCATCAAAGCAACCCTTAACCCTGAAAAGGGAATAGGAAAAAATTGATAACTGCATCAGAGGTATGCTAATTTTTCTTCAATATTGATTTCACTGCTGCAATTTGTGTTATAAACTGATCAAGACTGTTGTAATAATGCAACCTGCTTTAACAGTAAAATGTAATTGTAAGTGCATCAAGAGTGGTAAAACCCTCTCAACATTTTAAAAGCTAAAAAGAAATGATTACAAATGGCAAAATTATTTTCTTACCATTTGATGACCTGGCAGGCTCCAGGACAGGCACTGTCATCACGAAGGATCTTCAAGTTCAAGTCTGGATCAAAGTGTGTGAAATACATATACATTTGTATTTATTGGTACATGCATTCCATAGTTTCCTCAATCACACTTCAATGATATTCAAACCATATATATGAGCACCATCAGCGCACTAAAGATAAATTACCAGTATTGTCTGTATAGTGAGTAGAAGTAGTTCATGTATACTTGATAGAAATCCAAAATCGTAATTCTAACATCAATCTATAATTGCATTTAGATTCTAACTTCATTAGACTTTACTCTTTTGCTTTTAGAATTACCCACCTAATATTACACATAGAATGGAGGTATGTCGATGAAGGTTAGACAACCAGGTAATAAGATACACAAGGTAACAATTACTCAAGCAATTGGATAGATCTGTGAGACATTTCACTGTGGTATAAGTCATGATCACCTTCTAAGCATCTGTCCCCAAAGGCATGTTCAGGAAAGATCATGCGAAGGTAGGTGATGTTGGAGACGGCCACAGCCAGCAGTTTCTTCACAAACAGTGTGGAGAGTTGCTCTGTGACCTGGTCAGTCGGGAAGATTGCATTCCACTGGGGAAATAAGAATTGCAGATAAAAGGGTAAGTCATTGCAAACTTTCTACAAGCATATTTAGGATTCAAATGCTTTGTAGATGAGGCAAGTTATGAACCATACTTTCTAAGAAAACATAGCCTATTAGAGGAGGGCATTCTGACTACGCCTTAACTTAAGTTTGCACTGAATTCCTAAATTCAGCAAGAGATGAATTATGATTTACACAAAATCTTTGCCACAGTACTATGAGTTCTGTGAAATTAAATTGCTTTCAATTATAATTATGGGTGAGCAAAATACAGTGCATCTTGCAATTTTCTATGCCTCATGGAAAAGGGAATGTAGGCCCCTGTGTAACGTTAACTAATGTTAATTTTCAACTGCAAAGTTCCCCTCAACATTCAATAGTTCCAGATAATGCTGAGTAGACTCACATTCCCAGTCTTCTCTTGAGACCTCATTTTGGTTGCTACTGCCATGTCTGAGGTCTGGGTGGCCTGAACTGGACACTAGGACAGCTACTACTGAAAATTGTTTTGTTAGCCCATAATAAATGTCAGAGTGAAGAAATTCAGATCATCACACTCAGAGTTCTCTAACGTAAACAACAGTGATGGTGCAATTTTCAGATTCGTGTAATATCCCACGGCCCATGACATGTATCCAACACATAGTACAAAGTATAAAACACATAGAAAATAACCCAGATATTAGCAAAAATGTATAAAGCTAAAAAGTATTACATCAATTTTGTGCTTCGCCGAGCTCGCTTGGGGTCCATCATAGTTTCGTCTGAAAACATGACAACACACCACACGTGCACACTTTAACCCCTCAAAATAAGAAAACCTGGCTTCCTTACCTGAAGTTTAACGAGATTTGACTGTCCTTCAAGCAGGGTTTGATATTTTTATCTAGCAGAACGTCACTGTAAGAAACACAGCACTTCGTTGTTCTCTGATCTTGACAGAGACTGAGTGTACTTCCTTTCCCGCCAAACTTCAAAATATTCCATGAGACGATACCAATTTTGGAAGGGGTCAAAATTTATAACATTTCCTAAAGTAAAAGTTTTTTATGATTCTAAATTCAAATTATTCCGATTCGAAATTATTAAAACAGAAGAAATTATTATAGTTTTGTAATTTAACTTTGATATTATATATTTATTTATATAATTTCTTTCAAAGTTCCTCCCCTCTTTGAGTTTGTGTACTAATCCACCACGTCACCTAGCATGCCAACTTTTTACCTGATGATATTTGAACATTAACTCGATAGATTAAGTATTTTGTAGCCTAATATACCACTGTTTTCCCACAAAATATAACACATCTACTAGTTATTGCATTTCAATATACATATATTTCCTATTCGCTCCGTATCTGGGACTTTTCCCTCAGATCAGACGACAAAATGAAACATCATGACGTCACGTAGCTGGTGGGACATCCGGGACTTCTCGCCTCATCCAGGTCATGTGACCCAAAATGGTGGACAGATTGGGTGAGTACTTTGGATCACCCTCATCTCGCAGCAATTTTGACCCATTTGTAGCTAAACCTAATATGTTTGAGGAGCTTCGGCCACTTAATTATAGCTTTTAGACACCGGGGGCCCGTTCCTGATTGGTTTTGATGGCTCGAACGCTGTAGTTTTCTCGTGTCCCGCCGAAGTTTGAAGTTGACACCTGATTTTCTTGACATGTCAGTCGCGTTTGGTGGGCGTCGTTGGGCGTCAAATATCGGAAACGCGTGGGGTTGAGTAGTTTCCGTATATACCGAATCTTCACCACAACAATGTCTGAGTCACAGGATTTTCTTCTTACTACAATGATTTGCAGGTTTTCTGTACATAGCTATGCACCGATCTTTAAATTACAATTTATTTGTCTTGACCCAATCCAACGATCGTTAACTGTTGATTAGTCTAACTTGAAGATAGATCACTACTTGAGGAACAAATTGTTTCTTACTTATGGTTTGTCTGATGTAACTTGACACGTTCGATTTCTACGGGTTTTTGAGAGCAGTCACTGAGTTAAGCCTACTCGTAAAGACGATTTGTTTTGCTATGCACCAAATTTTCTTCCTGTGAATAATTTCTTTCTGGTACGAAAAAACTGAAAGCACATTTTCTTTTTTCAGACAACACTCAACACAGAGGTAGATAAAATTTATTTTTGGAACTAGCTGGAATCCAATACATGATTTAAGATCTGGGTTAAAACAATCATAATGACTTGCTGTAATACATGTAGTGCCTTCCTAGGCTTCAAACTTTCTCAGTGATTTAATTTTCATAATTACCTCAAATTCATGACACCGCAAATCTGTATGCAGCTATGAAACCACCGCAGAAGTAAATGCATTTATGGTATTGGGAATCAGAAGTGCACACTTTAAAGTTCGTCTGTGTTGTATAATTGCAGACACAAGAAATTGGACTTGAGCAATTTCACTGCTTCTGTAATGTCACATTATGCAGATAGGACATGTGACCCGGTGATCATAAGTTGCAGAAAGTCTATGGCTACCCCGTCTCTGTTGAGGGATGGTTGTATTGTAATCTTAAGTGTTGGTTCTTCTTCTCCAGTGCACAGCGAGGCGAATGCCAGGAGAATCGCCCAGGTGGAGACCTGCTTCGGCAGCTCCGGGCAGGTATGGGACAACATTTTCATTAAGCTGTAGTCAAACAAGGTTTAAGGAAGCTAGTTGCTTATTTTGCGATGTGATATTCTCCTATACTGGCTATAGCCTACATGCTATCCGATTACTACCGAACAGGGCTGTCTCCAGCTTTAGAATTATTTCCGTCCCAGTCATTGTTTGGGAGCCAATGCGTTGAATTTTTCTTGCTAAATTCGTCATTTTAGAAGATACGAAGATACATTTTCATCAATTTCATGTCTTAAAGTTCAGATTTTGAGACAGACTAGGTAAATTTTTCCCCGTCCCAACAAGCAAATTTCCGGAACGGAAGGGGGGGGGGGGGCTCCTACGCTACATGTAGTTTTCCTCTGGTTGATGGTGAAAACATGATTTTATTGAGAAGATTGTTCAAATTAACATATACAGAAACAAAAGGGTTGGAGAATGCTATGTAATTTTAGCAATGCAGCATGTGTTCCCAGGTTAGTTTTGGTCTTCCCCGCTTTCTTTGCTCTGTGAAGTAAACCCTTTTTCCTGCCCAGCCCCTGACAGGTCCAGGCAGGGTGCTAGTAGGGGAGGGGGTACTCACCAAGCTGTGCAGGAAAAAGCCCAAACCCCGGCAGTTTTTCCTCTTCAACGACATCCTAGTGTATGGCAACATCGTCATCAACAAGAAAAAGGTGAGAAACCTCTTTAAAACTAAAGAAACAACAAATCGACAAAGGCCAATACGTTAGAAACTGTTGCTACTTAATTCGTCGATAAAGTTTAGACATCCAGATCATAATATTAAGATATGCAAGAAAACAGTTATTTTTTATTCAAGAAATGCCGACCCTGACGAAATGTATTGGATACTACCTGAATCATCTGACCATTTCCAACAAAATCTATCCAGTTGTTTGAGTAAATGTTTTCTTGCATGTTCTGTTGATAGTAATCGTATCTTTCTACTGGAAAATGAACTAACTTCTGATTAACTAGCATATAATTTATATTGATTGGTGTGTTTGCAATTTACATCTATACTGCAAATATAACTGTAAAGAAGTGTAACTATTATTGACTTTGTTGCCTGCAATGTTTTCTTTCTACCTGCAATGTTTTCTTTCTACCCGCAATATTTTCTTTCCACATACGAGGGAAATGTATATTGTTAGTGTTTAACATGCACATGTATTATTCATGTCCCATGAGCCTATTTATATCAATTACAGTACAACAAGCAGCACATTATCCCCCTGGAAAACATCAAGCTCCAGTCTCTAGAGGACAACGGTGGTGAGTACACTACTTCTCTTAAAAAAACTGTCTCTACAAATCTCATGATTTCGATTTCCCTTTTCCTCCCTATATTTTCCTTGTTCATGTATAAAAACTATAAAGATTAGGGCTGTGTACCGTACCACAAAAGTCATTTAGGTACAGGACCAAAATACTACAAGATATCATTGTACCGGTAGTCCGTTGCTGTATGACTTATTTGGTTTCTGAAAACATGTTATTTCTACCATGACCACTATCATCATTCCTACCACAAAGATAAAAAATTTAGCACTAGAAAAATATGAAAATTTTGGATGGGCATTAAGATTGGTCAGCACCATCTTTGATTTGGGATCCTTTCAAAAGCATAGGTTTTCTGCATAAGATGCCTACCTAGCTATAGTAACTGTACCTGTACCTTATATTACATTAAGTAAATGTAACACAAGGTACAGGTACAGTTACTAGGTAGGCGTCTTTTGCAGAATTTTAGGTACGCAGCCCTTACATAGATAGTTCCCATCTTGATTTCCGATCATCGTTTTGTCCTCTACTGTGCTGTGTCATTCCTGTGGTTTGTTTTGCCTTTTTTCTTCTCTCCTCTGTTCTGTCCCTTTGTTTGGTGTCTGGAAGACAGTGGCAGGAGAGTTTACCAGCCAGTGTTCAGGTCCAGGCCAAGAGGTAGTGTTCCTTGTGGTTTAGCTTTCAATATTTGCACAGCGACCTACATGTATGGACAGATTGTATGCACATACACAACATTTGATCACCTTGTCACCAGAAGAAATAGACCAATCGAGTAGCCCCACCCACCTCTGTCAAAACATAGAAATACAAAACAAAACATAAAAGTTGTGATATTTGACGGACATACTAATTGTGATGGACAGTCAGAATCGGTCTATTTCTCAGTGCCCCAAAAATGACCAGTATCAATAATCTCCAAGCAGATGTTGGAGTGAAAGATGGTAGATCGCAAGATTTTCTGACTGCTGGGCTTGTCTGACAGAAACTAGTACTAACGGTGTCAGAGATGATTTGCAGTCAGAAAAATTACAATCTTCCACCACCAACATCTGCTTGGAGATTACAGTATCAGGATGCTGCAATACATTTGTGTACAGAACACGTACAACTTTCAGTTATACTTGGTCATTTCAATTTTTCATCCTCCTTGCTTGCTCGAGTGTTATCATATCCTTCATCTTTATTCATAGTCCAAAGCTTCTGACAAATAGGTCATGTTCTCTAGGGTCAGCTTGCTACCCTGTCCCCCCACTGACATGTGGCCATCTTGTTGACTTGTATGTCTAAAGATAGCTGTGTTATGTACTGTCCCATATACTCTGTTTACTGTCTGGGTCTAGGCATCTTGCCAGATTTTCTTGATGTGTTCTTTGAAGTACACAAAAGTCTAAATACAAACTCTTAGATTGTCGCACATGTTATACAATTTAAATTGCTTAGTTGTCAGGTTACATACTTAATTCTAACAATTATCAATGAGGGGTAGCTTGTTCTGTCAAATGGGAAAATACAGTCAAACCTGCCCAAGGCGACCACCCGGGGGACCGAGCAAAAACAGTCGCGATGGACAGGTGGTCGCCATGAAGAGGATTCCAATCATAGCATGTTTCCAGCTCGAGGTGTTCAAATACCGTGTACCACGGAGATGGATGGAAAATTATGTGATTTTAGACAGGTTCAATTCACATTGACAGAAAGATCCTACAGAAATTACATTTTCTGTTATCGTTGTAATATTTGTATACCGTTACATCGTAAACAAATGTTCGTCGTAATTTTGACTAAAAACAATGTCTGCCTCGATGACCTTGCAGCGCCCTCCCGCATTCACACATTACGTTAAAGTTAAAGAGTACACACACACGCGCTCGTATTAAATCTAGGTTTTAAGGCCTGAGACAAATCCCTAGAAAATCCCAGCCTTCTTTTGGGAGCCGACCGCTGGATTAAAGCGGCAAAAAGTTTTCGATCTGACAACTGAAGGATGAAAAGGGAAAGTTGTGATACCGCCGCCGAGCACGCGACCGCATCGAAAGGTAACAGTGGAGCAAAATGCACAGCGTCGGCGATTATAAGCAAGCAGCGCCCAATAAAGGTTTGTGAGAGTCATGGAAATAACAAGAATATAAGAATATTAATTTTCATCAATAAGGAGAGTATTCTAAATATTCAAACACAGAAGCGTTGTGTTTTAGAAAAGTCAGCGTTATGCTGCGCGGAAACAAGATGGCGTCGCGGACCAAGAAGCAACATGTCTCGGCCAACGTTTTGCCCTCCACCGCGGAGTCATTTTCCGTCGGAATTTAGTAAGACAGAGACACATCTTTTTTGAAAATACAAGAAATAGATAGTAATTTCTGTAAAATCTGACTTTTTGACGCCATGCACTACGTGATCGTTTTGAAAATTGAGTTCAAACCGAACCAAGCTTGCGGTTAACTATATGATGACGATGGGCACAACAACATCGATATCTAAGTATTCACAATCCTTTGTACAGTAGCTATTTGCATTACTGTTAATAGCATATTTCGGGGATATGCATAAAATTATGAAAACCCAAACCATTTCCCATTCACTCCATTATAAATAAAATGGTATAATTGCATGAGCCATTTTCGCATACTCCTGCTATTTGCATAAAATAATGCCAATGGCAACAGGAAAAACAGGTTGAACATGTCAAAGTCACTAACTCTTAACCCTCCCCCCTCAGTGCCGCTCATTTTGTCCCCTAGGGTTAATGGACTACTCCTTATTATTGCATAAAATACACTGACAAATCAGTTATGCAAATAAGAGGATTCTACTGTATTTACAATGTTTATAGTGGGAACGTTTCATTAAAACACTTCATGGAGGTATCAATGCTTTTGATATATTTTTGACCGTCATGGTCTTAAAAACATTTCCGCGAAATCCGACAGCAAAATTCGATGTCACCACAGGCAGGAAAAATGTGGTCGCCATGAGCAGGGATTGTGCTCTGTGCGGTCCCAATTCGTGGCGGTCGCGGTCGCGTTGGACGGGTGGTCGCCTTGGGCAGGCAGCTTAATGCTTGTGCCTATGGGGAAAATTTTCGGGACCGAGAAAAAGCGGTCGCCATGGCCAGGTGGTCGCATTGAAAAGGTGGTCGCCTAGGCAGGTTTGACTGTATGTAGAAAAATCTATATGAAACTATGGGAAAATTTGGCTGTGGTTTGTTTTGATATGTGAATCAGTTTTTGCTGCTGTTGTAAAAACAGACTAAGCCTTGGCAAATTGAAGCATTTGCAGCATGTCCTAGTGGTCCTGGGTCTCAAGATTTGCATCTATAATGTAATTGAGCCAGAAAAATTGTATTGGTTTCTTGTGAGTCTATTCAGTACCTTTGCATATGCAACAGTTCAAGTAACAGCCGTTTAAGCTCTGAAAAGTTATCATTTTGCAACTGCATAACATATTTTTAAATGCACAATGAATAAACATTCACACGTATCATTTCAACTTTTTAACCTTCTCCCTGCTGCCCAACTCTGTAACGAATGGGTAATTGGGTGCCAAACGGCCACTTCAGTGTGCTGAAGGTTAAGAATTGTTTTTGTTTTGACTTAATCTCCGCAGAGTTGAGGAATGGCTGGCTTATCATCAGCCCAACAAAGTCCTTTGCGGTCTACGCTGCAACAGCCACAGAAAAGTCAGAATGGATGGCTCATATCAACAAGTGTATACAAGACCTGCTGGCAAAAGGTAGGAAATATTTGTTTCTAAGGATTCACCAGCAAATTCTTCGATGGAAAGTCTTATGATACTAGTATTGAAAGCAATAACCTTAGTTTCCGCATATGTATCAAATACTTAGATAGAAAGTCTTTTGATATTGAAAGAAATAATCTTACTTTTCTCATATATATGAAAGCATTGATACAGGAAGCAATAGTTAGAACATTTGGCGTCAAATGGCTGACTGTGGCATTGAATGGCTGAGTGACTAGGCTTGCAGACACGAAATCAAGAGGTCACTGATTCAATTCCTGGCATTCCTGGCTAAATGTTGGCCTTGGGAAGTGCCTACTTTACACAACTTTCCTTACTCTACCCAGGTGTACATGGGTACCTGACTTTGGTAAGAAACTAAAAGGTGGTGGAAGGAAAGGGTTGGGCTCCGCCTTCCAATACCGTGCCTCAAAAAGGCTATGGGACCTGTATCCTTTACCATGGGTGGATCTTATAGAGCCCTAGACAATGAAAGAATTAATGTTACACAGACTACTTTCCTGCACAACCGTGCCTTACTGTAATCACTCCTACAGGGTTGGGTTCAGCCCAGCCTGGTAGTGTGAACATGTCAGTGTAGGTGGTGCAAAGGAAGGAGAGAAACTGTCCAGTCGCTCCAGACATGGGAACGAGGACCTCTTTCTTAATGTCCACTGACTGTACCTGTCTGGAGAAGGCACAGATTTTATTCAACTCTTGATCTGGCAGGGAATTTCGTCAAGCCTCTAAGGAACCTATATCTTAATTACATGCATGACGTATACAATAATCTATTAAATTATACTTTCATTAGTTATAATCATGTATGAATGTTTGTTGTACGCTATTTCCAGGTGATAAAAGGCCGATGCAGGAACATGCAGCTGTGTGGGTCCCTGATTCTGAAGCTAACATCTGTCAACATTGCAACAGGACTAAGTTTACGCCTATACAGAGGAGGGTAGGTACTTTTATATAGCTCCTGAAAAAATATCTGCTATCCTTTTAGTAGTTGTACATGTTGTTCTGGTCTCATTATCAAATTACAATCGTCATAAATAACTTCATTCTGAAAGACAAAATAGTTTTTCTTTCTTTTCTTCTTTTCCATCTCTTTTCTGTAATACTATTCGAATAGTAAAGTTTCTCAGAAAGCCTCTTACATGTATATTCATCCTAAATGTCATAGAACCCCCTCAGTCTTGATTAACTGAGTTTAACAAGCCCCTGTGTCTGTGTTATCATAACTATTTATTATTTCCCCAGCACCACTGCCAAAACTTCTGCCATGTAGTGTACAGTGCCTACATGTGTTGTCTCGTAAGAATGTTTCGCAACTAATAGAATGTTTGTTACCCCAGCACCACTGCCGAAACTTCAGCCATGTAGTGTGCAGTGCCTGTGTGTTAAGAATGTTTCGTAACTAATAGAATGTTTCTTACCCCAGCACCACTGCCGAAACTGTGGGCGCGTGGTGTGCGGCGCCTGCTCCAGTAAGAAGTACCTGTTGCCCCACATGTCATCCAAGCCCCTGAGGGTGTGTCTGACGTGCTTCGACAACCTGTCCAAGGGCAGGATGCAGCCGGAGAACGCCGGGAAGCAGCCCCCCATGCCCGTCATGCTCAACGATGACTCCTCAGACGACAGTGATGATGATTCAGGAACTGACAACACCGATGGGGATAGGGTAAGGCTCTCCGTCCACTGGACGGTCATCTAGTGACTGTACAGTGACCAGAGTTGTATTTGCGTAACCCTGCCTTGATTTCATAATTGGAATATGATGTTAGATGTGAAAGTATAATTTTTAGTGAACAGAATTACATAGACAACAGAAAAGCGTTATTGACATTGATTCTATTTTTTGTTTATATGAATTCTGTTTGTGATAAGTACATGTATGCAAATCAGGCATTGAGAATGTGTAGATGTTATATTTTTTCTTGAAGATATAAATGAAGAGACTGTTCATTCCTTCTTTGTGCAGCCCTCTTTCTACGATGGCTCCCAGCCCAGATGAGTGAGTAAGGACTGGGGGGTTTCCTACCAACTGTACATCACATACATAGTCACAGCACTTTCTACTACCAGCCTTCAGCATGCAACCTACCAGGACATCATCATCATTGTCATCCATGAGAGGCAGTGTGAGTCCCTGCACAACCGCTCCACAACGCTCGATCAACAGGACAACTTTAGACCAGTCGCTGTCTCTGTAGCCCCTGTCACACAGTCGAGGAGTTTCAGCCAGATTTGTTGATCGCCAGAAATTCTCAGAATTTAAAAGATTTGAGTGTATTTTTCACAAAAGATTTGAGTGTATTTTTCATCGTAAAGCCTTATCCTCACAGAGGATGAGGCTTGGAGACCTGTGAACATTGGCCGATCTCTAAAAATTGTATGATGATTGAGAGAACATCAGAACTATTATTGCCGAAAATGTCATTTGAAGTTCGCAGTTGGCAGATCAATTTTCCTACTGTGTGGAGTTAAATGATGGACAGGACATCTTATGTTTGTTGACTAGATTTAGTCTTGGTTTTAGCTTGAAATATCATTTTATTGGTAAATAATTTTATTAAGTTGTAGCTTTTCGACAAACCATGAATTTTTAGCCATGTTAGTCTAGTCTTATAAGCACTTTTTAAGAATATGGACTGAAAACTTCAAGACAGGTTTTGTAACTGAAAGCGTAATGCACTCACAAAACTCATCATAGCAACAATTCCTCATGGCAGCTGTGAAAACTTGTGAGCATGTTATTTTCTGTCACGAAAATATGTTTCCTCATTTTGATCCGCAGTGAACATGATGAACATTGTAAATATTACCTCATTATTGATTCTATACTGTCAACATTTTGAGAAATATAACTTTGCGTTATTGTTACATTTACCGCTTTTATAGTTAATTGATCGTGCGACTATCACATGATCATCACATGATAGGTAGCTTGCTACAAGCTGATTGGTCCAGAATACATCATTGACCATGTGACTGTCACATGATCATCACATGATAGGTTGCATGCTAACAGCTGATTGGTCCAGAACTATTGCAATAACGCGTTGTCAGAAGGGCAACGCCATTATACAATGTACAGTGTACCTAATGCGTAATGGAACCTAACAGAAATTCTTACCCATGTACAAATATGCCCTAATTATAACTATTCTGCATGAAATCGTTATCTAGTAGATTATCAAGGGAGACTGAATTTAACATACATTTGTACAATTGTAAGACTTTAGTAATGTTGACTTTGGGACATGGTGGCCAGGCCTTTAAGAATTTAACACCCATTATATACATATAGCCTATTCGCTTTTAAGATATTTTACACTAGGATATGTTTTAAAGTTGGATATTTGAGAGTGCATAATTTGAGCATTTTAGGATAATTGAAGCTTCTGTGAAAGGTTTACATAAATTTAAAATGGATAGAGCTTAGTTCTAAGGTTGGGAAAATGCATTGTTTACAATTGTGTACTGTGTGTGAATGCTACACTTTGTGAGCAGGTATTTAGATGTCAGAAAAAAACAACCCTCTTTTACAAACCATGCGAACAGGGTTTATCATTTTGTGTGAATGATGTTAACAGAACATGTAAATATACACATTTTGCAATGAGAAAATGCAGGTATGTGTAATGTATAGTACATGAAAAGGCCTGCAGTCACACTGCATCTTAAAAAAGAAAGTTTGCAGTTTAAACTAGTGTATGAAGCGTGGAAGATGTATTTTTTTCATCAACGAACTAATAGCTGTAAGAAGTGGTGTGCTTGAGTCATCAGTTAAAAAGAGAGCTAATATGTAAATTTTGTAGAGTTGGAACTGATTTTGGTAGCCAGAGCCCTATGAATAGTGACCCTTTCCAATACTTTAATATTTAATATCATGAATTATACCAATTTTCCCTTTAATACAAAGCCAATTGATTGTTTGAAGTTAACATAAGTGGTAAGTTATTAATGATAGGTTATAAGTTTTGTAAGACGCTGTCAAATTTATTTATGGATTATGCGAAGTTTGTAGAAAAATGAGTAAGAATACTGTGAAATCTCGCATGGAACTTTTCTACCCATGAGTTCAGAATAACCATTATCCAGGTACATTGTACTTACATATAAAGTGTTGAAAATTTAAGCTTTGCAATTTTGGAGAAGTTTGCTAGCTTACTAGGACTATACTGTAATGAATTGCCGAGGATAGTGCAGTCTCTGTTAACTTGGATGTTTGTGAACCCACCTTATTTAGCTGTACAAATCATCGAATCAAGCTGGAAATTTGAGCTTTTATTAAAGATTTGTTGAAGCACTAATTGTAACATTTTCCCAAGAAGAGAGTCTGTGTGTTCAATGAAGACATGTAAGGGTGGTTATGGTCAAGGATAAGTTTGAAATGTGTATAACTCTTTAATCCAATGTGCATTTTAGATACGACTTTGTTTTACAAAACTGTTCACTTGCAGCAGGATTATGGTAAACCATCTTACAAGTATGTTTGTAATTAGAAAAACATGGGTCCACTTGTAGCCTTTTTGGCAATGCCTAATGGGTGGTGGATTTTGCTTGGAGATTAGGCCAGACTATGCTGTGGGAAATATTTCATTTTTTAACTTCATACTTTGATGTATAAGTGCTGTATAGCTATTGTTTGGCTGTTTCATGTTTTCTGCGAACGGAAAATTGGGAAATGCATGTTCTTTAAAAGCCAGACAAAACTTGCCAGTCATTTGACTTTTTGAAGTCAGAATTGAAAGAAGGAAGCCATGTTAGTTCACTAAGAGGGGGACCTTGTTTATGTATTCATGTCTTTTGAATTCTTTTGTGCTTTTATTTGTGTTGGTTTTCAAAGCACATTTTTCTTAGCTCATAAAGTCATATACATCTAAATCAGTCAATGTGCTTCAAAATTCATAGTTGTGTTTAGAAACAAAAAATTGGACACATGCATTTGTAGGGAAAGGTTTTCTAGGCAATTTTAGCTCCTTTATATGAAACTTGATAGGGGACAAGTCTAACACATGTATATTTGAAACCAGTCTATCATGTTACAAAATGCTTGATTTGCCTTATGTTTGATGAATTTTTAAGTTACATGTACCTTCAAGAATTGATGAATTTTGCTTCTAGATGTAGAAAAAGCTGCATTTGTTTTGGCGGCATGGTTTTGTCCACCTGTAGCATAAGAAAACTGGGATGGAACGATTTTAGCCTAGAAATGATTATTTTTGTAAACAGTGTACCTGGGAATACTGTACAGCTCATGTCATTAAATTGCATGTAGTTGGCTGCACCGAACATGGATTATTGTCATTTCTTAAAATTGTACTATAACAGTGGCGACACATGCAATTTTAATTCAAGAGGAGCTTGATCTTATCCACCTTTAGTTTACTCTCAGTTAAACCTTCCACTGGTTGTGACAGAGAAGACAGATGCTATGTACAGATATATTCACAGGTTCATCATATCAGGAAATTCCCCTAGCTCTTACTATTAACAGTGGACCACGGCTTCACGTCCCCTCCTAAGGACTGCAACCCTTTCCAATAGTGCATGTCAGGTGAGTGACAACACTCGGGATTCAAACTTACTCTCCAAGCAGAGGTTGAATGGGCAGATCGTCACCGTTTTATCATATGCCGTCATTCTAATGGGCTAGCGACAAAAAATGACGGCATATGATAAAACGGTGACGATCTGCCCATTCAACCTCTGCTTGGAGAGTAATTCAAACTCACCACCTCTTGATCCAGTAGCTTAACGACTTGACTTTGCATGCCACTCACATAATAGAAACAGTCCTTGTCGCCTTCAGAAAAAAACACACAAGAGATCAAAAAGCCTTTCTTTGTCTTTTATTAGCCATTGCATGGTCTCTTTGGTGTAACCAGAAATGAAAGCCAGTATTACAACTAACTCAAGCATCTATGTGTTACTACTAAGCTTGGAAAAGTCAGAGTTTGCAAAGATGCGGCATATATGAACTCAAAGTTGGTGCATTACATGTAGCAGCGGTGAGAAGTATCTACATGAGTGCTGAGAGTTGGAACAAAAGATTCGACTTCTGAAACCGCCGATGGTCACAACAATGAAGTCTAAGGAAATAACAGAGATGTCCTTATATTCATGACTTTCAAGTTTTCAAAAAGTTCTTTTTTTGAGAAGCTACAGTGGAGTCAAGAAACGAAGTATGTGGTGCACTGCTACAGCTGCTTAGAGGAAGTATTATTACTCAGATACATGTACTTGTGACTCCTGTTCAAACTAAATAAGGACCATGTACTTATTTGTCTACAAAATTGGCTCTAAGTTGTTTAGAGGAAGATGGAATACAAACGTGAACTGTGGTCACGTAATTTCAAACCATCCATTTTTCTTCACACAAGGAATTTTTCCCTCACATAGCCAGTGGTTCAGTACAATGTATTAGTCTTGTATTCAAATGCTTTAACTTCCAACACTTCTTATTGAAGGGAAGAATTATCAATATCAGTTCAGTTGGTATTGCTTACAAAAACCTTCATCTCACGTTCCTCTAAACACTTTTATTGAATGTCTAAAAATACTCTTTTGAAAGAAGTCTGCATGGACTTGCTCACATTGTAGTAACAGTGAACAAAGGGGGCTGTATCTATACAAAGTTTTCATGTCAACTGTATATATTGTGATTGGCCCTACTTGATCAGGTACTACTATGAGGGTATTCATTAGTTAGATAAGGGTTTTGCAGTGCTCTTAGCAATGTATGTACGTGTAAGCTGTGTGTTACGTTGCCTTGACTAACAGAAAAATGTTTCAGCCTTATAAACGCACGGCAAGAGACCATGCTCATAACAACCTGAGGGATACATAAGGTAAGAACAAGAGTGATTTGTATGTTAACATTCTTCTTCGCTTATACAAAAAGTACTATCAGTGATATTTTCACTTTGTTTGCGCACTATGTTTAAACATAGAGGCTTATAATGATGTAGTTTCTACACCTTACAACAAAAACATAGTGTTGAACGTAAAGGTGGGCCTTTTGGGCCATTATTTTGTTACGCGTAAAACAAAGTGTCTAGGGAGAAAGTTTTCAAGATGTTTGAAATGAAAACTACCAAAAGGCTTGTCTAAAGCTGTTGAGAAATTTGAGCTTTTACAATCAAAAGCTTAGGATGCTTTTGATTTAGTTAAGTGTATTTCTTTTTGTATCATTTTATACATTAATGGCAACATAGCAGGCATGCCTGCATATATATAATATGCAGTTCTTTTTTGTAGTTGTGGATTGCCTTCTGAATACACTTTCAGATTATCATTTATCAAACTAAACTTTCTCCCAGCCATAAAAAAAGCCATTGAACAGAATCTACGCAATGCAGGTAGAGAATAATACTGCAAGTCTACAGCAAGGATTTCTCTTCATTGCTACATTGGACACTAAATACAAAAGAAAACTTCTAGTAAGGCAAAATTGCTGGGAAAACGGCTGAAATATTATTAAATCACAGAAGAAAACTTCTAGTAAATCAGAAATGCTGGGAAAATGACTGAAATATTCTTAGATTACAGAAGAAAACTTCTAGTAAAGCAAAATTGCTGGGAAAATGGCCGAAATATTCTTAAATCATACTCCTAGACATCTAGGGTTCACAGAATTGCAATATGCCTCGTTATACTAATGTTGGAGAGATGCCAAAGGGTCAAGATTTTAGCAATATCTTCTATTGCAACAAATTGGTCAAGTTTAGAGGACTTTGTTATGATTCAACAGTAATTGCAAGCTTTTTGGGGAGGGGGGCAGTGATTGTCAAAAGGGTAACTGCCTGGGATCTCTACATCCAATCATTACAAAACAGGTTGTGACTTTTGTCAAACCCGTAAAAAGCACTTTGCACTGATGTCATAATCATAATCATTCTCCAGAAAACTTCCACATTCTTTTTCTTCTTGTGCAATTTTGTTGATTTTTTTTCATACTTTTTTTTTTGCACAGTTTTTTAAAATGCAAACAGCATGGCAGGATTATCATATTTCCACATGCAGGTTTAGTTAGAAACCTTGTTCTGTTTTTTGTCGTTTTTGCAAATTTTGTAATTTTTTTTTCATCAGGTTTATCTCTGACAGGATACTACTAACCGGTATCTACATTTGTGATCATCACACATATACGTGTACTCTTCCTAATCATGATCACAGTTTGTTGTCGACCATTTCAATTTTTTCCAGCTTACGAATGAAAAGCTTCAGCCAATAACAATTTGGTTGGCTAATTTTCAAAGTCACCTTTCTCTGAGAAGACAAGTTCTTAGTTGTCTGTAAAAGTAGTACTACATAAATCTCAGATATATCCTCTCCAACATCTTGTTGTAGAGGGAACAAAACTATTCCATGGAATTCTTACTCCGTGTACGCATCCTAGACGAATGCTTTGGCATCGGGAATTTACGACGGTACCCTATCACCCCACCACAAAGCATCATGGGAAATAGCAGCAGAAGGGCGTGCGCCCAGAGACAATTTCCAATTCCAGGAGAATTTTGCATTTTCCTGGACTTTCAATTCCAGGAGAATTTTGCATTTTCCTGGACTTTCAATTCCAGGAGAATTTCGCATTTTCCTGGACTTTTTCAATTCCAGCAGAATTTCGCATTTTCCTGGACTTTTTCAATTCCAGGAGAATTTTTCATTTTTCTGGACTTCCTCGTCTAGGAGAATCTTGCATTTTCCTGGACTTTCAATCCCAGAAGTTTGTATTTTCCTGGATCTTCAATTCCAGGAGAATTTTACATTTTCCTGGGCTTCTTTTCCTTGATTAAAGATTACATGTAAATCGTTGTATGAGGAGAGAACATTGCATACAAGCAGCAGATGCAAATAAAAAAAACCCTGAATATTGTCAAATTGTCTCGGGAAAGTTGTAATGATGATCATGATCTTTACGAAATGTCCCCACACTTGGAGAGTACCACAAATGCATACAGCATTAACAATGTCAAAATACAAATGTATACCACAAGTGTAATTCCAAGAATACTCCTCAATGATAGTATGATCAGAAACAAGTTAGTCCCCACTCTCACTATAGTTCTCATGAATACAAACATATTTTCCCATGATGCTTTGCTGGGCGACAATTAAATCAAATCTCATATTGACATGACACATGATGATCAAAATATAACATCTCCTTACTCTTAACAAATGTCATGTCAAGTTAGTTACATATTATTTTAGCTCAGAAAAGTGTGAGAAAGTATTGCATAAAGGAATCATTACTACGAATCACAATGAATCACTATGGCAAGTACCCTATAGTGTGTTTGAAAGAGAAACAACAGAACATATGAGAGATATTATTGACATGTTTTCTCTCTCTCTAATTTTCTAGGCTGTTGAAGAAAGCACTACTGTTTTTTGATACTGCTAGGCCTAAACCCTGTTTTCACGAGATTGAAAATCATTTTCACCTACTGATACAGTACTACAAGTTGTTAAATTTTGTCCACAGAGTTACGGTTAGTGTTTGAAGCTATGCAGAAAGAAGGCAGAATTCTACACATTCAGATAGAAGATGAAGATAAAACGGAAGTTGAGAACTTGTGTATACCTGTCGACCGATGGTGGTACTTCAGTCACGGTTCACACTACATGTATGTGGCTTTTGCTTTAGTTCAGATAAAATCTTAATTCGAATTCGAAAAGCATTGTTGGTGGTGGTTGCGTTATACTTGGTTTCTCTTCAAAGTGCTTGTCTGTTATTACACAGCGATGGTAAGATCGCTGCGGTCTCTTTGTACAGCGATGGTAGTGCTGGTCGTTGTCTTGAGTTCAGTTCCCGTTGGTGGTGCTGTGCCCATTCATTGTGATGTCGCTAGGGGGCTCTCCTGCAACAAAATAGTGTTTGTTAAATAATGTTGGAATAGCCAAGCAGCAAAGGCTGGCAGACACAAGCTTAAGGTTGAGAGGTTGCAGCTTTGATTCTTGGCTAGACCTTGAGTCCTTAGGAAAGTCACTTTTCCTCACTTCACCAAGGTGTAAAAATGGGTACCTGACTTCAGATGGGGAGATACAAGCTTAAGGTGGTGGAAGGAGAGGGAGAAGGCACAATGACAAATAGAACAAATGTTTGCAGTCGTCATGTCACAACAAAAACTATAAACTTTAAACCCCACAAATATTTCAAGATTTACAGTATCTGTGAAACCCTCACCAGGTGCCTAAGCATTTGTACGGATTCTATGAAAAACACACAAAGCACCAAGCAAAACAGTTGAATCTCATTTCTGCATAGTGCTTGGTGCATTTTTCATAACTTAGTACAAATGCTTATACACCCCTGCTCACCAGGCTTGTGCGAGGAGCGCTGGAAGATGAACCCCTTGGAGTTGCCTGAGTCCGGCCCCTTGGGTTGGCGTAGCACGATGAGTCGCGGGCCGTTGTCATTCTCCACGTTCACAGACTTCAGCCGGTGCAACAGCCGCTCTGGACGAGCCGTCACCACATCACTTCCAGCAACCTGTGGAGGGGGGAACATAGATGTTCAGTAGCTCAAAACAAACTAGTGTGTGTTTGAGTATGTGTGTGTGTGTGTGTGTGTGTTTGAGTATGTGTGTGTGTGTGTGTGTGTGTGTTTGAGTATGTGTGTGTGTGTGTGTATGTCTGTGTGTACATGAGTGTATGTATGTGTGTGTAAGGGGTTATTCTACAAGCATTATTCAATGAGTGCTCAGAGTCAGAGAACAACCCAGGAACTCAGCCTGAGGCTACTACAAAGCCCCTGTCACACATATTCAGGACCTTCCCACGACTTTGCTCATAACCACTCCCCAACAAAGGTTGGGAGTACACAATGTAGCCTGGAATCCATCCCTCTGATCCCATCCAAGCAGGATATGACTTTCATAACGTTCATTTTTCAAAATTAATAGCTGGATGGTACAGACGACTTCTATGGACTACAGATAGTAGGCAACCTCGCCAACCACCTCCCAACCACAAGGTCTCATTGTTAGCCATGTGTGACGGGCTTAATCCTGGAAAGAAAAGCTACATAATCTTGCAGACATTAAGTGTTTCCCACACTTACCTTCTTGACGCTGCAGGCGCTGTACTTGCCGCTCTTCTGGTTACACACCACCACAAACTCCACCTTGTCTCCCGGCGACAGGTCACTCCCATCATGCACTTCACTCAGGTGGAAAAACAGCTTCTTGTTGTCTCCAACCTCGTAGTTGATGAAGCCAAACTGAGGAAATAAAGGAAAGGAAAAAAACATTCAAAACAAGATATCAAAGATGATTGATATGTATGTTGTAGCACAGATGAATGATAAATGAATGAATGGTAAAAGAACCCACCACATCTTTCGAAAAAGAGCAGGGGCATGCCCCGGTGTGAGTGGATCAAAAAAACATTCCAGCCTAAATGGGGTAGGGAATTTCCCGAGCAGCCTTCGTAACCCCTGCTTCTCCTAATGGGTCAGTGAAGTCAATACTTGTCTTGAGCATTGATATTTCTGACCTAGGGTGAAGAGATGCTGCTACAGTAAGAATTAGTTCAGTGCTTAGATGAGTGGCCCCCTATGGCCTTGCACTGAGCGAGTTCGTTAAAAAAAAAACAAAAAAAGAACAGTCTGACTCTGAGGTATCATGCTCTCATGGTTTCTAGCATGCACCCTCTTACCCTGCCAAAAAGAAAATTCAGATTGACCACGAAACTGAAAAGGTGGTCAGTCTTGAACTGTGACTTTTCTAACCATAATTGCACCCTCAGGAATGCCTTAGTATGCCCCCTTTTGCATCAAATTTGGTAGAATTCTGCATCTTAGAAGAGTGGCACATACCTACTGTATTCCCTTGTGGGGATTTAATTTCACAGTAGAAAGAAAATGGAGCATTGGCAGTGTTTTCTAGTTCACTGTTGAAACATGGAGGTAGGCAGGCAGAAGACAGAACAAGCATATTTGCAGTGGTTTTAAATTCGCAGTTTAGAGATCACCACAAAAACCACAAACATCAAACCACCACAAACATTTCAACATTTATATTATTTTGGCGCTGAACTGCCAGGCCTACCTGTCCCTTGATGGTGTCGACAGATCCCCTGACCCGTTTCCTGATGGCCTGCACCCTGGCAGCACGCTCCTCTCCACCCGCGCTCGTGGCAACCTGGAAGTTGACCACGTCTCCCTTCTGTAGGAACTCCCGCTTGTCGGACAGACTGGTGATCCCGTAGGGGAACGTCTTCGCCTCACCATTCTCTGACCCATCTGAGGAAGAGACATTAACAATTAGGCAAAATCAAACTGATGTCAGTCATGTGGCTAGGCTAGTGGACATGAAACCGAGAGGTCACTGGCATTG
Organism: Branchiostoma lanceolatum; assembly: GCF_035083965.1. Classification (NCBI taxonomy): domain Eukaryota; kingdom Metazoa; phylum Chordata; class Leptocardii; order Amphioxiformes; family Branchiostomatidae; genus Branchiostoma; species Branchiostoma lanceolatum. The sequence continues at coordinate 12,313,034 of NC_089737.1, forward strand.
CTAGCTCAACGTTCTGTCCTTGGAAAAGGCATTTTAGAAGACTTTCCTCACTCCATCATTAACGTCATCATTCCAAGGTGTTTTCCTCCCTTAGGAGGAACCCCTCCCTTGAGTGACTCTGAGTCTTTTCTTTGTTTCCTCACTCCGCCAAGGTGTCAACAATTGGGTACCCGACTTTGGTTGGGGTGGTAAAACGCCTTTCAATACCATGCACAAGACACAGTGGATTAACAACTCACTGATAATTCTCAGTCACTGACGAAAAATTCTGTCACTCTTTGGAGAGTTTCTCCTGTTGCTTGATTTATTTTCTATTGTGTAATTTTCTATCTGGACATACTACAAACCTTCATCGACATAACAAATCTAGTTGTTGAAAGCCTTACCTTCGTGTGTGAGTTGAATCAGCCCCTGGTATTCTGGCTGCTGTGGGTCGATACTGCGTAGGGGACGTACGACCTTCCCGTGCAAGACGGTCGGGTCCGTCTCCTCAGCAACGATGGTTCCCGGTGACAGTCTGAAGATTCGCTCAGCCGACACTTTGTTGTTCTTCCTCACAGTGCTGTATTCTACCTCGTCCCCCAGGTCTAGCATGGTGATGTCTCCGTCAAACTCACTAGAGAACAAGAAATATTCATCAGTGTTAATTCCGCTTTTCTTATCTTAAATCTTTCTACATTATTGAAGCCCCTTTTACACATCTTTTTAGATAAAATCATTTCAGTGATGTCTCTATCAAACTCACTGGAGGACAACATAAACAATAGACAACAGACAACTTTTTTAAACTGGGAATTCTTTTTCTTATAGTCTATCTCCTATAAAAGCCCCTTTTAAAACTCTATATTCAAGCACAACGCCAAATCATCAAAGAAATAACCAAAAACCATTGTCCCAGGTCACTCAAATGATCAAGGAATCCTCCGTATGTATTTACTCCAATGACATAAAATTGTTTGGGCCATAATATGCTGTGGATTACAAAAAAAAAAAAATCAATATTGAAACAGTTGGAATATTGAATTTCTAGTAAACTCAGTTTGAATTGTGAATTTTTTGTGAACCTCGTTAAAACTTACTACTGTCAGAAAAATTGCGAATAACTTATGCATATATCATAGGCACTGAAATTTTCTGTTTGATCGCTGAACACATGACTGACTAAAGACCAAGCCTGACCTGAAGTGGAAGAATATCTCCTTCTCATGGTTGGCCGTCTCGATGAACCCGAAGTTGTCCTTCAGAGTAGCGATGAAACCCTGGAGTCTCTGGGCGGACGGGCGGTTCAGTACTTTGATGTTCACGGCCAGTCTCGTCCCCGTTTTCTTCTGCTCCGACACGCTGAACTCAACCTGCGTGGCATTGTGTGACATAATGGTTAGAGTGTTTGCCTGAGAATCAAGAGGTTCCTGACATGCCCCAATGTTACACTCTCAGGAAAGGAACTTTACACAAATTTCCTTGTTTCACTCTGGTAAAAAATGAGTACATAGCTTTGACTAGGGACGTTTCCCTCGGATAGAACATTAAATGGAGGTGCTGCGTTTGAGGAGAGCCACACCTCGAGTCGAGCACAAGAAAGTGCCCACCACACTTATGAAAAAGAGTAGTGGTCCTTCCCAGGGTGAGTAGATAAAACTTAACAGTCTGTGTACCTTATGTGCTATGTTTATAGCCATCAACCCAATGAGGTTTAGCATATACTGTGTAAGGGGAATTTTATTTCATGCTAAGGAGATGGAGTGTTCACGGTTGAAACAAAAATGCGGTGGTTTTAACTACCCAATGAAGGGTCACCACGAAAACCGTGAACATAAAACCACAGCAAACATTTCCCTTTTCACGGTAATAATGAAGAACTGTACCTGGTCTCCCTGCTGCGGTGTAGAGCGGGGGTCGGTGTCCCGGAGGTGGTACGTGATGTTCTCCTTCTCCCCACAGATGTCATACACGATGGTTCCCAGCTCCATGTCTCTGTCCTGCTGTGGAACAGGTACATAATCTCCATGAAAAAGGAAGTATTGTTTTCGGTGTGTCTGAGTGTGCGAATGTCTGCCTGATTGTGTTTCTGGCATTTTTGGTCAGGATAACTTCACAAGCTCTAAAACTAGAAAGGATTGTGATGATATTTGGTATGTGGGTTGGTCATGATTTTTGGCCTCCTAGCACCTTTCCTTGGTACTGAAGCAGAACTTCCAGTATTTGTATCCTTTGTCCTGGACATGCTTTAGTCTTGTCACAACCATTCTATTTCATCTGTATAGACTCAGTTGGTCATTACTTCTATCTCCAGCCAAGTCATACCAAAGACGTTAAAAATTGTGCATACTGCTTTTTCTGCTTAGCACTCAGCATTTAGAAAAGTATGGTGTATGGGGATTGAATAGACACTACCAGAACTACAACCTTGCACAAACTTCTGTGGCCGAGGGGCTTTTGAACTCAAATAGGCCATAGGTATGTAAGCGTGGGAAAGGACTTATAATGTCCTGTTACTCACCTGTTTCTTGGGACTCTTGGAGCCCTTCATGTTGGGCATCCCTGCGGAGACGGCTTCCTTGTCGACCACGCCGAGCAGCCGCTCCGACGACACCTTGTGGAACGAAACGGAGCCCTTGGGGAGGGGCTTGATGCGGATGGCGTGGTTCCTCTGCGCCGAGGACGGGTCCTGCGATAAACGGGAATCACACTCCTACTAAAAATCAGCAGCTGTTCACAGACAAGTGGAAGGGGTACGAAACACAGAAAAAATACTTCTTCCTACTAAAAATCAAGTTGTTTACAGATGAATTGACAGGGTACACAACATTCTTCCTATCAAAAATCAGCAGCTGTTTAAAAACAAGATTTAGTGTACACAATAGGAAAATACTTCTTCCTACTAAAATCAGCAGGTTTTCACATACAAATTACAAAAAGGTATCAAAGATCTCATACATGTACTTCTGTGAGACATTAAGATTTTTTTGTATGTCTTGTTCATTTGTAGTTAACCCATTATGGAAATAAGGTTTTGGTTAACATCACATGTGACCAGTGATCTGACTGACTTATTACTATTCTACTGGCATTTTAATCAAATAACTACGAACACACAAGAACACAATCACACATGATCTAGACACACAGAAAAACTTTGCAAGGGAAGTAAAATAAACATTATATAAGTCCTACCACCAGGGAAAGGATGGCGATACTTACCGGAACGACCGTGAACTCCACTTCATCTCCAATGTGCAGTTCTCTCATCTAAAATTCGACAGACAGACCAACAGTCAATCTACATATCTTTAACTTTGCATTAAGAAAAGAAAATGCAAAATATCAGTAAAAATGATAAGCAACAAGTCAGCTTGACTTTCATGTAATATGTCAAAGGTGAAGGCCTCTAACTTGTAAACAGTTTTTGTCTAGACCATGCTTAACACAAGTCATGTTCGGATGGTTTTCTTTATGTCTAAGGGCCTTCAACTTTAACATATGACACAAAATGCGTCCCACTGCGCATGTGCACTACAAACCATGAAATGGCTTATTCCAACAGGACAACAAGCACATTTGAACTATTCATCAAACACATGTTCACGTTTCTGTGTGTAGTTTTGTCCAGTCATGTTTGTTGAATGGACCACAGGAAGAGTAGCTGTCAGGCTAATTGTGGATCTTAATTAATATACTCAATGTCAAAACTCAAACATATCAAAATACAATCACAAGTTTAAAGAATCCTATCAAACCCACTGGATCCAGCAGTTCACTGAAGTGGAAGAACATGCGGGCGTCCCGGTCCACACACTTAATGAACCCGAAGCCTTCCTTCATCGCAGCCACAAGTCCCTAAACACAACAAAACTGGCTGTTAGGATGGCTGGGTTTATTCAGTAAACTTTCAAAACACCCTACACAAATGTACAAAAACTTTTTGAAAGCTGTGTTACTGATACATGTGTAACGTACTTAGTCAAGTAAATGAAATACATGTAATATGGAAAATGCTATTCAAATACAGGCATGCTGACGAAAGCTTTTCTTTACTAATAGGCAGACAAGTCATTTTTGTCATTTAATTCATTTCAGAATTTGACTTGGCTAATACAAAATTTAATACATACAGCAATTTCAGGAAAAAAAGTACCACAGACTTCAGTTTTCATTTCACAGTAACCTGTGGTTAGGAGATTTTTTGTATCATACAAGACCCAAATTTAGCCAAAAATACATGCCAACTGCTGCCTACCAGTGTCAGTGGACAGCAGTATAATCAAGCATTGGATACTACAGTACTGTACAGTACACTACCACTACTATATCTACCACCATAGTTTTGCAAAAAAAAGTCCACAAGACAACTTTCATTAAAAAAAGGCCACAAAACCATCCTACCATCTCTCTCTTCTCCCCGGTAGTGCGGAAGGTCTCCGGCAGCAGGTCGATGTTGGTGGCCCGCTGGAGCTTGTCGCGGCGGTCGGTGGCGATGTTAAACTCCACGATGTCCGCCACCTGCAGAGAACACTCTGAGCGCTGGTCGCGGTCGCCGAACGGGATCTCTTTCGTCCCGCCGTCGTCGTCGCCGGGGGCTTCGTACGAGAGTCGCCCTGAGAGCGGGTCACTCTGTTGGGAAGAAAGGAAGTCCTTGCAATGCAAAGTGGAATAAAAATGAAACTAAGGCAGCTGTTTGTACATAAATCAAGACATGCAGGTAGAACATAATATAATACAAAATAAATCAAGCAACTCACAGGACAAATTATCTCAAGAGTCAGACGTTTCAAATAGAATTAAGGCAATCTAAAAGGGGATACTGGGCTGAGTGACATCTCTACAGCCGAACTTTGATCACTAATGTAAGACAGGACTGGGAGGAGCAGAAGAACCCATTGTCTCCCGAGATGACATCGCTGATGTCCTCGTTCAAGGTTCAAATAGAATCCACTTTTTTCATCAGTGACTGAGAATTAAGGCAAAATTCAAAAAGTCACTAATGAAAGATAGTGGATTCTACATTGTATCTGAAACATCTGACTCTTTACAGAATTTGTCCAGTTGCTTGATTTATCTTCTACTGTATTATGAAATCATATGAAATAATAGTAAATTAACTTAAAGGCAACTGTATGTACATTTTTGCTTAAAATAAAATAAGAAACTTTTCTCTAAAGATTCTCTAAAGAGTTAGATGTTTCAGATAGCATCCACCATCTTTTATCAGGGACAGAGATTACAATTCTCAGTCACTGATGAAAGATAGTGGATACTACATTGTATCTGAAACATATGACTCTTTAAAGAAATTATCCAGTAACTGTTGTTCGATTTATTTTCTACTGTATTAAGAAATAATATGAAATAATAGTTAATTAACTTTAAGGCAACTGTATATACACAGTTTTGCTTACTGATTTGATACTTTCATCAAAAGTGAAGATTGCTTTTAAACAAGGGATTTCGTGATCAGTAACAGCAAGTTTTTATATTTGTCAGAAACAGATATCTAAATTACTGACCGTCTGACATGAAAACTTCTTGTTTTTGCATGTTTTATGTTTGTAATTAATCATCATATTTGTATGTCCATACAGACCATAGGAAGAATGACTTTTTATGAAGCTTGTCATGGATCTCAGTAAAACTTGGTAACACAAAGTAGAGCATTTACCAACAAAGTTGTTTAGTTCTCTGAACTCTGAAGTTGAAATGACCTACAGTGTAAAAGTCTATGTCAGGACTCATGTCACATCAACTTCAGGACCAGTGGACTGATCGAAAGCTTGTTGGTGAGTGTTCCAGTTTGTGTACGAAAAGAGCGTATGGAGCTTGTTGTGGATCTCAGTAAAACTAGGGAACCTACCTGTCTACGCTGTGGTCCTCGAGGAAGCGGTTTGATGACCTTCCCTCGGATGCGTTCGTTACTGACGTCTTCAAACACCACCGTGCCTTCTATCAGTTTCTTTATGTGGGTGGCCACTTCCTTACCCTATGGATAAATTTAAGGAAGGGGAGGTCAATATCTTCTGTCATGAATTTCTTTAGTCATATAACCAAGGAGTAAACAACAGCTTACCTACCACTTGCCTCATTTTCAACATTGTTTACAACTTTATTTCACACTCTGGAAGATTTCTTTAGTTTATTTATACTAGTATGCCAGCCATGTGTATACCAAATAATTACTATGTCATGATGTTGATTATTTTGATTTGTTTATTAGCTTCAACTGGATTTGTATGTTACCTTTAGAATTATGAGTTCATTATTTTATCATTTGATAAGTAGATAATCCATACAACACTTGTTAAAAGACTGTGAACAACAGCCAACATTTTGCACTCATGACAGTCCACGCAAGAGATGGACTGACAACAAATAGCTATAGAGAAAAGACTTCCACCTCCTGAACCTAGACAGGATGGAGCCACCAGGTGGTCTGCCATCAAGTCAGGCGAGACAGGAAACAACGACAAATACTGGATAGAGAGTGAAGGAGAGAGAGAGTTTCATGGTGATAATGGTTGTAATAGATACCTTACATTTCTTACATTTCTTGTTGCAATACTGAACTCCACGTCATCTCCCAGCTCAATCTCACGGATGTCTCCCGGGTACTCACTGTAATGGAAGAAAATCTGGAAAGACACAGGAAAGGGAGCTTTCAGTGTTTCAGTCTCATCAATGTTCTCACTGCCATGGGCTAACAACATATGCATGTGACATTGATATTGGTTACAGCATAAGTATGAATAAATAAACAAGCCTGTAACTAACATATGCAACAGCTCAGCTTAAAACCAGGCTTTCTTAAAACCAACTCGTTGTACCAATAAGAGTGAACACTTAAGCGTAACATCAGAGTGCTGCTAAGTTGATAAATTATAACATCTTTCAATTCATGATTAAAGGGTCCTTTGCTGCATATGCATGCTTTCAGGTTTTCATTATTTTCAGCAGGGCCACTCACCTCTTTCACCACGTCAGCCCTCTCGATGAAGCCGAAGGACTCCTTCATACTGCAGACCACGCCCATGTAGCGCTCCACAGGCACGGAGGAGATCAGCTGAACCTTCCGGGCACGCACATTCCCGTTCCTGGAAGCAACAAAACACACACACATACAGGCTGTCAGATGTCTGGCTTTCTACACAATACAACATGGGACTAAGACACATTCCCGTTCCTGGAATCAACACAACACAAACACACAGTCTACCAGAACAGTGACGCACCAACATTCCCGTTCCTGGAATCAACACAACACAAACACACAGTCTGTCAGAACAGTGATGCACGCACATTCCCGTTCCTGGAACAAAACAACACACACACACACATCCGTAAATAGTTTCATCAGGAATGGTAAGTCACTGGATGGCAACACACAACCACACAGGCTGTACTGTCAGAAGAGACACTCTGTATGCATAAGAACATGGGAATGACACCCACTATCGAGTCTGACTGCTGAGCAAATTTCATGGATACAGAATGAATCATAAAAAAGCTTTGTGAGTTTTGTTGTCTTTCAAATCTGGCAATCATTACATTGTGAATCATATTCCGATTCGATCTAATCACTCAGTGATTGCTATTCAGAGGAAAGGGGCTGTATACATTCACACAAAGCTTCACAAAACAAAACAGGAAGGATGCTTCATGTATATAGGATAAGATAGGAGAAAATGGTGGATGGGGGAAAGTTTTTTTATACAGGATGCACTCTCTCAGTACACAATTTAGGACTTCTCTATGTGCCAAAGAAACAAAATGGCACACTGATGCTTATCTCAGTAATACCCTACAATCTTTCCAAGTACTCAGAAGTGGAGGTACAGAGACAACAACAGATCTACATGTACAGAACTCACCTGTAAGTGACCAGGCGAGTATATACCGAACAGAACAAAAGGAGTAAAAGAAGTAGAAGTTACCTTGGATCCGGCACCACCTTGGCTGGCTTGTCTCGCCAGGATTTTTGCTGCATGTCCTCCGCTCTGTACGGGAGGCAGACGGGCTGAATAAACTTATCAACCAAAGGACTTAACTTATCGACCAACTGACCTGACAGCACGGTACGACCACGTAGCAACCGTGACCACTTCCTCACAGAACCTTAACGTAACCGCCATTCACACCGACTTCAGGTCATACCAGATCTTTACCTTTAAGCCCGTCACACATATTTAGACAATGGTCAGGGAGTGAGTGGTTCAGCATAAAGTTAGACTTTGACCTGCTTGAAGTAGTAAAATCTAAAGCCTTTTTCATATGAATTTGGCATATTTCTTTGCCTTCGCAAATTTTCTTAGAGGCTGAGAGGGCAAAAGAAAACCTTGCTACAATCTTTCAATATCACAGCAACAACAACTTTTTTTGCCACAAATTGAGGTAGTGTGTATGTTATTGTTGGGCCCCTGTCATACATATAGTAGCCAACCATTGCTTCCAGTCCTTCCTTAAAAGTGGTATAATGTTATTTGTCACAAGGTTTTCTTTTGCCTTCACCCTCATTTTTGCTAATCTACATCTAAGAAAATTTGTAAAGGCAAATTCATTATCAGCAAGGCTTTAGATTTTACTAGTACTAGCAGCTTAAACTTGCTGCTGAACCAAATAAATTTTGAACAAAGTCATTTGTGATACATTATTGTATGACCTGACTTTCCATTCTATAACATGCCAACCACACATCATGCAGCGAAAAAAAGAGACCCAAGACCCACCTGAACAAGTCTACTACCACATGGTAATCTACAACTTCTGACTTTACCTTGCCTGTCTATCCATGGCTTTAAGTTGTTCCAGAAATCTTATAAAGGATGTAAGATGTTTCTTACCTACTCTTTACTACAACCTGGACTTGTATTTCCATATAAAACTCAAACGGTTTATCTTGCAACAAAATCAAGTCAATCGATTAAGGATGGAATAATTTAGGTGCAACCTAGGGAGTTATAATATGTGGTATTGATGTACTAAGTGGTAAAAATGGCAGCCATGCATTGATGAATAACTCAATGAGGGTTCTTTATAGTGCCAGTGAAACAAAATTTCCTGTCATTCACGTGAAACTTTGGTCTTTTTTGAAAACATGTAGTATGTAATCTTTAGATTAATTGAATACTATGTGCTCTTTGGTGGGACAAATTAGCAACGGGTCTTGACGTCACAGAAAAGACTCCTAACCAGACTAGCTGTTTTGTTCTTTCTGTGACGTCATGACCCGTTGCTAACTTGTCCCACCCACAGTGGACAGTTAATTTCACCTTTAGCACACTGAAGTAGCCGTTTGGCACCCAATTCTTTATCGGCAGCAGGAAGAAGGTTAAAGATTACATCTTTTAGATGTTTTCAGAAGAGACCAAATTTTTACATGAATGGTAGAAGAAATTTCATTTCACTAAGTAACTATCCAAGTCTTGGGTAGGTGAGTTATCACTGCCATGCTGTCTAAAGCAACTTGTCTACAACTAAACAATCCACAGCGAGAGCGGAGAATCCAGTAAAACGACGCAGAAACGTTCCCCGGCACCAACCTTTTATCGGTAGCGATGAAGAAGGAGACTTCGTCCCCCTTCTTCAGCTGGGCCCCTCCCTCGACGTCCTCGACACCGTACGGGATGTAGAAGTGTTCTCCGGCCTGCTCGTACGACACGCGCCCCATTTCTGTGGGCTGTGGCACAGAAAAAACACACGCATTTTAATCCATTACACAATGTATCAATGTTCGATCCAGATTATGAGAGACTCAAAACAAAAGTTACTCAAGCAACTGGATAAGTTTCAGACAGCATCTGCTGTCTTTCGTCACAGATTAAGGATGAGCATCTGCTACCGTTCATGACTTGAGTCACTGACGAAAGACAGCGGATGCTGTCTGAAAAGTCTGACTATTTGCAAAACTTATTGAGTTGCTTGAGTAACTTTTGTATTGAGTATCTCATAATCTGGGTGTCTTGTATGACACGCGCCCCATTTCTGTGGGCTGTGGCGAGGAAATAATACCCGCATTTTAATCCACTACACAATGTATCATCAGATAAGTCGATGAAAGATAGACATCCAGGTGATGAGATACTGAAAACAAAAGTTACTCAAGCAAATGGATAAGCTTTGTTAAGACATCAGACATCTGAGACAGCATCCGCTGTCTTTCATCAGCGACTTAAGTCACTTTTAGTCATTGACAAAAGACAGTTGATGCTGACTGAAACGTCAGACCATTTATGAAACTTCTAGAATTGCTCAAGTAACTTTTGTATTGAGCACCAGGTATAGAAGTGTCAATGAAGGTTAGACATCAAGGTAGATCATTATTGACATACAAAATACTTCAAGCAACTGGATAAATTTTCTTCAGAGTCAGCATGCACTATCTTTCATCAGTGACTGAGTATGATAATTTTTATTTATTTCCTGAAACGCCTGACTCTTAAGAGAATTCATCCAGTTACTTGATTCATTTTGTATCAAGTAGCTATAGAAGAAATGAGTGCTTTAGTGATGTTTAGTCTGGAAATTATCATACGATACAAAGATAGAAGTATCACCTCCAAGATCCACAAAAAGTTCTCTTCCAACAATATAAGAACTACTGTACATGTAGCCCACCACCTAAGAAGGCATTATGTGAGAAAGCCAAGGCCCAGTGTTTCCTATATGGCACATTACCCAAACCAAATCTTTCCACCTTTTATAATGTTTTTGGACACTGCTATAAACGTACATGAATTTGGATTTCTAGCCTGTTGGGACTAGCCATTACGTATCCTTAGGGGTGTCCCATGGAATGTCCAAAATGCCCTTACTATACTCCACCATTACAGTAAGATTGCTGCTACCAGAGATGACCAACAGATGGAAAATTTAAGAGTAACATATTCAACCACCACAAGATTGGCTGGAAAGGACAGACAGAAAGAAAGCAACCATGTAAGAGGCTTAAGGTGGAAGAGCCATCTCCAGTTCCCAAAAGACCGATACCCTGATAGACCGTTGAATATTCCACAAATACAGTAAAAAAATTGGTATCAAAACTGAACGACGGATGGAGATTAACAGTAACATGCTTAACCACCACAAGATCAGCCGGAAAAGGCAGAGAGAAGACAGATACAGCCTGGCCAACACAAAGCAACCAGGCGACAAGTGGAGGTGCCATTTCCAACTACCAAAAAAAGCTGATACCCTGTTAGATCCGGGTAACTCTGGTTGCGACAGTAAGGGTTCACCACCATCACTCCATTTTCCAGAGTATGATGATTTCCCACTGAACACATCCGGCTGTGAACAAACAAACATTTATCTTTTTATGTATAAAAAAAAAATTATAAAAAAAATATGTAGACTGGTACATACATTAATTAATAAGTAACTTCAATGGCCACATGGCTGTCTTAGATTTCTTAGATATTTGTACCATACGAAGGAACTGAATGTAATTTTGTGAAGGACCAAATTCTACAAGTGCTTGGTGTTTTCAAACAAACTACCACAATGTGATTCACTATGTGTGAACATTTCACGTATCTTACAAATATAAATGTGCAATGTAAGCAATATTTTGTTAGTTCACAATCATTAGTAACAAATGACAAAGTTACGAAAACAGACTACATGTATAAGAATAAACAATCCTACTAAAAATATCACAAGGATTCATGAAGAATGATATCTACAAACCATGATCACAGAAAGAACAGAAGCTATTTAGAACGGAAACAAAAGTACAGAAACAACACATTGCTGCTCTCGATGCAACAAACATTGAAACATACATGTAAGAAAGGAACAGAAAAGAAAGGAACAAATAAGTACATCAGTGAAGAGATAACTGTGACCACCACCCTGTCTTATACAAAAAACATTTGAAGACTGGTACAAGTCAGCTTAGAGTTACACCCAATGTTAAATGACATTACAATTTGTTTTTTTGCTGGTAAAAAGGTAAAGGTAGGCTTTTTGAGGTCGTATGGACAGTGGGTTGTTAATCCATTGTGTCTAGGGCACAGTGTTGGAAGGTGCAGCCTAACTCTCTTCTTCCACCACCTCAACCTAAGTCAGGTATCCATTCTTACACCTGGGTGGTGTGAGGAAAGTTGTGTAAAGTGCATTTCCCAGCACCACAACGTCTAGCCAGGAAACGAACCCATGACCTTTCAATCTCGTGTCCACCAGCCTCGCCATTCAATGCCACAAAAAATTTGGTTGAGAACAATAAAAATGCCGGTACAACTCAACTTACAGTTACACCCGATATTCACGGACATTACAACTTGCTTTTCTTACACCTCTGTGGAGTGGGGAAAGTTGTATAAAGTGCATTTTCCAGCAGCACAGCTTCTAGCCAGGAAAGCCAGGAGTTGAACCCCTGACCTCTCCAACTCATATCCACTAGCCTATCAAAAATCCAAGTTTTGTTGAGAACCACGAAAATGATGGTACAACTCAACTTACAGTTACACCCGATATTCACAGATATTACAACTTGCTTTTCTTACACCTTTGTGGAGTGAGGAAAGTTGTGTAAAGTGCATTTCCCAGCGCCACAACGTCTAGCCAGGAACGCCAGGAATTGAACCCCTGACCTCTCCAACTCGTGTCCACTAGCCTAGCCATTCGATGCCACAAAAAATTTTGGTGAGAGCAACGGAAATGATGGTACAACTCAACTTACAGTTACACCCGATATTCACGGACATCAAAAACTTGTTTTTTTTTCGTTGTGGAGAACAACGAAAACGGGAGAAACAAAAGCACACAGATAAGACTCAGGAGAGAGAGGAGAGTTGACAGGTTGATCAGCTGACTGACAGTGTTGTTTTTCCTTACCCCTGACAATCCCCCCGGCTCTCTCCTGTTTCCAACCTGGATAGCAACATAACCAACTTCTGCAGGCTGCAACACAAATTATGCTGGTTATAAAACATGCAAAATGGGCTCAAAAAACAAAATACAGTATACTGTAAATTCCCTTACTTTCGTGGCGGTTTTATCTCACGGTAGGAGAGAAAAGGAAAAACAAAAGTATTACAGTAGTAAGACGTTGGAGATGCATATTCACGGCGGCGTGAACTATTGATAAAAAGGTCACAGTGAAAACAAAACCACTACGAAAGTGTCAGGATTCACAGTAGTATGTTCCCTGGGCGCCAGACTAGTATCGGGTCGCTAGCGATTTCCTACGGTGGCCAGAGAACAGTCTGCCCGCCCGGTCTTAATCAACGCTCCGGGGAGTTGAGCCCGTGGGGGTGATAACCGCGCCGGTCAACTCCCCGGCTAGAACTCCCCCGGTGCGCTAATTAGGGTTCGGCGGGCTGGGGTCTCTGTGCCACCGAGAGAACTGACTGCAAGGTACCGGCTAAAGAGAACCGGCTAAAAGGCCCGATAAACAGTCTGGAACCCAGGGTAAGTAGTATGGGGTCTGAGCAAAACAGTTGCTGCAGTTAGTGATAAACAACATAACATCACTGTGAAAAAGGCTTGCTATGCTAAGCAAAGAACCATTCAAATATTATGAAGAGAACAGCCAGTTTCTGTCTGGTAAAAAACTCTCAACTAAAAACGTGAATCATGCAGAATGGGTTACAATAAAGTATAGCACAAGGGTCTGAGCAAAAAGCTTGCTGCAGTTAGTAAACAACAATATAAATAGCATAACATCACTGTGAAAAAGGCTTGCTATGCCCACGGAGCCATGTTATGAAAAAAACTGATAGACAATCAGGTAAATAACTGTCTCATATAAAACATCCAGAACTCAATCAGACAAGCAATAAAATACTAAAGCCTTCAAGGGATCAACATAATGTGACATATTCTTTCATATGTCCTATTTTTTCAAGGCATCCCCACAATGATTTAGTTTTATTTCCATCCTATAAGATGCATGACAATTTTACATCATCATTTCAATCATTGTTTACTCCAGTGAGTCTGGAAGCACTGGGCCAGTTGTCATTGTGTTCAATAATGCCAAAAGTATACAGTGTACCTTGAAGATTTTAAACATTATTCTTCAATAAGCAATATCACAGTCCTCATGTATACATGTATGTGTATGTAATTACCAAGGAAACATGGTGTCCTTTGGGTGTCTCCTGCAAAATGAGGGCGTCTAATTTCCTTGCTTTCTTAGTGCAGGGCATCTAGAAGACGCCCTGCTAGCTGATAGCTAGGTTTAAGTACTCACAGCTTTGTTTCTGGCCGGCTTGGCCTCCGTGGTCACTAGTCCGATCACACGCTCTTCACTCATGACCTCGAAGGTCACTGACCCAGATTGCAACTTGAGGACGCGGCAGGCGATCGGCTTCCCTGTGCGCTGGTCCAGACTCATCTCAAACTCCACCTCATCTGAGGACAGATCATGAAACAACATCATTCAGCATCCTCTTCATCAACCCCATGAGAATTATTTTATCTAATTCGATTTTATCTCATCTGGTTGATAATTTTTTTAAATTTCTTTATACACTCAGCCTTACTGCTATTGAAAAAATTCAACCACTGGCGAAGGACATAACATTTTTAATCTGACATCTGAATCACAAATACAACATTTTGTCTTATAGTAATACCATGTCCATCTTACCTCCTGGTTTCATGTTGTCCACGTTTCCCTTATACTGGCTGTAGTGGAAGAACAGTCGCGCGTCCCTGTCACAGCATTGGATGAACCCGTAGGAGTGAAGAAGTTTCTCGATGATTCCCGTCTCCCGTACGCCGTTCACGCGCTGGTACACCGTGTCGAAGTTGGGCTGCGGAGAGTACATGGGTGACTGGGGGCTCTCCGGGCTGCTATAGATTGCCACAGGTGATTGTGGAGTCTGCGGGGACAAAATACATGTTGTAAGGGTCACATTTCTTTTTCAGGTCATTTCATTTTAAAGTGTTATAAACAAAATTCGCAGAGGACCCTGTCAAATGCTTGGCCGCTTGGTGGTCGCATCTTCTACTGAAAAAGGGTGTATTTAGCGTTTGCATGTACATGTACACGTTTATCATATGCCATGTTTATTCATTCTCTTCATGTTATAACTTATATACCATCATACGAAACGCTTTTTGATTAGAATATATGCATGAGAAAAATTTTCTATAAACATAATGTAAAACAATGAATCTGTTTTGAAAATATCAATGTCTTAATCAAACCTTCATTGAGCACTTAATAATATATGCAGAAATGTTTGTATCCAAATTTTCAATCTCTTCTCACCTTCCACTGAGGATTGGCCATCTTGGAATCTCTTATGTGAAAACGAAGGTCAGTGAGCGAGTCTTGTCTATCTTGTACTTCTGGAGTCTCTGTCAGAGTAGTCCAAGTCGTCAGGAGAGGTCCTGTACCAAACTGTTGGTGGGAAGTTTTACCCACGCAGGAGTTAGAGGATGGTGTATGTCCAGAGAGGAGGAGAGAGTTGCAGTTTCCGTTTGGAGAGACAGTAGCGTCTCCCTGTGGAACAGAGAAGAATGATGCTGTCATTTCTGAACAATGTCTTCATGCATTCTACATAATAATTGTCAGGTGACTTTTACAATTGCACAGCTAGCTATTCCATGCTATCTGACCTGGAAATAAATACAAATTTTCTTCTGAAAGGCTATTTCAGAAGGGAGATGGTCAAATGTATCTTTGAGTTAGAGCCTGATGCCACCGTCAAACATAGCTCATTAGCTGACTATGGCCTCCCGACCTTCTCCAGACCTTTCCAAGAACTTGTGCTAGAAAAGGATAGATTTCAGGCAACCCCCAACCCAGTACCAACATTGGGTGGAGAGTGGTCGGGAGCAAAGACATGGGAAGGTTCTGACTCCTGAATGTGTGACAGGGACTTTAGACTCAGAAGTCTGATGTACATGAACTCCCAACTGCTTGGATATGCTCATCTATACATTACAAGCATATAATACTCTACAGATTTGTTACATGTAAAGGATTGAAAAGATGGTTTTTATTTTCCTACCTGTTCCTGGTTCCTTGCTGGCACCGTGTGGTGTGCGTTTCTGTGTGGGCAGGTTCTGCTTAGTCCTTTGGAGGGGGGTAGCTTAGAGGTTGCTTGACATGCTGGAGTAGGGACACAAAGGAAAAGCACTCTCGAGTAAAGCTCATGTACAGGATTACTTTCTCAATAAAAACACCTAAGAAACTTCAGGAAAAAAATGGAAGGGTGCCTTGCATCAACTTGAGTCCAGCTCTGAAAAAACAATATAAACATCCTGGATTCTGCACATGTTGGTGCATTTATTACTGTTTTACTGGGAAGGTTGAACTATTTCTCATTTTCTGACATAGTAGCAAGGAGTGAGCAAGGATAAGGCTGGAAAGTCAGGGAAAAAAATCAATTTCCGGCTCTGACTTCGAAATTGTGTGTGCAATTTACAAATTATGTTACTGCTATGGCACTGCAGTTACAACATGAGACTGTGTTGGCATCGTTCACAACTTGATTGACAGCTCCATGTGCCGAGATTCTGACCCTGACGGTTGGTGTATTACGTCAATCGTTATCAGTCCCTGTCCCTCAACCTATCAGGACAGGCCGTCCATTGTGAAACACGCACAGCCCGTGAAAAACAAAGGCTTGTTTGTTATGATAACCGTTACATTGATTAATAATATAATTTGGAGGCGACTTTTCCCACAAGACCGCAGGCAGAAATTATGTATCGATCGAATCTCATATCTATGTATTTCAGTCAGCTGAAAAATCAGCCGGCTTTCGACACGTTCTTGTCAAATATTTTGGTCAGGAGATTTTTTTCCGGATGTCACTTTGTCCTACCTCGTGTCAGACTTCGATGGACGTTTCTAGCTCTACGCCCAGTTGTGCCAACCTACCAGCTCATTCTAGCCTTATTTCTGAGACAACTCTATCAGGATAACCATTCTTCCGCACGTTTTTCCCTTCCGGTACGCCGCAGCGCCCACAGCCTCCCCCATAGTCATCATGCGCAACAACGAAAATGGTGATGAGACAGACGTCGTCTGATCGGAAAAGGGCTGTGTCTCGCAAATTTCACCGTCGCTTTTCTCTCAAATAACACAGGTTCAGACGGAAATATTTCGTACATATGATCCTTGGAGTATGCTCTAAGTAAGAAACTAAGTGTGGGTGACGTTTTTGGATGTTTTTTGTCAGAATTTGAAGAAAATTTCTCGATTCTTACCCCAACACCGCACAGCACAGCAGCGCCGCCACCGCCGCACAGCACCTTGGGATAGAATGGCTTCTCTCGCGAGACTTTGTTTAGATCATACCAAATTTCTATTGTTAGGGGACAATGGGTGTTTGAAAACTTATAAATAGTAACCATTGATGGTAACTAGATAAATTGTAATGATTAAAATATTACTTTGTAGCTAATTGATTATTATGTTATCGATCTTATTCACCGCTGTGTCTTTTGAGTGGTGATATTTCAACGTATTTTACCCCTACTGTTGAAATGGGTTTTCCAGGAAGTTACAGGCGTGAGAGACCATGTGCTGATCAGTGATCACAGACGATATTGCGACATTTGTGGATCGATCAGCCGGCTATACTTTGACCAGCTGTTTATCGATTAACCGGATGTAAGTGCGGATTGCATCGTTCAGTTTTATTTCGATATTTTGTGCTGAGCGTAGCTGACGGTGCTGTGATATTACTCAGTGCATAATTCAATACTGTAGCTATAGGATAGGTAAGTTAAAGTTCACAGATTTTAAATGCCCTTTCTTTTGTCACTTACAATACGTATGTTGAAATAATTTTGTTTCAGAGATTGATCAAGATATAATTACCATATGATATCAAACTATTACAGCCCTACACAATGCTCAAAAGCAACAATCTAGACAGTGTGCCATATTCTCTACTCATATTCAACAGTTTTGTATACTGTACGTTGGCGTAATGGAGAGTTATAAAAACGTATTTTCAATAAAGTAATATACTTAGAAAAGTTGGAAAATATAAGGAACACTAAAAGCACAGTTTAGAGCAGACGAATCAGTTATGTCAATTGAGTCGCGATCGGCTACTTAGCCCATAGTCTTGAAAACTTGATAGGAATGCAATAACTGATATATTCATGAATATTCCTTTCAGTGTCATATAACATGGCAGACTCTGGTGACTCTAAGGGGGCAACGTCTGAATCTGCTGCTGCGGAATCAGATGCCATGGACTGTCCCAGCCTGGAGGGTTCCGATGACTCGGACTGGGAGGAATGTGACGACGACGAATCAGGAGGCAGAGTTCTTGATCTGTTCAGCAACGAGGAACTCGCATCAGCTGAAGATGTGTTTCAGCACTGCAAAACAGAACATCAGTTTGATGTGCAAAAATTTGCTGTCAAAAATAGTGAGTATTATATCTGATTTTCATCTCCTGGATACTGTAAATCACTTTAATATAGCGTCAGGAAAACATAGCAGTTTGGGGAAAATGGAGTAGGTCACAGCACCTAATTTTAACGGTTTGAACAAACAATGCTGTCTCAAATACTAATAATCAAATATTAGTATTAGTGATGATGAAATTTTAGCAAGTGACAAGTGACTGTTAAATCAGCTAAAATTAAGTTACAGTTAACAAATCAAGAATTGCAGTAATTATTAAGAGCAACAATGTACATGTGTTGGGAATTCCAATTATAAAGTTGTTAGTTGGAATGACCATTATGTACTTGTAAGCTATTATTCTGAATCAAACTTGCTGTTTGAACATCAAACAGCTGATCCTGTTCTCAGTTTACTTTCTTTTGTTTAATTGCTATAATTTGATTACAAGCATTTAACAAGTGCAAAATTCCTTGGTATCTCTTGTCTCTTTGATACGTGTAAGAACTATAATGTTGTCTGTTCCATTTTTGTACTTCATTTCATTGCATTTTTCTTATTGCAGAGTTGGACATGTACGGGTACATCAAGTTCATCAACTACGTACGCAGCAAGGTAAAACAACTTTATGTGTACCAATCACTTCTGTCATTTTTCAGAGAAAGCAGAACACTTGTCTGATTCCTCCACATAGAACTGTAAACACTATGTGTTAGTAATGCCAATGATTTCCCTTTTTCAGAACCCCTCTCCCACAGATATTAGCGATGCTTGCACAGCTACAAAGGCACCCTGGGACAGTGACCAGTACTTACAACCAGTCCTACAAGATGACCCCCTTCTCTTCTATGGTGAGATCATGTACTTCTAGTAATCACTAACTCTGTTTACATTAGTGACATCCATACCCAAGTGGTTAGGCTAGTGGACACCCGACAGGTCATAATCCTGGCATTCCTGGCTAAACATTGTACCCTTTGGAAAGACACTTAAAATGAATTTCCTCACCTCACCTAAGTTTAAAAATGGGTACCTGACGTCAGTTGGGGTGGTAGATTGGTGCACATGATGGAAGGAGAGGTATGACCGTATGGGCTTTGTCTTGCCCTTAGGGCTAGGGCTGATCCTACAGCCTCTCAAAGGCTATGGGTCTTTTTGTTGCTGTATTTACCTTAATTTGTTCAAAATGTTGTGTTTAAGGTATGTCTTGTGAAAGAATAGATAAAATGTGGTACCAACACACAAGGCAAGTTATTGAAGGAAAGAAGAAAAAAAGCAACTACCACGTACAGTCATGAGTTAACAATCTGCTAACATTACATATACAGATGTGGAGGAGTGGACCACTCAGTCTGCTGTTGCCATGGAGACAGAAGACAGTGACATCACGTTGCCAGGACAACAGTACAGAGCTCTACTGGAGACACTGCACCAAGCTGAGGCTAGGTCAGAGGTCACTGAGGGACAGCTGCATGATGCGCTGAAGGACATTGATCGGCTCAGGTATGTTAACCTTCAACCTGCCGAGGTAGCTATAGCATTTTGGCACCAAATTTGTATCTCTTATGGGGTTACAGTTAGATACTGTTAGATGATATGAAGCTTTATTGCGCCAAAAAGCAAGCCGTGGCAAAGCCACATTGCACTACCACTAGCTACTTGAAAAAGCAATATGCTTCACCTCAATTGAGGATAACTGCTTTACCTTTCACCCTATGGACACAACAAAATGTGCAGTGACTTTCATATGGTCAACTACAAAGTAAGTACAAAATAAACCTTTAAGTTTTATTCACTAAACATTGTTTTAGGCTAACATACATAAATGTCTAGTACTGTATCAGTGTCTTTTCTTTGATAAAGCAATCTTCTAGCTATTTACCAATTTTTGCATTATGAGAGTTGTCAAATCTGAAAATTTCCTCAGTCAATGCTGAAATTAAATTAGATTCAACTTAATGTTGTTAATGTCCACAGACAAACAGCAAAGAGCTTCATCTTGTCGGACCAGCATGCCTTGCGTCCTTCCCATGGTGCAGTAGCACAGTTGAGGGAAGATGAAGATGCGGCTTACTTCAGTTCCTACTCTCACTTCAGCATCCACATGGACATGCTGCAGGTATGCCCTTGCAGAAACTGTAAAATTTTCTTACGGTTCTGTTTTGCTGTTTTAGTATCAAATAAAATATATAGTGCTTATTTGATGTTTAGGATTGCATCATTTCACAGAACATGAATGTTCTGGGATTGCAAGTATCTATGGTGTACATTGTAGACATAAGAAGAAATATTGTGGCTTACAAATTGTCTTTATCTTGGCCAGGACAAGGTCCGGACAGAGAGTTACAGGGATTTCATCTTGACCAACCAGCATCTTTTCAAGGACAAGGTAACTTTAAGAAACCTTACACAAGTCTTATACCTACAAAGTAGACTTTTCAAGATTAAATGACATGATCTTGGACTATTTCTTTTCCATTAAGCTAAAAAGTGTTCTCCAGAATTTGAATCGACATAGCCCAATAGACATTCATACCTGAATGTGTTCCTAGGTTGTCCTGGATGTTGGGTGTGGAACAGGGATTCTCTCCATGTTTGCTGCCAGAGCTGGAGCTAGTCAGGTGATCGCTGTGGACCAATCAGAGATCATCTACAAAGCCATGGATATTGTCAGGTATTACATGTAGCTGTCATTGTGTGTGTCAAACATTTTTGTTTTTTTCCGTCCAAAATTTGTGTTTATTCTTTTTGTTCTGTAATCCATAGATTATTATTGCTTTGTCACGTTGACAACAAGAGTTTTTTCTCTGTCCCTCCAGGGAAAACCATCTCGATCACATCATCAAGTTGGTGAAAGGTCGGGTGGAGGACATTCAACTACCAGTTGAGAAGGTTGACATTATCATCTCTGAGTGGATGGTGAGTTGATGTATTACTGTTGGTTAAATATGGTTTTAAATATCTCGGTCTACGTAATGTTACCCCAATCTGTGTAACACCCCCTTTTTGCTAGAGGCTATGACTGCTGAGCGATCCAAGATTTGACAGGTCACTGAACAAATTTCATAGACAAAGAACAAATCTTTTTACATTTTGTGGATTTTGTAGTCTTTCAAACCATACTTTGCATATGAAATATGGTCACACAAATCAAATTTTATCCAGCATTTGCCATTTAGTGGAAAAGGGGTCCAAGCAAACTCTATTGGTTATGATAACTTATTGCTACACTAGCATATGTAAGTGTAGGGTGGATTGGTAGCTAGTACTTACACATGTGTTTGTATTTTACCAGGGTTATTTCCTGCTGTTTGAGTCCATGTTGGACACAGTCCTGTATGCTAGAGATCGCTGGCTGGCACCCGGCGGCTCAGGTGAGCAATTTCTTTCTCATTTTATCATGACTGGTAATCAACACACACCTTCTGTCAGTTTAACATCTACTAGCGTAATTCTACCAGGGTACGTAATTCCACCACCCTGAAAAGATATGTCCAAACAGATCTTCAACCTAACGTCACCCAGTATAATACACTCCTGTATATCTAAACTGTGCATATCGGGGGTGCTGCACTAGAGATCTCTCAAACCTGCTGTTTTTGAAAGTGGCGGATCGATGTAACCCGGCGGATTAATGTTAATGGAGTCAGATATGACAGTTACATATTTGTATATATTTGTATGGCTGCTATTGAAGCTCTGCCATCGGTCTGAAATATCAGTGTCTTTAGAATAGTTCTGGGGAAATAAGAGTTGATGATGAAGGTCTAGTCATACACAATACTTTTAGTTGAACTCTTAAACTGTTAGAAACAAGAATTCTTATACGATTATTATCGAATACTCATCACTGTCACAGGGAGGTATTATTTGTGTGTTTTTGCAGTTATATATATTTACCTCCTGTTCTATACCTGTACAGTTTACCCTGACAGATGTACACTCAGTCTGGTTGCCATTGGCAACGCAAAGATGCACAGCAACCGAGTTGCTTTCTGGGACGATGTCTACGGCTTCAAGATGACCTGCATGAGGTCAGAGGTCACTAGGGAGGGGTCGGTTGAGGAGATTGACCCAGAAACTGTGATGTCAGAGCCTTCTCTCATCAAGGTGAACAACAAAGTGTGATTCCACCTTGGAAAAACTCAAACAAAAACCCTAACATTGACATTCTTTTGTATTCTTTTGTTGCTATATTTCACCTTGACACTATGATTGAATACTCTAGCTTCCTTTGTACAGTGTAGACTCTACAGGTCAGGCTTTTTTGCTATAATATGCTTTTTTTCTGGTACTCGGTAGGAGGTGGCTTACAGGAAACCTCAGGTACAATCATCAGAACTGATGTACGTAGTTGAAGAGTAGTATCCAGTATTGGATTAATGTACTGCTGTTGGGGTCCCTTCCAAGTAGCTCTGCCCAGTGGGTCCACGCTGGTAAGCCGCACACCTTAATGTCCTACCTGACACACTCCAACCAAGATACAACATAAAGAAAGCACATTATAAGCACAAAAACAGCCTTACCGTACAGCCTGCTAAGGAGGCTAGAGCACTCCTTCTTTTAAATAGTTCTTTATGTTTGACGTCACAATCATGGTTTTCTCACAGATGGTTGACTGCTGCTCGGTGTCAGTAGCTGAGTTGGATTTTACAGCAGACTTCAGTCTAACGGCCACCAGAGATGGGACATGCATGGTTAGTGGGTTAGCATCTTGGGATACATGATGAGAAGCAGTTTTGTTCCTGATAATTCATTGAATCACAACTGTAATGATTGCATAGGCATACACAAAATTAGTTATTTGATGTAATGAGGGAAAATATGATGATTATGCCATGTGCTTTACACACATTTGCATTATGCTATGTACTGCAAGACAAGACTTGTAAGGAAATGGCTGTTAGTGATATGTACTATACCTTGTACTATACCTTCTTTGCCGGAGCAATGTGTTCAATGAAGTAATTTTCACTGTTTCCTTTGTACAGGGCATTGGTGGCTACTTTGACATCATGTTTGAGAAGGACTGCACAAATAAGGTTAGACATTTTTGTTGTTGTTTTATTGAATCTTATCCAGAGCAAGAAAATTTTTGGTCTTAGAAATAATTTGGCTTGAATTAATGAATAGATGGATGGATGAATGAATGAATGGATGGATTGACTAATTAATTGATCTTAAATAAAATGACTAACACAATTACAGGTACAGGTGTTAACAAATTTTAACACCAAAATTGCTCAAATCCACCGACTGATTTTTCCTACTCAGGTGTACTTCTCCACTGCCCCCAACTGTATGAAAACACACTGGAAACAAACTCTGTTTCTACTGGAGAAACCAGTGGAGCTGAAACAAGGTGCATGTACTTCTATTCTCTTTCAGCCAGATTTGATTTCATGGTGGTTTTTCTTACGTTATCTCTATCTTTATTACATTGGACATAAAGATTACAGATTGAATTTACATGAGCTCGGTTTTTAGCCATATTTTTCACAGAGTTTGACTGACAGATACATGGTTGCAAAAAAAATCAATGTGAAATTTTACTACATTTACTTTTTTATTTATTACAGGGGACCTGCTTAGTGGAAAGATCTCTGTGAAGAAGAACAAGAAAGACCCAAGAGCTCTCGTAGTTAGAATAGAAATCACAAACACTGGGCAAATGTTAGATTTCCAGTTGCAATAACCCCTGATCTTTTTGATTTCGAGACAGTATCTAACTTGCCCCATCAATAAGAGTATGATTTGATCTACTAGTATTTCTAAGATTTTCCCTATGTTTTTTTTCTATTTCATTTAGGTATGTCTGCAAGTGGGCATATAACTAACAGTAATGTGTTAGAATAAAAAGTGCCAACGAAGAACATTATATACTTTTCATCCCAATGTCAAGAAAAATAACCATTAGTTTGTCATAATGGTATAACTTTTGGATCCAATGGGGTCTGTTCCCATGTGTTATACAAAGGTTCAAACAAACAAATACTGTGGGATAAACTTGAGAAATAGCTATTGAAGTATTAGTAATCATTGTGACCTCTATTGTGACAGTAATTCTTAATGACCAGCATGCAGCATTATTGCTGTAATTTTTCTGATAATAAAGAATTAGAAGAAAATTAAGAAAGAAAATTAAGTCAGTTTGCAATTTGTTGATGTGTGATTGTTCTTTCTTTCGCATCGTATGAAGCATTACGCATCGAGTTCGACCGTCTTTACTTTAACCTTGCCTTACTCGATAGGCGATCGTTTTCGACACTATGGTGGTGTTTTAAATATATGACCTCTGACCTATGGTTAGGCGTTGACCCCAGTTGCCACACAGCTGTTGGTATGTCTTGATATGGTAGTGATGTGTTCACAACAAATTCTTGGGCGTTGGAAACGTTGCGTCACGTCTGAAACGGTCTGCGCAGTTCTACGTCCATGTTTGGCAACTGTCTGTGTTCAAAGTGTCTACAGCTGAAAAGGTACGTAGTCATTTTGTGGTCAGTCTGACAAGCAAGGATAATTTGTTGGCGTGTAACTTATAAATAGGAGGTGACCAAACACGAACGCATGTACGTTGAGTGCTGATGACCTATATCTTTTGAAGGATGGGCAACATTTTGTATGTTGGTCCCATAACCGTCCTATGTGTATCTGATTGTAATGGGGAGGGGAGCCGATCCTGTAACATTATGTCATTGTACGGGGAGATTTGGAGGTCGACCATAATTTCGTCATCTCCAAGCAGATGTAGGGTCCGGTGCAGGTGTTTTACGTGTAGATAATTTGAGGCATTTTCGGCGTCTTTTGAATGGCAGGAAGGCGGTGAAGATGGGAAACGCGGTCCAAAAGAAAGACTCAAAACTCGTATAACACTGAGCCGCTGACTTGTATATTAATTATACTCTGCTTGGAGATCAGTTGTAGGATCGGTAGCCTTGGAGCGCAATGCAAATTATACAGGCCTTTCATTTGATTTCATTCGTGCCGTGTTAAATAACATACTGCTGAATGCTGATATAAAAGATATCTGATTACCTGCCAAAATGGTTGCCGGGGGATTTAAATTATGATTGTCATGACGTCAATGAGAAGCCCTTATAATTATTGTAAGTGATGTACAAAAACTTCTACCCGACAGAAGTAAAAGATGCCCCGGCGGAAACCAGTGCCCTCCCTCAGGTCCATGTGCCTGCGGTGCTTTCGGAGCTTTGAGAGACTTGAGGTCGCCAGTCAGCAACAGGGAGTAACGGTCAACAGCCTGATCAGGAGACTACGTGAGTTTAGCCTGAGTAACAGCCTACGAAGTGAACGCTGGCTAAAAAAAAATCGCTTGCTAACCACAGCAAGCGAATTTTTTTGAGCCAGCGGTCACTACGGAGGCTGGTACTCAGGCTAGCGTGAGTTCTGAAGGCTATATAACAGATGTTTGTTTGACCCTACATAATCCTTACAATACTTAACTGTCTTTTGGACATGTAACGTTAACGTTACTGACTGGAATATTCTGTCGTCGGTCTGCTGTCATTGTGTCTATGAATTCTCTTTTTTATAATCTCCAAGCAGATCTGTCGGTGGCAAAGACGGTCTTTGCCACCGGTGGCGATTAAAAGTCCCTTTACCAGTTAGATACGGCCTCTGTCGCCGATAGATCTGCTTGGAGATTACTTTTTTATCCACTTGAACAGCGTGGTATTATGACGGCAGGATGATTCCTTCTTTTTTCATTTTGTTGAAAAAAGCTACCAGTAGGCCGAAATTTACTACTCCCCAAGCAGAGGTTGGTGGAGAAGATTGTGACCGAGATGTTTGCTTGACCCTACATAATCCTTACAGTACTTAACTGTCTTTTGGACATGTAACGTTAATGTTACTGACTGGAATATTCTATCGTCGGTCTGCTGTCATTGTGTCTATGAATCCTCTTTTTTTATAATCTCCAAGCAGATCTGTCGGTGGCAAAGACGGTCTTTGCCACCGGTGGCGATTAAAAGTCCCTTTACCAGTTAGATACGGCCTCTGCCGCCGATAGATCTGCTTGGAGATTACCTTTTTATCATGTGACTTAAACAACGTCGCATTATGACGGCAAGATGATTCCTTCTTTTTTTATTTTGTTGAAAAAAGCTACCAGTAGGCCGAAATTTACTACTCCCCAAGCAGAGATTGGTGGGGAAGATTGTGACCGTTTTATCATATGCCCCGTTTTTCGTCCGCTCAAGGTGGGGAGAGCGGACGAAAAAAGGGGCATATGATAAAACGGTCACAATTTTCCCCACCAACCTCTGCTTGGAGAGTAAAGAATAACAGGCTAGTCAGGGTGTTCCGAAAGGTCTGTTTGAAACTTTTCCGTCTTGATGGTCAGTGAGTTCGTGTCGAATATTCTATCCAATGCTTCCACAGCGCTGTCCATCGTGGAAGACCTCCTGCAAACCGTGCCCAGTTCCTCTCTCGAAGCCCTGCAGTTCTTACACCCCTACCTGAGGAAATTCGCCATCTTCGGTTACGGAGAGGAGCTCACAGAGCAACTTATAGATCAATATACGTCATGTCTGAAGACATCAAAGGTATATATATATACATGTATATGTACTTATTTAGATATAACGACAGTTTTTTTTGCAACGTTTATAGTTTTTTTTTTTAATAGGAATTGTCTAATGTCCAAAGATAGGGAAAACATCTTGATCATAGATGTAAACAGTTAATTTTTGATAATTTATAATGCTAGAATTGTTACGTGTGGTACTAGCTTGATTTAATTTCCAAACTTCTCAATTGGCTTACTGAAACTTTATATGAAGAAAAGTTTGAAAAAATGATTTTGCATATATTTGAAGGGTCTCCGACAACTTGGCATAAAAGTGAGTGGAGATGTACTGGTGACGCAAAGATTCATGGGAGCAGTCCTGAGGTCCACCACCAAGCTCGTCAAGCTGGATGTGTCAGAGAGCCCTTTTGATGACGCCCTCATGGAAGCTCTCGCAATAAGGTGACTTCTTATTGATATAATGATTTGTGATTTGTGATTTATTGAAATTGTAAACGACACAATACACGTGGGCCACAGACAGCTGTTGCTGGTGTCGTGGCCCACACACAAGACAATACAAAGCACATAGACTACAAATAAATAAACAGTGGTAAATGCAATCTAAAAAGCAGCGTAATTATTATTTTAAGTATTATTATTATAAGTATTATTTTCCTTTTTGTCTTTTTAAGTTCTTTGGATCTCTGACCGCCCTGTGCAGTTGTAGGCATTCTTGTATATCTCGTGAGACAACGAAATTGTACCCGGGTACACTTTCTTTCACCTCTATAGTTGGATTACTAGTTGAATATACTTTGAGCCCATCAGAAATCAGAACGTGAAGTGGTGGCGTCAACAATTTTGTATGGATGCTATTGACAGGATGCTAGAAATGTGTTAGGGTGGTCTCCCATTTATACACGCCAAATTTCAAGTAATTCCATCGGTCTAAATCAAAAGTGGCATGAATCGAAATTGAAAAAGTGCTGACTGTTCCTTTCAGGATATATCTTAGAATTTGCAGACTCCGATACGGCGGAACGCGGTAGAGATCCCGATCGGAGTTACTGTTCCTGATCCTAGATCGCCGATTCTACCAGGTTGCAATCTCTACTCAAATATACATAATCTGTTTATTTCATCTTTTCCCAGTTGCCCGGCGCTACAAGACCTGAATGTCAGCAAGTGCAAACACGTGACCGACGTGGGGCTCATCACCCTGTACTGCCCTGGGGACGAGATGGACTCCGGGTGCAGAAACGTCACCCACCTCAACGTGTCCTCCACAGGTCTGACGTCAGACGGCGTCCTTTTCGCGCTACACGGGTGGCCAAACCTGTCGAAACTTGACGCGGACATGTTGGTTTTTCCTCCTGAGGGGACTGTTTTACCATCGGGAACGTACAAACTTCAGACTATTAACTTTCCCGTACGTTACGAGTCACTCGAGCAGATTCATCATCTCTTTCCCAACCTGAGGAGCGTAGATCTGAGCAATTATGGTGTCCGTTATGAAGAAACGCCCCCTGTTGGAGCATTGGGTCAACTGCAGTTCTTGGAAGAATTGAGTATAGACGCAGAGAACTTTCCATCCCACGGACTTGACATATTCAAACCACTTGGAAGTCGAATCAAGATACTTGAACTGTACGGCTACCATCACGTGGATCTGGCCGAGGTCGCCATTGTGTTTCCTAATTTGGTAAGGCTGGTTCTATTCGGCTGCCACTTCGAGAACAGCGGCCGGAGATTCCCGATCGAAGCCGAACTGCCGAAGCTTCGAGCGTTCATGTTCTTCCGCCTGGGCCCGTACCAGAGTGTAGAGGAGAGTTTTCCCGCGGACGACTTCTGCAACCTCCTCGCGACTTGCAAGGAAATCGAGTTCCTTGAGCTGACGAGTATTCAAGTTTGGACTCCCGAGGTGATCGACACTTTGTCGAATGCTCTGCTGATTCGTCTGTTGAACAGAGACGTCTTCCGACATTTGCGTGAACTACAGCTGTGGTACTGCCATAGGTTCACCACCCGAGGAATCCTACCCATTGTAAATGATAGTGACAGCGGTCTGAAGAAACTTGGCCTGCACCATTGCGACGGTCTGTCAGAAGACGACCTGCAAGACATCGAACAAATCATCAACAGAAACAACCTGGACCTGACACTTCGGTACTGATGAGTTTGGTGGGAAGTAAGGAACTAGTGTGTAGTTTTGTCAATTTACATGTTGATGAAGGTTAGACATCCAGGTAATAAAATACGCGAAAAGCAGTTACTCATTGACAAGCAACTGTATATGATTTTGAAACAGTCAGACTTTTCAGACAGCACTCGCTATCTAAACACAGTCACTGACGAAAAGTAATGGATGCTGTCTGAAATGTTTGACCATTTCAAAATTTTATCCAGTTGCTTGAGTAACTATTTTTGGCGAATGTCAGTTGACAACTAATGTTTGCATCAGTAGATTCAGTACCCACACTCTACAAGGTGGTAGAATTCAAGGAACCTTTTTCCATTGGAGGAAGCTGTCGCAGCTGAGCGATGCATTTCACAGATCGCTCAACGATATTCATAGTTATAAAATCCAGTTATAAGATGGAGGCTCATTTTATAACTGGATTTTATAGCTATGAACTTCGTTGATCGATCACCGTCGAGTGGAAAGAGGTGTAATAAATTTGTGATGCTCGCCCTGATCATGTGTAATTTTGGAAGGATATAATGTAAATGTGCACGTGCTTTTCCTGTATATAAAGCTGAAGCAATTGAATTGAAAATGCATATAGAACCCGTACCATGGGTTGCTTGGAGAAAAACAAAAACATGCGATCCTTAATTCACAGAACGAATAGTTATTGATATTCTGATACTGTAGCAATACTGTTTATTTTCAATGGTTTAAATGTACTTCATCGCCACTTGGAATGAATATTTGAAGACGAACCATCCTTATTATGTAACAAAGTATGTAGCTAACGATTGTACACTGAATTGAAGTGGGGAAACATGTAAGAGGAATGTTCATCTTCTCGTAAAAACTTCGCCCAACTACGACTTAGCTGAGATGCACAACATAGCTAGCATCTCTTATATTGAGTCTAAAACCACTTTCTAAGACACGACTGACGCCACGACACACACACACGAACGCACACTGTTGCACCATACATATAAACATACCGCATTGCTTATATTGAATCCAAATCCACTTTCTAAGAAACAACTGACGCCACGTACAATACACACGCACACTGTGACACCCGTATGATACACATAAACATTTCCAGGTAATAATATCCACCGTTGCTAAAGCGTAAACACACATGTCGTGCCCCTGTCACGTGCACACAGCACGAAAATCGATGTGAGCTCTACATGACATTTTGACATTACTGATAACACACCCAGTTCTCTCTTTATCACCGCTCGGTTCTTAGAGATTGAGCGATGTCTATTTGTAGGTCCTCAAACCCCGTGCACCAATGTAATGGTGTGATTTTCAGGTGAAAATTGGGTCGTTTGGTTAAACGGCAGGATTTTCGGCCTAGAACCCAGCGGTCCCGGGTTCAAATTCCCTGACGTTGTGCCCTTGGGAAAATGCAGTTTACACGACTATCCTCACCCCATCCAGGTGTAAAAACGGGTATATTATGTGTGGGTCACCAAACCAGCAATAGCTGCCTGTGTTTCACGTGTAATGCACTGTTGTAATTCTAATTCTGATTGCAATCAAATCAAAATCAAATAGGCTCAAGTCTCTGGCGATTTTTGTTATTCGGCGACCAACAAATACAGCCGAAGCTCGTCAGCTGTGTGACAGGGGCTTCAGACCGAACAGAAGAACGTCTACCTTTCAACATAGAACACAAACAGTTGTCAAGATAACTGATCTACCTGCGTATGATCGATGTGTTTTTCTCCTCACCTGCGCAAGTCAAAGTATACAAAACATATCAGAATCGATACATCAATATTTGGCGGCACAGCTAATGTTTCTGTGGGATAGAAAAAAAACACAACATTAACCCAGATGAAAAGCGAACAATGCATATGTTTACAAAAGACTGTATGATAAATAAACTTGTTGAAAGGCCCATGTGTGACATAAATATTGGTGTATATTTTGTTTCTACAATCGCAGACAAAAACCAAAATATTAAAAATGACATTTCTACGAAACGTAACGTCTGTCTGGCACTGTGAGACTATCAAAAACACATATTGCATCGAAAATTTACGAAACGTCAGGACATACCAGGTTAAAATATTTTCCTAGTATTTTCCTATAATGTAATTAATGTCTTGGGTCAGCGGTAGGGTCATAGATAGACGTTTGACTGCTGACAACACTGCTATAATTTAAAAAAAGGGTAAAAGTCAAAATTGCACATCCTGTGTACATCACTGTTTAGTAACAAACATGACTGACGTTACAGGGCAAACGACTCACAGGACGAGATACGAGCCACGTTTGCTGATATGACGTATCCGAATGATAATACCTGATAAAGGGGGAAAGAACCAATAGGAAGTGTTGTTTCATAGCAGTTTGTGCTGGACACCTCGACAGCTCTCGTCGTTGACATTAATCAGTCAGAAAGGCCCGTAAGCTGCACACGTACAACCGTTGTGGCAAACTGACTCAGTGGTTTTGGGGACAAGGTTGGGACTGAACAGAACAGGCCCCGGCTTGCCGGTGTTTTGAGCTACAGCAGACGGTAAGAATTGTTATCATTCTCTTGCAATGTGGCCTGACTGTGGTTTTGGACAAGGTTGGTACTGAAAAGAACAGTTCGTGAATAGTTAGTTTCACCAGGCTGGTAAGTCACTGAATAAAAATACTCTTTTTACACAACCAAGAGATTTATTCCACCGACGTTTCGGTGACCATCTGTCGCATTCTTCAAGGCCACACCTGTGCTGCATTGCTATGTGAACCAGTCAGAATTGCCTTGAAGAAGGTGACAGATGGTCACAGAAACGTCGGTTGAATAAATTGTGTAAAAAGAGTCTTTTTATTCATTGAACAGAATAGTGTCCGGCTTACCGGTGTTTTCTAAGCTACAGCAGACGGTAAGAAGTTTGTCATTCTCTTGCAATCTGCACAGTAAGATATTCTTCATTCTAATAATTTTAAAGATGTTAATGTGTAACGTTATATGTTTCTGATACCATATATATGTACATGGATACCGGCCGTCATGCGTTAGTGCAGTATTTTCATGCGAATATGTACGGTGAAATTTCCTTTATTTGTTATGTCTTCATGCGGCGTCGCTGCGGCCGATCGAATTGACAAAGCACTCAACAAATTTCGTCGACAAAAAACTTTGTAGTCTTTTTGGTCATACCTGTTCGTTTTGAATGATATTCCCATTTTAAGGTCAAGGGTAACGCAAATCCAGTTTAGGACGCAGCGACGCCGCCAGCGTGCCGCGGGTCCAGTGAGAGGGGGGCTTAACTGTTTTTTGACGTAGTGTTTCCATGTCTACATATACGGTAACATTTTCTTCATTCTAATCATTTCTAAGATATCTATCTACATGTATGTGTTTTGATATCATTACATTGGATGCCAGGACGTTATGTGTTAGTGCAGTATATATTCATGTGAATATTTACGGTGAAATTTCCTTCCATTTTTTTTTTGTCTTCTGAAAGATAATGTATGTTTTCCAATAGTGTTACATTTGGGGTCTGGGCGCTTTGCGTTAGTGTAGTGTTTTCATTGCGAAAATGTACGGGAAAATTTTCGTCATTTTTATGTCTTTAAATCAAAATATGATCATTTTTTTCTGATACCATTTATTTGACATTCGGTGCCAGGGTGTTTTGTGTTAGTGCGGTGTTTTCATGTGCACATATACGGTAACATTTTCTTCATTCCAATCATTCTTAAGATATCAATCTATATGTTTTCTGATACTATCACTTACGGTATCGGGACTGTATGTGATAGTGCAATGTTTCCATGTGAAGATATACAATAACATTTTCTTCATTTTTAACATTTCTAAGATATCAACTTCTGTTTTTCGAAATCATCATATCCGTGATGGGACGGTATGTGGTAGTGTAATTTTCCCCTCATTTTCAAGGTATATGTTGTCCGATAACATTGATTAACATTCATACATTCAGTGAGTGGCGGTATGTGTTAGAAGTGTTCTCATGTGGACATATACGATAGCAAGCTTTTCCGCTAGTCTCTGACAGAGCTGTGCGACTTTGTGGCGGGCGGTTTCTGGAACAACGAATATGTCACTTGATAGATTTGAAGATGAAAATAGTCTATTTTGCAGTAGAATGTCTATTGGTACAAACAAAGGGCGTTTCGACAAACCGTCGTTCACAAACTCCAGAGCAAATCGAGCCCAAACAACTTACTAGACTATAGTTAGATCTCACGGTACCTTGTATACAGTTGTTCATATTTGTAGACTCTTCTTTTTTGTTGTTGTTGTTACCTGTACTTAGCCCAGTGGGTTAAACATGTCCGGTAAATATTTTCATCTGTGTTGCTGGTTTGGGGCAGCTGGTTGTGCATAGTTTATGGATTTCTGGTCGACCCTGCCACAAGAACCCTGAAGCCTGTATGGAGGTTTTTCTACAACCGAACTTTGTGTAAGATATTATTTGAGCTCACAATTTAAGCTACAACGGTCGGTTTAGACAGTACTATGTCGGGTTTCATGTAAATCTGAGTCTGAGCTTTGAAATCGATTGGTCAAAAACATTGTAGATACATTTGAGTTCAATGTACAGTAAAAACTTACCAAGAAGACCACTCAGGGCACCGATAAAATCTGGTCAATGTGGACAGGTGGTCACCATAGACAGTATGATTATTATTGCGTGTACATGTGTCAATGGGGAAAGATGTCTCAGGGACCAACAAAAAGTCACTGTATGTAGAATTGTTCACCTTTACAGGCTTGACTACTTTAAAAGCAAGAGACTATAGTATTTTGCGACTGAAACAAAAGTAGCAACGCAAGAGAAGACAGAGCAACTCATTAAAGTTCCACGGTGAAAACTGCAAAGTTGAAAACATGCACCTCGAATGTTTCAAAATTTACAGTATGCAGTCCAATAAATCTTATACCAAATGTCACGTATACACCGACTCCAGCACAAGCAACATGCTGGGGACAGAGCTACTGCTGTCCGCTGTTGTGATATTCATCGCAATCCCAGGAACAGTCGGTACGCATCCATAGATTCTCTATAAAAATATCTATTTATTGTCAAATGTCACGGTACACTACACTGTCTCT
Source organism: Branchiostoma lanceolatum (assembly GCF_035083965.1). Taxonomy (NCBI): domain Eukaryota; kingdom Metazoa; phylum Chordata; class Leptocardii; order Amphioxiformes; family Branchiostomatidae; genus Branchiostoma; species Branchiostoma lanceolatum. The sequence continues at coordinate 12,347,154 of NC_089737.1, forward strand.
CTAGGCAGCATGCATGGCTGATGTTTGAGAGTCAACAGATAGGGACAGACAAATACACAAACAATGTCAATTTGTCCATAGTTTTGCGCAATGATATATTCTATTCTGTGGTAATATTTAACATAAGCGAGAAATCCATTACAGGCAGCTGATTTGATATGTCTGTTCTTAAATATATATATATTTGCGATCAACAACAGTGTATTGAGTATGATAGGATCGGACAATCAACAATATTTCCTAATATTAAAAGCCTAGATGTTAGTATACAACGCACTTACCACAAGGCTAAAAGGTCCGGACAAGTCCGTAGGTGGCGTTTGTTTTAGATTAGTAGTCCTGTCACAGTATGTATTTCAATACGACTTTTATATTTGTATGCCCGTACTTAGCCCGTAAGGGCGTGAATGTACAATAAAGGCTATTATTTATTCATTCATCAAATCTCTTGCAGAAATCCCTCCGCCCTACCCGCCCCAACCGCCCCCTCCCCCGCCTGCCGGCTGTGAGCACGAGGGGAAAATCTACCCTCTCTGGTCGACCATACAGGAGCCGGGCTGCTGGAAACCAGGTCTAGTTTGTGGCGAAAATGGAATCCTTGTCTTGGATAGCTTTGGAAACGGATGTAAGTCCACCGATTCGGAGGGAGGGGGTTATTTGTGTTTGTGTGTGTCTTCTCACCCTGCAAGTAATAGCCTCCGTTGCAGGCTTTCCCACAGCGGTTACAGGATCAAAGCGGTTACAGAACCCAAGCAGATACGGGGCGTCAAGCAGATACGGCCCCCAGCCAAAGAACCTGAACCCGATAAATTGAAAAATCGCTGGTGGGAAAGCCTGCAACAGAGGCTAGCAAGTAATAACCTCCTTCGCAGACTTCCAGAGCGGTTGCTTTTATTTGGCGGGCGGGCCAACTTTAATTTATTTCCCGGCATAAAGAAGCTTAGCACAGGTTGAAAATCACGAATCAACCCCCCAAAAACACCACCGTTCCAGACGTCTGCGAAGGAGGCTAGCAAATAAGGCCATCATCACATGTCACATATCATGTTAGTTTGATACGTTCTCATCTGATGATAGGACCGGGCGTCGTCTCTTGTTCTCGTGCATTAGGATCTAGGAGACCCTCTTGTTGGCTAGGTTCCAGTAAAGTCCAAGCAGATCTTCACGGTGCCAAAATCGTATAAGCTAGCCAGAGAAGCTCCAGTCAGCCAGAGTCGGTGCCTGACTAGACTTGAAAGCTCTAGTCAGCCAAAGTCGGTGCCTGACTGGACCTTCCATGGCTGACTGGAGCTTATCTGGCTAGCTTATACAATTTTGGCACCGTGGAGATCTGCTTGGAGATAAGGGTCCAGGGCGCACACATGTACAACAGGATCTATTGGTTCCAACTCCGATGTCTACTGTTGTTCACATACTTTGATTTCCAACGTTGTAGGTTGCGAGTATGAGGATGAATACTACACAGACGGAGAGACCGTCACCCGACCTGACGGTGTGGTCTGTTACTGTGTGGGGAGCGAGACTCATGAAGCCGCTCCTATGATCTGCCCAGGTAGAACGCTGATGGTCCTTCTTATGATAAAACAAATGGTTAAAGGAAACTCGAATGCTACGATAGGGGTACATTATAAAGTTCGGATAGAATTATTTTCGTAGTTTGGCCCTGCCTTCTTTCTGACATATTACAACATATTACATTTGTAACGCGCACCTGATCCTATCCTAATATTTTAAGTTTGACATCTCGACATAAACCATCAATTCATGTACTGGGCTTGGGAAAAAGTGTAGAAAGTATCACGGTACTCATTGAAACTCTATGTCCATGGAATGTCTTCTGTTTTGGTAAATAACATTGTGTAAAAACTTCCATGTGTCGAAACTCTGTTTTTAAACACATTTGGTAGATGAGCTTCTGTCCGTTTCTAACTCACAGCCTGCTCCGTCGATGTTGTTTTCGTTGTGGATGACTCTTCCAGCATCACGTCGGGCACAGTCGCCAAGCACTTCATGAAGAACTTCCTCCACTGTTTCACTAGCCAGGATGTTCATGTCGGAGTAAGTCTTTAATGAATGAAGACCTTTATTGCACATTTCTGCCACACTTGGCTAAGTCATAAGTACAGGTCGCAACAAAACAAAATAACAAGTACAGTTAACGGATACAAAAGAATATGGCTATCATTAGATAAATTCTACTTCTCCTCGCTTTACGGTTATAGTAGATATAAAAGAACAGACGTGTTTTTCAATGGGAGGTTTGTCTAGTCGCATTAGGAATATGAATTTTGTACAGTACTTAAATGTGTGCAGTAGGGAAATAGGTTTTCTCCAAGCTTATACAGTTCATTTCTTTCTTTAGTATATAATTCACATTCTACCACAAAATGACATTCGTCTTCTATTCTATTCATAGTACAATATTTACATTTAATACACAGTCCTCATGGAATTGGTGTTTATTCAACCTCTATGGTCTTCGATGTCCATAATCTACGGTTTCTGTTGGCAATACCTATATCATGATATCTGTTCTGTAAAAGACATTTCAGCTGATGTCCAGTTTTTAAAAGTACTTATTGAAATGGCATGTGATACTAGTAATCCATGCATTGTAGATGTAGGAGAGTAAACAAGTGCATTAACAGAAGAGACTCCACTAAAGTCTGTACAAGTATATAGTTTTACCCTGTACTACAAAGCCTTTTGTAGAGTAGATCAGTGTCCAGAATTGTTGTGCAAGTAAACTTACAATTGTTAACCAATAGAATTATTATCATCATAATCGTCATCATCATCTCAATCATCATCATCATCATCAACATCATCATCATCACCATTACCATTATAATCATTATCATCATTATCATCATTATCATAACTATTATCATTATCATTAATCATGACACAGGTTGGAGTCATTCTGTACAACTGCGTCCCGAGGACAGCCATCCCTCTGGGTAACTACACTGCGAGTGACCCCGCCCTGCCTGGCCACATCGACACGTTAGTATACGAGGGAGGCCTTACTCGCACCGGCGTGGCCATCAGCTTCATGACGCACACGGTAGGACTTAATCTCCAAGCAGATCTATAGGTTGCATAAAGACCGTATCAAACTGGCAGAGGAAGTACGTTTTGCAACCCAAGATCTGCGATAACTCAAACAGGGCGGAGCATTTCTATTCAATAAAGGTGTGGCTGCCCCTCCTCGTTGTAATGCTAACAGCCGTACGAATGTCCGGGGTACTAATCTTTTTATGACCGATTTCTGGGACTTTGTTCAGACCGACTTGTTGCAGACCTTGGATTGCATTACAAGCTTCTTCTTCCAGTTGGATACGGTCTTTGCAATCCATTGGGTCTGGTTGGAGACTAGGTAGGACTACCATTTCTAACGGGCTGACCACTTTTAGGCATTGAACTAGGTCGATGGAAGATGTAGTTGATTATGCTAGGATAGCGGTGAACAATGGTTTTGAAGGTTGCAGGTTGCATACTGGAGGGAAACAGTTGTCATCGAGAGAGTTCCGTAGTTTAGTAGTCCGTGAAAAGAAGCTGTTGGTGTAGAAGGACTTTGAGACTACTAATTGAACAGTGTAACGTTTGGAGCTAGAGGGAAACCTAGTGTTACGCTGAAAGGCTCTCAGTGGAGAGACACGTAGTGTAAGATCATCGGACAAATGTCCACGAAAGTACTGATAGAAAATAGGCAAGGAGGGAACGTGTCTGGTATCATTTGGGACTGTAACCGTAACATGTAAGATATATTCAAGAGAGTCACACTTGAATTTTGATAAAATCTGTTGTTTCTTTGTTCAGTCGAATTTCCGTGCTGGAACCCTTCATGTGGCAGTAGTCCTGACTGATGGCAGCGGACAACAAAATGTATCCAACACTTTTATTTGTTTAAGTGCTTAATATTATCTAGTCTAAGATTGCTATGCTGTTATTGTTCAGCAACGGTGATGGAAGGGTGGCGGTAAGCAACAGGTTGACTAGATCTTTGTAAAAAAGAAACATTTGCAGAAGTACGTACAGTAACGCAAAAGCTATGATATTCGAATAAAAGCCCACTTGTGTTTGTAGAATACATAATTGTGCAATTTGAGCTTTGTTCCAGCACAAAGGAAAACGTATATCTCAAAAGTGGCTTGGTGGTTGAGTAGCGCACTTAGTAGCAGCATTTTGCTACCAAATGACAATAAGATGACAGTAAAAAATAGGTGCATACTTCTAATTTTTGGTGCACAAAAGTGCACATGCACCCAGTATTTCGAACCCTGATATATTTGTTTCCATGATCTCAGGGAATACCCGTAGAGGCTGATGCTGCTAGGGCGGCAGGGATCACCTTGTACAGTGTGGCAACTGGCATGCCGGGTTTTGTGGACAACGCTGCGCTTGAGACCATCGGCGGCGGTCCCTACAACGTGTTCAGCACCGGCGACCCGTGTGAGATCGCCAACCGGATACTGCAGGACCTATGTGGTATAGATACAGGTAAGGTGTGCACTACACGTGGGCAGACGTTTTGCTCTTTATTTGGCAATTGTATGCAGGACCGTGACAAATTTTATACCATTCTTAAAGCTTGGCAGCTTTCGGTCACCCTTTCACATTTATGTTATGATTATATCATTGTTTTCACTTATTGTATAGATAGCTCGACAGATAGATGAACGATAGATGATAGATAGATAGATAGATAGATAGATAGATAGATAGATAGATAGATAGATAGATAGATAGATAGATAGCATTTTCAACTTTCTGATGGTTACCTTTTATCATGGCGTTGCTTCTGCAAATTTATTCTAAGGAAAAGGACACGAAAATAAGGTAATTATATACTGTTACCTTTTATATCTATATTCCAGACACAACCACGTCACCCCATCCGCCGACAACCCCACCCCAGCCTCCTGGCTGCGAGTATGGAGGACAATTCTATCCCCGAGGAACGACAATACACGAGACGCCAGGCTGCATGGGAAATATCGTACTCTGTGACGACAACGGCCAGATCATCATCGGAGACAACTTCGGATACGGATGTAAGTTATCTCCACTCTTATCAGAGTATGATCAGCCCAGTTAGAGATCTTTGAATTTCTCGATGATTTTGGTTTAAACTCAAAGCCGTTGCAATACCTCATTCTTACAGCAATGTACGTTTGAACTTTAAAAATGAAGAAAAAAATGTACAACCCAGAAACAATGTATTTTTATTGTTCTTGAATTTTCTTCTCTGTCAGACCAAGTTCCATTTTATAAGCTAGGCATGGTGGTTCAAAACGTTGTATTTTCATGAAGAGAGTTTGTTGTTCTACTATTTTAACGGATTACTACTGGCATAGTCCAAGGCAGGACGTACATTAAAGATGTAAATTTTTGCAACTCTAACGTTGCTGTTGTTGTTGTTGTTGTTTACATTCATTTGATACTTTGATCTGCTGTAGGCTGCGAGTTCAACGGACAGTACTTCGAAGACGGGGAGACCATCACCAACGATGACGGTGTGACCTGTCACTGTGAGGGGAGCAATACTGCCGAACCCGCTCCTATGATCTGCGTACAAGGTAAGACATAATTTTATTCCTTTTGACAAGTGTTAGATAAGGTTGTGAAAGTTTGGGCAATTTTCTTTGCGTGCATTGCATCATCCACTTACCAATGCAAAGTTTGGCATTTATGGTATATTCATCTCCATGAAAAATGGAGATATAGTTTTGGGTGTGTCTGTCTGTCTGTCTGTCTGTGTCTGTGTGTGTGTGTGTGTGTGTGTGTGTGTGTTTGTTTCCAGATTTTGTAGTGAGCATAACTCAAGAACCTCTAAATGGATTATGATGATATTTAGTATGTGAGTAGGTGTTGGGAAGACGAAGGTCAAGTTTGATTTCGGGCCCCCTGGTATGTGACCTTGGTACTGCAGCAGAATGTTCTTTTTTTGATTTTTGACCTGGACGTTCCAGAAGAAACGACCAAACCACCGACATGGCCGCCCCCACCGACAACCCCGCCCCTGCCGCCGACCACCATGCCTCACGGCTGTGAGTACGAGGGGCAATTCTACCCTCCTGACACAACTATCTACGAGACGACAGGCTGTTATGGGAGCGGTGCATTCTGCGATGAATACGGCCAAGTCACCACCTGGGACAGGTTTGGATACGACTGTAAGTCTGACTTATATCAAGTTTGATCTCAACATGCTTTCAAATGAATAGAAGATATGTGAATGAAAAGTGCTGCTTTGCCATGCTTCCCTCCCTGAATGGTTCCACAGGTCGCATACGATGCTTTTATAGACGACTTGTGTAATGTTGTGGCCCTATGTTAAAAGAATGAATGAATGAATGAATGAATGAACTTTATTGCTCGACAATTGTACATGGCACAATGTATGGCAACAATGACAAGGCAATCAATACAACGAGTCCTAAAATATTATATTCTGAAAGCTATAACAACAAGAGTATGAGCGTAAATGGCGTACTGATATGATATACGTTAAACGTTTCTGTCTGTTACAATACATTCTCTCTTTTGTAAAGCTCTACATATGTATTGGCCTAAGTACGTAGATATGGTGTCGGGGCATGACAGAAAGTAGATTAAAAATGTCTGTGATTGCCTTTGGCAAGGGTTTACTGGATTTACATGTGATCATACCCATTAATTTTCGTCTATCTACGTTATATGCGGGACATGTCGAAGAGTGAGGAAGCTACTAGAACTTTCATATAGAGGAGAGAGAGAGAGATCAAACATTGTTGGCTTGGTTTCAGGATTAATACAAAAGGATGTGCACGTTTCAACTCAGATGTCTGTTGTTGTTGACAAACTTTTATTTCCAATTCTATAGGTTGCGAATACAACGGACAGTACTACGAAGACGGGGAGACTGTTACCCGGCCCGACGGTGTGACCTGTTACTGCGAGGGGAGCGACAATGCCGAACCCGCTCCTATGATCTGCCCAGGTAGAAACTAGTCTCTGCCACTGACTCCACAGGTCGCTGGCAAAGTAGTAGGAGTTGGCCGAATAGACTAACATGCCAGAATAGTTATCCAGCCTTCGGACGCTGCAAACTGTAATTCTTATGGCTATGGCGGGTTAAATTCCTCTGGCAATATTGTTCCGTCTATTTGACCAGCTCCTACTATATATATTTTCTCAGCGGAGATCTTTGGGGTCTTGGTTTTAGCTTCATTTTAATTTCAATTTCACCACAAAACAAGGCTCATAAGAGCCACTCAAATGTATTGGGTTACTGTGCTGTACAGTGGTGACGGAGGTTTTTCACCACTGTGAGAGACTGGAATTCACTACCTCAGGACGTCACGGACACAGCCGATCCTCCCAAATTCAAGGAGGCTGTGCTCTTGCACCTGAGAGGCCAATAATAGCGCATCGCACTCCCCCCTGGGCGCTTTACCCCAATAAGAGGGGTGTTGCCCAGTACCCGATCAAGAGTAAGAAGAAGATCAAGACTTGAAAAGCTTAAAGTTGTACCCATCAGGGAGACAATCACGAGGAAGCTTAGTAGAGTCTAGGTTATCATTGCACAATCCACTCCCCACGCGGAGGCCACAAATGTATCCGTAAACAAGTTTGTCGACAACACCACAAGAGTTCCACGACCACATACCTCCGTCAGGCTAACATCTTTGAATACAGAATACTATAATCTGTGGGCTAATGATGATGATGATGATGATATATCTTAGCGGTTCATCGTACAACATGATACAGGCAAACTATAAACCATTATAAACTGACACTTATGGTATTGTTTAAGTAGAAACGACCATACCGCCAACATGGCCTCCACCGCCGCCACCACCGACAACCATTCCCATTGGCTGCGAGTATGGAGGGCAGTTCTACCAACCAGGAACGACAATAGAGGAGACACCAGGCTGCATGGGAAGCATCGTGCTCTGTGACGACAACGGCCAGGTCATCATCGGAGACAACTTTGGATACGGATGTAAGTTTGTTCGACTTATCACCAATCACTCTTATCTGAGTATGACCATCTCGGCTAGATAAACTTGTATCTTTAAATTCTCTACGACATTTTTGTTTAAACTTACACACAAAACCATTGCAACCTCTCATTCTTACAGCTATTACTTTTGGTTTTTTGAAGCTAAGTCAAAGATGTAACGTTACAGGCCGGCAACATTGTTTTTTTGTTGTTGTTCTTGAATTTTCCTCCTTGTCTGACCAAACAAGTTCCATTTTATAAGCTGGGCATTGTGGTTCGAAACGTTGTCATTTCATGTGGAGACTATTGCATAGTTTGTTGTCTACTGTGAACGTAATTCTGCCGGCGTAGTCCAAGACAGAGCGTACACAAAAAGATGTACATTTGTCAACTCTTATGTTGCTGCTGTTGTTTACATCGATACTTTGATTTCCGATGCTGTAGGTTGCGAGTACAACGGACAGTACTACGAAGACGGGGAGACTGTTACCCGGCCCGACGGTGTGACCTGTTACTGTGAGGGGAGCGACAATGCCGTACCCGCTCCTATGATCTGCCCAGGTAGAAACTAGTCTCTGCCACTGACTCCACGGGTCGCTGGCATAATAGTAGGAGTTGGCCGAATAGACTAACATGCCAGAATAGACCGTTGAAGTCTAGTTTTCATTTTTATTTCAATTCCACCACAAAACAAGGCTCATAAGAGCCACTCACATGTTTTGGGTTACTGTACGTGTACTGTACGGTGATGGCGGGTGTTTGTTCACCTTTGACTTGAATAGTTTATGGTTGTAGTGTACCTTTAAAGGGAAACAATCACGGTGAAGCTTAGCAGAGACTTGCACAGGTAAAAGCCCCTTTTGAAGTTATGTCCCCACAATTCCAGCACAATCACTGCACAATTCACTCCCCACGTGGAGACCACAAATGTATCCGTAAACAAGTTTGCCGACAACACCATACGAGTTCCACGACCACATACCTCTAGGCTAACATCTTTGAATACAGAATACTATAATCTGTAGGCTTATAGTGTCTTAGTATCTTAACCGGTTCATCGCACACCATGATAATAGAGGCAAAACCATAAAAAAAATGTATTCATAAACTGACACTTATAGTATTTTTTCCAATAGAAACGACCATACCACCAACATGGCCTCCACCGCCGCCACCACCGACAACCATTCCCATTGGCTGCGAGTATGGAGGGCAGTTCTATCCCCCGGGAGCGACAATAGAGGAGACGCCAGGCTGCATGGGAGGCGGAGTACTTTGTGACCAAGACGGCCAACTCCTTTATTGGGACAACTTTGGATTCGAATGTAAATCTGTTCACGTTTTGTCCTTATCTTCTTATGACCTGTCCAGTTAGACCATGATGTCATGTAATATGGTCTCTGTTGGTCAATATTGACCATGGTAAAATCCTACTTCACATCATCAATACAGCATCGGCTATCATGGCTAAACATTCCTGTATGAGAATGATAGTCTCTGCCACATATTAAAGGCCTCAGTGCTCTACGCGTGCACTACTACCGGGTGCCAAAGACTACCCCGTCGGCGGAAAGCCCCCTCTGTCCCGAAGAGCCATGTCCAAATCCCGACAGATTGAAACCCGTTTTATAATATAAGCGTGGTGTGGTGATTTGAAATGTTATAACAATATATTCTGTTGTGCTGTTTTACGGTTTGTCGCCGGGATAGTTCAAGGAAGGACGTACACAAAAACGTATATTTAATGTTGTTGTTGTTTACACCAATACTTTGATTTCCAATGTTGTAGGTTGCGAGTACAACGGACAGTACTACGAAGACGGGGATACCATCACTGTAGGGGGTGTGACATGTCGCTGTGAGGGAAGCGATAATGCCGTACCTGCTCCTATGATCTGCGAACAAGGTAAAATATCTATCCCTTTTGGCAAGTGTTAGAAGGTCGAAAAAGTTGAATACGCTGGCCCAGTGGCAATCTTGTCGCCACTATTTCGATTGAAGCAGCGAGCATTGCATCATCCGCTGTCCAAAGCGGATGCCCTGAATGTATCCGTAAATAAGTTTGGTGACACCATAAGATATCAGAGTTCCACGACCTCATACCTCCGACACGTCAACATATTTGATTGCTAGCTGTACACAGTACAGAATACCAGTCTATAATTTTTAGGTTCTGTTAGTTGTGGTAAAAGAGACAAGCACTTAGACCGAAATGCTAAGTCTGACTAGCCTCCACCAGGCCTTTCAGCGAAATGAAACCCTGTGATGGCAAAACTACCCTGACAAATACTCTCCCTATAGCCAGTGTAGTTAGTCTGGTAGAGACATACGTTTGACACCCATACTGTTTTTTTTTCAGCCACGACGGTACCGCCGCCACCTCCGCCGCCACCTCCGCCGCCACCACCTCCGCCGCCCCCTCCGCCGCCACCTCCACCCATAGAACGTGAGTGCACAATGATAAAGAATACAGAGTAATACAAGCACGTATGGTTTGCTTAGGTCATGAAGTGGCTATTTATAGGACCATCTTTTTAATGAATGATGAAAGACCTTTATTGTGCATTCATGCCCCGAGGGGCTAGGTACAGGTCGTCTAACTTAACACATGGAACATACAAGGACATAAATACACTACCAGGTTCATAAATGTGAAAATTATGTGAACCTGTTGCAAAATGCTATGAATTGTAATATAACTGTTAATGTGAATCTGATGAGAAATATGTAATTTTAAAAAATGTGAATCGTGAAATGATATTACACGTGGAACAATGTGACTTCGAAAAATGAGAATCAATTTTGTAAAGTCGCAAACTCTGAAAACGGCAAGACGTACATGAATATATATCTATCTAATGTTTTTGTTACACTGATACTAGTACTTTGATTTCCGATGTTGTAGGTTGTGAGTACAACGGACAGTACTACGAAGACGGGGAGGACATCATCAGAGCTGACGGTCTGACATGTCACTGTGAAATGAACGGCGATCCTGAACCCACTCTTGTTATGATTTGCCCTGGTAATACATTATCAATGCCTTTTGTCTAATCTGACTAATCTCTAAGCAGATGAACGGATCAGGCTCCGTCTTAGTTTTTCACGCGTGCACTACTGATGGGTCACGGGTGCCAAAGGCTACCCCGTTTCTGAAAGCCCCTTCTGGCCCGAGGAGAGCCCATCCAAACACCGACTGACTGGAAGCCGTTTATAAAATATGCGTAGCGACAGGCTGACTGTATCCTCCATAGCAGGCTCACTGGGCCCTTTTTTGGTTAAAAATTAACCTTTTGCTGATAACTTCTTTCCGTACTGTGCAGCCACCCCGTATTATCTCCATGAAAAATGGAGATATAGTTTTGGGTGTGTCTGTGTGTCTGTCTGTTTGTCTGTTTTTCTGTTTGTGTTTCCGGACCACTGTAGTCAGCATAACTCAAGAACCTCTTGATGGATTACGATGATATTTGGTATGTGGGCAGGTGTTGTGAAGCCGAAATTCAAGGTCAATTTTGGGCCCCCTACAAATACAAAATGTGTATTTTTTTCAACATGTGTAAGTTAGATAAAGGTGTTTATGACCAAGCATATATTATGCAAATGTGTAAGTCATTTGCATGAATAGAATTGTTCATGCAGATATGAGGTCGTGGAACGCCGTACTGTTTTTCATTGAGGTATGGCGTCATGAAATCTAACCTTCTAATACAATGTACATTACCTTGTCAGACGACTGTCGTGTCGAACTGACGATGCGGCAGGACTGTGGCTGGGAACATATAACTCCAGAGCAGTGCGATCAGCAAGGATGCTGCTTTGATAGTTCAACGCCTGGAGTTGCCTGGTGCTTTTACAAGAGAGGTGAGCGTGCTCTGGAAGTGCTATGGTTGTGATTTTTAAGTGGTGGATAGCTCTTGGGGCAGGGAGTAAGTGGTTTAGGTTTGGGCAAGGTACGTATTCATTAGTACGTAAAATTCGAATGGATACAGATTCTTTCAAATGCAAAGCAGAAGAACACGCCAGCAAAAACAACATGTTCCCTCCTTGTATAGGGAGGGTAATATAATTATTTTTCATTGAGGTATGGGGTCATGAAACCTTACTGTTTCTAATACATTGTATGTACATTACCATAGAAGCAGAATGTCGTGTCGAACCGACGATGCGGCAGGATTGTGGCTGGGAACATATAACTCCAGAGCAGTGCCATCAGCAAGGATGTTGCTTTGATAGTTCAACGCCTGGAGTTGCCTGGTGCTTTTACAAGAGAGGTGAGCGTGCTCTGGAAGTGCTATGGTCGTAGTTCGTAAGTGGTGGATAGTTCTTGGGGCAGGGAGTAAGTGGTTTAGGTTTGGGCAATTCGGGCATTATTGACCATGGTAAAATCATAATGAATACGGACTTATTAAGTAACATGCAGTATGGATACAGATTGGTACATGTATACGTAAAACAATAACGTTTTGATAGTAAAGATTCGTTTATTGTGGACGAATTTTTGTATTCCTACAACTGAATTGCGATATCGTACACTTGCTGACGATAATCTTAAGTACGTTTTATAACGACATCTTAGCAAAGTGAATTTTGTGCCTCCACCACCACCACCATCTTCCACCCCCTCATCCGCCCCCCCTCCTATAATGGACTGCTCCGGTCCCCCTCCGCTTCTCCACAGCAGCGCCCATGATGACGCCCCAACCGCCACCAACTCCATTACCGCCTCCGCCTCTGTTCCCGACTGAGAGTACTTTGGAGAATAACAATCTACGATATGTTCATTTTTTAGCACCCCCTCCACCGCCACCTCCTCCAACTCCACCAGGAGTGCCCGCACCCCCTCCACCGCCACCCCCTCCACCAGGAGTGCCCGCACCCCCTCCACCGCCACCTCCTCCACCTCCACCAGGAGTGCCCGCACCCCCTCCACCGCCACCTCCTCCACCTCCACCAGGAGTGCCCGCACCCCCTCCACCGCCACCTCCTCCACCTCCACCAGGAGTGCCCGCACCCCCGCCACCCCCTCCACCAGGAGTACCCGCACCCCCTCCACCTCCACCAGGAGTTCCCACACCCCCTCCACCTCCACCAGCAGTGCCTGAACCCCCTCCACCTCCACCTGGAGCGCCCGCACCCCCTCCACCTCCACCAGCAGTGCCCGAACCCCCTCCACCTCCACCAGGAGCGCCCGCACCCCCTCCACTACCACCTGGAGGCCCTCCTCCGCCACCTCCACCGCCCCAATTCCCCGACTGTGTCTACTTGGGAGAGTCCTACCCCCCGAGTTCAGTGATAAAGGAGGCAGGCTGTAGGAAGAGTGGTCTACTCTGTGACGCATACGGGGAGATCTTTGTCCTGGAGAGTTTTGGATACGGATGTAAGTCTGTTCCACTTTTATATTACCGTTCAGAAAAGTATCTATTTTATACAATGATCGTATTCTTAATCTAGATATAAACAGGTTGATTATCTTACCCTGGAAGGTTGCTGAGGCAGTATGGGTAACGGGGTGAAATCTGCCATCTGTGATTGTCTTGTTAGCTAGGCATGATGACTCGAATAAGCTATTTCGGAGACACTCACAATAAGCACTTACTTTGTTGCTTTCGAATATTTGTTGTTGGTATTGTCCCGGAACGTACATAAGAAGATATACACGAACGGTTTAATTCCAATGTTGTTGTTATCGTTTCTCTTGTTTACATTGCATGTACTTTGACTTCCAATGATGTAGGCTGTGAATACCATGGAGAGTGCTACGAAAAAGGGGACACCGTGGTGAGAGATGACGGTGTGACGTGTCGCTGTGAGGGTACTGATGACCTGCACGTGGTGCCCTGCCCCATGGTCTGCGATGGTAAGAACACTTCTGTCATTAGTGAAAGAAAGAGAGAGAGAGAGAGAGAGAGAGAGAGAGAGAGAGAGAGAGAGAGAGAGAGAGAGAGAGAGACTGAGAGAGAGAGAGAGAGAGAAGGAAAGAAAGAAAGAAAGAAAGAAAGAAAGAAAGAAAGAAAGAAAGAAAGAAAGAAGGGATCTGGAACCGTGCATAGTTTCATCAGGCTGGTAAGTCACTGAATGAAAAGACACACTCAGACATTGTGTGTTTGATGATGACATTGTTGATTAATTCAATAGACGTTTCGGTGACCATCTGTCACCTTCCTCAAGACACTTCTGACTGGTTCACATAGCACTGCAGCACAGGTGTCGCTGCTTATAGATGCGTTCCCAGGGGCAAAGCAGCGACACTTGTGCTGCAGTCAATGCTTCAGATTTTACAGCTCTCACGATGCACAAATAGGTACATGTAAATTAGACTCTACCAGTCTCCACGGGTCGCTGGGAAAATAGTAGAAATTGGCCAAATAGAGTCAAATGTTTGAAGGGAGTCGTTTATGGAGATGTACTAATTGTGTATATTTGTGGAATTATGAATGTGTAAATGTGCTGTTATGCTATGGATAACGTTATGTTTTAATGCAGGTGTATGAAACAAATAAGTAGATATACACAAGCTTGCTTTGTAATGAGAGCAGATACTGACACGTATAGTCCCACCTAATTGTATTCAGGTATCAGAGATTTACGTATTACAACCTCCAGTTTAATTATGAAATTCCAGTTTGATTTAGGACTACCGCCCACATTTCAGCAATCTTCAACCCAAATGGCTTAATATCACATCTGGTAGGTGATGGTTGCTGCATATTTGTAACTTCAATTTCACCTACCAGATGTGATATTAAGCCATTACTGAAATGTGTGAGGTAGTCCTAGATTGCACTGAATTTCCAAAATCAAACTGTATTGTCATTGTGCTTTCTGTTGTGTCAATAAAGAAAGTTTCTCCTTTCTCACAGTGCCGACCCCAGCGCCGACCTACCCACCCCCACCGCCGGCGCCCCAGCCGCCCGACTGTGAGTACCTGGGACAGTTCTACCCTCCAGACACGACCATACAGGAGCCGGGGTGCATGCGGAGTGGTGTGTTCTGTGACCCATGGGGAGAGATGCTTGTCTTGGACAGCTTTGGGTTCGGATGTAAGTCTGGTCGACTTGTTACTGCCATACAAAATGCAAATAAAATATTCGATGTTATACTTTTCTAGACATAAGCAGCCTGCTTGTACCGTTTTGCCCGTGTATATTGTAAAGCCCTGAACCATCACTTTCTGTTTGTTTGTTTGTGTGTGTGTGTGTCTTCCTCTCTATCTCTCTCTCTCTGTGTCTCTGTGTGTCTCTCTCTCTCTCTCTCTCTCTCTCTCTCTCTCTCTCTCTCTCTCTCTCCGTGTTCGTGTTACGGTGTGTATCTGCGCGTGTCTCTCTTTTGTGTGTGTGTGTGTGTGTGTGTGTGCGTGTGTGTGAGTGTGTGTGTCTGTGTGCGTGCGTCTCTCTCTCTCTCTGTGTGTGTGCGTGGGTTGTCTGTGTGTGTTCGACTGTGAGTGAGTGAGTTAGAGAGTGTGCATGTGTGCGCGTGTGCGCGCGCGCGCGCGTGTGTGTGCGATTCCTAATACCGAACACACATTGCGGCGTTGCCATATATTGCTCAGTGATACTAGTCTATGGTGCTGTAAGCTTCGTTAATACTATGGGTAAGGGGGTCAGGTCTGCCATAATATCTCACATGTTGACTCCAATTGCAAGTGATTTTGGAGACTCTCACAATAGTCACGTAGTTTGTTGTTTTAGATTGTTTGAACTGATTAGAACTGTCGCGGTCCGAGGACGTACATAACAGATTGTTACATATTTTTCAACTCCAATGTTGCTTTTCGTCTATATACTTTTGATTTCCTATGCTGTAGGTTGTGAGTACAAAGCAGAGTTTTACGAAGACGGGGACACCTTAACCACGGATGACGGTGTGGAATGTTACTGTGAGGGGAGCAATACTCCGTTACCCGCCCCTATGATCTGCGATGGTAATTAATAAAGAAGCTTGTTTTATCCCTTTTGGCAAGCGATAGAAGGTAAAGAAATCTCGACTATCTCGTGCAAGGGATATCCTTGTAGCTGTAGCTCAATTGGTAACAGCCTCACAGTTCAGCTCCTGGTTCAACAGCTGAGCCTCACAGTTGAGCCCCAATAACTATAAGACCCCGGTTTGATCTTGGGACAGGACATCTCGGTTTTGGCTGCAACCGTCTTTCAGAAGGGACATAAAATGGGGGTCCTGCGTTTGAGTAGGTGCCTTGAGTCCGTTGAAGAGGAAGGGATAACAACCCCTACCTGTAAAGATATGCCCTGCTACAGAAACAGCAAAGAAGCTTGCTGCCATATGTTCCACTAGGCACTGTAAGGTGAACAACAACAACATTTCATACCGCAGCTGGCATTGCATCACTCCCAATGCGAATATAGTGGACATATCCGTAAACAAGTTTGGTATATATAGATACAGGTACAGGTACAGGTACAGGTGCATAAGATATTATGTGGACGAAAACAAAGATGGCTCACTTCTGCATAACGAGGCAATTAGAAATCCGTCCAAGGTACGGGTACTAGTGCCGAAGTTACAGCACCCTCCGTTATATTTCTTCTAGAACCAACCCTACCGCCGCCACCCCCACCCCCGTCTCCCGGGTGTGAGTACGGAGGGAAACACTATGATCCAGATACAACAATCTACGAGAGACCAGGCTGCATGGGCGGAGGTGCGTACTGCGACACGGAGGGGCAGCTCATCATGTGGGACAACTTCGGATACGGATGTAAGTCTATTAGGCCATGTTGATTTTATTATATAGATGACATCCACGTGCGCATCATTTTTCGTCCGTTTAAGAAAATAAAGAGTTTTCGGTAATACTGTGAATCATCCGAGCAGCTGCAAAATGAAAAATATATGCTGTAAATTGCAAAACAATGTTCAGGGAAACGGGCACTAATGGCGTAGAATGCCAAAGTCAATTCCAAAGTTAAGTCTATAAGGCCGTGCACGTGTTGATTTGATTATATGGATGACATCCGCATGTGCATCAATTTTTCAAATTGTGACCGTGGCATAACATGCTTGGTTTTGAACTTGTAGGTTGCGTGCACAACAGGCAGTACTACAAGGACGGTGAGACCATCACTGAAGGCATTCTGACCTGCCGCTGTGAGGGGAGTAAGACTGCCAAACCCGCTCTTATGACCTGCGAGAGACCTCCCTATGTTGTGGGTTAAAGGCGATTGTGAGCTGAGGTTTCTCTATAGATATTGTGTGCTGTTAGTTGCACAAGGAGGGTTGACGATGCGTTTAAACTAGGATAGAATAATCTTATTTCAGTCTTCGGATACATGACTGACAAATTCAAAACCTCACACTTGTCTGTAGTTTCTGGTTGCATCGGATTTGCTGATGTGATAAGAGCTTCAAGATTCAAGATGTATTGATTGAAATATCGCAGTGAGACATTGAAGTACTATAAATTTACAAAGGATAGAAACATTACTGCGTACGATCCATAAGAAGTAATTCTTTAGTCATCAGTTGGTAATGCAGGAGTTTCGCAAACATTGGGTTTATTAGAGTCAGAATATCATACAAGCACGCTTCTGTCAAATGTTTACAGTTTAATCAGCATATGCGTTTTAGCCACGCACGCCATTTTAGACATAAAAGAAATATATTGAGCGAGGTCACAGTAGTTTTAGTAACTTATGATATGGTAAATAAAAGATAAAAGGGTTCATATAAGATAAGGAGTAATGGAAAGGATGTTATGTACAAGAGGTACTAGTATTGTTCATTAGGGAACACCTGACGATGAATAAAAAACGCATTGTCCCCGAAACAAATCGGCTGCTCCGTTCGTCAGGACTGCCTTGGCCTTTTTCCAGCTTAGGCCATGTTGATGTGATTATATGGATGACATCAATTTTCGTCCATGTCCAAAAAAACTTTTTAACCATACTGTAAATTGCTACAAAATGAGCAAATATGTAATATGCCGTAAATTGCAAAAAGATATTTCGTAAAATGGATACGACGTCGTGGAATGCCAAAGTCAACGAAGAGGATGTAAAAGAACAAAAATGAAGAATCCATTATATCCATTCTGTGTGTTAAGTCATTTGTTCAACCTTCCTGACCACGTAGATTTTACAATGAAGGCAGCATTTTTTTTTGCAAAGCTTTTGTTTTATTCGGACGCTCGCATCAGTTTTAGGGTTCCCAGAGGATGCCATCCATATAATCAAATCAACATGGCCTTTCAACATGTACTTACAACGCCATGAGATGATGTTGTGATAGTAGTGGAGTCATTTATATATAGCTACCTATTCAAAAACAAATCCGCCTGAAGCAATTTTCTGAATCCAATTCGAGCACTTTACGAGATCACATTACGATGAGGCGCCATCCAGGCGTGTACGTTTTTTTTAAATTTTTTTATTTTTTATTAAACAACAGAAGAATATACAGGACACAGAGGTGATGCACTCTAGCTAAAGCTAATATTAAACATCACCTCTGGAAAAAAAATTACAACTTACATAGACAAGTACAATAACAATAATAAACAGCAATTGGGTCGTCCAATACAAACAAACTAACAAACAAACAATGAATATATCAATATACCTGAACTAAGTTTTAAAACGTCTGCTTGTCAAAATATAGTGCTGAGTCAAGCCTAAAATGTTACAGTTGAAATCATATGAAACAAAGGATGAGCGTTTCAAGGTTCTATGCCTATTCGGATTTACATCAAGTCCGCTAGCCCTTCTAGATCTATTGCTATCAGCATCGTTAATTGAATAAAGCCCAGAAGAATAGTTTACACTCCCTTTAGACCAGTGGCTGTGATTGTTTTTGACAGCCTGTCAATCAACAAATTTCATCGATAGAGAACGAAGGTTTTTACATTTGGTTGTCTTCTAAATTGTGATTTCACAGCGTGCACCATATTCCAATTATAAATCAAGGGTTACACAAATTCGGTCACTGAACGGTCGCTTAGCGATTGCCGTCTAGTGGAAAGGGCCTTAATGGTATTAGGTCGGACTAAGTGTCAAAGGCATAGACGCCATCCAGGCGCGTAAAATATAAGCTTCTTGGTTCTATGTCTAGTGGGCTTCATATGAAGTCCGCTAGCCCTTCCATTGCTATCAGTATGGTTAAGTGAATAGAGCCCAGAATAATAGTTTACACTACCTTTCAAATAGAGGCTGTGATTGTTTTTGACAAATCATTCATCAATTCAATAAATTTTATCGATAGAGAACGCATGTTTTTACATTTGGTTGTCTTCTAAATCATAATTCTAGATCGTGCACTATATTCCAGTTATAAATCAAGGGCTTCACAAATTTCGGGTGGGGCTACTGCAAAGGCACGGACTTGATCTAGAGCCAGGGCCATATGCATATAGAGATTCTAGTCTCAGACTGCATCTAGGCGAGACGACGTCGTGCTGACGATACCATTGGAAAGTTGGAATGATACAAATGATTTTGAACACATTTACCGCAACTTTAAACAGATGAGCAAGAAGACTGGGGTGATTAATTTATTAGAAAGAATGATGTTACGTCCACGGCCACAGGTATGACATGCAGACCAAATACAACAGACTTTTACATGTGATTTAAAAAAAAAAGGTTGGCCTCTAAGGGTAAAATGCCGCTGGCTCCTTCGTAAGACAGGCGACGCCATCCTACTGACAAAGTTTAAGATTGATGTACAGTCTGACCTGGCCAATGAGTGTATCTTCAGGTCCATCTGGCGACCGCTGTGATATATGGCCCATCCAATGCTGGACATGGATTGTAGAGAATCTCTTTCATCGGAGGCGTCAGCCGTATATGTCACGGGGAAGTGGTCCATTACTCTTCTCTCCCGTCGATTTTGGAGTAACAAAAAGCCCCTTGGGTATTTACCGCGTTTCTGATCTATGCAAACGGCCGGAAATGACGCATACCCGTCAGCTTCGAGTTGCTCCCGTCACTGACAGCGCGTTGAGTGCGTTCAGTTCTTCGTAAATATGGTACAGTAACGTTCGGTTCTTCATAATTATGGTGATACATTCTGTTATGAGAAGAATGTGAACGTTTAGACTCTACCAGCCTCTGCGGGTCGCTGGGAAAATAGTAGAAATTGGCCAAATAGAGTCTATTGTATGAAGGGGGTCGGCTATGGAGAAAGGGTCCAATATTGCAACCCTGCGGATGGAAATGTTATCCTCCATGGACAAAGTCCCCCGGCAAATGTTCTCTCTATAGCCGACGCGGTTAGTCTGGTTGAGACTATGAACGTTCTGTTGTACTGAGTTCCTGCGCAGAAGCCCGGCAGACGACGGAGACGAAGGTACGTAAACCTATCCTACACTGTTAAAACGCAGTATCTGTATCTATATAGCCGGTTTAACCGCCTTTCGGTGTTACACATGTACACCAGCTTCGCAGGCACGCAGCGTGGAGGCAGCTAGTTACATTACATAATATTTGCTTTTCCATTCCTTGAGGCCAGTCAGATCCTCTTGTGGTAGAAAGCGTATGTCAGTTCTGAACCACATTGTAACGTTTGAAGACGAAATCGATATGTTGCGTGTTTTGAGGACATGATTGGGAAAGCATTGAAACATTAGTACTTGTATTGCAAGAGTTGGCATACATAACTGCCGCTAGGTTCATAGGGTGAAGCCTTTCAGCTAACGTACTTTCTGATTAATTACAAAGACAAGGCAAACCCAAAGCTGAAAAATATCAATTATGGTGATTGAAGAAGAAACTGTGCTGTCAAAGACGTGTTATGTGTTTAATGTACATATTTTTTTCCATTCCATCTATTGTGGATAATGACGTCATAACTGTATCTGTAGCCTTGATAACGTATTTTACCAAAACTGTTCAGTCGTTTTCTCCAAAGAAGCATCAACAAGCAAGTACATATATATGCAATGCAGGCAAGGGACTCGACACTCCTAGCATAATTGTCCACAATATTCCTTATCACTGAGTAATGTATAGTGTCCAGCGCTTTTCCATTGCCAAAGGTATCTATGTATCTATTTAAAGGTATATAGCGGCCATCCCAAGGCTATGGAGAAAATAAACCAAGGACACCATGGCTTTATTCGTTAAGCTGATGTATGTATTTCTTGCAGGTATGACGGCAAGGTCTTCGATGGAACAATAGGAACATTGCACCTGATCGATGAGTGCATTCTGGTCAGGTATTCCGGCGATGTTGCGCATCTCCCCCGAGGACACACTTCATCCTCTATGAGACCGTTAAGTCTGGAGTTGGGAGAGAAACCATCACAGCCCGGTAATAAGGTGTCAGCTGCACAATCATCACAGCAGTAATCTCCTTGACAGTGACTGATGGGATGTCTAACAGGATTGGTAAGTTCCAGGACGCCGTGGTGCATGCAGACATGAGTAGGTTTGGACCCGCTTCGATGGAATCATCGGTAGTGCCCCCCGGAACTCGCTAATGATTGGAACTGAAAATGGAACTACCGGAAGAGCCCCAGCTAGAAGATGAACACTAGGGCATATTGGGTCTACCAAAGGGATATATATCAGGATTGTTAATGCATTGGTAAGACCTTAGACGCCTTGGTTCATTCTGACTTGAGTAGGTTTGGACCGGCTTCCTTTGAATCATCGGCAGTGACTCCCGGAACTCGTTAATAGCAGGAAATGAAATTGGAACTAACTGGAAGATGAAAGGTAGAGCTTATTGCGTCTACCCGGTGCAATACAATTAGACGGAAGGATGGTTTTCGTCTTTGCTGAATGGATGTACATTTCTGGTTATTCCTCTATTGATCTTCAGCACCTAACCATGTTAGCCTGACGAGAGATCCATACGACTGAGCGACATCAAAGAAGAGCACGTCCCAGGGCACTAGTAGAGGATATCCGCAGAAGATAGTTGAAAATTACTTTCGACGAAAAGCAGCCCTTTGTGGATTCCATAGTGCCGCAATTCTGCTCACGCAAAGGCGATACAGATGCGGTAGTAATGCAAATCAATTATTTCATCTCGACGCTAGGACACGCGTTTGCGTAAGAGCGATTATGAAGAGCGACCGAGTGCATAGCTACAGAAGAAGTCAAATGTTGCAGTTGGCGCTGTTATGTTGGCTAGGATTGCTGCTGGGATGTTCCCCGTTGGCAACTGACGGCGCGGGTCATTCCAAACTCCTATCTCTTTGCTCATCGTCTCAACTGACAGACGACAAACTGACAGCTGACAAAAACGCTACCGAAAATACTACAAATGTCCACGGTAACATTTCCGACTGTTTACGACTTTCGCCGAAGACCAACGACACCAAGTCATACAGCAGTCTCGAGGAGAGTGAACTAAGAAAGAACTTTGATCAGGTTAAAGCCTTTCTAATATCATCATCGCCGAACCTGGACCAATCTGTAGTTCCTTACAGTTTCGGAACGGCAAACGCTCTGTTGGCTTCCGCCGCTATCGTTCCCATATTGGGACTTCTCTTTATTCTATATCCTTGCATAAAAAGTGTCATCATTGATACACCTTTCTGTAAGGAACGTGTGAAGAACAGAAGACTAAGAAGCTCAAGACTGACTCTCGCGAGTTCTGCGAACAACGATGACAGCAGTGATGATGACGTCTTCGGACTGTCTGATGAAGAAAGGAACACAAGAGGAGGCAATGGTGCACAAGAAGTGATGACGGTCTCTTGCATCACCACAAAGAGTGGTGACGTAGAGGAACAAGCGACATTGGATAATGAGCAAGTGAAAGAAAAGAAAGTTGCGATGTCGACCAACATGGGACGTAGTGAAAGCTCTGACGGAAAATATCCGAATGAAACCTCAGAGAAAGGCAAGATGGCGGCTGTCAATGTCGTCAAGAGCGCACCTTCAACAATTTATGACCTTTCCCAAGGTCGAGAAGAAACTGAAATGATAGTGAGCATTAATTCCAAAAATAACATCGACTAATCCAGTGTCAGTGACTCAGCAACTTTACTGTATTGATTTAGAGCTACCAGCAGTCTATTGAACGCAGGTAACTAGCTCTATGTGAGATGCCATGACCAATATGGGATTACCAGTATGACTGTGACGTTATTTGCTTGACGTATATACATGTACGTGCGTGCCCAATTTTCAAGTGAATTTATTGTGGACATGCACTTAAGGATTTAAAGGTTTCCTGAGGCTTCATACATCTAAATTTATTCTGCTGGTTTCTTTGAAGTTTCCTTTACAGTGGCTTAATTAGCACAGCTTTACTCAGTAGGTTGTTTTAAGCCTTGCGAGCTTTTATTACGTCTTCATGTATTGCAATTTATTCTGTCAGTTACTTTGTACTTTCCTTTACAGCGGCTTGAAATGATAATCTATTCAGTCGGTTTCTTTGTATGTTTCTTAACAGCGGCTTCAAGCATCTAAATTTATTCGGTCACTTCTTTTATATCCTTCGCAGGTAGTAAACATTCAGGAGCTTTAAGAGGACTAAGTACAAATTGCAGACTCTACGCCGGCAGCGTTAGAAAATAACGTTACTCCATATGTATTAGTATAGGATTGCGTTGTGATGTACACTCTATTACAGAGATATCAAAGGACGTTTTCCCCGTTATTTGTAAGTAAAGCTTATGGGATTTATGAAATGTACGGTTCTGTATTGCTTTTAAAGCTCTGGAGAACAGTCAAGGACAGTTAGGTGGTTTGGCTACTAAGCTGACACTGTTACAGTGCGTTTCAATGGAGATAAAGCCACACGCACTGTTTTATTCCTTTTTCTTTTCACCCTGGCGTAATGTATAGAAATTCCCAACTTTTAAGTCTCCAAATAAAAACATTATCCAACAGAACATTAAAAAACATTAACGGCTCTTGTGCAAATGTGCAGATGTAGGTACATTGGCGCACCAAATCCGTGTGTGTTTTTAATTTTTTGCACACTTTTATTTGCACACAGATTAGCCAAAGAGGCCCAGTGGGCATCACTCCACCGTCATGGCAGGAATACCTTTCCCAAGGGCACAACATCAGGGCATGGCGAGTATCAAACCCGGGACCTATTGGTTCTGAGCCCAATACTCTGACCATTATGCAACACTGATGCCCAACAGTATATTGGACAGAATAGAAGGACATTTTCATAAAGCTTGCTACTATGCTTTTATTCTTACTGCAAAGAAACATACCATGGGACACAATGCCCCATCATAGTATTGTTACACATAATGATATCACGAAATAGGAAGATACACAAACCCCACTGTTTACCATATTTATAATTGTATACCTCCTACACTTACCACTAATAAAGGTATCAAATTCAGTTATTATTCATAGATTATTCTAGTCTACAAACATTGTATGTGATTACACTTCAATACGACTGTTAAGAATTTGTATAGTTAGTAAAATATTATACATGGTATGAGGATTGGAATGGTACATCTAGTACAGTTCTACAGATACTGTAAACATGGTACATACACATGCACAATTCGTCAGTGTACAGTTTTCACCACTGCACACATTTCCAAAGCCTTCTTTCATTCTGTCGGACTTCTAATATCAGCAATGAAATAGGTGGGGACTTTTTGACACAACATGTTGATTCAACTTCTTCTCCTCTTTTCTTAACCAAGAAAAATGCAAACAAAGCTTTTTTAACACAACAAAATGCTTGCAAAGCTTTCAACCTCGGGAAGACAGGACATGATTACAACTTTAGAAGTTTCTCCTGTCACTAATATTATTATTATTGTACATAAGCATATTTTCATCAAACTAGAAATAGCCTTAGCTGAAGTTTCTGATCTCCTTTCTTGTAGAGAATCACATCATTCACAACATTTCTTCCAGCTATGGTAAAGAATAAGTAAAGGTCCCATAGTCTTTTCGAAGAGGTTGGGGCAATGGGTTGTTGTCCACTGTGTCTTAGGCATGGGATCGGAAGGCGGAGCCCATTACTTTCCTTCCATTGCCTTTTATACCTCCCCAACCAAGCTCTATATCCTGTCTCTCTAAGTCTGACCACAGCAATACTACAGATAAGACATTCTCATTCATTTAGGGTCCACTGATCAAGAAAAGCTCTCTTAACGTTCAGTCTAACAACTACAACTACCCTCTATCTGTCCTTCCTCTGACTGACAAGAAGAAAAAGTCAAAGAAGCTATCAGAAGCCTGAGATGATTCTTGCTGTGTTTAGAAGCCCCCCTTATTGAGGACGTAGTGTCTCTTGGGGTACTGTCTCCAGAACAGACTGGATCCTCTCTTCAACTGACCCTGGAATATACAGTGGTTTACAATGTTAGCCAGGATATCTTATGTTTGCATCATGGAACATTAGATAAATGGATCATGATACCGTGTGAAATTGTTTCAAGTTCAAAGTTCAACTAGCCAAATAGGAAAACAAAGGAGTAGCCCAAGCTGGATGACAAAGACAAAACCCTATCTGTAACCTCCATTAACATTTATTCATGTTAGCCAGGATATCTTATGTTTGCATCATGGAACATTACAAATGTAGATAAATGGATCATGATACCGTGTGAAATTGTTTCAAGTTCAAAGTTTGACTAGCCAAATAGGAAAACAAAGGAGTAGCCCAAGCTGGATGACAAACACAAAACCCTATCTGTAACCTCCATTAACATTTATCTGGCAAGTTTCATATTTCTACTGTTTATGAATGTTTGAGAGATGTCTAGCAGCCACAGATATATACTGGGGATGTTACCTTGTATTGGAGATCTCCTTAGACACATATTTTCAGGGTAGAAGTCATAGGGAAATCTTTATTGACACAACAAAAGTACAGAGACATATGTGACCTGGTGGAGCTATCTCAGTCAACGTTACTGCGAACTGTACTTACCATTCTGTCCAGGTGTTTCCAGCAGTCGTTCCAGTCTGTGTACAGAGGCATGTTGGGGTGTTGCCCCGCAGCAAGACTGGAAAATAGACACATTGGGGGAATCTTTACTCTTGAAGGGACATTCATGTATGATGTAGCCTTTAAATGCAAAATTCTAGTCTAGTCCACTACTTTCGTTACACACTGTTTACATGTTCTGCCATGAACTGGTAGCTTTCTGTATCTCCGTTTCTGTATTTCCAACGGCAGCGCACTATTTCTTCTCTTACATATTGCCACACGCTGGTCAAAGTCATTATGGTACAGTATGTCTTAAATCGCTACATGTAATCAGTCAATAGAAGAAGTTTGTACCAACCCTGAGCCAGTGACAGCCATACAGTTGGCCACCAGAGTGAAGGGGTAGGTCACCATGTTGGCCAGGAACCCAGTGATGGCTTGGGAGTAACTCTTAAACTCACTTACATTAGTCAGCTACAGGGGAGCGAAGGACAAAAAAAAGATGTCAGAATTCATTAATGGGTAACGCATGCTGAAAAACACTGGTGTTAATAAACTGTCATACATAATTCTATAAGGATACCATATTGAAGTTTCAAGTACACTGTATACCTGAATCACATCATTGAATGTTTTCTCAGTGGATTTCTATGAGCCCACCCTTACCAATCATAGTTATCTGTCTGAAAGCTATTTAGCAATTTTCAGACGAAGACACACATATTTGCATTGATAAAGTTTCTTTCGCCACACAGTTACTAGTCCATTTCATTTTGATTGAGACCGTCATACATTTTTATCACTAGTTCTTTTGTATCCAAAATGACTTTAGTATATTTTTTTCCATCCGTTAAATTTAATTCCCACAAACATAAAGGCAGTTACAGTATATTCTCTCTACTGCTATTACGTTCAAAACAGTAAAACAGAGAACAAGAATGTATGGAGAACTTACCGATTCATCATTAGGAAGCAGATAGGTGTTGATGAGATGCGCCAGGATGTTACACAGCCACAGGGTGAACACTTCTCCCAACAGCCTTGGGACTAGCCCACTAATGAGAAAAGAAATAAGATTTGTGTCAATATGAAGACAAGAAGGACACATATCAGTGCATCTTGAAGTAACTCTTAAATTTAACCTTTAGCAAACTGAAGTAGCTGTGCAAGGTAACAGTTACTCAAGCAACTGGATAGGTGTTGGAAACGGTCAGATGTTCCAGGTAGCATCCGCTATCTTTTGTCAGTGACTGAACTAGCTATTTGGCTACTAATTTTCTACTGGTTACAGGGTTAGGCAGCAGGACAAAGGTTATACATAACTTGAAATGTTCCGATACCAAAATGTTTTTTACTCTCATTTTGGAGATGTCTCAAGAGCAGAGCTTTACTTTCAATTTTAGTACATGCAAATCTTCACACTTACATGTACTTGGCTCTCCAGGAACACTATGCCCCTGAGGTCAAAGGAATATTTACATACAAATATGTGTGATATTGTTGGATATGCAGATGTACAAACCTAAAGAACCCTGAAATGCCTTCATTGTTCCAGATTTCACTTACTGCAGAAAACGGACCACTGAAAACGGGACAGAAAAACATGTAATGGTCATCACAGTTGGACATAAAGGAAAAAGAAAAGTGATCTCAATCCAGTTTTAGCTCACTGAAGAGCTATTCTTCCACTGGTCATGACAGAGAAGACAGAGGCTATGTACAGTATTTACAGGCTGATTGTACCAGCCAGGATATTCCCCTACTAGTAGCTCTTTTCGACAAGCACAATGAACATTGGACAAAGGCTTAACGTCTTGTCCTAAGGACAGCAACCCTTTCTGGTAGTCTGCATGTCGGGTGAGCAACACAGCCTGGATCTACGCGGCTTCTACTTCCAGAGGCAAGATCGCTTAACTTAACTGGACTACGCACACTACTTAACATGTCAGGAACACTGAAAATACATCAAATCTACACGGAATTAATTTTCAGGTACCTGGCTTAAACCTTACCTAAATGCCAAGCTAAATAAGCTAAAAAGAAGGATAAGACTAAAACAAGCCAGAGATCTTAAGTTACCTGTAAGCAGTTTCTCTTCCAATGAACTGCACCATGCACCTTATAGTAACAACTGGAATGGAGGAGGGCATTTGTTAGACAAGTAGATTTACATACTTTTCATAATGTGCAATTTCATTATATTCAAAAGGAAATAGCTTTATGAAATGATATCAGAATCTTTATAATCATGTCTAGTCTTGCTGAATCAATCTGATTTCAATGCCACAAACTCTCAAATGTCCTGTCAATTAATACCAGCTAGTGAGCTTTTACTTGAGGTATTCCATCTTCATGACATAGGTTGTAGTTTAAAGTATTTATGTCACTTTGTTTTAATCCCCCATTAAAATTCTTCAACCTCACCATGGAAGGGTTGGCTGACCACCACTGCCAGACATCTAGCTGCAGTTTCCTGAGAGGTCTGTAGGGGGAGCAGTGGAGTAGGTTAAGTTCTTTGAACTTCATTCCAAAAGTTAGACCAAATCACCCATAGACGACTCCATGTATAATGTAACTCACATAATATTATTGATAATATTTTTATTTCTAAACGTAGGATAGATTAGCCTTGAAGTACTGTTGTTTGATAGTTATTGCCATCATCATCATCATCATCTATCGGCCTGTCTCAGCCGGGACCAAACAAGAACATACATGGTACCATGTACGATTTATTCATATATTCACTCTCATCATTTCCTGAACTATACTATAGGAAGGACATTATCCTACTGTTTTCACAAACTTCTCTGCAACAGTCCTTAAATCATCTGTGTCCTTGATTGGATCTACAGGGTGGGACGCTCGCATGTGCTGAAAATAAGACAACAGAGAGACATCATGTACATGTAGTTGTTAACCTAACGACAACAATAGCAAAGTTTTCACCTTTTTTCACCTGATTTACCCTTAGACTAAATTCATCTTCATGTGTGTTGTGACATTTGTACTACAAGCTACATGTTAGTCTTTACACAGGGAGCCTTAGAATGCCGCATTTTGAATAAAAACTTTCCAAAACTCAAGAAACCCCCTTCTACACCATCCCCATGCGATTTTTTCCTGGAAAAAACCCTGCCTACCCAGCAGATATAACATCCGTCACTAGTGGTAGCTTAATTCCGTCAGGGTAACTAATTCCACCACCCAGAAAGGATACGTCCAAACAGATCTCCAACCCAACGTCCCCCAGTATAATGCATTCCTGTATATCTAAACTGTGCATACCTGGGGGGTGCTGCACTAGAGATCGCTCAAACCCATTGTTTTTCAAAGTAGTGGATTTATGTAACCCAGCGGATTAATGTTAATGGAGGTTACATACCTCCATGATTCGAGAGTTGACGCTAGTCCCGATGATTCCAGTACAGATCCTGGGCAGCAGCCCTCGATACAGGCCCAGGAACCCGTCCATCTTACGGATGTGTCCCACTGGATGGAGAACACAAGCACTGATCAGTGACATTAGCTTAACACACATATCTGTATCTGTACATATATCTGTATAGTATAAATGGTATTACTGCTTTTCGTTACATCTAGTCTGCACGCTGCAGCTGTATAACCCAAACTCCTTGAGCTGTCCGGGGCTGTACTAGTAATGGCCCCTCCGGGTGCTGCTATAGTATAACTATAAGTGTGATTAAATCAGGCTAACCAGTTTCACAGGCATGTAGTGTCAGTAGTAGCTGGTTATATTATACCGAACAGCCTGTCACACTTAACCTTTGAACATCTAGCTGTAAGCATGATTGTTTAATAGCTATCTAGTGAGGATACTCCTACAGCACACGGTGGCAACGAGTTCTAGTCTACGAATATTACTTCTAGGAAAATACGAATTTTGGAACACCTCAATCCCAGGTTGATAACTCTGGTAAGTTCTCATGTCTGAGTTTCTTGAAATAATCTTAAAGAGGCTCTTTAAAAATAACTTACTGTACTGCAGCAGTCCAGGTAGTATCAGGATGGGCCGGCCAAACAGGTTATTGGTGGCACGAGGCGGGATGGGCTCATGGCCAACCTTAGGGACAAAAAGTACAGACCATTAATTAAGACTTTACCTTTCATTTGTACATACATGTGTATACATGTATCTTAGGGTTCCCGCTTTAAAAGAAAACACAGCGGAATCATTTAAAAGAGTATGAGTCCAGTGTACATGCCACCGTGAACCTGATAGTTGAGAAGGTTTTTCGAATCTAGTGACCATGCTTTTTTCTAGATGTTATATTACAACATAGTACAGTACCACCAGTATATGTTACAACCTAATATGAAGCTAGCACCCAGGGTATTCAGAAACATCTCTCAGCACCAAAAAACAGTCCCAGCTAGTTCAACTAAAACGAAGGACAGTCATAATTCTAAACACGGTGTGACCAAACTCACGTAAGTGGGTGGGGAGGAGGGCAAACCAGATGTCCCCACCCCACTCTTACGACAACATCTCTAGCCAACACCTGACGCTTCTCACCTGGATGAGGACTTTGACGTACGTCATGGGATGTGAGGCGGTGGTGATGCCGATCCCCAGGAGGACGTGGGACCAGTCCAGGTCCGGGGAGGGCCCGGTGACCTCTCCTTCTTCCCCCTCACCGTTTCTTTCTCGCCCGAACGTCGCCATTTTGCTTCCACGCACCGCTACGAAACGCAACTCACATGTGCCGTGTTTCTTAGATATAGAAAGTATTAAAAACAGCAGAATATTCGCCAGCGCTCATAAAACTTTGTAAAAAGATATCACAATGTACGTCAATTTTTATAAAATTGTGCGTTTTTGGTAATAAATGAAGAAATAATTTCAACGATTTACATTTGGCTGCAAACACAATCTGACACTCATTCACCTGTAATGCACACATGACGTCACACGCTGACGTGAACCACCTGCTTTAATACTAGTACACCTGTGCTACCTGTTCACTATTTAGAAAGTCACCTATTATGTTTGTTAGTTTGTTCGCTTGCTTGTTTATTTGTTTGTTGTTTCGCATAAACGGCAAACCACCCCCTCATAGTATAGCAATTCACGGGACCATCTCTACATGCTACTACTCTTACCACCTCTAAACGATGAGAAAACGTTTCCGTCAACCTTGGCTTGACATGTGGCTGCATGGTTAGCGGTGGCAGGACGATGTAAAAAGTCACGAATAGATTGCTATATTTCTAGGGGAATCTATTAGCTTCCGTTCAAACTGAATAACATTAAACTACACAACATAAATCATAACACAAATAATAGCAAGTCGAATATGCTCGTAACATCAGAGGTTTGCAATTTCGAAAACATTTTATTTCAAAAATCCTTTTTCCCTGTTCACGAGCACGTTAACTTTAAAACCAAGACTATGTGCATGTGTTTATACTGACGCACAGGCCAATGCACATTCATAATTGACAATTTATTCACAAATTCGTGCCCACAGGCTATATTGCAAGTGAACAACATCAATGATAGTGTGCATTAAGTATTATGAGAGTGAATACACATGTGATCAGGTATTAAGCAATAAAGATTGAACTGTATTACTAATACGGGGTTTAACTTCTTATCCTTCTCCCTGCTGCCTAACTCCGCAACCAATGGGGAATTGGGTGCCAAACGGCTACTTCAGTGTGCTAAAGGTTAATCATGTTATGATATCGCCGACCACAAAACAGTTATACCCCAGATGACGCAGTATCACCCAGAGTGCATACTACACCTTGTTCTCAATGTCACATCACAGTTTCAAGGGTATCGGGTCAGGGAAATGTTGTTTTCATCACAGCCGTTATACGAGCTACAGTAATGGATACCATTAACAACGTATTTGTCAGAGAAATTCTACACTTTATGAAACAAAACAAAACTCTAAACGGCACGCATCTTGGTGCAAGATTTGTTAGATACACAAAATCCTCGAAATAATTTTAGGGGAACTGTTTCGCAAAATCACTCATTCAATCATCGTTGCGTCTTATTCATCTCACTATTTCTGCCGCTTTGCATCCTGCAACAAAACTGGCCAGTCCGTCGCTTAGGAACAAGACAACACTGTCAGCTATTTAAAAAAATCGGTTTCGTAGTCAAGCAACGTAAGACAAAAAATACACATTAGAATCAGCTATTCAATGAATACAATAGATACCGAAACCTCAGTCTCTGTTCTTCCTTAGGTTTCTGCCGTTTATCTTCAACATTCTTCTGTCACTTTCATCCATTTGTTTGGGTCTTTCTGTTGCATGGTCTATGTAACAAAGGGATGCAATTCATAAGGCGTAAAGCAATAAAGGTGACTAACTGGCTCATAGTTGTCAGTGAAGCAGCGCTGCGTCAAAAAATTGATGGTGGATTGAGTCCGTAGCGTAGAGAAATCGGAGAATAGTGGCGGTGTGGGTGATGTCCTTAGTGCTGAAATGGGGGTCTCTTACCCCGGCCATGCGGGGTTAACGTCGTCTCGATGAAGAGTTCGTGCCCTTATCAGATAAATTCTACGCTTTCAACTCTCAAATGCACGTATCGTTGGGCAAAATCTCTACTGAAGATGAAAGCAGAAATCCTAGGAAAAATTTCAAAGGTCATGTTTCTCAAAACCAGTTAGTCTACCACATATGTACACGCCACTACAGTATTTCGTTTCCGTGTAAAGTAACGTGGGAGGAATATGGTAGAGTAGCAACAATTATTCAATAGAGAGGAGTTTAGTCTCCATATGCGAAATGCCACATGTACAAAAAGCTGGTGATGAGATGCTTTGTTTGGCGGCTTGTAAGTCTACGGCAGAGGTTCGCTTATCCCAGTCCGATTTGTAGTCGGCTCGGGTTGAATCCGGTTGTTGATTTTGGGGAATACTTCCCTCAAAGCTTTCCTAAAATGAGTTTGATTAAGGCTGTAGAAAACGGAGTCAATAATGGATGACAAAGTGAGGGCTACAAGAAGAGACACCCTTCTTGCAACGAGAACGGCATAGGAGGCCTCTTTTCCCGCTACGTTAGCTAACCGTATGGTAACGAAACACGCGGTATTGGCTAATACGAACACCAGTACAACAGCGAACGAAGGCGCAAGTGTACGGAAAGCGCGGGTCTCATGAAGTGACGATTCTCGTCCCGATCTTGCTGCCGTCTTGCTTCCCTTAAGACTCGGTGATACATGAATCCAATCGTTAAAAGGACAGTACCTGATATGAGCATTGTTGCCGCCATAGTCAGCACCAAAGAAACGTTGGACGTTGAAATTGAGAGAGGTCCGCATGCGTCGATGTACAGCACTTCTTCTGCTGTCTTGGTGTTGTCATCGGCACCTACAACCACCGTTACAACCGACAAACACAGACTGATAGCCCGAGAGATAGGCACAGCGACACTCACACGTTTAGCTGTGACGTTGTCGTTGTAGTGCAGTGGGTGGATGGTGAAGAAATACACATCTGCAGCTATCAGGAGGTATGCAAACGTCTTGGACAAAAAAACGAAGGTTGCAAAAACTGCCTCTGCCCTGCACAAATTGATGCTCGTAGCGTTGTAGCCCTGTCCTATATTGTAGATGACAGTAGGGACGTAAACACCGGTAAGAAGGATATCGTCTACAGCTAGATTACAGCGGAGGTAGTGACACGGTTTCTGCAGGTATTCCTTCATACACACCAGTACAATGACCAACAGTCCGCAAAACACCGAAAGAACGACGCTGATGACAAGATACGACACCTGGAGTCCCCGAGCGACAGGATTTTCCGTGCCGAAAATCAGAAAATTGGACACGTTGTTGCTCATCTTGCTATCAGGTAGAAACCCTGCCTTGACTCAACAATGACTTGTCATCATCAATGGTACATGTTGTACCCGTCTGGCGCAAGAGCTGCTCCCAAGAACGTTCTGACGAAAGGGCCGTAGTTTAAACTTATACTACCTCGACCGGGATGAATGCAAGAAGAATGATCTCAGTAGTTAATGTTCCCTACATACTTTACATAAGCTGATCAATCAACCATGTACTTAGACTTAACCTTTCGCACTCTGAAGTAGGCTTTTGGCACCCTATTTCGTTTTGGTTACAGAGTTAGGCAGCAGGAAGAAGGTTAAAGATATAGTCATCACATAACAGTATAGAGTACACCGCAGCCATTGCCGATACAGACCCATGGACTCACCTATCACCGACGTGTGTTGTCTAAACACATTGGAGTAAAGCTGTCAAACAATCATGACGCAAATCGCAAAGTTTGCCGGAACACAATCTCTACCCTGACTTATACATGTATATATGTATGTATGACCAAAGTATCTTCCATCGAGCATATATTGTTATGTAAAATGCAATACCGAATTCGAATAAGCAACTCGCCCGTGGCCTGACACTTTCACGGTACCACACACAGAAGCAAAGAGTCTTCTTTAACGTTAATGTATCAGATTTCAAAATTTATTTTCAAAACCTCTATGTACATTTGACTTAAACTCACACTCATGTTTTCATAATTACAATGTTCATGATGCATACATCGTTCATTAATGATAGGTCTAAGATCTTTATCTTTGTCCATGTATTTGTCTTTGTTGATAAAAGCAATATGGAGCTATTGAGTAAGCCGTATATCATTTACAGTTAATTATTTTTCATACAGGTGTTGTACAAATATCACAAATACTAATGGTTCAATATTTGACATACAGAGAATAAAATTATGTACATTATATTAATCCATCTTCTTCAAACTTTCAAATTCTTCTTAAATAGAAATATGCACTATGAATATATGCTGATTTTAGAAGAGCCGGAGAGCACGGTAACTATAGATGTATAGTACAACGGTACGAGATGGTATTTTTTCCAGCTGTCTGAAGCATGTGAAGAATTACATACAATTAAGTAAGACCGCATAATCTTTTGACATGTATTTATACCAACTCACACATCAGAACTAAAAGCAACAGTCAATCCAGCAATAAAAAGTATTAGCTGAATTCAAATCTCAGTTAACATGTCAATCAGAAACGCAACCTAAATACTGACGTGACAAACAGATCGATTTTTCCAACTTGTTTACGGTTCAATTGCTTCACTCACGCAGTATTTTCTACGTCTTGTTAATTCTCTATAACATATTTTAAACGAAGGGGATCGCCTTGAATCTGACAGAAAAAAATACGCATTAAGATAAATTTGATTGAATAGTTAGCATGCATTATCATATCAAATTGGAAACCTACTGCGCATGTCCCAACATGGCCGGTCTGCTTCACTTGCAGAAACAGTCTATAACAATCTTATTCAGTTATTGAATGAAAAACCTGTCAACTTGAACATGTTCTTAGAAACACGCTTCAACTAAAACGACGAATTCTACCAATATCCCCAGATATTCTCCTGTTACACGCGTAGCGTGGGTAGTTCAGTGGTTAGTGTCTCTGTCGGGATCTGGACCAAAATGTTGGGAGTTCGAATTCCGACTGCAGCTGTTGTCGCTCACCCGACATACACGCTACCGGAAAGGGCCAGAGTCCTTAGGACAGGACTTAAAGCCGTGGTCAAAGAGAGCTATGGGCATTTACCCTATTTACATGTACACTGTGGAAGAATAGCTATCAGTTTCACAAGACTCTAATCCAGATGTTCGAGAGGAATCTGAATCAGCCCTGTCACACAATACGCCAGCCTGCCCCCTTCTTACACATCCACCT
The DNA here is from genome assembly GCF_035083965.1 of Branchiostoma lanceolatum. Lineage (NCBI taxonomy): Eukaryota > Metazoa > Chordata > Leptocardii > Amphioxiformes > Branchiostomatidae > Branchiostoma > Branchiostoma lanceolatum. Next base: position 12,382,708 of record NC_089737.1, read on the forward strand.
CTGGTAGTCCATGCTCCTCCGTTGGAACACTGTGATGAGCCACTTGAAGTTGTGCCTGAGCTGCATGATGCTGACCGTTGAAAATGGGGATGACCTCCCCCATAGCCCGCCTGAAGTCCGCCTTCTTCAGGCTGTATACGACAGAGTCCGTGATGTATGACAGGCTGAGGTTCAGTAGCAGGGCGACTCTTCGCGCGGCGGACAGGTAGACGCTGGCCCCCTCGGCCTGAGCCGCACGTGCGAAGATGAAGGACACTATGGCCGTACCCACGAACACCAGGACCACGGTGAAGTGAGGCGCGAGAGCTCGGAAGGCCTGGGTCTCGTGAAGCTGGAGATGGCGGTTCTCATCTCGGTCCTGCTGCTGCCTCGCCTCCTGCAGTACGCGGTAGTACAGGAACCCCACCGCCAAGACGACGAACACTGCGATCGGTACGACCACAATCAGTATGGCCAACACGGTATTCCTGGGACTGGAGTCGTTTCCCGGCAAGCAGACGAGGACATCGGAGGCATCGCGGACATTGCCGGAGCCACCCACGGCAATGGACGTCGTGGCAACGGCGAAGGTCAAGACTCTGGCTGCAGTGACGGCCAAGACCACGCGTCGTGTCGTCACCTTGTCGTTGTAGTGTAGGGGGTGGATGACGAAGTAGTACACGTCCATGGCCATGAGGAGGTACGTACAGGTCTTGGACAACAGCACGCCGAGTGTGAATGCTCCTTCTAGCCTGCATAGCGTGAAACTTGCGGAGTTGTACCCCTGGCTGATGTTGTGGATAACAGTTGGGACACACAGGCCGGTGAAGAGGACGTCGTCCACGGCTAGATTGCAGCGGAGGTAATGGCAAGGTTTCTGCAGGTATTCCTTCTTCCACACCAAGACAATGACCAGCAGTCCACAAACCACCGACAAGGCGACAATGATGACGAGATACGCTATCTGGAAGCCTCTGGATAAAGGGTCTTCCGTGCCAAAAATCTGGTTATCAGACATGTTTGCGGCAACCGTTTAACCAAGATGATGAGCCTCTTATGACGGCCTGTCATATTTGGAGGCAATAAAACTCATCGTAGGTGATGGGAAATCACTCTTGGCTGACTTAACAAAGGGAAATATCTGGCGCGTTATCATAGTTGGTTTGTTCATGAATTCGCCAGTAGATAAGCATTATTACATCGAAATCATATAAATCCCTGACATTTTTGTCTCCAAGCAACGTTGTCGTCATCAGCAGCTGCGGCCGTACGGCGAAGCACTTAAAGGCCTATGGCAGAAATGTTGTGTTTCCGGTTATCCCAACGATACAAGCAGAAATCTGCCAACATTACCCTTTTTTGTTTGATCATCGCTTGCAAGGAGTAGAAAATGTTGGTTCTCGATATGATGAAGCAGAATTTCAAGTAGTCTTGCAAATTTTCTTACAGACTTTGTCTATTTCACAATCTGTTAACTGCTTAAGGCTTTAAACAGTTGATGTAAGAATTTGTAGTAAAACATTGTACTTCTTTGTACAGTTTATTGATATACTTGTGCCTGTACAAGGTACTAAAGTATACATGTATAATTACAATATGATGTTCAAAATACCAGTGTCCTGATGCATTTCAGGACACATTGGCCGAAATCTATAAACGTTAAGATAGAATCCCTACCTATCGACCGATGATCGAAAACACAACATTGATTTCCTTGGCCTAACCTGGTCGCCAGTTCCTCCCAGGGCTGCAGACTGAATTCCCTCGGCGCTGTGAGCTTCCATCCCCGCCTGGTCAACTCAACCCATCCCGGTGATTTTTGCCCGTAGATATTAACAGCCCTTCCTCAGGGGGGCTGGGACAAAATTTCCTCGGGAACATGTTGGCCCTAGTTCCGAAGAGCTGGCCAGTGTGGGCCCTGGCAATGGTATGGAACTCAGCGTTATATGTACCGGCCTCTACCACCTAGACATTCGCACGACTCAGTTCTCAAGAGATCTCTGTCGTGACTTACTTTCTATTCGTATTGACCCACTAAGCGTCTCTAAATACCCCTGATATCTATTCGTGCAGTAATCCTATTACTCTTAACACGAGATGATTATATACTTGACGTCAAACTCAACCTCGTTACATCCCCATTACACTAACAGCACGCAGGTGTTTTTTTTACTTAATATCCACCAAGTTCATGTAACAAGGCAGAATGGCAATTTTAAGTTCAGCGTTACAGGGAACAGGACTGAAATAGCATCTCTTCTTCTAGCCAGAAATGTCATGCTCAAAATAAGCTCGATCTATTGAGAGTATGGACTATAAACTGACCCAAATAACCGAAGCTAGGGGTTAGGATAGCAGAACGATCGGGATTATCCCTTTTACCCCACTTTTGGTACCATCTACGGGAAGTTTAAAAGGCAATCCCAAAAGACCCACAGGAAATCGCTCCTGTGCAAAATATCAAAGGACTATTTCAAGCTCAGGGACACTTGAGCAGGACTGAAACAGCATCTCGTTGAAACCAGGAAATATCATAGTTGAGACACTTATCCAAAATGATAAGCAGGGTTTACGAAGCCTGCTCAGGAATACTAGTATTCCCTTCGACCTACTTTTTGGTACTATCTACGGAAACTTCAAAAGGCAATCCCCAAGGACCCAACTGGCCAGGGGATCGGTAACATGTACACTGATTTAAAGGATCACAGTGCCATTTTCAGTGACCATAGATGTAGGCTAGTGTCACTACACTGAGTACTGTCATCCATAAACTCAAACTCACTCATAACCACACTGTAAACTAAATTAAAGTACGAAATAACAAGAATTAAACAAGAAACTTTGTTGACGCAACAAAAAAGACAGTGACTTTCGGTCGGTCAACTACAAACTACAAAATAGAAATAAAGATTATGTCTTTGAAATTCTACTTACTAAGCAATATAGGCTAACATGTGTTTACAATAACTTCAAGGTGAAGCTAATCGTGGATTTCAGTATCTTTTCTAAGAACAAAGCCATCTTATATGTATTTACCTATTATAGCTTTATGGGAGTTGTCACAGCTAAATATAAAGTCAAACCTGCTTAAGGGATCTAGTCTCTTGAAATCTGTTGTACTTAAGCAAAGAAATGTCAATAACAGATTACGTATATAGGCATCTAAAGATATTTCCAAATCTACTTATGGGATTGAATCTCATGAAATCTGTTGCAAAGAAATGTGACAAACGTATTACGTAAGATCGTATATCTACGCAATCCATTACAAAGTGGAATTGGCTTGATGAAGGAATGAGTTACACGAGTCTTTTTGTGCCGGCTGTTGGGATTGTGAGACTGAGAGTTAGTTATTTTTCAAGGGCCCTGTGGCCTTGTTGGTGGAACAAGGTCGTGGAGTTGATGATGTATGTGATATTTTGAGGCTAGTGATTACTCAGAATTTTCTGATACGGGGATACACTGAGAACGTTTTGTGCACGACTCGTTCTGCTTTGAAGGGCGTGCGAAATAACTGCGCATTGAGCGGAGTAATCAGGTGACATTAGGTCAAAGGTTATGTTCGCTCCGCCCCCCTCCCACCCCGACGAGAGAACATTGGGATTTCAGATTTGGAGGATTTCTTGGCGCGATTTGACCGTTTTTGCCGACGGCTAACTTCATTTAGACGTTGTCTTATTCAACAACAGGTCAGCAACTAACTATACACTGTAGAGAATTTCTATAAGTGGCACATTTTCGATTTTGTTCGAAGAAGGGAAGGTTTTGGTGTACGCGCGCGTTTGAAGATTTTCATGCTTGTCTTAGCTTGGCACACTTCCAAGATTTTACAAAAATCGGAAGGTTTTACAGTCTTTTAACATTTTTTTCAAGAGAGAATAACGCGTTTTGTCCTGTTTATCGTAACTAAAGTGCAAGGGTTGTATCCTCACGTATGAAAAGAAATTGTACATGTAATTTTCCATATGAGATGCTTGCCCCCCTCCCCCATTCACGACCATGTTTTTTTGCATGCACATACATGTAGAGTAGAGTAGAGTAGAATTTGATGTAGATGTACAGGTAAACAGGCCAATTTCCAAACGAGTTATATCTCTACTAATGTTTAATGTTTACCTACCAACCATTTACTGTGTTGCTTTATCATATCAAATATATTGATAAAGAATTTGATACTTGTATAATAGCTAGTGTGAGGTGTGATGTATGTCTGTACTAGTATATCAGTGATCCAATTAAATCTCTTAACAAATAATATTTATAGTTACATGTTGTATCTATAATCATGAAACTGCTCATATGCCATCCTGGTTTATGTTAACAAAAATATAACAGAACTTTAACATTTCTATCATTCTCTATATACCAAATAAAGGTTTGCAATAGCAAAACCTGTATTGTTTTTACTGGCAACTATAAGCAATGCCATGTTTGTTTATCTATTTGCGGGCGCCATTTTCTCTGTTTGTTTGCTATGTTGTTTGTTCTAAATGACTTGTTGACAAAAAATATTGCTACGAGAACTAACAACAAAAATCTGGAAACACAAACACACAGACACACACAAAGATACACATGCACACACACACACACACACACACACACACACACACACACACACACACACACACACACACACACACACATTTTTCATGGAGATAATTAGGTACTCATGATTGTTGTTTTCATCTTACACAGACCATGTCTCTGAGTCTGAGTGACCTTGCCACCAAGGGTCTTTGTGTAAATGTGTAAGAAGGTTCATGACTTCTAAAATAAAACTTTGAAGGTTTAATATTTTCCCTTATACTTACATGTGTACTTGTGTTCCACAGACCTTGCCACCAAAGGTCTGTGTGGGCTGTGTAAGGAGGTATATCACTTTGAAACTATAGGTTATGAAGGTTTTGATTTTTTTCCTTGTCTCCCTGTGTTCTCCAGACCATGTCGTTGAGTGACCTCGCCACCAAGGGTCTGTGTGGGCTGTGTAAGGAGGTTTCCCTGTCTGTGCTTCCGAGGCTCTACATGGAGGAGATCATGATAGAGCTCGGCCGCCGTAACATCGACGTGCGCGGGGAGGGCGTCAGCAAGGACGACCTTGTCACCATCCTGTTCGAGCTCATGACCTTGGAGTACCGCGAGATCGACAAGATGCAGGGCGTTGAAGAAACGGCCGCGTCGGAAGACGACACACTCAGCCCCCTTCCACAGGAGGAGAGTGAAGCGATCCAGATCGAAGCTGGTGTCCCTTCAACAGAGCCACTCGACGGACAAGAAGTCCACGCGGAAAGCCCTGAGCCCGCAAGTCCGCTCGACGCAGTCTCTGAGCCTGAAGCGGCGGACAACATGCACGAAGTACACACTACATTGGTGGACACTAATGGCAGCTGCTCTTTCCGATACATCACAACGAGTATGGAGCCATTGGAGGACAGTAACAACGAGAGTGTAGCCGTAACAGAAACCTCCATTTCCGAACTGGAAGAAATCATGGATACAAGCACCGATTTGGGTCCTGCAGGAACTACAGACCTTACAGCAGCACAACTCTCGACAGTTACCCCCGCCAAGCCTTCAGCTGTCCAGCCAATAGCTTGTACATCCACAGATAGCGGCCTATTAGGGAATGAAGTCAGGTATGTAGCCTTCATGTATGTAGCCTTCATGTTGATGAAGGTTAGACATCCAGGTATCAAGACATACAAATGTAAATAGTTATTACTCAAACAACTGGATAGATTTTGGAAACGGTCAGACGTTTCAGGTAGCATCCACTACCTTTCTTCAGTAACACTGAGCAAGATCAGTCAGACATTTCAGACAGCATTCACTGTCTTTCGTCAGTGACAAGACAGTCACTGACAAAAGACAGCGGCCAGTCACTGACGAAAGACGGGACAGTCACTGACGAAAGGCCGTGGATGCTGTCTGAAACGTCTGACTAGTACTGTAGTACAGTTTCAAAATTTTATCCAGTAGCTTCAGTAACTATTTTTGGCACATCTCATTACCTGGATTTCTAACCTACAGCAACATATGAATTGATGTGTTGAAACAGCATAGATAAATTTTAGACAGAGAGACAGAGATAAGACAAAATCAAGACAAAGTCGATGTTAATTGTTGTTGCTCCAGGTATGTAGCTGTGAGGCCATCCACCATCATGAATTTGGCATCAACATCTCAAGGGCAGGTTTCCACGACGACGGTTCCCATGGTGACGGTCGTGGTCCCTAGGATGGGACAGGGTGCAGGAGTGAAGGAGGGAGTGATGAAGACAGAAGGAGGGATGGGGGGAGAGGATGATGATGGCAGTAATGAGGACGTCTCACAAGAGGACAAGGAAGCAGCACAGGACCTGGTGTACTTGTCTATCCCAGCCACTGATGTAAGCATATAACTTATCATAACAGAAGAACTTTATTGCACAACAATTGTACACGGTACAATGTATGGCAACAGCTATATAACATATGCATAGTATATGTTTCAAAATTTTAAAGTAATTTTGTTTTAGTACAGAATAGAGGTATAGAATAAAACTTAAAATCCTAATTTCTTAATACAATAATATAAGGAACACAGAAACATCTTGGTAATATGCTACATGTAAGTTGTAATACAGCATGGCTTAGTCATTTTACTGAAATCTGATTTACAAATTTTTATATTTATTAAAGTAGTTAACCATTGTGAAAAACTTGCCCAGAATCAAAAGATACATTTGCATATGAGGATGTCAGCTTGCATACATGTAGTACTTCCACTAACATGCTAAGATTTCACATTAAAAGAAACAGTTAATATAAAGAGATTTACTAATGCAGCATCAGTAATCCCTGAGGTATGCCTACTTACATATCCAGGTGATCAAAACAGTCTTGAGAAGGCCCTGATAAAACTGTATTTTTTATGTTGCGTTCTTATATTTAGTTATTTATTGTCACAAACACCCTTTCCAATGACATTGTGGATATGAGTATAGCATATGAAGAGAATTACACAGTCAGACTGTCAGAATTATATTTGCTTGTTCATTCTTTATTGAAGGACTCCTCATCGCAAGCAATCCTGAAGGAAGAAGGCCAGGCCACAGCTTCACCTTCGGACGAGACCAAGAAGATCCCTGTACGCGACCGGAAGACGAAGCGATATCCGTGTCCGCACTGCACCGAGGTGTACTACATGAAACATCACATGGACGTGCACATCCGCCGGAAACACACGGGGGAGAAACCCTACATGTGTGACAGATGTGGCCTCAGGTACGGACTACTGGTTTTCTTTTGCTGCTATATTTTTCTTTCCTTCCTTCCCCATTTCTTTCTTCCCATATGGGTCTTTCATTCTTTCTTTCAACCATCCAGGTTGTTTGGTGTAACAGCTGCTGCTGGGCCGCGTGCCTGCAAAACTGGTGTGTGACACCGAAGGGCGGTTATACTGGCTACACAGATACAGATCACAATTCTTTGTATCCCTCTTCTGTGGGAAATTGTATGTAATCTTGTAGAGGACAATGTCTGTATATGTACATTTACATCAAATTGAATATGTTTGCTCATGGAATAGGGAGAAGGATATTGACTTGTTGAATATTACAATGTGGAGTTGGCATTTACAGTTTTTGACCCACAACGGGGCTCAAGATATTCTATAACATCTCCTTGGAAGAATTGTAACAACTATTTGTAACTTGACAGTTGTTTGTAATTTTTGAAACACCAATAAGGAGAATGGGATTGGAACCCCTGACCTGTGGTGCTTGTGTTTAGAGTTCTTCTCCCTTTTGTAGGTTCTTTGAGAAGCCCAAGATGGAGGACCACATCCGTACACACACCGGGGAGAAGCCGTTCAAGTGTAAAGTCTGTGGTCGTGCTTTCAAAGGTGGGTGGCTTCCTGTATGAAATAAACCTGTACCTGTTTCATCTGTGCTGTAATCATGTGTTACACCACATTCCTTGAGCCTTTCCAAAAGTTCTTTTGGGTAGAGGTTGCAGGAAATAATTTTGATACGGCATTGAAGGTACCTAGCTTTTGGTACCATCAGTGTTTTATTTTATTGATAGTCAAAGCCAGTGTAAACAGTATGGTATCCAGGCTAGCTAGAAAGTTGCTGACCAGCATTAAGAAATGCTTATTGTTTGTGCTATATGTATTTTCACAAGTTTATACTTATATGTTTTCCTCTCAAAAAGAAAAGAGGTGATATTGATCAATTGGGCATCTATATTGATTTACGCAAAAGACTTATAGATAGCCTCTAGTAACATTTAAGACTTACAAGTAGCAGGCTTTGAGTTTAGTCATTAATATCTGTATCTTTCTATGTGTCAGATGTTAAACTTAAAGATGTTTTCTTCCCTGCTTTTTGCCTTCTGCATAGACTACTCCAACCTAAAGTGGCTAAACGCGCACAAACGTCTACACACTGGAGTGCAGCCATAGAAGTGCAAACAAATACAGAAGCTATGACTCATGAGTTTTAGTATCAGATCAGTAATATCTGTATGTTTATACTCCATGTGTATATGATGTTTTTCTCACTATGTTTTTTTCATCTGTATAGACTATTCCAACCTGAACACACACAGGCGTCTCCACACGGGCGTGCGGCCATACAAGTGTAAGTACTGCAGCTACGCAGCCAACGTGTCCGGGGACCTCGTCAAACACGAGAGAACGCACACTGGAGAGCGACCGTACGCGTGCGAGACCTGTGGCCGTGCCTTCGCCGACAAGTCTGCCTGGAGAAGACACAACAAGATCCACACAGGTGTGTGTGTTTCTTTATCTGTTTGCCCTGGAGAAGACACAATACAATTCAAATGATCCCATTTCAAATCCATTTTCACGTCATCGCGAAAATGGAAAAAAACAACACATAATACAATCTACAACCACTGCTACTGTCAGTCAGTCTATACAGACTAGGCACACACTACACAGCTGAACAAAAAGTGTATTTGTATAAAGACTGTTCCAACTTAGCATATGTAGTCCAGTAGTTAGCGGTCCTGCCTCTGGAACTAAAAGTCGTGAGTTTGATCCCTGCTGTGTCGCTCATTCGGCATGCATGCTACCGGAAAGTGTTTCAGTCCTTTGGACAGGACTTTAAGTCGTGGTGCACTGTTCATTGCGCTTGTCGAAAAGAGCTAGGGGAATTTCCCCGGTACAATGAACCTGTAAAAAGTAAATACTGTACATAGCGTCTGTCTTCTCTCTCATGACCAGTGGAAGAATAGATCTTCCGTGAGCTAAACCAGATCAATATAACTTTCACTTTTTTTTACTTTCCATTTATCCAGGTGAAAAGCCTTTCAGATGTTTCTGTGGCTACTCGACCAGTAGGAAGTGTAACTTCATGACTCACGCCAAGAAACACCCTGGAGTCACGATACTGGAGGGCCAGCACAACGGAGAAGAAGTGGTTTTTGAGCCTGTTGAATCCATGCTTTAGCATCTGGTTCCATGTACATACAAATGTGTGAAATTTGCAATGAAAAATTTCCATGCAGATCTGATATGTGAAATCAGAAACTGTTTTTGGAATCTGTCGAATCCATTCTTTAGCATCTGGTTCTATGTACATACAAATGTGTGAAATTTGCAATAAAAAATTTCCATGCAGATCTGATATGTGAAATCAGAAACTGTTTTTTTTAATCTGTCGAATTCATTCTTTAGCATCCAGTTCCATGTACATACAAATGTGTGAAATTTGCAATAAAAAATTTCCATGCAGTTCTGATATGTGAAATTTTTCATTCCAAATTTCCATGTCCATATACATGTATATGCTGTAGTACCAGGTTCCATGTACTATGTACATACAAATGTGTGAAATTTTCATGTGTACATGCAGATGAGTGAAATATGGAATGAAAAATTTCCCTGCGTCTCTGCTGCAGTATCTGGTTCCAAGTTCATACAAATATGGGAAATTTCCATGCATCCATCCTGTAGTACACAAACCATGAACAAACAAATGTTCATATCCTAAGTACATTTAGATGAATCTGATGCAAAAAATTTGGGACGAGAATTTCCCATTGTTATTGCAAATGTGCAAAATTTGGCATGTGGTATTTTACACAATGCTGTGAATACTTGCTTTGGTATGTTTATTTGAAATAGTATTGTTTTTTCAGGGTTTACAATGTGGGGTTGGCATTTACAGTTTTTGACCCACAACAGGGCTCAAGATAGTCTTCAACATCTCCTTGGAATGACTGTAACAGCTACTGCTAACTTGCACGTTAGTATTCAAAGCCTTTAGCATGGCTACAGCTTGGTAATGTAAACACATTAAAGAGTTGAAGAAAAACTGCTGGTAAGAGCATTTCTCAGGGCAATGTTTCTGAAGACGGTTGAAGGACGGGCAGATATAGTAAAGGAAAGGGTGTTTTTGACAAGGTTACAGCAATGGATGGGAGAAATATAGGATGGAAGACTTGTCTGACTACTGTAGACTTGCTGAAGCCCTGGTTACACATAGACAAACATGGCTCCCGAACACTACCGGTAGCCAACCAAGGTTGGGGGTAGGTCGGGAGCAGTCGATTTTGACTCCCAAACACACCCTGACCACTACAGATTTACTCCCAACCACCAGCCAACCCATTCCAGACCTCCCATTCACAGCTGTATCTTTTGAAAATTTCAAAATCAGCAGCCAAACACCAGCCAACCACACAAGACAAATTAGCTCCTGAACCACTCCCAACCATGGTCGGGGGAAGGTCACGAGGCCATGTTCGGCTATGTGTAGCCAGGGCTTAACTCAAATGACATGTATGATGTATGTTCTTATTTTGTTTGGAAGCTTTGACACTGGTAGTAGCTATGATTCAAATGTGAATGGAAAGTTGTGAGGATTGTTGGATTGTAACTAAATTATTTGAATACAAGTTATGATATGATGTCCAGGCGTCTTAAGGCACAATATCATATTAGTATCAGTTTCTTTGACAACTGTCTTTACAATAGAGGACTAGTGATTGCACACTTGTTTCTACAAAATGATAAAGTTCTGTCCAGTTCTAGCAAACCTATCTTGGCAAGAGATTTACGCAATCAGAAATTGCAGACTTTAATAACGCATTTCTAATCCATGCTGGTTTGCGGCTTTCCCGGTCCCTTGGACAAAATCAGAGATGGTACACTCAACAAGTAAAAGTCGGTGCTGAACCCAATGCAAATCACATTATTTGTCCCAAGATGCTGAAACAGAAACTAAGATAGAATCACAGTTTATGTGCAACAAACAAGCAAGAAATTTTCATTCAGGCAAAACAGCCAATTGTTTTATTAGACGATTTGTATTGAATTTTACAGTGCAAGAGTTTTGATTACAATTATTGTGCGACAATTCTGAAAGATTTACGAAGTCTATTCTACACTGTGCAAAACAGTAAAATACACCAAACGAATAAATTGTTTCTGACACAATTAATTATATCTATATGAATGAATCACATTAACTGTACAACAGTTGGTGCAACGTGCAAAGTATTACAACCCTAGTCACCAAGTATTTTGAAACAGTTCTGAATGACTAATAAGTATATTATACATACAGAATATAAGAAAGCAAGGTGCATCTGATGATTCAATCGTTTCTAACAGAATTAACTATATACATATATATATATAAGTACATTTGAATCAATGAAATTTACTGTACAATAGTTGGTGCAACGAACATAGCCTTGCAAGTTTGGGCAACAGCTCTAATAGTTATATTTTGTAACAGTTCTAAATGACTTCGAAAGTGTATTCTACATACAATGTGCAAGAAAATGGAATACATTCAAAGTTGAAGAGGGTTATCAAGACTGTCTAACATTAAGGTATGACCGAAGCGATCAGGCACTATAAACGTGAAAGACATCGATTATGAAACTTCAACATCAAGAACTGTTAACCAACTTATCAACTTTTACAATGTGGAATGAAGTTTTACTCCAATGAAGTCCCAGCCGGGTCCATCAATTTTCTTTCCTTTCATTTTAGCAAATGCCAAAAGTTCCAATTTTGCAGTAATTCAAGAGCTCACAATCTCTCTTTAACAGCTCGTTATGACCATTCAATTCGTCTGGCATCAAACTGAAGTGGCTTCATACATAACCTGGTCTGCGGGCTTCTCATCACTTCTGTATTGTGAATGATTGACGTTGGCTGCATTCCTCACTTCATAGTAACGACAATCTCCCAGGTAATCAAAGGAGAGGCAAAACGCATCATGCGTCAACATGAGCCTTGGTGACACGGCTTTATTGCCTAAAAAAATTGAAATATTTGAAGACTTCGTTTTCAGTGGCTTATCTGATGTAGGTGTGACGTACTTTAAAGGTAGAGAGAAAAGGCCTTCTTGATAAGAATCTACCATTGGTAAGGCCAGCGCAACTAAATATTGTTCACATTCATTGAAGTATAGGCCACATAGTAGGTTTTATGCGTTAGCAGACAAGATTCAGTAATCAGAGATGTTTTGTGACATTTAGTCACACATTTACTTTGACATGCAATGATGCCAATTCAAGCACTGCAATAAAGGGCCGAACATGGTCAGGTACAATTGGAACATTTTGCAATACATGTATGTAACATCTGTTGACTCGATAGTAAGATATATGTAGGTAAATGTTACATTTAATGTATAATTGACAATGCCTTAATCTTATTGCATGGTGTAAAAACTTGAATCGAAGATTGTCCTGGCCAAACATCACAGTCGCAAACTGAATCGCCTTCCTTTTTGTAGCTTGATTCGTTGACTAAATGAGATTGATAGATCGTAACGGTTATTCTTAAAAGCCATCTTCCTTCATTTAAGGTTGCTTTTTGAACTACGCGTATGTTTGTATCAATTGCCTGCAGTCGTTTTCCAATACCGCTTCATCAAAAATAAGATGCCAAACATTCGTTCCTAATGTGGCCGACAGAAACTGGTTATGAAGTTGAGCATGCTGTCCCACATATGCTTGTAACCCCTGCGAATGTTTTTGTTCATTGCGCCGTAAACGATCGGGTTCAGGGCGCCGTTTAGTGAACCCAGAAGCTGGCCTACAGTAAAGGCTTCAGCTGGAACTTTACTCGAGAAAATCACCATTATCGTAATGGGCATACAACATAGCGTGTACACAGCAAACAGTGTCATCATCATTTTGGTGATCTGCCTTTCAGCAGCACTAGTAGAGGTACTGTTTTGTGAACTGTCGATTGGGACAGCGTGCTGCTGTTGTTCATTTTTGCGTGACTGATCTGACACTGGAGTGACAGTTAGGGCGATGCCTTTATCTAGCTCATTGCGGTCACTTGATAAGGATTCTTTGCCCTCTTGTTGTTGTTTACCTGAGCCTGATGCTGTAGCGACTAAGATCATAGTACCTTTCGGTTTACCTGGCTCTATGCGGATATTGCCTTTCTGGCCGTCATCTGAAGAGGAAGAGTTTTTATCCCCCACCCACTCTACACCCTCCAGCTTTCTTAAAGGCTTTGTCAAGTCGACGATTTCTGTGCTCATGGAATGGTAGGAGCTCGTGCTCATGGAACTCGAAGGTTTAGGAACACCACCTTGCCTTCGCGAGTACTGCACTGCCAAATGAGTCTGCGTAGAGGGGCCCGGTGCGATAGCTTGGACACGTTTTTTGCTCTTCCTCACGTGGTTTTGGATGAGGATGTAAAAGACGAGGGCAGCAATGTACGTTAGGATGAAATTCAAAACGACCGGTGGAATTTTTGCCAAGCGATTGTCAGAATTTCCCATCACACAGCGTTTTAGTTTCGGATCTACTATTACTTCTTCAATGGTGTACAGAGGCAAGAATGAGACAATGGGAACCAACCATGTGAGCAAGAGCATGATGACTAGAACACGTGCGGACTTCAAACGTGCACTGTAGGTACAGACTATAAAGTAACGCTGAAGAGCGATACACAACATGTGGCTTAACGATATCCCCCATAGTGCTGCACCTGCGTATGCTGCAAGCCAACACCAAGCTGCTGGAGGCTCCCAATGGGGGTGTAGGATCTGCTGGATCCAAAGCGGGGAGTACAAGGTGACGAAGAGGATATCTACACAGCTGAGGCTGGCCAGAGGCACGTTGACCAGTTTCCGCAGGGCCGGGCGTGTGCAGATGGCGAGTATGGTGAGGAGGCCGCCGACAACGGTCAACGTGATGATGACTGTGGGTCACAACGTGTAGTTTTTAACACCAAAAGATTGCAAAACAGGATATTTCATGCTTCTTTCTTCACAGACAAAGAAATCATGGTATTTTGCTGATCAGTACTTCAAGCTACCAATGTAGAGTTCAAAGGAAAAGATCCATTTGTTCCTTACATGCTATATCTTGAACAGCTTTATATTTAATTCCTCTAGTTTGCCTTGTGATTTTCCTGACGTTTTCTTTCCTATAGAAAGAAATTTGAAAAAAAAAACGAGAAAAAATGTGATACAAAGAACATAAACTTACCTCCGTTTGAGACAACGATGAAGTACTCCCCGGGAGTTGCCATGGCGACGATTGATTCTCAAGGACCTTCCACCGTCCGTCGCTGGCAAAACAACCCTGTATGACGGGTCACGAAGGGTATTGATTATGATTGCCAGTTACTTAGTATATATATATAATAATGTTTATATCTTAACTTCCGACGTACCCGTCTTCAACCTACCTGTTTTAAGGTAGTGTTTACCTGTGATTTTTAGAATGCATTTATTGTTGAATAGGAACGAGTATATTATCTTTGTAACCGATAGATTGCCTAACGTCACTAGTTTTTAAAAATAATGTGAAAAGTACGCAATTCAGCCTATGGCTGCGAGGTACTTCATATTTTCCGATCACAATGATCAAATAAAACCATTTATTAATTCATGACGCCAGGCAACAAAACAGTAGCTTTAGTAGCAACCTAAAAATCAGAAGAAAAAACACACACGATATTTTTATATATGGTATTGAATACCCGGTAATCCGCCTCATGGTATAACACACTAGATTTGTACTGTTCAGTACAATCCGCATATTCGAGTATATTCATACACTCCTCAAAATAATAGCTATGTATATCATGTATCTTCATTCCAAGCTACATAATCTTTTCTGCAAAGTGGCAAAGATTACTGTCTGTATTTTTCTCATCTGTGGCACATTCAAAATCATCTCCACATGAAATTCCAGAAAACAGTCGCTATCACCATATATTCCTTACATGGAAAGAACAGAGCAGAAGAAGATATAACCACAGATGATGAGCTACCCACCTGTCACAGTGCTGCAGACTGTCGGATCGAAACAGAATGAAAGTCTCAGGAACGCTGGAAAGAGCTGTCAGCAGAAGCGCTCCGTCGGCAAAGAGGGCGATCTTGTAGAAGACCAGAAATTATATATACTGCAGATCGAAGACTGTTTACCAATTACGAACTCATTGTCCCTACAACACAAACCACCTTGATGAACATCTCCCAAACACCGTCACCAGTCAACTGGAATGTTCTGCCAACGGAAGCCAGAGACAATCGCTCTGCATCATCCAGATGACTACAGTATGATTATGATACAGCATTGTTTGATAACGATGTATAGATGATGACTCGATCAATGGACTTTAATTTTGCTTTAGTGATACTCCCGCCTTGTCCAGGGTGCTTTTGAATAACACCTGGGATACAACTTTATAAATGCAACCCTGTCTCTTCCGTCCCTTTGTGAAAAAAAGACACGGTAGCTAGAGTCTGGGATGGATACCTGCCTTTAACATTTGACAGCAAATATTCTCTCTTGTACCTTTCTCCCAGGACCCTGGGCAATACTCCTGGACGATGACAGAGATATCCTAAGCCCCAAGTCTAAATGCCTGAATAAATCGCATTATACACTTTAAAGTGCTTTTTGAACTGAAAAAAGAATGGAGTTACTTTTGGGTGATGTATTGGCCTTTATCTTATACATTGCAGTCATAACCTTTTCGTTCCTCATCATGATAACTTGACAAAGATGCATATGATGAGCCCTTTTGTTGGTCACAACTTAGCTTTGGTTAGGAACGCACTTTCAAATGGGATGTAAAGCCGAAGGTCCCGTGTTTGAGGAGAGCCACACCACGAGCATGTTAAAGATCCGACCACACTTATCGAAAAAACCTTCCTGATATGAGTGGAACAAACCTCACAGCGAACACTGTACACAAGTGGTGCGTTGCAACTAAAAGGGGGCTTAGCTGTTATGCAAAACAACAAAAATGTTCATTTATTCAGGCATACACCAGAGTCAAATGTTTGAGACGATTTATGTTGTTTGAATAAATCAAATTTACTGTGCAAGACTTGGCACAAGGTACAAGTTTGACAACAATTTTGTAACAATCTAAATGACTTACAAAGTAAATTCCACATACAAAACAACAAGAAAGTAAAGTACATCTTACGAGACAATTTTTACTGGTACAATTGATGATATCTAAGAATATTAATGAACATTTCGATGCAAAGGTTTGCACGCGGTACAACTTTTGACCAGTATTTTATAACAACCTAATTACTTACTAAGTGTATCCTACTGTACAATGTGCAAGAAAGTAAATGAAATCCAAGGGATTTAAATATCTAACAAGACTGTCTAAAGTAAGGTATGACCAAAGCGGTCAGGTACTACAAACATGAAAGACATCGATTAGAAAAATTCAACACCAAGCTCTGTGAAC
Source organism: Branchiostoma lanceolatum (assembly GCF_035083965.1). Lineage (NCBI taxonomy): Eukaryota > Metazoa > Chordata > Leptocardii > Amphioxiformes > Branchiostomatidae > Branchiostoma > Branchiostoma lanceolatum. The sequence continues at coordinate 12,399,400 of NC_089737.1, forward strand.
CAACGTACTAACTTTTACAATGCGGAAAGAAGTTTTTCTCCAACGAAGTCCCAGCCGAGCCCATCACTTTTCTTTCCTTTCATTTTAGTAAATGCCCAAAGCTCCAATTTTGCAGTAACTCAAGATCTCACAATCTCTCTTTAACAGCTCGTTATGACCATTCTATTTAATTCTGTAACTGATAGATGTGTTATTTGTATCCAGCTATCTTCGTTCCCTTTATGTTCATTTTTGACCTACACATACGTTTATGTAGATTTCTCACATCTTAACGTTTCACCAAAATATATGATGCAAAAAATTAGTTCCTAATGAGGCCGACAGAAACTGGCTATGAACTGGAGGACACGGTCCCAGATATGCTTGTACCCCCGGCGAATGTTTTTGTTCATCATGCCGTATACGATCGGGTTCAGGGCTCCGTTTAGCGTGGCCAGTATCTGGCCTACAGTGAAGGCTTCGGCTGGAACTTTACTGGAGAAAATCACCATTATGGTAATGGGCATGCAGCATAGGGTGTACACAGCAAACAGTGTCATCATCATTTTGGTGATCTGTCTTTCAGCAGCGCTCACGGTACTGTTTTGTGAACTGTTGCCTGGTAGGACAACGTGCCGCTGTGGGTTATTCTTGCCTGCCTGATCTGACACTGTAGCGACTGTTAGTCGGATGCCTTTGACCTTGTCTGACTCAATGCGGTCGCTTGATAAGGATTCTTTGCCCTGCTGTTGTTTAGCTGTTCCTGACGCTGTCATTGTGCCCTTGGGTTTACCTGGCTCATTATGGCCATTGCCTTTTCGTTCCTCATTATTTGACAAATACTTTTTGCCCTGTTGTTGTTTACCTGTGCCGGACGCTTTAGCGATCAGGTTCATGGTGCCTTTGGGTTTATCTGGCTCTATGAAGTCATTGCCTTTCTGATCGTCTTCACTAGAGGAGGAATTTTCATCGCCCACCCACTCTACACCCTCCAGGTTTCTTAAAGGCTCTGTCACCCTGGCAGTTGTCGTGCTGGTGGAAGGGGCTGCGCCGCCACCCTCCCCTCGTGAGTACTTCACTGCCAAATGGGTGGAAGGACCCGGTGCGTTATGATTATTAGCTTGGACACGTTTCTTACTCTTCCTCACGTGGTTTTGGATGAGGATGTAAAAGGCGAGGGCTAATATGTAAGTGACGATTACGTTTAACACGACCGCGGGAATCTTTGCCCAGTTTTTGTCAGAATTTGCCATTGCGCACCGTTTCAGTTTCGGGTCCACCTTTACTTCTTCACCGACGTAAAGAGGCAAAAATGAAACGATGGGGACCAACCATGTGAGCGAGAGCACGATGACTAGGGTACGTGTGGACTTCAGACGTGTACTGTTGGTACAGACCATGAAGTAACGCTGAAGAGCGATACACAACATGTGGCTAACTGATACCCCCCACAGCACGGGAGAGGCATAGCCGATAAGCCAGCACAATGCTGCTGGAGGCTCCCAATGGGGGTATAGGATTTGCTGGATCCAAAAGGGGGTATACAAGGTGCTAAACAGGACATTTTACAGTCGATGAAGGTTAGACCTCCAAATCATAATACTAATACAGCTGCAGACAAGCTAATGAGTCGATTCGCTCCTGTTGTTAGGGTACAGGAGCTAATAAGCGCTGGGAAGAAGGAACCCAAGTGCGGGAATGTCGACAAGTAGGCCCTATATCCTGTTGGATTGTACATTCTCTCTTATATTGCCTATTTCACTCCACATTCGTACCTTGCAGACTAAAAAAGAGAGTAGCTGATGACTTTTTTTAACAAGTCAACGAGGTAGATGACAACATCAACTTCACACAGCAGTCGAGTCATGACAACATTCTCCCCTCCCCTGGCACCAAAGCCATCATAGAGAAGAATGTCAAAACTCAGTTCGAAGTACACAGAAAATTGGCAAAACATAAACTTACCTCCGTTGGTGACGACAATAATGTACTCCCCGGTAGTTGTCATGGCAACGATTGGTTCTCAGCGACTTTCGACCGTCTGTCGATTTCAGCGTTTGCAAAAGGGATGCCGTGGCGGAGCCTTGAAGTCAGGAAAACGGTTTTATTTGTTAAGAAAAGACCATCTGCGTGAAATACTTGTCATCACAGCTAACGTATATATTATATACCCTTAATTCAAACTGCATAATGTATTCTCCAAAACGAACTCTGCAAAATAACACACTATTCAAACATTTTCTTCACATGAGAAATCAGAAACCAGTGGCCTTGTCGTAATCTCTTACAGATTGAAGAAGAAGAGCTAGATAAGAAGTGATGATGACTTACCAACCTGTCGCAATGCTGAAAACTGTCGGTTCAAAAGAGAGAGAAATTCGCAGGGACGCTGGAAAGATCTGTCAGTAGAAGCGCTCCGTCGACAGAGTGGGCAATCTTGTAGGAGTCTGGATATCATATATAGTCAGATGAATGTTTACCAATTACGAACTCATTTTCCACACAACACAAACCACCTGAATAATCGTATCCCAAACAACGTTACTACTCACCAGGCATGCTGTACCACCGCACACCAGAGGTGTTCGCTAAAGAACTGTTTATTATGACAGAAGTTTAAACAGGCATTGACTCATAATGAAGTATTGATATGATGAGGCCCCAATGGATTTCGCGGTAGTTCAATATTTTTGTTTGTGAACATTTTACAAACAACAGAAGCTCCTCATCTGGCATGTCCTGTCAACGGACGTCACATTCGATTTTGACAAAAGTGTACACGGACATTGACTGACAATGAGGTATTGATGAAGACTAGGATTTTGCTTTAGTTTGATATATATGTTTTTGAACGTATCCCAAATAACAAAAGTACCTCACCTGGCATGCTCTGCTAACAAATGCCAGAGGAGTTCGCTCTCTCTCTATCATTCTTCTGGAGAGAGTTGATTATAACAACAGTGTATACGGACAATGAATGACTATTGATGAAGACTCAATGGAGTTTTATGTTGCTTTAGCTTTCCATAATTGCTAACTTGGAAAGAACAAGCAGAAGAGAAGAATACAACCACAGATGGAGACACTTGACTAGTAGTCAAGTGTCTCCTGAGGATGATAAAGAGTGAACCCTCCTGGCCACGGTTGGCAGAGCATTCCAGGTGACTAGTGATGCTGTTTGGCATATGGTCATTAAGCTGGTTTGTGCTGGGCTCAGTGAGTTTGAGATGAGGTTCATGTAATTGGCAGACATTCAGGTGGTCTGTGTTGGGATCAGTGAGTTTGTAATGAGTAATGCAGTTGGGAAACATTCATCGGCGCCATATATGGTCTCTAGACGCCGACACGATCGCTCACTGTGCCCTTAGACTTTTTTTAGACAATGAGTTCGTGATTGGCAAACATTCATCTGTCTATATCTGATATCTAGACACTGACAAGATCGCTCACTCTGCCCGCGGAGCGCTTCTGTTTGGGAGATGTTCATCAAGGTGTTTGTGTTGTAGAGACAATGAGTTCGTAACTGGCAAACAGTCTTCTACAATTTACAATTTCTGGTCTTTTACAAGATCGCCCACTTTGCCGACGGAGCGCTTCTGCTGACAGCTCTTTCCAGAGTTCCTGAGGCTTTTTCTCTGTTTCGAACCGACAGTTTGCAGGACTGTGACAGGTGGGTAGCTCATCATCTGTGGTTTTCTCTTCTTTTCTTCCGCTTCAGTCTTGCTCTTTCCATGTAAGCAACTATGGCAAGACATATGTTGTCAGATGTTTCATGTGAAGAAAATGTTTGAATGTCTTTAGCTCAATCTTTACCATGGTGTGTGATTTTACCAAATTCATTTTGCAGTGTACTTTGAATCAAAAATACTTGATGTATAATTGTCCTCATTTATGTCAAGTAGTTTATACATAAAGTTAGCCATTAAAACTGTTTTCCTGATTTCCGGACTCCACTATAGCAAACATTTTTTCTGTGTGTCGTGATACAGCGCTGTATTTTAAGCATCAGGATCGGCGGATGGTTGAAGGTCCGTGACAACCTACATTGTTGCCATGGCAACTACTTGGGAGTACATTGTCGCTGTCACCAATGGAAGTAAGTTTATGTTTCTGACTCATCTGTTTTCTTGAACCGTCGTACTTAATACTAGTATCATCAAGTTAATCAAGAGTGCCATAAAATACAGTTTGTTCAGAATGCCTGGATATTTACTATTTAACTTGTCAACTTGAAGTCAATCAATCATTCGCAGGCATCAGTGTCTGATGCATGGCGGCTGCAGACATGCATAGGGCTCGCCAGGCTGGTCTGCTCTCGGCAAAGACCCTCCAGTTGTTTCTGGTGACTCCCAGCCCCTGGAGCGTGTTGAAGATCTGGTCTTCCCATCTTCCTCTAGGGCGACCTCTAGGTCGCTTCCATGACGGGTTAGGTACCGAAGTACTGAAGTAAAATATGTAATGCCATGATTTCTTTGTCTGTATGAAAATAGTGAATTCCAATCTATTGGATCAAGTAAAACTAGATCTAGCTAAGAAGAAAACTTAAAATCTCCTGTTTAGAAGTTAATACTTATTGGTGTTAAAAACAGATTGTTATCACTGCACTGGCATTGAAAACTACACATTGTAACCCACAGTCATCATCCTGGGGACCGTTGTTGGTGGCCTCCTCACCATACTCGCCATCTGCACTCGCCCGGCCCTACGGAAACTGGTCAACGTGCCTCTGGTCAGCCTCAGCTGTGCAGATATCCTCTTCGCCACCTTATATACCCCCTTCTGGATCCAGCAAATCCTATACCCCCATTGGGAGCCCCCAGCAGCCCTGTGCTGGCTTATAGGCTATGCCTCTCCAGTGCTGTGGGGGGTATCGATAAGCCACATGTTGTGTATCGCTCTTCAGCGTTACTTCATGGTCTGTACCAACAGTACACGTCTGAAGTCCACACGTACCCTAGTCATCATGCTCTTGCTCACATGGTTGGTCCCCATTGTTTCATTTTTGCCTCTTTACGTCGGTGAAGAAGTAAAAATGGACCCGAAACTGAAACGGTGTGCGATGGGAAATTCTGACAAACTCTGGGCAAAGATTCCCGCGGCCGTTTTAAACTTCATCGTCACGTACATTGCTGCCCTCGCCGTTTACATCCTCATCCAAAACCATGTGAGGAAGAGTAAGAAACGTGTCCAAGCTAATAATCATAACACACCGGGTCCTTCAAACCATTTGGCAGTGAAGTACTCACGGGGGGAGGGTGGCGACGCAGCCCCTTCCACCAGCACGGCAACTGCCAGGGTGACAGAGCCTTTAAGAAACCTAGAGGGTGTCGAGTGTGTGGGCGATGAAAATTCCCCCTCTAGTGAAGACGGACAGAAAGGCAATGACCTCATAGAGCCTGGTAAACCCAGAGGCACCATGAACCTGGTCGCTAAAGCGTCCGGCACAGGTGAACAAGCACAGGGCAAAAAGTATTTGTCAAGTGATGAGGAACGAAAAGGCAATGGCCGCAATGAGGCAGGTAAGCCTAAGGGCACCATGATTCTGGTCGCTACATCGTCAGGCACAGCTAAACAACAGCAGGGCAAAGAATCCATATCAAGCGACCGCACTGAGTCAGACAAAGTCAAAGTCATCCCCCTAACTGTAGCTACAGTTGCGTCAGATCAGACAGGCAAGAATAACCGACAGGGGTACGTTGTCCCCCCAGGCAACAGTTCACAAAACAGTACCGTGAGTGCTGCTGAAAGGCAGATTACCAAAATGATGATGACACTGTTTGCTGTGTACACAATATGCTGTATGCCCGGTACACTGATGGTGATTTTCTCCAGTAAAGTTCCAGCCGAAGCCTTTACTGTAGGCCAGATACTGGCCGCGCTAAACGGAGCCCTGAACCCGATCGTATACGGCGCGATGAACAAAAACATTCGCCGGGGGTACAAGCATATCTGGGACCGAGTCCTTGACTTCATAACCAGTTTCTGTCGGCCTCATTAAGAAGAAAATAGGCTGGGACTTCATTGGAGTAAAAGTCTTTCCACTTTGTAATTGTTAATACATTGGTTTACAGTGCTTGATGTTGACTCAAAATCCCGATATCAAGTTTCAGTACCTGACCGCTTTGGTCATATCTTACTGTTAGACATTCTTCTTAACCTGTTTAAACCCTTTAGATGTCCCTGCACATTGTATGTAGAATACACTTTGTGAGTCATTAGAAATTCAACAAAATACTTATTGCCAAAAGTTGCCATACTCTGCATAGTAATGTTAATATATTCATAGATATTGCCAATGGTGTCGGAGACTGTTGGCTCTTTGTTATCGGATGTACTTTCAATTGCTTTCCTGTAAATTGTATGTAGAATATACTTTGTAAGTGATTTAGAATTGTTACCAAATACTTGTCAAAAGTGGTAACTCGGAAATTGTCACTTTAGATGTACTTTGCTTTCCTGTAAATTGTATGTAGAATATACTTTGTAAGTGATTTAGAATCGTTACCAAATACTTGTCAAAAGTTGTAACTATTTCACAGTTGAGTTCATTTAGTGACAGATATTATCAACATGTGTCGGAAAGAATTGTCACTTTAGATGTACTTTGCTTTCTTGTACATTGTATGTAGAATATACTTTGAAAGTCATTTAGAATTGTAAGAAAATACTTGTCAAAATGTTTTAAGCTCATTCTAAATGTATGTGAAGACGTCTAGACCATTTTGGAAGAATTTTCACTAGCTTTAAATCTAATGCTAGTATCAAACATTTTGAAAAAAAGTAGTTAAGACGACCGTCAAATTCACAAATCTCGGTGAATGGGGAAACCGTGAAAGGCTCCCAAAGGGGTTTGAAGACTGAAAAACTGGTAAACTGAAAGAATTGACCACGAAGTTCAGATCCTGGCAGATTAGTTGTTAATCCTAAGTTATGCAAGGGTCACATATTTCTAAACCGGGGCCCGGCCGGGTTGCTTCTGTGTATATCAAGAAAAATACACAAATTATGACTGATCTTTTTTTTACGTTGTGTGTGTTTCGTTGTCTTTTATATCATAATCATACTTTTGGTTCCCGCAAACTGCCCGACCGGGCCCCGGTTTGGAAACCTGACTCTGGCATTAGGGAAGACATACAGCAAAAAATGATTTACCCCAATCTCAACTTTACAATTTTATCAAATTTCTGTGAAGAAGTGTTTAAAGTTGTGCATACCGTGTCATATATTTGCAGAAGTATTGCTTTCTCATTATTCAACTGTTTCAATATTGTATATTGTTACAAACATCAAATAATCAGTCTAATTGATAGATATTAAATGTGACAACAATTTCTTACCATTGTATTTTATCATATTCTTGATAACTTTGATTTCGTCATTTTCCACAAAGCTACACACAAGGCAGGCCTCTATTCACACAAAATTATTCAAATTACCTTTAAAAAAGCCACACAAAATCCATTCTTACAATAGGAAATGACTACCAAAGGCACATATTTCTGTATTACAATCTTTGGCACATTGCACATGTACAAAAGCTTAATTCACACAAAACACATTAATTTTGATTTTACGTTTCTCTTGAGAACACCCCAATGACAACAAGATGATAAGATGAAAGTTAACGAATTCTGGTCCACCTTCACACATACAAGGAAACTACGCTGGCTGAAAAATAGTTAAATTTAGCCAATGAATAGGGAGAATAATTTGCCAGGGGAGTTTAACAAAATATAGGGTAAATGTTAGCCTCTACTAGGCTTCGTGGATTGCTGGGAAAATAGTAGAAATTGGCCAAATAGAGTGAATAGTATGCTAAGGGTAGTCAGCTACGCAGAGAAGGTCAAATCTGTGGGTCGCCTATTGACCTTCTCTCCGTAGCCGACTACCCTTAGCATACTATTCACTATATTTGGCCAATTTCGATTTTCCCAGCGGTCCGCGGAGCCTGGTAGAGGCTAGGTAAATGTTACCCATACCGCAAGCTCGCTCTTGTGGCCAATTTTTCACCCAATTTGGCCAAATCTACTATTCATACAGCCTTGGGAAAGCCTGGTGGAGGCTAGAAACTTGAGTTGAACTTGAGTTGAACATGACAGTGCGACTTTTCAAATTGTGCATTAACTTAGCCTCCATAGCAGGCCCTACCGGCCTTTCTGGGGGGTTTATAATACACTTTTTGCAGCCAGCCCGTAACCATCAGCCATCCGGCAAAATGGTTACAGTCTGGCTGATGGTTACGCCTGCTGTGGAGCCAAATTAACTTGTGATGTTTCATTCCTGCTCCTTTTCAAAGCATTTTTACTACCTTCCATGTTTTCTAAGAAGCTGAAAGAATAACTAAAATTTCTATCCTCAAAAATATAGATTTCTCAGTCTTAAAGTTTCACCTTAAATACATGTGTACTACATAGCTTTCGCACTTGTCCTAATACCTATTTTATATGACAATTTGTCATAAATTTCATTTAAAATTATTATTATTTAAAGTAAACATCTATTTAATTGATACCATTGCGAGTTGATTGCTCTTCGGCAAAGATTGTCAACATTAACTAAAATTCTCATTATTGCTTTTAAAATCTTAGTAACTAACTGTTATGTCATACACAAACACACATGTCTATATACAAACACACAGCACAAATGTGCACCCAACGAATGCTAGTACAAAGCTGATATGCGTTTTCAGAAATAAGTAAGTCAAAAGGACGTCATGATATGTTACATATATTACTTTCCATACAACACACCAAACCAACACGACAAACATTAAACTATGACAAAACACCCATCTGATTGTCAAAACACTTCACACTTGAAAACGGAAGACTTCTTTTTCTGTGACACCAAAATGTCTCTTTTAACATAAAAGCATACAATGTCATGTCCTTTGTTACATTTACCTGTGTCAGGTTTGCTTCTGAAAGTATGTTTGATATTGCTGTCCTCTAGGATATGTTTGATACCTTCTTGAATTATCACTTTCAAATTCTAGAACTTGCATAAAAGTATTCCAATGCTAGATTACATTGTGTACTTCTTTATCAGACAGTTTCAGCATAGCTAACACCTGGCTAACAAGGGCTGATTTAGAAAAAAACAGGAAGGTAAAGGTATATGAATGAAAATACATCTTAAGTGTACTTTTCAAACTGCTGTCTTACGTCTTACTTTTGTATTTTTCCTAAAACAGCCCTATATTGATCAATATTTTGAACATTTAAAAATTACTAATTTAACAACATTATTTCACTCCTGAAGTATATTGTGTCAGTTTAACCTTCAATTGATTAGTCTTGGCGTCTCCTTAGGCTTTTCAAGACATGAAGGAAGACAAAAACATGTAAGAGGACAACTTGATATGTTTGAGAAGATTTGTCACACAAAAAATGAATGATATAAATCTTGAAGACTTAAGATTTTGACAGTTTCCAAGGAACAAAACTGTTCAGTGTCTTATTCAACTGCCTGTGACAACAAATCGTCTTTTTATAAACCTCTTTGACCTGTCATTATGCATCTATATTTTGATTGCCTTAGGCACAGAAATTTAAATGCTGCCTAGAAATTGAAAACAACTTTAATCAAACTCGAGAATTCAAAAACAGACTTCTTATGATATTTTTCTATAGCTAACTACCTAATGTTGCAAAAATATACTATATTAGATAAGTTTCGATGTTGATGTGCATTTTCACTGAGTTCTAAATAGATCTTAGATTCTCGTAATGAGGTTTAACCTCTCTCTCTTTCTGCCCGTTCCTTTTCTCTCTGAAGCTGTTGTTGCTGATCCAACTTCTGCTGTTCCTTTTCCCTCTGCAGCTGTTGTTGCTGTTCCAACTGCTGTTGTTCCTTTTCCCTCTGCAGCTGTTGTTGTCGCTGTTCCAACTGTTGCTGTTCCTTTTCCCTCTGCAGCTGTTGCTGCTGTTCCAGCTGTTGCTGTTCCTTCTCCCTCTGCAGCTGTTGTTGCTGTTCCAACTTTTGCTGTTCCTTTTCCCTCTGCAGCCGTTGTTGCTGTTCCAACTTTTGCTGTTCCTTTTCCCTCTGCAGCTGTTGTTGCTGTTCCAACTGTTGCTGTTCCTTTTCCCTCTGCAGCTGTTCCAGCTGTTGCTGTTCCTTCTCCCTCTGCAGCTGTTGTTGCTGCCTCCTGGCCATCTCGGCCTGCTGTATCTTGCCCCTGATGATGTTCAAGTGGTTAAGGATGTAGTCCTCACCAGGAGCTAACTCGTGCGCCTTGGCAAGGCACTTCTCGGCGCGGTAAAGGTCCCCCTGCTCGAAGTACACCACACACAGGTTGTGGTTGGCCTGGATGTTCTTTGGTTCAGTCTCCAGTATTTTCTCAAAGCACTACAAGGAGTGAGAAAGGAAAGACTTTAATACATCTCTATTATGAAGTGAGGGGCTTGTAAAAAAATTTTTTCTTCCTTATTACACAACAGCATGAAAAAATTTGTTTGCAGCAGCACTACAAATGGTTAAAAGTTCTAAAAAGGAAAGCTGAGATATCAGTTTGCTGTAAATATGTGATGTATCAGGCCAGGTATCAGCCCCATGAGGGGGGCCTGATTTTCCCCCAATTCTATATACTGTAAATGCATTTAAGTTCGCATGGTTTTTATTTCGCGCTAAGGGGAAAATAGAGTGTTCGCTGTGGTTTTGATTTCGCGGCAGTGCATGCAAATACTGCTACAGTATTGATCAAAAATGTTTGCGTTGTTTTTAAGTTTGCGGTGAACCGCGAACATTTCTGCACTTACAGTAGTGCAATCTTGCTAAATAATATGCCTTTTTTCTTCCCCTTTGGAATTCAAAACAAAATACAGTAATTCAAGTATAAAGACAAGTACATGTAATCACTACTTTTGTTCATGAGGATGTCAGTTCTGCTGTAGATGTACTAACTTCTTCTGTACAAAGTGCATTTTTGTACCACTAATGACATTTCATTCTCCACCTCACCTTTTTGGCCCCGTCCACATCCTTGACCTTGTTCATGAGGATGTCCCCCTTGAGGATGAGCCCCTTGCTGTGATGAGGGAAGTGTAGCAGCAGCTGATCCAGGTACGGTAAGGCCTCCAGGTCCCTCCTGATCTGGGACAGCATCAGGGCCAGGTTGAACAAGGCACTGCGGAAATCTGGCTTCAACTGCGGTAGGATGGAGAAAAAACAAACCAGAATTATTCATAGAGAACTCAATTTCTGCAACTAGAAAAGATATGGAGATTACTTTTGGACGTTTTGAGTGACATCCATCACCCAATCTTAAACTGGAAGGGAGGACTTCAAGTAGTATCAGGGCCAGGTTGAACTATGCACTGCGGAAATCTGGCTTCAACTGCGGTAGGACGGAGAAAGAAGAAAGGATGAGTCCCTTGCTGTGGTGAGGGAAGTGTAGCAGGCGCTGGTTCAGGTACGTTAAGGCCTCCAGGCTTCTGCAGAATTACACCCTCCAACACTTAAACCTTCTAAATTGCTGTTTTCTTCCTTCAACTTGGTGTTTTCTTTCTGCACATTATCTCTCTCTTCCTGCATATACATATAAATTCTGAATTCCGGCTCCTGTTTCCAGAATTCTTCAGAATTCTTCAGAACTATTTGGGACTACCTCCCACATTTCAGCAGAAGGTGTACACATTTCAGCAATCTTAAACCCAAATGGCTTAATCTGGAAGGTACAAATGAAGTTAGAAATATGTAGCAACCATTGATGACCCCCTGGGGATTAGTCCAATTTTTGAATTCTGGAAAAAAGAAGCCGGAATTCGGCAGAATTCTGTAAGCTAGAGCCAGAACTCTGGGGGCTGAAGAATTCTGTCTGAATTCTGCAGAATTCTGTCTCCAGCTCCCAGAATTCTGGTTCCAGCCGCCAGAGTTCTGGCTCTAGCTCGCAGAATTCTGCAGAATTCTAGCTTCTTTTTTCCAGAATTCAAACATTGGGCTAATCCCCAGGGGCTTATCAATGGTTGCTACATATTTCTAACTTCATTTTTACCTACCAGATTGAGCCATTTGGGTTTAAGATTGCTGAAATGTGTATACCTTCTTGTTCTGTAATCTAGAAAGCCCTATCGTAGCCCTAAACTGTATACTCTGAACCCCCTTTCTCATCCCCTGACCTGTATGCTCTTCCTGAACCAGTGGTCGACTGCGGTGAAGTCCCTGTCATCCATGGACAACTTATACAAAATGTCATCTAGGTACAGGTATGCTGTGTAGGTCAATGCAACATCTAACAGTTACAGCCCTGGCCCAGTACATTCCTATATGCATAATTTGGAAACCACTTCTAACCTGTATACTCTTCCTGAACCACTGGTCGGCTGCGGTGAAGTTCTTGTCGTCCATGGACAGCATGCCCAGGTTGAAGTGCACCTTCTCGTTCTGCGGCTCCTGCTCCAGAACCTCGTACAGACGTCGGTACGCCTCCGGGCGCAGCGAGGGGTCCCCCGACTCCTGCATCATCACTGCCGAGTTGAACAGGGATTGCTGGGGAAGACAGGCAAATACCTCCTTTAGATCGCCAGGTTGAAGTACATTATGCACACCTTCCCATCTAGAAACCCCTATCATAGCCCTGAACTGTATACTATGAGCCCCCCCCCCTTCTCAGCCTTAACCAGAATGCTCTTCCCTGACTCCTGCATCATCAGTGCCGAATTGAACAGGGATTGCTGGGGAACACAACTCTACTATCTGTAAGTTCATTCCTACCCACCTTATGATGCGGGTCTAGCTGCAGGGCTCTGGACAGACACTTTAGGGCCTGGCTTCTCTCTCCTTGTTCCAGCAGCACGATACCCAACTGGAGAATCAGGGAAATATGTAGAAAAACAATTTGTTAGCCAAAGGAAAGACTACAAAGGATGCTACCTGTATGAGGAATGGTATAAAAATGTTATGATGACACAAATCTATTGTCAGGTGACATCACCATGGCCAGAAAACAGGATTTAGGAAATACAGAAAACAATACTTATAAAAATTAAGTCAACATCCCTAACCACAAGACCACCTTGCTGTGTGTTATGCTGAAGGTTGATTATACTGCATGTAGCTATTCATGACTGTACAGATACAGATTCGTGTACTCACATTATAGTGTATGTCTGGATTGTCGCTTTCCAGTTGTAGCGCCGTCTCGTACGACTGCTGTGCCTCCTTGGAGCGGTTCAGCCTCATGAGGACCTCCCCGCGGTTAATGTACGCCTGCGTGAAGTCTGGCCGCATGCTGATAGCCTGGCGGTACAGCTGGAATATCAAGAGTAAGACAAAAGTTTGAGATATGTCTCTCTCTCTCTCTATCCAATTTAAAGTCTTTTGTTCCCCATGATATGGGGGTTGGACGTGCTTGCACATGGATGGGGAAGCCCCAGAACTCCTCATCAAGTGCAAGTCTTTTTTGTAGCAAGAGTTTTTACGGCTGGATGCCCTTCCTAACGCCAACCCAAACCCTACTGCTGGGTTTAGGACATGGGAAATATGTGACTGTGTTAAGTGCCTTTCCCAAGGGCACAACGTCTGGTGCATGTCCGGACATGTCTGGGTTGCTCCACTGGAGATTGAACCTGGGTCTTATTGGTTCATAGTCGGATGCTCTGCCACTGTGCCACACAGATACCATATGTGACTGTATGAATAGGATAAAGATTTGCAGCAGGGGAGGTTACAGAGAACTCCCCATTATTACAGTAATGTACACCTGTGTACAGTCAAGACGCATACTGATGGCCTCAGATGGTACAACTGGTGAATACAGAATGATGATAAGTCTTAGATACATGTATAAATATGTCACTGTATTTACCATTCTTATGGCAGTGGTAAAAATTCAAGATCTGATATAAGAATGCAGTTCATGTGAGATTATAAACCTTAGTTCCATGTATAGGAAACGAGTAATACTATTTCGGCGATGAAGGTTAGACATCCAGGTGATAAGATATGCAAGGTAACAGTTACTCAAGCAAGGTTATTTCTTCCGTGAATAGTTTCATCAGGTTGGGAAGTCACTGAATACAAAGACTCTTTTTACACAACCAAGAGATTTATTCAACCGACGTTTCGGTGAACATCTGTCACCTTCTTCAAGGCATTTCTGACTGGTTCACATAGCAATGAAGCACAGGTGTTGCTGCTTATACATATTAATGAGATGCAAACGCAGTCAGAATTGCCTTGAAGAAGATGACAGATGGTCACCGAAACGTCGGTTGAATAAATCTCTTGGTTGTGTAAAAAGAGTTTTTTATTCAAGGTTATTTCTTACCGAGTCTGCCTCCATGAGTCTGGCGTCGTCCTCTCGGATGAGGTTGGCCAGGTTTACGTACACGCTCAGGTGACTGGGAGCGACGCGCGTGGCGTACTTCTTACCCGGGATGACAGAGGGCATCAGCGCCATTGCTTTCCTGTACGCCTCCTCTGAGTCCTGGTAGGTGACAGAAATCAACAAAAGGTTCTAAATCATACAATCTTTTCAAGTACAATGTAAAGGTTAGACAGAACAGTATTACATGACTGTATAGTATACATTCAATTATCAGAAAAAATAATTACTTGTATAAACTTAAGTTAGCCATAGAATCCTTACGCAACCCGACTTTGGTATCCGTCTGCAATACCTGCTTGCCTACTTGAACACTTGTGTATTACTATTACTGAGCTATTGAAGAATTGACGGTAGCCCAGTTTTCATCCTCCCTGTTCTTAGTGAGAACATAATATTAAAGAGACAAACCTGGAACCTCTCCAGATTCTTGTAGGCTCTCCCAACGTTCATGTGAGCCCCTATGTCGTCAGGCTGCACTCTGAGGAGGGGGCAATTCATAGTTACTAACAAGTCAATTTCAAGGAAACCCTTTTACCAAAGAGAAGAACGTTTCAAGTATCCTTAGACACTATTAAATCATTAACTTCTTTTTATGCTTAGAATAATTTCATGGCACTAAGATATCTAATTATGAGCCCTGGAAGATAAGCCCCCTAGAGGGGCTAAAGGGTATCTCAATAAACTCAATAAACTCAATCATAATCAAATATCAAAAAAAGTTAATAAAGGTGATCTTGAACCAGTTTAAGAGCTTACACAGTCTTGTCATGACACTAGAAGACAGATGCTATGTACAGTTTTTACAGGTTCATTGTACTTGTGGGAAATACAACGAATGGTATAATGAATAGTGGACCACGGCTTAACAACCCATTCCAGTAGTGTGCATGTCGGGTGAGTGACAACAGAACTCCCAACCTCTTGGTCCAGAGGTAGGGTTGCTAACCGGCCCGGGACTGTGAAAGCTACTTAATGGTCCATTGAGTCTTCATCAATACGTCATTATCAAACAATACACACACTAAGTCTTGTACTGTTCTCAAATGTCTCTTCAGAAGGATCAAAGTTTGTGTGGGATGTAGAGAGAACCCCTCTGGCTTCTGTTAGCAGCACATTCGAGGAGACTGGTGACGTTGTTTGTGAAATACGATCATTAGGCCACACAAATTTAATTCCTTGGTTCTCAGACTTTTTAAAATGATGATATACAAAATGTAGCAAGCAGACAACATAAAAGCAGAGGGCAGGAAGGAGAACTTGAATATGGCTGTATTCGATCCATAAAACCGAATGCTCCCAAGGTGTAAACTTGGTCCTCTGGCTGTCTTTTTGACAAGTTTTTTCACTTGTTTTCCAAAAAATCCGAGAACCAACAAATTAAATTGCTGTGGCCTTGAGGTGGTTTGTGTTGTAGGTATAATGGGTTCGTAATTGGCAAACAATCATTGTTGGGTTAATAATATATATAATCTCTGGTCTTCTACAATGTCACTCACTCTGCCAACGGAGCGCTTCAGCTGACAGTTGTTGTTTGGCATATGGTCATTAAGCTGGTTTGTGCTGGGCTCAGTGAGTTTGAATTGAACATCATGTAATTGGCAGACATTCAGGTGGTCTGTGTTGGGATCAGTGAGTTTGTAATGAGTATTCAGTTGGGAAACATTCATCGGCCCCATATATGGTCTCCGACAAGATCGCTTACTGAGCGCTTAGAGCATATGCTGTTGACAGGTCTTTCCAGAGTTCCTTTGCAAATCTCTCTCTGTTTTGAACAACAGTTTTCAGCACTGCAACAGGTGAGTTACTCAATATATTTTATCTTCTCTTTGGTTTCAGAGTGCTTTTTCCATGAAAACAACAATGTGGCAACTGTTCTCAGGATTTTCATGTGAAAGAATTATGAATGGCTGTAGCTCACAAGAAGTGGGAAAATGTAGCGATTAATCATTTTGCAAAAAAAGATGATCATTATGTAGCTTGGAATTTATGATAACGGAGTTTCAGCAGTGCGGTAGTCCCCACATTCATTATTTATCATCTTCATGTAAGGTCAGATCTACATCACATCACAGCAGGAAAAATACAGGTATAAAAAATGGCACCTATGTCAGGTATGGTATTACGGTATAGCTGCAATGACAGATACTGTATAATACAGTATTATACAATAATATACAACTGTCTTTGTATGATTAACAAGAACATTGAGTTTCACGCGCAAGGTCTTTCCTCACAAATAAAACTGTTTTCAGATGTTTTACACATTGCTCCACTAACAGAAACCTTTTTGTGACCAGGTTTCATACAAACAAATATTAATTATATGTTGTTTCTTGTGTGGCGGCACACCTTTTTGTACATATGTATAGAACATATTAGATATTTTGTCTGACCCTTATAATCTTAGCTCTTTCCTCATGACGTCAAAGAAAACCAATCTGCCAGACAATTTGAGCTTCTCATGAATAAACAAAAATTTCAAACAAACAAATACAGGACTGGACTGTTTTGCGAGCATCAGAATCAACTGACGGTGGAAGCTGATTTAGAACCAACCTTCGTCATGGCAACTGTTGGGGAGTACATTGTCGTTGTCGTTGACGGAAGTAAGTTCATATATTTATCTTCTGTTTTCTTGTATATTGTATTTGGTTTCTTATCTTTTTATTTCTTTCTTTACTAAGGCCACACCAATTTATTTTCTTGGTTAACGGAATAAAAAAAATAAAAAATGCTAGATTGGAAAAACAACATGAGAACAGAATCTCAAAGGAATATTTTAACTTTGGTGCACACAGTATCAGGGAGTGAACAGGGTCAGGTGCAACTTTTCACCCCAGCCTTCTGTTTTCAGGATTTTTTGGCTAAAATTAAAAATGAAAATCCGTTAACCAAGAAATTAAATTGGTGTGGCCTAATCAACGTGAGGAAAAGAACAAGACAAGATGTGGTGATTACTTTCGGACATTTCGAGTGACATCCATCACTCTCTTTTTTTGTGTCACTAGAATGAAGTGGCAGAACGAATCGATACTAGCACATCTAACTTGTGGAAAAAAACATGGTTGAACATGTCAAAGTCACTAACTCGTAAGGATCCTATGCAAATGGAAATAGCGTTGGGATAATTCCTAAGGTAAGACAAGTTGTCACCATATAGGAACTGTTACTGTCTTTCGAGCAGCAAAGCAGGGTCCCATGTACTGGAGAGTTCTATGCAAAGTCCTCCCTTCCAGTTTATACAAGTGTCACAAATACTGCCAGACAAATGCATGTGTCCTATAGCTAGTCTGTATAGACTGATAAACAGTACTGTTGTTACTATTAGTGTAGTACATGTAGTACAAATACAGACTGTCTGAAACAGCTGGACCTTTATTTTGAACGTTATTATTTGAACATTATTTGATCTCATTACTTTTCCGATGGTATGTTAAAAGGACCCCTTGAACTCTTGAAAAACGGCCTCGGCTGAATGAGTGTATATTGTATACTTTCAAGGTTAAATAAAGGTTGAAAAAAAAAAGTAGCATGGTTTCTTTGTCCAAAAATACGTCCCATATATAGCACATGTATTCTATAAGACATCTTGGTCAGTGAAGAAGGGTTCTTGTGAAGAATGTCCTGTTCAGTTCAGCAGTTTAATATTCTCACTGACGTTAAAAACATGATTCATTGTGACCCGCAGTCATCATCGTGGTGACTGTTGTTGGCGGCCTCCTCACCATACTCGCCATCTGCACACGCCCAGCCCTACGGAAACTGGTCAACGTGCCTCTGGCCAGCCTCAGCTTTGGAGATACCCTCTACGCAGCCTTCTTTTCCCCCCTTTGGATCCAGCAGATCCTAAACCCCCATTGGGAGCCTCCAGCAGCCCTGTGCTGGCTTCTAGGCTACTCCACTCCAGTGCTATGGGGGGTATCGGTAACCCACATGTTGTGTATTGCTGTTCACAGATATTTCATGATCTGTACCAACAGTACACGTCTGAAGTCCACGCGTACCCTAGTGATCATGCTCTTGCTCACATGGTTGGTCCCCATTGTCTCATTTTTGCCTATTCACGTCATTGAAGAAGTTAAAGTAGACCCGAAGCTGAAACGCTGTGCGGCTGGAAATTCGGACAAAATCTGGTTGAAGATTCCCCCGACCATTTTGATATTCATTGTCACGTACATTGTTGCCCTTGTCTTTTACATCCTCATCCAAAACCATGTGAGGAAGAGTAAGAATCGTGTCCAAGCGAACGCACAGGGCCCTTCTACCCATTTGGCAGTGGGGGAGAGTGGTGGTGCCGAGCCTTCAACGAGCAAGGAAATCGTGAACGTGACAAAGGCTTTTAGAAACCTGGAAGGTGTAGAGCGGGTGGGGGACAAAACATCCTCATCAAGCAATGAAGGAGAGGAAGGGAATGACCTCATAGAGCCAGATAAACCCAAAGCCACTACAGCTTTAGGTAGACTAGAAGAGACCAAAACATATTTAACAAGTGACGAGGAACAAAAAGGCAATGGCTGTACAGAGCCAGGTAAATCTAAAGGCACCATGATCCTGGCTGCTACAGCATCAGGAAGACAAGAAAAATCTTTGTCAAGTGATGAGGAACAAAAAGGCAATGACTGCAATGAGTCAGATAAAGGCAACGCCATCACCCTAACTGTCACTCCAGTGTCAGATCAGGCACGCAAAAATGAACAACAGCAGCACGCTGTCCCAATCGGCAGTTCACAAAACAGTACTTCTACTGGTGCTGCTGAAAGACAGATCACCAAAATGATGATGATGTTGTTCGTTGTGTACACCCTCTGCACTATGCCCATCATTTTAATGGTGATTTTCTCCAGTAGAGTTCCAGCCGATGCCTTCACTGTTGGCACCTTGTTGGGCTCACTAAACGGCGCCCTGAACCCGATCGTTTACGGCGCGATGAACAAAAACATTCGCCGGGAGTATAAGCGTATGTGGGACAGCATGCTCAACTTCATCACGTGAGTTTCTGTTTGATATCGGGAAAGGATTGCTGGCAATTGACATTATTACTAGAAAATGAAATTGTACATTGTATGTGTAGGTAAAAAAGGAGTGCAAATGAAAGAAGATGGCTTGAACAAATAACACATCTATGGGGACATTGAGCTGAAATCCATTCTCCAGGTCTCGATCCTGGTGCCTCAGTTTGCGACTTTCAAATGATGTTTGACCATGCAAGACAGGCTTTGACAAAATTCAAGCAAAAGATGATTCAAGACTTTGTCAGTTAGACATATACGAATGTAAATTCAAAACCAGATGTTGGAGTTCATATTTAGTTCAAATTTCTTACAACGAGTGTTAACAATATGCAGCCTTTCAAACTGTAAACTCTTGTCAACAAGGTGTTCCCTCTTTTCCTTCAAAGTAGATCAGATGCTACAAAATAATGTAAATAATATGCATGCTTCAAATACTTCAAAGTTTCCCAGAGTATTGAAGCCGTATCCCTATTGTCCATGTGTTTTGCCCCTCCTTTGTTTACCTAAAGAAACATGGCTTAGTGTACTATCAAGTGAGGAATGCAGCTACATCAATCGTTCACAATACTGTATACAAAATGTACATGAGAAGCCCACGAGTTATGCCACTTCAGTTTGAGATCAGGCAATTAAAAGGTGACACAAACAAGCTGAATCACTGCAAAATTTGAGCTTGTAGCATTTTCTGAAAAGAAAGGAAAGAAACTTGATGTGCTCGGCTGGGACTTCATTGGTCCCGGAGTAAAACATCTACCCACGTTGATGCAGTTTTCGAATATTTCAAAGTTTGAAGCAAAAGCAGTGAAGCCGTGTAACCATGGTAACATGATGATGCTGACGCATGATGCATTCTACCTGTCCTTTAATTTGGATTCTTATGAGATTAATACCATCTAGCGATAAAGATACTTAATAGGTATATAAGCCGCGTCAATCATTCACAATACCGAACTGTTGATAAGCTCACAGGTGACGCCACTTCTCTCACTTCTGCTGAAAGCTCTTTCCAGCATTACCACGAATTTCCGTCTGTTTTAAACTGACAGTTTTTAGCATGGCAACAGGTTCGTTTGTTCAGACCCTTGTAGTGCCTAGTCGCACATAGGGCAGCAAGTTTCCTTGCTGTTTCAGTATATATATAGGGTATATTTCTATAGGGAGGGGTTGCTAGCCCTTACCCTCTATCCTGCTCGAGGCATCTCCTCGAACATTAGGGACCCCTCATTTTACGTCCCTCTCAAAAGAAGGCTGCAGCCCCGACCAAGATGTCCTTCCAAGGATTGAACTGGGGTCTCCCAGTTACCTACTAGTTGGAATAAGGAGCTCAGCTGTGAGGTAACATCAGGTGGGTAACTTATAATCTATGATAACGGCTGTATCTTCTTGTCTCCTAGACTTGTATTTGCGCTTTCTGCATAAGCAATGATGGTAGCAACTGTTTCCAGGTTTTCCATTTCAGAAAATTATGAATGGCTTTAGCTTACAAGTAGTTGAAAAATACAGTCTGATATCTTTATTGGCAACTTGGAAGAGCTACTGTTGCATAATTTTCTGTCATATTTTGCAGATCTATTGATTTTGCAGCTTGAAATCAGGATAGTACAATAATTCACTAGATGTACATAGCTGTGACAGTCATATGATGGCAAATACATGTATAGCCCAAGGTCTTTTCTCAGCCAATATAACAGTAAACTGATTTGATTGTTGATTTCTACTAATTCCAGGCTCCACAACAGCAGCCCTTTTTGTGAGCTTCAGAATCAACGGAAGATGAAAGGTCATTGAGAACCAAGCTTTGCCATGGCAACTGCCGGGGACTACATTGTCGTTGTCGCCAATGGAAGTAAGTGTTTTATGTTTTTATCTTCTAGTTTCTTGTACATTGTGGTGTTTTGTATCCTGTTCTCATGCAAGTCCTTTAATTTATTATATAAGTTACCACAAAATACCCCTATACTTCTACACATTCACGGATGAACAAAAAGCTACCTTTCTCTTGAAATCACAGAACCCACAAATACTAGAAAAAGTGGGACTTTTGATCTTCCGCTGCCTCTAAAAAAGAAGTCAAACCCAGCTAGTTTAGATATAGACAACAATTGTACTTAGTACCATTAGCCTATTGTTACAACAAAGTCAAACACAGTTTACTGACACATGTATGTTTTTCCCTATGTTTTTACCATGTATTTGCAATTAGCCCACGGGCATGAACTTGCAATAAACTTCTTATTAATATTTATTCCTTTCCCTACAAAAAGACATGAGGAAAAAGCATAGCACAAACATGTAGAATAATTATTCTGTTGGACCTTCACACTTCCTATTTGGTCACTGAAGTACTGATTAGTAAAAAAGGTACCATGATGACGATTTTATGCCTGTATAAATATCATACTAGTAATACATACATGTAAGAGGGGCTGCCCTAACTTGAGATGATTTTTTTATGCCCTAAAATGTGTGTTGAAATTGAATTGTTATGTTGAATCCGCAAAGAATTCACCATGAGTTGAAGCCCTGGAGTGAAAGGCAGGGCGAACATTATTAGCAATCCAGTTCTTGAATTCCCCGAAGGACCCTTCCAACAATGGCAGATTTCAATGTTTCTTACAAATGAAAGTATTAATTCAAAATTGAACATCTCTGTATCCCCGGATGCCATAGTCTTCAATATTTTGTACATTCCTATATGACATGTGTGATAGTCACTCAACTGCTTTCATAAGCTTATTCCATCTACCGTAATTGTGGCCAAAGTTGGCCATGCAAGTACATTAGAAGCGGGCCCGTATGGGGGTACATGGGGGTAGCTGAGGTAACCTAGTCAAAAGTCAGACGCATTTGTATCCCCAAAAATGAAGTGATTCCCACTTCTGGAGTGGAATACTCCGCCTCTAAAATGTTCTGTACAGCACTTCGTTCTCACTGATGTTCAAAACTACACGTTGTGACCCACAGTCATCATCGTGGGGACTGTTGTCGGCGGCCTCCTCACCGTACTCGCCATCTGCACACGCCCGGCCCTACGGAAACTGGTCAACGTGCCTCTGGTCAGCCTCAGCTGTGCAGATATCCTTTTCGCCACCTTGTATACCCCCCTTTGGATCCAGCAGATCCTAAACCCCCATTGGGAGCCTCCAGCTGCCCTGTGCTGGCTTATAGGCTATGCCTCTCCAGTGCTGTGGGGGGTATCGATAAGCCACATGTTGTGTATTGCTCTTCAGCGTTACTTCATGGTCTGTACCAACAGTACACGTCTGAAGTCCACGCGTACCTTAGTCATCATGCTCTTGCTCACATGGTTGGTCCCCATCGTCTCAATTTTGCCTCTTTACGTCGGTGAAGAAGTAAAAGTGGACCCGAAACTGAAACGGTGTGCGATGGGAAATGCCGACAAAAACTGGGCAAAGATTCCCGCGGCCGTTTTAAACTTCATCGTCACGTACATTGCTGCTCTCGCCGTTTACATCCTCATCCAAAACCATGTGAGGAAGAGTAAGAAACGTGTCCAAGCTAATAATCATAACGCACCGGGTCCTTCAAACCATTTGGCAGTGAAGTACTCACGGGGGGAGGGTGGCGACGCAGCCCCTTCCACGAGCACGACAACTACCAGGGTGACAGAGCCTTTAAGAAACCTGGAGGATGTAGAGTGGGTGGGCGATGAAAATTCCTCCTCTAGTGAAGACGGTCAGAAAGGCAATGACTGCATAGAGCCAGGTAAACCCAAAGGCACCATGACCCTGTTCGCTACAGCATCAGGCACAATGGTAAACAACAACAGGGCAAAAAGGATTTGTCAAGTGATGAGGAACAAAAAGGAAACGATCGCAATGAGCGAGGTAAACCCAAAGGCATTGCCATTACTGTCGCTACAGTGTCAGATCAGGCAGGTAAAAATGAACAACAAGAACAGCACTCTGTCCCAAGCAGCAGTACACAAAACAGTACTTCTACTAGTGCTGCTGAAAGGCAGATCACTAAAATGATGATGACACTGTTTGCTGTGTACACCCTATGCTGCATGCCCATTACCATAATGGTGATTTTCTCCAGTAAAGTTCCAGCCGAAGCCTTCACTGTAGGCCAGATACTGGCCGCGCTAAACGGCGCCCTGAACCCGATCGTTTACGGCGCGATGAACAAAAACATTCGCCGGGAGTACAAGCGTATGTGGGACAGCATGCTCAACTTCATAATGTGAGATACTTTTGACCTCATTAAATGATGCCCAGATTCTGATCATATATACGGCGTTCTTATTTAAATGAACACATTTTGTAACTTCTGATACCGTTTGAAGTCAGACGTTTTTGACATTTAGATTTGCCACATATAAGGTGCCAAACTATCGTTTTTATGACGACTTAAAACTTTCCTGGCTTTTAAAAACAACAGTTTGACACCTTATATATGGCATATCTTAATGTCAGAAACGTCTTACTTCAAACGATAACAGAAGTTACAAAATGTGTACATATATAGAATGAGCGTAATACGGCGTTCAATAATGGACAAAAACATTTGAGGTACAAGCATATGTGGGACAGCATGCTCAACTTCATGTTACATGTACTTGCAATTAGCCTACGGGCAAGAACTTGCAATAAACTTATTATTATTATTAACCTGAGTTTCTGTTGATTTCAACTTGCTAAAGAAAAAGGGAAGAGGCTTGAGCTTGGCTGGAACTTCATTGGGGTAAATTTTAAAGTTATTCATTCCTTGGGTACACTGATTACACTCACTGAGCTCAGAGTGCTTCACATTGCTTTTTACAATCCCGATATCTTGCAAGTTTGGTTACTTTGCTCTTACCTTACTGTTAGATAGTCTTGTTAACCTTAAGTTGTTAACCTTCTCCCTGCTGCCAAACTCTGTAACCAATAGGGAATCGGGTGCCAAATGGCTACTTTAGAGTGCTAAAGGTTAGCCTTTGGATGTACTTTGCTTTCTTGCACATTGTATGACTTGTACAATACACTTTGAAAGTCTATTTAGAATCATTACAAAATTCTTGTTTCCAAAACTTGCCACACTTTAAATGTTGTAACAAAAATAGATAAACTCTGAGGTTGATTCATTCATAGATTTTACGAATTGTATAAGAAACAATTGACTCTTTAGAATGATGTACTTTGTTCTTTTGTACATTGTATGTAGAATACAATTTTAATCAATTAAGAATTAATCTTGTTACCAAGTTCTTGCCATATTTGTGCGTTGTAGAGAGTGCAATCACGCTTACTATTCATTCAATGACAGAATACATTTTAATTGTCTTAAACCACAACTGACTCTATTGTATTCATCAATTAACAAAAAATGAATATACTATTTGTACAGTATACGTTCAAGTATGACAACACTGTAAGGTTCGATCCACTCACATGGGAAGGACCCCTATTCTTTACGATAAATGTGGTAGGTTCTATTGCATGCTCGAGGTGTGGCTCTCCTCAAACAAGGGATCCATTAAATCCTATCCGAGGGACGTCCCTAACTGAAGCTAGGTAGTACTACTCATTTTGAAGTTAGGAAATAGATACAACATGTAGTCTTTCTCAAGCTAGGGCACATCAATGGTACATGTACCTGCTGGGGATTTGACCCAAGAACCTTTAAATCCCACATTAACAACGATTATGTGGATGTAATTATGCGCATGTTTGTTATATTTTGTCTGACCCTTACCCTTGCCCTCATGACCTAAAAAAAGTGGTCAGCAGGCCTATTTGTCAGAGTTCTTCACAAATAGATAGATAAAGGCTCAAAGAAAGAAAGAAACAAATAAATAAATTAAAAGAAAACAAAGCAAACAGACAGGGACATACCCAGCAGCTTTAAGGAAATACTCCAGGGCCTCCGCATGTCTGTCCTGGTTCTCCAGGGCGTGCCCAACGTTATTCCACAGCTTTGCATTCTTCGTGTTCACTTTTAGCGCGGACTGGAACAAACTATACTCCGACTCCCTGGGATGGTAAAAAGGAAAAGATTCAAGTTACAGGTAGTCTCATCGCCTTTTTGAGGCAGTGGGTTGTTATTAGCCTCCTTCGCAGGCTTCCTATAACGGTGGCGTATACATATTGGGATGGGGGGGTGGGGGCAAGATTCTCTAATGACGGCAAGGGAGTTGTGTAGCCGAGGGACGATTGCCGTTATATAACGGCAATCGTCCCTCGGCTACACAACTCCCTTGGCTACACAGCTCCCTTGCCGGCATTAGAGAACCTTGAACCCCCCTGCCCCCATCCCAATATATATACGCCGCCGTTATAGGAAGCCTGCAAAGGAGGCTAGGTTGTTATAAACTATGTCTAGAGCACGTTATCGGAAGCCAAAGCGCATCCCTCTTCTTCCAGCGCCTTTTACCTCCTCAACTGAAGTCAGGTACCCATTTTTACACCTGGGTGGAGTGAGAAAAGTCTTGTAAAGTGCCTTTTCCAAGGGCACAACATTGTTGGTACGTCAGAGAATTTGAACCCAGGACCACTAGAGCCAAACACCTGAACCATTAAGCCATTACAAGACACCATGCTCTGGGAAGAAATCTAAACAAAATTTTGCTGTAACTGAATCCCTGACACACTATTGCTTATCAGCTCCACCTAGAGAGAAACTGGGGTACTGCAGAAATGTGTCAGCTGAAATTTAGTCTTCAACGGCTGCAGTACACACAGCGTTTTCAAAGGTGGAGCTTTTGCATTTAGAAGCCATAAGACTGCATGACACAGTAACTGTAACAATTAGTCTGTTAATGTTAATTTCAACCGATTTATATTAATCTAAAGGAGCTCACCAGTCAAAATTTCTCCAGATTGTCTTGGCACTGTGGAAGACCAGTAAAGAGAAGACAGCAGCATATGTGACGTACTTGAGATTTCTGAAATACACAAACAAGTATTAGAAACCTGACTTTTGGTTCTCAGACATCTTAAGGTGAAAATATAGGAAGAAAAAATCATGAAATCAGAGGGCAGGAAGGAAAACTTGAACATGCCTGTTTTCACTCCATAAAACCATGGCACAAACTTGGTCCTCAGGCATTGTTTTCATTATGTATTTCCCGTTAAGCATTCCATTTAAAAATCCGAGAAACATCAAATTAAATTGGCGTGGTCAACTAACCTTTGCTTAAATCTGGAGCAGGAAGGGCTTTAACTAACCTTTGCTTAGCTAGCAAGCTTGTAATGGCGATCAGTAAACAGAAGCCCACACTATAGCTGGGGATGTACAGGATTCGCTCCGCCACTACTATAGGACCAATCCTCGCACAAAGTTGTGTGGCCCAAGGGCTAATGAAATGGATATGGGTGCAACCGTATGCACCATCTCGTGCAGGAGGGACTTTTTCACTAACCTTTGCTTAGCTAGCAGGCTGGTTCCCATGGCGACCAGTAAACAGAAGCCCATACTGGGGATGTACAGGATTCGCTCAGCCACCACAAAGCCTACTGGGAAGAACAGATTGGATGCTGGGAGAAACGGAAGCACCATCAGAGATAAGGCCTGAAAAAAAGTTTCAAAAATATTAAAATTGTTAATCACACAAAATAAAAGACATTTTGATCACAACAATTGAGCAAACCTTCAATCAAATTACAGAATTGACAAATAGTAGTTTTTGACTTGCTTTAAGTTAACGACCAGATGATGATGATGATGACAAGTTACTTGAAGTAACAATAATTCAAATTCTGTTCTGTTGGCAAATTAGGAGAGAAAAGAAACCAATGATACTTGAATTCTTGAAATCAAATTGGAAATCATGTTTGAAAATTAATTATCACGAGGGACTAAACTTTTGCACATGTGTTGATATTCAAAAACTTAATTTACATTTTTTGAGAAAAACGTTACTGTAACAGTACTAATGTTCTAAATAAATGCCAACTGCACACTGTTCAGTAGTAAGAAGAAATTTAACTCATTTGCCAAAGGTATGTTTACTGGGATAAGCATCTTTAGCTATAAACTGTGTTTTGTTTTAATCAATATGAACATTTAGTTACATTCAACTTCTGAATATGGATATACATGCATAGACAGGTAAACGACCTACCATAATTGTTGCTTTTGCACGCTTCCCATCTCGAGTTAAAGCACAGTGAGCCAGCTTGGCCATGGTTACCCAGAAGGCTAGTGTGCAAAGGTTTCTGGGATCACTGAAAGTCTCTACCAAAGGCACGGTCCCCATCGTCCAATCACAGCACAGCTCGGAGGGAAAGAGGAGGAGCCAGGCGTTGATTGACAGGAGGTAGTTGAAGGTGAGCTGTCGGGTGGGGGTGGGGGACACCGAGGCGGGGTTGTCAAATCTGGGGTGGGGGGGAGACAAACAGTACGTCATAAAGCAACAAAACGTAGCCAATGAAGAAAGAAGAACTGAGTATGGCACATTCACATTAATCTATGTTCAGAAGAATTTTTACCTTTAAGTTACATATTCAAATGATAGCTGATGTAAGAGCCTAATGTATAGAACGTTCGCCTTGCATTTGGTAGGTGATGCGTAGGTTCAATCTCTGGCCGAGTCATCCCAAAGACTTTAAAAAGGCACACACTGCTTTCTCTGCTCAGCACTCAAGAAAGAGTATGGGAGTTGAACATATACCACAAATAGTGGACTAGTCCCCTGCTGTATTGACTGCACAAAGTTGTGGCCCAAGGTTCAAGTAACAGAGCTGGGCACCACCCAAAGCATCAAGAAAAAGTTTGACCATATTCAAGTCAGAAAAGTTATACAAGGTCAAATGGAGGTCATGACCTATGACCTATGTATTACCTGGTGAAGACAGGCAGCTGTGCTCCCATGACCTTTACCCTTGCCAGCATCAAACAGGCCGTGCTGACGACGAGTAGTACGTTACGAGCAATGGAACTCTTCAACCACGGAGGAAGACCCGACTTTCCTGACACAAGCGCATAGGCAGTAATGAGAAGGTCTTGTAACGTTTTCTGTAGAAAAAAAGAAAGAAGAAAATGTTACAGTGACACATGTTCTTATTGTATCTGTCATAATTTGGCTTACCATGGTTACGATATATGAACATCAGAGTCTATGAAAATTTGAAGAAAGCTTAACATAATGTCTCATTAAGATACCATTGTTTTGCCTCACCAAACTACCTGGTGGTGGCTAAGCTAATTTTATAGAAATTGTAACTTTCACCATCTCTAAAGATATAGATTTATGATTCTATAACCAAAGCATTACAGTAGAAAGAGAGATTGAATTTCCTATTTCTTGAAGAAGGCAATCATATGGTCTTTCAAAAGGAAGGTGAGTAATCAGTACATCCAGAAAAAGACTTCAAGTTAAGATTTTAAAATAAAATTATGGCATTCTGACAGTAACACATACTATAGTTGTAAGTCTTGGAATATTGACAATTAGACCCAAACTGCAATGAAAGTTTCTGTAGTCTCTCTTTAAAAGTGACACCTCACCCTTTGTGCGATGAAGACATCGTACACACAGCACACCCCTATGACTGTGATCCCCTGTTCCTTACACAGGGTGGCAGCACTGGTCAGAAGAACTGTGTACATCACATACCTACATCCTAAAGAAAAAACAACAAACACAAAGCCATAAAAGGGTTATTATATTTATTGTTCTGAGTTAGGCTTTTTGTTATTTTTTGTATTTTTCTCTACCAGGGAGACATTGTCTGTTTAAACCTTTGTTTATTCATGAGAACCTCAAATCTTCCTGCAGGCCACTTTTCATTGAGGTAATGAGGGAAGAGGTAAGGGTCAGGCAAAATACACAACAAAGATACAGTTTACATCATTTTGTTTTCAGAACCTTTGGTAGAATGTATTTGCTTTGTGATGATGATTTGCTTTGTGAACATGATGATTATATGAAAAAGAATTTCCTAATTTTCTCATGGGCATTTGTCCACAAAAGATATGATAATCATCAAATTTTTAGCCACCTTTTAGCTTCCCTTTGAACTGCATTCATTCAAATGCCAAATCGCAAGCAAGTGAATTCAATGGAGGAAACTTAGCTGCAGTAAAGGAGATTGCACTCTTTAACTGCCTTCTCCACTTCAATATCAGATCTTTCTTCATTGAGACAAAGCACTGGAACCAAGTGAATTACAATCAAATGAAGCATTCCTCAGGTAGATTTCCCATGGGACCTCTGTATACACATGTTTGCACATCTGTACTGATACACCTGAATAGCCAAATGACCATTTATATCATGGGTTCACATGAATCACAACACTGGAAAGATTGTTATAATTTATTCTTAGCACCCAGAAACAGGGTTTACAGGGATATGGGTATTTCAAAAACCAGGGAAAGGAATGGTGTTTTCAGGACCAAGAACAGGGATAGTTTTTGTGGACATGGACAGAGTTTTCATGGACAGGGTCATTATGATAGTGTTTTCCATACCAGTTACAGGGCTTTCAGCACTAGGGAAAGGGCTGATGTTTCATGGGCAGGAATGGGGATAGAATGTTTGGGACAAGGATGGTGTTTTTAGCACCAGGGACAGGGGTGGGGTTTTCAGCACAAGGGAGAGAGATGTTGTTTTAAGTACAGTCAAACCTGCCCAAGGCGACCACCCGGCGGACCGAGCAAAAACGGTCGCGATGGACAGGTGGTCGCCATGAAGAGGATTCCACTCACATGTTTCCAGGTCGAGGTTTTCAAATACAGTACGTAAATTGATGGATTATTATGTGAATTTAGACAGCATGAGCCCCACCAGGTTCAATTCTCATTGACAGAAAGATCCTACAAAAATTACATTTTCCGTTATCGTTGTAATAATTGTACACCGCTACATCGTGTACACATTTCCGTAATAATTTTGACTACAAAACAATGGTTGCCTCGATGATCGCAGCACCATCCCGCATTCACACGTTACATTAAATAGTACACACACATGCACATCATCGAAGTTTTAAGGCCTAAGACAAATCCCTAGAAAACACCTGCTGGCCCCAGCCTTTTTTGGGGCGCCGACCGCTGGATAAAAGGGTCAGAAAGTTTTCGATGTGACAACTAAAGATGAAAGGGGACGGTGATTTCGTCGCGCCGCGCCGCCAAGCTCTGTGCGACCGCATCAAAAGGTAAATCAGTGCAGCAGAACGCAGAGCGTCCAATAAAGGTTTGTGAGATTCATGGAAATAAAAGTCATGGAAAAAAAAGGAATATTAATTTTCATCAATAACTAGAGTATTCGTAAATGTTCATACACAAAAGTATCGTGTTTTAGAAAGGTCAGCGGTACGCTAAATCCGGGCCATGCCAAATCCAAGATGGCGTCGGGACCGAGGAACAACATTTCTCGCCCGATGTTTTACCCGCCGCGAAGTCATTTTTCGGCGGAATTTAGTAAGACACAGACACATTTTTGTTGAAAATACAAGATATAGATAGTAATTCCTGTGAAATCTGACTTTTTGACGCCATGCACTACGTATTCGTTTTGAAAATTGAGTTTAAACTGAACTGAGTTTGCGGTAAACTATAAGATTACGATAGGCACAACAACATCACAAACATTTGTCTTTACAGTGTTCATAGGAACATTTTATTAAAACACTTCATGGAGGAATCGATGCTATAACATTACTATTCCATATAATTTTGTCCTTATTTTTTCCTTCAAAGTCTTGAAAACATTTCCGTGAAATCCGACAGCAAAATGATCCGATGTCACCACAAGCTTGAAAATTAGGCGGCCGCCATGGGCAGTGATTGTGCTCTGTGCGGTCCCAATTCGTGGCGGTCGCGGTCGCGTTGGACGGGTGGTCGCCTTGGGCAGGCAGCTTAATGCTTGTGCCTACGGGGAAAATTTTCGGGACCGAGAAAAAGCGGTCGCCATGGCCAGGTGGTCGCGTTGAAAAGGTGGTCGCCTAGGCAGGTTTGACTGTACTAGGGACAGGGATAGTGTTTTCAGTAGTATGGCAGGGTTTGATTTTTCAGCACTAGGGACATGGGTGTTTTCAGCGCCATTTATTGGCATTGTGGTGTCAGGAAAAGGGACAAGGGTGCTGTTTACAGAGAAAGGGATAGAGTTTCTTTTTGTCATGGTTTTCAGATCACAAGGAGGGTGCTTTCATCACCAGCAACAGGGATGGCACTTTCAGACCAGGGGCAGGGATGGCACTTTCAGACCAGGGGCAGGAAACTGTTTTCAACACCAGGGACAGGGATGATGCTTTTAGCACCAGGAACAGGGGTGGTGTTTTCAGCACAGTGATGGGTTTTGAGCACCAGGGACAGGGATGGTGCAGAACCATAGACAGTGGTGATTTTCAGTACTTGGGACAGGGATAGCATTTTCTTGGAATGGGATGTTTTTTCTGTTGTGGTTTTCAGTTCACAAGGATGGTGTTTTAAGCAGCAGGGACAGGGATGGTGTTTTCAGTACCAGGGACAAGGATGGAGTTTTCAGTACCAGGGACAAGGATGGTGTTTTCAGCATCTGTAACCACAATTGACGTTTCAACACCAGGGAAAGGGACACCGTTAACCCACCTGCAGGTTTTGTAGCTCTACAGCAGCAGGTGTAGCATCTAAAGGCAGCCAGGAAGAAGATGGAGGAGAGGAGCTCTGCACGGCCCACCACACCCGTCACCTGCAACACCAAAGTTTGCACTTTAAACATGGCAATTAGAGATACGCACACACACACACATGGACACATGCACGCACACAAGCACACACACACACACACTGCGGTAGTACTGAGGTCAGCTGCTAGGAGGCCCATATCTATACATGACCTTTGCCTTTCCAAGACTTACATACATACCAAATATCATTACAATCCATCAAGAGCTTGTTAAATTATGCTGACCTCAAACATCCAGAGACACAGTCATGTACACACAGACACACACACACACACACAAACAAGGCTGACTGGAAACTACAGACAACTCACCACCTCCGTGTGTATGGGATGGACAGCAAACAGTAACGCGGCGAGAAAGCTTGTTCTGAGGCTGGCGAACATGCAGCAGACATAGGGATAGTGTTTTCAGCACCAGGGAAAGGGGTCGTATTTTCAGGGACATGGACATGAATCATGGTGTTTTCAGCACTAGGCTACTTACCGCCTCCGTGTGAATGGGATGAACAGCGAACAGTAACGCGGCGAGAAAGCTTGTTCCGAGGCTGGCGAACATGCAGCAGACGCTCATGTACATGACGCAGACCGCGGTGTGCAGACACATGTTCACCAGGTGGTACCCCATGGGTTCTAACTCGTGCAGAAGGTAGTTCAGCCGGAACGTCAGCACGCACAGGGGGCGGTATGACTTGTGGCTCTTCTCCTGGAAAAAAAAAAAGAAAAGAAATTATTTATACTTAGTCTTCTACTGAACCATCCTAAATTGTATGCACCTCATCAACATATCTATTCAGAGTTTAAAACCTGGTTCTCCAGTTCTTAAAGATAAATCATGTACCTGTGCCCTAAGCAGGTTACAGTATAAATAAAAACAACAACAATAACCACCGTCGCCATGGCAATGTCTTTCTTTCATTGCCAACCTTTTTAGGCGAAGTTCTTCATTGGGAAAATATATTTTGTTAACAACCCTCTACTCCCAAATGAATTCATCACGGGACCCCTTTTAACATAAAAGAAGCGATTTACAACTATGCTTTCACCCAGTTAACAACCGGTAGTAAATTGAGACGTCATTCAGAGTCCTACTTATTCCTAAGAGCAAATCCTTCGTAAAAGTACCACAAAACGAGAGAATTGTCATAAAACAAGCATTCCTCATTAAACCACCATTACAAGAGGTCAGATAAATTTTCAGCTTTGTATTGCGAATTACGACTTTATGGAAATACCATCAGTAAAATTGTGGTGTGAAATTGTACAAAAACATAGTTACTGTCAATCTTGATATTTTTTCCGTGATTTTATTTTTGTGCACTTTTGGTATTGACCTCTTCACTTCAAATTCATGACACCGTGAATAAGCATTTCCTATGTGTTACAGAACTACAGATTGAATGATTGTTACAAAAGCAAACTGAAAATGTCACGAAAACCCCCTTTGCCCTTCTACCATAAAATAAGGTTCCCACAAGATAACTAAATTTACAGTACATGTCTGGCATGAAAAAAAAAAAAAAATTTGTACAGCAAATAAATTAGGGCTGCTTCCAGCTTTAGATTCTTTTTCTGTCCCACACAATATTTAGGACCCCAACGTTGTTTATTTTTGTTGCTGAATCTGTAATGTCATGAAGTTCAGATTTTTGGGACAGACGGGGTGAATTTTTTCCCTTTCCAACAAGCAAATTTCTGTCCCTGGATGGCAGGACGGGTTCTGGAGACAGCTCTGGTATAGATCTATCTTCTGAGATGGTTTCTTGTTCAATGTTTATTGTTTATTGCTTCAGCATGCACATTGTATGGCTTCTTAAGTATCCTCAGCAGTCAGATCATAAAAAAACAAATTCTACAGAGCAAATAGATATATCTTCTGAGATCGTCCCTATGTCCCCTCAGTAGTCAGCTCACAAAAACAAATTCTGAAGAGCAAATAGATATGTCTTTCCAGATGGTCCCTTCAATAGTCAGCACATAAAAAACAAACGCTGAAGAGCAAATAGATACATCATCTGAGATCGTCCCTTAAATCCCCTCAGTACTCAGCTCACAAAAAACATTCTGAAGAGCAAATAGATACATCTTTCGAGATGGTCCCTTCAATAGTCAGCACATAAAAAACAAATTCTGTAGAGCAAATAGATTTATCTTTTGAGATCGTCCCTTAAGTCCCTTCAGAAGTGGAAAATTTTTGTGGAGCAAACAGATACATCTTTTGAGATGGTCCCTTCAAAAGTCAGCACATAAAAACAAACTCTGAACAGCAAATAGATATATCTTCTGAAACTGCCCCTTAAGTCCCCTCAGCAGTCAGCTCACACAGTCCCTAGCTTATGACATCCATTAAAAAGTCTCCTGTTGCTGACCGCATTAGCCAGTCAGCCTTAAGCACGCGTATTGACCCGCAGCGGGATCCCCGATCTCTGTGTGGTAATCTCCTCAGAAGTGGCGCTGCCCCCGCATTAACTACAGTCACAGGATCCATCAGAACAACAAATGTTAGATAACTGCTGCGGATCGCACTCTTTGGAGAAGCATTGTAAGACTTAGCGGGGCTCGAAAGTCATTTTCGAGTATAGAGGCGCAGACAAAATAAACTGTTTCGGATTGCGTTACTTGGAGGGGAATTGCAAAACTTAGCAGAGCTCGAAAGTTATTTTTGGGAAGAGGCACAAAGAAAAATTAAAGTTTGTGTGCACAAAATAAAGTAGAATGTCAGTAAAAACTTATTATAATAAGAACATTTAGCCTTACTGTTAGCTATTGATAACTGCTGTGGATCGCACTGCTTGCAATTGGAGAGGCATTGTACGACTTAGCAGGGCTCGAAATTCATTTTTGGTCTAGCTGCACTGATGCACCTATTATATACAGTAGTAACCTAATAATATGAAGTTAGGTGCATGGGAAATATTTTGGGTGCACAACACAAAATAGAATAGAATTGTCAGAAAAGCGCCAGAATGCTCATTATACAACAAGAACTTATAGATACTTGTTCCGCTGTGGAATGCACTGCTTGGAGAGGCATTGTACGACTTAGCAGAGCTCGAAAGTTATTTGGTGAAGAGGTGCACAGGAAAAATTTTGGGTGCACAACATAAAATAACATAGAATGTAAAAAAAAACTTTCAAGAAGAAACCTTACTGTGAGACATAAATAACTGGTTTGGATCGCACTGCTATGAGAGGCATAGTAAGACTAAGTGGGGCTCAAAATTCATTTTCGGGAATAGGAGCGCAGACAAAAAGTAGAATGTCAGAAAAAAAGGGTTGCCACTGGTAAGTGACACAACTAACTTGATATTTAATTCAAAATTTTTACAGATACTTAAAAGTGTCAAGAATATTCTGTATACAAGCGACGTCAACACCAATTTGATTTCTTGGTTAACAGATTTTTAAGAAAAATGCTAGATTGGAAAATCAACATGAAAACAGAATCGCAGAGGAAAATTTGTACTTTGGTGCACACAGTTTCAGGGAGTGAACAGGGCCAGGTGCAAGTTTTCACCCCAGCATTCTGTTAAAATGATGTCCCCTCATGCTAAGATTTGTTTTTTAAAAATTGGTTAACCAAGAAATCAAATTGGTGTAGCCTAAGGGTACGGTTGATAGTACCCTTACATATCATTGTAACCCTACACATATTTCATCCCCCAGTAATGTCCCGTGACCCAACTAGACCACTACACACTCAACATCAGTCAATCAATGATGTCTCTATCCAACACTAGATTACAGATGCAAATCTATCTTTAAAATCATCCCAACTAATCAATAAGTATGTCCAGCATGGGTGTTTAGGGAGGCACTTTACTTAACAAAGGGAATACTTCATACCCTTCATGACCATTACGTGCAGTGGTAATCTGTATGTGATGGTGCTTTTTACTTTGTTCCCGTCTTTAGGTGAGGATTGTTAAGTCTGTAATGTGTGTGATGCATCATAATGGCTACATGATCTCCTCTCAGTTCAAAGTTCCACAGTTGAAATGCAGAGTAATCGTCATTGTTATTGGCATCACATAACGGATGGAATTCAACACTTGTCCCCAAGACGCATCTGTGAATACAAAGTACATCATGTACTAGAAACACTCAAGTAAAGGTGAGGCCATAGGGACAGTATACTTTGTAGGTTGTTAATCCAATGTGCCTTGCAATGGGGCACAGTATTAGAAGGCAGAGCTCATTCCTCTCCTTCTACTGCCTCTTACCTCCCCAACCAAAGTCAGGTACCCATTTTTACACCTGGCTGGAGTGAGGAAAGTTGTGAAAAGTGCCTTTCCCAAGGACACAATGTCTAGCCCAGTTCTGTCACGAGTTCGTCCAGGAATCACACCCGTGACCTCTCGATCTCGTGTCCACTAAACTGCTGGGCCATTGACGGCAGACAACAGAAGCCAAACTATAGTCAATGCCCTAATATGTTAGAGTTTTGGATGGTTGTTTCCATTCTAGTCAGATTGCAAATTACTAAGCAGACATACAAGCAATTAAAAGCGAAATGTTCAAAGGAACCAATTGAGTGACAGTTGGTCACACTAAGAGGCTGTGATGCAATTTAAATTCAGATCAAAGCGTTATACATTATTCACCGGGTCCTTTCATATATGAACAAACATATTACTCCATTAATTCTGCTCCAGTGATGTCCAGATGATGTCTTTGATTCCCTCTAGTTCTGTATTTTTAGGAGCAGAGGACATTGCAGGGATCAAAACTCATTCAGAAAATGGTTCAGATATATTGTAGAGATCGAAAATCATTCGCAAAAAAAATTAGGTTTTCAGAAAAATTTAGGTGCACAGAAAACATTTTTGGGGCACAACATACCATAATTAAGTAGAAATAGTCAGTAAAACATAATATTACAGGCCTTACTGCCTCTCTACAAAACCTGAATCTAAAAATTCTATTCCAGCTTACTTCAAAACTTCAAAGTGATACTACAGAGGTTTCATAACTTTTCGGACACTTAAATGTCAAGAATATGCTATAAAATTGTGCACAATAACATTTAATACCTTTATGTGCATACCCTACACAAATATCTAGGTACACTGGCGCAGCCACTTTCAAAAATTAGGGGTACAGAAGAGCATATAACCTTTAAAAAAATTAGCTATATCTTACGCCGAATATACCGGCTATATATATACAGATACAGATGCATCCATGTATTTCGAGCCCTGGATGTTGAGATCATGTTTTGATTCCCCCTGCTTATGTATGTAAAGAGGTGAGAGGGACCGCATTTGACCTCTAGAGCACTACTGTTGTCTCACGAGACGGAAGGACGCCCATACTACCACTTTGAGCAGGCTGAGAGTTCCACATAGTGGCATTTTCTGCATTTCATCTGTTGAAACTGGCTACTAATTGGTATCTGCTAATTGGCATTTGCAGTTGGAGGCAGCCTTACACACCTCTGTCAGCACAAAATGATATGTTGTCACATCACAAATTTGTTTGAAGATTTGTTCAATATGCGATAAAGGGCATCCAGCCATAAAAACTCTTGCTACAAAAAAGACTTGCACTTGATAAGGAGTTCTGGGGCTCCCCCATCCATGTGCAAGCACGTCCAACCCCCATATGATGGGGAATAAAAGACGTAAGATTGGAGAGAGAGAGAGAGAGAGATAGTACTGAAAAAAAGTGTCTGTCCTTGGTGCTGAACAGTTGACTGTTACAATACAATGAACAGAATAGATTCATTCAGAATAGATTGGTTTTGATATAAACCTGAATCTAGATCATTCCAAAAATCTGATAGTCTCTTCCCCAGGTCAAGGCATACCAACAAGCAAGGCATCATAAAAATCTATTGACAACATTTCTTCAAAATCTAACCAACAAGTCAGGACTCAAAATAAAGAAAATGAAGAAAACTGACCATGTGCATAGGAGTGCCCCAGAAGTCGTTGAGGAAGAGGTTGTAGAGGGGGGTGGACGGGTGGAGGTCTCGGTTGTCCTTGATGGCCGACATGTCGTCAAAAACGAAACCGCAGGACAGCGAGTTCCAGTAACACGTCACCACGGCAACCACCAATAGGACGGCTGCGTGGGTGAAGGTGAAGCTAGCCATGGCGGTCTTGGGTTCCTGGATGGTGGGTTTGGCTTGTTTCCTGGATCAAAAAGAAAAAGATCAAAAAGATTTGATCACAGTCAAAAATTTGTTAAGGGATACAGTCAATCTTGTACAGTAGTGACCACCTCTACATAAGGACCACCAGGCCAATGATATACATGTACAGTCAAACCTGTACAATTGACCACCTTTAGATCTACATAATCACCACCTGGCCATTGATATACCATCAAACCTGTACAAGGGAACACCTCTACATCTTGTACATAAGCACCACCTGGTAACTGTGTAAAAAGTCTTACAATATGTTACATATCCGCCCGAAAGATTAACCTCTTCTTACACTTCTGCATCAGATTTGATAACTCAGAGGACGTCATCCATAAAATCATCCTCATGTAGCCCAACCTTGAAAGATAATTCACTTGACACCCGAAACCTTCCACCAAACACATCGCCCGTCTCAGATATATCCACTTCCAAGATTACTAGGTGTCGCGGAGGAAAATTACAATCTGTAATAGATGGTTCTTATATCTGCGGCTTCAAGCAAAGAAACGTGAAAGGAATTGGACCACTTTGACAGCCTAGTTTGTGTTGCGCATGATGAATACAAAATATTCCTAACTCCATGTTATTGTTATTCTATACAACAGTATGGTATACAAGTACGTAAATGTTGTTTTGTTTTGATGTTCATGATTTTGTAGTACCCTCTTCACCTGTGAACTTAAAACCACTGCTAACACATTTTCTGCCTACAATGAACTTAAATTTTTGCAAATTTAAAGGCATTTACGGTACTTTATATCTGTTGACTGGATTATATTTCATTCATTATTCAAGGTGTGTGTATTTAATCTTGCCAAATTGCAAGTCTTTAAGAACATCTTTAGTGCTATTAATCTAATAAAATTGGGTACTTTAAAGCCTTGAATGGGTACAAAAATCTAAGGAATTTTTTCTTTAAATTTTTCTTTCTTTTATCAAGTTTTAGCGTCAGAAAAGCTATTTCAAATTCATCAAATAAACATTAAACTCTTGCCAGAAGTAATGTTGAGTTGAATGAGAAATTCTTCACCAAATTATGCACAGGCTTGCCCCTACAGACAATCCAGCCATATCATCTATTCCTTGGGCCACTTTTAGGTTTTATTAGTCAAGGACAATGTGCGTCTATTATTGCTGGAATACGATCGAACTGTAAGTAGTGTACACGTACATAATAACGATTACTTTCTCTTAGCTGAACCATTCAGGAATTCATAATGCAATGGCAACAACCTACTTTTATCATTAAAAACAACCCAAAAGGTAAACCAGGCCAGAAAAGTTGCTCCAAACCACTCTCATGCAATGAAACAAATTCTACCCTTCCTATGTCATTTACAACTACGGACCCACAGGTCCCTTTAAAAAAGCTGTTTGCCTACTAGCGACTTTTACCATGTATTCCACATGGACAACTATTATAGCTATACTAATCCAGGATACAAGAAAGCTATTATTTTTATTCCTATTTTAGAATTTTGGCAAGGAATCAGATTTCTTTTAGATGACTCTCTCTCTCTCTCTCTCCCTCAAGATTTCTAAGTGAGATAGGTTACATGTACAAGCATTTGAAATCTATAAATCTAAAATAGACTCCCTTTTTGATTACCAATATTTTTACCCAAATCAGCACTTGAAAAATACCATCTTTATGATTAGAAAAAAAACTGCATATATTCTTATTAATAATAAGAGGTCACAACTGCAATCAAAAAGAACATGCTTTGGTTACAGTATGGCCAACTCGATTTAGTATTGATTATCATAGTAAATTTCACAGTATATCTCATGCCATAGATTTGAAGTTGCTAATTTCAATGATATCTCTTTTGGAATACCAAATATCTTTACCCAAAACAGCACACAATCCAAAAGAACATTGTGCCTGTTACAGAATCACTTATTAGTACTCAATTGACACTGTACCTTTCAATTTGGTATTGCTGATAGTAATGTTCACGGTATATCTCACGCCATGCATTTAAATTTGCTTATTCTATAATCCCTTTTGGAATATGAATCTTTTCACCCAAAACAGCATTTCAAAACATACATTTTTTACTTTATGATACAAAAGCTATCTGCCTAAGACATATTAGAGGTCACAACATCTATCAAAAAGAACATGCTTTGGTTACAATATCGCTAAGTCAATTGGCACTCTGTACCTTTCAATTTAAAAATGCTGATAGTAATGTTCACGGTATATCTCACGCCATAGATTTCAATTTGCTTATTTCAATTCCTTTTAATTTGGAATACACATATTATCACCCAAAGCAGCACAAAGAAAATAAC
Source organism: Branchiostoma lanceolatum (assembly GCF_035083965.1). NCBI lineage: Eukaryota > Metazoa > Chordata > Leptocardii > Amphioxiformes > Branchiostomatidae > Branchiostoma > Branchiostoma lanceolatum. The sequence goes on from NC_089737.1 coordinate 12,439,782, forward strand.
ATTTTTATTATAATATACAAAAGCTATCTGCCTGTCTATTCCTCAATAAAGAGGTCACAACTGCAATCCATAAGAACATGCTTTGGTTACAGTATCGCTAACTCAATTGTCACACTGTACCTTTCAATTTGGAATTGCTGATGGTAATTTCCATGGTATATCTCATGCCATGGATTTCAATTTGCCTATCTTATTCCATTGGCCTTAGGGGGTTACAAAGTAACGGGCTTGCATATGATAAGGTCATGTCATATCTTGATTGACTCAGGGTTTAGAATATCGCCTGCATATGCAGGTTAGCGCAGGTAAAATTTGAGAGCTGTACATGTGTGGGTGGGTATTTCTGATGCCTGCCTAACTTGCATTGGGCCGTCTGGCAGTTATACAGACACTAGGGTACAGGTGACATACCGCCAGTCACTTAGTAGCATCCTTAAGGCTTGAATACAATAAATAAAAGGATTCAAAATGCATGGTACAACTGTTACATTGCTTTTAATGGATTGAAAGGCAAAACTTGGCTGGTGCAGGTAATTTTGAATGCCAAGTGCACCAGTTTACATTTTCAATGCAGAAATAAGTATTTTGAGCCTTAATCGTATTCTACAACATGTTACTGTAAAATGCATAAATGTTTGCGATGGTTTTATGTTTGCGTTTTTTACGGTGAACTCTTAACGCAAACTTAAAACCACCGTGAAAAGCCATTCCACTGTACATGTGTGACTGTAGCGCTACAATTGTTTCAAACATGAACTCAAAACCACTGCGAACACTCCCTACAGACAAATCAAATCCCCGCAAACATTTCTACATTTACTGAACATTACTGTAGTATAATTATCACACTCATGACAATAAATGCTGAAATCTTCCAGCTATACAGCCATATTTCTCTAGACAATACTTAAGTCAGTAATGACAAAGACACTTACATGTTGTAATATCAACTGGTTGCAGTGTGTAGTTCTGTCAGTCTTCTAACACGTTGTCCCGAGTCCAGTTCTGATGAGCTATTTCAAACCTGTGAAAAATCAATAAAAAACAAATTATTGATACCTATATTACCTCAGTTACAAACTAAAGGAAGGAAAAAAAAAGACACATTTTCAAGTAAAGAAAAGAATACACACTCAATTGCAATATTTTGAGACAGGTGAAATAGAAATACACACACACAGAGGAACGTCTAAAACAACAATTAAGTGCAAATAAACATGGAAATAAAACCACAGCAATACTTATTATATATCACGACAATAATAATTATGATGGGAAAATAAGTGCAGGACCAGTCGGTAGTGTTAGTCCTGGAGATTCTAGCGTCCGCTGATCGCTGGAGTGGAGCAGAGTGATTCTGGGGTGACCAAGATCGTTCTGTTCAATAAGTACAGAACTCAGGGCAGGGGGAACGCCATAACATGTTTCACAGCACTTACAGAATCATGTTCTTACCTAGCCTGGTAGTCCAGCAGGAGCTTGGGTAGCGGACGGAAGCTAATAAGGCAGGACTCCAGGCTAGTTCTTACCAAGATCGTTCTGTTCAAGTTAATATAGAAATCAGGGGCCGGGGAAGCATTAACATGTTTCACAGCACTAAATACAGACTCATCCTGATCTTACGTATACCAAGATCGTTCTGTTCAATTTAATACAGAAATCACGGGCCAGGGGAAAGCCATAATGTGTTTCACAGCACTCAGGCCGCCAGGGACTGATATCTATGCAATCTTACATGTTATAATGTATACATATGCAGGGACCGTATAAAACAGACAAATGATAAAAGATAAACCCTCTGCTTACAATTTTTCATACATCATCTACTCTGTATAGTAGTACAGTATACCTTAAAATCTGAAACATTTGTGACATTTGATGGTTCTTTTTCATTAGAGCAATTATATGAAAAAAACTGACAAATCTACTTTCAAATCAAAAACTTATTATATCATCTCAGTTGACATTTTCATGTGTGTATCAATTTTTCATAATCATACAATAAAATATGCTCTAATCTATATTTTACAATCGAATCAAAAGAGCAGTGTAGATTACTATCAATAATAATGTTACAAACAAACTGCAAAGATGGACACATCAAATTTTTCTCTGAACAACCAATTTATGAATGTGCTTATAGAATAGATCAAAATCACACCTACCATGCTTGCCAACTAGATACCAGGATTTATGTATGATAAAGCTATTCAAAACAAATGATATTTCTAATCTACAAACTAACAAAACTAAAGAAATCAACAAATATGCGTAGATATTTTGTTACATCAGGAGCTGCATTAGAAGGCAACAGCACTTAAAAATCCCATCTTGGTGAAATCATTTCAATTCGATTGGTCAATTTTTTCCACTCATCGACTAACGGAATCGATAATGCAATAAGAAAGCTTTCAATATGACCTGAGCGATTACACATTGTTTTACACACGATAGCATCTACCATTCCGACAGCAATTTATTGATCACTCAAAAATTATTGATTAGATGTCAAACATGGAATCAAGGTAGACATACAGTCTAACCTTACAATGCAAACATGTGATTGAATCATATCAGATGCAAAATTGGTTCGATTTGTGCTATCTTTCAAAAACCATATGCCATAAAGGAGAAAGATGTCATAATTCAGCCCAATATCAGATTTAGATAAAGAAGTATATTCTGTCTACCAAAGGTATGCTTTAAAAGATTTAGTCCTAATTTTTCATAATCCTAACTTAAAGGCAAATTAAGACAATAATTGCATATCATCAAAAAGACTATGAGTTCAATTTTGCATTATCATCTTTCAAATACCATGTCATTATGATAAAGCAGACTTAAGTATATTTTTTCTACTGAAGGTAATGCTTGTAAAGATTCGAGTCCTTATGTCATAAATAACATTTAGCAAATGAAGACAATGGCATTATCAAAACGGAATCTATCAGTTCAATTTTTATGCTATCTTTCAAATACCATATGTTCCATAGAAGAATGATTATCATAACTCAACGCTTTTATCAGATGTAGACAGTAGACCTTGCTATAGCTCTTTGTCTACCAAAAGCAAAGAATGAGTCCTAATTTCATAGCATGCAAGAAGACATTATGAACTTCTAAAAGGATTTCCTATTAGAAATCTATTTCATCAACTCATGATAAATGCTTTAGTAAGAAATATAAACAGTCATCTTAAGTGATTGTTCTACATGTCCATAATATCGGTAATAAAATACTGGAATGTGAAAGGAATTTGCAGCCTAAGTGCTTTTACCCGTGCAATGTATGAATAATACTGGCAGCTTTGGAATTCCGCATGATTAACACTTCATAATATGCATAATGGAAGATAATAACATAACTCACTCAAGGGAGTCCATCTTCGGGTTGTCTAATGGCTACTTAAGTACAATCAGGGAAGGTTCATTACAGGTGGGGGGAATTGTGAGTTCACACAACAAAGGGATCAATCACAAACAGGGGAGCAGGGGTGCTGCACCCTCCTACTTTCAGTATGTACTCTGGAGGTGTTGGCCTTGTAAAGGATATATCGATCCTGTTGCCACAGCACTCGGATCTCATTCTGTAAATCTTAATACCAATGAATAGATAAATGTACCTTTTTACCTATGGGAACAGATTCTGTCAAATGTGGAAAATTCAGATTGACCGCAGCAAACTGACCATATACATGCATGCATAAATGTTTACCAGTCTACAGGTGGCCACTGTCTACAACTGTAACTTGTCTACATGGTGTAAAATTGCAGTTAAGTTTGCAGTGATTTATAAATTTCCTGGTAGAGAGAAAATGGATTGTTCGCGATGGTTTTTAGTTTGCAGTTCAAACAAGGGGGTAGGTGTCCAACAGAAGACATACAGGACAAGCACTTTTGCTGTGGTTTTAAGTTTGCGGTGAGGAGGTTACCGTGAAAACCGTGAACAATAAACCGCCGCAAACTTAAATATATATTTTACAGTTATTTCACCCCCAGGAAGACTTAGAAAATAGAAGGATCCATTTTCACATCAAAACTCTACTACATTTCCTGTTCCCATGTATAACATATCAAAGACTTATGCTGCCCTATATATAATTAGGATGTTATTCAGCAATCTATACCTCTACATTGTATGTGTACTAGCTGTTGCCATACATTGTTGACCATGTACGACTGTCGTGCAATTTTCTTCTTCTTCATAATGCCCTCATCCTCCATTATTCTAGAAAAAAATCATATCTGATTCATTGTTCTCCTGTATCATTTGAAGTCTAATCTCCAATAAATTAATATCTCCATGGAGCTGGCATTCGATGCTTGGCATTAAACTCACAATGTAGTCCGATACATTATTCATAATCATCACCACAGAAGCCAAAAGATAAAATCTAGTCATATATTTGCTCAGTTTTATCCATTTTTCATTCTGTCTATCCTGTGTAGGCAAGCAGTGAATCTTAAAACCAGCCATCAATTTAATAAATATCAGTTCTAAATATCTTTTTTGCCATCAAGTTAATGATATCAATTCTAAATATTTAGTCATTCGTTGTTGTTTTTTAAATCCTGGATATAAATTATAATGTTACCCTGCGGATATAAGTGAAGTAGCTTTACATGTAACACTGGTTACTTTAGATTTGGAAAGACAGTAAAACTGTTATGAAGCCATTTGGAATCTCCAGCAAAATTGACGTTCTACCATTAAGTTTGACATCAGTGGTGTAACAAGTATAGTGATATAAAAAATATCATTCTGCAATGTTCATAGCTGTAGATATCATTAATTGTAATTAGCTTTTGCTGACAATCCATTATATCTTGCACCCCAGGCCTGAACAAATTCAAAAAGATGAATTTCTAAGCCCTGATCTCTGCTTCTCACACCCACCTGTAGTGGAGAAGGGTGCTATTACACGTTATTAACGGCGGCGGATCGACAGCTTAACCATCCTAATTAAACACACATCACACATTGATCTAATGGTTCAGCCATAAGCTATACATTAGGGGAGACAGATGAGGCTAAGTACATGGAAAGAGTACAAATCTTTCTGACACGCATTTTTCTTCGGGTGTTGATGACATAATGATGGAAGAAATCAATACAACTCATTGGGTCAGCTATCCGTCTTATTTCTTAAACTATAATTTACCTTAATTTTACTTCAATCAACTTTGTCTATTTTAATGAAACAACAAGAACACCATTTCTTACACCCGATTTTTTTTGATGAGCACTGTCCTATTTTCAAACAGGGATGTTATTGCTTGGTGTATGTGCAACAGATCATTTTGGTAAGGGACATTTTGTATGATGGCTCTTAGTTTACTATACTAGCATTTCCTGTTTATACGTCTCCACTAACTTGTCGTTTTTATCCATCTGATGGATCTTATCCAATCCTCCTAAATAACTTTAAAGAACGGTTGCAGTCAGATGTGCAAAGGCTAGGTGTGACAGGCCGTTCAGTGTAATATAACCAACTGCTACCGTGCCACGTTCTTGCAAAGCTGGTGTGTTACGCCGGAGAGCGGTTATACCGGCTATATAGATACAGATACAGAATTTTCAAACTCCCTTAAACTCACGTGATAAAAACAGTCTCACCTTGTATTATTTAGCTGCAATATTCTTATAGTTTTAGTCTATCTCTGTACCAATCTGACGATAAACCAATCTTAAGTATGTAACATAGATTTTACTAGTAACAAAGAGTTTGAAATGATTATAAGATGATATCAAGTGAAGGAAATTGGACGCTTCAACCAATTTGCCAGCTTTGGTGTCTTGGGGAATGTGTCCCAGAACAAGGGACTCATCTTACTTTCAGTCTATTAAGGAGTACTGAGAATGCCTTTAAGTTTGCAGTGATTTATCATTGGGTAGGTGGACTACTCTCTCTTCGCAGCCAGGGAGCTGAATTGCAAGGAGCTTACAATTGGCAGGGCTAGATCGCAAGGGTCTGGAGCGGCTGCCATTAATTCTGGGCTAACTCAGGTGACCTCAACATAACAATTGCCCCATGTGCAGCCATTGACCACTCACACCAGGAATGATCACAACTCTTACTTATTCTTTTCCGTCATCGTGTCCAAACTTTCTGGTCAATTGCCAGTCCTGCTTTTATAAATCATATTACAAGCAATCATTTATGATTTATGACTCAAAAGCCACAGGAAGCGATAATCATACATTAACTGTTGATGATCTGGAGCGATATTTCTGCTGGTAGGAATTGTCTGTCAATAATAGAAAAGGATACTTCTACTAGTTCTAGATCTAGTTTCAGACGGATTTTCTTCATTTCAATTTGATCACACTTTTACCTTCCTCTGGCTAGGTACCCTTATATAAGTTAGCAAGTCATACTTAATGTTTTCCAACTTTTGAGGCCATAATTTATAAACTCCATGTATAGATCTAGGACATAAAACTAAAAGCACAATGTCACTGATCTCATTAAAAGTTGATAATAGCCACAGACCCGCCCATGGGCCTGCATACACAGGAAACCAGGTGGTACCCCTCGGGACTGGGAACAACTGAAGCGTGTAAAAGGGTGAAGTAGGTGGCAATATTTCAGAGGAGCTACGAGAGGTAACAGAACTCCACTTACAACTTGTGAAGTCAGACTTTGCTCCTTTAAGTTATACACAGAAAGGAATTCTATAAGAGGATATCATAAATCTTTAGGCCAACTATCTAGACTGTAATCTTTAGGAATCTATCTTTTACATGTAGTTAGGAGGCAGCTTGAACTAAGAAAGTTCTCTTCTTTCACAGAATATGAAATATTCACAGCTGAATTTGAAAACTAATTGAATATCATGTAGCTAAAAGGATGGACCAACATTAATGCCTCTATCAATTATGAATAATTTTATTAGATTAATATCATATATAATTCAAACATAGTTTATTGGGCTAGAATTGGATATCTAACAATTCTAACATTAAAATGAAATCTACATAATCAATAAGGACAAAATTATGTCGTTCTTTTATCTGTGCATTAGAATTTTAGATGGTTTACTCTGAAAATGATAACAGATTTTTATATCATTAAGTGTACTTGTCTAGATTATCATTCTCATTAGGCTCTTATTATACTTATATGATAATTATGATATACTTGAGAAGCTTTAGTTTCAAGTTGGCTTAATAAATACGTTATTGAATAGAATTTGTTGACAAACGCTCTTTATAAATCACATGAATGGGCATCAAATATGGGATTTGACATATTCACAATTAATATAATGAAAAAATCACAATCATGACAATTTCTAATTTGTCAGCAAAAAAAGTGCTATTCTGTATGACCAAGAATTGCTTCATAGAATAAATATTAGACAACCAAATTTTAAAAATCATACGGTGTAACAATGAATGAGATTCTGAAGACAAAGTCTGTACTTGCATAATGATTAAACCCTACATATAAATCCCTTCCAAAGAGGCCTAATTCTCAGAGGCACCGGAACCTTTCAGGAAAGACTCACACATAATCGAGCCGTCGTAAAGACGTATAACCAGCTCATTTAGACCTTGTTTTACTGGATTGGTCATTTAGGGTACAGCAGGCCATTTCAGCCGTGCACTGGGGTTACAGGCAATAACACTGGACAGTAAAGTCTGGAGCATTAATGGACACGAAGTTAACTCAGTTCTATCTCACTGTACAGACAACATCTATACATTCAAGTTGAATAAAATAAATCGTCTATTAAGTAAATATGTTGTGTACTTGCAGACATTAATTTGTTAAGCATTTCTATTTCTAAAATTTATGTTAAATGGAGAGTTTTTCTTTTACACATTCAGTCCTGTCAAAACTAATTTTTTTCAAACAACACTTTAAATTTGCATCTACACTTTTTTTTATCGATGTTGACGATTGTGTATGTGATTAAATACACAGTATGGAGTGGTGGCTGTGTGAAAATATGAAATGTAATTTAAAAAAAAAAAACTATAATTGAATATCATACAATTACAAACATGTTTTACATGTAGATGATATATATATATATATATATATATACATTGGAAGCAAAAGGTATTTCATTGCATTTAGAGGTGGCTATATAATGTGAAAATGTGAAATATAAAACACAAACATCAACACTGAGATTGTAGACTACTCTTTTGAGATCATATTATACCCAAAACTTTCACATACATGTACATGTATTAAGCTTGACAATAGAAGCAAACTTTCCTCTCCACTCCTTTTAACAACATCTGTTTCACAATGTTTTAATAGGCTTAACAGTACAGGTGAAGCATTCAAGGGTAACAGAACAGCTGACATCTGACACAAAATCACTTTCTTCTGGATTCCCTGGACTTGACAGAAGCTCAAAAACCAATAACCCTTTGGCAGTGGTGTAATCTGTGTAGATTCTGGCTACTTACCCGCGGGCTTGATAGGAATATAAAGCGTATCAAGCCTGACCATTTCAATTGGACAATATTGGTTTTACAGTTCGGACGGTCACGGTTGTAAAGACAGAACGAGAAACGTGACATGCAACGGACATTTTTTGCAAGGTCTTTGAACTTTGTTAACTTTGATACAGCATACAGCTAGCGATAGAGTTGAGTTTTATTTCAATCCACTGTCAAATAGCTTTGGAAAAAGCTCTTCTTTTGGTGATTGAAATGAAACAATACAATGAGAATAAAACATGAATAGAGCATAAAACTTTCCAAACCATTGATACAAATAGCAGTTTAAATGGTCTACACAAATGCCTAATACAAAAACATTGGAGAAAGTTTACATTGCTTAATTTACACGTAGATGTATCAATCAAGCAAATGATCAATCAATAGAGGATCAGTCATTAAACCTTTCAATACCAGAGGAAGGCATGTTCTACAATGCACATTTTAAAAATGAGCTGAATAAGATACTAGTACATTATCATACAACCCTGTACTTCGCTACATGTCTAGTATTCAACATTTCCTTAACTGTTGACCAGTGTACATCTTTCTTCTGGCCTTATGATGAGGTTTTTCCACCACCCAAATAAAAATTCCGTTCAGTGTTTTACGTCCATCCATGTTCAGGCTTGAACGATTGACCAATAACAACATCACAAGGTCAAATACACCGGTCAGGCTATCAAAACTCCGACAGCTTTCTTGTCCATCGTAAAACGTCTGAAAATTAGAAGAGTGCAGAAGAATATATAAACACGGTCTTTGTTAAATGCTACGTGGCCAAACTCGCGGGAGAAGTTAAAATTAGGTACTAGTGAGAATTTATTTTGGAATTGGATTTTGTAGGGACAGCTTTCTTGTAAATCGTTAAGTCGGGAAATCAGAAGACTGTAGAAGAATATATAAACACGGTCTTTGTTTAACGCTACATGGCCAAACTCGCGGGAGAAGTTAAAATTAGGTACTAGTAAGAATTGATTTTGGAATTGGATTTTGTAGCAAATTTTACATCTTTCTTGTAAATCGTAAAGTCAGGAAATTAATTAGAAGAGTGCAGAAGAATATCTAAACACGGTCTTTGTAAAATGCTACGTGGCCAAACTTGTAGGAAAAGTTAACATTAGGTAGAAAGAATTGATTCTGGAATTGGATTTTGTAGCGACAGCTTTCTTGTAAATCGTAAAGTTGGGAAATTAGAAGAGTGCAGAAGAATATATAAACACGGTCTTTGTTAAATGCTACGTGGCCAAACTCGCGGGAGAAGTTAAAATTAGGTACTAGTAAGAATTGATTTTGGAATTGGATTTTGTAGCAACAGCTTTCTTGTAAATCGTTAAGTCGGGAAATCAGAAGAGTGTACAAGAATATATAAACACAGTCTTTGTTTAACGCTACATGGCCAAACTCGCGGGAGAAGTTAAAATTAGGTACTAGTAAGAATTGATTTTGGAATTGGATTTTGTAGCAAATTTTACATCTTTCTTGTAAATCGTAAAGTCAGGAAATTAATTAGAAGAGTGCAGAAGAATATCTAAACACGGTCTTTGTAAAATGCTACGTGGCCAAACTTGTAGGAAAAGTTAACATTAGGTAGAAAGAATTGATTCTGGAATTGGATTTTGTAGCGACAGCTTTCTTGTAAATCGTAAAGTTGGGAAATTAGAAGAGTGCAGAAGAATATATAAACACGGTCTTTGTTAAATGCTACGTGGCCAAACTCGCGGGAAAAGTTAAAATTAGGTACTAAGAATTGATTTTGGAATTGGATCCTGTAGCGAAACGACCTGTGGGATTACTGCGAGGCCCGTCGATAGCCCGGACACGAAGCCGCGTAACGCTGCCGTGATTATTTGATCGCTCTTTTCCACAAAATCAAAAGGCAGGTCGTTAAAGTCAAGCCGAATGTCAGAGGTCTGCCTTGTACAGATTAGTGGGATTGCGGGTATCTGATTCCAAATCAAAACAAGAGTTCCACGACCTCATATCTCCATGAACAATTCTATTCATGCAAATGACTTACACTTTTGCATAATATATGCTCGGTCATAAACACCTTTATCTAACTTATACATGTTGCAATATTGACAGTCCTATAATTCTCCAATTAGATGAATTATGGTGTTTTTGCATTAATTATGCAAATTAGGAATTTATTGTTGATGTTCCACTTTGCATAAACTACATATGTTACATGTATTTGAGTCTGATAATGGAAAACACTACAAATATAGATTTTCCTGATTAGCTATGCAAATTAAGTCACAATTAGCATAATTTGCACTTTATCATGTACATCTCTGTCTAAGCTACCTGCATACTAAGTATCATATTGACAGTCCAATAATTTTCCAATTAGATGAGATATGGTGTTTTGCATTAATTATGCAAATTAAGAATTTATTTGCATAATTAGTATCTGTTGATGATCCACTTTCCATAAACTACATACGTTACATGTATTTGAGTCTGATAATGGAAAACACTGCAAATATAGATTTTCCTCATTGGCTATGCAAATTAAGTCCCAATTAGCATAATTTGCACTTCATTGTGGATATGTCTATCTAAGCTACCTGCATACTAAATATCATGGAAATCCGTTGTTCCTTCGTTCAGTTATTCTCCTTAGAAGATTTTCACAAGAACGCCCCTGCAGTTCCAGAGGTAGCTGCTAGGGGGCCCAAACCTACTCCACTTCTTTATTACATCACAAGCTATCTGCCACTCAAAAATCAAGACCACAGCACGTCCAGGTCAAAAGATACAAAAATTGAAGATTTGCTGCAGTACCAAGGTCACATACCAGGGGGCCAAAAGTCAACCTTGAATTTTGGCTTCACAAGACCCGCCCACATACCAAATATCATTATAATCCATTAAGAGACTCTTGAGTTATGCTGACTGGAATGGTGCGGAAACACAAACAGACAAACAAACAGACAAACACACACACAGACACACCCAAAACTATATCTCCATTTTTCATGGAGATAACTAGGGCAATACGAGGACCGATCAAACAATGCACCGTAAAAATCACAACTGTCCCCCTCAAAAACCCTTTAAAAGGCTCAACAAAGAACATGCAGAAGTGCTTGAAAACATTTAGTACTACAAAATGGCTAGTAGAAGAAGCAACTTTTTATTGATTTGAAAATTTGATGATAACATGAATATTTGCACGGATCAATAACCAAATAAAAGTCTGATGCACATGCAAGTGTACAAGTTGTGTGCCTTTTTTAAGCAAACAAAGTCTTAATATATAGAGGTTGGTACTGACAGACTTTCCATTGAAAAGACAGCTATGGCCATACATGTACCATTATTTCATTTCTTGGCTGACTGGGATTTATTTTTCTGACTTGAAAATTCTAAAATTTTGGCACCAACTGTTAACTCAAAGAAAGTCCATGTCGTCCTTGCTGTCACAGTTTTCACTATCAATGCAAACCAAAGTTGAAAAATCATATTATTTGAACCGTTACTCAGTGTGGACTACATGTAACGTTACATGTATGTTGAAACTTTGTGGCTTCTTCCAGACTGAGTGATGGCATTTAGGTCTATCATAGGATGCTTGTTTCTTCTTCTTACTTTTATTTCACCCACTGTCTCCATTATTCTAATGCAAAAATCCAAGAACCAAGAAATAAATTTGTTGTGGCCTTTTCCCCATCCATACAACACACTACATCTGTTGTGCTTCAAATGGACAGGTCTGTTCACTGGGCCATGCAAACATAACATAGATGGATGAATGTAAACAATAGGTGGGCTGGGACTACAAACACACTAAAAGCCTCACACACACAATGTCCTGCCCCCGTAATTACACAGCACAAAGGTATGCCCATGGGAAAGGGCATGTTTCGTTAATCTCCAAGCAGATCCCATTATGGTTGCAATGACCGTATCCAACTGGCAGAAGAAGTTTTTATTGCAATAAAAACTTCCTCTGCCAGTTGGATACGGTCTTTGCAACCATTGGGATCTGCTTGGAGATTAATGTTTTGTAGCTTCTCTAGCTGGCTCTACAACAACTTGACTTGTTGAACAAGTCAAGTTGGACTTCTGGCATGTTTGTGTTTTTCTTTCTTTCTGAAGGTATATTCCTGGACCAGATTTACTAAATATGGAATAAAGGAGTAGGTTATCCATTAAACTGACTACACGACGTATTTGTCACAAGTTTTTTTACCCTCCAAAAAAGCATCTTCATAATACAAGCAACTGTATACGACTCCCGCCGTTGAGTCTTTCCGCGCCAGGCTGGAGGCCTGCCCGCCTTAGCCCGGGACCTCCTCCCCCCCTACTTTGCCCCTTGCGGGGTTATCTGGGGGCCCAATAAGTTGAAGTTGAAGTATAAATTCTCTTACAACTTAATCATTTCAGACAGCATCCAATATTATTTTCTTTTCATTCCATTGTTTTAAGACACTTAATGAAATTCAATTCAACAGTCAATGAAATGTAATACACACACATTTCATACTACTAGTATGTGGTATGTATGTATATATACAAGACTGACATTTACAATCTCCAGAGCAAAGTTTATCATACCCAACACTCAGTATAACATCAATCAACTCACACTTAAATCTACAACTACTGTGACCCTTGCCCTTAAAAATGTCCCAGAGAGTGCAAAGATCGTAACTTACCCGAGTTATCACTGTCGGCCATGTTTATCAATCCTGTTTATGACAATTATTAACTAGAGTGAACGACATTGTGCAAACATTTCCGGTGTTATACAGTAACCCAGGAGCCAAGAGGTGGTGAGATGTTGCTGATTTAATAAACTGATACGGTAGCAGTGGGCCTAGCAAAAAAAGGTGTGTATCCGATTTTGGTCCAGAAAAAATTAAGGTATGTAATAAGTAGAAAGTAAGTAGAGATTCTCTCTAAGCATTTTTCTGATGAAGTGATCCAACAAATACAGTTTTACAATGTCAATTACTCAAAATGAAATGCATCTAAGTCTAGTACATTGTACAACATTCACTACACATTCGTCATCAACTGTTCAAAGCCATAATCTGTTAATAGAGTGGGAAATACTATATTCAAGCAGATCTATCGGTGGCAAATACTGTATCCAACTGGCAAAAGGAGTTTTATACTATACTTTTAATCGCCTTTTGCAAGGAGGTCCTTGCCTTTTGCCAGTTGGATACAGTACGGTCTTTGCCACCAATAGATCTGCTAGGAGATTATGTGAAATACAGGAAGTCTGTTCTAAATCTTATTACTCAGATGTCAGATCAGAAATTTTATGTCTCTTGGAAGAAGTGGACCCCAAAAAAAATTAGGGTTGGCAGGATTTTACTAGGGTCGGCCGAGTAACCAGAAACACAACATCTTTTTCCTCTGCCATTTTATCAGCGCCCTACATACATGTCTAAAAGGATTACTGACTACTAATTTTAGTCTGAGAGATAATTATTACAGATGCTATCTGTGCTGTCAAACCAGTTTTAATATAAGGTATGGGTGGAATGACATGCTAAGATAATCATCACGCAAGAATACAAAAGTTACTCAAGCAACTGGAGAAGTTTTGTAAACGTTCAGAATTGTTTAAGACAGCGTCACTTCAGTCAACTTCTTAATAATAATCTTATTTCACTTTTGGGTTGACTTGAGATTTGAAGCGATCGTTTAATGAGCACTGTCAGGGCTCAAAATACTGGGTGCATCAAAGATGTAACCCCCCATAAACATTAATCCGCCAGGTTACATAAATTTGCCACTTTGACAAACAGGGTGTTCTCTAGTGCAGCACCACAGTACAGTTTAGATATAACGTTACGGGGGTGCATTATACTGGGGGACGTTGGGACAGGGATCTGTTTGGACGTATCTTTTCACTGTTTCAGGGTATCGAAATTATGTACCCAAGGTGGAATTATGTAGATGTTAACTGTATATGCAATTTTGTGCATCCAAAATTGGAGCTGTGGACTTAATTTCTAAGGTTACTGTGGGCACACCAAGATATTTGCGTTGGATTTTTCTGACGTTCTACCGTAACTTTATAAAAATAGTTTATTTCATATTGTGCACCCATCTCGTGACTGGAAGGTCTCGACATAAGCAAGTAAGCAAGCACCAAAAGTTGTGGCCCTAATATAATACTTTATGGTGGCCCTATACATAATTTCCAAAAATGAATTTCGAGCCCCGAGAATAAGATGGATGAGATCAAGGATGAAGAGGGATTTCCTCTGACCCACTGGTATTTCCGGATCTGTGGTCAGTTTGGTCAGACTATGCCTCACGGCGAGACGGTTCGGTATGTCCGCCCGAACGTACAAGGACAGCTGACCAAATTTGGGTCAAAACATCAAAGCCACTGGCTACGAAACAGCCAACTACAAGCTCAAAACGTCGGAATCAAGACTTTAGAACGTACAGCATACGTTATTGATATTATATCCTTTAATGTTGATCTGAAGTACAAGGAAAAAAGCCTTGTTAATGTCAATCGCCACTTGTTGACGGTTCCGTTACGCCTTTTACCGTAAAAAGTTAGTGGGGAGGGGGGCGCGCAACGGGCAGTTTTTTCGCTATATAAATATATCATTAAAAGCCTTCTTACCTTCGACAATCAATCGGACAGCTTCATCGTGAGTTCTCTCTATATGTTCCTGCTCTTGTCAAGTCCAGTCTAGAAACAGAAAACATGGTAGGAACGAAAATAAACAAAAAGTTGGTGAGAAAGTTGTTTTTACGGTGGACGGCCGGCGGCCATGTTGATGATGATGCAGAGCCTCCCTGTGAGTGTGTGCACCTGTCGGAATGAATGGATGGGTGAGCAGCTGGATAGACGGAAGGGAAGAATGAGTGAATGGATGAGCGAGCAGCTGGATAGACGGAAGAGAAGAATGAGTGAGCCAATGGATAGATGTCGGATGGAATAAAGGAATAGATGAATGAATGGGTAAGCAGCTGTGTAGATGGAAAGAATGAATGATTGGAGCACCTGGATAGATGGAATGAAAGAATGAATGAATGTGTGACCAGCCATACAGGCGTTTTCAGCACTTCCAACCTGGTAACGTTATAGTTAGGTATCTTAAATAGGGATGTCTTTTCAGATGAACTCCAAGGACAGAAGATATAGCATGATATTGTTCCAAATTGTGCAATGACATACAGTAAATTTGCTACAAAGATATGCAGAATATAAGATGGTTGCGAGAATTTATCTTTGAAAAAATTGTGTATTCCCTCTCCAATGTTTCCTTATCTTAAAACTGCATCATATGGACTTGTCATTCAATAGTCAAACCATAGTCGTACCATAGCAATGATTCTGTTTATTCTTTCACCAAGATATATGAAATTATAGATTATATAATGCATAATGTTTTAAGAACGATATATACAAAATATAAATGCAGCAATGCATAGTTAAAGGTAAAATATATAAAGATTATGATTCAGCAGAAGCTATAATAATTGTTGTACATGTCATCTCAAAAATTGTTATTATTAAATATAACAATGTCTTTGCTGAAAAAATGTTATAACAATTTCATCAAAGCAGAATAACTGGCATTTGCACAAAGTTTATAATCAAACATGCTCAAAGCTGTGATTGTACAAATTAATATATATCTTTACATAATATACTGTACTGAGTAAAATGTTCCATACTTGTACATCATTATATACAAAACACAACATAATGTATTACATACATTTTTAAACACTTCTCATACATGTAGTTACTAATACATGATTTTTTTTAATGTAATTTTTAAAAGGTGATTTTGAAAGGCACTTAAAAAACAGTGCATTTTTACAAGGATTAAAAGTAACACACTAAAGGCTTATAATAATTAACTTATATGTCAGATTTGCTCATTAAAATTTCTCATACACATAAGGTTAAGATTTTGAAGGAATGTTTTATACAGTGGAATGAACTACATGCTATGCCTTTATCACAGTTATACTTGTCCCATATATTGTCTAAAACTTGCATGATTGTGCACCCAGCAATTGTAATTTCTTTCTACAACTACAGTCATATAAAAAAATATGTCTTCAGATATTACATCTATCAGGGATATTATGTCCTTGCATTTGTCAATTAGGAATGAATAATTTTGCTGCATTCCTTTACAAGTTGTACATTGTACTATTCAACTCCATCTTACATGAATTTCAAGATCTTTTCAAGACTTCAAGAGCTTGTGAGATTCAACAAATATAATCATCAATCAGAATAAAATACATCATGATGTTAAAAAGGAACTCAGAAATCAGAAAACTTCTTTAAGTTATTATTTGAAGTTCCTATAAAATTAACTACTTTTACATGGTCATACAATGTCATGTACTTCTGATATAAACATTTAACAGTACATTGTATTAATATTATCTAATAATTTTGGAATAACATAATATGGTTAACACTTTGCACATAACTTTCATATTCCATTATTTTGTAACACACCTCAAAAATAATATTCATCTAGCAGTTCATACTGTGCTCCGGATCCCTCTTTCTGTCAAAAGATGACAAAAATACACACATACCAAAGTAAGTAAAAAAAGTATATACACTGTGTATTGCATAAACGCTATGATGTAAAACTATATCATAATGTAACAACAATGCTCCTCACACTGTTATGTCTCTTTTAGAAGTTCTTTGTAGACTTTTATCTATTTGGTTTCGTTGGCTGTTCAGGCCACACAGCCAGGGCTGCCCTACTAGTGTGGTTATTACAAAGGGAGCAAAAGGTTTTGCCATACATGGATTATATATAAAATAATTCCAATGATTTGCACTGTGACTATTACAGGCTAATAGAATTTGCCTAAATTGGTCTGTGGAAAAATAATAATCTGTGTCTAGATTTTACATTGCCATTAATATTACATAGCGTTATACTGGATTGCAAAGCTATTGTACATGTACTTGCCCTGGTGAATTACATTGCAAAGTTTTACTTGACCTCTACAGATGTTTTAAAAGGTGACATCTCCTCTTTCTTAACCTGTCGAGGTATTCTGTGAGCTAACATCTTCCTCTTCCTTAATTTCTGACAACCCTTCATCCTCCAGTTTAGTGTCATCTTGGAAAGACAAATGGTTTTCAAGGTTATCCTGGGTTTCTGTCGTGATGCCGCCATGTTGGGGAGGGGGGCATTCAGGGTCTTCCTTGATGTGGGTTGCAATGTGGGTGATAAGCTCCTGTTGGTTGTCGCATTCACGGTTGCAGATCTTGCAAGATAAGGTGTCTACGTCGTGTTGTTTAAGATGTTTCTTAAGACTGGCTTTGTTGCTAGTTGCGTAATCACACTCTGAGCACTGGAAAATAAAAACAATTTGGTGATACCAATAAACATGCATATGGACTCACTTCTTTCACTTTACATTAACAAGGGTTGGACATCCTTTAAATACTATTTAAAGAGTCTGAGACCTGTAAAGATTAGTAACGTACAGTAGTTGTTGTTTTATTTATCTATGCTAGGGCCTCGTCCTCAGCATTAGCAGCAGAACTGGATAATTCTGGACATTACGAGTGACATCCATCACTCTTCTTCAGCATCACTAGTAGAAGCTTTTATTTCATTAAGTTTGATCACCAGAATATTGCATATAAAAGTACAAGTTTTGACATCAAAAGCTAAATTACAAACCACCTCCAAAACAGATTGGTGCTTGTTGCTATTATAACATACTACTTACTTTGAAAGGTCTTGTCTCTTTATGGTTCTTGAGGTGTTTAACCAATGTTGCTTTGGAGGTGCAGGAAAATTCACACTGTTTACAGGCAAAGCGGGCTTTTCGGTCGTGCTTCTTCGTGTGAGTCCGTAGCGTGGAACGGTCCGCTGCTGCATAGGAACACTGGGTACACTTGTACGGGCGCTGTCCCGTGTGGATGTTGATGTGGTCTGAAGGAAAAAAATAAGATTGAATTGCCACTGAAAGGACTACCCTAAAGATCCATAAACAGATAGATTAAGTACATTTGTATTCAATAAAAAGACTTTTTTACACAACCAAGAGATTTATTCCACCGACGTTTCGGTGACCATCTGTCACCTTCTTCAAGGCAATTCTGACTGGTTCCAGATACATGTAGCAATGCAGCACAGGCGTTGCTGCTTATACAAAAGAGTCTTTTTATTCAGTGACTTACCAACCTGATGAAACTATTCACGGATACATTTGTACTGTAGAATCAAAAGTTTGAATGTTAACCCTAGTCAAGTCTCAAACATTGTACCTCTGGGGGAACAACAGATGACTTACAGTCTAATTTACAACAAAAACTACCCAAGAAGACCACTCTGGGAACCAACAAAATGTGGACGGGTGGTCATTGTAGACAGGATTCTTAATATTTGTGTCAATGGGAAAATTAGTAAGTGACCACCAAACAGTGGTCATATTGACCAGGTACATGTACCTTATGTAGATGTAATCACTTGCACAGTTTTCAGTGTAAAATATATGAGGGTTATTCAAAAAGAGAGCTGCTTTCGAAGAAATGATGAGTATGATTTTACTTAGCAATGAGTGAACATTAATATAAGGCTTGATTTACTATTTGAAAAAAAGAAAACCCAAGAACCAAGAAACAAGATTTGGCATGGCCTAAAGAAAGCAGTACTGTACATGTAAAACAACAAAGTTACATTTGTACAAGTCTTTTTATCCTTGTCAGCTTTCCTATGTCGAATCAAAAGTTTAATCCATTGTCAAGTCTCTAATATTGTACCTTTCAGGTCCTGGTTGCGGATTGCTGCAAAGGGGCAGTGGGGGCACTTGTAGGGTCGTTCACCGGTGTGGATACGGACATGCTTCACCAGGCTAGACCGGTCTAATACATGACTGAGTCTAATACATGTGCAATTTGTATAATTATGGAGCAAGGACCTTACGATACATGTAGGGATTACATCTGGTCTCTAATATAACATTGTACCTTTCAGGTCCTGGTTGCGGATTGCTGCAAAGGGGCAGTGTGGACACTTGTAGGGTCGTTCTCCGGTGTGGATTCGGACATGTTTCACCAGACTGGACCGGTCGCAGCAGGCGTACTCGCAGCAAGGGCAGGTGAAGGGGCGCTCACCCGTGTGGGTCCGGATATGGGTCACCAGATGGCCCTGGGGGGAAAACAATGAAACTGATCTCAATCCAGGGCTATTCTTCCACTCATGACAGAGAGTGACAGACAAGTTGTATAAAGTATTTACAGGGGAAATTCCCCAAGCTCTTTTCGACAAACACAATGAACCACGGCGTAATGTAACATGACGTTTTAAGGATTATGACCCTTTCCAGTAATGTGCATGTCAGCAATGAGATTCAAACTCCTGAGTCCTGACCTTGACCAAGACAACTAAAAACCTCCGATGACTTACAAATGACAAAAATGTCTCATAACTTATACATTTGTACCAGCATTTATACAACCTACCTGTTGAGCAGAGGCAAAGTCACACAGCGGACACTTGTAGGGTTTGTCGCCCGTGTGCGTGCGCATGTGCCGGACCAGACTGTCCTTCCGTGCTCCACGGTAGCTGCACTGTGAACAGGTGAAGGGACGCTCGCCGGTGTGGGCACGGATATGTCGCTCAAGGTCAACCTACAAACCAATAACTGACAGTTAAGTATATGGCCATTTGAAGTCATTTGATTCTTCATAGCAGATGGATAGATGGAAGGAAGGAAGGATGGATGGATGGATGGATGGATGGATGGGTGGATGGATGGATGGATGGATGGATGGATGGATGGATGGATGGATGGATGGATGGATGAATAAATGAAGGAATATATGGGGATCGATGGAAAGAGGGATGGATGAATGGCTGAACAAATACTGGGGGGGAAAAAGGAGAATGACGGTATTTGTACCTTTATCTTTCTTCCTCAAAACATTAATTTTTGCCTACTCCAACATCTCACAGGTAAAATTTTAAACAAGGCTAGAACCATGCAAAGCCTTTAATCTTTTACCTTGAGTTTTGCGGTGTATGTACACATGGGACATGTGTACGGCCTCTCCTCCGTGTGGGACCGCTTGTGTCTTCTGTAGGTCATCCAATCCTGCGTGAAAGAAAGTGAATTTCATGAACCAATTTAGCTCAATTAAACTCAATGAACAGTTGAGATACATGTACATGTACTCTTTCACTGGTTGTGACAGAGAAGACAGACAATATGTTCAGTATTTACAGGTACATTTACATCTTTGAAGAATGCCTGCAGCTAGATGTGCAAAAGTTAGGTGTGACACTCAGGTCATTTACTGTATTTAGCAGTAATATCAGATTGGTTTATTGGTTTATTTCGATACCCTTTAGTCGAATTGCGACTAATCTTCCAGGGTTCAACAGAATGCTGCCATGCCACATGCCTGCCAAGCTGCATGGTGCGCGTGTGTTACGCCAAAGGGCAGTTATACCCATCTGGCTATACAGATACAGATGGTGCTGAAAATGACCATAGTCCCCAGCCCTCAAGATGACGATGGGACAAGGAAAAGGGTGTATGTGACAGCACTAGACTGTGTTTGTTTGAGTTTATCTAGATCCACAACTAGTTTATAACAACTCTTTCTGTGGTCCATACAAATAAACAGGACTGGACAAAACTTAGGGAGCACACCCCAGCCAAAAAAGCCAGTGGAAATGACCCCTGCAACAATATGTAGCTGTGTATATCTGTCGAATTTTAAACATGTGATGTAAATGTGCTGTTATGTAACATACTTATGTATGTTTGAATAAAAATGTGAAAAAAAAAGGACTGGACAAAACTTACCTGTGTGCTGTAGTTGCAGATGGGGCACTCCCATACACGGTGGACCTTGGTGTGTTCTACGTACTGCGACTTCCGCGGCGACTCAAACTCGCAGTCCCGACACTTGTAGATCTGGTTGAAGACTTCCGGGTGGGAGAGCTTCAGGTGGAGGTTCAGACTCTGTTCGTCCGTGGTTCGGTACCTGCACTCCTTTCAAATTTCAAAAGAACTTTATTCGCTCGTTCTCATTTAAATGTACACATTTTGTAACTTCCGTTACCGTTTGAAGGAAGATGTTCCTGACATTAAGATTTGCTACAAAAAAAGGTGCTAAACTGTGTTTTTATGACGACTTAAAACTTTTCTGGCTTTTAAAAATGACAGTTTGGCACCTTATAAGTTATATGTGGCATATCTTAATGTCAGGACCGTCTTACTTCAAACGGTAACGGAAGTTACAAAACATTTAGATGAGAACGAGTGTATTACAAGCATGCGGCAGACAATCAAAAGTCTGAATTATAGCTAATTCAAAGGGTATAGTACGTACATTTATTCAAATGAAAAGAAAACTATGGGAGCTAAGGAAGCTCGCGATGAACCAGACAAAGTGGAGAAATTTGAAGAAAGACCGATTGCAGCTGCAGAGTGGTCAGACCACTGCAGCAGTAGAACACAACTTGGACTACTAGTACTACATGTACTATTCATTAAAAAACTGTCATAATTTTTGAAAGAAACAACTTTGAATTCACAGAAACAGGTATAAAATTACTAAATCTAATTAAGTACTGTACGTAATTCTTTATTTGTTAATGGTAACTTATTATCTTAAGCTACTTTAACGGACACTCGTCAACCGCTAAAATTTCATCATCGCAACTATTTGATCACTGACATTTGAGACAGTGATGTTTGTTCCTACTGTTAAAATCAAATGCACTCACAGTGAATTACTCATTTTCCCCAAACCGCTAAAATTACCAACCGCAATATCAAATGGATTCACAGTACCTGGCACGACACTCGTAACAGTTCCTTGTGTTTGAAGCCGAAGTGTCGAAGGAGGTGTTCCTTACGCATGGCGGAGTAGTGGCAGTGAGGACACTTGAATGGCCGCTCGCCCGTGTGCTTTCGTACGTGCCTCTTCAGGTGGGAAGACTTCATGGCAAGATACTGGCAGTACGGGCATTTTAGGATCCGCTGCGGCTTTTGAGAGGGCGCGGGCATTTGATTGTCGCAGTATGATATTGCACCTTTGTCAACAATTTCTGGGTTAAAAGGAATTAAGTCAGGCGGGGAAGAGTTATTGTCTATTAAGTCATCTCTGGACAGGCTGTAGTTGTCTTCATCATCATCATCACTCTCACAATCGAGAATGACCCCCGGGGTTGACTCATCTTCTTCTGCTTCTTCGTCGTCTATTTCGTAAACACCGTTGATAGAAACTTGTTGGTCGCTTGAGTCGTCATCCTTCCCTGACGAAAAGTTGTCATGTTCAGTGCCACCTTCGAATTCTGTTTCAAGATCAGAAACAGTGTTGTTGACGACACTTCTGTGCTTTGCAGTTGTTTCCCCAATAGTAATTAAACTGTCACTTTTTGGTAACACCTTTTGGGCGAAGCCTCTTGTTTCTTTTGTGTTTGAACTTACGTTGATACATGTAGGTACTGGGTCAACGTCAAGACTTGAGTCATTTGAACAATTCTTATACCCTTTTCTATGGTTGTGACTCCGAAACGTCTTCATCTTTTCTATGCAAGTACTTGTCTTTCTTTTTGCTATCCTAGACTTGTTATATCTTGAAATATTTACATCTTGGACTGACGTATTGCCTGTTTCCTCACTAAGATTTGTTGTACCACTCACAGAGGGTATTGCTTCAAAGTCAGTATCACCTGAACTTGTGGAATGATTGTATTCCTTTGTTTCTTCCATCCACGACTGAAGATTTTCTTCGGCCAAAGATTTGTCTGAACGACACAAGGTGTAGTTGAGAGGATGGGGGTTGTAGTTTTCGGCCACAATGTCAGCAGTAGACATTGTAAGGGTGTTGTAGAGCGTCGAGTCATTGTTGGACAGGTCGTCATGGTGGCTCTCGATTTTAACCTATACAGAACACAACAGATTAATGCAAAATGAAAAATGTAACAAAAATTCTTGCATATACGTGTAGTTACGAAATTCTCACGAACTACAAATAGAACAAATACTATCACAACATTATTTGTGGCACATGTACAAACTTTTGCTTGCTTTTAAAAAAAACAGGTTATATTTCATCTGTCTCCATTATTATCTATAGTGGTACTGATTTTCCATTCATCAGTGAGGAGACAAAGTTTGTTTGTTTGTTTGTTTGTATTGCATACCCGGTAACCCGTCTCAAGGCGTAAACGCACCATGTTTGTACTGAAGAGTACAAGCTGCATATCTGGACAGATTTATATGATCCACTCACACCGGGAAGGACCCCTACTCTTTTCGATAAGTGTGGTGGGTTCTTTTAAGTGCTCAAGGTGTGTCTATCCTCAAACACGGGACCTCCATTTAACGTCCTATTCCAAGGACATCCCTAATTACAACCGAAGCTAGGTACTCATTTTCACCTGAGTGAAGTGAGGAAAGTCGTGTTCAGTGCCTTTCCCAAGGGCACAACGTCGGGGCGCATGTCCAGACATGTCTGGGGGCAGCCCGGGATCGAACTCGGGTCCTCTTGTTTGAAGGAGGAGACTCACCTTACGTGAGACCTCGGCACGTCGCACAAAGATGTCGTCGGGGTCGACAAAGTCCGGGAGAACCCTGGGCTGGCGAGCACGGGTGCTCCGTCTCAACGCCATTGCAGAGGTCAACACATGTCATAGATCAACACATGTCATAGGTCAACACTGGGCAGTCTGTAAACAACAACAAATCTCAATGCCATTGCAGAGGACAACACATGTCATAGGTCAACACTGGGCAGTCTGTAAACAACAACAAATCTCAATGCCATTGCAGAGGACAACACATGTCATAGGTCAACACTGGGCAATCTGTTAACAACAATAAATCTCAATACCATTGCAGAGGTCAACACATGTCATAGGTGAACACTGGGCAGTCTGTAAACAACAAGATATGGAGATGGAGAACAAATTCAACATTAAATCAAACTTTGTTCCAATATAATTGTAACAGATACATTTTATGGGAAATTACTAAACAGTGCCATACAAATACAACAAGTTTAAAATCTATGCTGTTATATCTTATATCTATGGGGAACAGGATTACTACACACTAGCAAATTTACCAAGTAAAATTCTCTTGCTAGTAAATTATAAAGTAAAAGTATGATGATCAGTAAATTTTTGGACAGGAGACATAAATTTGCCTACCTCAAAAGTAAACGTTTCTAAGAGAAAAGAATAATCTCTTTTGAAAAGAGCGATAGATACAGTAATTTATATAATACACGGTGCGTATGTTTAATCCCAAACGTAGCTACGTAAAACCAATCCTAACCAAATTATCAAGCACCAACCCGACGACAACATTGCCCCCCTCCCCTTGCCTATCGTAAACACAGTGAAGCGAAACTGCGAATTTTTTACGAACACTCCAAAGGCCCGCGATACTCTAGCAGACGGCCCTACCATCTTAGACAGCCTCTCTCCTTCTTCTGGAGTCATCCCGGAACGTCTAAGACTGACTGAAACATGGTCAAGACCCTTAAAGTCACGGCCAAGACGGAAAATTATCTTTGAAGTGAGGAAAAATCAGTTCGTTCAGTCATCCAGGTTGACCCCGTAGGTGAAAGGTTAAAGGTCATACCCTGATTCCCTAAGTAAACAAAGTTTGTCCGATTGTAGACCAATGTGTGCGGAATAAAATACTGTATATGACAACCATGATATCTTTCAATTCTTTGATATATGTATCAAGTTTTCGATAATGATAATATCTAATTTCGCGCCAAATATCTTTTCTAAACGGGCCAATCAGAGAGCCATACGTCATAACCCTTTTCTCGTGGCTGAAGAGATGTGTACGTCATACCTGCTGTAGCAACCATTCGGACAAGTTGGCAGAACACTTTCTCTGGGTAAGTCTTTTTTGTAGGACGTTTTTGTAGTTTTCTTTCAATGTCTAATGAGCAATCAACCAGTGATAAGTGATCATAGAATAGTTGATCCTCATATCATGATGAATCATGTTACAAAATAATATATCAACACAGATTTAAAGAGAATCTATCAACCCTACGTACCTACAAACGTATGAATTCGCTATCTGTGTAGCCCTTTTTTATCATGAAAATCTTCTAAGGAGAATAACTGAACAAAGGAACGACGGATTTCCATGATATTTTTTACATTGTCTTTTACATTTAGGTATTGTCTATAAAACAGGTTTTATTTCATTGTTTTTTCACTCGCTGTTTACGATTTACCATAAGCAAATCTGATAATAGTTTGTTTGGGGATTGTTTTGAGTACATTTTGCCGTGTGAAGAAAGGGGTAGGTTTGGTTCAGTCGTTAGAAGTGAACCGATGAAGCCTGTTCTAAAAGTTACAGTACTTTCTGCATCTAACCAAATATCATGTATTATTGAAATTGTTGATCAGAGACCAATGGTAAAAGATCAGAATAACTGTTTTCGGTGGGGTTGTTAGCTTATTTCATAAGATCCTCGTGGGAAGGAGGAGGTGTCCTGCATGAGGACAAGATTGTTTGTTCACACTCGTAAATGTCTGATCCAGCTCAAAGGCCCGCCAGCATGGTCATTTCTTCAGGCCCAAACGTCCTAAAAGAGGTTCTAAACACAAAGAAAGTGTTACAACTCTTGCCAAAACTGTCCTGATTCGAGGTGGCGTCAATTCATCATGCCTTTATCGTGGAACAGTAGGGAAACTCAAGTGCCTTCTTTTATCCTATAGCACCTGCAAAACAACAACAACAGTAAAAGAACAACAACTGAGTACTGAGGATTTTCAAACAGATCATCTTTCAAAATATCTTTTTGGAGTGGTCCATAAGCCTCTTTTGCCTTTTAGATCACGCCATATTGTATTGTAAAGAAGCTGGACTTCGTAAATGCTTCACTTCACATATGATAACCTGTATTTGCAAATCCATGCCCGTAGGCTAATCGCAAGGGTACAAACAGTAAAAAAAAAGGTAACAGGAGTAACAAGTGTTTATTCTATACACTCACTCACTCAGTGGTCGTAGGGTCTTCACTACAGCTAGCACATCTATCTAAAGTAATATTTCTATTTGACGTCTTCTTTTTTTGCAGTGCCTAATGAAAATTCCCACGTTTCATTAGTGGATTTTGTGATTTCTGTAGAAGAGTGTTGTTTGGAGGTTTTCTAGATGGTAAAAGCTCAGGAATCTTGTTGTAATTGTATCAAAAAGCTTATTTCTTTCATGCTCATAATTAGGGCAGTTACAAATAAATATATATGAAAAAAAATGATGGTGATTAATGTGCTAATCATTTCCTCGTTAAGATCATGGCGGGACTGTTACCTGTATGTCTACTGCTGATGGTCCTGGGCTCGGGGTGTGCCCAACAACCCGGGGACCAAACTTCGGACTTCCAGCGGCTGATAGACAAAATGAAGATTAGCCTACATACGGGCCTGGACGTTCTGACAAACTTGAAGGACGAGAACCGGGATGCTGGGGAACTTCCCGACTTGTCCGAGGGGAACGTCAGTGAACAATGTCGCCGGGACATCTTCAAGTTCTGGCAAGACCTTCGTCGCGGAAAGACCTACGCTCTGCTCAGTAAGTGACGTATTTGTACATTCGCACTTGCCGTATTGAAGATAGATATACAGTCAATAATTTATCACCTGAACCGAAATCATATTCCTATTTGTCATGCGCGGTCATGGGTCAGAAGGAATCAGGTGATACCTTCACACTATAAAAGGCAACGTGTAACCACACCCGGGTGTTAGTTATAGGTCCTCCGCCCGCCGACAGAGTCCCTAGCTCTTCGTCTACGAGATCAACCACCCGGAGAAAATGTCCAGCAAGCGAAGCCGAGGAAAATTGTCTGCAAGCCGCGAATGCGTTCGGGCACGTCTGTACGGCAGTTTTCTCTCGGTTGGCCCTTCTTTTCGAAGGGAGAGGATAGGTTTGTTAGTGGTTATTTGAACTGGTAGGGGGAAAGTTTTAGCATTTACTTTGTAGTTAACGTTGTGTCGATTTTTTGGCTTGGCCACGTGTTGCAATATCTTAATTTTGAAAGGCTGTGTTCGAGTGACTCCAGTCTTTGTGTTGTGTATTTGTTGTTTAACAGTTGCGCAAGATTTTTTGCTTGACTAGAGATAGCCGGAGTTTTATTCTCGTGCTATTTGGTCATTTCCTTTGTCCTTTGTTCTTTGTTCTCTTCCAGCCACGCCGGCACGCGGCCAGGTGCCTACATGTGTGACCTAATTAATTTACGTTCCTTTTCAGTAGGCACCACTCACTTGTAGACACTCGTTGATTGGTTTGGACAGCAGGGTACGTTTAACCTACGTTTGTTTGCAGATATTTTAGGAACTTAGCAGTTTAAACTTCGGGAAGCTGCTGCCACGAGGCCAGGACTTTTCCCATTTCTTCGTACACTCGTTGCATTTTCCGTGCGTTTTGTTTCCTTGTGTAGTCTGCTCATGCAGACAATGGTTACAGGTATGCGACACCTGGCTGCACGTGGGAATGCCATGTTTTTCCTTCCTATTGTCTTTTTTATTCAGGTAATTGGTTTGAATGCACTTGTGTTGGACCAAGTGTAACGTGGTGGATTATTTTCTGCTACTTGCTTTTGTACTTAATTGACGTGTGTTTGAACCATACAGGTCTTTGTGTGCGAGTTACAGCAATGTCAGGCCTGGCCTCTCGAACGGCTCCAGTCAGGTAGGTAGCGGCTCCGGTACATCAGGCACCAGTCCCGGGTCCGACGGCGGCGACGAGTGGTCTGGTCCAGCGAGGGACAGCTCAGGCGTTAGACCAGGTCGTCACACTGCGGGACCGTAACGAGGAGTCACCTTGGCCATCCAGCAATCAGTGGGGCTGTGCGACCTCATTCAGATTCCCGATTTCCCGGTAGAGGGGGCGGTAAACATTTCCTGTTCTCTAAGATTTCTTTTGTTTGTTTCCGGTTGAAGTTATTTCAGACGTTACGCGATTGATTGTGAGATTGTGTATGGTTGCTTGGTAGTTTGAATGCGTGTATTAGTGGTGGTGAAAGTTGAAAAAAAAAAGAAAAAAAAAAATCGTCTGAATGGCCCGGGATTGTTCACGTAATCGGCACGTTGTGGTCCTGTGGAACCCGGGCAGGGTATTTGGTTTGGATGTGGTGGCAAAAGTTGGTTGAGGAGGAGAAGAGGATTGTATTTAATGCCCTGTTCTTAACGTGTGTTTTAACTATGCAGGTCTTACCGCAGTACCAGGCCCGTCCTCCCAATCGACTCCAGTCCCGGCTCGGCAGGCAGCTTCGTCCGCGACCCAGGCAGCCCCTGCTACTGGTCAGGCTGTAGTCCCGAACCCGACGATGGCGGTGCCCAGTCCAACCCAGCAAGGGGTTACTTCAGCGCAGCAAGCGAGATCAGTACCGAGATTGTTCCAGTAAACGGCACGTTGTGGTCCTTGGGAACACGGGCAGTGTGGATGGACATGCAAGGATTTAAGATTGTTTTTCCTTGTCTTGTTGCCTTGTGTTTTGGGACACATTCCTCAGTTCTCTTCAACGTGTTTTGACTATGCAGGCACCTTGTCAGAGCTTCACCATCCCACGAGCCCGTTCTACCTCCGGCAGTTCCCTTGACTCTGATGCACCCAGGCAACCCAGGGGATCCTGCCAACAGCTACCAGACGCCAGGCAGGCATCATGTGAGAGCTTCACCGTCCCACGAACCCACTTTACGAATTCTCACCAGAGTTCCCTACGGTTTCATGCCGCCCTCTATAGTTTTGATCCACATGATTTTTGACTAAATCATCTTTGTTTTTATTGAGCTCTGTATTATTTTGTGTCGTGATTACGCTTCTCTAATGTTTTTGACAAAATATTTGATTGTTGTTTTCCTTTCCCCTTTTATGTTGTGATTGTTTTTTGGTTGTTGTTTATCTACTTCGGCCTTTCGAAATTTTCCCTGTTGTGTGTCCCGGTTTCGGCAGGTGAGTATGTGTTATTTTGTGTATATGTTAATTTGTGCATGTGTTCCCGGTAAGGCATTAAGCCAAGGGGGAGTGATGTAATATTTCCCGGATTCGGCGCTTTGTCGAACGGGGTATGTGTTAATGTGTGCATGTGTTCCCGGTAAGGCATTAAGCCAATTGGGAGTGATGTAATATTTCCCGGATTCGGCGCTTTGTCGAACGGGGTATTTGTGAATGCGTGCATGTGTTCCCGGTAAGGCATTAAGCCAAGTGGGAGTGTTATTTTCCGGGTTCGGCACTTTGTCGAACAGGGTATGTGTTGTTGCGTACATGTGTTCCCGGTAAGGCATTAAGCCAAGTGGGAGTGATGTAATATTTCCCGGATTCGGCGCTTTGTCGAACGGGTATGTGTTAATGTGTGCATGTGTTCCCGGTAAGGCATTAAGCCAAGTGGGAGTGTTATTTTCCGGGTTCGGCACTTTGTCGAACAGGGTATGTGTTGTTGCGTACATGTGTTCCCGGTAAGGCATTAAGCCAAGTGGGAGTGATGTAATATTTCCCGGATTCGGCGCTTTGTCGAACGGGGTATGTGTTAATGTGTGCGTGTATTCCCTGTAAGGCATGAAGCCAAGTGGGAGTGATGTAATATTTCCCGGATTCGGCGCCTTGTCGAACGGGGTATTTGTGAATGTGTGCATGTGTTCCCGGTAAGGCATTAAGCCAAGAGGGAGTGTTAGATATTTCTTGTTTTCGGCGCTTGGGAGTTTTAGTGTTTTTAACTAGCTGTGAATGAGCGTTGTTAACTATACGTTTCACCAGGTGAAGGGTTACCGCCAGGCTATGGAAATCGCGGGGGCAGATTCTGAGACATTTTGTAATGACTTATTTCATTTGGTAAGATGTGGTTTTAGAGTGTTGTATAAATTGAACCGGCTCGGACTCTGATTCCCGGCATTTATCCAACTGTTTTGTGAAAATAAAGTTTATAAAGAATTATGTTAACAAGAATGAATAAAAAGGTTTCAGCGCTTTTAGTATGCTACATGAAAATAAACAAAAGATGTATTCTGGTTATTTATCAAGTGTTGGTATTTATGTTTAGTATTTTCAAGGGCTTGATAACATATAATTATATTTGATGGGTTGTAAATTCGCATCATGTTTGTCCCTTCTTGGGCATATTTATTAAAGTCTGTTTATAGTCTGCCTGTTGTGTTCTATATTTTGTCACCGATAAATGTACGCATATGTACTGAGGTACGTTTACGTATATGCGTATTAATGCATTGTCTTATTTATATATATATATATATATATATATATATATATATATATGTTTTAGTTTGGCTGTCGGTACGTGTACACGTTTATACGTATGGTTTAATTAGTGATCTGTTAACTAACTTGATTTAGTGTTTCAACGTTCGATATGCATCAGCCAAAGTTTTTCGTAATCGTTTATTTTTACTTTTAAGGGATGTTATAATGGAGAAATGAGAATGGGAAGAAAAATAGAAAGCAATATCAAGGTTAACTTATTACTGAAGTTGTTGAAGTAATTCGAGTGAGATTAAGGCACATTGAACATGAGTCTTTATCAAAGGGGGTGGCAACATGCACTTTGAGCAAAAGGGGCGAAGAATAGATGATGAGTGAGGGGAAGGAATGAGATATCAGTTGCAGAAGGTTAGCATTAGATAGAGTTAGTAAGGGATAAATGTGACGTTGTGATGAAAGTAAAAGGTAAGGTAGACTGACAGATACAGCGTTGGCGGAAGACGGCAATTTCCGCATCACCCATTCCGGAGGACCTATGACTGCGCATGACGAATAGGAAACTATTTGTCATGCGCGGTCATGGGTCAGAAGGAATCAGGTGATACCTTCACACTATAAAAGGCAACGTGTAACCACACCCGGGTGTTAGTTATAGGTCCTCCGCCCGCCGATGGAGTCTAAAGCGACCCACCCACCCAAACCCTGGGACATTTTCTCCGGGGGCATAGATATCCGCTCAGGGGCGTTCGCCTCAGCCGACATGAATCGTTAGGCTCCAGACGGCAATTTCCGCATCACCCATTCCGGAGGACCTATGACTGCGCATGACGAATAGGAAACTTTTAAAGCATTTACTTTTACCTGAAAGAAGTTATGTAAAACTGCAATATTTCATCGTATTTGGTGTCTATTCTAGGGGTACTCCATTTAGCTATATTGAATGCCATCCAAAAACAACGATGTAATCAAAAAAACTATGTAGATTTGTGCGGTCTGCCTTTTTACCGGAATGCCCCGGAATGCCCCGGAATGCCCATAAATGAGGGTGAATTCTACCGGAATACACTATGCTTTGATGAGTAAACATCACAGGTTGCTGTATTTTGGCATGAAATGATATATCTATGGCCCAGGGAACGAGAAATCACTAAAAATTAGTGATGGCCATCGGCATCGGCGCTCCGCCAGTCGCCATGTTTGTTTTTATTGCGGATGGTGGAGGTGAAAATTTCGGAAATACAGTATGCTTTGGTAAGTTAACATTACAAGTTGCTGTACTTTGGCATAAAGATAACGCATATAACGCAAACATTACCTATATATGTCGGTGATCAAATCGAAATTATGATTGCGCCTTGAATTTCTAGGGATTTCTTGATCCCAGGGTAATGTATACGATCTTATGCCAAAGTATAGCAACCTGCGATGTTAACTTACTAAAGCATACTGTATTTGCGACATTTCTCACTAGCTCACCCTGCTAAACAAACATTGTAATCAGCAATAAAAACAAACATGGCTACTGGCGGGGGCTCCGACGCCGATGGCCATCACTAATTTCTAATGATTTCTCGTTCCCTGGACCATAAATATATCATTTCATGCCAA
The DNA here is from genome assembly GCF_035083965.1 of Branchiostoma lanceolatum. NCBI lineage: Eukaryota > Metazoa > Chordata > Leptocardii > Amphioxiformes > Branchiostomatidae > Branchiostoma > Branchiostoma lanceolatum. The sequence goes on from NC_089737.1 coordinate 12,472,053, forward strand.
AATACAGCAACCTTTGATGTTTACTCGTCAAAGCATAGTGTATTCCGGTAGAATTGACCCTACTTTATGGGCATTCCGGGGCATTCCGGTGTAAAAAGGGCATTCCGGGGCATTCCGGTAAAAAGGCAGACCCGATTTGTGTACACATGTTTTAAGAAGAGATAAGATATTCCCAAGATTTAGATGGCATATAACACAATGTTCCCTTTCTTGCATTTCAATTATGTTACCTAATGCATTTAGCCCATGTTGAGCATGAATATGCAATAAAGTGTATTTTCGATGTCATTGCCATTGAATGGGTCTGTAGCATGACAGTAATGAAACAGACTTTAAATCATTATTTAGTGATCCGTGAACTATTCCAAATATTTTCAGTGCTGGATTCCTTTGGTAAACCTCCGAGCGGTATTCTGACTGGTAACTACAACTGGCTCGGCAGATACTCAGAGTGTAACAAAATAACCGGAGAAGAACACAACATCACCTTCAACGGGAAGTACTACATCGCCACTCTGACATCCGGCCAGGTGAGCTACTGAAACTTAGCCTCTACCAGACAGACTACGCCGGCTATAGGGAGAATATTTGCCAGGAGAGTTTGGCAACCATAGGGTTTCATTTGGAGGCGCAGGCTCCGTGGGGGAAATGTTAACCATCCCATGGACTGACTCTCCTGGGTAACCCCCGTAGGAAGGCCTGGTGGAGGCTAACTGAAACTACAAGCATTGTTGTCTTGCTTGATTTGTCCTAATCTTTGTTCATACCCCAGTATTTCAGTTTCTTTTCAACTTGTATTTTTCACTTGAAAGTTCATCTGTGTTGGTAGAAGTTATAATTGAACTGCAATAGCCAACACAAAATATTGGACTCAACCAAATTTTCCTTCCCCGGACTGGAGCTGATAAGTCGAAAAGTTGCAGTTGTAGTTCAACTTTGATTCAGAACTTGTATTTTTTTATTTCTCTTATGTAGATGACTCCAGGTATCACACTGAAGCTCGGCGTTTGTGCACCTAGCTCTTGCAGTACAGATGACGTCATTCAACAGCTCAAGAGCAGTAAGTACTATGAATCATCTGACATAAATCACAAAACTCTATCAATGGCTGCTGAAAATGCGTAAGAAACAGAATTTCAGTCAGTTAAACAATACTAACAGGTTTATCAGTTAAATGTTTTCATTAAAAAAATATCGAATTCCTTCCTATGCCATGTGTTTCTTTCATTGTATGCTGTATACTAATATAGAAAAGCACTCCATTTCAAATGGGGCACACCTTATATGCATATCTTTAGTTATTTTTGGTTCAATATTTCACAGGTTATTTACTTTTCAAATTATGCTTTGTGTTGATGCATGTATCGGTTGTTAGTTTCCTTTTGTTTTGACTAAACTTTTGTTGTTGGGTTGGTCCAGAATAATAACAATAATATTTTTATGTTTTTAAATTATAATAAAAATCTTCCCCGTTAGGTACCGTTTTAGGGGACTTCGTGAAGCAAGGAGTGGTGCACGTGACTGCACGGTTCGTGTCTACCCAACCCATCAAAGCTGGAACAGTGGCTGCAATGTAAAAACTTTATCATCTATGGTCCCTTAGCTCGTATATGCTTTTGCTCTTCACTCGCAGTGCCGAAGAATACGGGATGGGATATAAGATATCCCTAGGATGTATTGCCAGACCTGTTTTAATTGGGGTATAACAGTATAATAAAAGAAGAAAAACTAGACCAGAGAAACAATGGACTTTTTTACGTATTGCAATATCATTACAACAACGGGGACTGATCTGTAGAAATTTCGCTATTCAATTATGACAGAAGACTGCACGACTTTAGTTGTGGGCAAAAAGTTTAAAAAAAACACATAAAAAGCTTGCTAAATATCATGATTTTGTGGTAGACCTTGACAGCATTTTTGTTTTCTATTGCTAACCCATGCCCAGATTGACATTTTTAATGCATCTTTTCCGTTTCAAGACTGAATTTCTAATGTTGTTATTTTATCTCTTTTGCAGCTGTATTTGCGGATCACTTTTCACTCTTATATTGCTCGGTACAATGTATGACGTCATGATCGACAGACCCAAGAAAGCGGCCATCAATGGCGGAAAAGTATGTTAGTTTCAAATTGTACATGATTTGTATAAGGTCATTTACTGGGCATATTGATACTTTTGCAAATAACAAAAAGAAAACAGAACAAACTAGAGTTCCACGACCTCATACCTTCGCCAAATGATTTTAACCTTTACAGTTACATATGTCACATGTTTGAGAGTCCTATCGTGGAATTTGGCGGACGTATAAACTTTCCTCATTAATTATGCAAATTAGATACTGGTTTGCATAATAAGTATCTAATCACGTACATCATCACTCAAGCTATCTACTTACCAAAAATCATAACCATCCATCAAGCCCTTCTTGAGTTATTCCCTTTCAAAGTCTGAACCAAAACCTGCTCCTGCAGTTCAAAAAAAGCCGCTAGGGGGCCCAAACCCGTACCACTTACTCTCTGTCCAAAGATCTATGTATCACTCAAAAATCAGTTTCAGAGCATGTCCAGAACACGAGATATCAAAACAGGAAGTTCCGCTGCAGTACCGTAACAAGCCGCTAGGGGACCCAAAATCTAATCATTTCCTAGTCTCATCAAGACCTACCCACCTACCAAATATCAAGACAATCCATCCAAGCCTTCTCGAGTTATGCTGGTCGTAACAAACATACATACAAACGCTACCCTCTGCATAACCTTCTCGGCGAAGGTAACAAACGTTAGGAGACCCTTATACCTCCTCTCAACGACAAAAAAAACTGTACCCAAGCCAAACCACACTTCGAATTATCCAGGTATGCCATTTCACTACTTCAACCTTAATTAAATCCTGCCACTCTGCAATATTTACATAATTGAGGAAGCACACCAAGACAAACAAACAAACAGACTGATTACAATGCCTCCGTGATACTGAGTGGATGGAGAGCGTGTTTAGTTAATGACGGGAGGATAGTGACACAATGCACGACGTTCTTCATTACCCCCGATAATGTTAAGGTCCCAATAGGAAAACGGGGCCCCACCGGGTAGTTCACGGGCTGATTTTAACTACGAGTTTAGATCCGGGGCTCAGCCGTGTCAAGAAATAGCCTATAGACTAGCCGACCATGCCCCTTTTTTTTCGAAATGTGACCATAGCATAACATATGTTGTACAAACCACAGGGCCCGGAGGAAAAGGATAACGGCAGCCATGTCGTGAACTCAGCCAAGCCAGCTACCAAGGGACGGGGTAAGACAATTAAATGTTGTTCTAGTGTAAATTCAAGAGACCATGTGACAAAGAGCAGCAATTTGTAAGGATAGGATCAAATATGCCCAGATAACATTGTTAGAGAACCATACTGTCCAAACTGCAACGTAACGTAACCACGGTCGAAAAAAACACACAATGGCATCTACACAATGGTTGAAAGAGACACAAAGTTTTAATCCCGATAGTTGGAAGATGACGAGAAAGTAGATTCAATCTCTCTGTATATAATAAGTTTATTGTAAATTCCTATCCGAAGGCTTATTGCAAATAACATACATAAAAAACAGGGTACAAAATAGGTATAAAAGCGGCTAAACTAGATTATGCAAACGTAATTGTCTATAATTAGTGAAGGGTTTGACTTCTATGTGTAGCTGCCCGTCTGCTGTTGCCCTTCTCCATCTGCAAAAACATCGCGAAGTTCCTCAGCACCGAGCGGGCCCCGGGCGGCATCCAGTGTCTGCATGGCATCCGGGTCATCAGTATGGTCTGGATTATCTTGGGACACACCTACTATATACTGACGTTGAATGCACCAATGGGTACGGGCTTATACTTTATTTTTAAAGTGAAATATTTCAACCTACTAATTCAGACCATACTTTCATATTTCAAATACATGTATATGTTTACTTCCTGTTTTGTTTAATTTGCTTGCATATAAACCTTTAAGTGCTTGTGTCACCAATGACCCCAAAATACAACATGCAGTTCCTGATTACAAGCAACCATTAGTAAGTACTGATCAATCAACGAAGACGTTTGTTAAAAATACATTTGTATATACCCTTGCGATGTATTTGAGACGGGTATCATAGCGAGCTTTGAATCATACTACTTCAATCTGTATCTGTAATTTCTGTAACTATGTAGCCGGTATAACCGGCCTTTGGCGTAACACATCACTTAACAGCTTGATAAAAGTATTAGCGGCAACAACTCTGCTTTGTCTACCTCTTCCAAGATAATCCACTGGCGTTAGAGGATGTGGCCAAGTCTGTCACAGGTTTTGTCATCAGCAGAGGCGTTTTAGCGGTGGACAGTTTCTTTTTCATGAGGTATGTACACTACACAACTTTCTAATGCTTAGGTCCCAATTGCGCCGGAGCTCTGAGGGGGGGGTGGTGGTCCCGGCCGGGCCCCGCAGCCACACATTCCTCCCGGTGGACTGCCGGGTACGGCCGGGGGCACCTCTCAGTGTTCGCACGATTAGCTCACGGTGTCCATTTGTTAACCGATCCCGCGTTGACTTTAAAATGATTCGGGGTCCCGGTCGGTGTGTGTGTGCGTGTGCGTGTGTGTGTGTGTGTGTGTGTGCGTGCGTGCGTGTGTGCGTGAGTGCGTGCGTGTTTGTGTTTCCAGATATTCGTCGTCAGACTAACTTAAAATCCTCTTGGATGGATTGTAATGATATTTAGTTAGTGGGCAGGTGTTGTGAGACCTAAGTTCAAGACGATTTGGGGCCCACTATACTGCAACAGAACGTTCGGTCTTTTTTTTGTTCTGGACATGCTACTGTAGTCTTGTTCTAATTAAGACTTCAAAACTATTCGATCAAATCATTTCTCTTACAGTGGGCTTGTTATGACCTACTCCTTGCTGCAACAAATGAACAAGAAGTCCGTAAATCTCACGATGTTATATGTCTACCGTTACTTCAGGTGAGTCACTCTTATCACCTAACACAAACTCTGAGAAAACTTGTTTGTCGATTGCATTGTATTATTACTCTTTACAACAAAGGCCCATTTGTTTTCATCACACATACACGTGTCGAGCACAGGGACTACTTATTAGTAATGCTTCGGTCACATTTGCGCCGGTGCCCTCAGGGGTTGTTGTTGAGTGTTCTCGGCCAACTTGGACTTGGCTTCAAAGTCTTATGTATTCAGTGTCGGAAGATCGGGTCTGTGTTCAATGGCGGATTGTTAGTATTCGTGCGTCTTCATCGTAAAAGGTGCCTCCAACACATCATGGTGCTGTACAATTCTATTAACGTACATGTAGCGCTTCCCGCGAAAACCGCGAACATAAAACCACCGCGAACTTAAACGCATTTACTGTAATGTCTGGAGTACATAAACATAATTCTACTTTACTTCGCAGGTTGACACCTGTTTTATTGTTTCTGATGATGATAAACGTGTGGCTGGTTCCTTACATCTTTACTGGTCCCATGTTCCCCGAAAACTACCCGACAGGCTGCTCCGCCACAAACTGGTGGACAAACATCGTGTACATCAACAACTTTGTCCACGCAGACACTATGGCAAGCCTTTTGTTTGTTTATTTGTTTATTTGTTTTGAATATCCTGTAAACCTGTCCTCAAGGCGCAACTTGACACCAGTTTCTTACAGTAAGGCCCCATTGCAATGTCCAGGCTCTGCATGCATGGTGTACATAATGACTAATAAACTAATACCAGCTCATAAAAGAACAAGAAATAGTCATGCCTTCAAGTGCAAGGGATACCAACCTATGTTTTTTTCCAATTCCTTACTATTGTACACGTACTTTACATAATGGCTATTCTATTTTGACTTTGGGAAGATCCTCCTTTGCTCTGGAATTACATCCAAATGACCTGAAATTTGCTATGGGGGTACATTGAACAAATATTCAAAGAATCCCATTCGCACTTTCGGCATACAACACTTTAAAATACGATTTAAGAGGGTATTTTGGGGAGAACATCGGATATTTTCCTCATATGGGGTCACTGACCTTTAGGTCACATCTTTATTCATCTGGCCAGGTGGACTAATTCGATGAGCCAATGAGAGAGCGCGTTGTAACATACACACGGTTTATCAAGCTCAACCTGATTGGTCAAAATAGTCAATTTGATTAGGGGCACTACTAATACTCTGACAGGTGCAGACAGGCACAACTTCACTACTCCCTGGCTCCCATCCTTGTGTTGTTATTGTTGTGTCCTACTCAAGTTATGTGCAATTGAGAAGGTTCAACATGGGCTGGGCGATACATGTTGCATGTGCTCCTGCAAATGTTGCCTTTCTATTTCTATTTTGACTTTGAGACACTATTTTGCCATCTCCAGTGCATGAGGGAGACCTGGTACTTGGCAAACGACATGCAGTTCTTCATCATCGGAGTGCCCATTGTCTACATCTTGTACAGGTCTGAAGAATCAAACATTTTACAATCTACATTTTTGAGAATCAGCAGATAAGAAATCAGTATGTAAATAGTAAGGACAACCTCAAGCCAAGCGTACACACTCACGCCACATCCTCAGAAAAGACGCTGTCGCCGTTCCTGCCATACAAGCAGATGAGAAATCTGTTTATTCGAAATTGACTCCTTGCCTTTCCCAACAAGGCTATGTCTTCGGTAGCGTTTGCTTGTATGTATGTTGATTAATGAAATAAAATAATTCAACAAATTTGGTATGTTGTTAGATCTTGTTCTACCAAAGAAAGTTGTTAGATTTTGGTTCGATAACTTGGCTGCAGAACGGTGGGTCAAAGCAGAACAACTTCTTCCCCGCAAGCTTTACTCTAAGAAAATGTTAATGCGCAAGGCACGCAACTCATAGAATATACTCATAAGTGTGATAGGGCCTTGAAAGTGATTTTTATGTTCACAGGTGCTGGTATGCTGGTCTTGCCCTGAAGGTCCTACTGCTCTTAGTCAACTACACTGCTGCAGCTGCGGTGGTGCAAAAATATAACATTAAGCTTAAGCCTTGGGGCCCGTAAGTGTACTTTTGCCTAGCCAGCTTCACTTATCATACCCTTAGAAACTTGATGGCAAACACCTCTAGAATTGACAACATCCTAATCCTATTAATTCATACATTTGTGACTTAATGGACCAATCATTATTGGCCTGGGACCTCCCCCCCCCCCCCCCTACTTTGCCCCTCGCGGGGTTATCTGGGGGGTATCGATGATGATGATTATCAGGCTGAGAGATTTCTGTTACCGTGATGACCCACACTGGTTCCCATCCTGAGGACTGATTTTCATCGTGGTAAAGAATCCTGAGCTCCTGTGTACAGTTGCAGAACAGTTTATTTCTCATTAAGTATTACTAGGATTTATTTTTCTATCATCTACTTGTACACACAGTGCGGGTCCTAGCTCGTGGACAGAATTTTACATCAAGCCGTACTGTCGGATGGATCCCTATCTCATAGGCATGTTTGTCGCGTGGCTCCTCTACAAAACAAACAAGACTTCTGCAAGTAGCAAGATTAAGGTGAGTACAAAAACATTTCATTGTTATTTGGTTATTGTTGGCTAATAGTAGTCCGATAGTGTTGACACAACAAGCATTTTCTGCTGTTAACAATTTGTTTTGCTTATTTCTGCTTCCAGACTACCTTTCGGGCCCTTGCATCTTTTGAATGGTGCGCCGCGGCTGTGTGCGTGCTTGCCGTTGTGTACCAACTGTACGGACTGTACAGCGGGCAGGTTGTCTCACGTTCGGAGGAAATACTTCATTTGGCAGTCGACCGCAGCATCTGGGCGACGGCCCTGGGTTGGATGGTAGTCGCTTGCCAGAGGGGATACGGAGGTATGGAATTAGAACAGCATCCGGCAGAGAGAAACTAATCGATTTCTGAGACTCTTCTCCACAGGAAGAAGACTTTTTGGTCTGTGTCAAATGAGGCCATGAGAGTGGGTTTTGTAATTTGAGTGCAACACCCAGCCCTTTCTCAATGTTAAGTTTCGTGAATGGAAAGACAAAAAGCTTTCTCTAAATTCCTGCAGCCTATGTTAGTGGTTTTTGTTTTTGAAGTAAATGCATTTTGACTGAACAAAAATGAGTTTATAGAAGGACAAAGAGAGAGAGAGAGAGAGAGAGAGAGAGAGAGAGAGAGAGAGAGAGAGAGAGAGAGAGAGAGAGAGAGAGAGAGAGAGAGAGAGAGAGATTGGTGTCCAAACAAAAATGATTTACTTCAGATGCTGTCCACAGGTGTCATCGATTCAATCCTGTCCTGGAAGTTCTGGATGCCGTTAAGTCGCCTGACGTACTGTGCCTATCTGATACACGGTTCATTAACGCTTGTTGCCTACTCCACCGCAGAAGCTACTATACACATCACCACGTTGAACATGGTACATGTCAGCAACTAACATTGTTTCATTTGTGACTAAAACTGTATACTTTTACTTGAGCATAAAGTGTTGAGGATTACTAGTTTATATTGTCCTAGGCAGACTTCAGGGAACAAAGACATTGATTTGACAGTACATTCTTATAATATCTTGGGGTTTAGACCATGGTGCAGATACATGTGCTTTCTTAGTTTCTTAGCTTTCTTAGTGTCATCTTGCAACTTATCTAAGAAATGGTATTATGTTCTAGGATACATACAAAACACAACACGATGTATCTACATAAAGGTGTAACAAAATATGCAGCAATCCCAACGTCCGAATGCAGTATTCGAATTTTCGAAATTTCCGAAGCGCGTTCGATCCATTCGATGGAAGCCCATGCAATACGACTTCAAAGCCTGGGCAATGCGGTAAAATGTATGCCGGTCCGGTACACCCATATTGAACGTTATAGCGGCCAGGTACGACATAAAATCTCAGAATGAATGTATTTTTGAATGAAATACACTTAATTAATGATGGGATTTCAAATCGATTCTTTTTGCACTTTTAGGTCTACTTCTTCCTGGGGCACTTGGTGATATCGTACGGCCTGGCCTTCCTGGTGTACGTGACGGTGGAAAGCCCGACGATGGACCTACTGAAGACTGTCGTCAGCAAATGAGATATAAAAGAAATGTTACCGTGACAGTTTCATTATAGAAGAACAAGGCACTGGGTGAAAACGGCTTACAGTAATTCAAGTTTTCGCCTGAGAGATGGGGATAGCAAGGAACCAAATATGTCAATCAGGAATGTGTATGCATAATTAGCAAGAAAATGTTTAGTAATATTCATCTATTTAGATACGTACATTTTATCATAGCTTTTCGCCTTAGAGATGAGGATAAGAAATGATCAAATTATGTGACTTAGGAACGCGTATGCATATTTAGCGAGAAAATGTTTTTAGTTTAGTAATATCCATCTATTCAATTACAACATCATAGTAGAAATATATGCGTACCAGTAAGTTAGTTTTTCGCCTTAGAGATTTGGATAAGAAAGGATCAGACTATGTGACTTAGGAACGCGTATGCATATTTAGCGAGATGTTAACAGTATAGTATTATCCATCTATTCAAGTACATCTTCATCATATAAGTACCAGTAATTTAGTTTTTCGCCTTAGAGATGAGGATAAGAAAGGTTAAAATCATGTGACTCAGGAACGCGTATGCATATTTAGGGAGAAGATGTTTACAGTATAGTAATATCCATCTATTCAAGTACATCTTTGTAATAGAAGAACCAGTAATTTAGTTTTTCGCCTTAGAGATGGGGATAAGAAAGGATCAAATTATGTGACTTAGGAACGCGTATGCATATTTAGCGAGGAAATGTTTACAGTATTGTATTATCCATCTATTTAGGTACATTTTCATCATAGAAGTACCAGCAATTAAGTTTTTCTCTTTAGAGATGAGGATAAGAAAGGGTCAAATTATGTGACTTAGGAACTTGTATGCATATTTAGCGAGGAGGTGTTTACAGTATAGCAATATCCATCGATTCAAGTACGTATTAATCATAGAAGTACCAGTAATGTAGTTTTTCGCCTTAGAGATGGAGATAAGAAAGGGTCAATTTATGTGACTTAGGAACGCGTATGCAAATTCAACGAGGAGATGTTTAGAGTATAGTAATATCCGTCTATTCAAGTACATCTTCATAATAGAAGTACCAGTAATTTAACAGAGGGTCAAATTATGTGACTTAGGAACGCGCATGCATATTTAGCTAGAAGATTTTTACAGTATAGTAATATCCATCTATTCAAGTACATCTTTGTAATAGAAGTACCAGTAATTTAGTTTTTCGCCTTAGAGATGAGGATAAGATAGGATCAAATTATGTGACTTAGGAACGCGTATGCATATTTAGCGAGAAAATGTTTACACAATTACAGTATATCATTATACATCTATTCAGGTACAACTTCATTATAGAAGTACCAGTAATTAAGTTTTTCGCCTTAGAGATGAGGAATAGAAAGGATCAAATTATGTGAGTTAGAAACGCGTATGCATATTTGACGAGGAGATGTTTACAGTATAGTTTTATCCATCTATTCAAGTACATCTTTGTAATAGAAGTACCAGTAATTCAGTTTTCCGCACTTAAAGAGATGAATACTAAATGATCAGATTATGAATGTTAGAAACACATATACATATGAAACTAGACTGGCCGTCATTTGCTTTAAGAGCAAATTCAGGATGTTTCGCCCATACTCCTCATGCAAGAAGTGGGCTGTCCCAAAATAACTCCTGGGCAAATCCAAGTTGCTGCATAATTTATGCAAATGAGGTCCTCATGACCATAAGTTATGTCCAGGTGCTTTCACCTTTCCTACATGTACCTACATGTTGAAGATGACATCCGCAGCTTTTACAGTAAGGGGAATACAACATGATGAATAAATTATGCAAGTGAGGTCCTCATTAGCATAATTTTTGGCCAGGTGCATTCACCTTTCCTAATGGTACCTACATCTTAAGGATGACATCCGCAGCTGTCACGGTAAGGGAAATACAAGTTAATGCAAGAATCATGCAAATGAGGTCCTCATTAGCATAATTCATGGCCATGTGTGATCACCTTTGCTAACGGTACGTACATGTCAAATCTGACATCTGCAGCTTTTCCGGTAAGGGAATTACAAGTGTACGCATAAATTATGCAAATGTGGTCCTCATTAGCATAATTTATGGCCCGGTGTGTTCGCCTTTCCTAAAGGTACCTACATCTCAAAGATGACATCCGCAGCTTTTACGGTAAGGGACAGACAACTTCATGCATCAATTATGCAAATTAGGTCCTCATTAGCATAAATTATGGCCAGGTGTGTTCGCCTGTCCTAAAGGTACCTACATGTCAAAGATGACATCCGCAGCATTAACGGTAAGGGACATACAACTTTATGCATACATTATGCGAATTAGGTCCTCATTAGCATAAGTAATTGTCAGGTGTAGTCACCTTTCCTATAGGTACCTACATCTCAAATATAACATCGGTACCATGTAACATAAGGTACATATAACTTTCTGTAATACCATAGTAGGTACCCCCTGACATCTGCTTGGTTTTAAGTCCCACAGTGTAGGAGGGCTTATTATCTTCGCCGAGTACTAGTACTCGGGGAGGATTATGTTTTCGGTTGAAAAATCTGTTGGGTGGGTCTGTATGTATGTCAGGAGCATAACTCAAGAAAACTTCAATGAATCTTAATGATTTTTGGTAGGTGTGTAGTGGTTGTGCAAAGGAAGGTCGAGTTCGAAAATGGTTCACCTTGCGTTTTTCAACAGTACTGCAGCGGACTTTGAATTTTTTGTGTTTGTATGTAGGCAAAAAAAAGTGACGGAAACGTTGATGGATCTTCATGATTTTTTGCAGGTGTGTAGATGTTGTAGAAATGGAGGTCAAGTTCAAAAATGGTTCCCCTGGCATTTTCCGTCGGTACTGCAGCGGGCTTTGTGTGTATGTGTATTTGTATGTCGCCAACATAACTCGAGAAGCTGTCGATGGTTCTGCATGATACTTAGTGGGTGTGTAAGGTTTACAGAAAGGAAGGTCAAGTTCGATAATGGGCCTTCTAGCGGGTATCTAAAGTATTGCAGCGGAGCTTCAAAGTTTGGGGTGAAATTTTCTGGAGGCGCCAGGTTCATGATTTTTTTATAGTGGATGGGTCTTGGGGCAGGGAACAAGTGGTGTAAGTTTGGGCCTCTTGACGACTTGTTTTGAGCTGCAGTGGGCCTTTATGTATGAAACTTTGGAGGAGGATAACTCATGCAGGCTCTGTTGTATCTTTATTGCTTTTGGTACGCAGGTACCTTAGGTGATGATTAACATAATGAAATATATAGTATGCAAATTGGGACTTCATTTACATAATTAAAGAGAGTAATGTATAATCCCATTGAAAGCTGTTACTCGACCTCAATTCAGGGACACTTGGAGGATTGCCTGGCTTGGGATTTAGGTCACCCAGCTGTGTGCCAGCTGTACGCCCTTCATTTGGTAATAACTCAAGAATGGGTCAATGGATCATCATGATTTTTGGTTTGTTAATAGCTTAAGTTATAATTTGATTTAGATAGATGGTAATTATGCATATGGGAGCCAATATGCATAATTGATGAGGAAACACCATATTTCCATAGTGATCAATGGCAGGAATTCGATACTTGTAGCATCTGAAAGTTCATTAAACTTGTTACATATATCAGCACACTCTACACATTTACTAGTCCTGTACCACCAAATGATTTTTAACACTATCTAGACTGGACTCATTCTCCCCCCCCCCCCCCAGGATAACTTCCAAATGGTATGGTGCATGATCAAATTTGCAGCGGGTGATAAGCATGTAAATATTAATCACTCTCCATAATAAGCCTTGATTATTTGGCGAAGATAAAGTGTTCGTGGAACTCTAGTGTTACAGTATGACCTACTTCTTGCTGGCCCCGACAGAAAATAACCAAAAATTGCATCCAAAAATTGCAAAATAAATCATTTTGAAGTAGTGTATGCCAAAAAAAATTATGGGGTCCTTTGGGTAAATATCCAATGCACAACTAAACCAAATTTCAGGTCCTCAGGTTTCAACACCACGACACTGGAGGCCATCATGTGCGACTTTTGTCTGAAAATGACAAAACCTCCATAAAATCATTTTAAAAACTTATATCACAAAAATTTTAAAAGGGTCTGGGGGTATACACGTACTCTACCTGCATACCAAATTTCAGCTAATTTGGTCGACGGACGACCGAGAAGAAGCGATTTGAAGATTTGACAGGAGAAGAAGAAACCTGACAAAAACAATATGTTTCGTTGGCGAAACATAATAAGGAAATTAGTGATTGGTAAGAAACAATTAAATATTGCATAATACAATGAAACGTACAGGGTTATATTACATTTCGTCAATTTGCAAGCTAGTAAGCGGAGTAAACTCCATTTATTCATGCCCTAACATTCTCATAAGTGTTGTGCTGTTCAAATTTTGCCTTTCTTTTTTCCTCTCTTTGTTTCTTTGTTTCTTTTCCTTTCTTTTTTTTCTTTCTTTCTTTCTTTCTCTTTCTTTCTTTCTTTCTTTCTTTCTCTTTCTTTCTTTCTTTCTTTCTTCCTTTCTTTCTTTCTTTCTTTCCTTCCTTCCTTCCTTCCTTCCTTCTTTCTTTCTTACTTTCTATCTATCTTTCTTTCTTTCCTTTCTTTCTTTTTTCTTCCTCTCTTTCATTAAGTTAATTCCTTCTTTCTTTCCTTCTTTTTTGACAAAGAAAACAGACCAAAACCAATGGTTGCCACTAGCAAATTCACAAATGTAAGTTTGTATGACTTTGCATGCAACAGCCAATGTTTTCCCCGCACCTTGTCAGGTACTATTGACTACGTTTTTCTTTCAACAGTAATTTACCTAATTAGGAATCCTCTGTAATTTGCTTGGATCGATTGACAACCTTTTTCCGTGGCTACAACTTCGTACAACAATAGATTAGATGACAAACATTACGTATGTGTGAAACATTCTTTGTCAGCAGGTGACACCAATCACCGAAACAATCTCTTCGTCTTCTAATCGAATCTTAAGACCTAGTTAGTATATGTATGTACCGATAACTTCATTTTAACGCATCAGCAGACCTCCCCAATGCACCGGCACAGCGTAGAAAACACAGTGTCACAAACACATTTATTCACAATCCTATGTTTAAGTACAACAGATTTCAAAAGCTTTGATACAATAAGCTGGTGTGACTATCATATCTTTATATTTGACATCTCCCAGTGCAAAAATAGGTAAATGCGAAAAAATATAGCTTTGTTATTAGAAAAGATAATGACATTCACAAGATAAGGGCCTCACCTGACTGTATCAAGATATCAGATTGACATATGTTAGCCTATATTGCTTAGAAAGTAGAATCCTAAGATTCATTTTGTGTTTTCATGTTGCAGTTTGCGGTCGATCGTACAAAAGTGACTGTACTTTTTGTTGTGTCAATGTAGCTTCATTATCACTCACTCACTCATCTCCGCCGCTTTTCAGTCCTTTCACTGAGGTTTCATTATAAACATACAAGAAACAAACCTTAAATCACACCCAATCTAAAACATTAAACCATTAAAACCATTTAAAGCAATTTCTACAAGACAGCCATAAAAGTTAGTTAAGTTAACGTAACTAACGTCTAAAACAAAATTCTGAAAATTGATGCATAATCAAAATAAGTAACAACAAACTTAAGTATACGTCGATTAGCTGTATCGGTGAATGGCTCACACAATATATATTCATGCGGTATACAAATCGCACTTGTTACAGATTTCCTATTCATCATCTACACCAACTCTACACCAAATCTATCACCCTATTCATCACAACAGAAGTCAATACAGTCCACTTGATAAATTACAAATATCAACCTGTAATATCACAGATTTCATCAATGAAAGCCAGGCGGCAGAAAGTGACGTAAACGTCTCAACATCCGGGTCCTTGAAAGTCGGGCCTTCTATAATCTGAAAGATCAAGCACATCGAACATATGGCCAGGTGACAAGTAAAATAACATTCTATCATCAAAGAACTACCTTATAAATTTCGCTCCACCGTCTATAAAGAGTACTCGCGGCACCTGCATAAAGACCAAATTACACAAAATTCATAACACGGTATTTAAACCTTGAAGAAAGTTACGCTTCGTAGCAAAAACAGTAACATGAATACAACTATTTGCTCTTATCGAACAGTCGGGTATAATTCCCCGTTTCACACTACCCATAATCATTTGCTACGGGGGATCGAAGGTTTGCGGTCACGGTGTCGTAAAACCAGTGTGTTTGGGCAGGTGGACGGCTAAAACGCAGCAAGATTCAATATTTTCTATCACACTTTAAGAAAGAAAGTACTAGATACTGGGGAAACTATGCAAAACAAGACTTAAGGGCTTGTAAATACTTGGTTGTGAATAAAAGAACCTTGCTGTTCAGTCATTCGCCAACCTGATGAAATTATCCACGGATGGAAGACTTCAGGGCATTTTACCCGAGTTTGTCGTTATTCGACTTTTCGTTTTTCTCAGTTTGTGATGCCTTAGGCAATTGACAGGATAATCCTGTAAATAGTGAAAAATCCAGGACCATCCTGTCAACAGTGTAAACTTTCGCACTGTTGACAGGATAATCCTGTCAACAGTACACATTTTCCACTGTTGACAGGATGATGATCCTTTCAGCAGTGCAGATGAACAGCCGCTTCCTTTTGTGATAAAGACTTCTGACCTCAGACGTTCCTTACCATGCGGCAGGGCACCTAGGCACGTTACAGTACTCCCAGCGTGGGGCGGGGTGTGGTTCGGCCACGTAACACCAGGGTTTCGTCCCCCAGTCCGGGTTCCTACAATAGTTGTTCCCGGCCAGGTCGTCGTTCGGATAGTTCACGGGTGTCCTGATGGAAAAATTACAAGTCGCAGCATTGTTTGTTATCTTCGCCGAGTACTAGTACTCGGAGAAGATTATGTTTTCGGTTGAGACATCTGTTGGGTGGGTCTGTATGTATGTCAAGAGCATAACTCAAGAAAGCTTCGATGAATCTTTATGATTTTTGGTAGGTGTGTAGTGGTTGTGCAAAGGAATGGTTCACCTTGCGTTTTTCAACAGTCCTGCTGCGGACTTTTAATGTTTGTGTGTTTGTATGTAGGCAAAAAAAGTGACGGAAACGTTGATAGATCTTCATGATTTTTTGTAGGTGTGTAGATGTTGTGGAAACGGAAGTCAAGTTCAAAAATGTTTTCCCTGGCATTTTTCGTCGGTACTGCAGCGGGCTTTGTGTGGATGTGTATTTGTATGTCGGCAGCATAACTTTAGAAGTTGTTGATGGTTCTGTATGATATCTAGTGGATGGGTAGGGTTTACAGAAAGGAAGTTCAAGTTCGATAATGGCCTTCTAGCGGGTAGCTAAGGTACTGCAGTGGAGCTTCAAAATTTTGGGGGCATATTTTCTGAAAGTGCTATGGTCAAGATTGTTGTGTGGTAGATAGTTCATGCCACAGGAAGTAAGTTGTGTAAGTCTGGGCCCCCTAGTGGCTTGTTTGGAACTGCAGTGGGTATTTTAGTTTTGACCTTCGGACATGAATAACTTGAGAAGGGGTCGACAGATCGTCATGAAGTTTTGTATGTAGAGAGCTCAAATGGTGCTTTACATAATCAATGACTAATTATGCAAATCAGGAGCTAATTTACACAATTGATAAGGAAAGTAAATCCACTGCATTTCATAATGGGAAATGTGACAGTGTTCCCGAAAACAGGTCAACAGAGGGCCTTGCCTAAAAGTATAAATAAACAGATGGGGCATATAAATAAACAGATGGGACACTCACTACACTCCAAGCAGAGGTGTGGGTCCGGTTGGTTTTCAACGTGTTCAGTCTAGGCATTTTTGTCCAACACACGCTTGGCGACATAACGAAAAGGGGACAAAATAGAAAGCCTGACAAAAACATCTA
Organism: Branchiostoma lanceolatum; assembly: GCF_035083965.1. Classification (NCBI taxonomy): domain Eukaryota; kingdom Metazoa; phylum Chordata; class Leptocardii; order Amphioxiformes; family Branchiostomatidae; genus Branchiostoma; species Branchiostoma lanceolatum. The sequence goes on from NC_089737.1 coordinate 12,489,022, forward strand.
AAAACACGTCAAAAACCAGCCGGACCCACTCCTCTGCTTGGCCATTGGAGAGTACACTGCACCAAAACTGCAACACTGCTAGGTATGGAAAAGTCACATGTACTATGTATTTCAAAATGTGTATGATATGGAATAAAGATTTATTTTATTCATATATATTTACTGTACTATTTCATCATCACTTTCAATATTTTTTCATGACCACTTATAACAAATATTTGCATTTCTATGTTTTTATTTTGCATTTCTACGTTTTGACGGAGGAGGGCGGGGACTATGGGATCGGTCAACAATGCTCTAAATTGCTGCATCTTTTTTGTGCATTACATTAGTTATAATATTGATACTTGGATATCATATTTTAAAACTTGATGTGATTTAGGAGGAAAACTAAATCTGTACATTATTTTTGCTTCTTTGCCTCATTGACCTCGTTTTCATTCTATCATGTCCGCCGCGTGAGAAAGGTGTATGACGAATGCAATCCTTTAGAGTGACGTTTACCTGGTGTGACTTCGTGGTTCCTGTGCCTCCCATCGCTGACAGGGCATCCCGTTCTCGGTAACGCTCACTGTTCCTCGGTAGTAATGTGCGTACCCGGTGAAGCAGTCCACTAACGCACAAGCAAGAACAAGACATTGAAGATTTCTTGACAAAATATAGCTCAACAATGTCCATTTCTATACATTAAATACACATCCTGCCTGCCTCCGGGTACAACTCAGCCCGGGGACGAACTTAGACCCTGGCCAGCGGGAACAACTGTGAACATAAACACTGAACAGAAACAAATAACAAACAGGCCGAAAAGAATAAACAACCCCTCGGGAACCCACTAAAGAAGTCACGTGTTAGTCACGTGTTTCAAAGTCATGTGCTCCTAGCAGTGACGTCAGCTATCCTAAAGAAGACCACAGAGGTAGTCACTTTGATGAGGCTGAAGTTAGAAATCACACGTAACGTTGGGTGCATATCTTTGATTTTTTTAATACGAATCTTTGGGGCAATCCCTTTAGTTAACTGAGTAACTAATTTCCAAGGGAGCCCTTAGACAATCATAACAAATAAAGGATAAAATAGAAAATGCAATGATCATGATCATCACTCTTCCTCTTACATTTTCATTGAGGTGAAGCATTAACATGCGATGGCTTAGGTACAAACAATAGACATTTAGTATTTCTTAGTAAATAAAAGCACTTACTTTCTGGTACAAAGCAATGTTCCATCTTTTTTTCTTCAGGTTCCGGTGCCTTTGCTTGAAAAAGAAAAAATGACTTTGTAAGTCAAAATGCATACTGTAAAAGATGCCTTCTTTTGCGTTTGCGGTAATTATAATTACAATAAAAGCTTATTTAAATCGACAAAGATAAACGCCACACCTTATTGTACGCTAATATTCAAACACATATCAAATTAGCTATTTCGAGATGTCCCTGTAGCACAAATGGCATGGTAGCAGCCTCACAGTTGAGCTCCTGGTTTCAATCAGTTGGTTACTGGGAGACACTGGTTCAATCCTGGGTTGGGGACATCTCGGTTGTATGGGCCATGGGCTCCACCCATCTTTCGGAAGGGACGTAAAATTGTGTGATCCCGTGTTCTAGAATGTGCCTCGAGCAGTGTCGATAAAGGGGAAGGGCTAGCAACCCCTCCTAGTAAAAATGCATCCTGATATAGAAACGGAAAGGAAACTTGCTGCCCTACGTGGCGCTACAAGGGTATGAACAAACGAACGGACGAACGAGTAGCTATTTCAGTTCATAGTTCGAAATTAATGTTGTGTTATTAAGCCCCTGTCACACTTCTGCGTATATTCAAGTCCGCATGAGTTGCGTATTAACATGTTTTTGGTTTTGGTTAAGTTTGCAGCCGAATAAGTGATTTCTTAGGTTCGATAACCAGGCAGCACAACGGTGGATCAAAGTAGAAAACCACCTTTCCCCCGCAAACCCCCAAAAAATGTCAATGCGCAACTCACGCGCACTTGAATATACGCACAGGTGTGACAGGGCTTAGATTTCCTACCTGCGCTTTCCTTGGCCGCAGCGAGGCTAACTGTGCACTTGTGCAGACTGTCCTTCATGTTCTTGGCCTCCCTGTGGCACAGTCCGTAGCTCGCCTGGATCTTTGTGAATTTCTGCTCCAGCACCATGTCAGCCAGACACCTTTTCTGAAGCGACGATTTCTTCTTCTCCTACGTTTTGTGGAAGTCATAACACGCTTGTTCTCATTTAAATGCACACATTTTTAACTTCCGTTACCGTTTGAAGCAAGACGTTCCTGACATTAAGATACGCCACATATAAGGTGCCAAACTGTCGTTTTCAAAAGACAGAATGTCGAGTTTTATGTCGTCATAAAAACGACAGTTTGGCACCTTATATGTGGCAAATCTTAATGCCCGGAATGTCTTACTTCAAACGGTAACGAAAGTTACAAAATGTGTACATTTAAATGAGAACGAGCGAACAATTCATGTACAGTGAATGTGTTAGCGTTTATGATGACCTCTTCTTGCTCTGTTTTCTGCCAGCACGTCACCGGAACGTACTGCGCCTGCGCGAACCACTTCTCTGTAATGTGCATAGGGATTCAGAAAAATAGTTTCCAAATGTTGTGCCGAAAAAGATAGGAAAAATTATGATGCAATCAGAAAACAACAGAAAACCTGTTGGATGTTTGGTAAACGTTGCATCATAATTTTCGCGCAGGCGCAGTACGTTCCGGTGACGTGCCTTTTCTGCCCGCCTACCTGATCAGTGCCTAACCACTACGTACTAGAATCCACTTACAGCATATTGTACCCTGTACAGTTGTCGTGCATTCATTCATGTCAACCCCAATGGTTGCAATTGGGGACTATAGGCTACTAAACAGTACCTTTATACGACATAAATTGTTATAAATGTACTAGCGTTGATGAAGATTAGACATCCAGGTAATGAAATAGGCCAGAAATAGTTATTGAAGCAACTGGATAAAATTTTGAAACAGACAGCATCCGCTATCTTTCGTCAGTGACTAAGGAAATATCTGTTCAGAGTTTTGGTAGAAAACCTAGTTCTGCCAGATCTTTCCTTGGTCACTGACGAAAGATTGCGGATGCTGTCTGAAACGTCTGACTGTTTCAAAATTTTATCCAGTTAAATGTACTAGTATTTCGTAGATTACGAGAATCCCGCAAGATCTCGCGACTTTTCCCTAACACGTAGAGCAAGCCTTCTTCGTGCGCTTTCGCACATTAAATGATGCTTCAGCGTGCTGTGAGTAATTGTCCTCTAGTAATTAACAAATTCTGATTGAATTCCGGCCTTTCAAGTCTTGATTCTCACGTACATGAACAAAACAATAACGGCTGCCGATTTCAAGCTACGCGTACGGTCATCGGAATAGGAATCAAAAGAATCTCGCCCCTCACTTTAATTTATTCATTTAGCCAGGTCGTTGCACCGAGTCAGGTCATTTTGACCCATGACCAGTTTTTCAGATAGTCCCTTTCATAATTGAATTTCCGGACTTCTACATTGTATTACTTCAGAGAAAAACATCGTTCCAGTATGGTATGGTACAAAAGATGGTTGATTGCAATAAACTGTGTTGTTATCGAATGACAAGGGTTATAATGGACTTTTAATCACTATTTGTAGAAACAATTACAACATAATTGCACTGTACCTTGGAGGGTGCAGGTGCGGAGAGGCAAGTGAACACAAGTACAGACAACAGCAGTGCCGTCCGCCACATGTTCTCTTGGAGTCTAGAACATAGAAAAGTTCATCTTAACTCGAGGAAACTTTCCTAGTGCGATTTGAGCATGAATGTCTCCAAAACATTGGCTTTTTACAAGTACACACAACAGAAGTATCTGCTACAATCCGTCCCATGCATGTTTAATACTGACGTTCTCACGAAGTATATCACATACAAAAGTTAATCGCTAACACGAAGAAATTTTAAATGTGATTTAAGCATGAATGTCTCCCAAAATGTTTTACAACGTGGCAATTGTATAGTCAGAAGCAATGTTAAACTTGAATGGGTACGTAATGAAAGATTTTGCCGGAATTAAGCTCATTTTCAAAGATTTAGCCACATGTCTACAAAACGACGATGTAACCACGAAGTCTAGATCATACAAAAGTAAACCTTAACACGAGGATGTACACTGTATAAAAGCTTGACTGTTTGATACGACAGCCGGCACCCATGAATTAATCAACCTACCTTCTGCCTGCTGAATCCCTCAAACATATGAAGTGGGATGATGTGTACCGTAGACCAACAGCTGAAGGTTGTCTCCTGTGAAAGTTGGTGATCGAAGGTGCCTGCGTCGTGCTGGTGGCAACAGCTGAAGTGAAGGTGCGGGCCACCAGAGCTGTTCTTCAAGAAGTACTAATCATTTTCTCTGCCTCCACTGACATCATCACGTAACCCAAGCTCAATAACATTACTTTGCCTGTGTGTGTACGGGCACACGAGCCCCGACGGACTACATGTGAGTCCCTCTAGCTCCCAGGTCATTGACCTCCGATGATGAAATCTCAGAGACGGATTTGTCAGCATTCTACTAAGTCATCGTTGGCATCCCAGAGTATTGTTATTAAGACCCCCCTGAAGGAGGACTTCATCTGTTAGAAGTAAGACTTCTTTCAAACATTACTTAACTTACTTGACTTATGTCGGGTGCCATTCTTCCTTCTGTCGCCCGAACCACCATGGCCGCCCAGAAGCTCCTGTCCTGCATATAGCCTTCCCCATGCCATCAGCTTATATACCGGTGTCTCTTTTCAAACATTCAGCAACCACTAAGAAACATGCCTTTCGAATTGGCTCTACCCTTGACACATACTCAGGATCCATCATACCAAGTTTCACGCTTTTATCACAATTTGAACAATTTTAGCCATATTTTGCACCGATCTAAAAGACTATTAAGCTGTTACACGCGGTTTGAGGAAACAAAACCTAACCCTCTAACAGCAGTTGCTATATCCCACTATTAAAAGAGGCTCTACCATAGCGTATAATTTATAATACATTACATCGTGATCAGGTCAGAGCGACATTTGGGTCATCAGGGCATGTCAGGATGACCTGTATGACCCAGAGGTCAAGCCTGGATGTGTACTGGCGTTTTTTTCGGAGCAGGTAAATACCGTCGTAAAGAAGACTTATGTCATTGTGTGCAGCTACTGCCTTGAGGGTGAGTTCAGAGCTAAATTCCATCCTAGAATTCCCCATTACTTCCCGTTATGAAAGGTCCTACCGTCGGCGTAGGACCGTGATTGCGGTCATTGTCAACGCCCCCCTCCCACTAACGTTTGACCTCTAGGTCAAAGGGTCACGTTGCCTCGACCTGATTACTGAAATATCTAACTTTACGTTCATTTATCTTATACTGCACGGCCCCGCTGTACTCCTGTGTAACACAAGCTCAAATTAAGCTTCCCATATAGGGTTGCAGTAGGGCGGGCGTGCCGCTAGGAGCGCCGTTTATCCTAGCACTAGCTGGTACAAGTAACGTTACATACACTAGTAGAAAATCGTAGAATGCTTCGCGGCATATACAACGAACAGATACAGTTCCACAAACACGTACCTTCGCCAAACATTATGACGTTCCCATCTTTTACCACTCGCACATAAATCGAGATCTCAAAACTGGAAGTTCCTCGATAGTACCACAGAAAGTCGTTGGGAGGCGCGTAATCGAACCTGCCCTTCGTTTTACCGACACTTACACACATAACGTTTAGATACCAAATATCATACCAATCCATCCTCACGTTCTCTAGTTATGATGTCCACAAACAAACAAACATACAAGACCATACAACGCCACCGAAAACGTAACCTTGATTTGCTTTCCTGGTAAGCTGTATAAAAAGACATGCAGCCTGGGGGCTGCCCAGCTAGTCGAATGCTATCATAAAGGGCTAGCTCTGGTAGCTTGGTCAAGGTAATTATGAGATGTAAATCATGAATACAGACATTTTAATACTGATCCTGACAGTTGAAAGGCATCATAGGCTGCATATATCATTACAGTCGATAGGTGGCGCTCCTTCGCCAAATCACTGCATGCGAGAGCCCAGTTTTAGGTTGTGGTCCGTAACCTATTCAAGCATCTCTACCCTAAAGAAGGAGGTGGCATTCAAACAAAACTCCATCTCGACAAATTTCAACGCACCTGTGTTTTCAAGCGTTCGGAAGTTCATCGCTGTATCTGACATTAGTAGATTTTTTGTTTGTTTTGTTTGGTTGTTGTGATTATTGTTATATAGAGATATCAGATAGACCCTAATCCTACCTCACCCCGACCAATCAAATCACGTGATGAATTTTGGCACTTCGGAAGTAATAGAAAGTGACCGCGATTTAACGTTTACAAAAAAATAGTTTCTACTACTTTTCTCTAAACGTTAAATCGCGGTCACTTTCTATTACTTCCAAAGTGCCAAAATTGCCAAGCTGAAAACATCTCTGGAAAGCTGACACCTTCCAGCATCTCACTGGCGAGTTTATTTTGTCAGATTTAGTAGTTAACGCAACTTAGAAAGGAATTTGTCGGGAAATGCCTGATACGAATCTGAGTTTCAATGCGATTCACGTGATTTGATTGGTCGGGGTGTACCTGTGAATCTTCCCTGCCCCCATCGACTCCAGCCCTAACTCCACACAGATCGTTTGCAGAAAAGTAAACTATAGAGGTCCACGACCCATACCTTCCCTAACTATCATTTTCTTCTTACTCTACAATTACAAACTAGAGGTCCACGACCGCATACCTTCGCCAAATGATTTTAACCTTTATGAGAGACGTATTTAGGAGTGTTTCGCATCAATCATAAATCATTCCCATAAGTATGAGCTTACCAAAGAAGGTTATGCTTACATTTATCATGGACTCAAGTATTGTTAGAATATATTTTCAATTAAAGATTTCTGCTGTTGACAAAATAAATGCTAACTATTCCAACATTTGTAAAATAATTATCATCAATTATGCAAATGAGGTCCTTATTAGCATAATTTGATTCAACGATGCTCACTTTTCAAAGTCTGAAGCAAAACCTGCTCCTGCAGTTCCAAAAAAGCCGCTAGGCGGCCAAAACCTATACCACACACTCTCTGTCCAAAGAGCTATCTACCACTCAAACATCAGGACCATAGCATGTCCAGAACACGAGATATCAAAACAGGAAATTCCGCTGCAGTACCGTTACAAGCCGCTAGGTAACCCAAAATCTAATCATTTCCATGTCTCATCAAGACCTACCCACCTACCAAATATCAAGACAATCCATCCAAGCCTTCTTGAGTTATGCTGTTTGTTTAACACAAACACACACACAAACGCTACCCTCTGCATAACCTTCTCGGCGAAGGTAATAAGGCTGAACTCCAGGCTAGTTTTTCGTCCGCTATCCCCACCTCTGCGTGGAGAGTAGAACAGTCCCGTGAGATCAAGTACTGCTCATGAATATTCATGAGCTCGGCCAGTTCAGACGAGGGCTCCCCTCTCGCGACCCGAGTTCGCCCGAGTCTTCCCCCGGAAGGGATCGGATTACCGAACAAACTCGGGTGCGTTCCTCGCCGCCTTGTCTCCCACCGCCTTGCTGGCACCGCCCGACACAACCCGAGACCTCCTCCTGCTACTCAGCACGACACGCAGCGACCCACCTGTGCTGCGTCCACCAGGTGAGCACACCTTTCCCTTTAATACCTGTACCGTTATGTTCGTATACTACAATCATGCATATCGTTTTGGTGGAACCACAAGAGTGGGAACCGAACTCGTCGCTAAACATATAGGTGTGTGCCCTAACCTCTTCCTCCATTCACACGGAGCTTGCTTGTTTACCACCCAATTGTTTTGTAATGAAGTATTTGTGTACGAATTAGTGACATGTTGGGAGCCCTGTGTGTGTGTGGAACACAGTCCCGGTGTTTGACTCTGCCCAACCCACTCCACAAACCTTAGCACCCCCGTTAGGTGACAGGTACGACTTTACTGAACAAATTCCCCTTACGGCCGACCCCGCGAGCTGTACCGGGCGTGTTCTCGGGTCTGGTCCCTAGGCATACGGGCTTGGCACCGTGAAGAGTCATTGAGTCACCCCCGGATCGGTTTTCCAAGCATTATCTAAACATACAGCGTCCTTACAACTCGGTCTTGTTGCTGGTTCGTGTACTCTCCAAGCAGAGGTTGGTGGGGAAATTGTGACCTTTTTATCATATGCCCCGTTTTTTGTCCACTCTCTCGGCAGAGGTTGGTGGGGAGAGCGGACAAAATACGGGGCATATGATAAAAAGGTCACAATTTCCCCACCAACCTCTGCTTGGAGAGTAGTTCCGTGGGGGTTCGTTGGTTATAAGACACGCCCGGGGTTCAACCTAGTTTTGCCAGCAGGGCTCGCACTTTGGGCCGGGGTCTCGACAAAACATGGGGAAGGTCAGCGACCTCGGTAATAAATCCTACCAGGTTGTCACTCTGAAGGTTGTGATTAGGAGAGAGATCGAGAGAGAGAGAGAGAGCGAGAGAGAGAGAGAGAGAGAGAGGGGGGAGAGAGAGAGAGAGAGAGAGAGAGAGAGAGAGAGAGCTAGAGAAACAGAGAGAGAGCAAGGGCTAGAGAGAGAGAGAAAGAGAGAGAGAAATACAATCTTAATTTTCATCTTGTTTTCAAGGCCAGGTGGTGTGATTATTATACCGGATTGAACGTATTACCGGTACGGATCGAGCGCTACTTCCGACAAGGAACTAAAACGAACAACAAAACCAATTCCTTGTAAAAATATTGGTAGGGAATGGCCGTTTGCTTCTCGGTATGCGGTGTTATAGACAGGCTATTTATTTCAATATTAATCAAATATATCATCCACGCCTTTCAAATTAAAGCACATAAAAAGCAAACACATGACGCAGGATATTACGTCATCGGACAAGCTTTGGTAATAACTTTATTGATAAGGTGTGCTATTTTTGGACGTATAGATGTCATTAACGCGCACGTTGTTCTGTCGCAGGGCACGGTAGAACACTAAGACCATACCCGACGTTAGGAGACGTCCCATGTGCTCTACATATTGTAGTAAATTACGTCAAGTCATGCTTATGTTGCTACAATTTTGTTTCCAGTTTATCAATGGTTTAAACAGCAACATTAACCATGCATTGAATTATAATCTTGAATTACGTCTTTGGCGTCAAATACGTAATTCAATATGTGACTTTACGAAAAGTACGTTTTTTACAGAACATCTGACTATAATATCATATTTGTTATTATTCCAGTTATTGTTACTTTACGTAATCGTTAAAATCTTATCAACGTCACACTTGTGTAACCTTTGCCCATATGATAGTATGGTTATTAAACTATCCTATATGTTTATATTGAAAGTAAATTCCCTTACTATCGATATATGAGTAGCACTGAAAACAATCGCATTCTTCATATTCCAATAAATCGGCTATTGTTAAACCCGTATACATTTTTACCATTGCAGAGACTCAAGAACAAGCCAAATATATATATATATATACTAGACTACGATACTCGTACCAATATGTGTACGTCTGTTAACATGTCTTTCTTGTGATATGTACAATAGAAATCTTAATTCATTCATTCATTCATTAATCGCAAAAGACATTCTATCCTAAAATGGGCCAATATGTTGCCTTAATTCCACTTCGCCAACTTGTAACGTTACAAGTGATTGGTCCCAGGTTTAGAGGTCACGAAAGGTCAGCCATGAAGTTGACTTTGTGTGCCCTCCCCCGGCGTGGCGGGCGGCCCGTCAAACGCTCTGGGAACGAGTTGCCATGGCAACGAGGGATGTAGCGTTTACCCTAATGAGTCCAAACGATTTCACATGTACGCCGGTCGTGCTGTTTGTGATCTCCAAGCAGATGTAGGGTGCGAAGGCTATTGCAAAACCGACATGCATGTATATAATACCAGGGGTTCATATTCATCCGAATTTTACGGAATTCATACGAGATGTACGGAATACAGACGAATTTTATGGATTTAAATTTCAATACAATCCACTACTAAGAAACACAAGAGTTTCGAGGAACACATACGATCCTCACTATCAGTAGAACCCCGTACAATTCACAGTAGCGGATCATATGTATTTCTAATTTTTTCATGAAAACTTTAGGTAGGCCCTGTATACATCAGCCATTCAATGGGCTACTGAACAATATAACGAGTATGTCTGAAATCAAGTGATGTACACAAAATGAATAACAGAACGAAAAAAGTGTTAACTACAAAGATTCGTACACGCTTTTCCCCGTTTTCCGTCAGTATAGTTTAATATATATACATTGTGTACTATTTAAGAAAATTTCGTGAATTTAGAATATTTCTTTGTGCTTATGTCAATATCATCCATCTAAATTTCGAAACGTGACCCTACCAAGAAAAACAGTTTTATATAGAAAATAACAAACTCAAACTGTGAGGTACTTCACACGTTTTCTACTCTCTGACTCTACCGTCGCCAGTAAATATTTATAAACTTTCTCACGGCGTTCACACGACTTACAAACAAGCGCACTGGTGCACCGCCCCATATACATGTCAGGGTGTGCTGAGGGATGGACTAGCCCACTTGAAAACTCTGGAGGGGGTGTGATAAACTTCACTGGCCCTGACATAGGCTTGGTGGCATCACAATGACCAAAGCTCTACTTACACAAGAAAAGTATGATCAACTGCAAACTGCAAAATAGAAAACCAAATTCTTTTTACTAAACAATATAGCTAACATACACAAATCTGCAATATCTTGATACAGTCATGTGGGACTTGGGTTTCAGTATATATTGATATTTTTTTTTTATAACAAATCAATCGTGAATCTAACTTCTTATTTTTGCATTGTGAGACATGTCAAATCTTAAGATTTTATCAAATCTGCTTGTGGTATCGAATGTTGGAATCTGCAAAGGCATGTGAATGATTTGTCAGTTTGGTAAGATTTTATACTCTGATAGACAAGTTGAATTGTCACGTATGTAAGTTATATGGAAATAATGGAGCACGAAGCGATAGAAAACCGTTGGATTCTTTGAATAACTTCCGTATTAAAGAACGTTGACACAGTAACTGTGCTCCCCCTTCCCTACCCCTCTTTTCTTCAACCAAATCGTCGGACGAGTCTCGTATATCCTAAAGGTATTCCATTAGAATCAAGGGCATTACATCTATACATTCCTTCAAGTTCAATATGTGCTAGAGTTACATTTTCCTTGTTGTCAAAACACGCCAGTAGGAATATGTCCTTTATATAACACCCCCATTCCACTAGAGTGGCGACCTCGCTGAAACCGAGCGCTCAACAAATTTCATCGATAAAAAAACTAATCTTTTTACGCTTTTTGTGTTTTGTTGTCTTTTCGGCCATACTTTTACATTTTGCATTATATTCCAGTTGTGAGGTCAATGATTACACAAATACAATTTAGATCGCAGGAGGTCCCAGCGCGAACGCCGTCTAGTGGAATGGAGGTATAACATAGCCAGGTATCTCAGAGTGCCTCAGCTGTGTCTAACGTTATCTATTTGACGTCTGCTCTGTCTATTTGGATAAGATAACGTTATCTTTTACCACGGCATCAGCGAGAGAGTTTGCTTACTTTCGACGTTTTTTGGTGTCTCGTTTCTACGTTTGAAAAGAACAAGTGTTGTAATCTCCAATTCGGGCTTGTTTTGAGCGTATTCGGTGGTGTTTTGTACGTTTTTCTGCGTCTTTTACAGATGCCCTTCTGCTGGAAAACATCATACTTTGCTTCTACCTACAGGACTTCCGTGATGTATTAATAGATGTAAAAGGTCTGAAGCCTTTCGTTTTCTCGAAGATATGCCAGTCGGGTCTCTGTAAAGAGAGCGTAACTTCCATTGAAAAATGTTCAAAATACCGCCAAATATTCAGAAAATAAGCCTCTCAGAAAAGAGCAAACCGGATTGCTTCCGTGAATAGTTTCATCAGGTTGGTAAGTCACTCAATAAAAAAAAGGCTCTTTGTATACACGACCAAGTGACTTATTCAACCAACGTTTCGGTGACCGCCTGTCACCTTCCTCAGGGCTGGTTCACATAGCACTGCTGCTATAGGTACCGGTGTAGTCCGACGCTACATCTGCTTGGAGAGTACAAGTGTTACAGGTAATGAGTTCCCGTGTGGTTCTGGGTTTGATTAGAGTGATTTATTAGCGGAGCAGTTTATTTGTCCAGCAAATAGCCTTATCTCAATTGAAAGGTGGAAGGAACTGTTTACAGTGACATAAATTAAGGTCAACTGACCTCTAACCTCTAGATTGGCGGCCATTTTATTGTGTGTTCTTTCACGAATGACCTTGCTACGATAGAGATCTTTCATGACGTTTTACTATGATGATATTTGTGTCGATTCTATTTTGCCATATTACATAGACAAGTAAAAATACGTCTTTTAGATTATATTTTAAGGACATAATTGTGGGTAGAACATACTTGTTCAATTGATTATACATGCGCTCGAAAAGTTTTTGTTTTTACTAATTTTGCCTTTGGACAGACAAGAACGACGTGGCACTGCACTAAAGTTTAATTTAGAGCAATGAATCGCCATTTATTGCTCTATCTTTCTATCATCTACAATTTTGCAACCTTTCATATCGTTGCCCTTTGTGCAATGTTCATTGAAAACCGTTTGTCAAACTGAACCCAGATAAGTCAGCCTGGCAGGCACACAAAATATAGTTGACAAGTCATGGTCGCGCAATCAAAAGATAGACGTCCTATCTGTAACGCCTCATAGAGTGTATGCATATGTTTCCTTTTCAAAATATTGGCTCAAGCTTGAAAAGGGTCTTTCCATTTGCATTGGTCAGTCACTTTTGTCAGTACAGCCCACTCTACTGTCGTTGTTTCTTTACAGAATGAGCATAAGTACCATGGATTTGACATGTAAGATTATGTACTAAAGACGTCTGATGGATCCACAAACATTGAAATACATTCAGTTCGCCTCCTGGCGAGTCAAATTATAATTGCACGCTAAAATAGCGTGAAGACAACGTCACATTTCTTCACAAGTCGTCGACATTGTTCGCCCGACTTCCCCCTATTTTTTTGCATTTCTAACCACCATATATTTACGATATTTGGGGCTGCTCACACTTTCGCGTATGTTCAAGTCCGTATGAGTTGCGTATTAACATTGTTTGGGGTTTAGATACAGTTTGCGGCCGAAGAAATCATTTTTTTCGGTTCGATAACCAGGATTCACAACGGCGGGTCAAGGTAGAAAACAACTTCTTCACCACAAACTTTACCTGAACCAATAAAAATGCAAATGCGTACTTAAATACACGCGCAATTGTGAGCGCGCCCTTTGTATTGTCAGAAAACGTAAGCCCTGATATATATAACGGTGTATAAAACACGGCACTTAGCAATGAACTTGAACCACAGCTAGCTGCAGCCCTTACACATTCCCCGTTCAACTTCAAGAGAACCTTCTGCATTTGTCAACTCAGTGGGCGACTAACTTGGCCTAAGTAACACGTGTTCCCAATAAAACGTCCTGCACACAAACAGGGCACCATTAGGTTAAGTTCAAGTACAGACAAGTTGTTCGTGCTTGAAGCAAATTGCGAAGAAGTTGCTTACAAGGCTTCAGGTCAGAAACGTTGTAGGAGGTCTGCACGTTTGATCCTTTAGTTTAAGCTTGTTTGTTACGGTATGCAGGGCTGTGTGGGACTTAGTTCAGCCGATCATGCACGGAGGGGCGTTCGGAAGTGTTCGGAAGTGTTCGGGCATGCCCGGATGCCTCTCGGGATTAGTTACGAACGACTTGGTCGTCTGTTGGCGTACTGTGTCATATTTCGTTTCTCTCGTTCGTTGCTTAAATTTGCGTCTGTATCTTTGTGCCCCTCGGCTAGCGACAACCAATCAGGCTTTGTTGCGGTTTTTAAAATAGTCACCTGTCCCACTCAAGTTGTTAACTTGCACTATCTGACGAATACTTTTTCCATGTATTGTTTCATGTTGCAATTAGCCCTAGGGGAAGAACTTGCAAATAAAACTAATGTATCATTTATTAGTTCCTACATCTACCTTTTTCATATAAGCTTGAAGTATGTAGTGACGTATGGCCATCGAGATCTACATTGTAAACCGACATGGGCTTGGGGCATATCTCTCAAGGACGACCCCATGCGGTTTAGTCAGGTCCTTCAGTGTCTTTCATGGCCAAGTTCACTCCCAGGAAAACTCGCCTCTTCCACTCCTGCCAGTGTTGAACTACGAAACGTGAAAACTGTTCGCAAATCTTATAATTCTAACATTCTAATGACACAAGATATCATGACACGCTAGTCAAGGTCAATATAAATGACTGTATATTTTGTCATCTGTATTGGATGAACTGCAAAACGTGAAAACTGTACAGTCATGTTCGTCAATCTTACTCGCAATTCTAACAGAACGAGACTATGACAACTTGGGGGGGGGGGGGGGCAAAACATCATGACATGCTAGTCAAGGTCAACACTGACAGTTCTACCCGATGGCGTCATCTGTATCAAAACATGATGTGTAATATCTGCTTTGAGGGGAATAATCTTTCAAAACTATGGTTATTATTTTCTTTGTCAACAACAGTTGTAGAGCTATCTGATTTGGCAGAGTTACCATTCAATGTCGTGATGTCTCTGCAGTCTAGCCTAGTTTTGTTTGTCTGTATTGCATATCCGGTAAACCGCCTCATGGCCCAGGTTTGTACTGAACAGTACAAGCTGCGTATCCGGACAGATTTATTTGATCCACTCACACCGGGAAGGACCCCTACTCTTTTCGATAAGCGTGGTGGGTTCTTTTACGTGCTCGTGGTGTGGCTCTCGTTAAAACGGGACCTCCATTTTACGTCCTATCCGAGGAACGTGACTAGCCGAAGCTAGGTACTCAATTTCACCTGAGTGAAGCGAGGAAAGTCGTGAAAAGTGCCATTTCCAAGGTAAGGGCACATCGTCAACGGGACAAACCAGGGATTTGACATCTGGGTTATGGGCTTAACACCCTGCGCCACCGTTCAGATTTTAACATTCAAGTTCAGATGTCAACGTTTCCGTAATGTGTACGTCTTTGTCTCAAATGTCTGCGGTGAATTCCACACCAGCCAGTTTCTGTTTCTGTCTAAACTCACGCCTTTTCCGGTCGGCCTGCTGCAAACATGTTGGGAATTTCTGTCGACATCGGCAGGAAATACCGCACGGGCGATGGGAAGTGTAGTGTAGACGTTAGCGAGACCGGGAAGGCATGCGGGAAGAAAAAAGGTATTCCGCTAACCTTTTTTGAGGCCGTATAATCAGTGAGGTGTTATCTACTGTGTATAGGGTATTGGAAGGCGGAACCCAACCCTCTCCCTCCAAGTTGCATTTTACCTCCCCAACTGAACTTCAGGTATCATTTTTACACCTGGGTGGAGTGAGGGAAGTCGTGTTAAGGGCCTTCCCAAAGGCGCCACAACATCAGTGGCATGTCAGAGGATTCAAACCCAGGACCTCTGGGTTCGGGACCAAACATCCTAACCATTACATTGAAATGACCTTCAAATGACCCTCAATGACAGTTGTCCTTCTCGAGAACAATGCGCGCCATGACTACAGCCGTGAACTTCACGAGCCATTCTAAACCACGACGTGTTGAAATTCATCAAGGATAAAGACTTCTAGAGACCGTTTGTTCTAGCCTCTACCAGGCAACACAGGTCACTGGAGAAATAGACCTAGATCGCAAACTGTACTCCCTGGCCAGCTAACACCTCTGGAATTTTATTTGTCTATTTGGCGACTTTCTACTATTTTTCCATCGACCCAAGGAGCCTGGTAGAGACTGCATTTGTTCTAGTACGATCATTTATCATCTTTGTTCAGATGTTGAAATCGTGACCTTGCCTAGACCTTGCCAGGGTAAAAACTTTCAGTTCTCACCTTCAACCATATCTGTTCTACCTTTCCCAGCTGTTCTGAATCTAGCAGACTAATTCTGTCGTCCTTTGTTGATTTATTTTACAGTAAAATATACTTAGAAGGACATTTGTCATAAAAATTAGTCACCTTGCTTGCCAAACATTTTTCTAAGGTCAATAAGTCTCCTCTCACATGTTGCTTTAGTTACCCCTAGTCTTGTATATTGCTTTGATACGTATATTCCTAATATAGTCAAAATAAGAATGCACCGAGGATTTATAGCTTGGTCCTCAGTTTTGTTTGAAGGTCACCACTGCAAGTACGAATCCGTGAACTTCACCTTGGCGTTGGTTTATTTTGGTTTGCTCCAAGATCTCTATCGCGGTATTTTATCAGGACCGCTGTCTAGAAACTTGGCATGACAGAAGTTAGAGGGTGTGCCTTTCTTGAACTCTAGTGTGAGCGTGTGTGTGTGTTTGTTAGTGTGTATGTATGTATGTATGTATGTATGTATGCATGTATGTGTGTGTGCGTCTGTGTGTGTGCCTTTGTACGTGTGTGTGTTTGTATGTATGTATGTATGTAAGTATGTATGTATGTATGTATGTATGTTTATATGTATGTGTGTGTGCGTCTGTGTGTGTGCCTTTGTACTGTCTGTGTATGTATGTATGTATGTGTGTGTGTGTGTGTGTATGTATGTGTATATGTGTGTGTGTGTGTGTTTCTACGATACCCCATAAAACAACACAGTAAAACGTTGTCATACACCCTCAATGCTACTGTTTCGTCTGTTGGATTGGAAGGGTCGCAAAGCAGCGTGGGTAAGGGAGTGATGTCTGCCGCGTTGTTATTTTTGTTTACAATTTTGGCATGTTTTGGTCACTGTAAACGGCCATGGGTTGAACGTTTACATCCGTATCGTGTTGTAACACTGATCAGACACCTACTGTTACACGGAGGTATGTTGTTATATAAACATGGAGTAAAGAACAATTCGGCTTGATTCATGTGACGTCATCGAGCCAAGACCTCTTTAGAGTCTGTTCAGCATCAAGTCACGACGTCATCATAAATTTATCAGTGAATGTTAGAAAAAGGTTTCCATCGTTTATTTGTACTTGCTCTTTCGATCATCTATTAAATGTCTCTTAAAAGACCCCACCCAGCTTGTTTTGGAATAGTCCATATATAATGGATATAGCAATGGCCATTTCGTCTAGTACGCTGATGTAGAAAGTTAAGTGATTTTAGACATTAGAACATCCAACAAAGGTGCAACTCCTTTGGCTGTTAAAGAAGTGTATTTGGAGATATCTTTTATGTTTTTAGAATATAGGAAAATAAAACGGGAGTGTTCAAAAGGTCCATAGGATTCATGTATTCACCAAGAAATAGGTAACCTAATACCGTGAAGAATGTGACTCACCTGAATTTTTCGAATACATGAATGCGGGTCAAGTTGAAGTCCCAATCTCGCTTACAATTTTGAAACATAAAAAAACACCATGTTAAGACGTGCCTGAAGAAGTCAGGAAAAAATGGCGAGGGTTCGAAAAGTTGATATGTATATGTATAGAGTGAGACTTCCTGGGATCGGATGAATATGCAACTAGGGGGGTTAACAAAAGTTTTTTTGTGGTAAATATCGAAGTCCAAACTCTCGGCTACAAATTTGGAACGGTACACGGAAAAAAATATGTATGCAAATCTAGGTTATCTCCCGCTTAACTCTGGGCTTCGCGAGAGTGTTTATGTTATCGGTGGCGAGGAGCGAAACCAAGACCCAGGCCGCATTCTTCCCTCAGATTGCCATAACAAGTAGTTAGCCGTCCCCACACAGCTGGCCGACCATGCGATACACGACTGGAGAACATGGGACCTGTAAATCCGTCTGCTGTCTCGGGAAATGGTAGCCCCTACCAGGCTCTGCGGATGGCTGGAAAAATAGTAGAAATTGGCCGAATAGAGTGAATATAGTATGATAAGGGAGTCGGCAACGGAGAGAGGGTCCAATATGCCATCCTAGAGCGGAAAACTGTACACTTATAGCAGACTACAGTAACTCCTCTTGCATGTCTATTTGGACATTTTTTATTCTTTCCAACCGCCTCTGGAGCCTGGTAGAGGCTTAGGAATTAGCACGTTCAGACAGACAGATATAAATGTGGTTTTCGCTACTTTAGTCCGAGAATGAACACCGTGTGTTGAATATTACGGTCAGATTACAACCCTTACTTTATGACCCATTACTTGCAAAATACTAATTTGGAGTATTCCACAGAAAAAATCATTTATGCAAGTCATCTACAGTATATGTATCAGGAATTGGCAAGTTTCGACAGATATAAATGTTGTTTTCGCAACTTTAGTCCGAGAATGAACACCGCATGTTGAACATCACGGTCAGATTGCAACCGTTATATGATCCGACTACTTGCAAAGTAATTGGCTACAAATATGGAATATTCCACAGAAAAAAAAATCATTGATGCAAACCCAAGTCATGTACAGTAAATGTCTCAAGAATTGGCAAGTTTCGAGGGATATAAATGTTGTTTTCGCTTCTGTCTGAAAATGAACATCGCTTGTTGAATATTAAAGTCAGATTAAAACCCTCATATGACCCGACTTCTTGTAAAATACTTGGCTACAAATTTTGAATATTCCACAGAAAAAAATCATTTATTCAAATCTAAGTCATATACAGCATATGTCTCAGCAATTAGCAAGTTTCGACTGATATGCTACCGTTATATGATCGTAAAACTTGCGGAATTGCTGGAATATTTCATACGAAAAATTATGTCTGCAAATTTAAGGCATCTATGTCTCAGGAATTAGCAAGTTTCGATCGACAGCTATAAATGTTATTTTCGCAACTTTGAAAAAAATCAAAATGAAGACCACATGTTGAATATTATAGTGCGAGGTACCAACGTTTTAAACCGATACATGATCTGACTACTTGCGTAATTGTTTGCATGGTGATCTTGCGCGACAGGTGGTAAAAAAGACCCCAAACATCAGAGTACATCGACTTGTTCCGTGCAAGCCCAGTGTACAGTCAACAGCGTAGGATGTTAATAATCTGCAATTCAAAACGTTTCTCTGAACGGTTCGCTGCCGCTCGGTAACGGGATACGAGAGACTATTTGCCCTGTTAAAACTTTAGGTCAAACTTCTGCTAGAGCTCCAATAGGGCCCTGTAGCGTCACAAACCATGCCCGTCACGTTCTGTGCTTTTCTCAGGCACAGAACGTGACACAGCCCGACCGTCACAGACTGTGCCCAGAAGCGCTGTCAATCACTGTGACTGACGGGGCAGTGATGTAACTATTCACGCCCGCGTTTCCATATAAGGCTACGTCGTGCGATTTTCCTACATGTACAGTTGTATAACCGGTCGTGGGCTTTCTTCGGATAGACGTGTATGTGTCCTGCAAAATTGAAGAGAATGCTGTATCATATCATATCATATCATATCATATCATTGTCCGTGGCTAGTTCTGCTACCTAGCCTGCTTTGAAAGTCTACGGCATCAAAATTGTGACCGTTTTAGTGTTTGTGAAAGTAGAAACGGGAAGAGTATATTCTGATATCCCCTCGGGAACAAAAGTGCAGTGTCCTCAATACCTATGCCCCTACCACTTTTGTTTGGCCTCTGCATATAGACATATAGGTGGAGTGTGCCCACCTTATGTGTAGAAGACAATCCCGCACTCAAGTGATAGAGATGTTGACTTAATCGTAACATACCACACACACACGCCTGTCTGTAACATCGAAAGATCACCCCTCCTACCCCACGCCCCCTCCCCTCACCACTGCGTTGTTACTTCCCTGGATGCCAGACCCACCGCGCGAGACGATAACCCATTCGGCCTGGAAAGCCGCATGCTCCGCTACCCTCTCTACAATAGAGAGCCCTTACCCTAGCCCGCGTTGCTCTCAAAGTCTCCTGATATTTGAAACAGAGTCCGCGTACATTCGATGACCATTCGATCACACACACACACACACACACACACACACACACACACACACACACACACACACACACACACACACACACACACACACGCACACACACACGTACACGCACACTGCTAACATCGAGGGAAAAAAACAGCACCCCTCCCCCCAATAAGTAGGACACCCATGCCACCACCCCTTCCCCTCTGTTACTGACCCAAAGTTCCCCTGATACGTGAAACAGAGCCCGCGTACACCCGATCCCCGTTTAAAGACCTTTGAAGTATCCTAGTACCCGCAAGCCCCATTCTCTTACTCCTGCGCTGCTCCCAAAAGTTCCCTGATATGCGAAACAGAGCCCGCGTACACCTTGAGGTCCTTGAGTCCTTGTACCCCGATGCCCCCACACCGGTACCTTCCCTCTTGTTTCTCCCAAAGTTCTCCTGATACGTGAATCCCCAGAGCCCGCGTACCAGAGTCTCCATTCGATCATCGTGTACTACACAAACACACACACACACTGCTAACATCGAGAAAAAAAGTAACAGCACCCCCTCCCTCCTAGTAGGACCCCAAGCCCCCGCCCCTAACCCCGTGTTTCTCCAAAAGTTCCCCCGATACGTGAAACAGAGCCCGCGTACACCCGATCCCCGTTTAAAGCCCACTTAGCATGCCGAGTAGATAAGGAACATACAGCTGATACGGTTCACCGCCTGCCAGGGATTGGGGCTGACGTCATGCACGGCTGAGATCCATCATGCACTGCGGGGACCATCCGTTCAACATCCGGGGATTCTATTCTAGGAGAACGGTGCTCCAGTTGTTGGTCATTCAAGAAGTCGACATTTTAAACCAAAATAAACAATCTTTGGATTGGACATATTGAAGTTCGTAAATATACAATATCGTCATTTTGAAGCATATTTTGGTAGATTTTGTTGGGTAACACTTCGAAAGATAAGTGACTTTCAAGCGGCTTGGCTAATTGAGCTACTTGTAATTAATTTTTTTTTTTTGCACAGCAGCAAATTGAAATTGTTCAGTTAACGTTACGTCCAAATTGAATAACCTGAAACTGAAGTGTAGAGACATTTGAACCGTTATACAGACTACTCTCTATCTAGTACACTAGATACCTTCGATGTTACTCTATGGACAACTGATATTTAGAGTGACTTTTATTTCATAATAAACAGTTTCGAGTCTTTATCAACTTTATTTCCGATGAATTTTAAGCACTTTCTCACGAATTACACTCTCTACACTCTGTTGGTCTCCAAGTGTTTCCAAACCGCCCCTTCAAAGACAACGGTTCATATATCGTGAAATACTGCTCTTTGTCCTGTAGATATTTATGCATCTTCACCAATACATGTATTTTATCACCGGGAATTAAGACCGATATTAAGGAATTTTATCGTTTGATTATCCATGTCTAGTCATTATCAACTTTTATAGTCTCCAAGTCATTTTAAGCCCCTTGTATATTTTCCCAAGAATCGCACACTCTACTGGTCTCCAAGTGTTCCCCAACCGCCCCTCGAAGACAACGGTTCGCCCCTTAAGTCCGAGGAATGTCAGACGATATGGTCGTGGGTTGGCGCGACTTCGTGGGGGAATGTATTCTTTCCGGACTTGGCATTGCCGAAAAGGGGGAAAACTCGTAGTCAGCAGGCCGGTATCTCTCACCGACTGACAGAGATCGACGACCTGTAAATTTTTCCCGCGCGGAGAGAGAACATCCTTGCCAAGACGCGAGCCAGCCGATTTTGTAACCTCGCCCCTCATTGGCCCTCTCGCTGCAGGTGAGATTCCTTACTCCCTGGGTGCTAAATCTGCCGTACAAACTGCGATAAGGTTGCAGCGTTTGGGTGGGCGTTCTGATAAACGGTGGGACTTTGTATAGATGGGAAACTGTATATGTGACACCTGTTTGGAAATCTTTAAGAACTTCGGCGCTGTCCGAAAATGGGCGTTTCGAGCAGTGGTTTTGGGGATGTTTGGTCGCCGTGTTGACATAAACATGTTGTATTTGTTAGTGCAGTTACCTGTCACCGCGCTTTGAAGTACTTTAGTGGAGATGTGCCTTTTCCAAGGAAAGAAAGACAGGCATAATTTTCTTAGAGAAACTTCTCTTTTAAAAGTGACAATGTAGATGTTGGGCACGTACTTTTATATCAGCTAATATATAAAAGTTTATCTTTTTATGAACACTGCTATTGCATTGACAACTCCACATTTGTTGTAAGAAAATTAACGTATACAACGTTTGACTTCGTCTGATTTATGGCTTTGTGGTATCAGTAGAATAACAGGATAATTCCCAGGGCTTTGATGTCAACATTGAAGTGTTTGTTTACCGTCACTTTGCTCCACATGCGCACATAAAAACCGTCCCTGTTGTGTCAATTAGCCGTTAAAGGTGCGGTGTTTAACCAAGGGGAGGTCTCTGTGCTACAGCTCGGTACAACTGACGGAAAAGTACTTTTGAAGTGATTCTGGGTTCCGTTAACGGCTTTGACTATGTTCCTTATGATCTTAATGCAAAAACAGACGACTGTTATAAGGTGTTGTATTTCATAGCCGTCAGTTATAGGAAGAATTCGAGCGGTAAGTCTATGCTTTCAACTGTGACAATTCTACAGTGGGTCAAAAAATGTCGAGTCAGAAAACACACGCAAGGAGCGACCAAATTTGGACTCCCGTGTTGCCCTAAAGGTTGGAGTGTGGGCGAACAGGAACGAATGTAATGCGTGTGAATCACTCGCTAATTATCTCATCACTCGTCGGTTGCCATGTTTGGTTCTATTTTCTTACACCAATCTTGTCACAAGATATCCGCTTGACTTACGAACAGGATTCCGTCGGAACAACTCGGATGACAGGTCGTTTTCTCTGTGTATTGTTTCATGTTTTGGAAACTTATTCAGTTTCCAGCCTCAACTGAAAGATGTGATGGGGGCAAAATACCGTACGCGTCATTGGATACGGCCATTTTTTGTATACACTGTATATTCCAAAAAGGACGATATATATAAACTACCTTATACTTCACTTTGTCCTCTTTGTAGGTGTTTATTTTGTCTATGAACACAAACTGTAACGTTGAATCAACGAAAAAGAAACAACAGCCTTGATTATGCTGTTGTACTTGATCGTCTTTTTTCTTTTCTTGAATGAGCGATACGTTTTAACAGTCCTGGCCTGATAAAGTCAAACCCCAAGAACTTGATAATTTGTTACAAGTAAAGGAACTAGTCGTTTTGTGTACCCCAGTACTGTAGTTTTGACGGAATAGTTGACTTTCGTATTTTTCCCTCTTTTAAGAATCGCCATCACCTGTCTAGTTATTAGTGTCCCCCATGATGTCCAATTCACCATCACGTGACGTGCTGTACTATAGATTTAGTTACTTTCGCGGTGTTTTTATTTTACGTTTGGAGGATAAAAGGTGTTTTGAATTCGCTGTTGAAACAATTATGTAGTACAGTAGTGACACGTTGGGAACGCAAATTTGCAATGTCACGAATTCGCTACGGAAAGGTCACCGCGAAAATAAAACCACCGCGAAAGTTGGAAGATCTACAGTAATATGGGGGTACAGGGTCTGATGATTCTCTTGAAGCGAGGAAGGAATGTGACACCGAATACCGTGCTGCTTTTACATCCGAGCGTGACATGGCATTAGCTCCGCTTCTTTTCGCCGCCCCAAACTTTTGTATTGGTTCAACTTAAACCTCAGCATTTGTCAGAATTCCTACAGTTCTAGAATATCCTGTAAATTTGGGATTTCCTGTCGCTGCCCCTCGTGCTATTTTCGCCGGAATTTAACGTGTGTGAAACCAGGTCACCCCTTCTGTTTATTTTGTCATGTTGTTGAATAGAAGGACTCGGGTGGTATAGGCTGACAAAACAGTGCGCGAAGCATGCAGCGCCCCAACCCCCCCCCCCCCCCCCCACCCTTCAGGAAGCTTAGCTGAGAAAGACAGTATAGATACATGTATAGATACATGTAGAAAATGGCGTCATTGGTGTCACATTGTACTAGATGTAGCTAGGGAAACGACATACCACCCGAAAAGATGTTGAGTATAATGGAAATACTTGCTCCTCATCATTGTAAAGTTTTGGGCGAATGCTTTATTTTGTCAAAGTTTTATCCTAAACTTTGTACATGATAAAAATCCCAGTACTTGATGTCGAGCAGCTGTATCGTTGTCCATAACCTTGTCCCTTACTCTACTATTCGACCGTTTTTAGGAAGACCAACTCGTAAATAGCATGCCTACCAGTGACAGATTACTCATTTTACTAACGTTAACACATTACCACCGGAATTGGTAGATATACAACACTTCAATGTCGAAAAGTGACGCCTTGCCCTTACCCTACCATTCCACCGTTTTCTGGAAGACCAACTCGTAAATAGCCTGCCTACCACTGTGCCCGTGACAGATTTCTCATTTTACCAACGTTAATACGTTACCACCCAAATTGGTATATATACGACGCTTCAATTTCCAAAAGTGACGGCTATACCAAGGACTTGAATTCGAGTCAGAGTCGTTCTGGACCCTGCCATTATACCGTTTTCTGGAAGGGAAACTCGTAAATAGTATGCCTACCACTGCGCTCATGACAGATTTCTCATTTTAACACGTTACCACTCAGTTGGTAGATATACGATACTTCAATGTCGAAAAGTGATGCCTTTTTTCCAAGGTCTTGACCTTGAGTCGGAGTCGTTCTGGACCGGTTGAGTTCACGCGTGTTCTCGCGTGTTCTCGTGTGACCTGCGGCCATGTCCTCTGATGTCCCTCAATCCATCATGACATGCCGGAAACGAGACATTCCAAGTGAAATAAACCTGGAGTTAGCTACTTTGTAATATGGCTACCTCCCATGGAGAAGGTATTATAATCCTTGCGGCTATGACCTATAAGTGTTAAGCGTTTAGGGAAAACATCAGCTAATAGTTGACTTTGAAGACGTGTACAATTACAAGTCAGCTTCGATTCAAAGGCCGGACGAGTCCAGAATCATGAGTCTCTCTTTACTTCAGGGATGTATGTCATAAATTAGAAAGAAATATCTTAAGGTAAAATCATGATGATGATGAACTTGATCATCTGTTATTTCAAAATAGATGTCTGGATGGAAGATCGTACGCTTTTAGCTGAATTTTTCACAGTACGGTAGCTGTGTCTGATATCGTTTTAGTGTAACCACGACTGATGTCTCTTGTTTTTGGTCAATGCTTCCTTTCTTTGATGTTGATTTTGATGTTGATATGTTTATGAATTTAACCTTACACTGTATGTAATATTATGCTATCTTAACTGCTAGTGTCTTGTGTTCTACGATATAATCTTAACGCGTTGAAACATCCTGACATCAATTTCAGCCAATTGGCTGCCAAAGTTTGGACAAACTGGGTCTAATCTACTAAAATCTACACGTGTATCCACAGATTGACATTTCACCCTGAAATTTTTTATCAAATAACCCAAAACATCTATAATACCCTTCTAGGCCTCACAACACAGTCGCCCTACCCTTACCTGTGCCTCACCTGTCTCCAGGTGTGTTCAGGTGTGTCTTAGTGTGTTTGCCGTGAAGACGTTCGGCCTAAGCTCCCAGGACTCACCTGCGTGTTTGCCGTGTCTTAGGTTTCCCTAAATCTCCTCAGATAGAGGGGTCTGCTGTGCAGGCAGGTATTAAGGCTGAGTTAGTCAGCTAATCCCTCCTGCATGTCTCACTCGTACATGTGTAGCTTTAAAACTCTTTTGTAAGAAGTGAGAAGAAATCGAAGAGTCTGTAGTTTTCATTCAAGAAAAGATCCCGCCTGCTGTTATCTGCATTTCAAAATGGATCAAGATTAAACAAGCACGTATTAAGGTTAGTAAGCTAAATCTTGGATGCCTCGTACATGTGAAGCTCTGAAACTCTTTTGTTAGAAATTAGAAGTAATAAGAAAATCAGAGAGCCTGTAGTTTTTATTCATTGAGAGATCACACCTGCTGTTATCTGAATTTTAGACTGAATCAAGATTTAACTCCCTTGAATACTGAGCCATAAAAGTGTAAAGCAACAGATGGTTTGCTAGACTACTGCTCCTGTATCGCCCATACCTGTGGCACCTGTCACGGTATATGGCCATCAGTGCAAAACGCAATCCACAAACAGGTGGGCATATTTGCATGTACAAGTATCGAGGATACAACTTTTCATGTCAAAGTAACAAAATCTTGATTAAAATAGTATTGAGAACTTTCCCATAAAGATATCGGGACATCTGTATCGACAAATTAAATTTCATCCCAGAATCCCTTTAAAAACATATTGGAGTGTTACTTTAGGTGTCGTTTTTGGCCCCCGATCTTAGTTTCCTGTACAACAGAGTGTAAGAATGCGGGATCCCTTCGTTGAAAAAAGGGGGTATATTTTCATGCAGCAGAAATATCGAGGATGTCCAAGTGAAAAATAAATTTCCCATAAAGATATCGTGACATTTGGATCTTGAAATTGACATTTCATTTCAGGATTCCTTTAAAAACACACCGGAGTGTCCCTTTAAAGTGTCCCAAATCTTTTTTCTTGTACAACAGCATATCGGAATGCGGGATCCCCTTGTTGAATCGCCCGTTTGTTTACCCCGCGGGCCGGTGTTTTTTCAGCGCCAGGCCGTGCCTGTAAACGAGCCCTGGCCACCGACCGCTTTGATGGAGTTCTCCTCGGGTCACGTGCTTTGTGTCGTAAACAAAACAAGAAACACAGTCCCGTTATACAAGGTCCGATCTCTTTGAACCCAGTAAAACACCTTGTCCTTGTGCTCGTGTAAAGCGAGGGGGGCAGCTCTTCCAAAAGTAGGACAAATACTCCAAAAATAGTTACTCAAGCATCTGGATAAATTTTTTAAAGATACTTTCAGTATACTGAAATTGTACTATTTGAGGTCGATGACAAGATCACTTCTCAATTCCGGAATGTGGTGGTATAGGTACTAGGTAAAGGCGAGGGACGACATTTTAATGGATGCTCGCAATACCGTCGTTTTAAGCCGTCCGTGTACGCTGTAATAGGACGAGAATAGCGCACCCCAGTTCACTGAAATTGTGCTATTTATCTCAAAGACAAGACACGTCTTAAGTCCGGAATGTGGTGATATGGGAGGTCAGGGACAAGGTTTAGGGCTGAACGCCTTTAAAACCGAGCAGGTCGCTGGTGCACCTGTTTTCAGTCATGTGTTTCAGTTCGAAGTCACAGCGCGCAGATTATTCTTCATCAGCCACTCGCGCGTTTTCGGGTTTATTCGGAAGTGTTCGGGTCAGCTGGTTCTGTACAGATACGATGGTTCTCGAGAAATCAGAGTTTGTATGGAAGAGAGTTTGGTTTCAACACGGGTATTGGAAGACACAGTCGGACGTTCGTCACACCCAGTGCTAAGATGCAGATCCATTCGCCTATCTAGGTCACCAGAAAATGCCCCAGGTACCGTAAAGGCTGATGAGAAAACATACTGCGTTTTGTGAGGGATCGTATCGTAGCTGCCTCACACGAGGGTAGATAGAGTCACCTTTGACCGACTTTCAGATTCGTCATCTTTATCGTATGTCTAGAAAAGTCAACGGCTGGGTGCCATTCTCGTTATGTAAGGTCGACTCACATATAATAGTGTACTAGCGCCCTGCTAACGTCAATAAGTATGTGAGCAAGCATTTCAGCCGCTTTCCATTTGTTTAGCTAACTTATCCATGGTTTGATGATCTAATAATGTAGCTCATTTATAAAGGTTAGACATCCAGGTAATAAGGTACTGTACACATTAGATGAGTTACTCAAGCAACAGGATATATTTTGTCAACTGCCAGACGTGTTAGATAGCATCCACCGTCTTTTCAGTCACTGACGAAAGACAGCGGATGCTATCTGAAATGCCTGATCGTTTACAAAAATCTATCCAGAATAACTTTTGTATTGTAAATATATTTAAAAATGTCTAGACGTTAGAAAATCCTCCAATGACTGTAAAAGCCCATTCTCATCCCGTACTACACACTCTTGTATTAGGTAGCCTAGCCTTATAGATATGATAGAACTGTAGTTGTGTACCAGTAGATGCCATATTTTGTACCTTGTACAATTATTGTGCAGTAAAGTTATATCATATTATATTATATATTTTAGAATAAAGTGTTTCTCAATACTGTTCTTGCAAAATGGTGGCGGATGCGCCCGTTGTCTTTCAAACCACCACCTGTAGTTTGCTGGAGGGTGTAAGCGTAAACAGACTTGACATGTGCGCCCCCTAGCGAGTAAACAGACTGCATTGTGGCGCTGTCTTGCGTGACGTTGGGGAGAATTCCTGAGGTGGTCGATACGGGTCAATGACCGGAGTGATTGACAGCTCCGTATCACGACCTTGCATGGAGATTGTAGACCAAAATTGGATTCGTATGACATGTGACTTTTTAAATTGAATTTGATCCATAATGTGAAAGACAACGTAATACGCAAGACGTACAAAATACACTTTTTGAAATACACTTTTTTATCGGTGAAATCATTTACACTACTTAAGAGAGTAATGGTCCCCAAACGATCACTGCCTCACCAAAAAGTTGCTATAATAACTGCATACACTTATCAATCTTCGTAGC
This sequence comes from Branchiostoma lanceolatum, assembly GCF_035083965.1. Classification (NCBI taxonomy): domain Eukaryota; kingdom Metazoa; phylum Chordata; class Leptocardii; order Amphioxiformes; family Branchiostomatidae; genus Branchiostoma; species Branchiostoma lanceolatum. Next base: position 12,517,634 of record NC_089737.1, read on the forward strand.
TTTAAAAGCGTCATGCATATTTCGGACAATTTAAGTTTGGAAATAAACATTCACTTCATCTTTCTCACATCGCCTTGCGATGCACCATTTAGAAGAAAAGGTTTGTTTTCTTCGCGATATTTACTTCAGCTCAAGCCAGCCGTATTTAACGAAAATATACCGACTTCTAAAACATAGTCTGAGTGCCTGGTCCGTTGCTAGGCAACCATGACGTCGTATACATTTCACGCACAGGTTTCTAGGATTTAGCGGAACGGAAATTCCACTGTGTCAAGGTTCACAAGAACCGGATGCACGGTGGCGTAAATATGTAAAGAGAAGTTCTTCATCTTATACAAATACAGACTAGAGAACGATGGATTGTGTAATTCTGACACAAATAATCTTGTTAGAAGTCAGTCATGATATAAATGCTGCTTGGTGTGTATCTTTTAGCATTTGAACTACTTTTTAGAATTGCTATACAGGAAAATAATGGTGCAAACATAGTCGCGTAACGTTCCTCGTCGTTCAAAAATGACCCGTTTCAGTTAACAGGCCCATATCAATGTGCACCCGAAGGAGTCCGTAATTTCAACTTTTCAGGACCTAAGAATTTGATCTTATGTCGTCGAATCTTGACACCGGTTGATTATCAACTCTATATTTTTAGCTTCCCGTTGGTTCGACGCGACAGATAGGGCACATAACAAGGTCACATACCAAGGGGTCCAAAATCAACCTTGACCTTCGTCTTCCCAAGACCTACCTCAAGCCCTTTAAGGCCAGACGAAATATCATTGTAATACATCCAGGGGTTCTTGAGTTATGCACTATTGACTACCGTAGGCAATATCCAGAAACACAAACAAACAACCACACAGACTGACAGACAGACACACACACACACAGACACACCCAAAACTATAGATAATAAAGAATTCACAACAACAAAAAATCTCTAGATATCTAACGGAGGTACTTTCTTGTTTGAAGAATGTAGATTTATTTTTATGTCGTCGAATGTTAGCATCGGATAATATTTCTAGCTTCCCGTTGGTCCAAGTGACAGACAGGGCCTATGAGAGACACCCCCTCCCCCCGTTTGGGATAGCTAATGATCACCGCTCCAACAAGGACCATGTGCTTATCAAACCGTCCTGCCACACAAATTAGTCACGTCTAATCTCCACCCTAATCGCTCGTGTCTTGTTGAAATGCCCGCGTGGTTCGGATCGAGACCTTGGCTCAATAACGCCCCACGAGAGACAGGCATGCGAGCGATAATGGAATAAATGTGTTCTACCCCTCCCCCTACACCTAGCGTACAATTCGTCAATAAATAAGTGGGATCATTCGTCTTCCACTGTCTCCGAAAAGTAACAAAAGTCAAACCCAAATAAGATAGAATTTAATGTTCGAGTTTAGACTAGAATAGTCATATGTTATATTGATATCCATTGTCTGTCCGTCCTTTCATGTTACATGTACTTGCTATTAGCCTACGGGCAAGAATTTGCAGTAAACTATTGTATTGTGATAAACGTTAGACATATCCAGGTAATGAGATACTCAAGCAACTGGATAAGTTTTGTAAACGGACAGACGTTTCCCAGTCACTGACGAAAGTCATCGGATGCTGTCTGAAACGTCTATAATAGAATAGATATGCTCAACCCCTCCCCCTACACCTAGCGTACAATTCGTCGATGAGGGTAAGAGGTTAGATATCCAGGTAATGAGATAATACAAAAGTAGACATCCAGGTAAATGAGATAATACAACAGTAGACATTCAACTAAATGAGATACTTAATACAAAAGTAGACATATCCAGGTAGTGACATACTCAAGCAACTGGATAAGTTTTGTAATCGATCCGACGTCTCTCAGTCACTGACGAAAAACATCGGATGCTGTCTGAAACGTCTGATCAACGCGAGCGATAATAGAATGAATATGTTCTACCCCTCCCCCTACACCTAGCGTACAATTCGTCAATATAAAGGTTAGATATCCAGGTAATGAGATAATACAAAAGTAGACATCCAGGTAATGACATTCTCAAGCAACTGTATAAGTTTTGTGAACGATCAGACGTTTCCCAGTCTGTGACAAAAGAGAACGGATGCTGTGTGAAACGTCTGACCGTTTACAAGACGTTTCCAGTTGCATGAGTAACTTTTGTATTGAGAAGAACGATTCTTTGTCGTTTCTTCATATCAAATGTAGAATATACATTTATTTGGAAAATGGCGATGGTTCTAAAGGTTATGCTTGTACCGAAACTCTCGCTGATTCTCGTTCTCCAGGTCACGTGAACGATAGCTCACCATGGACATCGACGAGTTGACGCGCCGTCGAGAGGAACGGCGCAAGCGCAGAGAACAAGAGAGGTAAGAATGATGTTCGATTTTAGATTATATCATACGAAAGTACAATCGGTTGATCTTAATTTCATTTCAGCTATACCTTGCAGCCCTATGAACATTTTCAATTACGCAGATCCGGTTGAGTTAATGCAAGGAGCTTAATGTTTTTCTATAACATCATACAATTGGAACGTGTTGAAAACAAGATATCTCTGGCACTTGCGTGAACGTCATTGCTAGTATTAAGGTCCAATGTCCCTGAATGATGTTCAACCTTCAAATGTAGCCTGAGGCTTGTTGAGAATGTGCAAAAAAATGCTCCATAAAACGCCATGTCTGTGCAAAGGATGGTACTAGCGTTGGATAAAACTGAACACCAATCTTCCGGAAGAAGAAAAGTGTACCGACCGCTGGTTTCAATAAGATAACCTGCGGTCACTGCCCATAACCCTGAACCTTCCCGGAACTTTCAAATTTGGGGATTATCTTCATAAAACACGAGATTAAGTGGATGGATAAATCTCGGCTTTAAAACCCCACCCGCGGACCCTGTCTAACCTTTGGAATCACCCGTAGACGGTACATCTGGTGTACTGGGTTCAAAGACCTGTAATCCTACTGGAAACCGATCCCCCTGTTTTACGGTGCACAAACTTGGCAGTTGCAGGGTGCTTTAACCCACTCGTGTCTAACATTCTCACTAACGATTGATGAAGCTAGCCTCCACCAGGCCTTCCTACAGGCGCATGGATCGTACAATTCGGCAGAAAAAGGAATAATTAGCCAATAGATTCAGTCCACGGTGAAGATCACATTTCGCCCTAGCCTGCAAATGAAACCCTGGCAAATGTTCTCCCTATAGCCGGCGTAGTTGGTCTGGTATAGACTATGATGAAGTACAAGTATTCTTCTCAGCATGTGATATTACTAAAATGACTACAGGAGATGGCGTATTCCTCTCTCAATCAACAGGCATGTGTGCACAACTCGTAATTCTCCTGTGAGCCAATTTTCGGTATCCACATATCAAATACACATCTCTAAAAATAAAGTCTTTGCCTCACCCCCTCCCTATAGCACACACGCACACATACAGAAACAGAGAAAGACATACATACACACACACACGCGCGCGCGCACATACAAATATGTACCTACATTCCCAGGCAGGGTTGTTTAGTTGTCATGTATTCACCCAGTCAAGTCGTGTTGTGCATACATTCTTGGTGATGTGAACAAGCTGATATATATATCTTACCTTATTTGTGAACATTTCCAAGAACCCCTGCCGTCTTACCGTTTGGCCCTAGGTGGCCAGAGTAGAATCATCAAAGACACGAGCAAAGTGAAGACTGACGAATCAAAAATTCTACAAAACAATGATACTACATCTCATTAACAAGGTTATGTCCAAATGTGTTCGTTTAAAGGCAAATAAAGGTTTAGTTTTATGTGTAAATCACGTGATATCAGTGTGAATGGTTCCCTGTTCTCACGATTTGGACAGAAGTTGGTCAGATATTCCGCATCAGTGGTTTCGTGCCAGTTAAAAAGTCTAGCTCAGTCTTCGCGGCTTCCGGCGGGCTGCCACACATGCCGGGCCCGGAGTCAGACACACCAAATACCGGCACAGATGCGGCAGATATGGCGACCTGTCTGACCGATTTGTTGTTCGTGGTCGTCATGGCAACGACGTTTTAACTTGAGGAGGAGGGAGACATCTCTGTTCGAGGACAACATACTCATGACGATATGAGGTGTTCTAATGTTTTCCAGTTACATCTATGCGCCAGTATTGACTAGTTCTGCAAGTTCATTCTATTGACGGCCAGAAGAAGAGTGATGGGTGTCACTCAAATTGTCCGAAAATAATCTCCGTATCTTTATAATGTCCAGTCGAAGAGATCGATTTGTCTTGAAGTATCATCTACCTGCATGGATGTCTAGCCTTCATCAACGTACTCATATGAACGGTTTTGGAGAGCTTGTACATGTATTCGTAAAACGATTTGCTCAGATTGTCAGATCACGGAAGCTGGAATCCACTGTGAAGATCTGCAGCTAGAGAATATACCAGCAGTCTGCGGACAATGCTCTCAACTAACCCGTATCAGAACACCATCGCACTAACATCTGTAACAAATTGTGGGAACTGTTCAAGTTCAAACCGATCACTTTTATTTGGAAACCTGGGCCCTCTTTAGATCTCTCGTCGAAACATGTTGGAATCTGCCCGCGAGTGGGTTGTATTGTGTTGACATGGCGAGCATGCGCACTTAGCACGAGGCACAGATGTAAACAAACTCGGGAAACGAAGTCAGACGTGAGAGATGGGCGTGGTTTACCTTTCTGACTCGCGAAAGTGTATCAGACTTTGACCTATGTCAATCACAGTGCAGCAATGTCTTAAAAGTCACATCGAGACCTTAAACTTGTCATCACCAATAAAACCAACCATGGCAAATGATGTGTTGATGTGTGTATATGAACATCGACGTTCTATTTTACAAATGAAATGAAACGTATCTGACGGTGGCCTCAAAAGATTTAGAGATAGACTAGAAATGAAATTCAATACGTCTCAAAAGTCATATATCGAGACCTTGTCACCATTATGCTGTATCTATGTATCCAACCACACATGGCTTTTAATGTCTTGGTGCGTGTATGTGTATATGAACATCAACGTATCGGGCAATGGCCTTTAAAACATTCAGAAATAGACAGTCTAAACTAGAGGAGATTTAGACATAAGATTCCATAGCGTCCGAAAATCATATCAAAACTTATCGCCGTGTGTTGTATCTACACAACCGGCAACTAACTACCCCTTGGATAAAAAGCAAGGTCCCATGTTTATAAAGATTTGGATGTATGAACAATAAAGTATTCTATACAATGGTGTTAAGATTTTAGAACAAAACACAGGCTAGAAATTCCATATGTCTATTGTATTCCATCTACCATATAAAGCGTACACCCGTGAGAACGTCTTGCAGGATTCTGCAAGCTGCAAGCCTTCAGCTCCAAGTCGAGAGCTCGTCCCTCCTTCTTTCTTTTATCTTCCCTCTAGATTTCGCTTGTAAATTTCCCGACCAACCCCCGAAGCGCTTTACAAACGATAAACAGGTGGCTCCTGTAACCATAACGACCCGTGGGACCGTTAAACGTTTGTTCCGAGGCACCTCTTCCTTCAGGACGTCATTCTCAGCGAGTCTTCCCGCCTTGAAGCCAGAATCGGTACGTCTGCTGGCAGGTGTATCTAACTACGATCACACAGGACCTAAAACAAACTTTCTCGTCCCGAGGAATGCCTGGAGTCCAGCCAGCGTTGTCAATGTCAGCTTATGGTCCTCTCCGGGTCCCGCTTCCAAATAAGGGCAGCGGTGATGTCAGGCGAAAATTCTTGAGGCGAGCGCAGGAATCTCCTTGTTCAAACAGCCTTCTAGACTTTCCGGTAAACTTGTGTGGACGTGTTGTGCGGAGCGCTGCCCGGGACAAGGTGGCTGTTTTTCCGACGGTAGAACACCGAGGGAGCCCCGTTGCTTTTCTGTGTCCGCCCTGGTAAGCTGTTTAGCGCTTCCCAAGGTCTTTCTGCCGGAGCACCTGCAGGGTTTGTGGAAAGGCGATTAAGGATACCGCTGAGCTCTTGGACGGAGACACCGCTGTGAACCTGTATCCCTATCATGGACAGGTTTGTTTGGCTTCGGCTTTTCCTGTCGCATGTTCTATCCGCTTGTTTTAAGCCAGGTAAACGCAAATACCAGGTGAAAGTTCTGATTATTTGGTGGGGAGTTTCGGGTAGAAGAGGGAGTTTGTTTGTGGAAGCTTGGAACGACAAGTCATGTTGAAGTGAGAATGTGAGCGCTGCCTTTTTTGACTGAGTTTGAGATAAATATCACCGCTGGTATGTCGTCCGATGTACAACGGGATTCGACTTCTCAGTAAAGGCGCCCTAGCCCCGGGCTAGGCGATGCGTCCGTTTCGAATCAAAACCTGGCGCTGTGATTGAATTAGCTACTTAAAAGTCAAAGGTTTGGATAACTGCATGTTTTGTCTGAGAGTCGTGCCAAATTGGGGTTAATTTAGCGGAGAGAATTGGCCGAGCTACGAGTTACGCCACATTTCTCCAGGCCTCTCCTCACTGAAAGACAGAAAGGTGACAACGACGAATCATTGCAACGGCGGCTGTTTTTGATGTGTTGCTGGACGCCAAATTCCTGTCATGTGTGTAGGAATATCTTGTTTGTAAATTGTTGTAAGTGTGCCATGTAAGCGTCGCGTTTCCACACGCCCACCGTCCGTGAGCTCCGCCTGGGAGTCGTCAAGTGTCGTCTGAGCGCGCGAGAACGAGGCTCCCGTTCGATCGTATCTTCGAGCGTCACAAACAAACGTCACTCTCTCTTGTCAATTATGGACTTAACGGACCACAACTACTTCTTACCTTCAAACCCTGAGAGTAACCGTTTCAATGAGAGAGATTCCTTAGACACGTATCTCTTTATGAGTTGGAAAATGACTTTCTAGACGGTCTTTGAAACGTTGATCATCCACTCACAGCTTCACAGCTTACAAACAAACGTAGCCCTTTTTGGTCAATTATAAACTTAGACGGACTACAGTTGCCCCCATGCCTTTAAACACTAGGAGTTTATACCTAACTGTTTTGAAAATTCAATGCCTTAGACACGTTCTTGCTTTTGAATTTTTTAATGAATGGCTAGATGGCCTTTAATACGTAGATCAATCCACTCTAATGCTTGCATGCACGTACGTACATACAGTTCAGTTCAAGTTTGATTATGTTAACCACAATATTTGACAGTTGCACTTCCGCTTGTGACGGATTCAGTTGAAACACAAGTCTCTTTGAAACATTTTTGCTGTTCTTCTAGTTTATGTCGTGCTGTGCGTACGATGTAGCCGCTTGACTACCATGTTACACGCATCTTTTGCATGTAAAACCCTGACAAACACCAGATAATGTAAGCAAAAGAAGAACACGTAATGATGTTGGCGATTGTAGCTGACGATTTCCAGAGCTCTTGTTACCATGGCAACGAAGCACGTAGCTTGCTTCCTAAATTTTGGGCTCAAGTGACAGGCCTTCCCTTTCACGGAAGTCTAGCTCTCCTCTATTCTGTGGCGTCGCGGTGGCACAGTGGCGCAGTGGCAGGGTGTTTGGCCCAGAAACCAGGATTGTACAAGTTGACGTTGCGCCCTGGGGAAAGGCACTTTACACGAAAATGACTTAAAGAGTACCTAGCTTCGGTGAGGGACGTGCCTCTGATAGGACATTAAATGGAGGTTCTGTGTTTGAGGAGAGTCCTCTTAAAAGAACCCACCACTTTTCACCACCACCACTCACTAAAAGAGAAGTGGTCCCGGTTCATAGATGAATCTGTCCGGATATGCAGCTTGTACTCTTCAATGCAAACCTGGTAAAAGAACCCGCCACACTTATCGAAGGGAGTAGGTGTCCTGGATCATAAATAGATCCAACCGGATGTGCAGCTTGTACTCTTCAATACAAACCTGGTGTGTTACACCTTGAGGTGGGTATGCAAAACAAACTATGCAAACTAAACATTTAGGGAACTTTCCCTCCATTCCGCGCGCCATCTGGTCCATACTAGGCGACACATGAACTTGGAAGTATTTGGGAGCGAGTCAGAAGGTCCCCGCTTGAATTAGTGGCAGTTTATTTACAGCGACACTGAAGGTCTGCGGCATTTGTTTCTGTCTTTCTCGAGCAGCGCATTTTCTAGCTCATTTCCGTTTGTTAGCGCCCCCGGCTGGAGTCGGAGTTTTACACGTCGGTATCGGTTACGAGACTTGTGGTTAAACCAAACCTGGGTGTGAAGAACTGGAAACGCCTGTTAAGGTCTTTAGATTGAGAGTTTGGTCGTCAAAGGTTGCTTTTATCACCCTTTGAGGTCTTAAAACCGTTTAGCAGCAAGTATACAGGCATGTGTCTTTTTATGCCGAAGCCATTTTTCAGTAATCCGCCATAAACTTCAGTAGATAATGGCTTATTCATTACGTACGTGATTCATGACATTCGCGGCATTTCTTCACACTCATCATTTTGATTAATCCGCCTTTTACTTCAACAGAAAAAAAGTCCAATTAATTTCGTACTTCCAAGGGTACATGGTTCAGTCGTCGCTTTTGAAATATGGGACCAGGCTGACGCTAGCGTCACATTTGCGTGCAAGCATTCGCAGCATTTCTTGGCGCGTACCAATTGTTATTGAGGCTGTACCCTTCAGATTGGACATCATTCAGCCCCTACGAAGCGATCACAGTCGATAAGAAGGTGTTTTCTGTCCGAAGTTGAGACGAAGCCTACGTAAGCACACCCCGCTGAAAGGCGGCTGTCAGCGTAGCCCACTCTGAGCTTAGTGCCAACTGCGTTGCTCCATTTGTTGCCGCTCAAATTTAGCGGGACGTTCCAAAATGTAAAGAGAGGGGGGAGGGCACTGGATGGGTGGGATTTAGTTTTGCAAAACGTTCAATCCATGCCAACAAAAACAAAATTTTCTTCATCCTCAACCTTCTCGCCTCTGCCTAACTCTCCAAGCAATAGAGAATGGGGTGCCAAACGGCAACTTCAGTGTGCTAAAGGTTAAGATACGGCGATGAAGGTTAAGATACTTTGCGAATATTAATTTGTGAATTTTCTCCTCCATTGTCACCACAGTGACTTGCATGGACCAGACCTTAGAATTGTTTTCTCATATATGGCATTATTGCCAAGAGTCACGCAACTTTATCCTTCAGATACTTCAGATATCTTCTACTACTACCGTGCCCGTTATGGACTAGTCGACTAGCAAATGATGTTCCCGAATATGGCATTTTACATTGTACATTGATTGATGATTTGCTAACAAGAATCACGCCTATGTGTTTGACAGACTTTTGGCCCAGGCCTCAGCGGCGGAGTTTATCAACAGTCAGACGTTTATTTCAGATAGCATCCCATCATCTCAGAATCAGTCTGTCAAATAGAGCATTGTAAAATGTATTGATGAGTTGCTAATGAGAGTCCCGCCTGTGTGTTTTACAGACGTTTGGCACATGTCACGATGGCAGACGAATGATTTTGTCTAACATGGCATTAAGAAATGCATTGATATTTTTCTTACAAGATAGAAGTTTGATAGACTTCTCGAATATGGCATTGTTAAGTTTACCACAGAATTGATGAGTCCCGTTTTTGTGTTTTGCAGACTTGTGGCCCAGGCCTCGATGGCAGACGAGGAGGACGCTCTGGAGACGGCCCGCCGCGAGAGACGGGAGCGCCGCCGCCGGGAGCGGGAACTAGAGGAGAAGGGAGGCTCACGGGAGTTGGAGGTCGCTCCGAGAAGTACCCGGAGATCTCGCGATATTTTGAGCTCCAAGGATTCGAGCCTGGATACTGAGTCGTCGCCAAGAAAGTCGCGTGATTCGCCCGGACCGGGAGAAAACGGGGAAAGCGATTACCTTTCTCGCAGGCGCAGATCGCGAGATTTGCTAGAGGATAGTTCCACGCGAGAGATCTCGCGAAGGTCACGTGACACAGACGATTCGAGTTCGCGCCGCAGAAGGTCGATCGACGAGGAGGCGCCCACCAGCCGACGCAGGTCACGTGATTTTGGGTCGAAAGATTCCGAAGAACCTTCCTACCGCCGAAGATCTCGCGAGATTTTGGATGATGCCGATGACACGCCGTCATATCGCCGGCGGTCACGTGAGATTTTGGATAATGACGACGAATCTTCGAAACGCAGATCTCGCGAGATTTCTAACGACGAGGAGCCCTCTTACCGCAGAAGGTCTCGCGATATTTTGGATGCCGAAGACAAAAAGGCACCAGAAGAATCTTCTTTCCGCCGGCGCCGTTCGAGAGAGATTCTTGACACCAAAGAAAATGAAGAGCCGGCTCCAGTTGAAGAAGAGACACCTCGTCGCGGTAGGAAGTTCCCTGGCAGAGAAGACCGCAAGGAGGTCAAACGAGAACCCGAACCGGAGCCTGAACCGGAACCGGAACCTGAGCCAGAACCGGAACCGGAAGTGGAGCCAGAACCGGAACCCGAACCGGAACCACCTGCTATGGAAGAAGAAGAAGAGGAGGAGGATCATGGGAAGGTAAATGGAGTGATGGACCACCCTACGGAGAACGGCGTGAACGGTCAGCATGAGGAAGCTGGAGAAGATGGAGATGAGGAGGGGGAGGAGGGCGTGGTCAGGAAGGAGAAACCGCAGTGGGCGTCCATGCAGTTGAAGAAAACCAAGTACGTACATCTCTACCTTATATGGCTGTTAGTACCACATTTGGTTATAGATGAAAATTGGAGAGGTTTCTGTGATTGGTACATGTCTCTCTTTCTTGCTGAGTCTGTACGTTACCTGTCGCAATGTTCTTCAGTGCTGCCTACGCTGAACATACCTCATGTTGTTCCATGTCAACATGGTTGCTTTGCCTTGTTTCTTCAGTTGGACAGATGTCTATGCACAGGAAACATGACTAAACAGATCGCTGATTGTGTGTCTTCTTCTTGCAATGCTCTTTTACTTGTCTGTCTTGTATGCCGTCGTTTATTGCAGTGTCTATTTTCTCGACATGTTTATTCTCCGTCTCTTGCCGTCTGCACTCTTGCTGACTCTTTGGATGATCAGGTATTCCTTGGTGTTGAGCCTAAACTTGGAGACAGAAACATTACATCACGTCCAGTAATGCCCTAAGGTAGGTTTACGTACACTGAAAACTAAACATTAAAATCTTCAAAAGACTAACTTAAGGCTACATTACTTTTGCAACGTGTTTTGTTAATGGAAAACAGTATAATGTGCCTCAAAAAATGCATATGATTTGTTCACCCCATTAATACCGATCTTTCTACATCCTCTTGTTTGCGTCCATTCTCCAACCGTTTCGTGTACACAATTGTCCTCCTGTCCCCACTGACCTTTCTGTAAACAGACCCCAATGTGTCCACCATGTATCTGGAACAAGTGCGCTAGCTGCACCCCTTCTGTTGATGTCTGCGCCGATTCCGCTGACGCATTTCGCACCTCGGGGTTGCGGGTTCGTTTCCCAAACGTGCGGGGACCTGCTGTTGTGTACACAGTATGGACGGACGATGTGGTGGTTTGGTCTGCATCTGGTGATCATACCATGTCCAGCACAGGAGGAGGCTATTGAAACAAGCAAATTGGACGTCTTAAAGGAAGCGTGGCTACTGTCAGCCTTAAGTACACCCCTGGGAGGTCTTCCTTACAGCACAGACGGAAGATGTCAAGGCTTGTCTTAAAGATTTGACTCAAGATATCAGCCTTCTTGGTCCAATCATACTAACGGACTCTTACTCCCAGTTGATAATGTTATATATTCCCCAATGGCACAACCATTTTTGCAGTGTAAATTCCCAAAAGTCGACTACTAGCCAAATAACCAATTAACTTGGAGGTATTCCTTACAGCAAGTACGGAAGATGTCAGGGCTTGTCTTAAGATTTGTCTCAAGATAGCTTCCTGTTTAAGGATGTCCCTGAATTTAACCGGTAGCAGCTTCACAGTTGAGTTCCTGGCTCCAATTAGTTGTTAACTGGGAAACCCCGTTCAAATCCTACGGAAGGACATCTCGGTTGGGGCTGCATCCGTCTTTCGGAAGGGACGTAAAATGGGGGTCCCGTGTTTTGTGTCACTAGTAGGAGGTGCAGTGTGGACCGAAGCACAGTGTCTTATTGTCACTTAGCCCCCCCCCCCCCTACCACTATGTGTGACCGTACAGCGACCACAATTAGATTTGTGTGACCCTTGACCCGTAATTAGAATATGTTGCCAGATATACACGTATGATGTAGAAGACAGCAAAACACACAAAACGTAAAACAATCTATGAAATTCGTCTAGTGATCTGTCAAATCCTTGTTTGTTCATCTGTCACAACGTCAAGTGATCTCTAGTGGAAAGGAAGTACAGCTAGCTAGGTGTAACCGGTCATCCAGACAAACACAGTATGTTCGTGTTCTAGCAAGCCTTCTTATGGAGATTTCCCTATGTTTACAGGAACAGTAGGCGTCTGTCTCTCCCTTCCTGCCTAAAACTGCGTATCGAATCCACCTGTCTCTTTTTCCTGTTTAGACCTTCACTCAGAGCCGTAGAGAAAAATGGCATCCTTGTCTTGTCCGTGTCATCTGATATTTGAGGTCGTCATCTTCGCCGGGTTGTCTCAGGGTCGGTCAACACGTCTAAGGCTTCGCTCTGCACAATTTCTTCTCTCGGCGTCTTAAAATAGCGTCTTGAAACCCTTTCACGAAGTAGACCAAGAATGCGAGGTTTGTATATCTTGCGGGAGAATTTCAACAACGTCTCTTTTGTGCGGCCGCACGAAACGTGTCAGCTGTGGGTGGGCGGGGTTTGGGTTCGGTACGCGGTAGGGCCCAGGAAAATAAATGTCGTGTTTGTGTTTACGGTCCTTAAAATAATTAGGCTTCGTTTTTACGGATTATCTCTTTTGTTTTTCATTCCTTATTTTTTGTAATCTTATTTTACATTTCAGCCAAAGTGATCCAACAAATATCTAGGCCTAAGAAAAATTAAATAAATGTCGTGTTTTCGATTACTATCATGAAAAGAAATAGGGTTGGTAGGTAGGGATTCTCGTTTTATTTTTCTAGTATCGTTATTTTATTTTTTGCCAAAGTGATCCAACAAATCTTGTCAATTGATGTAAACCGAATGCATCAGAACGCTGGTATACAAGCACAGTTTTCTAGTGCAACAGAAATAAGGAGAATAACGAGTTGTCAGATCGACAATTCTATGTCCCTTGCAAGCGGTCAACCTCAAAAAGGCTAGGGTTGACATTTTTTGCTAGGTAGGGTCGGTCGGGTAACCGGAATCATAACATTTTTCTCTCGGCCTAGACGGGGGAAAGGGTCGCCAGAGAGTAAATAGTTTAACTAGAGTTAGCCCAATTTAGGCATATCTTTCAGAGCAGCGGTACTTGAGTAACGATATGGAGGAAGTTTACCTTCCAAATGGTGAAATACCAGACGGGTGAGCCGTCAGACTCAAGCAGGGTAATGAGGGAGCGTGCGTTTTATATTAGTGAATGGCATTTGTCCTAGACGATATGCCCTCTCCCCCTTGTTGGCCTCGACCAAGTAGGACAAAAAAACGCAAAATTCGATAAAAATCGATGCTCGTTGTTTGATAAATACCTATACCAATGACACATGTGGATCTAAGTTGACGACAGTATTTTTTCTCAAAGTCAATGGGCACTTATAGATCGATCCCAAAGCCTCGCCCATCCCCGAAAAGCGTGGAAATGCAAAATAAAAACTTAAAAGAAATTCAAATATTTGACGGACATGCAGCCAGTCTTTAATTGGTTGAAATGCTGATATTCATATATCGTCATCGGTTGAACTGCTAATTGTGATAGTCAGTCAGAATCCACAAAACTGCCAATTAATAAGTAACCTTTTCTGCCCTCCTCACACCTGCGAGAGAAAGGTTGTCACAAAATCGACGCCATTGATTCTGTCTCAAAAGGCAAGTGATGTTTCCATCATGAACGAACTTTCCCAAAGTTTGAAGTAAAACTAGACACAAGACGATAAAAACTCTCGTCTCTGTCTAACGAGTTACCATATTAGCGCGTCCACTATCTCAAAACTCTCAGAATGTTTATTTAGAGCGATGATCACGCGGTATAACAACCCTGTTGGACGTGTCGAGAGAGGGAACACAGAGATCGTTTTCGTACTTTTGTAGACCCTTTATCGCAAATGGGAGTCAAGATAGGCGTTTATCATTGTTTTTCATTCTATGGGTCGAGCCACGTGTCTCACATTTACAAGCAAAAGTCACATGGTCAGTGTTATATAATACAGTTGTTTCGCAGGCCACGTTAAAATTTCATATATATCAACAGTCAAAAGCTTTCCAAAAGGACCACCTGGCCAATATGACGACTTTTCAGGCGGTCCTTTTATAACTTTTTCCATTAACGAAAGCATAAGAATCCTGTCTATAGGGACCACCTGTCCACATAGACCAGATCTTTTTCTGTCCCCTGAGTGGTCTTTTTGGGCAGGTTTGACTGTATTTAGATAACGCTGTATGAACGAGCAAAAGGTAGACATTAAAAAAGCCCAGAGTACCGCACCTCTGCTTGGAGAATGGGATAGCGGGTTCTTTATAAGGTATATCACACAGCGGACAGGTAGTGTGACGTCACCTGGGAAGTTTCGTTACAGAGCAAGCACAGTGAACAGGTGTGTTCTGTACCTGTATTTACTCTGCTTCAAAATCAGAATGAAAACACGGACGATACCATCCCAAAGATACCAGGGGACGCCAGGGCAACATAATGAACTAGTGGTTGTACAGAATGAGTAAACTACTATGGCACAAAATAGTATAACGCATTACAACAAGTATTCCTTCCATTGAGAATCGCAATTGAATACACGAAAGCGAGGAAAGGAAATGAAGTTGGTGTGAAACATTTTCCTACTTTTTCATCCTTCCCTCAGAAATACTAGAATAGGATAGCTCAAACTATTTGTGGTTTGTATTCTTTAATCAAGTCATTAACAGTTATGTTTTTCGCGCCACAGGAAGTCCGTATCGGAGGAAATGAATGAAGAGGAAACTTCACAGCCGAAGACCGCCCCTTCCTGGTCAACCAACCAGCTCAAGTCAGTCAGGTACGTACCAAACTATGTAACCTAGACCCAGTCTCATAAAACCTTCAGACCCGGTTACACATAGCCTAATATGTCTCCCGACCACTAACCAAATGATTAGATTTTGGGCCCCCTAGCGGCTTGCTATGGTACTGCAGCGGAACTTCTGGTTTTGAGATCTCGTGTTTTGAACATGCTAGCGGTAAGTACCGGTAAACACCGGTAAATGAGTGTAAAACCTACCCTAAACAATACCTCCATTTTTCATGGAGGTCAAAATGTGTAGCTAAAACCCGTCCTAGCAGTGACTAGTACTTTTACAGAGGTCCTCTAATCCTTAAACAGTTGTGTTCTATTTCATAATATACACATAGCATACCCATAGTATTAATGTCATGTCTAATGCTAAGGCATATCTCGAGCTAAAGGTAAGGGGAATTCCAGTGAATAAAAACACAACCCCCGCCCCGAGATAACCTTATCCCAGGGCGGGGGTACTTACTAGCAGTGTATAGATACACAGCGACCGTTGGAAGTGGACTAAATACTGGATTCCAGGCGACGTGCCATGTTCTGATTACAGTCAACTCAAGCTGGTGTTACATACGTCAGAACGTCCCTAGGGTAATCATTATAAAGGATGTTTTTAAAGTTCAAGTGCCAGGGTAGAACACTTCATAACATAAGTGCACTATAGGCGTGGTTCTATACATTTATAGGTACTTTAAACCACATAAAGTTATCTTTACTTCTCTTAGAGATTTATGTGGGCTTGCATGTGGAAGGGGGAGGGGCGAGAACGCTTTCCTTTACGCTGAATTCAAGCAACATGCCTTTTTGCATACACTGCATTCATGAAGCATTCAACGGCTACACTATACGGGACATTAGATATAGATAACTTTCCCTACGAATTAAGGGGAATTAAAACAGCTTATCTACATCTTAAAATTACGGAGAATGGCCACATTTTACGTCCAAGGTCATTATATTTTTGTTGGTGTGTGCTTTTGATTTGTACAAACAAACGTTCTGAATGGAGAAGTCCACACTAGTAGTTTTGTATTGAGATGACTATGAATGGGGCTCTTTATACAGATCCGTAAAAAAGGCTGTCGAAATGTCTGTTGGATAATGGTTTGTGTGTTTTGTACTGACGTAACCGCCGTACCTGTTATACATGCCTCTTGTCATGTAACACGGAAAACATAATCAACGTCGTCTACAAGCGGCAGTAAGGTGACAGCCTTGCCTAAGATATTCTTTTCAATGTTGTAGTAGTCCACTGTGTTCTTTCGATGTTGTCTCACAATATAACCATATGGCTAATGAAATTACTGCAAACAGTTTCTCGGAGTATAACTTATATCTATACTTCAAGGAATACAGCATTTGCAAAGTCGACTGGAGGGGTGTTGACTTTGCCAGGCCTTTTTCTGAAAGTCCCGACCCGAAATTTTATTCAGTTGCTTGATTGAGTAACTGTCATTTGGCGTATCTTTTAACCTGGATGTTTAATCTTCATCAGCCTACTTCTGAAAGTATTTCACATTTTGGAGCTCAATTTGTGAACTAACTGAAGTCTGCCAATTCCCTCTTCGAGAGAGCACTTTGGCCCACTTTTCAGCCAGCATGCATGAATGATGGAACGACTTTACGTTTACCCCCTGGTGTGTTTGCATGGACATGACCATGGCATTGTCGTGTTTCGATGAAATCTTATCCATAAAGACTTACTATGAACGCCCACTGACCCCCAACGCCGTCTGAAACCGTAGACTGTTTACACAGTTTCCCGCCAGGTTCTGACTAACGCCCTCACAGAATCACGTTCTTTGAATTTCTCTATAATTGGTCATGTTCCAAGTGGCTGTATTTGGACATAATTTACGGGTGTTATTGTTGGGAACCCCAAACACCGTCAGGCCTTAGCAAACTGGGGTAAGCCGATGACCTCTAAAGGTCACGGTCAGGTACGTCCTATCATCAAGATGGCGGCGGGTTTGACGTGATCGGTTCGATTGGAATTAACCATCTTTTTGCTGATAGGGGAATGATAATAGAGGCAAAATTTGTTTATTTATCCTAAGACAAAAATATTATTTTTGTGCCAAGCCTTTCACCGGGTTACCCTGTTGAAAATATAAACAAAACCAAAATCCATTCTTGAAGACTTGATGAATTGAAGGAGATTTTATAAAGAGGCCTCTAGATATTGAAACTCCTTTTTTTTTATAACAACAGTATACAACGTAGGTATAAGTAACAGATGGGGTCGGATTTTTATAACTTCACACCCCTACATAATCTTGACTGTGGCATCGTCCGTTCTTCTGTCGTCTGCACCTGCTTTCCATCATCTCCATCCGCCATTTTGACCTTCCCATGTTTTGAGCGGGATTCGGTGTTTTGAGCTTGTGTCAAATATTAATACTCTAAAATCCAGCAGTTGTTCGATTGTGAATCAGTTCAACTATCGTGTGTGAAGCTCCGTCCTATTTTTACCCCTCCCAGTTTATAAAATACCCTCCAAAGTTTGATTAGCGAGACTCTTTAAAAGATATACAAACCGGTTCAAGTGTTTGGGAACTTAAAGATACAACGTACAGCTACAATCACAGGGTGTCCTTGATGTAACCCAGAGTATTTCCTGGCCAGACAAAACAGTTACTGAATCATTTCTGCTCTCAGTGTCGCTCTGATTCCTGATCTTTTGTAGCTATTCTGTTTTGTTCTTGACACTTGTACGGTTGTATCTCTTCCAAGAAGATTGGAAAATTGTGTTTCCTGGCCAGACAAAACAGTTACTGAATCATTTCTGCTCTCAGGATCGGTCTGACTCCTGGTCTTTTGTAGCTGTTTTGTTTTTTATGTATGATTGTATGATTGTAAATTGCAAATAGACATTGCAATTTTGTTTATGACAAAAGACTTTTAAACTGAATGCTAATCTTATAGAGAAACATGTAAATAGATCTTTAGAGGGGGGCATATGGAATTTCACACTTGTTCAATTTGGGAGTAGACGGGCACGACCATTACAGCTTTTCATGAAAACAAAAAACTTTAGAACTGAATATCTTATTGAGAAATATGTTAGTAGATGACAAAAATGTGCAAAAGTGGGTCACTACGGGCACGACCTCCTCGTACAAACAAAACATTCGTGCCTACACCACCGCCTGAGGCCCTGAGCAACTCGGCAAAACTCGGCCAGCGGATTTCACGTCCCCGAACGATTCATTATTGACGTCAGAGAGCCATCCCGAAGGCAAACGTTTCCCGCCACATGTGTGAAACATCAGTCGTCCGGAGGGTTGAGAGCACACATGTTGACTTCCTGTTCGCTTTACAACTTAATCTGTAGATTTACAAACTCAGGGTCCTAGTTTGGGTCGCTAAGAAATCTTTTTAAATAGTCAACGTCAACGCCTGTAGAACCAGATTGATCTATTGTGCCAGGTGAAGGCTTAGGGCAAAAGCTGTTCAAGATAGGATTCAGACCCTCGAAGTATGTAGGCAAGGACATATAATAAGCTAGTTCGGAGTTGCTACTACGCATGTGCAGTGTCAAAGGTGAAGGCCCCCGAGACGTGAACAAACCCCGTCTGGGAATTGTTATGCAAATCTAGACAATGTGGAGACGGGCACTGTTTACAAGCCGGTGGCCTTCACCTTTGAAACTGCACATGCGTAGTAGCAACTCCGAACTAGCTTATACAATGCCCCTCCTACAGACTGGGTCGCCATGTGTGCAGTACAACTGACGGTCGTTAGGGGGAATTCCTGTTCACACTGGGACTTATACCCACTGTTGAATATTTTCCTTTGCAGAAAAACTATTATAGACACAGAGCAGCCGGCGGCAGACCCAGGCAAACCCGCATGGGCTCAGTTCAAGCTGCGAGAGGTGAAAGAAAGGTAAAAACCATTTCTAACTACAACTGCTGATAAGAATTTCCATCTACTTTAACCTGTGACCCCGCGTGGACTTCCGTACTCTTCGGGAAAGTTTTTTTTCACGATCATAGCCAACGTCATCCCTTAAGCGTCACCATGCGGTAAGGAGTAGCATTGCACGCTATGTTATCTCCTGTCGGCGTCTCAGTGAAGAACTTGGCTGTAGTTGTCAAAAGAAGACATGTAAATGACTTAACAGACTGATTAGGTTTTTTTTACGAAATGTCGCCCGTAATATGTTCAAAACATCATAATTTTCGTATTAAGACGAATTGGTACCTAAACGACAACTATATAAATTTCAGTCACAAAAATATTCCTCAAACAGTGACTTAAAAAGAAAGGTAGCGAAATACGCACCTCCAAATTTTCGACGTCACCTGTACGTCACTGTTTGAGGAATATTCTTGTAACTGTTATTACACGTGACTGATGAATTATTCAACGATATATAAATTTCATTTTCTTGGATTTTTTTACTCAAATGTACGACACGGTTGTAATGTTATGTCATCTTCTTTATTACCTACAGCCGCCCGGACCCCATCACAGAGATTAACCAGAAGCGGGAGGACAAGGGTGGCGGCCATGAGGCTGAACGTGTGGCTGAAGTAAGTAATTACTACTAAATAAGCCTCGATAGTAGGCTTCCCCAAGGGTTTTTGTCTGGCCGACTGCTGTTTCTGATTGTATATCGTACTCAACCTGTCAGACACCCGCTACAATGTTGATCTAATTGAGAAATATGTAACAGCGATATAAATAATAGAAAGGACTAAGGTGATGACATCATATTGTACACAAGCCAAGGAAAATTTGCAACATCATTGTGGAAAAGCGCGTATCGGAAGGCTTGTGTTTATTTTGCAACGTAGGAGATCCGTAAGAGGCATGATGAGTACGAAACCTACATTTTTTCGCAGTTAAGACCGCTTGCCCAGTCACAAGACAATATGTATATTTTCACCCTCGCCGAGAAGGTTTTGCACAGCGTTCGTGTGTGTGTGTGTGTCCTTCTGTCAAGACGATAACTCGGTAATGCCTTGATGGATTGTCTTCATACCCGGTAGGTGGATAGGTCTTCTTTAGACCTAAAAACTATTAGATGTTGGGCCCCCTAGCCACTTGCTACAGTACTGCAGTGGAACGTCCAGTTTTGATACCTCGTTTCTTGTTGAGTGGTACAATTTAAACATTACTACTGGACAAAATACGATAAAAATCGGACGTTTCGGGCGTCCATCCGACTGCCCTTTTTCAACGTTTCTCGTTGTTTTTGCGCCGTAGGAGATCCGTAAGAGGCGTGAGGAGGAGGAGGCGGAGCGCATGCAGGATTTCCGCAAACAGCGCGAGCAGGAGGAGCAGGAGCTACAGGAGCTCAAGGAGAGAAGGGTACGGTCTACGGGACTGTAGTTCTAATGTGTTTCACTAGGTGGCGCTAGATCCCAAGACATTCACTAAACTATATATAAAGACCACTACACTGAACACTTTATTGACACAACAAATTCAAAAGTACAGTGACTTTCTTTGCATGAAAGAAGAACGACTAAAGTTTACCTTATACAGTGACAATCAACTACAAAATAGAAATACAAAATAAATCTTAAGATTGTACTTTCTAAACAATATAGGCTAACCGAGGATGCTAAAGAGAGAACCTCCTTGAGCTAACATACGTGAATCTAACAGAGACCTGTGTCGCTCTACGTATACAACCAGTGACATGTTAAACCTTTATCGAGCAAAACCTGTTCAAAATGTGATTGTTTTTCTGTCACACAGGACAAGCGGAGGAAGGAAAGAGAGGAACGTGAAGCCAAGATGGCGGAAGAAAGAGCAAAGAAAGCAGCAATAGAAGAGGTACTAACTCCATGTGAAAGATTGCATGGCGTCTTTGTAACTAGCACATGTAATCGTAATCGGACAACTTATTTGCAAATGTTAAGTACTTACTCTCAAATATAAAGATATTTCTGCTGATATATTTACGACAAGACTAAGCTTGCTCTTTAAAGAATATTGAGAACCACCACCCATCGGCTACTGTGTTAAATTTTGCTGACGCCATGATGCTGATGCTGTTCTTGTAAACCCCGCTAGGAGGAGCGCAAGAGACGCCAGGAGGAGGGGGAGCGTCGTCGCCAGGCTGAGGCGGAGCGGCGCAAGCAGAAGATGAACGAGAGCGAAACACCCGCGTGGATCAACATGAAGTTAAAGGTACATTGAAATGTATCAGCGTGAAACTTCATCTGTGTTTGTAGTTGCATAGTGCAGAGTTAAAACAATTTGATCCAACGCAACACTATAATATTATAAGTCAGATTACGAAATTCGACTGTCCTACTACGGTCTTCTTCAAATTCAAATGACCAATCACGCAAGGCGTCAGCAATGGTCAAATCTGCCAAAAAGTTTATTCCGCCCGCTGTCTCTGTAGAGTGATGACTAGCACTAGTTTTAGCCTCTGTAGTGCTATTTGTTGCAATTAAACCTTTCTAGTGCCTAAATGACGTTGTTTGAGCCTTATTTTCCACGTTGTTGTTTCCAGACGGTGGAGGGCGGAATCGACAAGAAGGATCCTCGGCAGAAGGAGCTTCGGGAGGCCGAGAAGCGCCGAGTCCTGGCCGAGCGCCGGATCAAGCTGGAACTGGATGTAAGGAGACACGGGAAGCTAGAACTGTCTTTAGATGTTCTGATCAGAAAATGAATGGTCGGATTAAAAGGAACATGTACATGTTTTCTGAAAATGAGTTCCATATACTATTAGTTAAACGCGACAATACTTCGGTTACTAACACCAAGGGTTCGAATAAAAAAATGTAACATTACACAACATAATAACATTAAGTTCAAATGTTGCAAAATAATTGACAATGCCAATGGGTGATCATGATAACGATCGATAAACAAGAATGCCAATCTTGTTCAAAGCAAATTTCATAAAGCTCTCAGTGAGTTTGAATGTAGAGAAGCCAGAGTATGATTTACAGGCCGACAGAATTACTTAGCGTGAAAGTTAATCTGTGCTTGTAGAAAGGATTCTAAGCAAAGACGTTGAACTGCAGTTTCCAGTACAAAAATTAATAACTAACTCAATTTTTCGACTGCCCAACTCCAGTCGTTGAGACGTTTTTATGTGCTGTATGTAGGACTTGTTTTCCGCAATGTACCGTCTACATCATGTCTGCGAAATGCAGATAACGTTCTTATGATGATATGATGATGTCCCTGTAGGGCCTGGACGCGGAAGAGCTCCGTGAGAAGGCGGCGGAGTTACACGATCACCTGACCGATGTCGTCACCGCCAAGTTCGACCTGGACAGCAAGATACAGAGGCAGGAGTATGACGTAAGTATGACATGTACACACATTACTGTTACGTCTTTTTAAAGTTGAGTACTTTTGCCAGTGACAAATGTCTTCACGGATAGCATCCTTACATGGCGACCTTGGCATATCTAGTAGCCAGATTGGAGGCAGCCTTTTGGCGACGCCTGAAGAGCGGAGATATTTCTTATAGTATTGCGAGCGCTTTGGAAAAAGGAAACTTGTACGTATGCCTTCCCTGGAGAATTTATATTTGGCTACATGACAAATCAGAAAATATATTTGCTGCTCTGGCCGTAGTAAAGGGCTGTTTTCTGCGCAATGGTATTGATGTTTATTCATGTTTGATCTCTTTCCTTTTCCTTTCAGATAAACGAACTTAGTCAAAGGTTGAGGGAGATGATGGGGAAAGGGTGAGCTGAAAACAATTCAAGTTATTTTTCATTTTAATGTTAGTTAAGCCTTTACTGTTCGTGAGATTAAAAGTAGATCATGTCAAAAAGGAATTCTTCAGAACAACAACATTTTATTTTAGCTGTCGTATAGAAAAAAAAACTGTTTGCGGATAGTAACTACTCAACATTGATGTTTTTCTTTCATTTTTGCAGGAACAAACAAGCAATAAGTGTTGAAGGGGTGGATAGAAAGTAAGTCGATATACAATGTACTTTACACTGAATATATTATGCTAACATCTCCTTTCCGCACATATTTGGTATCAGTTCATGTTCAAGTTCTAATGCTGTGACAAACTTTGACGAAAACCAATAGAGTATAAAGGATGCAGAGTTCAATCTTTGTGTTTTTTTCCAACAGGTTTGAGCAATGGAACAAGATGGGGGTAAGTAAAAACTGGAAATTACTGAGTGATTTGTAAGATGAAAATCAACAATCTTCTTTCTTGTTGTTTTCTGATAGTTCAAATCATGTAACTATGTGGCTATCATTTGACATATTTGCAATGTTCGAATTATAAACATGGCGTCTCTTGAGTCTTGACTAGTCTCGTTCCCAGTGTCTCACGCCTCTCGTTCCCATGCCTGTTTCCCAGGATTCCAAGGTGCAGAAGCTGACGGGTAAGAAGGAGATCGTGGTGACCGGCGTGTCGGACAGACGGAAGATGTGGGAACACATCAATAACAAGAAGGAGGAGGAGGAGGAGCCTCCCAAACTCATCTCACCCAAAAAGGTACGTTTATTATCTCCATGAAAAATGGAGATATAGTTTTGGATGTGTCTGTGTGTGTGTGTTTCCGGACTACTGTAGTCAGCATAACTCAAGAACCTCTTGATGGATTACGATGATATTTGGTATGTGGGCAGGTGTTATAAAGCCGAAAGTCAAGGTCGATTTTGGGCCCCCTGGTATGTGACCTTGGTACTGCAGCAGAACTTCCGTTTTTTTGTATTTTTTGACCTGGACGTGCTGTGGTCTTGATTTTTGGGTGGCAGATAGCTTGTGATGAAATAAAGAAGTGGCTTGTTATGTTTGTACTTCAAACCTCTTTCCGCTTGCTCAACAGAATTTTAGATAAATTCAACTACATTCTAGAAGGATACAACCCTTACTGTGTGCAAATAGGTAAATTTATCAAAGAAGAATACTTTGACCTTGGAACTAGTAGTATAAGTGATACGTTAAACTCGACATGTTGAATTATCCATTCTCTTATACGTAGGTTAATCATTTTATGCATGTATAGTTGCAGAGGACCTTACGAAAGTCGCTGTGCTTTTGATGTGTCAATGAAAATTGTATTATCAAACCTCCTCCATCTTTCCCCCTTGTTTAATGTCTTAGAAAACATTTGAAGTTTCGGGACAGAATTGGCTTTATTTGCTATGGATTTTGACGTCTTTGTAGCAGTTTGTACCAAACAAACAGTGACTGAATTGAAAGGAAAATTTGAACTCGTTGGGATGCCTATCACATACCTCCTTGTTGTATCATCACACTATGACGCCATAGCCTCCAGCAAGTTAGACCCGATAGATGCATCGACCAATTAGAGTGTAGAATGGCTGTAACCATACCAAAACGTTTATGTTTCCCATCATGCAGAGCGAGATCAACAGTGACGACCTGGCTAACAGGAAGAACTTGTTCGAGCAAGCTGCGACCACCTAGACTTTATTAATTTTGTATTTACGTACATTCCTTTTGCTTTATCAACATTTGATTATCATGATATTGTTAAGATAATTGTAGAGATTTATCAATTAAGCAGAAGCATTGGTGTTTCCATTATCTGAATTAGCAAAATATCACAATCATTATCTATCAATGTTATAAGATTAGCAGTGCACTATAATCGAACTTTCATAATTACGATAAATAATTGATAAATGATTGTGATGTGCTTATCTATTTTACTAAGATATTCTTGCGGATTTCTTTCTGGTGAAATACAACAATTCTTATTGCCTGATTTAAATGGCGCTTTAAATGTGATTTGTTGTATGCTGTGACTCCATGGACTAAGTAGTATTAGAATTCATGTAGTGACTGGGACTAAAGAGTGAGGTACAGTAACAATTTTAACCCCTGATTTTGATACTAGTTTTTCAAATTTACGTTAGTGAAGGTAAGGCACCCAGGAATGAGTGATCGATAGATATTTTAAGTTCAATACATAAAACTGGACAAGAAATGACTTTCATTTGTCAGAGTACTTGTCCAGTTATATAGATTAAACCAAAACATCTATCTCATGATCAACTGATATAAAGTATGTGGTATAATTTGTAATTTGTAAAGATGTATCTAGAAAGTTGAGTTTCTAGTTACTACAGAATTGCGCATAGAGTACAAGGATTACTTCAGATTAACAAATTATATCACTAGACTGTTTGAGTGGAAGCTTTGATATATTTTGAAGCTCGTACTGTTCTTTTGTTTTATCTGATATCTTAGTGAATTTTGTAGAACTTTATGACAAATACTTTTAATCATCTTGCTAGGACAATCAAGTTAATTATCATCATTATTATTATTGTAGCATGGTTTGGATTATTGATGACGCTTGTTTCCATGAGATTCTGGATGAAGTGCGGACCACAGTGGTTTGGGACCAACCACTTTTTCTTGGGGGCGTGGCGTTGGTACGTTTTTATTTCTCAAGCTGTAACACTGGTGGACTGGTGACCACGCCAGGTTGGGCACTCCCAAGAATGAATTATTCCTGTTCTAAGTGATGTTGAATGTATGTGAAAGAACGAGGGGTTGGATTTGCATTTTGCATAATCATACATTAAGTTTTATTACTCTGTGAATTTTCTATATATGTCACGCCTCACGCCAGGTTAACATGTATTTAGGGAGACTACTATTATGTGTAGTTAAACGTTATAAGTGCAATTTTGTACATCATATCCACAATTTTATAATCATTAGCGAGTCAACTATGCAGACAATGGTGTGATGCCTTGATATGTACCTAAAAGTAAGCGCATAGTTTTGGCCATGAAATAATGTATTCATAAGTTGTTACTTAACTGGGGGTGTTACGTCATTGGGCGGGAAACATCATCACTGGTCACCATAGCAACGTGGACGACAGCTAGTGACTGAATTAACAACAATCTGTCAGTGCTAGTTTGTAGCCATCTTTTTTTCGTACAATTCGTTATTTAACCATTGTAAGTTAAGGGTGAGAATACTAAGGCGATGGGGGGCGTCATTCATACAGCAATAAGTAGTGCTTCAGTCAGTTTCTTTGTATAATAAAAGTTCACGATTCTATGTACGCATGCGCAGCGGAATGCATTGTGGGTAATATGTCAAAGGTGAAGGCTTGTAAACAGTTCTTGCATAACAATGTCCTGACGTGTTTTGTTCCTGTGTCAGGGGCCTTTGACACATTACCCACAATGCATTTCGCTGCACATGCGTACTTAACATCGCGAACCTCCTTATCATTTGCGTCAGAGTTTGGCCAAGTGAAATCAATAACGGTGAGGGGCTAAGTTAAGGTGAAAATTATTCACTATAGCGTTTATACCACTGGCCAT
This sequence comes from Branchiostoma lanceolatum, assembly GCF_035083965.1. Lineage (NCBI taxonomy): Eukaryota > Metazoa > Chordata > Leptocardii > Amphioxiformes > Branchiostomatidae > Branchiostoma > Branchiostoma lanceolatum. The sequence goes on from NC_089737.1 coordinate 12,543,974, forward strand.
TCAAACTATAATACAGTTAGAAGGTTGTAGCTTCACCTGCTATAGTTTATAATTTTGATACACGTAACGGTCCATATGGTTACATTTTCCATGCTATTACAATAAACACCATAAATGTATCTGGTGTCGCCTTCTTCTTGTGTTGTTTCTTCGTTTATGGATATGATTTCAAGTTCTGTTCTTTGAGTTTATTTTTACCTTCGCCAAGAAGGTTATGTTTTTGTTCGTCAGCGTTCGTCAGCTGGATACAGTCTTTGCAGCCGTTTGATCTGCTTGGAGATTAGACAGCACTATTCGCGTGGAAGGGCGCATAATTCAAAGGGGAAAGGCGGATTGACAAAACTAGCGTGATCATAGCTTCCCAGCATGGAAGGCTCAGGTGCGCCCTCTGGCAGATGGAATGTGAAGCGCTGCATCAGGGTGACGAACAGCATGAAGAGCTCCATCTTGGCCAGCTGTTCACCAAGACATACTCGGTGGCCTAAAGGAGAAAAAGGGAGGGGGCGGAGGGTCATAACAAGAATGGTTAACAGCAAAAAAAATACAATGAAAAGACACCAAAACACACAAAACCTTTTAAAAAGATTACGCATTAGAGTCTGTAATATAATTCATGTACATGTATGATCTTGATGTGCATTTTTTTGTATTTTCTCAAACCGTACGTCCGGTCGGGCCCCGGCTTGGAAATTTAACCCGAGTATAAGGGAGTGTAAGTTTGGGGTTGATCGACCGTGAAGAGCACGTCGCCGGAACGTAAGGATCCGTACACGTTTAAGGTCGTGTTCGCGTATTTAAGGTCAATATCTCGCATATAGGTTCATTTAGTTGTGCCAAAGACATATCTTATGCAACGGCCTCCGATGCAACGTTGACCAAAGAGAACAAAAGAGATTCGGCAGTTATAATACGTTTGAATAGCAGGCTAATTGCCGTATACGCATTACGTTCCGTTTGTTGTCATCCATGTACTGTAATTCTTGATTTGTTAACTGTAACTTGATTTTAGCTGATTTAACTGTCACTAGTCAACAGCTAAAATTCCATCATCGCTAATATTTGATCACTAATATTTGAGACAGAATGTTTGTTCCCACCGTTAAAATCAAGTGCCATGACCTATTCCATTTCCCACCAACCGCTATATTTTCATACCGCTATATTAAAGTGATTTACAGTAATCCAAATCAACATGGCCTTACCGATGCCGAACGGGATGAAGGCCTCGTGTTGGATGTAGCTACCGCCCTGATCCAGGAAACGTTCGGGTTTGAACTTGCTCGGCTCAGGGAACAGCCGAGCGTCCATGTGCACCGACAACAGGTTGGCCTGTAGAGGGCAGATGCCACGGTCAAGTCAAGTCAAAGTTCATTGCACAACGATTGCAGCAGGTACAATGTAAGGCAAAATACTACTGGCTACTTATATCCATCTACTACAAGCTACAGGGAGGCTCTAGGTTATACAATGTTCTATTACAAACTACAGGAAGGTTTCAGGCTATATAATGTTGTCAATGGTAGATGATATCAATAGGAGGTACATTATTAGGGAGTGAATGTTTTCTAAAAGCCCCCCTCTCACTGGACCTGCGGCACGCTGGCGGCGTCACTGCGGCCGATCGAATTGACAAAGCACTCAACGAATTTCATCGACAAAAAATTAGATAGAAGAAATAATTATAACCATTACGTCGATGAAGGTTGGACATCCAGGTAGTAAGATACGCCAAAAGACAGTACCTTTCTCAAGCAGCTGGAAAAAAGATTCTGTTCCAAACAGTTCCCTCTTTTACTCACTGACGAAAGGCAGTGGATGCTGTCTGAAACGTCTGACTGTTTCAAAACCGTATCTAGTTGCTTGAGTAGCTGTCGTTTGGCGTTATTAGCTTTTCGAAACAACCAAAACAATATTTCCGAGCTTTCACCATCTAGAAGACGTTCAGAAAAAAATACGTTTCTACTAAAATCACAAAACCCACTAATCATTAAAAACGTGGGACTTTTCATCAGCCACTGCCTCCAAAGAAGAAGTCCCCCCCCCCCGTGATGTTGTATGTAGAAATATCAGTTAGATGTATGGATCATGGAATAGACACTCGTCACCATTGTTACCCTTTCTACTGTTTGTACGCTTGTAATTAGCCTACGGGCATGAATTTGCAAACAAAAGTTATCCTAATTATAAACATTGTTTTTCTTACAAGAATGTAGATTTTCTGGGGGATGTTGTAGCCGTTGAGGGTGGTGTCCCTTGACGCTGCGCGGGGAACACTGAGGGCTGCGATGGGTTTAATTCGCATGACTTCCGCTAGGGTCGCTGCTGTGTAGGGCAGGAGGTGCCGTCGTGAGTAGGAGGGCGCGCTCTGGCCCAGCACCGAGTCGATCTCCTCATGAACCTATGAAGTAAGGAAAGTCGTGTTAAGTGCCTTTCCCAAGGGCACAAATTAATGATTAATTATTAATTAATTCTAGGAAACTTGCCTTTTCCTGGATTGCCGGGTTGACCATCATGTACAACAGGGCCCAGCGGATGGTGTTGGCGGAAGTCTCCGTTCCCGCCATGAACAGGTCGGTCAGCACCTGGCCATGCATGGGGTAAAAACGTTCTTCAGTTCCTTCTACTGATTTTTACCTTCGTCAGGTAGGTTTATTCTGCCAGCGTCTGTGCATATGTCAGTTTGTATGTCACGGTGTGTGTGTGTGTGTCTGTGTATGGGTGTATGTGTGTGTGTGTGTGTGTGTGTGTGTGTGTGTGTGTGTGTGTGTGTGTATATGTGTGTGTGTGTGTGTGTCTGAGTGGGTATGTGTGTCTGTGTGTCTGTATGTATGCGTGTCTGTGTGTCTGTTTGTTTATGTGTGTATGTGTCTTTGTATTGTGTATCTGTATGTGTGTGTGTGTGTGTGTGTGTGTGTGTGTTCATTCATCTCTTCATCCATCTATTCATTAATTCATTGGTTTTCTCAATCGTTTTTTTTCCCATTTGAACACACCTCTTTCAGCTGCTTGTCGGTGAAGCTTTCCCGAGCTTGTTCGTCCCGAGCCCGCTGCTGCTCAAGGAGGAAGGCGTCGATAAAGTCCCGGATGTCGTTCGGGTCAAAGGTCTCCCTGTGCTTCTCTATCTGTTCACCACCGAACTCTTGGAAGCCCCGAAACATTCTCAGCGCTTTGGCCTCCAGAGATGTTTTGCTTCGGTTAAGGTGTCGAAACACGGGTAGGACCTTTGTATTTATTGACAATGAAGAACAGTCATTACACTGGGTCAGCCTAGGAAGCTCTCGCTCCATGGTAACGACAGAAAATACAGACGAACATACTAGTTAAATACATAACCTGCAGTAAAATCATTACACCATACATAGCATAGAATACAATACAATGCATAATGATACAGTACACAATCATTGGAATCAATAACCACCATGCAAATACGTGAGCACATCGTCATAATGAAATCGTAGGGGGAATGATCTAATATCAGCATCGTGGTGGAATAGATGGAAGGTTGATCGGAGGTGAACTTAAGATCAGAACAAGAGGTGGGATTTTTAACGACCTTCGTGAGACGGTCGATGGCGGTGGGCCCTGCTTCAATCGTGACATTCAGCAGGCGAAGCAGGCGCAGCATATCGGGGTCCCCGTACTCGAAACGGTCGCCGAAGACGACCGAGCAAAGAATGTTGCAGACAGTGGTTTGCATCAAGATTTTGAGATCGAACGGTTGCCCGTTTTGCGACAGAACTTCCTGGACCAGCGCGTTCGCTTCCTCGATGACCTTGCCCTCCAAACTCCGCTTGCCGACGCCGAAGTCTCGGAGAGTCATGACGGCGAACTTGCGCTGCCGTTTCCAACATGGTCCGTAGGGGGCCATCAGGAAACCTGCAACTAAAGGATCGTTTTATGACATTTTCATAACGTTGATATTGTTTCCAATACAAGCACGCAGAGTTGTGCTTTGGTCACATTTGCACCGGTGCCCGTAGGGGGTGTAGCGGAGGACTGCAGGGCACCGGAAGGGTACCTCTCGGTGTTCTCACGATCAGCTCACGGCGCCTATTTGTTACCGGGTCGATTTCAATCCGTGTTATATACATGCATACAGATACAAAAGTCGTAATCAAGTACAGATAATAATCTTATGACACTGACAGGATTTCTGATAATAAGCTAAAACATTGGTTCTAAAACTACTCTTATACGTAGGTTCGGCTTCTTCTCGTCTCTTTGTGATGTTAAACATAAAGGTTGGACTTGTTTGGATGGACTTGTTTGATATAGTATGGTCAAAACGCATATATAACAAGACATACAAAAATGGAATTTCTGCTGCAGTACCAAGGTCACATACCAGGGGGCCCAAAATCGACCTTGAATTTCGGCTTCACAACACCTGCCCACATACTAAATATCATCGTAATCCATCAAGAGATTCTTTCGTTATGCTGAGTACAGTAGTCCGGAAACACAAACAGACAAACAGACAGACAAACAGACAGACACACCCAAAACTATACATGTATCTCCATTTTTCATGGAGATAAAAATGATGAATTACCTTCATCTCTTTTGCCGTCCTTGCGCACTTCCGCCACTCCAGCATTGCAACCACGACTGGAGAAATCTTCAGTTCTCTTGACCAGGGCAGTCCGGATAGTCTCGTACCCAGACAGGACGATGAAAGGAGACCCGCCGTTCCACAGGGTCATGACGTCACCGTACTGCTTGGACAGCTCCGTAAAGGTGGCAGGAAGAAAGGCGGACTAGAAATAAGTCGTGAGAAAAAAAAAGAGTACTATATTCACTTATTCACAGGGCTCCCAGTGCCTAGGCGCTCTCAGCACTGGAAAAGCTGAATTGTGGTTTGAAAAGTTGGTAAGTGACGAGGTCATATCTAAAAATAGCTAAACGTTTAACGTACAAAAGCTTGTTTCAAGTTTGAAACACGCGTTGCGAGTGTTTGGGTACAGTAATACTGTACCATAAAAGGTTATGATGACGATGATGAATGGCTTATTTCGTCAATGCATCGCAGCCCAAGCGAGGCTGAATAATGTGTCACTTACAAGCTTGACGTAAAACGTGGCAAAGTCTTGATACACATTGATAAAAGTCTTGATACACATTGATAAAAGTCTTGATACACATTGATAAAAGTCTTGATACACATTGATAAAAGTCTTCATACACATTGATAAAAGTCTTCATACACATTGATAAAAATCTTGATACACATTGATAAAAGCCTCATACACATTGATAAAAGTCTTCATACACATTGATAAAAGTCTTGATACACATTGATAAAAGTCTTGATACACATTGATAAAAGTCTTCATACACATTGATAAAAGTCTTCATACACATTGATAAAAGTCTTGATACACATTGATTAAAGTCTTCATACACATTGATAAAAGTCTTCATACACATTGATAAAAGTCTTAATACACATTAGAATGTGATACATATTAGAATCTAATATGTGCATACATTAATTGACAGTTATAGCACAAGAAGGAAATTAGAGCGTTTCGTGCTCACCTTAGCTAACATGGGGATGTTCCCAACAAGCGGCCAGGCCCAGGGTCCGGGTGGGAGGTTCCTGGGCCGCCGGAGGTACAGATATGTCAGCAGACACGCACATGTGGCCAGCAGACAGGTCGGGAGGTCGGCATAGTGACGGGCAGCCGCCACGACTTCCTGCAAGATACTCATCTCTGTACTTCAAGCGGCGTAACGCTACAGAAAAATGTCAAAACATAAACCAAAGAATTTATACAAATTTAACGGAATTCATACGAGTTTTAGGGGATACTCATCTCTGTACTTCAAGCGGCGTAACGCTACAGAAAAATGTAAAAACATAAACCAAATAATTCATACAAATTTTACCGAATTCATACTGGTTTTACGGAATACATGCGATCCATTACGAGAAACATACGGATTTTACGGAATACATACGATCCATTAATACTTAAGGATAAGGAAGACAACACCGGTGATGAACCGAGACGAGGGGGGATACAAACTTAGCCATATTTGGGACAGTGTTCTCACCGCAAAAGCGCCACCTACATCGGCTTCTTATAGCGGCATGAGAAGCAGTACTCCAGTCAGAAGCTCTGAAGAAGGTGTCTGATAGACATCGAAACGTTAGCAGGTGAGATCAATACCTGGTTGTGTATAAAGAATCTCCCATATCCTATTTACTACCAACCTGATGAAATTATTCTCGGATGAACATCTATTATAGCTAACATACGTCGACGTCGATGAAGGTTAGACATCCAGGTAATACGATACGCCAAATAACAGTTACTCAAGCAACTGGATATGATTTTGGAAACGGTCAGACGTTTCAAGTAGCATCCACTACTTTTCGTAGGGTAAATGCCAAGAAAAGTAGTGGATGCTACTTGAAACGTCTGACCGTTTCCAAGATCATATCCAGTTGCTTGGGTAACTGTTATTTGGCGTATCTATTAACATAATTCCATCAGGAAACATAAAAAGTCCGAAAAGATACGTCCAAACAGATCTCTGACCCAACGTCCCTAAGTATAATGCACTTCTGTATATGTATACTGTGCATACCTGGGGGGTGCCGCACTAGCTAGAGATTTCTCAAACCAAGGCAAACCTACTGTTTTTCAAAGCGGCGGAATTATGTAAACTGGCGAATTGATATTAATGTAGGTTACAGTTTACAAAACAATTTGTCTCTGCTGTAGTAAGTTCAGTTTGGTCAGATTTGTCCATTTACAATGGAGGTTAATGACCCCGTATCTGTAAGATGAAAGATTTGGAAAAAGCCTTTCTTTTTGCACAGAGCTTGGGTGGTTGTGATATAGAGGCAGAGCCTAGTGTTTAATCCAATATTTTCACAACCCTTTGTTCATTTACCATGGTGGTTAATGACCCGTATCTGTAAGATGAAAGATTTGGAAAAAGCCTTTTTTTCCTCGAGCCTGCGTGCTTATAATATAGAGGCAGAGCCTAGTGTTAAATCCAATGTTATCACAACCTTTTGTCCATTTTCCATGGTGGTTAATGACCCGTATCTGTAAGATGTAAGATTTCAAAAAAGCCTTTCTTTTTCCCGAGCCATATATAGAGAGCCTGCGTACTTATGATATAGAAGCAGAGCCTAGTGTTTGATTGAATATCATCACAACCTTTGTCCATTTACCATGACTGTTATTGACCCGTGTCTGTTGGGTGGAAGATGTAACATTTGGAAAAAGCCTTCGTTTTTATCTGTTTTTATTCATTTTTCATTTTGTTATTTTCGCTGTGCTTATAATCAGACTCAGGTTCTTAAAAGTAGATATATCTGGCGCCTTTCGTCAATTGACAATAGCGTTTAACGAGATGTCTATGAAAGATAACATATGTAAGATGTCTACAACTGATAGTATAGGAAAACAACATTGTATGACCCTACCAATTAGTCTAACGAAGTAACGACCTAAAACGATGACTCCCCTTGGGTACAATGTTATTCAATGTAGGATTTTCTGTAAGATTCTAAAATGTGCCGTGTTTTTCCATGTTCAATTTCTTGCCATGTATGTGATACTTCAGAACAAAACTGGTGACCGTCACTAGATCTATCAACACGGCTGTGTTCACAAAAAAAACTACCTTTTGCCAGGAACTATGCTCATAGTGTCATTTGCAACCATCTCCGACCATTTGGATTGCTACGCAACAACACAGAGCTCGATCAATCCTTTTGATTTCAACTATTCAAAAACAGTAATGTGTCCTACTGAGATAGGGCAACAGGTGAAGTGACAAGTGACCGATCCTTTTCCCGTCGTTTCAAAACGTCAGTTTCACCCCCAAAATTGTTCACAGACATAATTCCAAGACGTTTCAAAATTGCATATTTCAGCACATTAAAGCAAGATTATTAGAACTCAGCTAGGGACATGTTCTTCCATGCCAAATTATTTCAAATCATATCTGGTGACCGTCACTAGATCTATCAACAAGGCTGTGTTTTCAAAAAAGCTAACTTTTGCCAGAAACGGAGAAAATATGTTCATAGTGTCATTTGCAACCATCCCCGACCATTTGGCTTACTATGCTACAGTACAGAGCTCGAGCAATCCTTTAGTACGTAATTAAAGCAAGATTATTAGAACTCAGGTAAACAACAACTTCTTAACATCAACAGCCTCATAGCAGAGCACGGCAATATCAAGCAAGCACTACACATCCAGAACCTACGGCTAAGGGCCCGTTTAGACGTGTGCATATATTGAAGTCCGTATGAGTTGCGTATTTGTATTTTGGTTAGCTTGAGCCTGCGGCCAAAGAACTGCACATTCAGAACCTAGTAAGACCCCGTTTATATATGTGCGTATATTGAAGTTCGTATGAGTTGCGTATCTATTACATTTTTTGGTGAGCTAAAGGTTGTGGCTAAAAAAGTAATTTTTTTCGGTTCGATAACCAGGCTGCACAACGGTGGGTCACAGTAGAAAACAACTTTTTTGCCCCACAAACTTTACCTTAACCAAACAAAATGTTAATATGCCGCTCATACGAACTTGAATATACACACAGGTGTGAACGGGCCTTTAATAAAAACTCCAGGAGTAATATAAAAATGGAAGGCGCGAAGTTAAGTTCTTACCTGAGAGTTGTCGTGTCGTCTTCCTCTGAACACAACGGTCAAAAGAGACCGTTTGATATGCGCATCGGGAGTTATTCTAGCTGCGAATGTGGGCGGACACCTTTCAGGAGTGGTCCATTTCACTGCAGGGGTGGTTACTCAATACCGTGGTGTTTTAGAGTGCATATTTCATCAAGAAAAGGTTCATTCTAAGTTTCAAATCGAAAGTTCAAGCAAGCCTTAACAAGTCACAGCCATCCATCCAATTTTTTGCACCTGAAGTACTCGAACCTTCAATACACCAGCAACATTTATACCGTTTGGGACAAGTGTGATCCCGACCACAAATGGATTTACCCTTTCGATATGGCATTTACTAAAACACGACGGTGGTAACAGTTTTGCAGTTGCATGCATTTAGAATGTAATGGAGGTGAACATCGTTGAATATATATTATGCAAATCAGGACTTCATTTGCATAATTGGTCGGGAAAAATTGGAATAGCCTTCTTTGTTATCACACGTCTTTTATGCTTCGGGCGACCTCTGTTATTTGGGTGGAGAAGATGATCAACTGATAAAATCTATTTGCATAATAAATGAGAAACACTCATACTACATGTACGTAAGTTGAGAAGGTTAACGTTAACATCAATTGGCGAAGGTATGAGGTCGCGGAGCTCAGTTAAATATTGGAACGAGTAGTTTTGTGTGTAAAAAAAGGTAGCAGGCGTTTCTTTTTCTGTAATTTATCTATTTTAAAATACATGTTGGACAACGTTCAATATAAACAGTTCTCTAAAAACACTTCTGGTAACATCTGGATTTAGACCTCACCATTGCCAAATCCGGAGGACCAAGAAAAATACGATTTAGTTTAGAGAGAGGAATTTGTTGAATCACAGCCAAATCTGCGATGTTGCCAAGTGTAAAGTACTGTTGAATCAAACACTGCTGTCGTCGCTATATTTGGACCTGTACCCATCAAAACAGCTCATCATATTACAAATGCCCAACTTTTTTTCAACAAACTTTAGGCCACACCAACTTGATTTTATGGATGACATCCTCTGGAGACCCCAAAACTAATGCGCGCGGGCGAAAAAAAGAAAAATCCAGCAAAAAAAATGCTACTAAACCACAGGGCTACTTGTACAAAGCTGGTATTGCGAATTGAACCACAGAACACAGTTTGTTTGTAGGAGGTACATGTAGGTTGTCTTGTTCATCATAGCAGACTATTAGAAGGTATTTGGCTCCAAGGACTGTGGATGATATATGACTGTGATGAGAATACTACCGGTAGTCATATACACCCATAAGGGCAGTTTCAACATACATGGCATTGAACTCCATATTAAGCATTCCATGGTTTTCGCTCACAAATCCCTCGGCCAATCCCTCAATTCCTCTCCCATGTCTCTCATTGTTGCAAAAGAAACGTGTGAGAGCCACTCGGGATAGGTCGTGTTTGAATTTGTCTTGGCGATACTCGCTGCATGGCCACCGCGATCCTCTCGTACAACTGTGCAAACGCAAAATCCCCCTAGCCAACATCGATGGCATACCAATCCACATACGCCCCCAGTTTTCCGATAAGCCGGCACAATGCTAAACTTTTGCGGCAATCTAAGTTGGCAAGTTCCGGAGTTCTGTGTAGCCTTGGAGGAGGTGATTTTTTTTTTTTTTTTTTTACAACAGGCGAAAATCAATGCGCGCGCGGATGTCATCCATAAGATTAACTTGGTGTGGCCTTATTCAGATAAACAAAAGATACAAAGCAGAAACATGAAACAAGAAAATACAGTTGTACATGTGCTGACAAATGAATAACCTGTGGCAATAATCAATTGAGCTTACAAACCAAGGGATAAAGATTCCCACTTTTTGTTGTGTTTACATATTTTGTTCTTCAGTGTTGCAATATTTTTTAATCTGTATATATACTTGAAAAGGCAATAAATGTTTGGATGGATAGATAACATGAGTCGTGGTTTATATATATATGTGTCTTTTCCAAACAACATTTAGTTTAAAGAAATAAGGAGATAGAAAAAACTGTTTGAACATTAGTTTAGGACTTCAGTTGCCGTGAAATGACTGGCTCCAATTTTCTTTTTCCTTATATTGTATACTGTATTCCTCTTTGTTTTGGCGTTTGTCGTTGGCTCTTTAAGCCAACCTACGGTACATCTGTTCTGGCCATAGATATCTTTTCAGGCGTTTGTTGGCCTTTCTAGTTACCTGTTGTGTATTTTGTCAACTTTTCTTGGTGTATTTTAGGCCAATATACACCAACAAGAATTGACAAGATAGAGAGGCCGATCACGCGGCAAAACGCCTAGCGCCTAAAAGGCTTCCATAACACGGCTAACATAGGACCCTAACCTCTGCTTGGAGAGTAGCTGTACTTGTCACAAGACGATGACCTACCATGACCATGCCCGCACAGACAGCGGGGGGAATGTATGCAAATGAGGAGCACCAATATCTCTTCTCGGTTTCCGTGAACCGGCCCGATCCAGCGCCCCGGGTGTATTTTTGGCGCACGTATTGACAATGTGTCCCTCCGCCCCGGCAGACAGCCGCATTCCCACATGCCGACCTACCGAGTCGTGCAGCAGTCATTGACTAATTTTGGATCCAACCGGGAGAGGAGTTTAGTTGCGAGAGGAGAGAGAGAAGCGTCTTGCTAGGGGTGTTCTGGCGTCTTTGGAGTGACTTGGAGACTATATTCTGAAGGAAAATGGCCGACGCAAACGGGTTGGACGCATCAGCGGTAAGACAGGAGCTTCTTTGTTCCTTTCTGTTCGCAAAAGGCGATGTTTCATGAAGGGCGGGTGACATGCAGAGCGGGCGAGCAGCTGTCCTATATGACGGGACTGCTGTAACACTGGTTACACCCAGCCGCCAGGCTAACTATAGACACCTCGTGGCCTTTTATATGTGATGCTCGCATGCCCTTTTATATGAGATGTCCTTGTCTTGACGCTTTTTTCACACTTTTTCTTTTGGTTCCATATCAATTAGGGTCAGCTCAGGCTGATAATTCCCTGACAGGGGTTCACAGTGCTAAACGTTCATAAATTTTGCGCAGTAGCACAGGATTCTGTATCTTATGAGAAGAGTTCGCTTAGACAGTGATTTCGTTCTAGTTCCACTAAAAGAGCATTATGCCTACATGTAGGTAGGTCGTAATACGTAGGACATATGGAATTTTGTTTGGAAATTGACTCGAAGACAAGCAGCCACCGTTATTAAGTTGAATATGATATTCTTTTATCTATTAGAAACCTGATTGCAGTAAACATCCCCGAAACCAGTCACACATAAATTTCCTGACGTTTGAGAGATAAAATATAGGGTACAACAAACTAGAAGCGAATACAAAAAAGCTACACATCATATGATAGGAGGCTTATATCTTTGGAACAATCTCACTAGGGTGCAGCTCATATTTTTGCAAACTGGCCGGCTGCAATTTTTACTGATACTAGTAGAACAGCTGTCGGGCTGTCAAGTTTGGATCGTCCCATTTACGTCATTGGGGGTGGAATATTTCAATTTGTTGTCGCCAGTATTTTCAAATTTATGTCCCGACACTATGTTGTCATAAACATGGGGATATAAACAACTGAATTACAACAATATGGATGATTCTTTATTGTTACCATTAATATGTATACGAATTCGTCAACGAATGGTATAATCCTCGTGTCTACTTGGGTCAGAATATCAATGCTTAATGGCATGTCGCATGAGTATTGAAATGTAGACAGTATGAATGACTCAGATTAGACATTAGTGATTTGGGGATGATTGCCATACATTTTGCCTTTTTATGGCCTGCGAGATCTTGTGTTTCTTTCCATACACACATTTTGCATGAGCCGAGATATTCAAATAACCTGGAATAAAGACTGCCAAATGAAAGATAGGGGTCTGCCAAACCTAGATTCTGTGGATTCTGGGTTAAGGTTGTGATAAAATGGGTTATATTGGAGAGGCCTTGACCTCTGACCTAACCTCTGACAGAGTGCACCTGTCGCTGGAGTATAATTGATGGCGGTAAAAACGGGACACTTGACATTCGAACCGTAGTCTCGCAATACCGGCCTGGTTTTTTCTGACCTGTATGCATGTCAAATCGACATTTTTAATATGGCGGCCAGCTATCATGCAAATATCATGTATGTAACTACACGACTTACATGAAATAGGCTGAATCGAAGTGGGTGATATATTACCACATGCAGTAATAGCAAGATTGTTTCGTTGATGTTTCTGGATTTTTCAAACCCTGAAATAGCATGCTATAGCTAGCTACACTGTTTGTTCTGTGTCAGCAAGCATTGAACCATGGCACCTGTATTAATTTCTAGATTTATTGTCAGCTTAAGTATAGATGTCTACGATACACATGTAGAATTTTAGATATTTGTGTTATGAATGTCAAAGCAAGTGAATATGACATATCTAGATATCTAGTGTGGCAATTTCTACCTCGTGTGTATTACGGTTTACATTTTCGAGCCGAGCTGGTCTGCCCAAACCGTCATTTCTTATTGATACAAAGTATGAAGGCGTTTTAAAAAAAGTGTTTTAACCAAATGCTGGGCACAGGATAACGTTTGCAGTTTAGACTACATGTTTCCAATATAGTGTCCCTTATAAGCTGTTATAGCAAGAATAAAAAGATACAAGAAACCACACCTGTAATGTTAAATTTCTAACTGATTTTTCTCTTTCTCTCTCCCATTTTTCTCTTCTCTCTTTTTCTTTTCTTTCTGTGCATACATATGATGTGCTCTCGAAGAGTGGCGAGGGTCTGTCGTATCTGTGCAAGTCAGATCCGGAGTATGCAAAGGTTTAATTTCCATTCCTTCTGTTAGCCTGGAATCCAGCCGTGCCGGCTTTATCCGCTCCCCATCCGTCGTTGACAGTCAGCTGCAGCTAAAACGAAAGCTAACACGGCTAGATTTCAGGCTAAGAAGCTTGGCGCTATCCCCGTTCCCCTCTACCCTAGGCCTTTTATGTAGGCCGCTATGATAAGCTCCCATTTTACCCCTATTCAAAAAATTAAACAGAAAAGTACTCCTTGCTATCCCCACTGGCCAATTCCTCCGCATCATATCCACTGCAAAACATCCCAAGCTCATACTGCTTAAAACTTGCAATAGATTCAGCGCCTTTTTATTTGCACCGTGCTTTACATATATAGAAAAGGTCGTCTAAGTCAGGGCTGAAACCTTCGCCATCCCTCCGCATGTAAACTTCAATCCTGCAACGTTTGCAAACTGTACGGTCACTGAGTAAAGCCACTAACCCGCTTACTTTTGCGAAAACAAACCGTCCAGGGCGTATGCACATGTTCCCATCCCATCCCTCACATACCTTCTGACCGACGCAACATTCCGACAAAACCAAGATTCTGATAGTGGTCTTCAATTTACGTCAAATATATTTTCATTGCGTCACTGAGGATCACAATGTCACTGTATCATCATGTTCAGTGGGACAGTTACTCCAGTACGTACGTTTCTGTGAAGCATATCAGATTCCATGCGTGCTAGCGAACCCAGTGAATGTTCGACCCGCACTTGTTCTCAAGTAACTTAAGACATTGACATTCTTTGAACTGCAAGGTCATGTAGTTTCTCCTTGGCAACTGGCACTTACACCGCACCTTACACCGCTTGCATTCTAAATAGATGTTTAAACAAGGTTTACAAACCACCATTTTCAAGCCAAATTTGTAACATCTTTTTTTGCTTTTGCTGAAAAAAAAATGATATCCAGATGGGCACCGCGCCATTGGCAATCCCTTAGTGGCCCAGCTTCGGACTTAGGTTTAAACAAATCGCCTTTGTGGATCGCGAAGACTCCGCGGCTCCGATGCATTGCCTTTTCTGGAAGTGAGGAACGAGCTGTAGCTCAGTCCGCGTACCCCAAGGGACTCGGATGTAAATATAGCCAAAAATTCGGCATCGTCTCATTCAAGTGGAGGCGCGTGTTGTGGTGACCGTTTGGCACAAATTAGTCATGTTGACATCAGCTGGGCGGATTTTTACTCCACCGGAACCAAGAACTATGTGAACCGATATTCGGACGCATAATGTACCAGAACGACATATGAGCACATAAAGCCCCTTTTTCACCGAAAGCAATCGGTGAGCGGCCAAGATTGGACATGTGTCACCCCTTGGGTTCATAATTGGAATATTGGTGCACGATGTAAAAGTATAATTGAAAAGACAACGAAACGTAAAAAGATTCATTCTTTCTCTATGATTCCTCCAGCCCATAGCTCAATGTTCAGAGGCAAGACTGTTTATAGCAAGCAGGTTGTGTAAGAGCTTGAATTGAAACTTCTGGCAAAGGAATTAATTGTAGTGTTGTAAATCGTACCCTTCACCGCATACGTTATATCTATGCCAAGAGTGACAATCATATTTGGGCTCTACAACGAAATTCCACAAAACTCCTGTTCACTCTAGGTTGAAGCTATAAATCTCTCTGCTTATCTTTAAGCCCTAAGCCACCTTATATTCCTTATCAGGGGCATTGTAACTGTTACATGCCGAGGAATGCCATAAATTATATGTTTTGATTCTAGAAGAATGTCACAACGTCTGACGTATGTTTTCCCTCGAGAAGGTTCCACCACAAGAAGCTTGCCACGCCAAAATAGAAACCGGGTCACCCACATAAAAGTCACATGATACCAGCATGTTTAACTTTAAGGAGTTGGCTATCTGGACGATCGAGTTCTTCTTCGACCAGTGGCTTTTAGCAAATAATTGAGTTCTTTCTATATCATCACAACACCAGACATGATTTTGAAATGGAGTTTCGTAAGGGATCTCACAGAACTTACCAAAAACCTTCTTGGTTGTTTGTGACAAAGAAGCTTTAAATCTGACTGTAAGGACTTCTGACATTTGTAGATATCTATTTCTGTGTGGGTATATACTAACCGTTTATATTCGTCCTCTGAACCCACCGACAAGCATTCTAATCCCCTCTTTGCAATCCCAGCTAGCTGGCCAATTTTTCTCTATCTTTCACGGCCCCATATTTATTCCCGTCTGTAAATGTCAGAGTAGAGATTGCAATCTGGCATAATTGCCGGTAGAGATCCACAGAGACACAAATCAGGATGCTAGAAATGTATAAGGGAGGTCTCCCATTTAGGAATTATGAGTTTTAAGTCAATCCATCCGATCGGATGCAATATTTATGCCCTGACATAATTATCTGATGTGGTACATGAATGAGTACATGGTGGGCCGTTGTTTTCCAGGGTGTTGCATGATACATTATGTTACTGAATACTATATTGTAGATACAGATACAAGAATAGTAACAGCAAGTTGAT
The DNA here is from genome assembly GCF_035083965.1 of Branchiostoma lanceolatum. Taxonomy (NCBI): domain Eukaryota; kingdom Metazoa; phylum Chordata; class Leptocardii; order Amphioxiformes; family Branchiostomatidae; genus Branchiostoma; species Branchiostoma lanceolatum. Next base: position 12,559,979 of record NC_089737.1, read on the forward strand.
AGCACAACGTCGCAGAAAACCTTCTACCACGATAGTGCCAGATGTTTTACGACTAGCCTGCCAAACGTCACTGGATTTTGAAATGATTTCAGCATATGCATTGCGCGCCATATGACGTCATGGACTGACACAGGATATGACGTACCTGTCCGGCACAGGAAGTGACGGTGTTGCTTTGTTCCTTTTCCGTAGTACTCGTCACTGTATGATGCCGCCATTGGTGGACATGTCGACAAGGTGGAAAAGTTCCTCAAGGACGGCTTAAATGTGAACTATCAGGACCCGGTAAGTTCTTAATCGTCTGAAAGATTGTTTTTACCACGTCAGTTCTCTCTCCCTCCCTCTTCATCTATATATTTCTCTGTGTGTGTGTGTGTTTGTGTGCGTAACGTTACATGTGTGTGCGCGTGCGTGTTTGTGCATATATATATATATATATATATATATATATATATATATATATATATATATATATGTGTGTGTGTTTGTGTGTGTGTGTGTGAGAGAGAGAGAGAGTGTGTGTGTGTGTGTGTGTGTGTGTGTGTCTCAGTGCGTGCGTGTGTGTGTGTGTGTGTGTGCCTGTATGTGTGCGCGTACATATGTGTGTCATATGGTATGCGTGCTATTGTTTCCACGACAGTTCAGATATGTAAATGAAAACCATGCAGAAGACCATCATGATGAGCTATAAGAGGTGGGCCTAACCGTCTAGAGGATCCTTTTTGTTTCCTCACAGGATGGGGACACGGTACTTCACATGGCGGCCAGCACCAACAACCTCCACGTAGTCGAGATCCTGCTCAACGCTGGCGCAGATGTCAACGCAAAGAACAAAGTAACCCATTTCAACTGTAAATATGCGTGATGCTTTCTTTCACTAGTCCATGAAGTACAAAACAATCTCCAAAATGCCTCCGCCCCGAGGCGTCGCCAAGAATCTTTGAGTGGGTCGCAAAATGATTTTGCTATCGGCCTATGTACATCCAGCTATCTAGAACGCAAACACGATTTTAGCGAAACATATGAGTGCTTAAAATATCTATATATTATCCTAGAGATGCCTGTATTATCCCATCGTTTGCTAAAACAGTACTAAAACATACATGTAACAGGATAACAAGCCTGTTCGCGGTTTGAACTGCGCATGCGCCAGGTCAAAGGTGAAGGACCCTAACTTGTAAACAGTTCTTGCTAGAGCATGCTTTGTACATGTCCTGACGTGTTTTATTCATAATTATGTCTCAAGGGCCTTCAACTCTGACATATTACCTACAATGCATCACATCGCGCAAGCGCAATTCAAACAATGAAACAGCTTATCCAGATAAGTTGGTCGCCGGTAGCCGCTTGACAAAAATATCTGAAATGTTCTTTAGTATTTATTTTCCTTCTAATGTTGCAAGTTCTAGCTGTGGTTATTGAAACATTGGCAACCACCCTTTTATCGAAATAAATCTTTTTTTCTCACTCAGGCGGGATGTTCTATTCTGTACGAGGCCGCCCAGGGGGGTGACGTCGCCGTTGTGAGGGCCATCCTAGACAAAGGTGCAAACCTCAAGGAGAAAGACAAGGTACGTGCAGTATCAGGGGAAGGGCTAGCAATCCCTGCTACTAAAACAACAAGGAAACTTGCTACCCTATATGTCACTAGGCACTACAAGGGTCTGAACGACCGAACGAACGAACGAACGAACCAACAAACGAGCCAACAAATGAACATGCAGTATCAGGGTAGTGAGTTACACTTGTTAGGCAATCGGGAGAGGGATGTGAAAAAAGCAAGGCAATTTGAGAGTGCAAAACTCTCTCACTACGTATGGCAATAGTTCTCATTCCGGATAAAAATCACGTTTCAATCTCGGACTGCCGAGATCTCGCGAGGCGCACGAAAACGAGGCTAGCTCTGTCCCGTTTTCGTGGACTTTAACCAACACCATATTTACGACTGACGAGCTCCAGTCTTTGTCAATGAATGAAACAATAACGGGTTGTTTCTCCACAGTACGGAGACACTGTGCTGCATAAGGCTGCTAACTGGGGGCATCACGAAGTCGTCGCTGAGCTGTGCCGCGCAGGGGCGCCGGTCAACGGAAAGAACATGGTATGTAGTACTATGTACATCAGATCACATAGCATTATATGGTAGATACAACAGTATACTGACAGTGAGAGTTAAGTTGGGAGCATGAAGTTTGATCATGCTTTGGCAACTCAATTATACGTGTGTCGATGAAAGTTGGACATCCAGGTAATAAGATACGCCAAAAGACAGTAACTGGATACAATTTTGAAGATAATTCAGTTGCTTGCGTAAAGGTCTTTTGGTGTAAATTTTCAGGACCCACAACTGTCAAATTTTGGACAGCAGTACCACATATCTACTTTCTTGTTGATATGTATGGTTTTTCCTTGACATTTAAGGTAAAAGAGTTAAACATAACTCATCTCACATCCGGTACGCCCGCGTGTCGCACAGACAAGTTATCGCGAGAATTGCGAAAGCGGAGCTAATTCTGATTCGGGACGGCAACGGCTATCAAACTGTCCAGATATATTTCAAAAGATGTAAGCTAGCTACGCATACCTTTATTTGAATGTCAACACCAAATGGTATTGGACATAAAGAAAACAAACGACTTATGACTACGAAAATATTTACATACTTTGTTGACATTTTGCTTTTCAGAAAGAAAGCACAGCCCTCCATGAAGCATGCACGGGTGGTCACTTAGAAACGGTGCAGGTTTTGATAGAGAACAGGGCAGACGTCAACGCACAGATGAAGGTGAGTATATATGGCCTCATTCGGTCTATATTGATCATATTGTTAAAATTCTAATGCATTAGCATCGAACCTGCAACTTCGGCTACAGCTAGAACAGCACTATATATATGACAATGTCAGCCTCTACCACATAAGACACTGGGTTTGTTTGATATTGGGTCTGTTGCAAATTCCTTTCCTCTGGATGCTTTTTTTCTGCACTGCCCATCAGTCTGGCTTCTCCTGATCTTAGTTGATTAGAGCACGAGACTTCAATGTATAGTTACTTTTTTGACCATCACTCAAGTATGCGTGGCATTCCCTAAAACCGGTCCAGGGGAAAAGTCCTGCGGACATGATTTTCTCTCATTTAGCCAGTCAACCAGAAACGGCAATGTACTCTTCCAATACCTTGCATTTCTACATTCGAATTGTGTTTGACATAATGATGCTTTCAATCCTTTATGGTATACCTCAAAGTCCTGTATTCTGTGCTTGCTCCTACAGTATGGCTACACACCTCTTCACAAGGCTTGCATCGGCGGATACGAACTTATTGTCGACGCTTTGCTGAAGGGAGGGGCCCAAGTCAACCTCCAAAACGAAGTAAGAACTCTTAATAATCATCTTCACAAAGAAGTGTATGTTATGATGTCATTTGTAGGTAGGCTTGTGCCTTTGTGGTTTGTTTGTAATTGTTGACGGAATATATAATAACTCGAGAAGTACTAGTTATGAATGGTAAAGCGAAGATCACTTTTCCCGATGAAATGCCTCCTAGCGGCTTTCAGCGGTATTAGAGCAGAACCTCCGGTTTTAATATCTCGTGTTGTAGACGTAAGTAATATGGTCGCGATTTTTGAATGGTAGAGATTCCTTGGTACATTTGAGTCCTCTTCGGGCAGCACAGTGGCAGTGACGTTCTGCATGTAGATGTGCCAATGTCTTAAATTTATCTACGACCATACCTAAGATATACATGTTCTATATGGACCTACATGGGCTAGTTTTGTGAGACTTTGAAAGAGAATAACTCAAGAAATGATTGACGGATCGTCATAATTTTTCATCTGCAGAAGGCTTTTAAAAATGCTTTTTCTTATGTAGAAGGCTTAAATGATATATATATACATGCGGATCAAGCAGTTCAGAGGCTAATGCCAAAGGTTTTGATTGCAATCATGATTCCACTTATGATCAATATTATGATCATACTTATGATCACACTTATGATCACACTTATGATCACACTTATAATCACAATTATGATCACCTTCACGACCAGACGATGAGGATGATCATACTTTATGTATTCATTTATCATTTTATCTATCTATCTAACAGTACGAACAGACACCTCTGCATATCGCCGCGAAAAAAGGCAAGCACAAGTCTGTCAGAGTGCTTCTCAAGGGCGGGGCAGATCCAACCATCAAGAATGAGGTACGTCATTCATTCATAATCTTACGTCATTGGGGTTAAACTTTCAGGTACAACATTAAGTAATGCAAAATAACCAAGCAAGTGGATAAATTCTCTTAAGAGTCAGGTGTTTCAGAAAGCATCCACTGTCTTTCTTTAGGGACTGAGAATGGCTGGATATTTATCATCATTCTCAGTCACCAGTACTGGTGAAAGATATGCAACGTCTGAAGAGAATTTATCCAGCTACTTGGTTTATTTTGTATTCCGCGTCGATAACCATATTCTGACACATTTAAATGGCACAGTACAAAATGTAGCTTCACGGCATCTACCAAAATGTCTTTAATTCTGCAGCGTTAACTTTACACGGGCTTTTCGTTGACGTCATAAATATCATGATTCAAATCCATTGGCGGCCATGTTGGAGTACAGACGTAGTGATTACACTGTACTCCAACATGGCGCAACTGACGTCATTTGGAAAGCCTGCATATGACTGAAACCGCGTTACTAATGTCATCAATCTGTGAAGACTAGTTTATCGCATATGATTAGTAAACTAAGGCTTACTTTGCATAGATAATTTACATATGCCAAGCTATTTTTTGATATGACATATTTTTCTTTGTTCCTCAGCTTTTTTCCGTGATGACCCTGGCTTTGCTGAGCAATAATCAACACCCCAGCTGATAGGCTACCTCCAGTCTAATTATTTACTGCAAACAAAAAAGAAAAGAAAAACGAGCTCAACATATTTTGCACAGAAATCATTAATATCCACTAAAAGAAGTCTCTTACTAAAAGTGTTTTAGATAACATATCCAGAGTTCTATTGTGCTGTTTAGTCGGAGTAAGTTTGTTCGGAGACATTGCATAGTTCAAGGACAAAATGGCGTCAGCAAGGTCATGGACTAGAAGGAAAAAAGGCATATTGTTCACAACGAGTCACATTCAGACGTTGAAGTTGACCTTCTCCCACCACAGGATGACGAAACTCCCCTGGACAATACACAAGACGGTGAAATCCGAGAGCTATTGCTATCAGCTAAAACCTAATATGGCGTGAGTTTGGCAGCCATTTTCCAAGATGGCGGCAATCAACACTAGTACTAGAACTGTATCTCTGTCCTCACTACGCAGGCATTGTGACATCTGTTGAAATATATCTATTGATAGATTCTCACTTTTCGCTGGAATATTTAGAAGGCACAGCTCTACAACTATAAATCAAAAAGGAAATATGTTGGGTTTTTATGCTACAAGAGCAAATATTCCACATCAGATGTCACAAAAAAGTATCATACTTCTCTTACTCTTAGCAAATCTGTTTTCTCTTTAGAAATCTTAATATTCACCTTTCTCTTTTTCAGATATCACTTCCTCTTCACCTCACCATTACCTTTCCTTCTTTCTCTGTTTAGCAGCTTCCTTCCTTGCTTGCTTTCTTCAGTCTATTTCTTACTCTATTTCTTACATAGCAATGGTAACAAGATACGGCGTCTTCGTCATAGCATTAATTATAGCCGGCTTAACATAGCACGTGATTTGTGGTTCAGGCGATGGGAGAGGGCACTAAGTGGTCTTGACGGATTTGGCGGTTCATGAATTCTTAAAATAACAGTGGCATTTCCTCTTCGATAATAGTATTAAGACAAGATCTGGCGATATCAGCAAGAAGATTTTAATCCTCCTTGATATCAGTAAGCTTGAAATGCTATGAATTCAAGACATCCTTCAGATATTTTGCAAACAATGTAGCTAAGTCAAAATCATATTTTTAGTATATGAAAATTATCTCTATATCTTTGAAGTTTCATTTATAACTTTTGTTAGGACTTACATTTGTGTACGAATTACTCTAATATCTTCTTTGTCTTTTTTTCCAACTCTACAGGAAGGGGACGCCGCAGTAGATATGACCAGATCTCTGGATGACGAAACTATCCAACTGATGCGCACCGCTGCCGGAAGGCGCTAACAAAAATAGCTCGTTTGGTTTGAGATTCTGGGCTTCTTCTCATCGGGGAGGGGGAACTTTAAAACGTAGTTGGTTCATCGGTTTAGTTCACAGATATTCACCGTGTTGTATCATCACAGCCAGTAGGTATCCATCTGAGTAATGAGGCTGTTTTAACGTGCGTGAGGCACCTCCTCGAACATGGGACCCCCATTTTATGTCTCTTCCGAAAGACGGTGCAGCTCCATCAAGGATATGCAATACGTTTCTCACAGTGACAGAATAGACCGGTCAACTTGTAACAAGGAGATTCTATCTAGAAATGAATTACCTTTATATTTTCTTAAACACTAAACCGAGCAATGTGTTCATTGACTTGTAATTGAACTCGTGTGTCTCTTAAGACATATATCATGGGAAAAAAGCTTCGTTGATTTTACAATTTGTAAAAAAACTAGTACTTCTATCAATGTTTTGATGGCATGTGATTATGATTAATTAAGGGGGCAGGCCTGCTTTGGCGCAGCAAACAGACCATAATATCCCTCGTTACCATACCATGATAATCTCTGCAAACACCACTCACTCTCTTTAGCCATGTTATTTCAGTGATCTGACGACTGGTTTGACATTGAGAATCCTTCATTATATTTTGCAAACACTTCAACTTAGATTTTACAATGCTGAACGGAAGGTAGACAATTGAATAGTACATGTAATTATGTTTATGTTCTATATCTAATGGTGGCGTTTATGCAGGGCGCCACCTAGTAAGTGCTGATGGTACGACATTCACGCTCTGTATATTGTTTCACAAAGTATTGTTTTTGTGCATATTCGTATTAAACAATGTTAATCGATACCTTTGTTGTTTAACAGAAATAAAATTTTCGTATTGATTTTTTTCATTCGCTTATTCTTAAGAATAATATTTAGAAACATTTTAAAGCTGTCATATGGTTTTATATTGTGGTTGGTAATTGAATACGTTGCGTAGTACAAATGTATCTGCTAGAATACACTTTTTGCAGAATTGGAAAAGAAGAAATAATGCGAAAGATAATTCAATGTTATTCTTAACGGACGTCCATCTTTATCACTTATAAAGTTCAGTACATGTTGAAAACTGTAAAATAAACGTTTGAACGTCGCAATGGTTTATGATAATGGCAAAGGATTCATGTATGTTTTCAAATGGCTTTAGATATAAAATCGTTTTAAAAACTTAAGGTTTGAAGTGTTCTTGTATTGCTTGTCTTATGGATAGATACAAAACCATAGGATCAATCAATAGAAATACTTAACAGCATTCGTAGAGTGCAAACGTATGATGGAGTACCATAGTTATCTTGTCTTGTATTCCCCCATATAAATTCATTACGTATACCTGCAACAAACAGCACACACATTCTTTTTATTTATTATATATTTCCCAGTAATGAAGTACTAGTATTAAAACCCTTAAGCTGCCAGTCCCGGTTTAAACAGGGATACAGAAACATGCCTTGTGTGCTGGGCCCGGCTATAACCGGGATAGATTATTCCGCAGAAGAAAACAGTTTTGCGTGCGCGTAGCGCCCGAAACTCGGAAGTTAGGGGAGTTATGGCCGCCGGCTGTTTTGCGAATTTCGTGAGGGAGGTCAGGGGTCAAACATTTTTTTTATTTTTACTTGACTAAAAAACCTGGCAGCTTAAGGGTTAACTTGCTTCATTGGCCAGACGCGTGCAAACGTTGTACCGCAACCGTTGCTGACGAGGCTCCCATTCCACAAAACGTCGACTCGCTGCGACCTAAAGTGGATTTGTATAACGCTTCACTTCGTAATTGGAATGTCATGCAAAATGTATGGAAGCATGACTGAAAAGACAACATAACACGCAAGGCGTAAAAAGACTCGTTTTGTATCTATGCAATTCGTTGAGCGCTCTGTTAAATCGCTCGGTCGTAGCGAGTGCGCCACCCTAGTGGACTGAACCGGGGTAATTGGTCTACTCAATGCTTCAACTGGTCTGACCTGTTTTGGAAGAGACCACCATTGTTGCGGGGAGGGTAAACGCCCAGAGAATAAAGACTCTATCATTTATTATTGATGCCCCTATATATGTAGCTACCTTCACAATTGTTACCACCGACATGGACGGTCCTTTAGATATCAGAAGACCGGCCAGAACATGTCCACCATAACATGTTAAAAAGATTGGTGAGTTTCATTGTCAATCTATGTACATGTATACTAAATACATAATTGTATGTACTCAGAACTGTATATATTTTTACGTGTATTCTCGAAGATCATTGAAAACCAATTATGCATACCCCGTAGTTGCTCTCAAATTGTATCACTTCTATCTTTCTAGATATTTATATGTCTGTTGTTTATTCATCCATTTGTATTTAATATGTACATAATGCACTGCTAGGAATATGGTAAGAAAATAATACAAAGAGACACACTCAGTACACTATTGCCCTGGGGTTATCGGCCAGTTAATGATAAATATGGGCGAGGACTGCAAGTGGGGGAGGGGGGCAGGGGCTCTCTATCAGTCGAATCCAAAGACCGTACACCGATTACTACTTTGTCGGGCCAAATGTAGTGGTGGCGTCTCTGGCAGGGCTTCTGTTACTTATTTTAGTACTACTAGTAGTACTATTACGGGTCTATGTATGTATAAGACTACAAAAATCCACGGCTACGTGTACAATCTAGAATAGTAGATCATGGCCGAGTTGCTACAACTACACCCGTATGCATGTGTGTAGTTTTGAGACTCTCGCATTGTTTATCCTACAGACGTACGTAAGGACACCAGTCAATCTTCAGATCAGCGATGACGTCACTAAGACTGATGTTGTTCGGATTACTGCTGACGTCAGCGGCTACTCTCACGTTTATGATGACGTTTGTACAAATATCGATTGTGACCAGGCCTCGTAAGAGGTCAGTGTGGACGACAATTATCAATTCAATTCTTCAATTCTTTATTTATTTATTCATTTACTTATTAATCTTTAGAGTGATCCCTATGGTTAACTGAGTACCTGAGTCCCTTACAAAATCATCAAATCAGGATACAAATCAAGGATAACATAAACGGAATGAATAATGCATTCACATGATATTATCATATTAAGCAGAAAACATCACACATCGTACAAACAACGCACCACCGCCTATAACTGTAGACTGAATCAGGAAGGCATGATCGCACTCCTCTAGAGTCAATTTTGTACTTCAAATACGATTATAAAAGATAACGTATAATCTTAGATTGTACTATGTATGCTACAGATATGACATTTGGTTATATTGAAAGTAAATTCTCTCACAGAAGTTTAGATATATAAGTAGCAATGTATGATATTACCAGGATGTATAATCTCTGTTATCGACATGCATATCATCAATACAGAGCAATGCAACAGGCGAAGGGGCTAAGTACTTACGGGGCCTTGCCTGAGGTAAACGCACCATCAAGCCTGCCGAAAGAAATCCCTAAGTTCGTCCTAGACATCATGAGAAATGCTTCTGCAAAAGGATGGAGGTTCAACCAGACTGCGATAACACGTCTAAGGTATAGTGAGACTTTAACTTTATTTGGATCAACAGTTAGCTACATAATACAAACAGCTACTGACTGCATTCTTCATGTGGTCCTGATGTTCTAACGTTAGCACGTTGATACGTTAAATTATATATGTGTAACGGGATAGGGTGACTATGATATAGCAATCATATACATAACAGGCATAACATATATGACCAGGGTACGCTCTGACATTTCTATTTATATACTGATTTTTTTTTGTGCAAATGACGTTGTCTTCCTCTTGTTTCAAGGCCGAATATGTGAATACGAACACGAGTATCTTGGCCTGCTGTTTTCATTTATGTATCTAATGCTAGGGTCACATTTCTCATCCGGAGCCCGGCCGGGCAGTCTTTGTGAACGAAAAGTATGATATAAAAGATTTAAAAAAACACAAAACGTACCTAAAATTATTTAAGAGCATAGCTTGTGCAAATGTATGGGCATACACTTTGATTTTTCGTTTCCGTAAACAGTCCGCCCGGGCCCCGGTTAGGAAATGTGACCCTAACATTATTATGAATATATAATGATTTATCAATCCTAATAAAATAACTAATCTCCAAGCCAAAAGACAGTTGCATGACGGTTCAATTGAAAGGAAAGACATATAGGTGGTCAGATGTTGAAAACACATGTTTGTGCTCACAGGTCAGACTTGGAAAGAGAATGCAACACGTCAAAAACCTTTCTCATCACCCGTAACAACCAGCCCGTCAACTCCTCCTTCAAGTATCTTCATGGGGGGTACAGGCAACTCATGACCCCTTCACTGTGGGAAAAAATGCCAGAGGTTTGTTGGTTGGTTTGTTTGTGTGTGTGCGTGCGTGCGTGCGTGCGTGCGTGCGTGCGTGTGTGTGTGTGTGTGTGTGTGCGTGCGTGCGTGCGTGTGTGCGTGCGTGCGTGTGTGTGTGTGTGTGTGTGTGTGTGTGTGTGTGTGTGTGTGTGTGTGTGTGTGTGTGTGTGTGTGTGCGTGTGTGTGTGTACATGGGGATAAGTTTGCAATGACTCTTTTCGTTTTACAAAAATAAATTTATGCCTACCTTCTCTTTATGATACTTACTAGTATGCTAGTTTATGCGTAGGTCTCGGCAACACGAAAGACGAGTTCGATTATGAGCCCCTTAACGGTTTACTATTGCACTGCAGCAGAGATTATGGTTTTGATATCTCATGCTCTGGACACGCTATAGTCACGGTTTTTAGGGGTAGGTGCCTCTTCTTTTCAAGATGTTCACCTGTATGGTGTGGGTTCAGCTGGGTTGTATGACATGTGTGTTGTCAATTCAATTTTTTTATCTTTCGGACAGGACGTTCCTTTTGCCCTGAAGCGCCTCAAACGCTGCAGCATTGTGGGTAGCAGCACCATCTTGATCAACAGCAGCTGCGGAGAATTCATCGATTCATCAGACATGATCGTAAGGTGGGTCATCAGTGAAGTAAATCACGTCAGACCATGACATTTTGATTTGGGTGAATGTACCCAATATGTCTTGTGTATCTTTCTGTTGAAAATTCTTGAAATTGTTCACAAATCTAGATCTAGATTTAACCAAAAGCCACAGTGAAAAAAAGCAGTATTCTTGAATAAGCTCGTTCACCATTCCGAATGCGCATGCGCATGGTCAAAGGGCCACAAAAAATACGTTTGAACATTGTTGTGCAAATCGACACAATGGTCGAGATGAGTTTACAACTTAACAAGTCAGGGGCCTTCACCTTTGACCGTGCGCATGCGTACTTGGGATCACGAACAAGCTTATGACGGTCTCACCCTCCCCAACTCTATTGTTTCTTTACAGGTTCAACTTTGCACCAATGAAAGAAGCGCTCGCCGCCGATATCGGAAAGAGAACAACAATGATGGTAGCCAACGGAGACTCCATCCGAAAAAAGTACGTTTGTGATTGGAAATTTACACATTAGCCGTGACAGGTTATAAAAGAATCCTTCCTTAACTGCATGGTGTATATGGCTGCCCATCTATGATTAGCCCTTGGGCCACACAGTTGTATGTGCACAAGCAGATGAGAATGATTGAATGAATGTTATTACCAGACAATATTACGTGGTATAATGTATGGCAGTAACTATAAAACAATGAATTTGAATATTTGAATCATTAGTTATCTACAATTAGACATGGAGTTAATACTTGTGTTTAGACTCATGCAATAGATAATATCGGCTATACAGGGGAGGAAGTTCTTGTCAGGAATTCGTTACATAGTCGCACTATATAACAGGTATTTTTTTCCTGTGGTACTATACATTGAATGATCCAAACCACAACAACACATATTCAATCCTACACATACATTTCTTTTTTTGTGTGTACATGATCACTAATACTGACATATTTGCTACTTCTTTGCAGATTTGGAACTAAGGTTTCAGCAAAGAGATTCGTCCACGCAGTGAAGTCATACGGCTCGGATTACAGTATTCTTGTCAATCCTTTCTCGTCTAAAACGCAGAGCCATCACTCTTTACTCGTTTACGACGTGAGTACTTGGTTGATTGGTCAGAAATTACCCATGCAATGGCAGCCAGTGCTGAATTGCTGCAGGGTTTACAATCACATAATACACAACAGATACGTATTTGCTCCACACTTGCACTTTGTGGAATCGTCGCAAGGGTCTGGGAGGCTGCCATTCGGCTCCAGCAGGTTACCTCAATACGGCCTTCCCCAACCTAAGTCAGGTACTTGATGTACAGTCTTTATGAAAATACAAATCAGATTAGTTGGTCATATGCATCAGAATCTCATCAGGATCGCACTCTTCAAATTAACTTTAGTGAGTCAAACATTTGGTTTAGCCAATTTGTGTGCGTTAGAAATTACAGTTCAAATTACTCTACAAAGTGCTATACAGCTATTCATACAGATGCATTGGGTTAAAAGAACTTGGCGAAGGCTACAACTAGCCGAAAGCTATTGCCAAGGGCTTATCCTGGTGACTGAACAATGTACAAAATTCAATACTAGTGGGTAATTACAATTTATTTTCAGACAGATGGGTGGCCCATTCAATTTTGGCAAATTGATTTTCAATTGAGCCTACAAAACAGTAAAATATAGACGCTGACAAAGCACAAGCCTTAGGGATTATGTGTCGTTTTAACTGTTTTTCTTATCTTGTAGAGACTTCACAAACGAACAAACCACAGCGTGTACCACCTGCACCCGGGATGGCCCGCACGGACCAACAAGTTCTGGTCGAGGAGGAGAGTCTTCGGGAGGGACAAGTCAACAGGTACGGGCTTACGGTTGAGACTCTGTGTCATCATCTCATCTCTATCCCTTAGTCTATCTTTTTTATTGTTGGGGCAGCACGGGAGATCTGACAAACAGTTTTCTCCACCCTTCCCTCTCCCTCTTCTGCCCTACCGCTAATGCTAGGGTCACATTTCCAAACCGGGGCCCGGCCGGGCTGTTTGCGAAAACGAAAAATAAAAATTGGATATCAAGAAAATACACAATTTACGGTCAGGAGTCATTTTTTACGTTTTGTGTCTTTCTTTTGTCTTTTATATCATATTTTTCGTTCCCGCAAGCTGCCCGACCTGGCCCCGCTTTGGAAATGTGACCTAGACAAAATTATGCCAGCTATAGGGTGAATATTTGCCAGGGACGTTTCGCCACCAGAGGGTTTCATTTGCAGGCGCGAGAGCGGGCGAATCCTCCTCGGATAGTAGAGCCACACCTCGAGCACGTTAAAGAGTTATCGAAAAGATTAAGGTTCATTTCCGTTGTGAGTGGTTCAAAAACCCACAGTCCTATGGCCACACATGGGACAATTAACGTATTGAGGTCACCTGAGTTAGCACCGAATTGCAGCCGCTCAAGACCCCTACATTCTAGCCCCGCCAATTGTATCAGCTCCTCGCAATTCAGCCCCTGGCTGCGAAGAGTATTCGGCCTACTTAATGATACTGTAAATGCATTTAAGTTCGCGTGCACGGTTTTTATTTCGCGCTAAGGCGAAAAGGGGGTGTTCGCGGTTATTATAAGTTTGTGTCGGTGCTATAGTCACAAACTGCGACAGTATTCGACTAAAATGTTCGCGGTGGTTTTAAATTCTCGGTAAAACGGTCGCCGCGAAATACGCGAACATAAAACCACCGCGAACGTTTCTGCATTTACAGTTATACTCTCACACCACGTGTAGGTAGATAGTAAGGACAACCTCAAGCCAACCGTACACACTCACGCCACATATTCAGAAAAGACGCTGGTATAGTTCCCGTTAAGAACTTTATTCGAGCCCACACCGACATGTTTCGCCTGTGTGTGGCTTTCTCAAACTCTCACAAAACGTGTGTTCCAGGTTTTAAGTTGGCTAGCGCGGCCCTGGTGTTCTGCGACGAGGTGCACCTGCTGGGGTTCTGGCCGTATCTGGTGGATCTGGAGGGGCGCAAAATCCCGTTCCACTACTACGAGAAGGGGAGACACGGCTTCTCACAGAAGTGGCACAACATGGACTCCGAATTCCGCCGGTTGTTCCACCTCTATGACGAAGGGATTATCAACATAGTTGCAGGGACGTGCAAGAACAGATAGCTGGTGATATGTGTGGACACATGCTCAGATAAAAGGCATAAAAGTGCATGATATTATGCAGTACATACCAAGTTATGATTAATATGCTATAATTCTATAATTGATAATGAACATTTCATGCACAGTGATTTGCACAACATGGACTCGGAATTCCGCCGGTTGTTCCGTCTGTATGACGAAGGCATTATCAACATAGTTGCAGGGACGTGCCAGAACAGATAGCTGGTGATATGTGTGGACACATGCCCAGATAAAAGGCATAAAAGTACATGATATGATGCAGTACATACCAAATTATGATTGATGTATGCTATGATTCTATAATAAATAATGAACATTTCATGCACAGTGATTTGCACAGAAGTGGCACAACATGGACTCGGAATTTCGCCGGTTATTCCACCGGTATAACGGCGGCATCATCAACATAGTCGCAGGGAAGTGCAAGAACAGATAGCTGGTGATATCTATGGACGGATGAACAGATAGAATGAAAGTCCGCCGGTTATTCCATCGGTATAACGGCGGCATCATCAACATAGTCGCAGGGAAGTGCAAGAACAGATAGCTAGCTGGTGATATTCTTGGACATGTAGTCAGATAGAATCCTCCCCACCGACCATATTGTGTATAGGGTGGGCCCCACAGAAATGGCACAACATGGACACGGAATTCCGCCGGTTATTCCGCATTTATAACGAAGGGATCATCAACATAGTTGCGGGGAAGTGCAAGAACAGATAGCTGGTGATATCTATGGACATATGATCACTATAGAATTAAAGGCCTTCCTCCACCATATTGTGTACAGGGCGGGACCCATGTTTTCCTAGTTGCAGAGAATATCAAAAGCAAGAACAGATAGCTGATGATACGTGTGGACACATGATCAGATAGAATTAAAGGCCTTCCCAAACCATGTTGTGTATATAGGGCCTAGGGCGGGGCCTGTCTTTTTTCTAGTCGCAGAGAATATTCATCATCATCATCTATCGGCCTGTATCAACCGGGACCAAACAAGAAGTACATATTTCACTCCGCAATTGCCCTATCAATGATCTTATACAATGCAGAGTATATTCCGAAAAAGAAGTCAAACCCAGCTAGTTTAGATATAGCCAACAATTGTACTTAGTACCAGTAGCCTATTGTTACAACAAAGTCAGACGCATGTATGTTTTTCTCTATGTTTTTACCATGTATTTGCAATTAGCCCACGGAAATGAACTTGCAATAAACTTCTTACATAAACTTCTTGCATTAACGGCAAGAACCTATAGCTGATGATATATATTTACACATTTAAAGTCGTTCCAAATTCCCACACTATGGTGTATAGGTGGGCCAGTCTTTGTTTCTATAGTTGCATAGATGTAAAGAACGTATATCTGATGATGCGTGGACACATGATAAGGGTATAAAACATAATGTGCATTATGTAGTACATATTACATTATGACGAATGATCCACTTTTGCTATCTATAATTCGCAAACATGAAATTACGCATGCCACTATAGAATGATGTTCCTCATTCGTGCAATATGAATTAAAGTTAACATGCTTTGGGATATCATGTGATCTGAGATGTTAGCTTAAAGTTTATTCAAAGTTTAAGTCAAGGAGCTCCCGCACTAGATGGTGCATCGGGTGCCACAAAAACTCTGGGACTGGTGTGTTCAGCGAACATACTATTTCCCAAATGCTAAATGCTAAGCAGCTGACGAATGCAGGACCATTTATAAAGCAACATTTTAACCTCTTGCCACGACTTTCGAATCCTTGAACAGAGTAAATACGCTAGTTTAGATGGCAAACTTACTGCATTGGTGATTGGGAAAGTGACTATATAATACAAGACGTATTTATTTAAAAAATGTCGACCTCAAAACATTGACGTCTAATCGCGTGGTCGCTAGTTGTAGACTGTGGTTACGCCTGTAACACCCTTCGTGTGCGACCAAGTGTTTGTTTGTGTCACCTCTAAATCAGAAAAACGAAACATTCTTTTAAATCCGAGTAACAGTATTTGGGACCTACTGATTGAATTACTCCTTCTGGGGGGTTCTGCTAATGAGTAATTAAAGAGAATTGAATAGCCAGGAAATTCAATTTGCCCCTTTCGCAATCAACAACCTGGGAAACCAGTGCGCAAGAGATCGTTTGTTATATAAAGTAAAACCTCTGTGGTGGATTCGTTACACAAAGTTCGGGACCGAAGTTGGTTGGACGAAAAACAGTCATCGCATCTGGTAAAGGAATCCCAGGTAAAGTTCCCTCGATACAAGGACACTTTTAACTGTATTTATGAATTTCTTTGTCCTTAACATTAGACATTGTTAGTTCGTCGTTTTGCCCTAAACATTAGACATTGTACGTTCGTTGTTTGTACGGGTCAATATTCTTTGATGTATATACCCGAAAACCTGTTGGTCAGAAAAAGGTGAAGACGAAACTACTGCTCTGTTTGAGACTAGGAAAATACACTTTGGAGTATAGATATCATAAATCTGGGGTAAAACTATATTATGCATCCGTTGCCATCTCTCTTTTACAAAATGCGTCAGCTAATCTTCTAGTAACTTGTTTTCATCGGCTTGCTTGTTTGTCATTTTTATTTCTTGTTCGTTTTAACAAGCCACCTCGGAATTATGTTAATAGATGTTACATATGTTAAATTCCTGCACCTAGATCGGAAGAGAGATGTGGGGAATCTTTCTGCTACTGGCGTCGGCAGCAACCATCGTGGCCGCCGCCCCGCAATCCAATACCATAGTAAGTACCCGTTACGTCCAAGAACCGCTCTTCGGCGTAAAACACCAACTTCTGTATCTGTGTCTGTGTCTGTATAGCCAGCATAACCACCCTTCAGTGTAACACACCATCTTCTGTACCTGCATCTCATTCTGTATAGTCGGTATAACCGCCTTTCAGTGCAACACACAGCTTCGCAATTCGCGGCACGGAAATTTCTATTTTCAATTCGGGAATGTGTGCAATTGCTTTATCCGTGACAGTGTCCTACTATGTACCAGAAAAGCTATGAAGGGGGATCCGGAGTTAGGATTTGTACTCTCAGAAACCTAGCTTGGACACCCTCAATTGATGCTTTTATGTATCTGTCCGTTTACGTATCAGCATAGTGTTTGATTCTGTTCTTGTTTGATGGCGGCGATGATATATAAGTTGACACAACTTGAGTGGGTCACCATCTTGTCTGTATTTGCTCATTTATTTTTGCCCATAGTTTGGTTCGTCTGTAAGATTAAAACTCTGTGGGTAAAATGGCGCAAATGAATGCTTTTTAGATGTAATATTTAAGTGAGCTTAAAAAAACAAGCGAATATAACAACACGTTTAAGCGTGCGTTGCGTCGCTCTTAAAGATGTTGTTAAGATTGAGGTTTAGTTGTAGCATTTGCGACCACATAAATGTAACTTAAAGCTTACTTAATCCAAATGTTTAAGCTTCATTTACGAATTTCATTCAGCCTCTATGAAATATCTGATTTCGTCCAGTGAAACGAATAAAAAAATGTATGCAAATTTCATGGTTATGTGAAGCCTGAAGCCCGATTGGTGGAGACTGTCTGTAAGGCGGGAACGGTGTCACTGACTGACGTCATCAAGATCGCAGCGGAAGCGGAAGTGACGAAGAAAGAGATGTCCGAGATGAAAGACATCTTGAAGAAGAAATGCCCTGCAGACGACACAAACGACGTCATTTCTATGGGTTTGAGTAAGTTTGCTTTTTTTTTTTGTTACAATAAAATTAGAGTTAAGTATTTGTGCTACATGTACTTCAGGTTTGCTATGTTAGTTTAGCGATTACTGGGTCTTTTTATAAATATGAATTGGTATTGAATTTTTCTCTTTATTTGAGTTGAATGTGTGATAGTTGTGTGCCGATTTGTTAAAAGTAGAGAGAACGCTAGCGACCCCCCAAAACAACCCTCCCAATAAAAGGGTATAGGACCCTGTGACGTCACAATTCAAGATGGCGACCACCACACATGCCAACGGATCCAACAAAGGTTTTGCTACGCAAACCTGTAATAAGAAATCGAAGATCTTGAAATATTTGGATCTCGAGTTAGAGGTCCAATCAACCCCTGACAGCAAGAGATTGTGAAACTGAAACACAAGATGCAAGCAAGAAGCACAGTCTCCTGGCTCCCGGGGATCGAACCCGGGCCCCCCAGCGCACTAACCGCACGCACTAACTGGTAAAAGATCCGGACCAGTTAGACCGATCAGTTAGTGGCACTTGAACCCCACTGTTACATTACACAAGCTATATTTCTTCTTGATAATAATAACCTTTATTGTACACCCATGCCTATCACGGGCTAAGTACAGGCTATAGATACAAAATATATGGTAACGTTCATATAATGACACTGACAGGATTTCTAATGCTGATCTAAAATAATGGTTCTAAAACTACTCTATTTCATAGGTTCGGCTTCTTCTCGTCTCTTTGTGATGTTAGAAATATAAGTTGAGATGGACTTGTTTAATATTGTATGGTCAAAACGCATAACAAACATGAATTTCTCAATATTAGACACGAATTGAAAGTGTAGAAACGTTCATAAACACAAATTTGTCCATTGCAGACCAAATCGGACAGTTGCAGAAGCAGATGCTGACTGACATGAAGGGGCTCTTCAAACTCGTTTCACAATTAAATATAGCTGTCGACGTCGATAAGGAAAATGGCGGTGAGGAAGTCACTGGAAATCAAAATGGCGGCGATGAAACTGTTCCCTCTCCCCACGAGGTTGAGGGAGGAGACACGTGCTTCACTGCTGAACGTAAGTCTGACATGATTCCATCAACTCACTCCTCTCAACTAATACTCCACGAAAAAATCCAAAGGAAAAGAACGCAATACAAAAAAAATCGACATTGACGATCGTCTTACCAACGCTTGACTTGACAGTATTTGGATCCACAATTAGCATGAAAAATATATACTAAATATCCTTACAATACATACAGAGGTTCTCAAGTTGTGCTGACTTTATATGTCCGGAAACACAAAACACACACACAGACAGATCGACAGACAGACAGACTGACTGACAGGCACACCTAACCTTTGACCCATGTTGACATCACACGTATGAAAAGTCACGTGTCCAGTGCGATTGGGTCAGATGCCTGAAGAGGACTAAGCGAATGGGGAGAAAAAAATCCGTTGAGTCAAAATTTGAGTCGACGAACATTCTCCATAACATTTTGCGATGTCTGTTTGTTGCAAAGGGACCTGCTTCACCGGTTATGGTCACTACTACCGCGGCAACGCAAACGTCACCCGAAGCGGAAAAAACTGCCAACAATGGGACGAAAATTCTCCCCACGTACACTCAAGGTAGGTAACTTTGTAATCACATGCTGTGGCGTCGCGGTGGCGCAGTGGCAGGGTGTTTGGCCCCCAAAAAATCAGTGGTCATGAGCTCGAATCCGGGGTCCCCTGTTTTGTCCCGTTGACGTTGTGCCCGTGGCAAAGGCATTTCCATGAGCACAACACTGGGGTCCGCCGTCACATTCTAAGCAAAGGAGGTTATATAGACTATTTAACCTCCTTGTTCTAAGTCAACAACCCTAACAACGAAAGGCCATCTTGCCACTACAATCCCACCGCTGCCACCATCGTTACGTTGCACACGGATATAAAGATGATAGTTTTAATATCTTGCTCTGCAGAACAGCCTACGCTATAGGTTCTGTCTTCGGGTGGGGGGTAAGTAATATGTCTTGAAAATATTAAAATATCGGGGTACATACTCGGATGGCACCCAGTCTAAAAAAAAGCAACACGTTTGATATTTTGCTCTGCAGGACAGCCCATAACTACCCCCATGACGACCTGAGGGAGAACTTCTGCAGGAACCCCGACAATGAGGCCGAGCCCTGGTGCTACACCTCGGACCCGCGGACTCGCTGGGAGGTGTGCGGCATACCAAGCTGTTAGTGGGCCACGACAGAGGTGGGCGAAATATGTTATTATCTCAATGGACTTGAATAGTAAATTTTAGTACATTATGAAATGTGACAACCCACGCATGGTATACATTGGGAAGTATATCAAAGAATGTCTAGACGTTAGAAACTCCTCCAATGATTGTAAAATCCCGCTGTCATGCCATACTACTACACCATATTTTATAAGATACATGTAGACTAATTAGCCTAATAGAATGTTATCTATGTTCCAGTGAATGCCATACTTTGTACCTTGTACAATTGTTGTGCAATAAAGTTATCATTTTTATGTTATTGTGACATACAGCTTATTTGAAACATCGATCGATGAACAACATGTACAGTAGTAGTGTGCGCAAACTACAATGTAGTGTCTTCTTCATATGCAGTTGAGGTCTTACCTGCCATGGGCAAAGACCGTTCTCACAAAGTGTTATTGCAACATACAGAAATCCTATCTGAAATATCGATGAACAACAGTAGAGTAATAGTGTGTTGGTGAAGGTTAGACATCCAGGTAATAAGATACGCCAAAAATGATTACTCAACCAATTGAATAAAAGTTTGAAACAGTCAGACGTTTCAGACAGCATCCACTATATTTCGTTAGTGACTGACGACAGTGGTTGACGAAAGATAGCGGATGCTGTCTGGGACGTCTGTTTCAAAATTTAACCCAGTTGCTTGAATCATTTTTGGCGTAACAGCAATAGTGTGCATAAACTAGTTCCTTCATATGCCCAAAGTACGTAGAGATCTTCCGTGCTATGTGTAAAGACCGTTCTCGCAAAGTGTTGCCAAAAGTAAGTCCCTAGGAATGCGTGCGTACAACTTTTAGAATATCTGGCAACTCAATCACAGTACTATACTAACAGCTCCGCCCCAGAGGTGTCGCAAAAAAATGGCCGCGGTATTTGGAAAGGGGTCTATTCGGTTTTCTCCTGTGAGTAGAAGTTAAATGTGTGGAAGCAAGGGGGTTAAAGGGAGTTACGATGAAGAGAGTCATACTGTGATTTAGTTAACTTAGATTTAAAGATTAGTACACATCTGAAAACAAATATATTTTGGGTTGTCACTCTTGATATTTCTCTCATTTCAGAGCAGAGTTGGGTATTTGTAGAGTCTGAACAACTATCATCAGTGGATTCATGCGACGCCATTGAGTTTGGTCATCAGCAGTACTCTGCAAGACATAGAATCCATCTGCTACTGTTAGTTGCCGAATCAATGTAGGTTTAAAGTGTGAAGGTTTGATTTTGGTAGTTCATTATACGCACGTTAAGGTGGATACAGCGTGTTTAGGTAGATTGTGACACAGCAGTCCATGTTAACTTTCTTCATGGGTTACAAATTGACGAAAAGAGTGTTCTTAGCCACGTTACTAATGAGTGATTTGTCGATCTAATATATATGATAGAGACGGTTTCGAATTATTAACAGTTGATGTCGGTCAATTCAATATACGTACTTACCTGTATCTGTATAGCCGGTATAACAGTCCTTTGACGTAACACACCAGCTTTGCAAACACAGAAAGACCTGTCACACCGAACATTTGTACATCTAGCTGCTAGCGTTGTATAAAGCGATCTTATGCTAGGGTCACATTTCCTAACCGGGGCCCGGCCGGGCTGTTTGCGGAAACGAAAAGTCAAAGTGTATGTCCATAAATTTGCACAAGCTATGCTCTCAAATAATTTTGGGTACGTTTTGTGTTTTTGTTGTCTTTTATATCATACTTTTCGTTCCCAAAGACTGCCCGACTGGACCCCGGATTTGAAATGTGACCCTAGCATGATGAGGATGCAACTGCTGTACTTGTTGGTAACAGGTGTACCTACCTCTATATACCTAGAAGCCTGTATTTACAAATTCTTTCATACACTGGTAAAGCCTCAACAGTGGTCATCTCAGGTTTAACCCTCAAACATGGCGGCGGCAGCTATTCAGTATTGCAGAAGAAGATGACGTCAGTTATACACCCTACATTTGTATGTGACGCCAGCCGACGATGTAGGGTCTTGAATTATCATGCAGTTTAAAGTGTGTTTTTTCACAAGGCTTTATTTTGGGCAAATTGGCATTTGAAAGTGTCACGCAGTGCATATAAATTATAATTAAGCGTTATTTTCACTTGAACTTTATATTCTATTGATAACGTTGCACTAGTGTTATTTTCCACTATTTGTAATTCTCTTTCTCATTAAACTTGCGTGCAAAATTTGCGAAGTAATTACTGTTTTTTTTAATGGTGTCTTTTTGTGTGTATTACAGTCGATATGTCTTAATACTTGAATAAGAAACCATTTGTGTAATGCTGTAAATGAGATGAAAGAGCCCAACATACTTATCGAGAAAAGTAGGGGTGACCCGGTGTGCTTTGCTATGAAAGGAAAGCGGTAGCGAAGCTGCATTGCACTATCAGCTACCATTAAAAGATAATACTTCGTTACATTCAATAATGATTTCGTCTTCTTTTCATATCTTTGGTCTCAATTATTACGTTCCGAGTCTATAAAGAAAAAGAGAAGAGAAAAAAGAGAAATGATTTCTGGTGCCCCTTCATTAACCGAGTGGTATGACCCAATGGGTACGTCATCGCGTCCCTTCACCATGGCAACAGCCTAATTAATATGCTAATGAGCAATCGGGCAGTCGGGTCAACATGGCCGCCGTCGCCTAGGTTGTACCTTAGCGACTGTGCAAATATTCTTCTTGTCAGCTCTGTCTTTTCTTTCTGACAATTTTAATGGTCACGAAAGGTAGATTGTAAGTTTGGTTTTGCAGCTATGGCATAACAACTGCAAAATATTCCTGAGTTTTGGAGAAAAATGCGAAGGTAACGCGCGTTTTCCCCAAAAAAATCATCCGATGCCGTCCAGTGACCCGTTACTTAGTGCCAAGTTTTGATACGTAAAGAAAATCGTCTCCAAAATGCCGCCAAAAAGTCCAAAAGGGGGACGAAAGTCTCCGAAAGGGGACAAGGGAAAGAAAGGGAAGAAGGGGAAAGAAGAGGAGAAACCGGAACCCAAGTAAGTGTGACGGAATGTTGGTCTGTTTTGTTGACTGTTCGTGTGTGGTTAGAGTGTGGGAGGGGGGCGTAAATATCTAGGTTTCTCTCCACGACTTTGTTGGTTCTATGGACACTATGGACATTTTCCCACGGTATAAACAGAAGCATCAACTAACTACTGTGTTCAATAGAAACTCAAATAAATTTACAGTGAAGGTAAAATGCATTAATCATGTATGAACTGTGGTTACATGAAGTAATTTACGGACCAAATATGCTTGAAAGAAAATGAATTCATGCTTGACATTTTTTTCAATGATTCTAAAAAAGGTTGATGTATTTTCAAAGGTCAATGGCCCAGTTTTTATACTATATATGACAGTTTTATCTATCAATAATATATGTAATCAATGCATGTATATATACAGCATACAGGCATTTTGGTCATATCCTCTGTAACTAAACGTGTGTGAATATAATAAGCTATGCAATTAATAGTACAAAATCTTCACAACTATTTGATATATTTATACATGACAGGTATACATATATGATATAGAGGTTGATGAAATATAATGTTTCCAAGATCATTAAGAAAGAAATGGCGATCTACGTACTGGTGCCAGTGTTATCAGTCAATGAAGGCTATGAAAATTGATTACTTTATAATCTATGCATCTAACAATAAATGCATTGTTTCCAGGATCATTAAGAAAGACATAGCGATCCAGGCCCCAGTGCCGGAAATCACAGCGCTACTAGAACCCCCGACGCCGTGTTGATAATCTCACTAGATTTTTTTACTCTTGGTGAAAATATTCTAGATGAGCTCGTCAAGGGGTTGATTAAAATAAATTTGATATTTCCAGGATCATTAAGAAGGATATAGCAATCCAGGCCCCTGCGCCGGAGATCGCAGCGCTCCTAGAAGCCCCGACGCCCGCCATGTTGCACGAGAAGCTGGTCCAGTGGGTGTTCGGGGAGCTGCGCGACCGTCCGGCGGAGTTGCGTGACCGGCTGCTGTTCCTGGACCTGGGGCAGCACGGGCTGGAGGGGCTCCCGGATAGACTGTGGGAGCTGACGGATCTGGAGGAACTGCACCTGGAGAAAAACCACCTCAAGGAACTTCCCGATAACATCAAGGTAAGTTGATTTTTACATTCATCTCTATTTCTGTAATATATTAGTGTTTGAAATACTGTATCTGTATAGCCAGTATTACCGCACTTCGGTATAAGACACCAGCTTCACAGATCTGGAAGAACTGCACCTGGAGAAAAAACACCTAAAAACTACCCGATAACATCAAGGTTTGTTTTTTTACAATAATTATATTGTCCCTTTCTAGGGCACTTTGCACCTCGTCTATAAAAGACAGAGCACATGCACTTGTTCTTATTCAGCCCCAAACCTTCAAGAGAGCCACACAAGCAAAACTAGTCTGGGTGCAGGCTTGAATAAAGTTCTGAATGGGACTATGTGGCTACAACCTGAAATATATGTACAGCCAGTATAACCGCCCTTCTGTGTAAGTGCGTAAAACTCCAGCTTCGCTAGGCATGTGGCGCGGCAGCAGCTGGTTATAATACTGTAACACTCTGAGAACAACCTGTCAAACCTAACATTTGCACATCTAGCTCAAGGGTTGTTTAAAGCTATCTAGTAAGGATGCCTCTAGATCTACTGTGCTTTGTAGCAACAAGTTTTTCCCCTTCTCTCCAGCTCTTCAAAAACCTGAGCATCCTGTATCTCCATGGTAACGACCTGGAAACACTTCCCCCGGAGGTCGGACAGCTGGGTCACCTTGAGAGTTTGGATGTCAGCGATAACCCTGAGTTCAAGATTCCTCTTGAGGTGAGATGCATGGTAGGGAAAGAAAATTTAGGGGGAAAGGGATAGGGGTAGACTCAGGGGATACAGTATGGCCAAGGCAAGGGTGTGGGCTTAGGCTAAGCTAGGTTGTACCAAAATATTGTATATTTGTTGTAGTCATTGTAGCCTTTGTTCTACTCCTGCACTACAACTTACAAGTAGTGCTGTTGTTTTTTTGGTTCAATATTCCGTGCCTTTTCTGACCTCCTCCCATTTTGTTCTGTAAACACTGGTATCAAGTGATTTTCTATACCATATACAATTTATAAGTTGTGAGTAATAATAGGCCATTGTGTATCTGTATGAATTATTCAACTTGAAGCACAGCATCGGGCATTATCCAAGTCAACTATAGCATTCACTATGATGACACAGAAGAACACATAACAAATTCTAGCAAAAGATTGATCAGTCCTTTCATATTTCTTGTATTCAGACGCATTTGAATTTGTTTGTACAGTAGAAGTAGTAGTCCACTGTTTTCTGCTGCTGCAGTAGTAGAAACATCCTGCAGCCGCAATCAGTCTTCCTTCAATCTTTTCCACTTAGTCCAGTTTGTTTGTACAGTACTTCTTTTTAATATCTTTTCTGTTTGATTGTTCTATCAAACAATGTACTTCGAATATTCTATAGCTCCAGTACTGATGTCCTGACATTGCTTGCATCCCTGTCCCAGCACCTGTTACAGCTGCGGCAGCTGAAGGTTCTGCGGCTGCACAACCTGCACCTGGGACAGGTGCCTGACGACATCCTCAAGTGGCTGCTCAACCTGGAGGTCCTAGGTAATGTTGTCTCACCTAAGACATTATACATTCTATATTATGTCCTTGTTCTTACCAAATCATTCTTTCGGAAGTCAGACAATCAGGGTGTATAATAATCTGTATAACTTCCCTTTTAATGTATTTCTTACCAGCCTTGCAGGCACATGTCATGGCAACAGCTGGATATACTAGTATATTGCATAATACTGAATAATCTGTCACACCTAACCTTTGCACATCTAGCTGCAATAGTAAATAGTTGGTCCAATCCAGTTGGTCCTGACACTTTTAGGTCTAAAATGTAATATCATAGATATGACATTTCAAAATGATTTCATATTACATTGTAGTATATCACACATACAATCTTATTCCATAGATTGCATTCACAGTCAACTCAGACAACCATATGTATGTACGTTGCAGTCCACTGAGGAATTACTATAAATTTATTTTTAAGTTTGCAGCACCCTTTTTCAGTTCGCTATGAAAACAGTAATTGTAGCAACACAATGGCAATGCCTGCATCTGCTCACAGGTGTGTTGCGTAGAGAAGAGTGACCATGAAAACTGCAAATTTAAAAATGATTCAAGCATTTCAAGACCCACAGAGATGAATGACATACATGTACAAAGTCATGTAAATAATCATGTTACTTGTTGTTCACATCCAGGTCTGAACGGAAACCAGCTCGTCGACCTCCCAATTTACACCGTCCGTCTGAACAAACTAAAGGAGCTTCACCTCCGCAACAACAACTTCTCCACCCTCCCCATCCACGTGTGCTCCCTCGCGGCACTCACCACACTCGACCTTGAAGGCAACAAGTTACACGACCTTCCAAACGAGATCGTCCAGCTGGTCAACCTCCAAGAGGTGTGTAAATAAGTCACCGTGTTGAATTATCACAGCCAATAGCTAGGTACCCATCTGAGTAATGAGGCTGTTGTAACATGCTCGAGGCACATGCTAAAACATGGGACCCCATTTTATGTCCCTTCCAAAAGACTGTGCAGCTCCCACCAGGATGCTACACTGCCCCTCTTACAGGTAGTGATGTAAAGTCCCATGTATAACTATAAGGGAGCTTCAGGCATAAACCTAAAGCGTCAAACCTTTGCACGTAAAAAAACCCCAGACTTATCTCAAACAGTAGTCACTGTGGTGACCCCGATGTGCTTGGCCAAATTCAAGAGCCGTAGCAAAGCCACTACAAGCTAACAAAAAAGCATCATGCTTCATCCTCAGTTTGAGGTTCGACTGCTTAACCTTTTTCTGCCTCCTGTTACAGGTGTACCTACAGAACAACTTCTTCCACCACCTCCCGGTGCAGCTCTGCGCGCTGGGAAACATCGCCGTCCTCGAACTCCACGGGAACCACGTGAAGGAGATTCCTTCGGACATCTGCCGCCTCGCCAAGCTACGGGAGGTCTGTATCTGTATATAATAGCCTGTATAACCGCCCTTTGGTGTAACACACCAGCTTCACAAGCACATGGCACGGCAGCAGCTGGTTATATTACACTGAACGACCTGTCACACCTTTCTTTTGCACAACTAGCTCTAAGTGTTCTTTGATTTTAAAGCTATCTAGTGAGGATGCTCCCACAGTACGTAGTAGTTGGTACGTCCACCAGTTTGTTAGTCATTTTGTACATGATGCACATTTTTCTTCTGTCTTTGAGTAGATCTGTTTTCATTCTGGTGACACTAAAGCATCCCTGTTGTAGTTGTTCGTCCAGAATCTGGCAGCTTGAATCTGTACTCTTTCCACTTTATCTGTGTCTTAATTTTGTACATGGATCCCACACTGTTGAAGCATTGTTAGCTTGCACTATCTGTATACATTTTCTATGCTTTGTTTCATGTTGCAATTCGCCCTTGGGCAAATGAATGCAACTAAGTCTCACTAGCATAAATCTTATCTTCCAGGTAAACTTCAGCAACAACAAGATCGAGAAACTACCGAAGGAAGTTGGCGCGTTGGTAAACCTCGAGGTGTTGTACGCCAAGAGCAACTTCTTAAAGTCGCTGCCAAAAGCGTTTGGTCGTCTCCAAAGGTTGCGGTATGTCGACCTGGCGCAGAACCGGTTCGAGCAAATGCCGGTTTCCCTGTGCATGCTGGGTAATCTGGCGATCCTGGCAATGGACGACAACAACTTGTACCACATCCCCAAGGAGGTTTGTATGTGTATCTGTACATGTATAGCCGGTTTAACTGCCCTTCAGTGTAACACACCAGCTTCAGTATCTGTATAGCCAGTATATCCGCAGTTCGGTGTAACACACCAGCTTCTGTATCTGTATCAGTATAGCGGGTATAATATAACGCCCTTCTGTATTTGTATAGCCGGTAACTACCTTTTGGTGTAACACACCAGCTTCTGTATCTGTATAGCTGTTATAACTGCCCTTTAGAGAAACACAGTGTCCAGCTTCTGTATCTGTATAGCTGGTATATAACAGCTCTTCAGCGTAACACACCAGCATCTGTATTTGTATCAGTATAGCCGGTAACCGCCCTTCATTGTAATACAACAGCTTCTGTATCTGTATAGCCGGTATATAACAGCCCTTCAGTGAAATACAGCTTCAGTCTGTATCCGTATCTGGTAGCCAGTATGATGGTATAGCCGGTATAACTGTCCTTCAGCGTAACACATCAGCTTCACAGGCAATCACAGTTGGTCATAAATTACACCGAACGACTTGTCACACCTAACCTAAATGCACATCTAGCTACAAGTGTTTTTTAAAGCTATCTTGGTGGCAACAAGTTCCACTCTACAACAGCTCTAGGGAAAAACACATTTTTGAACACATCAATTCTAGGTCGATAACTCTGGTACTAAAAGGCGCGACTATTTCTTGTTCAAGGTTGCAAACTTGAGAAAGCTGAAGGAGCTTGGGTTGAGCGGTAACGTCTTTGAGACGTTCCCAGAAGCCATCTGTAACCTGCCCAGCCTGGAGAAGCTCTTCCTTGGACAGGTAAGGCATTACTATGAGAGTGAACTGTAGTTTGCTGAAGTGTCTGTTATGATGTGAAATTGTTCTGTACTAATTCAGAAAATCAATTAACATGTAAAAATTGCAGATTAACATGTAACAAAATCCTCATACAAAAGTTGGATTTAAAAAATACAGAAAGTTCAGCCAAAACAAATCATTATACCCCTACAACTTACTAGCTAGCTTGGACATTAAAAGAATATGACTCGTTTTTGATGTTAATTGCTTGATTTGACAGCTTTCCTTCTTGTATTGTCTGCATTTGGAAGTCAACTGCATATCGAGGATTGTTGGTAAGACTTGGGGCATAGATGAGATAGGAACGGTCACAGTGGTGGTAGCATTAGCACAGGTTTTGTTGCAGAAAAAACACCACTAAATCTAAATCATCTAGTCTTCATCAAATATCACTTGGTAAGAAATATCATTATACATCTTATACTTAGAATTCATATACTATGATCATACCTGTAACATAGTTATATGTCACCAAATGTATATAATATTAATGTGTCAATATTGCAATTTTTCAGTAGTTTTTTCTCACAATGACGGTGATTGTGACAGAGTGGGTTGAAATATTGTTAACATGCTTGTATAGTACTCTACAATCATAGTTGTATCATACAGTATTCTATATAGCTGTATAGATGATAGTACAACTCAAACAACTTTATAAGTTATTTCAAGAAGAATTGTAAACCACGTTACGCCTACAGGACCATGGGCACCAGTTGACTGCCCTGCCCAGCGCCATCAGTAGACTGACGTCGCTACAGGACCTGTGTCTGGAGTACAACGCGCTCACCACGCTCCCCGACTCCATCAGTCAGCTTCCCGCGCTGTCACGACTGTCGTGCCACGACAACTACCTGCAGAAGCTGCCTGACTCCATTTGTGAACTGAAAGGTTTGTATGCTCAGTCAGTCAAAACTGCACATTAAAAGTCAAGTAAAAGGTAAAGGGAGTGTTGAAGAGGCTTTGTTTTGGCCATAAGGGCTGGGTTGTCAATCCACTGGAAGGCGGAGCCCAACCCTCTCCTTCCACCTCCTTCCAAGTCAGGTATGCATTGTGGAGTGAGGAAAGTCATGTATAGTGCCTATCAGTTAGTAACGACCCAACATCTGGACCAGTGCAGCCAAGAATTGAAACCATTGACCCCTTGATATGTCTTTGTCTTCAAGCCTAACCACTAGGCCATTGCTGCAACATTCATACAAGCTACCTTCAAATTGATTTCTAGGTTGTGCCTCAAAATTTCAAAGGTATCAGAGAAGGCCCATACAGTTATGAGATCATCTTAATTCTGTATCCCTTTAGCTCTGAAGTACCTGTACCTGCACAACAACCTCCTGACCGCCCTCCCGTCCGACTTCGACTTCCTGACAACGCTGAAGGAACTCCGCATTGATGCAGAGAAGTTCACGTACCCGCCGGCCGCCGTGTGTCAGATCGGGTTCCTGGGGATCCGAGAGTTCATGCTGATGGAGAAGAGGAAGATCCTGTGTTCGATCAAGGTCAGGAGAGTGATCCAGATCATTTTCTGAAATTTTAGGCGGTCTAGATCTCACTCAGTGTTTCTGCAGAAGGGGAGAGTTGAACGTCTTTACATCTTTATCTCCATGAAAAATGGAGATATAGTTTTGGATGTGTCTGTGTGTGTGTGTCTGTGTGTGTGTGTCTGTGTGTGTGTGTGTCTGTGTGTGTGTGTGTGTGTCTGTGTGTGTTTGTGTGTGTGTGTCTGTGTGTGTGTGTGTGTATGTGTGTTTGTGTTTCCGCACTACTGTAGTCAGGAATAACTCAAGAACCTCTTGATGGATTATGATGATAGTTGGTATGTGGGCAGGTGTTGTGAAGCCGAAGTTCAAGGTCGATTTTGCAAATTTGCAAATTTGGTAATTAATGCAAAAGTGCCAGAATTTATCCAAGTGGAAAATGATAGGACTGACAATATTGCATCATGTCTAAGTTAGATAAATGTGTTTATGACCAAGCATATATCATGTAAATGTGTAAGTCATTTGCATAAACAGAATAGTTCATGGAGATATGAGGTTGCGGAACTCTTGTTACATTAGAAAGACTTCCTTCAGTCCTGTGACAAAATGTATAGAAACAAACAATTTATCATAATTCGTAGTCAACTATAGACCTGCAATATTGTACAAAAGCCCATTACTAATAAGAATTTTTTATGTCCTACACTAATGAGCAAGCGCACTAGATGAGTTGTTCATTCTAGTAAAGCTGAAGAAGAGTGATGGATGTCGCTCTAAACATCCAAAAGTAATCTCCATATTTTATCCAGTTGTAGGGACTGAATTGGCTTTGAATATTCTGAAACAATTTTCAACTGTAACTGTAACTGCCAACACAAAAATTGGACTCACCCAAGTTTTCGACTGTACAATACCAGTCTTCGTCAAGGAATGAGCAATCCACTGCTAAGATGACGTCACCTTATGCAGATAGGACAGGTGACGAGCAGTGGATCATAAGTTGCAAAAAGATTTTGCAAAAAAGAAGCCATTTATCAGGCATAAACTTTCTGGAACTCATGATCCACTGCTCACCAAGTCACATGTTCTATCTGCATAACATGACGTCACAGAAGCAGTGGATTGTTAATTCCTTGACAGGAATTGGACAGACCAAATTTGGGTAGGTCCAATCTCTGTGTTTAAAATTGCAGTTTTCCTTTAAGGCTTTGCTTTAGAATGATTTATACCTATACAGATGAACGTTCAAGCTAAGATGATGATATATTGATGTGTGTTGCCTGCATTTCCAGCTGCAGGCCTGGTGGAAAGGCATGATGGTGAGGAAGGGGCTGGGGCGCTACGCAGCACTCAAACCCAAGAAGGGCAAGAAAGGGAAGAAGGGTAAGAAGGGAAAGGGGTCTGCAAAGGGGAAGAAAGGCAAGAAGTAAAGAGACACTCATCTGGAACCACCTTGTGGAATCATACAGGTTGCTTGATGGTCATACATATGATATAGATATCAGTCAGGGTAAGATTACGTTCTGGCAGAATTGGCGATTCTACCGGTCGAGATCCTGATCAAAGTTTCTGTCAACAGAGACCCTGATTGGGATTTCTGCCAGCAAAATCGGTGATTCTACCAGATCGGAGTCTCTACCCTGACATATATATAAGGATAAGATCATTACGAATTGGCAAAATTGATGATTCTACTGGTAGAGATTGAGATCTGTTGACAGAGACTTCGATCAGAATATCTGCTAGTAAAATCGCTGATATACTGACCAGTAGAGATCCTGATCTTGGTCGAAAGAGACTCCAATCGAGATTGACGATTTTGCCAGATCACAGTCGCTAGACTCGCTACCCTGACTTTATGCATTGTTCAGCTGGTATAACCACCCTTAAGTGGAACACCAGCTTTGCAAGTACATGACAGCAGCTGGTAATATTACATTGAACAAACTGTTGCACCTAACATCTAGCTTCAAACATTGTTTTAGCTATCAAGTAAGGATGGCCAACAATTTTGAAACTGTTCGAGATTCTCTTAAAGATTGATCACAATGTGTAAACAAGCACATTATATGGAGGTTCAATGACAAAAGTCACCTAATTCGGGTGCATACAACCATTTGTGTACTGAGGAATTGTACATATAAAGAAATTTCTTATTTTGAAACTTCACTATTTTTGCACATTCCAATCTATCAAATAAGGTTTAGTTCATATGTATATACAAAGAAGTTTTTATTAAGAAAATGATGGAAACTATTTCATGATATTTTCCCTTTTAGGGCACAAATCGAGATATTCTATTGAATCAAGAAAAAAGGCTATTTACCGGTATGTAAATCTTATGATGAAGATATAATTTTCTGCAGTGGCTTAGGAAAAAAATTGCAGTCTTTATGTTAGATATTCAGTTGAAGATGTTTAACTTGACATAGTTTATCTCTGCTTGGGTTAGGGAAGTGTTTTCTATATACCAATCAGAGGCATGGACACATTCCTGCAGGCACACATTTTCATCAGTGCACTGTGACCAACTCTGATTTGTCAAGATGTACTGAGTGAATGCAACATTTGAATTTTAGACACATTTTAGAAAAACGTGCTTGCATGCCAAATATGTATATATGCCAATGAATTGTTGGCACATTTTTGCAATAAATACAAGTGCTTAACGGTTGCAATACTGATACTAAATTAACTGATACTTATTTAACATATCAACAGGAATTATTGTCTTACAATGTTTGCACCAACAAGTTGTTGTTTGAAAATATGTAATTTTTTTGTTTTGAACAAAGCAATTTTATGAACAAATTGTATCCACCATGTAAGTTTGAGAGGCCATTTAGGGTAAATGTGAGGATGGATTGGTGCCGTATGGGTTCGAGCGTGGCACTGTATATGGTTATGGCAGTGTAGAAGTGCCCCCTACCGGCTATCAGTAGTATGACAGCCATCTTAGCAAGAAATGCTTGAACAGTAAGAGCATCCACCTAGGCTCATATGTGTGATTGGCACGTTCCTAGTTATGGAGATCTGTCCATCATTGAGACTGCTTAGGTTTGGGCCCTTTCTAGTCTAAAGACAGCAATGCAAATAAAAGCCATTCTGTGTTCAACGTTCAACAGCCATGTTAACAAAACGACTGTACAATATAGATACGCAATTTCGATTAATACAATCTGATTGTTTTAGCTTTTAAACTAGAGTGTGATCTATTTAAATTATCCTCTCAATGCATGGACGAAAAATAAAGATGTGAGTGCTGTGTACTTTTGTTTCATTGTGTATATGTTCTTTGATCGTGTTTGTGTATATTCTACAATATATATAATCTCCAAGCAGCTTGGCTGCCTGGCGCTCCACTATGTATTGTCTTGTTGCAATTTTTGATAAAGAATAAAGCGGATCTAACGGTTGCAAAGGTCATATCCAACTGGCAAAAAGGTATTTCTCCGTTAGATCTGCTTGGAGATTACAATATATGTCAATCTCTGTGTGCATGTGCACTTGCTTGCTTACGTCATTGGTCCTGAAGTTGCGGTGACGTCACGCAAAATAGTCAATTTATGTCTTTTGCGTGACAAGAGAAAATAGTGCCTAAGTGCCTGCGGAAGTAAGATAAACACACTTGTCACTAGCAACATCGATCACAAACTAGAAAGGGTACTTAGACGTTCAAAGAATTCGATCAAATGCGTGTGGAGAGTATCACAAAGAGGAGCACAGATCACTTTAAAAATACCATGCGATTGTTGTACAAAGCCACATCAAGTATAACTTATATGTCAGATTAACTGCAAGTGAGAACAAGCCGAATCCGCTTACAAGTGACGAATCAGAAACACTACTAACCTGTAAAGTGTTACTACATTTCTCCATTTGGCATAGATGTGTCACAAACGTTACACTAAAAACAATATACAGGCAGAAAATTATTGCCTTATCGAATAGTTTATTTTTACAACTAACAGGCGTTAATCCACACTTAAAAGGAGTCATAATTCATTACTTTATGCTGTGATCTGAACCATATGTCACTTTGCATACCAATGAAGCCATGAAAGTTAAACACACTTGGCACACTAATTTATCAGTTTGTGAAGGTAAGTGACAAGTCTATACCCTAAACGACGGGTTGTGTTCCAAACTATCAATGAGGGTCTAGAACTAGAAGGGGGGTCAGGCAAAGCCTACGATTAACGTAACAGCCAATTTTGCTAACGAGGATATTCCTTCACGCACTATGCTACATTTTTGTACATGTTCGGGTATCCGGTATTCCTGTAAAACTAGGCTGCGAACAACGACACAGTCGGACCTCAGTCCGTACGCGTTGTGAGGTTTGGCCAATCTATCGTTCGCCTACCCAAGGATGAGAATGATTTGTCAATAACGCTTAACGATGAATTTTGGATAATAAAAAAAACAGCGTGCTAACGTTACCTAGAATTAAAGTGGGCAGTTTCGCTTCAGTAATGATTTACCAGCAACACTTGACGTTGAGAGATGACCGACTAGGTTTATTTCAAAAAGCCTGCTTGCAGACCCTCGTCGATGATTTTCAAAACATGGCTTCAGCACGATGTGTTTATTTACTTTGTTGATGTGGACTGCTAGTGGTTCCCTTTTCCTTCTCGGCCGAAGTAGGTGCTAAACAAACATGTCGTTAATATTTTTATCGTAAAATCTACCCTGATAGGACCACAACTCCCGTCATCTTTAAGCCGAAGTGTGCTTTGGGCGGATAAAGTACGAGGTTGGGGCTGTGTATGGCGGGAGTTGGGAATAAGGCCATGGACAACGATTGCATATGCGAGAGAAATCAAACCGCACAGTGTCGAAATTTTCTGTCTCCCTCTGTCTTTTCTCCATCCCTGCCCGTCTGTTTGTCTCTCTCTCTCTCATTCTAACTCTCCAAAGATTTTAGTCCCTGTGGCTTTTGCAAAAGATGTGTCGAATAATTGTTCTTTGTATGTGTAAGCCTTGGTATGTGATACTGTTAAAATGTAGTATGAAGAACCTGAGTGCAGTGCCACGTCGTCAGTTTAAAAGCGAAACAATAATAATGAAAGAATAATTGTTTACTTTTCCGACAATGTTTGTTTTGCTTTTCTTAAGGTAAATCCTCTCACCGTATCCTTCAAGTCAGAGACCATCCAAGATACGGTCTGACTGAAACAGTATGTCGGCCAACCCTTGTGTAGCCCCGCATGACTCCGGTTGCCCCGTGTGTACACAGCGTAGTAGCCTGCGTACTGGAGAGCACACAAACTCTTCAGTAGAACAAAAGCGGTGTTCATTCAACTCCCTAGCACGATCGCTATTCTTTCTCGGTGCCACTCACGTCCTGTCATAGAGGGGTCTCTGCATCAAGCTTGAAGGCAGCGGTACCAAGGGGGTCTTGACTGAGGGACGTCGGTTCCAAAGGTATCTTTATTGAAGAAACGTCGGTACCAAGGGGGTCTTGACTGAGGGAACGTCGACACCAAAGCGGGATCTTTATTGAAGAAACGTTGGTATCAAAAGGGTCTTGACTGAGAGAACGCCGATACCAAGGGGGTCTTGACTGAGGAACGTCGGTACCAAGGGGGTCTTGACTGATGGAACGTCGGTACCAAGGTCTTGACTGAGGGAACATTGCTACCAAGGGGGTCTTGACCGAGGAACATCTATACCAAGGGGTTCTTGACCGAGAGAACGTCGGTACCAAGGGGGTCTTGACTGAGGAATACGGACGATTTTTCTTGCCTTACCACGGAATGGATTCGTGGATCACCAAGGACGTGTAGTATCGTGTACATATGGTTAAGCAGACTGATTCTACATTCGACTATTTGCTGTTTTTCACGGATATATGCAGACGACGTTATTGAGCCCAGTGTTGTGTGACATTTTCACCAACTTTATTAAGTTTCTGTGAAGCAGCCGATCTTTTTCTCGTGACGTGAAACAGGCCATTCACTACATCAACCACAGGACGAGATGTCGTTGACTAGAAGCTGACAAAAAAGTATTAAAAGGAAGGATCACCAATGGCAAAGCTGCTGTGAAAGAGTGCTTGATTCTGAAAATCCGATTATTGAACCGGTCGAAGCTCTACAAAAATCCTTGCTTTAGGTCGTGACCTCATTTGTCAGAAGCCGGACAGGGTGAAAAATACTTCGGTGAAGGGGGACCGGTCCTGGAAACTTGGCTATTTGGTGCTTAAACAAACGAAGGAACTAAACACCAATATAGGCCAGAAGTGGACTGCCACCAAAACAGATTCCTAGTGGAGGACTATCCACACAATGGGTTGTATACCGCTGTAACCTAGCACGCGGGTGTTGTGGTGAGAACGTCGTTTGTAGAACTCGCCTACCATGGGGGAGAGAAGTCATCACACGATCAGACGGTCGGGCAGTGGAGCTAAGGACGTCCGGAAACTCAACAGGGCGAGGGTCGTGGTGCTAGGGCATCCTGGCTGTGGGAAAACAGGTAAGATATGAGCGTTACATTAAACTAGAAAAATAGTCTGACAGCATTTAGAGAGTTTCAACATGATGAGCATATGAACTCAAGTAGTTAGAGTACAGTCAACACGTACATGTAATCTTGTAGATATAAGATTATGTAAAGCTCACAGGATTTTGGCATATGGTTTATAATATATTTTACACTAAACTAGAAAAAATAGTCTAAAAACATTTAGAGAGCTTCAACCTCTGTGTAAGTATATCAGCATATGAATTCAAAAATAACCAAGACGTAGTCTTTATCACCTAGATATAAACCTTACAGGTTTTGGCATCTGGTTGATGATCATTTTTGCCATTGAGACAAGCAGTTTCGTTGTACTGGTCTTCTACTAAAACGAAGCTTTTATGATAAAGCTATAAGTTTCCAAATTTTGCGTGCGTGCCATATTTTTGTCACACAACGGTTCCTGATTCCGTATCTCAATCCAGATGTGTGTCTCTAAATTCAATGCCCTCTTCTCTGGGCGAATGCCTACTAAGTAAATAGATAAAAATTCGTCCATGCACCCTAGACATATATCCATAGACAAATGCCACAGAAAAACACTTCTTGGATGGGTTAGAAAATTACACCAAAAGTGTCGACACCCTATCGACAATAGTCAGATAGTCACACAAAGTAATTTCGTAGCCAAGCTTTGGTCTATCCCTAGTAGAAACAGTTTTCAACATCTTGCTTTGTCTTTATGACTCACGCCCGCATGCACCCAG
The DNA here is from genome assembly GCF_035083965.1 of Branchiostoma lanceolatum. Classification (NCBI taxonomy): domain Eukaryota; kingdom Metazoa; phylum Chordata; class Leptocardii; order Amphioxiformes; family Branchiostomatidae; genus Branchiostoma; species Branchiostoma lanceolatum. The sequence continues at coordinate 12,597,659 of NC_089737.1, forward strand.
TTACAAAGACAGCATTCAGTGAAAACACGGCTACAAGACATTCTGTTTGTTGACGATATGATTATAGAATTAGAAATCAGATACTGATTGAATGAATGAATGAAGACCTTTATTGTACATTCGAACCCCGAGTGGCTAGGTACAGGTCGTCTAACATGTGACTTAACTAACGTGTTTGGGACATAAACAGTGAAATATAACGTTATACAATACATAGTTTAAACATACATAGTAGACACAAGTGATGAACTAAGCTAATCCAGTGGAGTCAACGTCTTCTCGCTTCTTTGTACAACTGTAGATGCATGAACAGGTCATACTATGACGACAACATCATGCAAAAACACATAAGACGGTCCCGCCCTATCTTAGTCTTACAAGTGTCATACTATCGTCCTGTTTTCCAAAACAAACCCCAAGGCAGCATTTTTGCTGAGGTCAACAGTACATACAGTCAAATCTGTACCAGTGACCACCTCTACATAAGGACCACCTGGCCATTGTGATGACTTCTTTGTGATCCCTCAGAAAACTTTACCCAAATGAAAGCATTAATAAATAGACCAGATTTTATTTGGCCCATGAGCTGCCTTTTTGGGTCGGGTTTGACTGTGTTTTCGTCTACTGTAATATCAATGTATTGGCACTGCAAATGGGTATATTCTTTCCGGATTCGACGCAGATATTATAAGGGACGTCTTAAAGCGATATCCTGGTCATGATGCTTGTTTTCTTCAAAACACCAAGATGAAAGCGCGATATCTCAAGGGTCCTTAACTCAAGAACTTAATGATCTCTTACAAGGACTCATTATGTTCACTTAAGCACCCCTAAGGAAATACGAGCTGTGATAAAAGACATCTCGAGGTGTAGATATATGGTTTGTTTTTAAGTACCGTGTAGCTCAAACGTCCTTGAAGGAAGTATAAAAAGTGTCCGGCAGGTGGAATGAGATTTCTGGTTGTTGACTGTCGTCCTTGATTCATACCCAAGCCCCAAGGTCCGGTCTTTGAAAAAAAGTTGCTTTGATCGTAGAAAAGATGACGAAATGTGTGTAAAGACACAGATGCGTAGCAAATAAGTAGAGAAACGTTTTCACATAACACTGGTTAGGAAACAAAAACGCTGCATATGGGTGTGATCTAACGTTGTCTGTCCGTCTCTCTCTCTCTCTCTCTCTCTCTCTCTCTCTCTCTCTCTCTCTCTCTAGATCTCTCTCTCTCTCCCTCTCTCTCTCTCTCTCTCTCTCTCTCTCTCTCTCTATCCCTCTCATCCTGTGTCTTGTTGTACAGGTAAACAGTTACTCAGAATAGAATTTGAAAACATTCAAATTTCAACCGGTTGTTCGAGTAACTTTTATCTTGCTTATCTAACTATCTGGATGTCTAACCTTCATCGACGTAAATGTTCTGTTGTGCTTTTTGTACTGAACTCGACGATACGCTTGGCTGGTAGCTGTTCGCCATATGGTGTCCTTCCTTCAAAGAATCCTGAAAACTTGACGCAGGAACGACAAAGAAAAACTCGCTGTCGTTGCGTCTTTCGCTGTCAGCAGCTTTCCCCAAGCTGTGTTTGCGTTTGCCTGCTTTCTTTACACTTCCCGCTAACGTTACTTGTTCTTGAGCTGATCCTATTACATACAGTCCCATCTGTAAGGACTTCTTTCTTACGTCTTTTCTATTCCTTTTTTTTCTAAAAGGCTATCAAACCTCAAGGCTATTGCACCTACAGAAGGTATCGTCCATTGCAGAAAATTCAAGTGGATGACCTTGACCTTTGCCCTCAATCTGCCCAAATAAACCCGGGTGTTTCAAGCAGAATTGCCGATCCATTATAACAATCGGGATTCCGAGTCGTAGACAAGTGCATGTCCTCAGGATATTATTTCAGGCATTACAATGAAAGTTTTTGTCAACCCCATGGCCCAGTTGAACGTGACATTCAATCCATCTATAAGCCCCTGACTTGTCTCGAGTACTTCCCGTTGTTTGAGCTGAAAACCACACTTCAAAGACAAGAAGTACAACAAGGAGACTTGAAATTGTTTCTGTCTGACGAGAATTAAGTCTGGAGTTATTGATGGACCATTGTTTGTTGCACATTTCTGTGTGAACCGTCTGGGGTTTTGGCACGACTTGGGGGGTGGGGTGTTACAACAACATTACACCCATTTTCATTAGAGGGTGCGACCGCTAAGTGACTGGTAACCGACCAAAGATTTGATTCGCTCAACTAACTTCATAGATGAATAACAAATATTGTTTTACTTTTTATGCGTTCTGTTGTATTTCAAATCATACTCATACGTCTTGCATCATATTTCAATTGTGAACTCAAACATCACACTAATTTAGTCACTTTAGCCCGGCGATCACTGTCAAGAGAAGAGTGCCTTAACAAGACAAAGTTACGCATTAGGTGAATCCAATAACATGTGTATTTTATTTCTTTTCTTCCATATCTAACCTGTACACCCCTCATTTCAGCACTATGTGTGAGATTCCTGACCAGACGATACATAGGAGAGTATGAGCCTAATAAAGGTAAGGTTCATACCATTCTGTGGGAAGGGGGTGATCTTTCTCAATATGTCCCAAGCATTTTAAAAACATCTGCCCTTTTAGCCACTGTCACACATTCAGGGCCTTCCCACAACTTTGCTCCCAACCACTCCCCAACTAAGGTCGGTGCTAGGTTGGGAGTAGCCTAGAATCCATCCTATTCTAGCTCCAGTTCGCTCCTCTAGATCTGATGTTATCCAAGCAGAATATGACTTTCCCAACATGGGTTTTTTAAAAATCTATAGTCGGCTGGCGCAGCCAATTTCTAAAGACTGGTAGGCAACCTTGCCGACCAACTCCCAACCACAGATGGCCTTTCTCACGGCTAACTCCCAACCATGGTCTAGAGTAGGTCGGGAGGACACGGTCGTCTATGTGTGACAAGGGCTAGACCGACCTTTGCGAGTTTGCTTTGGTCATTGTTTGCCCTAGTTTCAACACGCCTTACAAAAAGCCCCTTTCTATTGATCAATAGATTGTCTAATATGTGGGACATTGTTAGGAATATAACATGTAGTAGACTATCAAAATGACAAATCAAACTGTTTGGACAAACTCTCAAGTATGTTCTATAAGGGAAGCACATGTCACATATGTTGGTTATTGAATCTCGCCAATACAGTTGTTGCTAAAAATAACCCATACAGGTCTACCTTATCTCTTATCGGATTTTTAAATGTTAGAAACGTTTGCCTTTCCTGTGGTTGCTAGGTTTGGAGGTATTCTTTTCTAGAAATCTCTCAATGACTCCAAGATAAACGAGTAGTTAATATTGACCTAAGGTTTGTGTTAGCTTTGAAAGCGGCTACCAAAGCCAAACCTTTGTCAAACAAGCCTGACATTGTAACCTTTTACTGAGTGAACTTTTAGTGTCATTGTCATTTGTTGCCTTCTCACGAAATCGCTATTTCATGATAACAAACATGAAACAAGTTTCCTTGAGCTCTTGACTTGTTTGACATCTGGCGCCATGTCTGTAATGAAATTAGTACTTCTTTTATTTGGGAACATAATAAACGTAATGATGGAATTCTCCACTGGTATTGAAATACCTATTAAGTCGGGAATGTAAACCAAATGTTAGCCACACCAAGGGCCTTAGAAACTTGCGTCATACTTGTCATTTTTAAACAATAATAAATCAGAAATATCGTCACAGTACTGGCAAACAATGTATTGAGCACGTCACACGTTTTCAGGTACCAGGTCTAAGAGCGTACTGAGAACTTTGATATTGACACATCCCATTATGTGAACGTCACCCTTAAAAAGTCAAAATGGCCATGATTGAAAAGTCAAAAAGGGACATGATTGAAACTGAGCACAGTCTAGAGGTCACACAGGCATTAGTTACATGTAATATCCTTTGCCGATGATTGTGGAACTTTAGTTAGAAGTAAATCTATTTCTGTCGTTGTTGCTACAGTTAATATACTGTATTACGCCATAGAATTGCAAACCAATAAGCGTAACTCTAGGTCTGTTTGCTAGATAATTGAAACTGAGCCTAGTTTGGAGGTCACACGGGTCATCAGTTAGTTCTTTTTTTACGTTTTCACATCAGACCGACTTTGTTCTTCATCATTTACTGTGTTGAAGATTCCTTTCCGAAGTCACGTTCGTCATATTTGGACAGTAAACTGGCAAATAAACGCGAGACGTTCAGAGTTAAGGAGGTCAGTGTCTTTTTTGTGAAACAAAGAAACGGTTTGTGTGGAGGACTTGGGGCTGATTCGTTTTTATGCTGCGTAATAGAAAACTTTGATTTGAACGGGAACGCTGTCTTGTAGGGTGACAGCTTGTTGTCTTTACGTATACACTTAACACAACGTACCCAAAATCGCTGGTGACGCGAATTCAGAAATTATCAGGACTGAAATCATAATTCGTGTGGATCTTTTGTTTTACAACAAATCCTTCTTCCTCAATTTATTTAGCATTCAGTCATCCATTGAAAACTACGATGACTAGTAATGCTTATAGGTTCTGTACCCCCCCCCCCCCCCAACAGATATTTCAGTGTTGGAATATGGTTGGGATAGCTACTCTCTAAGCAGAGGAGTGGGTCCGGCTGGTTTTTGACGTTTTTTAGGCGTTGTTGTCGGGTTTTCTATTTTGTCCCGTTTTCTTCATGTCGCTTTCTTTGGGTTGGCAACACAAACGGGACAAAATAGAAAGCACGACAATAACGCCTAAAAAATGTCAAAAACCAGCCGGACCCACTCCTCTGCTCAGAGAGTAGGGTTGGCAGGTACTGTATATTGTGTGCAACGGGGGTGGGTGGGGCGATACTCTGACTGACACAATAGTGTCATGTGTTAGTGCTTGATACTCGCGCTTAAAAGACTTCACCACATCACCTGCGCCTTAAGTACCCGCTTTGTTCCTAAGTACAGGCCACTGATTTAATTACCATTCAGTGTAACATTTTCCCACCACCCTATCCCACTGAATAAGGACAGTCTCTACTCTCCAAGCAGAGGTTAGGCCTCGGCTCGATTTTGACGAATTTTCAGACGTTTATATCGATGACAAATAGATCTGACGAAATAGAAGACCGATAAAAACGCCTAAAAGACGTCAAAATCAAGCCGGAGCGAAACCTCTGCTTGATTGGAGAGTAGTCAGGCTTTACTGAGTAGTGCTGTAGTCTGTGAGGTAATTAAACACTGACAGCGACCCCTAATGCTAGGGTCACATTTCCAAGCCGGGGCCCGGCCGGGCAGTTTGCCGGAACGAAAAGTACGACATAGAAGACAACAAAAGACATAAACGTAAAACTGGTTATTCATAAGCATGATCTGTGTAAATTTCTTGATAGGAATTTTTATTTTACGTTCCCGCAAACATCCCGGCCGGGCCCCGGTATGGAAATGTGACCCTAGCATAAGTGGGGTGTTACAAAAATATGTCAAACCAATAGAGATTGCAATCCGGCATATTTTGGGCCCTAATATTGCCTCGGTTGCCTTAAAATTTGATGTAGCTTAGAATCAAACTCATACGCATTCCTTTACCACCTGTACTAACATTTCCCGTACTGTGTCCGGTTCAATCTCGTATCGAGGGGATCTTTAATTAGAAAGGAGACAAGTTACCGATGAAAGGAAGCAGTTCGCTATCTTTTGACACGTCCAATAGTCTAATGATGTTTGTGTTTGGATCACATGTTTTGTTTGGCACACGTGTCGTATACATTTCATCACATAATGTGTGGATAGGGTTTCAGTATTGCCAGTCCTAGCTGTTTTTATAACACGAGTGAAATTGTCAAAGGCCCAGGATCGTCAGATGTATACAGCCAGACTGATTGTATTAGATAATATCGAAGTATACGGGCTACAGCGCTTTTTCACTAGAGGCTAAGACCGCTGGTAGACTGAAGATTTGACAAATCCCTTAATGAATTTCATAGATATAAAGAACGATTTGATTTTTTTACGTTAAGTGTATTTTGTTGTCTTTCAAATCATACTTTTACGTCTTGCATAATATTCCCATTCAACCATTGAAGCAATTTGACCACTATATATGAAATACCGGTATACGTAATGTGTAGTACAATGTACTAACACTATATCATGTTGTCAGAGAAAGATCTCTTATCTTACGTAGGTAAATTAAATTTTCATAATTGTCATACGCTCTCAAATCTTTTCTCTCGAACTCCCAAGAAAGGGTACCGACCCCCTTCGCCACAACAACACAGCAAGAAATATGTTTCGTTCTATATGTCACCTTTCCATGAATCACACAAATGTTGCGAAGCCACATGTACGCACACACACATGCCCCTCCACAACAACACAGCAAGTCGGTCATTTCTCCCACATGTTGACCTTTAGTAATTACTGTCTTATAAATCATACTTTTACATCTTGCATCCTATCCCAATTCAACCATTCGAAACATTTGACCATTATAAAATATACACTATATCATGTTGTCAAAGGAACATCTCTTATCACGCTTAGACATTTTTTCGCAATTCGCAAAGGCTCTCAAATCTTTTCCCTCGCACTCCCAAGAAAGGGTACGTATATACCGACCCCCTTCTCCACAACAACACAGCAACTCGTTTCTCCACATGTTGACGCAGGCTTTCGGGTTTACACAGAGGTAAGGCCTGAGTCAACACAGTAATCTGAATCGGTCTCTTCAGTAGTTGATTCCGAGGTGTACCTTTCCCACCAGTACAGGGTAATGAGGTCAGAGCGGATCGACTGATCATCATACTGATATGAAGAGAAGCACTGTCCCCATCTTTATCATTAGGGATAAGGCACCCTTTCCACTAGACGGCGATCGCTGAGCGACCTTACAGCGATCAATTTGTTTTCTTTCGTCTGACCCTTGATTTCATACATCATGCTGCAAAGCATAAGTTGCGTTTTCCAGCCATTCAAACTCACAGGCTATTCTTTTGCAACGCGTACGTAACTTCATTGTTCTAGCGTTTTTCATGTCAACTGCAGTATATATCTCTCTCGCTATGTATGATAAACCTAGCGGGTATTGATGGCACTACAGGTGTACGGTGATAATCATTGACCATGGAGTGACACGAATAAGGCATACGCCTGCACATCCCTACATATATTTTAGCTATAGAAGCAGGTCATCCCTACTCTTCTCGATGTTGCAATTGGGTTCCTTCACATTAACATGTTTAACGCCTCAAGCTCCGATATACACGTACACGACCGAAGGCTTACCGTCCCTTCCGAAAGACGATCTGATTGCTAATATCTATTTCCTACCGTGCAGAGTCCACCTACACAACAGACACGGTGGTAGACGGGGAGACCATCCATCTAGAGATACTCGACACAGCGAGAAAGGTACATGTTATCTACGAGCAGAAATCAAACAACATTTATCTTATTTCACAATCCGAAAAAAAATAGTTTGCCTCTTCCCCGAAACCAATGGTGTTATCAAAAACAACAACAAAAAACTGTATTTCCAACGGCAGCTATATTACATTAGCGACACGACCTTCTTTCAGTAAAGAAAATCCATACTTTTTTTGGTAGACACGCCTTCTAGATAAAGAAATAACTACACCTCAAAGGAGTGAAGTGTTGTTTTTGCCTTACCTGTGTGTCTGTGCGTTTTTCAACTGTGTAGTTTCTGTATGTTCTGCCAGAGGGCGCTTACCGTCCGAGGGATGAAATCTACCATCTCTGATAACTTGTATGTCAAGTGTTGGTTTGGGTTTATTGATCATAGAAACCACAAAAATCTTATTCGGTCACAGTCTGCGTTGGTTTTGTCCGTCCGTTACCTATCCAATGTTGATAGCTTCGAGAAGTATTTGCTCTGAATGTGATAATGTTATTCAATTTCTCTGTTTTAGCATCAAAATGAGAAGGTGAGCCTGGACGCTTCCATCAAATGGGGAGACGGTTTCGTCATCATGTACTCGGTCACGGACAGGTTTGTCTGTTTGTTTGTTTTGCATAACCGATAAACCCAAAGACATGCACACCAGTTCTGTACAGTAATTAGTACAAGCTACGTAAGACCGGACTGTGCGGTTTGATCCATTTCGCTAAGTGCTTTTGGATCTTTAACATGCTCGACTTGTGTCAAAAAGAACACAGGGCGTCAAGTGAGGTAGTGGGTGTAAACTGACATTTTCAAGGGAACAACACTGGGGCCTTCTAACCCAGAACCGTTAGATTCTAAGTCAAACCGTAACCATTTGCCCACTTTAACCCTTGCATCATTGGTTCTGTAAATGCTAGCTTTTTCCAACTGAAGGACACAACACCTTTAGGTTCTAAGTCAACAACCCAAACCACAACACCACCATGCCACCTGTTTAAGGGAGAGTTTCTCAGAGCCCAAAGATTCTACATGTAAGTCAGACCCCTTGCAACGTACGCGTGTTTTACAGGGAGAGTTTCTCGGCCGTTAAGCGGATCAAGCGGCTGATAGACGCCGCGAAGGAGACGCTGGGCATCCCGGTCATCATCGTGGCCAACAAACGGGACCTGGAGCGGAGCAGGGCAGTCAGGTGCGCCGAGGGACAGGAGCTGGCGGGAGAACTATCGTGCCCGTTCTTTGAGGTAAAGTGAGAGGGGGTAGAGAGACAGTGAGATCTAGAGATATCTAGAGACAAACAAACAAACAAACTAACTAAGAGACAGAGAGACACAGACAGACAGAGAGAGACAGAGGGGGATAGAGAGAGACAGAGACTGAGAGCTCGAGAGAGATAAAGAGACAGAGGGATAGAGAAAGAGTCAGACAGAGAGAGAGAGAGAGAGAGAGAGAGAGAGAGAGAGAGAGAGATAAAGACAAATTCACAGAGAAAAGGGAAGACAGGGAGAAAGAAAAGGGGGAGACTCAGAGTAGAGAGAGAGGGGAGAAAAGGAGAGAAAAGAAAAGAGTGTGAAGGGAAAGGAAGGTATAGAAAAATCAATTTCCTATCCAATAAGGCATTGGCGCAACTTCGTAAAAATTTTTTAGATCGATCGTAATACATAATGTACATGGATATATGACATGTAGGTGGCGCTTCAACGGACCGCCGGGGTGTAACATGGGCCCCTTGCGCGGGGCCTGAAGATTTATCATTGTTACGTAAATTAGCGTTTTGAAAAATCTTAAAACTTATTCTTAATGTGTGTGAAAACGTCTTGATCTATTTGGGAAAGTATTTATTGGCTTTAAGCTTAATGTCTTGAATATTTCCGTATTTTACGAGTCGGGACGATATACCCTAACAGAGTCCAATCTGCAGTACCGATCCCGGCCGTGACCACAAAAGTACCGAAGACGACCCCCAAATTGCCAAATTTCAGCCTTTTCGGGAATGGGGAAGTTGCGAAAGGCTCGCAAAGGGTTCAACTTTTTAAGGCTTATGTGACTTTGATTTCCAACAACTGACTATTCAAAATGTATAGATTCGATAATCTAGGCTGTTTACAAACAAAACTACGTGATATTAGTAAAAAACGGTATGTTTCCCTCGCATTTATCAATAGTAGTGCCGAGTGAACATATCCTGTAGACTGTACTGTTCTGAAGGGCTACTACATCCTATATGATGAAATGAAAAGAGTTTGAACAAATTCTACGGTGTTTTGGTCTGCTTTTCTATCAATAGATCCAGTTTCCGTCCAAAAGTTTGCAAGGAGTGTGGATTACTAAACGGTGCAATATAAAGTTGGTCGTCAGGGGGCTGAATGTTTGTTACACCATTTTCTGAAACAAGACAACCTGCTTCTTGGTGAAATATTACATGAATTGTCTGTGTGTGTTGAATTATTGCTTTGGGGTGCTTTGTCGGACTTTCTATTTTGTCCTGTTGTCCCGCCAACCCATACATATAGGTTTATGACATAAAGAAAATGGGACAAAATCGAAAGCAAGACAAAACGCCTTAAAACACGTCACGTCAAAAAACAGTCGGACCCATTCCCCTGCTCGAGTCGGTTTTGAGTAGCGAAACTTAAAGTATGTTCGCATTCTTCTACAGATCTCCGTGGCGGATGGATACGACAGCGTTGCCAGCGTGTTCAGCAGATTAATCCGCGAGGTGAAGTGCGAGTTCCTGAAGCATCTAGAGGCCATGGAGAAACGCTCCAAGATTCTCAACATGAGGAACGTTCTCTTCAGGCGCAGGCGCAGTAAGACGCAGTGATGACATCACCAGCTTCCCTGACGTCAGGAGTGGATGTTTCAACATGAGGAGCGTTCTCGTCAGGCGCAGGCGCAGTAAGACAGTGATGACGTCACCAGATTCCCTGACGTCACGAGTGGATGTTTCAAATCAGATGTATGAAGCACCTTCAAACTATGTGTATCAGTGATGACGTCACCAGTGATGACGTCACCAGCTTCCCTGACTATGTGTGACTACCTTCAAACTTAGCCTGGAATCCAGACCTATTATAGCTCCAAATAGCGGAGAGAGACTCGGGAGCTATAATAGGTCTGTATTCCGGGCTACTTCAAACTATGTGAATCAGTACTTCGTACACAGAATTGCTTCCAAAAATATTCGTGGAATACGTCGTCAGGGACTTTCCTGTGTGTCATAGTCTTTCTTTAGTCTTATATACTGTTTCTTCTCTCCGCCTTCTCTATCTCCAGGCACGAAAATAAGAATAGTTAAAATTGTTGGGAAACATTTGCATGTTTCGTGCATCGATTATGTAATAGTTGCTGTACAGGATATATAGTCACTATCGTAGAAAGAAACTTTTTTATCGCCGGCGACGGTTTTTTGTGTGTCTACGTCTAAAGAGTACGGCAGTTCACAATCATTTGAGATAGGAAAGAAAACCAGCTGACAATGTTCGTAACTGTACATGTACAATCCGTATTTATTGTGATCAGTTTGCATACATCAGACAAAACTTACAAACTAATTGTCCATAGGAAGGAACTTCCGTAAAAATCTGAGTTATAGCAGAAATTATCGAAAAGAAACAGAAACTGTGTTGATTTTTATGTTAGATTGAAACGTAGTATAACGTGAGGTATGTGTTGTCAAAATTTGGTATCAAAATTCCACAAATGAGGACATTTACCTGACGTGGAAACTTGATACGAAGGCAGTTGATAATATTGTCCATCAACGTATATTCATTGTACAAAGGTTTGTCGTAAAATAACCGAATCATGAAATAAACATACGCTATTGGATATTAATCAAAATATTGTGCGTTGTCAATTAGATCATTATATATACCAACGGTAAAACAATAAAGCAAAATTGATTTTTTTTCTCCTTGTTTTGCAGTATATGAAGAATTAATAATATGCAAAATGAGTTTGATCAGTCTGGCTTCTTCCTGTTATATATCGACTGACCAATCTACATGTACAGACTACTTATATATACAAGTTGATAATACGATATATCATCAAACAACATTTGCTTTTCAGAAATATAAATACAATGGCTATAATATGTTGTTAAGTACTATGTAATGTGCTAACTTAAAGGTAAATATTGCATTAATTGTTTTTACATAAAAGAATAAACAGAGAGAAAGCAAAGTATTGATGGCTCATGGGCTTCTCATAACTAACTACCAACAAACGATCATTAACTAAAATAACTAACTAAAGTTATCATTAACTAGTAGCACATTATGAACTGTTAAGCTCTTCAGAATCTATGTATACCATAGCTGCCACTTGTCTCCTACAAAGCAGGCATTCACGTATCAACACTGAAAATAACAGATACTAGTTTTTTTTTTTATATACCTTTTGATATAGGTATGGACATTTTAGAACACAATATATGTATATTTTTCGTTGCCTCCCTGTGATCCGAAAGTCTGCAATTTCATTCATTACCGCTAGGGTGTGTAACAAACACAGAATCATATAGCAGTCGGGGTGACGATAAATTTGTCTTTCAGGTGCGGAAGGATACATCAAGCTGTAATAGGGAGGCATTTTTCCGCACACCATGAGACTAAATCAATGCGCTGCAAGAAGTGAACTAAGTGGCGTGGCTAGTCCTGAGGTAATACGTGAAATATACACTATTGCAACTGTCAATGTCATCCAAGCAAGGGCTAAAAGGCAAGCAAGAAGGGGTTTTAAAATAGTTACGGCCAGAACAAACAACCTTTTTCTAAATTCCAGTGAAGTATCTTCACATAACAATTCAACAAAGAGAAAAAGTCTGTGAGTAGATTCATCCGAACATGAAAAAATTGATTTTTGTGTTTCTAGAATTCTATTCCGAACCCCTCCGTATTTGCCTGATAGCTTCCACCTCCCCGGATTTACACTGACGACATCCTGAGATCAGAGCTACGTTACTGTAGTGCAGATCACACTACGGCCCGATTTACACAAATCATCGTCTCAGTCGACTCGGGGCTGTGTGTGAGGAGCTTTGGGATGCTCAGGTGAAGTTTCCTTACCAGAAAACGCAACTTGAGTGGCCGTGGGTTCCCCTTGCACAGTCCTGAGTCGAATCCAAGTCGACTCAAATAATCATGTGTAAACCCAGCCTACGTGTAGCACTGCACGTTGTAATGCTGACAACTGTGGCAAACTAGCAATAGAAATATCAACAAATGAAGGGAAAATGTTCCAATGTAACAGCCATCAAAATCTCTTTTCCGTGCAATGGTCGAGAGAATTTGGATACAATGAGACACAACAGAGCACTCTCAAAAACAAAATTTGGGAAACTGAATCAAACTCAGCCAGTGTTCTTTATCAAAATCGCACAACAGAGAAGAATTATAGATTCTGTCATCATTGGAATACTTTCCCCTGTATCAACCCCCTCCCCCCAAGCAAAAATCATCATAAATCTTACTACGATGTTAAGTTCATAAAAACAATGTCTTTCCTTACTCCAAATCTTTACATGTCTCAGTTTTCTAAAAGATTACGTAATTCTAACTAAAAGTTATTTACAACTCAGTGACCGCGGGGTTCACAATTCCGTCAACACCCGACGAAGCTATATCGGATTTCTTTGGCTCGCTTTTCCTGAAGGGGTTCCAACGAGCGCCCGCTATCGGCTGGATGACCTCGCCATCGTAGGGGACGAATATCCGCTTGACGGCGACGATGGGAATGCAGATCAGGGGGAGGAGGACCAGGAGGTAACACGCCATCATGGCGTACCACGGGTAGGGCTCCTGCTCTCCTAGCCTCCCCTGAAGGAGAAGAAAAGAAAAGAACATCGAATCTTAGAATAAAAGAACATCGAATCTTAGAATTTCACATTCAGGGGTGGTAACACGTCATCATGGCGTACCACGGGTAGGGCTCCTGCTCTCCTAGTCTCCCCTGAAGGACGGGAAAAGAACAGAACATCGAAACTTGGAATCATTTCACATCTAATGATGGTATTGTTTGCTACCACTAGCTACTTGAAAAGGCATCATGCTTTACCTCAAATGAGGATGCCTTGAAACGAAATGAAACTGTGTACTTCGTAATGGATGCTGCAGTACATAGACATGACACAAGAACACGATATACGGGAAAATGTAAGCTGTCTGCCCTCCCAAAGCCATGTCCATAACATATCCAGAAGCACAAAAAATGTGTTCCGCTGCAGTACCATAGAAAGTCACTAGAGAGCACATAATTGACACTGGCTTTCGTTTCCCCACCTAGTACCTACGAAATATCGCACAGATCCAACTTTTTTACATGTGTGTACTTTTTGCATAGATGTAATTATTATATATTTCTCAATCAAATCCAACACTATAGATCAGGACCCGTCCCTGAGACGTTGCAAATTAAATACTTTGTATAAGCTGGTTCATAGATCAAACTGAGCATGCGTAGCGAGATGCAGTTTGGGGAATAAGACAAAATCGAAGGCAAGATGTGAGACATAAACAAAACATGTCTACAAATGTATTATTAAGCATGGTCTAGACAAGAACTGTTTACAAATTCACCTTAGACACACACAGGTGGATCCGTGAATAGGCTTATACATATAAGTTATATGATAGTTTTGGTATGATCTAATGATTGCTACCTTTACGTGGTCCCAGCTCTGGTAGGTCGCGGGGAAACCGCTGATCTCCCTGTAGATGGTCGCGGCGAAGATGATCGCCATGGACAGCGGGCTGAGGAACAGCCACGTCACCTTCCAGTACATGTTCGGGCGGGAACCCGTCATGTACAGCAGATCGTCTGATAACCTGTCAATCAAAACAGAATGCTTGTGACGTCACATACAAGAGATGTATACAGAGATCTATCTAGCATTCTGTGGATTATACCACTTTATGTATCACCTTTATGTCTGAAAAATATATAAATATTTACAGTATATAAAAACTAGAAAAGCAGCATTTGCCAGCAAACGCAGGATATATCACTCCCATCCATCACCTATGCAAAAAGGGACTGTTCCAAAATCACCCCCGTGTAACAATGGTACGTCTCTCCTGTTAAAGGCATAGATCCAGATAACGGCGATAAGCCCATCAACCCCTTTCCAAAAGTGAACTAGTCCATAATCACCCCCGTGCCACAATGGTTTGCCTTACCTGTTAAACCCATAGATCCAGATAACGGCGATAAGCTCGATGAAACCGATCAGTAGAAGAGGGACAGTTCCGCTGTAGTCGTTGAAGATGTCCAACCAGTAGTTTCCGGACCTCTGGGTGAAGATCAGCCCCGTCAGAAAGCTGACTACGCAGAGCGTGACTGTAGAAAGGGGAAAATCACATTTCAGTTCGTCACTGACGAAAGATAGCGGATGCTGTCGAAACGTCTGTTTCAAAATTTTATCCAGTTGCTTGAGTAACAATTTTTGGGCGTATTTTATTACCAGGATGTCGAACCTTCATCAACGCACATTTCAATTGTTCATTCATTCTCAAGACAACCAGGTTGCGCCTTTGGCTTCTTAGAGTTAATTTCCAAGAGGACCAGTATAAGACATGTTACATTCAGTGTGTTGGAAACAACGTGGACAACATCCCGTTGAACAAATAGAATCTGATTATGTCATAACAAAATCGTTGTCCGTAACTCAAAGTCTTAGCTGTTCAAAAAGTTTTCACTCAAAAGGTGAAGTTGGGGCAGAACTCAAGAAATTGCATACATTTCAAGACATTGTTGAGTTTGTCTGGAGCATTTCTCAAATTCCTGTCAAAATTTTAAAGTGTACTCACACAGTTAAGTTGCTGTATCCTAAATCAAGTCACAAAAACTTACGTCTTTATTCATTTATTTGTCAATCTTTAGGGTGGTCCCTTCAGTTAACTACGTGCTGTAACTGATTTCCAAGGGAGCCGTTACGTAGCATGACAAATCATTAGAAGTCAGGATAAAAAAAGAGATAACTTAACAACTAGTCTTCTAGGATCTTATCAAATATCTAGGATCTTAAGAAATAACTTAACAACTAGTCTTCTAGGATCTTAAGACCTTAACACTCACCAACAAGAAACTCCTTCCTAAATTTCCAGACGCCGGAGTCCAGGATCGGTGTAAGCACGCCCTCTAGCGTCCCAAACATGGACGACAGGCCGAGGTTGAGGAGCATGAGGAAGAACAGGATGGACCAGAGAGGGCCGAGCGCGATGGGGTAGAACTGGTTCATGGCTTCCGTGAAGACGATGAAGGCAAGTCCCGTCCCTTCCACGGCCTGGACAAGACGCGGTTAGACACAAGTTAGTCATTGGGGCGTGTGACGCCCGCATGGGGGCAACAGAGGCTGGAAATAACACTGGTTAAACGTAACATCTCTCGTAAATACTATGTTTTCCACTCGTGATGTTCATTCTAACATTTTCACAAGTACGTTAGGCTACTGACAAAAATTTGATGGAGGAAAATAGCACTTAACGTTTTCATTTTCATCCATTTTGCACAACGGCATTGAATGCCTCGCGTTAGCCAAAATATACTTGAGACAGATGTTAGTGGAAAACATATTTCTCAAACATCACTCTAATTCTAAAAGATAAATGTAAAGCACATGATTGCTTAAATCCCGAATGGATATTTCACCCAAATATAACTTCCAAATAATGAAGGTTTGGGATACATGTGGAAACCACATCAATTTTGGGTTGTTTCCTAAAATCATTAGAGGTAACAAATACTTGTAACATTATGTAGTGTTTAGGATATTTCCTGGTCAGTTTAACTGATACAGATAGCAATAAGCCACATCACATTTCCAACTGCGCATGTGTAGTTATGATGCATAGTCCTCTAGTTCAAGATCATTCGCTAGTAAACAATTCCAAATTGTCCAGACGTTTTCGCAACACGACAGAAGGTTTAAACAGTCACTGAACACTACCAGGACATTGCAAAAACGTGTAGACAAGCGGGAACTGATTCATGGCGAGGGTATGTTGAACTTTGACCTACACCACAATGCATCACGACTGCACATGCGCACTCTGAACTGTGAGGTTACTTATTACCTTCCCTACTTTAAGGGTTGTTTGTCTACGACCGTCTATTGTGTTCTAATTGAGGTACAAGTAGGGGAAGTAAAGAGTTCTTGAAGTCTGACACGTCACAGTCCTACCCATCACCGCTGATAGGCCCGTCCAGACGGCACCAGCCTGGGTAGGGTTAGAACACCGCTCACGTCTGGAATTAACGCAACGCCGCCTAGCGTAAGCCGTTACATTATCTAATACTTAACACATTTTAATAACCCCTACTTGTTCACATTCTAACGTCTCTACGTTTTCGTCTTAAATTCAAAGCGAGTCTACCGTTTTTCTTGATCCAAACATACCCAATTACGTAGAATATAAATTTTTCAAATTGTATAAAGCATTCTAGTAATTCTTTCCTTTCAAAAAAGTTTTTACTTGATAAGAATTAGATGGTAATCAGGAAAAGGAAAACGACTATATTGTTTCAAGCTTATCAGGAAATTAAAAAAAAGACTGTTGAGCCTTTTCCCTCTTTAACGATCGATAACACACACCAAAGCGCTTAAAGCGCACTATTTACCATTATATCTAAGATTCTAACAGAACACATATTACTATATTTCATTGGGTCATGAGGTGTCAAAATAAGAACCAAGGAGAAAAACAACATTTTTACTTCCACTGTCGATAGGAGTGGTCTTCAGCGATCACGTGATGGCTGCATGCGACCTGACTTAGAACGGTTAGTAAAAACATGCACCCACGTGAAATGGAACATTTGTACACGTGACGATGGGGATGAAGAGGCGTGCAAGGGGCGTGCTTGTTAGAGATTTCCCAAGAGGCTATTTTTGGATGCAAGACTTGCTATAGCGGAACAATTTTAAAATTCAAAAACAAAACAATACAACAGTCCAAAGGTTAAGCTCAATTTCAGTTGGTGATCACAAAGACGACCAGGCCAAATACTTCTAAGAATCAGTGTTGTTAATGTCAGAACAATAACCCGACGATTTCTCCAATGGTTTTACTTTTGAAATCAAACGGTAGCCACTCCAGTTGCAGACAGTTGCAGTATGTCACAAACAGTTTATCATGCCAAACACCGAGTTTTGTTACCCAAAAGTTGAGCACAAAATCAGGTGCTATTTGGCAACAAGCACGGCCCAATCTACTTCATCAACAACGACAGGTGTACAGTTGGGCAGCCAGATCTCATCGTTGGACGATCATTAGATGCAAATTTTCATCAAATTTGTTCCATGTAAATGTCCTCTTTTTTAGAAATACATTTTGGTAGATTTTTCAGGCTGCCTTTTTAAGAAATGTTGATCACAGCGATTTAATATGGCGACTTAACCAACAACATGTTTTCAAACAAGGATGTGCAGTCGATGACATGGAATGTGCTTCAAGGAAAGTTGGCAAGCGGGTGGATTTTTTCTACACAGCACAAGTGAATTTCAAGTGCTCAAAGATTGGGAAAGGGAGGCCAAATATTAAAGGATTAGGGTAGAAAAAGAGGGAAATTTCGAACGCTAGGCCAAAAACGTATTTTCTGAAAGCAACAGCATCAGTGTCAAGGCGTGGAGATCGCGATAGGATAGAATGCGGTAAGATTCCTACAGTTACATTTGGACGTTTTATTATAAAATCCACCACATTTTCACCCAATTACATTTCTGCATCAAATGTTCTTTTTTGTTGTCTTTTTATTTGTTACTTTTTTCGCCCTCCGAAGCGACTGAAGGAGTTTGCAGCGTTCAATAGCCGGTCGTGGATATTGTCTGAGATGGGCCAAAGCGACTGTTTGCTTTAAAGTTTTCATCACAGACATGTATGTTGTATACGCTCTTGCAGAATGTCTGCCTACATTGCACTGCACTTAAGCATTCCTTTCCCCAACAATATATCAACATGAATGTCCTGATACCTGCATTCATAGACATTACATGAGTGCAAATACCAGATAATACACAATGCATGTAAAAAAAATCCCATGCTCTTCTAAAGAATAATATTTAAAAGATGACTGAATGATGCTGATACCAGTTTGATGTGTCTATTTTGCAATGTATACAGTATCATTCAATCAAATTTCAACTAGGATTCTTTAGAAAAACAAGTACTTTTTCACCAAGGTATAGAATGGTGTGTTTGCGGTCACGTGACTCTGACGTAATCAAGCGTCAGCCATATTGGTGGATTAAAGAGGCGATCGAGGTCATCCTTTGAGAAATGCTTCCTTCCAATTCAACACCTTTGCTCATTTTTTTCTCTTTATATTTAGAACGCAACAGAAAATGGAAAAAAAAACCATTATTGTGTGCTTCGAATGACTGGTCGATCGCCATCTTGGATCCACTATCTCAACCAACATGGCGGCAGCAATAGGGTTATAAGTTGTGACGTCACGTCCAAACACACTACTATGTCTGTCATCATGTATGTTCAGTGCAGTGCAATGCAGGCAAGTGAGGTCCTTGTTTAAGCGTACATAATACACACGTCTGTGTATGTTGGAGATCTTATTGTGACAATTTGGAAAAACTTCCATTAACATTCGATGCTTTAGATCAGGGTTTAAAAGAAAAGTCTGGCGCATCATTTTGATGCATTTTCTGCAAATGAAATGTACGATGTCCTTGTGATAATCATGGTTAACTGTAACATATCATCTCAACCCAGCTCAGACAAAACCGTCGCCGTCAGAAGAAAATAAGATTTCCTTACAGGAGGATGAAACATCAACATACCGTGTCCAGGTTTCTCACTTTATCACAAGTGGTGAAGTCGAACTCCCTTATGGCAGGTGTCGTGTTGTACGCCAGTTGGAAGTCGATGTAGTTCCCTCTGGTAATGGTGTCGTTAAACTCCGGCACGCTCCGCTGGAGCACCAACGAAAACCTGTAACAGGAAAGGCGCTCCGTAAGAGAAGTTTTAAAAAAAAGGTGTTCTGTGGTAAATATATTTAGACTCAGGCAAATTCAAAAACTCATTGAGCACCCTCTGTTTTACGGTTAACTATTTAGCCTATTAAACCAAAACAGTGACTTAACTGTTTCCAAAATCACCCAATTACGAATCGTTGACATTCGTCTAAACATCTATTTTCAGCAACACAATAAGGGACAACAAAAACAAGATGGCGCCAGCGTGACGTCAAAATCCAACAATGCGGCGCCCATGGACGCCGGTTAAACCAATATAGGTTTTCCCTATCGCAGACCTGTAGCAAGTCTAACTGGAAGTCACATGATGTTACTTAGTACAGTCAAACCTGTGACCACGTCTGCATAAGGACCACCTGGACACTGTGACCACTTTTTAGTAGTCCCTTAGATGATTATTTCCATTTGACACAGGAATTAACAACCCTGTCTATAGTGACCATCTGCCCACAAAGACCAGATTCTATCGGGCCCCTGACTGGTCTTCTTGGGCAGGTTTGACGGTAACTGACTGCATACTTACTCGTCTAGGCACTTTTGACTGTCGTGTGTCGCCTTGAAGCCAAGGACGGAGAAGATGACGACACAGGCGAAAATGGACGTGCTGGAGTTGATGATGGCCACCGTCACGGCATCTCGTGTGCAGTTGTTCTTCCTACAGACGTAGAAAAATGTGAATATTAATGGCAGATTAAGGTAAATGTAGCCTTTTTGAGGCCGTAGGAGCAGTGGGCTGTTATGCATATTACATGATGCCATTTACCAACAGAGATGAGCCTTCATCAGATCCATACTAAAACACGACAACCAAGCTTACCTGAACCAAGTGAAACGCAGCACCAAGATACCACGTCTAGCGATAATAGACGTTAAGCAAGCACAACAACAAAAACAACAATTACCTGGGGTTGTAGCTTGAGAATGAGATGAGGCCGCCGAAGGCAACACCGAGGGAGAAGAAGACCTGTGTAGCGGCCTCTAGCCACACTACAGGGTCTGTCAGCTTATCCACCTGATTGGGGAAAAATTGCGTCATTTCTATGAACATTTCATTTTTGGAATGTTTTGAATTTGTATGCTTTCTGTATTGCCGGTAACCTAAACGCATTGTGATGAAGGTAGAAAACAAAGGTGAGAAAAGGTACATTAAATCAAATCAGGTTTTCATTTTGCAAATACCAAAATAGGAAATCAGGGGCCCCATAAGATAATGATTTCGTCATTTCGCAAGCACCTACCACGTACCGACATACAAAATATCATAAAGGTTCATCCACGACTTTTCGAGTTATGCTGTTCACAAACCAACCAGCCAACAAATCAACACACACACACACACACACACACACACACACACACACACACACACACACACACACACACACACACACACACAAAGACCCAAAAACACAACGTTCTTGGCGAAGGAAATAACAGTCTACTTGGGCCGGGCTATGTTACGGCTAGTAAAAGTACACATGTGTGATAACTGACCTGCGGTGTAAACATGCGTGCCAACCCGTCACCAGCGCCCTCTAGCGTTACTCCTCGGAAGAAGAAGATCAGCAGGACGACGTATGGGAAGGTAGCGGTGAAGTAGATAGCCTGGAAAAACGCCCTCAATAAGTCAATCAATCTATATCTATCAATCAATCAGCGGCTGAATACACCTCTCTTCAGGATGTTCTACTTTCGGCACAGGACCTGGTGCCCCTCTTGGGCTGTCGAAAAAAATTGTTCTGCCACCTTCTTTTAGTTTTACATTATTCAAATAAATGAAATTGCTTCTATTGTGTTTTTCAGTGGAAGTGTCGAGGGTCACACAAAAAAACAATAGTAGAATGTTTTCAAACGGGACAGCCATAACTTTCCAAACCTCTACGTTCCAACACCCGTATGTTACGGTTAGTGTTAGGTTAGGTTGTGTCGGAACACGGTTGTCGGACCATACGGGTGTAACCGTTTCAGTGACAATGCCTACCTTTCCAGAGGACTTGATGCCCTTGATCATGGCCATGCACACGATGAGCCAAGCGCAGAACAGACACAGGGTCAGTCTCCAGTCCAGCCCGCCGCTCTCCTCTATGTCTCGCGTGATGTCCAAAGTCTCGCGGTACCAGAAGAACGTCGTTGGGGACGAGGCCTCGCACTCGGCAACCGTCCCGTTCCCAGGACAGGAGGACCATGGTAATGGTGACTACAAAGGAAGCATAAGGAAAAAACATAATAATTTTGTAAAGGCTCTCATCGAGCGCGCTGGACAAACATTAGTGTTGTTAAGACGAGAGTTAATCTCCAAGCAAATCTATCACAGGTGGCAAAGACCGATCCGACTGGCAAAAGGAGTTTTAACCACACCAATAGCTCTGCTTGGAGAATACACTTTGAACGCATAGGTCAATTTCTCAGCTGAGAAGACTGAATTGGGACACATTTCAATAAATTGCCTTGGTTCAATTTGTTTTTTTTTAAATTCAAGTTTCTAATTTGTCGAGTCTATTTCTTACATTTGGTCTCAAAGTCAAATTGCTCGATTAGAATATGATACAAATCCTTAAGACAAATCCGTGAATTTTTACGATTATAACAGTTGTTGGTAGATATTTGACTGATGAACTGATCGCCATTTTGTTTTGTGACGTCAGGACCATGATGCTTACCTGGAATGAGTTGAAGAGGTAGAACATGCACCAGGCGATGATGACGTTGTAATAAAGACCCACGAAAAACGACACCGCCACGCTGGCCCAGCCAAGGCCCCCTAGGTACGGGCTGATGGCGCTCCACACGCTGATGGATCCCTTCCGGATCCGCTGGCCGATCGCGAACTCGATGTGGAAGATCGGGATCCCCTCGATGATCAACATGATGATATACGGGATCAGGAATGCTCCTGTGGGGGGAAAGAAACCGTGTAAATATCAAGGATTCGGCATCTGTATCTATCTAGCAGGTATAACTTCTTCGCAGGCATGCGGCACGGTAGCAGCTGATCATATTTCACTAAACGATCTCTCACATCTAACCTTTACACATCTAACTGTAAGCGTTGTCTAACGTGGATGCTCTTACACTATTTGGTGGCAACTATTCAAACTGAGAGTGATCATAAGTTCTGGAAGAGAGTATGACGTCACGGTTTTTGCACTCACGTGACTATGACGTAAGTATTTGGATCCGCCATGTTGGATGGTTAAACCTAGAAGTTGCCTGGTAACCTTGAATCTATTTCTGCAAATTGTCAAATCCTGTAAGTCTGTCAAAACCCATATATTCGGGGTGACAAAATCACTTTTCTCGTTGAGGACACTCTTTGATACATGTTATCTTTACACGGCTTAAAGCAAAATAAAAGGTGTTTATGTAATACTATGTGATTGTATCCACATCATGGCTTACATAAGACTGGCAAACTGTTCTAAAGAAGCAAGGCAAACGGCATGTGTGGTTAACTATGAGCCCTACAAATTCTGCAGAAATGTTCTGGAAATTCCTTATTATTACAAAGGTTTTCAACGTCCATCCAGTAAGAAAATGTTCATAATTTGTCTTGTTTGATCCCCTGGTCACGGGGTTGAACCCTACTGTACACACTGGTATCAGGGGAAGCTGTTTTTGTTTGTCCCTTTTTCGAGGTCCTGACCGGGTAAGATGGAGAAAAACAACGGTGTGGAGGACAAAGGTGGTCACTTTGTCGCCTACAGGTCGGTTTCGCGGTCAAAAGTCAATCTAGGGTAATGTTAGCAAACCACCGCGCCACGTGACAGGGCAAAAGGCGGGCGGGGTGCTAAGTAAGCATGGATTTGGCATGTTGAATTTAACCTTCCTGTGGCCAATCAGGATTTAGAGAGTCTGTAATGTGATCAACGTCGAGATTAAGTTCCCCGCTATTTTTTAACTCTTACCGGTATTTTATATTCACACTCGTTACATATGTAATTTAGGTACTAATGGAGATTATCTATGAATTTAGATCATGCAAATTTGTATCTACGTAGTTAAGGTGGGGTACAGGCAGGCGGCAGCACTTCTGGGGTGTCTTGAAAATACTATATAGTGTTACTTGTGGCTCTTGATTTTTTTCTCCAAGTACCTCTGTGCAAGACAATCATTTATGCAAATTTTTATGACGTCATGATGACGTCATCAACAATTACAGGGCCACGCCCCTTTTTACAAAAGTGGTTTTTCCTCGCTAACGATCCAATGTACAAAGATAATATTTTAGGGACAGATGCATAATAATGCCATTGGTCAATACACGGGCTCCTTTTTTGATATCTTTTTAAATCAATTTTTGGTGAATTTTTTTCAATAATTTAATGAGAATCTCCTTCTGTGGGCCCTCACACATTATCAAAGTATCAAAATGCTTATGCCACCCGTGAGAGGCAAGTTCAGGTGGTAAACCTCAGAACAGCATTTCTTTTTCTGCCCTATCATATACAGTTTTGTCAAACTTTTGCTTTTAAAATCATGCTGTAGAGGTAGTTTTAATAAAATTGGCATTTAGTAATCGTAAAATGACCCCAAATCGCCAATATTTGCTTTTTTCCCCAATCACCCAAGCACTAACAGTGACATACAGGTGAATAACCTCTGCAAACACACTATCTGACAGTCAGAGCAGTGTTAACAGCCAGGCCAGAGAATCCAGCTTTCCAGAGGGAGGGAGGGAATAGCCAAAATGGAGGCCCCTGATTGGTCAGGCTGTTCCAAAAGGTATCGGCACCCAGCCAGGACGTTGGAAACTGCAACTTTGCCCTTGAAGTTTGCGGTAAACTGATAACCTATGTAGGAAAATGATGCCAGATAATGAAAATAGACCTATACATGTAACAAATCAGATGGTTATTTTGTCTAAATATTTTTGTTGAAAATGTGCTGCCGCATGCCTGGACCCCACCTTAACGGTGACTACTATTATACAGCGTAGTTGCAAATGGTGGTACATAAGTTGGGTAGAAATTAACATCATTACATTGTGTGTTGTGCGAAGTATAGAATCATCTGCATACTTAATAATAATGTTATTGTTGCTGGTATATGTTGTCTTCGATAGTGAAAAGTCCGTCCAAAATTTTTATACAACGTATGAATCATCATCATGAATTGAGCAAGCTATTTACAGCTATTATGTGACGTAATGGAAAGTTACCATTCCCGCTAGTCAGTTTTCCTGGTTAATGTATAACTTTAAAAAACACAGAACGAAGTCAACAGTTTCTGAGTACAAATGCCATCTAATCCGGAGGGTAAAAAATAGAATGCAAATGTCGTATGCAAATGAGGGTTAAAGTGTTGACAACTTGGGGACAAAAACACTTCAAAACAACACGAGCAGAGTGTCAAGGACACCATAGATACAGCCACATAATCATATTTCATGTTTTTAATTAAACTCTTGTATTTCTTTTATTCTACGATATTTGGCTAATATTTCGCAAGAGACTCCGGATATTTGTATATTTCAATACTGCGATATGTGTATATCATCATAAGTTTAATTGTAAGTTATTGCCCGAGGGCTAATCGCAACATGAAACAATGTATATAAATCTATACAGACAGTGCAAGTT
Source organism: Branchiostoma lanceolatum (assembly GCF_035083965.1). Classification (NCBI taxonomy): domain Eukaryota; kingdom Metazoa; phylum Chordata; class Leptocardii; order Amphioxiformes; family Branchiostomatidae; genus Branchiostoma; species Branchiostoma lanceolatum. The sequence goes on from NC_089737.1 coordinate 12,622,621, forward strand.
AACAATGGAACAAGTAACTATTCTAAAAACTGCTGCGGAAGCAGTGGAAGACGAAGTGTCCCACTTTTTCTGCAATGAGTGGGTTTTGAGAGGTCAACAGGCTTGTAGTTTTATTTTCGTCAGTAAACGTTTTGATATTGTGGGGAGTTTTGTTGGCTTCTTTGAATAGCTCTTTTGTTTTCTTTTCTGGTCGTTAAAGGGGCAGTTGTGTCGGACGGCCTTTCTTGTTTTAGACGAAAAACGACTTGTTGTGTTCCCGTATGTCCCTTGTTAATGTTTGATGCTATGTTGACTGCAACTCATTTGAATAACTGCAGATACAGCAACTCTATCTTTACATTGTGACTTATACAACAAAAGAAGAACAAAGAAAGGTAGAACTAGGTCTACCAGTGCACACATCTATTATAGAAAAAAACGCCCTATAGAGGGCTGGTCACGGTCGTTTAAAGTTCTGAAAGATTCGTGGCGAAAGCTTATCGAGCTCATATATAATTTATGGCCTTTATATGTGCCACCTGGGCGAAAAAACTTTACGGACTTAATTACCCTCGACAACGCAAACAGCACGCCCCTTGCCAAACCGTAGACGTATCGGCACGGCCCTTGGTACATAGTGCGAACGGTGGCATGGTGTTCACATGCTTTTCATGCTCTTTTGCTCTATAGGACGCGTATGGCAGTGTATAGGTGGACGGCCTGACGTATACGTGAAAGGCTAAGCAAAGAAATTATTGGCAACCTTTTTTTATTTATTCTTTCCTATTCCATATACACTCGCATGCAATGTGGCAGAAGAAATTTGAGTTTGAAACTTGGATGATTTGCATCGAGAAATCTCAATAGAACAACTCATATTCCTAACAAAAATACAATAAATTAGTAATATTTCATAAAAAGTATATGAAGTTCCTTTTATGGCAACTGTTATCCAAAGTGGAGTGGAGCTCCTTAATTCGTTTGTAAGTGAAGGCATGCAAGCGTAGCTAAAGAGAGGGCGGTTTATTTGACGATGAGGGTCACCATGTGAGGGGACAATGTGGCAAGATTCGTCGCGGCAATAAAGCTTATACTTCAAAGATGAGTGGTACACTGGCACTAATAATGCCTGTCAAGAAGTAGACAAATTAACTACGATTTGAAATATAACCATTGCGGCTTAATAGAGGGCAAAAGCTGGGTTCCTTTTTAATAGGGCTGAACAAGTGAGCGGTAGGGCAGATAAGGCATAGCGTCCGTTAATGATCTACCCGATGTTTAAACACAGGTGGCAGTGGAAATTTCCGAACATGCTTGTTCTTTGTGCTTTGGAACAAATATTGTTGGAAAGGGGTGGAATCTTACACTCTCGCACACAGAACTGCGTCATCGTTGTCTTTTGTAACGCTGGAAAGGAACTCCGTAGAAACTCCGTAGATGTTCTAAATGTCTTTATTTTTCCGAGTATAATGAATGATAAAGACATTAGTGTGAGTGTTGGGCAATTTCACGACTGTGTAGTTGAGGATATCGTTGATATGTTGTGGTGTTTTAGGTGCAGGATTCCAAAAGATATTACAGGCTAATAAGCCATTTACATGACACTTGGCCGCCTTAAAGGGATACTTTCAAATCACACTAGCCCGATACCAGCTCATCGCGAGCTTTCCAGATATTCCTACGGTGCTAGGAGTGCTGCCCGCCCGAACAGGTCAATTGGGGCACTCGGGGAATTGTTACGGGGTGGGATTCATTAACCTAGTTCATGATAATCAGAAAGATAGGCTGTGAAAAACCCACACGAATACTTAGCGAGACTGAGGCTGGTAAGACAATCGTATGCCGGGCCTATTTGATGGTCACTCGGCTAGTTTTGGACAAACTACCTCGTAGTATAGATGATGACAATGGTAGCGCATCATCAGCAGTTCGGAACTGAAGTACATTTTTACAAACGTCAAGAGATACATCTATTGGCAGATTCTGACGCCCCGTCTATCTTATTAGCCCTTAGATAAATTTGTGAAGGAGAAGATGTTATCTCAGTACGCCCTTTGATAACACTTGATGACATGACATGTCCATCACCTGATGAAGTCAAACAAACAAAAGGACAACGCTCGTTAGCTTCTGGACATATTTCATCTATTTCTAGGGTCTCTAAACGCTAACGATAGAATCATGATCATGTTAGGGATAGTAAAAGCGTCTAAAGCCTTCTTAATTTGGGTCTGTGGACATTTAATAAAACCATTATGGCATAGCCGACACCCTTAAGACCACATCACCTGATGTCGCGGAGCAAACAAAAGAACAACCATATCTTATCTTTGTCCAGAAGCTAATGATAGATCTGTATGTACAGCATCTTACAGTTATATCTACTTACTTTTGGGTTAACAGACGCTTTTTTGCAAGCTACAACAAAGTATATGCCCAACAGGACAGTGGACTGAATGGGCTACGTACATTGTAGAACGATAGGCCAATGTTAGTCTCTACCAGGCTCCGCGGAATGGCTGGGAAAAAACCATATACATAGTAAAAACCAGGATGCCATATTGGACCCTCTCTCCGTAGCCGACTCCCTTAACATACTATTCACTCTATATGGCCAATTTCTACTACTATACCAGGCATCCGCGAGGCCTGGTAGAGGCTAGGCCAATGTCTGAAGTCCTGGAAAATGACTATATACAGATACGCTTACAGAGTCCATCCCTCAGAAAACCATAGCACAAAAGTATTAGATACTGAGATAGCCCTCTTCCTTGGGGGAATAATTACATGTGCAGTCGAGCCTGGGTTAGTTATGATTGGTAATTATAGATGATTGACCGTTAAGGCCAAAACCTTTCCAGACGGGTCATGGTTATTTTGATAGTTACGACATGTGGAAAGATGCAGTAATATGATATGCAATAAGTGACATCTTTCAAATACCTGTAGTCAAGTTCCCACTTGGGAGAGCACATTCTATACGTAACATTCTGCGAAATACACTCTACCTACCCGTTGCCAAGCTTAATTAGGTTCAGTGTATTATATTAACTTCATTTTACTCTGGCCAATAACAAAATACTATCTTTATTATTATAGGACACAGTTAGGGTCTGCTATGTTCACCTAAACAAGGGGGTATAAGCAACAGTGACGGCGGAAAACTACATCCATGTACACCGGCCTAGTGCTCTACCAGTCATTCCTGACAATGTGTTGGTCAGTCTAGAACGTATGACTCATCTGCCAATCAAAGTCATGTAGAAGAATTGGTTTCTGTGCCACCAGGACAGAAGTCGTAATTAGTATTAGTAAATTAGTCGCATATTTGTGAAAAGAATTGTAGTCCATGTGCAAGGTGTTAGCTGTCTGTCTGTGCTGTCAATCATGTTATGGACACAGGTGCACTTGATGGAACTATGTAGTTCAAGGACTGCGCTAGAAATACAAGACTAAACATACGCATTTGCTATGGTGTTCGGTGTTCTAGTACGTAGTACCTGCATTCACTCAAGACATATTTCATTTTTGAAAACCACTAGATAAATGAAAGACGCTTAAATGATATACCTTAAAACCATCCGATCACAATTATAGAAGTAACCCGTTCCCTATGGTTTAGAAGACACGAAATATTGTCCATTTTCTGACGCAAACTAGCACTTAGATACTGTATCATCATCTTTCAGGTATACTCACCACTCGTTTGAGACTACCAAAGACAAATATATGGTAGTTATGCACATATGTAGAATAAACTCATATTTGAAGATAAACATACACATATATAATGCAAACTCTCACAGTTCCAGATTGTATCCTAAGACCGCCACATTAAACAGAAAACGCTGAATTTAAAGAGATGCACTACTAGTAATGCAGCATCAATACCCTCCGTCACTGGATTCAGAGTCGGAGCGACAAAATATGATGATGAATAACCCCCGAGGTATAAATATTCAGATATTCAACTTTCAAGACGTTCTTGAGAAGTCCTCGAAAACACCATTTTCTTTTTAAATGTGACAGTCTTAGCTAGGGTATGCGGCAAAATCAGAAGAGTTCACGTTAAATTTAAAATAAAATAAAATAAAATACAAAAGAAGAGGAACTCACCTCCGCCATTCCTCTGACAGAGGTATGGGAACCTCCAGACGTTGCCCAGCCCGACAGCGAACCCGATCTGAGACAGCAGGTACTGGTACTTGTTATCCCACGCCAATCTTCCTTCTTCCTCTTCCTCTTCTTCTAACGTGCTCTTATTGGCTTCAACGTGATTGGCCATCTTGCCCTCTTCCATCTCCGCGACTGCCTTTCCATCAGCCAATGTGGTCATCTCGACGTTGTCGACTTTGGCAGTTGGAATCTCTCCGTCTTCCTTCCGCTTTCCTTCCACCGGTACGGACCCGTTAGCCTCCTCCATCTTGGGCTGGTTATTCAGCTGCATTGGTACTAGAGTCCCAAGCACGCTTCTATATCAATGACGCAAGGTAAACAGTAAGTTTTATGGAGCTATTGTCTATTCAGCAGACTTGAACGAGCCCTTAGACAAAGTGGTGTGTAAACAGTTTTGTGTCCATAAAGTGGCGAACCTTTACACAAGAATGAAGTCCTCAGGGGCGCCGCAGCTTCTGAGCAAGTTCGGATGTAGCGTGGTCACGTTTTCAGAAGTCAAAGTTCAGTTGAAAGTCAACTGCACGGAAGACGGGGTTGCCAAGGTTGTTTGGTAGCTTACAAAATTACAAAATACACCACAAGTTCTTGCCAGAAAGTTGAATAAGTCTGCTCGGGTTTGTTGTTGTTGTTGTCAGTGTCCCTAAAAACAGGTGATGGACATCAACAATCTGATAGCTGACGATGATCTGACGATCACGTGGTCTCGGGTGTAGGGCGGGACAGAGGCGTTGTCAATGAGCGCCAAACAACAGACTTCCTAAGACACTCCAAAGACAACCGTAAAACGATTCTTGAACTTAAATTACCTGCCCCGAGGTTCACGATCGTGAGTTAGAGCGACGACTGTCCACAAGATGCTGGGAGCCAGGAGTAGAGGTCGTCTGGGACCACACAGCGTGAGTGGAGGTTGCCTGGCCTGGAGCTGTAGGGAGGGAGATATGTCGATTGTGACGCACAATAGAACCATTCACGGATTATTAACTTTACACCTGCCACGTGATGTTTGAACAGACCAATAAAAATGGATGGAGGGTGGACCGTTATTCGCGACCCAAGGTTAAGATTTTGTTCCCGCAGCTCGATTCTAACATTGAAGTTATCGTATGAGACCTTTTTACAATAGGAGTTCAATGTCATCCCAATCATATATTAGGCAAGAAGCAATAGGAATTTTAAAAAAATAGTTGTCACCAAAAGGTGGTCTTGTCCGACCAGCTGACTATTTGACCTGAAAGGTGTGTACTTTAGGTAGATTTGAAAGATAAAAATTCCGAATTTTATGCCAGATTTAGAATGTTTTTTGAACTGTATCAGCAGATGGATGAAATAGCTGAAAAACGTGCGAGGATTAAAATACTAGACAAAGTAAAAGGTTGTGACTAAAGGTCATAGTATGTACTGAACCAAGTAGACTATTTGCATGGGTGTGTGTCAGTGTGACAGTTGTTAATTTTTAAACTATTGCAAAGTCCACCATTTGTCCGGAGGGATCAACAAACGACATGAAGGAGTTCGGGGGCAAAAGGGCAGGATGGTACGTGACGCAGGGCAGGAGGTGGAGGTGAAGGGTGCTAATGACTTGGAGTCCCCCCAGCAAAATATCTAACGCATGGATGGCAGATTTTGGAGATCTCTACTTTGATGCGTATTTTAAAATTTCCCTTACACATGAACGTCCAAAAATTTTACAGATCTCTCAACTCTCTTCCAATAACCTCTATTGACAGATCTTTTTCGGTCTTTCAATAACCTTCCAACAACCTATCAATTATCTTTCAATAACCACTCTCCTTCAATAATCTTCAACGTCTTTCAATGATCTCTCAAACACCTTTCAGTCATCTCAATGGTTCAATTATCTCAATGATTTTTCAATGATCTTCAAGGTCTTTTAAGGATCTTTCAATGGATCTTTGACATATTTAATGGTCTTTCAATATTCTACAAGATCTTTCAATGACGTCCTACAAGATCTTTTAGTGATCTCCAAGATCTTTTAGTGATCTCCAAGATATTTCAATGTCCTCCAAGATTTTCTTGCTATCTCCAAGATTTTTCAATGATCTCAAAGGTCTTTTGAACCTTGAACCTTGAACGAGGACAAAGATGTTTTAATGATCCCCAAGGTCTTTCAAGGATCTCCAAGGTCATTTCAATGATTTATCAATAATCTTCAAGGTCTTTTAATTTTTCAATGATCTCCAACTTCAAGATCTTTCAATGACCTCTCTATGGTGACTCCTTCAATTATCTTTCATCGGTTGCTCATCAGTCTCAGTAAATGGAATCCAAGTTTGTATCATAGCTAAAAGACGAACTTAGTCATCATATTTCTCATCAGCCGAATGGTTGTTAACCAGTAGCCAATGGGCAACTTGAGATAAAATACTTTTCGTCTTCCACTGTGTTTGACATGCAGTATTTAATTGAAAACGAGGTTATCCTCTTGTATACCATCCGAATGGTTGTCACCCAGCAGCCAATTGTGTTCACGACTTTGACATGTTTAAATCCGGGAGAGTCATACAGACAGACTCGGAAATATTCCATCACCAGTAGCATGTCATAGTGATCGCTGGAACATGGTAGGTCAAAGATATGTTAGGGTATGTAGTCGTGATCGCACTGCAGTACGCCCAGATATTTAAGGGTGTGTACCCACGGCCGCACTACAATATGCCATCTAGGTCACGTTCCAAGCACGGTAGGTGTCCTGCTATGGTTACCGCCAACGTCAGGACCAAACTATTTTCGTCAATTTTCAACGAGACTGTATTTAACAATAATAACTGTGTACAAGAAACTTTCAATTAAAACATAGAAATACAGACTTGTTCCTTTATCATTTTCACATTTGTCTACAGAATAGGACGATTACAGGACGACGATGGTACGAATGAAGTTCAAATATATCTGGTAGACAGAACTATCTTTGTTGCAGGGACTAGATTCTCAGATTACTAAATACATATTTTGAAATTTTCTTTATGGATCTTTCATAACACAAATGTATCTGACATTGAAACTGTCAACGGCACATCTGTGTATGCCAATGCAGTATACAATGAATATATTCCTTGGATAAGGATGGTTACAAACCTTCCCAACATAAAATAAGAATACTACGCTTATCAATACGAATAAAAGTTCTTACCATTAATATTCCCATCCAAACGAGGGATGTCCATGTGTACAAATGTCTAAGTACATAACATACATACATGATTTTACGAACAGCTATCTGGATCATAGTCACATGTATAAACATATCAAGCTAAAAATACAGGAATCACACCAACCTTTGACAGTTGTAAGTATGTTCCTCCCTCTTTGAAGCTGCGGTTGTGCCCACGTCTGGACGTATTTGGAGCTCATGCAGTTCGGTGTGATGTATTTCGCGGAATTTAGTCACCGTCGCAGACGACGTCCCAGTTTTCCCGCCTAAACACCACCTTTGTAAACTCGTGCCAAATTTACCACCGCCCTCTGACAGAGATAACAAGACCGGCACGTCTGGACGCTCTTCTATTCACAGAGATATGTAACGATATCTTTTCTAAAGAATTCCGATGACACTTGAGTTGATACTTAGTTGCCCTTGAACTGCGTACAAGAATGCGCTGAGGAGAATACAATGGAGAGAGCTTGGAACGATGCCAGCCTCCTCGTCCTTGTACTTTGCTCTTAAACAAGCTACGACAGCAACTACAAATGCTCTCTTGGCCTTTTAATTGTCCTGCAAACGATAGTGTTTGGTTGAAAAGAGAAACTCACTGAATATCTATGGAGTCTAACGTTTGAGTGCGAGAGTTAGCGCCTTCTATCGACTTTTCACGGAACTGCAAGTGTCAAGTGGTGATGGATGGCTAGTAGGTCCTACTGGCCACTACCGTAATTGCCGGTGACGTGTCGAAGGTAGACATGCGCGATTGTTTTGATCTGGTGAACCCTCTCGACCTTACTACGGATCCAGCAAACCAGGGAGACCACGTGATCTGCTCTCATCATTCCTGAGATTTACATACAATAGCAATCCACCGGTCCTGTAAAAAAAGGTTAAATATTAGATCCATTAAACGGATAGAACATATTTGAGGGAGCTATCAAAATGATCAAACACACCAACACGGTATACGATCTACAGGCGTTTAATTGAAAAGGCCAACATTGTACCGTTTGAAAACAATACATTGAGAGGCTATCAAAACATATCGTAGGTGGTAATCAACAATGACCAACATGCTTAGATGAAAAATGACGGTACCGATCCCAACACCAGGCAACAACACTAAAGGAATGCTCAGATGAAAAATCATTACACCGAAATGAAAACCAGGCAGCGATGACCAGATGAAACATTGCACCAGAAGAAACTACCAAAGCAGGACGCAGGACGACTGATACGCTTATCTTGTCAAAAATTAGCCAGGATCTTTGCTGTAGAGATCTTCTCCGCTGATGTCAAATATTTATAATTTGTAATGGACACGGCCGCGTGTGTGCAGAATGGGGGCAAACAAATTCTCCGGGAGCCCTTCTGTAGACCGTACCATACAGTAACCATAGGAGGCAAAGCCGCTACACCGCCTCTATTCATCCAAGGACAATCAATCAATTATCGTATCTGTGTATCAACATTGCATCTCTTTTCCCGTTGTATACATGTTCTACTGTAACCAAAAGGATTCACGACTAGTACTGTAAGAGTTTTGTTCGATGTAGGGTTTCGAAAAATTGCTAGTGTGGACCATACCAAAGCCGCAACATCGACTCCATTCATTCCAAGGGCAATCAATCAATTACAATATCTGTGTGTCAACATTGCATCTCTGTTTTTGTCGCAAACATGTTCAACTGTAACCAAAAGGATTCACGACTGAGTACTGTAAGAGTTTTGTTCTGTGTAGGGTTTCGAAAAATAGCTAGTGTGGACCATACCAAAGCCGCAACATCGACTCTATTCATTCCAAGGATAATCAATCAAATTCTGATATCTGTGTATCAACATTGCATCTCTTTTCCCGTTGCATACATGTTCCACTGTCAGCAAAATGATTTACTAGCTTAAAATTAGAAGGAAACGAGTTTTTGTTAGATGTAGGGTTTCGGAGAATAGATGGTCGCCTGGTGTGGGCTATACCATAGGAGGCACAACCGCTACCCCACCTCTATCCTATAACACCATCAATCAATTCTGATATAAGTAAACAATGCACCCCTTCTCTCGCTGTATACATTTTCCACCAGTCACCGAAACACTTAATACGAGAACAAGAAAGGCCTTTTCTTCAATGTAGTATTGCAGGGTTTGAGGGGATAGCCCATCACGTTATGGTTTGTTTAGATAACCTTAGAATGACTCTTGCCACTCTCTTCAGGCCTGGGGAGACCACAGAGACCGGGACGAAAGTCAAAGAGCTACCGAAATGAAGCTTCTAGTTCTGCTACCTAGCTACTGTCACTACATGTGTAAGGTTTAACTACTTTGTAGACATGATAGAGAAAGAAGATCCTCACCATCACAGGTTGGCTTGGCCCGTCGCCATACGGTGCACGGCTGCTAACCGGGGGTTCCTGTGTTGGTTTGGTGAACCTCGTGGCGTGACCTGTCCTTGCGATGACTCCCACACGTCGAGAACCAGGTCCCGGGAAGGAAGGTAGCCTCCAACACGTGAATTCTGCACAGTCCTAATGCCAAATACGTTCACTGCGGTTATAGAGTAGGGGTACCTCTGACTGAATCCAGGGGAAACCACGAAAAGCGACGGAACTATTACAGTAGTGTCCCTACAATGCTCATCCTTCAGAGACTTGTGATCATGTCATTGAGGGACGGTACGTTAAGGGTTGCGATGGGTGGAGCTGGAAGAGATCGCAAACTGACGCTTCCAATATGTAAACTTTCCACAGCATTCTTTCTGATAATGATTTTATTCTTAATTGTTTAATGGTCACGCTGTGGACAGATGTTCTGAAGGTCGACATCTTTTTGGTTTCAACACTCGCTGGATATGGTAGTAAGGGGGCATGTAGGAATGTTCAGACCAATATATCTTTGATACACGTGACACTCGTACATATGACAGCTGCCTGAAATAGCATAGAAATTGCTCAAGTAGTTTATGATATGTATGATTAATTAATTGTTTTATTTCATATTGACAGAATGATATACATCCTACTTTTTGTGCAAATATGTAGACCAACATTGAAGCATTTGGTTATGTTCTAGTTGAAGATCTAAAGATACTATTGATATTAATATCTTAATGTTATGTTATGGTGATCCAGTATTTAATATAGATGACCCTGGTCTAAATACGTTCGTCCCCCCGCCCCGTAGTGTTACTGGACGGTCCCTAAAGGACGGCCCGCTGAGAGGAGAATGCCTGGTCCCTGGCCGGAGTGGACACTATGGTCCCTGGCGGTTAGATGGACATCGGCAAACGGCCACTGCAACTTCTAAATGACAGGGTGGGCTATAATTACAGTTTCTCCGGTCACTGACCGACAGGCGTTCCGACGGGGGTATCTTTCGTAGAATTCGGCAAAAAGGATCAAAAAGGGGAATTATTGGTCAGCCGCAGGAAGATAGAAATGTCCCCCTTCGAAAAGAGTAAAGTTTATTTGTTTGTTCTATTCAGATCTCCATTAATGTTATATCTTAGAGTAGAGTAGATTAGAGTAGAATTTACGGTCAGGTAGGATGTTCATCCAGTTTTATAATAGACCGGTCCTCAGTATCTGTCTCTTGGCCAAAGAAATCATATGGTGGCCAAACTCCCCTGGCAAAATTAGTCTCTCTATAGCCAATGATAGCTGGTAGCACTGACCCCGACCCTATAATGTTGGTTCAGTCTCGTCCCATAACGTCGAAGATTTGATTACTATTCAGGATACAAGCACCCTGATCAGGGGATTATATTACAGCGGGTTCTTTGATCTTTGACCCCTAAATATCTGGGCAGGCAGCTGTGGACAGCCCGTGAAGAGTCAACTGTCAGGAGGCTGTCACGTGATCTCGTCCTCTTTGCTCTTCCTCCTACCATCAGTGGTCAGTGGTGCCCAGGGGAGCAGACCCTGCAAGGCGGCCTCCCTTCCGTCGACCGCCCGGTCCCTTTACGACCCAGCTCGGCGACAAAACCCAGTTCATCCCTTAGCCCAAGGAGGACTAGCCTGGATGCCAGACCCCCAAACTCTGAAATATCTATGGTGTGACGATAGATATTTCAGAGTTTGGGGGTCTGGCATCCAGGCTAAAGGAGGACATAACCTCCTTGCTACATGTAAGCCCTATCACACATGTGTAAGATGTTGGAGGGCATGGCTGGATGTTGGGGAGAAAACAAAAAAAATCGTGGCTGACCCGACTGATGTACATTACTCGTAGCATTAGGGTGCCATTTTAGTCCACACGTGCCACACTCACTCACTTGGTATTTTCGGCAATGGAAAAGCCAAACATACACTGATACAGTGTAACGTTACAGAAATAAACAGATGAACAATCGAAAATCTAAAGACATCGGATAATGTATAATTTGTTGCCAGACTGTATGTACCCCATCTATCAATAAGAAGTCCAGGAAGAATAGAGCACACCACTAGTGGAATTTCTCCAATAAAGTCAATGTCAATCAGTATTAAGAGGTATTGGGGGGGGGGGGTCCTCGATATCAACCTGTTGTCAACAACTGTCTGTCCGTCTGTCATATAACTCTTGAGTCATGGTCACTTCACACTTAGAAACACTTAGAAACAAATATAAGTCATATATGGAACGAGCAAGGAAACACAGAACATACCAATGGATGATGTGATGTCTATCAGTTCAGATTGAACCCCCCTTCCCACAGTGTGGTTCGTTCCTGTATCCACACTCTTGTTAGCTATGACAGAGGTCAGGACAGACGACATCCGATACTCCTCATACACAGGCACATCCTTCAGTCAGCCATCAGGTCTCGTGGGAGGAAGATGATGAATAAGGTTTTCACGACATTACACTGAGGACTGAATGTTTCATCAACTTCTTCATGACCTTTATGTTTTGTTCGTAACTTTTAATAGGATGATGCGTGAAAACTTGTGTGATGTTGCTCTGGTTTAACATATTCTGTGGTATCTTATCTTATTGTGAGTACCACATTCAAGAGCAGATCGACATCGATGAATTTCGTAAACATTGTGAACATGTTAAGTATGAAAACATCCTTGTTAAGTAGCTATGATCGCCCACTATGACCATGCCTCTGACATCATGATCGTGATCATGACGACATCATCGTGACATTGGCAGCAGCATCGAGACTATGGCAATATCGTGACCATGATGGTATCATCCTTATGACGACATCATCGTGACCATGACGACATCATCGTGACCATGACGACATCATCGTGATCATGACGACAACACCGTGGTCATGACGACATCATCATGATCATGACATCATCGTGATCATGTGAGATGATGTCATCTGGATCGTGATCTGATCTTCAAGCCATCACCGATATGATCTTCGAAAAGCTTCCTCAATTCAACGAGATGACATCTTTACAACAACATAAAAAAACAGAATGGCACTACGCTTTGTCATTTCATCTGCATCCTCTATTGAGCAGGACATCGGACAGTGTGTTCCTCTACTTAAAGACTCAGAGAGCAATCATTTTGATGTGCATTTTGCACTTGATTAATCTTTAAAAAAAACTTTTTGAATCTTACGATTTTGAAAGCCGGCTGGTCATAACCCTGCCTGAGTCAAGACGTAGAAATGTGATACAAAAACGAAGAAGTGCAAAAAGTCGTCCGAAGTGCAGTCACCCTATTTGCTATTTTGATAAGGCCATATTTGTTCAACCTTCCTCATAACGTAGTTTCGATAATGAATGCAATCTTTTTTTTTTCAAAACTTTTTTATTCGCACGCTCGCATCAGTTTTGGGTTTCCCTGAGAATGTCATCCATGTAATCTTATCAACATGGCTTTTACAGCCGGGCATTTAACTGGATACTCTTAGAAATCGAAATGTGAGTAAACTTCCCATTAGTGAATTACTTCAAAGAGGGAGATACAGCCGAGTTTTAAAAAGTTATTACAGTTCATTGATTTTTTTACACATCTTATTAGGAGTGTGATGGATTCCCAAGACGTGGTTGATTACTAGTGTTGTGCCCATCACTGAATCCGCCTCATTAAACGAATCATAATTAATGCCATCTTTGTGTCCAGTCTCGGAGGGATATCTTTATAATGAAGTTACACATACCATGAATACTCAACAAGTGTATGTAATTCTAAAGTTCTGAGCTTTAGTTCAGCTTCAACTTGTGGCACATTGCGAAAAATTTGATCCACTCTTTCTTCTTCTATCGGATTTGGACGAAATGAAACCGTTCAGACATGTCAGATGAAAATGCGGCAACGTCCAAAGGACACACTTCATCTACCTGCGTAACCAAAAGAATAGGATTATGTTTTACGGTTATATAAGCACTCCATCTAATGCGTGACAATAATACGGAAAGTGTAGCGTTTATATCGTCAATGCATATCCACGGGGTATAACGTACGTCACGGGATGGCCAGACACATTCGGTGGTCGCAGAGATCTTTCAGCCGCAACGCGCAGACACATTCGACGCGCCGCGGAAAAATCAGCCGTCCGCGCGGACCTATCAGCCGCAACGCGCAGACAAATTCGACGCCGCGCGGACCTATCAGCCGCTCGCGCGGAAAAATCAGCCGTGGGACAGCGCCATCAGGTGTCTCACTACTGCCTTCAGAGAGCGCTGGAAAGGCCGCGCCAAGGTAGGTCCTCCACAATTTCCTTCTCTAGCGTCATATAGAGACATCGACTGGTAATCTAAATGGGCCTATCAGGTGCCAGACTATCTTATGGTCATCCGGAGCCAAAAATAAACGACAGGTCTTCAAATTAAGTCGAGATATAGGGAGAACAGTTCTAAATCGGTGACACACCACATCGAAGTTGTCAAGGTAAACAGTGGCCAATGCCGTATTTGGGGCCATTAGAAGCAAAGACATCTGCGGTTTTGACGTCTTTTAGTGTGACTGGTTATCCAGAACAACGTAACATACTCTGGAATTGATATAATATGCCCACAGAGCGAAAATATGTGATACCGCTATATAACGCCCCCCTCCCCATTTTCTAGTAAAGTTACGGCCCATATCTTATACATGTTGTAGTATAGTAAACATTAACAGGCAATAGTGTCTTTGTCGCCTCGATTGATTTTGGCGATATGCGGGGAATACCTTCTGTCACTTTAAGGGATTATCGTCATCTAGATGATTCAACGAACATCTCATACGTTTCTCACAAGATTGTTTATTATATTGCTAGTATAACTATTACCCAGGTATAATGTGTCACTGCAAATAATCAACCCTGATATTTTTCAGAAATGCCTCGTCGACTCAGGTTGACACTATATCCGCAGAAAAGGTGTAGAAACAAAGCAACGGGCACCTGGAAAGCAAACACAGATTGCGAAGTTGAAGATGTATGGGTAACAGAAGATAACACTGGCATTGATGACAGCACTGTAGCAAGTCCCGGGCAGAAAGAAACACAACTCTCCTGGTCAACTCCTACTCGAGCTAGCGTTAATGACACTTTTTCTGGACTGTAGGCTTCTCTCCCTTTATACGAAAGGCACTAAGCAACGGAAATCATACAATGTACAACTTGAATATTCAAATAACTCCATATTTGCAGTAGAAATCTATATTCATAGAGATATGTATTGAGTAGATTATTCGTCAATTTTGGTACTATGCAGTATGTTTGAAATAGCACATGATATTAGATGAAGAATATACTTTGTCAGGTTGTTATATCTACAGATTTAAGTAATGGACCATCTCAGCGTTGCATCATTGTACTGACCATCTGTATTGCACCTGTATTTCCTGAAATGTTAATCCAAAAATGACAAAATATAGGTATATATAACTAAATTTATTCTGGTTGTTTACAACATATATATTTGCTGAATTGCAATACCATGTTCTTGATCTTGTTATACATCACTTGGCAAATGACTATGTTGTAATCATATTGCACTGTTGCTTAATTTATTGATATAGATTACAAATTAAAGTATTCTGATCGTATATTAATATTGACTCTTGAAAAAAGAAGAACAAAGTCAAAACCAGTCAAATACCGAGTCTCGACGCCATCATTTTCCCAACACTACAGATGAAAATATGGCACTGTACAGGTGCATTATACACGAGGTATACCTTCTTGTGAAACAACAAATGTAATTATATGAACCAGAATTACTGCATGATTAACACGAGTTCTTCCTTTTTATGAAACTTGTGTTCACACTTGTAACACTGACAAACGTCTTTACTCTGGGATTGTCATGGGTTCTGTGATGATGTTTTAGGACTTCTTATATTATGACTTAAAGGAATTTCCACATTTGTTACAAAAATCCCAATCTGAGTGCACTATCATGTGCTTCTTCACTTGAACTCTTTCTGACAAACTGGGCACTCCTTGGATGACTCAACTAAGTGATCCTGAAAGTCTCTAGCATAAATAAAGTCTTTATTGCAGAACCCACACTAAATTGCTGGTCCTTTATCAGCCCCATGGCAGCGACGCTTGTGTTCGTCTAGTGAACCACTGTTCGCTTAGCACTTGCCATGTGTACACAGACTGTACTGTAGTCCTGCGTGTGGGGGAGGAGACATCCTTTTCTACATCTTCAGCTGGCACAACCACACCAGGTAGGTCATCGGACTCGTTGGACTTTTCCAAAGACACTGAACCCTCACTGGATCCACTGGTGCTGGTGTTTGAACGGGATCCACTGGTGCTGTTACTTGAAGAGCAGGTACCCTGTCCCTCCCCAAGGCATGGCTTGTCAGGCGGTTCTACACCTCCCTCCTGAAGGCTAGACTTGTAGGGTGGAATAGGTGGTTTTACATTTGTGGTCACATGCACAAACCTCTTCAACTCATCAAACTCCATGGCTGAAATGCAAATTCCAAAAATGAATGCCTTTGTCTGGACAAACATTGATGACTATGTATCTTCATTTAAATGGCCACAACAATATCGCTTCTTATGGCTTTAATACCGCCATAAGATATGTTAACATCGTTCTACACGTAGTGGTTCGTAATGAAGGATGGGGGAGGGAGGCGT
Organism: Branchiostoma lanceolatum; assembly: GCF_035083965.1. Lineage (NCBI taxonomy): Eukaryota > Metazoa > Chordata > Leptocardii > Amphioxiformes > Branchiostomatidae > Branchiostoma > Branchiostoma lanceolatum. The sequence continues at coordinate 12,638,973 of NC_089737.1, forward strand.
TATATAGCGGTATCACTTCTACCACATATTTTCGCTCTGTGGGCATATTATATCAATTCCAGGGTATGTTACGTTGTTCTGGACACCCAATCACACTAAAAGACGTCAAAACCGCAGATGTCTTTGCTTCTAATGGCCCAAAATATGGCATTGGCCATTGTTTACCTTGATAACTTCGATGTGGTGTGTCACCGATTTAGAACTGTTATCCCTATATCTCGACTTAATTTGAAGACCTGTCGTTTATTTTTGGCTCCGGATGTCCATAAGATAGTCTGGCACCTGATAGGCCTATTTAGATTACCAGTCGATGTCTCTATATGACGCTAGAGAAGGAAATTGTGGAGGACCTACCTTGGCGCGGCCTTTCCAGCGCTCTCTGAAGGCAGTAGTGAGACACCTGATGGCGCTGTCCCACGGCTGATTTTTCCGCGCGAGCGGCTGATAGGTCCGCGCGGCGTCGAATTTGTCTGCGCGTTGCGGCTGATAGGTCCGCGCGGACGGCTGATTTTTCCGCGGCGCGTCGAATGTGTCTGCGCGTTGCGGCTGAAAGATCTCTGCGACCACCGAATGTGTCTGGCCATCCCGTGACGTACGTTATACCCCGTGATATCTATCTTCCTGCGATTAGATTTGCAACTGAAGTGAATGAAGACCTCCGGACGACGTCAAAGGTCCTCCGTCAGTAACTTCATAATTCTAAGGATAGGATTATGTATGTCCGACGGATGTACGCCTTCTCAAGCTTAACAGTAATACGGTTTTATTTCATTTATCTGTCAATTGGTTTGGCTGTTCAGTACACACAGCCAGGGCTGCCCAACTAGCCTGTTGCTATTACAAAGGGCTAGCCCTGCTGACAAAGACATTACAATGGAATTTTGACATGCATGGAAAGCATAACGAGCTATAACAAAATTTTAAGTACATGTATATAGAAACTATCGTAGTAATACGGCTGAAATATCATTCACCGCCAATGCCTAGCTATGTTCCTGCGATTGGATTTGCAATTGTGATGGAGTAAGACCCTTTGACGCCGGCTAATGTCCGCTGGGGGTAGCGGGGTTACATTAGGCCAGCTTTCATCCACTTCCTGCATCCCTTTCCGAGATAACCATCGCTGTAAAATACGTTTCTTTGTTTTCCCCTGGGCGCGGGAGATCACAAATGGTGTGATTAAATTACATTCACCTCTTGTAGCTCCTATAACGGAAATATTCATGAAGAGGTGCGAGCGAGGGATTTTAGAAACTGGGTCGATGAGCATCTAGTGGCCTTTTGAGCGCTGGGATTCTTACCTAAGGCTTCAATCGCTGTCATAATAAGTCCCAAATGGTCAGGAGTTGATGTAATTACGGAGGATACATCATTAGAATGCACCGTGTATCATTATGTGAGTGTTCGTGTTTATGGGTACATCATACAGCTAGCGGTACTTGTCCTAATTCCCCTTTTCGTTTGAATTAATAGAAGGATACACAGAACTTTACATACCTGGATATCAGAGTCCTACTTCATAACATTGTCAAAGGTGAGAACTGACAACCAAAACACGACGAAGAAAAAAAAAATCAGTTCAAAGCGAAACGTATTATTTGACCCCAATGGCTGACGGATCCATCCACCTGCCAATGGGGGTGGACAACAACACAACTCCTTTTGCAATGAGAAAGAGAAAGGTCGAAAGAATAAACTTCCCGAAAAAACAATTTTGATCGGTGAACAAAGCACAAGAAATCCTGTTGTAGTTTTCGATCGCCCATTCCGAGTCGGGCACAAGTTGTCATTGACATTGGTCATTGCTAGGCGGTTACTAACGTTACACGGTAAGCAAATTGTTAAATAAATCTATTTTGTTTCAATCGGCATATTGTTGTTGATACGCACCATAGTATACAACCGATAGTAGCGTTCGTTCGGACCCTTGTAGTGCCTAGTGGCACGCAAGGCAGTAAGGTTCAGTAGCTGTTTCAATTGCAGGGTATGTTTCAACATGGAGAGGTTGCCCGCCCTTCCCCTTTAACGTGCTCTTGACACCTCTTCGAACACGGGACCCCATTTTACGTCCCTTCCGAAAGACGGTACAGCCCCAACCGAGATATCCTGGCCCCGGGACTTGACCCAGGGTCTCCCAGTGACTAACTAAATGTTCAACTGTGAGGATGCTACCAGTTCAGTTACAGGGACATCCTATCACTATACCGCCGATAGAATGATGAATGATAGAAAAGGAAAAAAAAAAATTAACAACTCACCAAAGACAGTTCTGTTGTAACAGGGTTTATTAAAGGAGATTCGGTTGATCATAAGGGGAGAACCTCGTGTGCATTCCTGCTAATTCATTGCATTGATAATTGCAGGCACCAGCAGTTGAGATATCCTACACTGTATGTCCATTGGACCGTTCCCGTCGAACACCATATAGAACCCCCTGTTCTATTTGTAACACCTTCGTCAAAAAAGCGCTGTTTTTGACGGTGTTCGAAATAGAACAGGGGGCGTGGCTTATGGTATTCGACTGGAACGGCCCATTATTCCAGCGAAATATGTACATATCTGACATGGCGACATTGTGTCAGAATCATGGCATGGCAAAGACTACGTTAGTTAATCAATAACATTAGTAGTTTTTTTCAGTGGACGGGTTCCGTACTATTGGCTCGAAGACACTAATCCTTAATATGTGTCTACATTGCTTCACTGTAACTGTATTGCGAGTAGCCCGAGTGTCATCCTGTTTCAGTTCCAGGCTCTATCTTCATGGTAGGTGAAAGGTAGAGCCTGGAACTGAAACAGGATAACACTCAGGCTATATTGCGAGTGAATTATGATGCAAAATGTACCAGTCATTTGACATACGCACACCAATGCTAGCCTCTTCAACTACACAAAATTTCAAAAATAACGGCTACTTGTCCACTTTTACATACAGGTACACGTTCTAAGAAATGGGCATCCCTGTTTTCACTATCTACAATGTATTGTCGCATGTACAGATGGCAATTATCAGTGGTATACATATTGTTGACTAACAGTCGCCACGCTAGAACTACAGTAGAGAAAATACACATCCTCGGCTACGATACTTCACGGTTGAAAAAAACAAAGACAGCTTCAAAAATAAGTACATTTCGTTGCAGTCAACCTCGATCATTTTAACTGCAAATCACAGAAGAATTTTAAGTTCCCTGTCAGCCAGTTATATAATACATGTACACTCCAACGCACCGTCTACAAGGCACTAACTACGCGCTATGTATAGACTCTTAAGTTCTAAGCGCTTCGGAAACTTCCGAATTTTTACGCTCTCAACTTTGTCCATTTCTGAAATAAGATAACAATTATCATCTCTTGCCATCCTTTGTAAACAATAAAGTAGGCCCCGCCCTTGAGGCGTTCACAACTGTAAACTCTAAGTTCATCTTCGATACTGGAGACTCTGTCCGTCACTTTACCAGTATGACAGCAGTCTTCCGAAAATAACAACTCCAGTCAAGTTTGTGGATGTAGAAAGTGTTCAGAATCAGACCGATTCTGGACTATACATACACCGTATTGATGGCTACCGACAACACAACATTTTCTGTAACCTACAAAGTGTACTTATACTTTCACACTCGTATAAGCTTGTTACTTGAGCTCACCTCTCCAAGCAAACAGGTGAGAGGACCGGCTCAGTGTTCACGCGTGTTCTGTGGCATTTTCTACGTCTTGCTAGTGGTCAGCTCTTCGAAGCTCCTCTTGGAAAGACTTAGAGAAAGCGCAAAATCAATCGTTCAACACTGAGCCGCACCTTAAATCTGCTTGGAGATTAAACTCTGCGACAACGTGTGAATCCATCTTCACACTAGTACATCACTGACATTCAGTACAATCTGCTAAGACAGAGACAATATTTCCTAGCGTCATGATTACGAATCGAACAGAAAGAAAAGAACAGAGCGTTCGAAGAACAATGGCAAGGGTCACTCCTATATACATGCCAGTGAAGCTCTTCAAAAGAATAAGTGATACCAATACATAATGTTAGTACTATACAGTATAGGAAAATAACACTACAATCCATACACACACAAAAGCAAAGAATATCTAATTGCATAAAGAGAAAGAAGCTCCGTACGATCTATAATAAAGAATGAGTTATTTCTCTTTTCTTCCATCAGATACTTTGCAAATTGTCAGCAAACAGATATGTAAGTATTCTTTGGGATTCTTGCTGCCATCTCTTTCGATTTGCAAAGTACATGTTGAAAGTATACACAAAATATACATAGTATTTGGTCTTTATGGTCTTCTTTTCAAAGTATTTGTGAAATGGTCAAACCGTCACACACCGGACAATCAAATGTCAAAAATAGCACAGAAATATACACTATGTTTAGTGTACTTTGTATTTGCTTCTAGAGACCATAATCTTATAGTATATTCAATATCGGCTTGTTCTTGCCAAAATTCATCAAACCAAATTTCATCCTGGACCAAGATAAGTGTGCATTATATATAAAGCAATGAATGATCGGCAGATATGTGTGCAGTTTTCCACAGATCAATCCGAAAGCGCTTTGAAATGACGTCACGTTGGTCTAATTTCAAAGCGCTTTCAGACTTTGCTTGTGGGAAACTGCTAGTGGTTCTGCCTTGCTATAACAGGACGCAACAAGCCGATTCGTGGTTTGAACTGCGCATGCGCGAGGTCAAAGGTGAATGCCCCTTACTTGTAAACAGAACTTGTCTAGACCATACTTGACACATGTCCAGACGTGTTTTGTTTATGTCTAAGGGGCCTTCACCTTTGGTATATTACCCACAATGCATTAGTACACTGCGCATGCCCAGTTCAAACCGTGAACCAGCGTATTGGTCACAAGGTGTTTGGGTATATAGGCTCTGTAGCATGGTTGCTGAAAATATTTCGAAAGCTGTTTGCTATATACATGATGCAGCATTCTATATGCCACAGCACTCTCTTAGAATATATGTACATTGGCAAAAATAAGCAAGCAGGTCCAAGAGTGCATTTCAGAAATTGCGAAATAATAATAATAACAATCCATACACAAATATATCGCATCTGAAATTAAGTACAGGAATGATATTGTGCACTCCAATCTTTGAAATTTTAGTTGGTCAGGTTTTGGGGGTATTGTACCTTAAAGCTGCAAGGATATCAAATATCATGCCGAATTAACATATCCGTCGCTTGAGTTGTAGAAGAAAATAACTCCGCTTGTTTTCTGGACAGCATTGGGATTTTCATTTCCATACTGAAGACAGAATATTCTCCATAAATACCACTGTTTTCAGCATTGAAAAGAAAAACTTTGCGTGATCTCCAGTCACGTGATGATCTCATGCTAGTCACGTGACTCTCATGAGACGATCACGTGATGATCACATGACGGCCACGTGACGATCACATGATGCTACGGTAACATGGCCTTGACCGAATCGCTGTCTTCCGTAGAGTGTGCCTTCAGATCCGAAAACCGCATCTTCAGCTGAAAATAGAGGTAATAGCCCCGGTCAAAATTGTTGTTTCGTTGCCTTAAGATGGAGAAGGTCAACCACCTTAAGAATCTCAACACCTTAACCACCTTAATTACACCAGACTACTGAAACTAACACCTTATCCCGTTTACTACTAAGCAACATGCTACATGCCACAAGTATGTCGTGCATTATAGAAAGTGGAAGGAGTATAGACACCGAGAACTGTTCAAAACGTAAAATAGAATTTAGAATTCAGAAAAATAAAATGAAATTGAACAAAAAAATTAAAAATGGTGAGGAATTCAGCATATTCCATGCAGGTTTGCTTGTAGGGAGAGTTTGGGAGGTGTAATGTGCCAAAAATTTCATTTAACAAAAGAAAAAATGATGTAGCACTATATGGCAGTGTAGCCTTTCCGACCGAATGTTCCTCTTTCTCTTTGGTTTTGATTTTGTATTTTGGCAGTTTTAGTTGTTTGTTTGGAAGTTTTGATTGTTTGTTAACCGTTGGCACTTTTGAAATCAACACAACACTAAGTCTTAGGAACCGCTGGCACATCATTATGGGACATAGAAACTTTGATAAAATTGTTTTCCTTCCATCTTTCTTTACAAGTTTGTAGTCACCAATGGAGAATTCATCTTTCCTATATTCACAATGCCAGCATCTTGAATATAGGTACAAACCGTATAAACGCATTAGGGTTTACATTTCTGCCACTATTCCAATGAAACAGAGTTCAACAGTGTAGAGATGTTAATGAAACTCTATGTTAGTAACACTATTTCTTTCTAGAACAACTACCAGTTTTACAAGAGGTCTATAACGAAGTCCGAGAACTGTTGTGTGGGAGACTAGAACTGCATAAATCTCGTGTCATCATAAAATAATTCATAAATTAATTTATTAAAAAAATAATTTATCTCCTAAAAAAACCTACACATTTTTGCTTCATGAGAAACCTTCAACTTTATCACTTCAAATTCATCAAATAGTCGAGCGATTTAAAGTTCAAAACAAGAGAAATGAACGTTGTTGTTACCTTACAGTAAAAATCTGTACAATAATTATGATACAAAATCACTTTTTGATTGTGCGTGTAAGATGCCATATTGTCGTTTCAGTCAGTCAATATAATTATATATATATACTAAAAGATCTTTTTGATCATCTTTAGATTTTTATCAATTTTGCTCAGAACAGTTTCGTTTAAATGCAGATCTAGCCTCGTTTTCACACAGCATATCAGCCAACATTGAAGCAGTCTTTCCCCAAACACCACAGAAGGAAGATGGCGGCTACAGTAGCTTCTGCACATGCGCGAAGAGGCGAACGAACGGACGGACGGACGTAGAGGTACACCAGGCGTGGGGTTAGTTACAAAGCTGTGGAAGCGGGGTTAATGACTCCATTGGCGGGGTAGGCCGCTATGGAGCCCGAAACGGAGGTCACCGAATCTGTCACCAGGTTCTGCTTGCTGATGGCTCCAGGTACCGTTCGCTTCTGTTTGGCTTTCAGTGTCTCGCCGCGGTACGGCATCAGACCGGTCAGGCGCAGGAAGAACACCAGGGGGATGAACAGGGTCGGGAGGCAGATCAGGACGTAGCACATCATCTCTCCCCACCACGGGTACGGGCCCTTGTCGACAACTTGGCCCTGGATAATAAAATAGATAGAATTCAATTGAATTGAAAACATCATTGGTTTAATCATTTAACAAACAGTATAATTAATACTACAATTCATACATTGAAATGGAACGATGCCATCACCTCGCAGCCTTTACAGACGGCTGAATTGTGTGAACAATGGCGTTTACGAAAAAATGTCAGTAAAAATATATAACTTTACAATAATAAGGCCAACTATACGGGGTTGTTTAAAAGGTGGACAAGGTGTAATATTGTGCCCTTGTTGTATGGTTCAGTGCGCGACGGCAATTGGTCAAGTTTTGTATGTTGTCTCGTTTAGTTCAATCTATTTGGCCAGTTTCTACTATTCACAGCAACCTATGGAATATGGTAGAGACTACGTACCAGCGCGGAATCCCAGCCCTTGTATGTGATGGTCCGGGTGGCCTCGGTGTAAATGGTGGCGCCGAAAATCACCAACATGGAGACGGGGGTCAGGAACATCCAGGTCACCTTCCAGTAGATGTTCGGGCGGGATCCGGTCATGTACAACAGATCGTCTGATAACCTGTCAATCAAACAGAGTGATGAATAAACAGAGACGATGTGGATATAAATGTAGATAGACTTCGTCACAATTGGCACCGCATTCTTCAACAAGGAAGGGCTAGACTGGAATCCAAACCTATTATAGCTCCCGAGTCTCCTCTTCGCAAATAGCGGAGAGGAGACTCGGGAGCTATAATAGGTTTAGATTTCAGGCTAAGGAGTAGTGGTACATCTAGGTCGTAAGGCAGTCTTGTGGTTGGGGTGTTGATGTAGAATCTTAAGGTTCTGAGTTCGAATCCCGAGCAGACCCCAATGTTGTGCTCTTGGAAAGGGATTTAACCCCTAATTTTCTAACTCGAATACTTAGCTTCGGTTAGGGATACCCTATCGAATGGGCGTAAAGCAAAGGCCCCGTGTTTGAGGAGAGCCACATCTCGAGCACGTTCAGGACCCCACCACACTTATCAAAAAGAATACTGGGGGCCCATCCAAGTGTGCGTGGATCAAACCTACAGTCCGCGGCCGGTCGCTCAGTTTACATCTTGGAAAGGCGATAGTCACCTGTTGTGTCAATCCTTCGACAAACGCGGAAAATCTTAATAGATTAATAAACAAACATCAGTGAGTTCTTACCTGTTCAAGCCGTAGACGTACACGATGGCGATGTTCTCGAAGAAGGCGATGATGAGCAGTGGGAAGGTCCCGCTGTAGTCGTTAAAGATGTCCAGCCAGTAGCTCCCAGAGTACTGTGCGAAGATCAGTCCGATCAGGAAGCAGACCACACACAGGAGAACTGCAGAGGAAAAGAAGTAGAACATTTACAAAAATAAACATTTGGGAGAGAGTTAAACATTCAGTTATTCATTTATTATCAACTTCAGCGGTCCCTTAGTCTGGTCAACGGTTGGGAACTACAGTGATACCCTTTCAACCACATTTCTCCAACTTTTGGGCGTTTTTGTCAGACTTTCTAATTGGTCCTGTTTTCTTTAATTTGGCTTGGAGACAAACAAAAAAAGGGGACAAAATAGAAATCCCGACAAAAACGCCTACAAACACGTCAAAAAACAGCCAGCCCCGAACCTCTGCTTGGAGAGTACAAATTTGTAACGTACCAACAAGAAACTCCTTGCGCCATTTCCATATCCCGGCATCCCTCAGCGGTGTGATGACGCCCTCTAGCGTTCCGAACATGGAGCTCAGGCCGAGGTTCGCCAACATGAGGAAGAACAGGATGGACCAGAACGGGCCCATCTCCAGCGGGTAGAACTGGTTCATGGCCTCCGTGAAGACTACAAATGCCAGACCGGTCCCACCAACGGCCTGCAGAAGGACATACATTATTAACATTACACTTTAAGGTATTAAAGAGATGCGGCTGAGGAGTTATGGGATGTTTTTGAAAAACCATTAATCAATCTTAATCAACCTTAATTTTTTTCCTTTGAATATTTTCATCGGTAACAAAAACATCTTGAAAAACCATTAATTAACCTTAATCAACCTTATTTTTATCCTTTGAATATTTTCATCGATAACAAAAACATTCTTACAAGGTGAATAATAATCTTAATTATAGCCTGCAAAATGAAATTCATTGTGCCCGATAGAAATATCTTTGCCAGACTTACGTTGTTGAGGTTGCCCTCCTTGCTGCAGTAGCCGAAGTTGAAGTCCCGGACGGCGGTGTCAGTAGTGTTGTAGGTGCCCCACAAGTCCATGTAGTTGGAGGCTGTCACGGTCATGTTCTGGTTAGCGAAGTCAGGTACATTATTCTCCATGACGACCTGGAACCTGGATGACGTCAAGAAAAACAACATAAATTTGTGATTATAGTTCACCAACGTGTGGTGTTGGTGTGGCGTAACGGTTAGATCGTTGGGCTCAGAACCAATAGGTCTGGGGTTCGATACTCGCCATACCAAGACGTGTTCTTGAGAAGGTACTTTACTTGAAATTCCTACAATGGTGGCGGAATGACGCCCACAAGATCTGGACATTTGCTATAAAAAAACATAATTTTTTTAAATCCACCAAACTGACTCATACGTCTATCAAACACCATGTATGTCTAGTCGAATCTAATTAGGATTAGGATTTACGTACAAGACCGTATTAAGTTAGGCATCAATTTATCAAGAAGTGGTTTCTGATTGGTCAGAGCAATCATGACGTCAAATTCAGACGATACTTACTCCTGGAGGCACTTGCGGCTGTCTGTCAGCGCCTTGAAGCCCAGGACGGAAAAGATGACGATCGAGGCAAAAATAGAAGTCCCGGAATTGATGATTGACACAACGACAGCATCACGGGTGCAGTTGTTTTTCCTGAGAATGAAAAAAAAGTGAATAAAAATTGAAAAAATAGTTAGACAAAAGTTAATACTAAAAATCTAGAGATTGAAATTCACATTATTATATTTCTATTTGTTACGTTTTGTGAATTGACGTTTTGGATAAAAAAAAATGCAACGGCAACAAGAGCTGTCTACCACTAAAAAATTATGACCAGGTAACGAAATCTGAAGATTGAAAGTTCTGCTGCAGTACCAAAGAAAGACGCCAGGGGGACCAAACTTTAATAATATATTCCATATGAGGAGAGCTGACCACATACCAATTTTCATGACAATCCATCCATAGCTTTTTGAGTTACGCTGTTCAACTACAAACAAATGCTACCTTGGCGAAGGTAAAGTGATAGTTCTGTACATAAGCGCCATCTAGCAGTTTAGGTTTCAACAGCAGGCCCACCTGGGGTTGTAGCTAGAGAAGGAGATGAGCCCTCCGAACGCCACGCTGAGGGAAAAGAAAATCTGTGTGGCTGCTTCCAGCCAGACGATCGGATCCGCCAGCTTCTCAACCTACAGAAAAATAATAAGTTATTGAACCAATAAGTTGTTTTTGTCAATATAACCCTTGTTCTAATGAACCTTGTGTATTTGTCAATCTACGAAATAATGATTAGTAATAGAACCACTAAGTTGTTTTCATCAACAATAATCAATAACCATTGTTTTTGAAATAATTGTTTGCAACAAACCTATAGTAAGTTTGACTAGTCGAACAAAGCCTAAAATTTGCTGGTAGAATCTCGTTCAATAAGGTGCTGAAAACCTTCGATTTCGTGAGAAATGGACTAAATTTCCGGTGTAAACTGTAGTTTTCATTTGTTAATCATTTAGTAAAGGTTAATTGCAAAAGGGAGGATATATCGGAAAAGCGTTACATGACTTAATAATTTCTTTAGGACGATGACGGATTATCCTACACAAAGGTATATGTAGTACTTACCTGCAGCATCAGCGAGTTATGATATAAGTGCGTTTTGGTGTGAACTGTGCTCTTCTCTAAAAAAGCAGCAAAGCAGTGGCTAAGCGTGCAGGCAACATAACACAGCCGAATCTAATCTCCAAGCAGATATTCCGGTGGCAAGACAGTATCCATGGGTCGAAACAGAAACACTTACCCTCTGCAATTGACACTTAGCCTCTACCAAGCTCCACAGGTCGCTAGAAAAACAGTAGAAATTGGTCAAATAGACATATAACATGCTAGAGGAGTTTGCCTGCCAGGGAACAAATTGGCTAACTCCTCTGGACTGTTACCTGTCTATTTGACCATTTTCTGACGATTTATCCATCGACCTGTGGAGCCTGGTAGAGGCTACGTATACTGGACACTGTCTTTGTCTATCGATGGTAAAGATTCTACCATCGGAATATCTGCTTGGAGATCAGACTGAAGCGACAGAAGCCATGTATCGCGCATTCCTTACCCTGGGTATAAACAGAAAAGCCAATCCATCGCCAGCGCCCTCAAGCGTCACGCCACGGAAAAAGAATATCAAAAGCACGACGTATGGGAATGTAGCAGTGAAGTAGATAGCCTGAAACGCAAATCCAACAAAACAAGGGGACAAATTAAGCACACAGGAGGGCACACAAGCACACACAACGTTTGCCAGCTTTTTGCAACGACAATCGCCCCCTGTTACCAGCTGTCCACATTGCATTTCTATTCAACGGATTGTCCAAAAGAGATCAAAATAAAGTTTCAACGGGTTGGTAAATCACTGGGTAATAAAGTTCTTTGTACACAACCAAATGGTTTATAATTTATACCAAACCGTCTGCCACCTTACTCTAGTCAACACTGACTGGTTATACCTCGCACTGACGCTAGGTGTTGCTGCTGCAGTGTAAATGATGAGGGGGATGTTAACTCACGTTTGGGATCGCATTCTTTACAATGCAGCAGCGACACCTAGCTGCAGTGCCAAGTAGAACCAGTCATTATCGCCATTAGAAAGGTGACAGACGGTCACCAAAACGTCGGCTCGGTATTAACTCTCTGTTTGTGTACAGAGAACTTTGTGACTCAGAGATAGAGTTTGTTTTGTATATTTGTTTGTCCTTGGTTTGTAGGATGCTGGAACAGTGAGCACAAGTCGCTACACACACGCCACCGAGACAAATCTCAGTAGAATTTCTTACTTTAGGCAAAAACATAAACGCCAGGCCGTCACCGGCGCCCTCGAGGGTCACTCCTCGGACGAAGAAAATCAGCAAAACCACGTACGGGAACGTCGCGGTAAAGTATATGGCCTGTTGGCATAAATACTAGGACGTTAGCACTGTTCAAGAACGTCATGTGCAAACGAGGGACTCCGCACAATCTGCATGGCTGGTGATTTTTTTTGGGTGGAAAAATTAAGTATCAACAATAACTAGACACATTCAACCATTGACCAGCCTGATACCTCAGCTACAATGTGGTATCAAGCATCCAGGCATATTCAGGTTTCGTTACTTGGTAGTTACAATAGAATTCATCAAGGTTTTTATTTGATGTTTTAGTCAACGCTGCATTAGAATTTCGTCCGCTGTATACGATATCTTTCATTTCCGACACAACATCAGTAAACTATAGACGGGATTTTATCCTTATACGGTACTGTATACGCGAACACGACCTTATGCGGTACGTTCTAAATGCTGGGAAAGACGCCGTAGACATCAATCAAAAGTCAACTTGTCTACTTGACCTTCACCCGTTTCGAAAAGTCTGTGTTCTGCTACCTTTTAGCAGCCTCGAGTTCTCCGTGCTAGGAAACGAAACTCATTTATCAGAATTTTCTTACGTGACGTTCTTCCTAAACGAGCTTTAGACTATATAGCGTCAACCCGGCGCCAAGCGGTGAAAGTCAGTGACCGGTTGACCTATCAAAGTCCACGTCTGGCGGCCTTCGCGTAACCTGCGCGTATCCGGTTAACCGGTTTGTTATTCATTTGTTGAGTATTTGTGTCGGAACTTACGGCATTGTGGAGTTTGAACGGAACTTACCGAAATCGCCGACGGAAACGGGAGTTTGTTTACATCCTGGGCTATATCTATTATTAGTGGTATCAGAAATAAATAAATAAAGGGCGGTTTGTTTTTGTGCTGTTTAAACGCCCTAAAATTGAGATCATGACGCAAATTTGTTAACAAGTTGTGGTAAATGAAAATAGCGTAAAGATTTCGTCAACAAGATAGCTACAAATTTGCCACAAAATACTGCATTGAGCTTCTTTAACAATTTGGCAAGGGTCCAAAACACACGGTCCTTACAGCAAACAAATGCCCTTTCTATGTTTTTGTTCTCATTTAAGCAATTAATCATGGTCGACAGAACTTGTTCACGAAACAAAAGAAAGGGCGTGTACCACTAGCAAAAAGCTTAAATCGATAGAAGAAAACTTGATTAATACCGCGTCTGTCAAAAATACAACTATACAATACCACACAATCTTTATTGACACAAAACACAAGTGCAGCGCCTTTCGTCACGTCTAACTGTGCACAGAACTACCAAGCGTGTACTGTTTTGGTAGCTAGAGACTTGACCTCTTGTTGATAGAACCTTCCGTTCTTTCGCGCCATTTCCATATATGGAAAGACTAGTGAATGGGGACGCAAAGGGACCATCCCTCAAGGACAGGCTTTGGCAGACGTTAGGTGTAGGTCAGCCAATCCGGAAATTTGTCAACGCGAGAGTTGAAGAATATATAAGGTTCGTTTTGGGACGTTTTGTTCTGAGACGGGCCCCAGGATTTGTTAACAAGTAAACCAAATGAGAGATCGATTCCAAAGGGAAAATCAATACATTCAGAGAACCAACTTAACCTGGGTCGCTGACAAAATCGTTTTTCACAGAGAAATGACGTCATGTTTCTAGGATCGTCCTTGACTTGCCCCAGGACGATTTAATCATGACTTGCCCAGTTGGCTTTGATAAACTTTCTTGTTCTGGTTCTTTGGAAGGGCGGACAAGTTCTTGGACACAAAATCCACCCCAAAGATTTACACCGTTGTTCTTAAACCATGTTTAATCAAATGCTGCATTCAATATTATTGTATTCACATCCTTGCGTCGAATGAGTAAAGGTTTGATCACACATTTTCTTGTAACTTTTGCAACAAAAGCCAAAACGTTACAGATTAAGATGTCCAGGTATCATCATCATCATCAATTCATCACCATCATCAATCAGAAACCATTCTTGAAACACCGAATGCTGCCTTCTTGTTTGTTTGTTTTGTTAAATCCTTACCTTGCCAGACGACTTGATGCCCTTGATCATGCAGACGCACACAATCAGCCAGGCGGTGAAGATGCAGAGCATCATCTTCCAGTTGATGCCCCCCGAGTCTTCAATGGACTCGCTGGTGTCCAGGGCCTCCCGGTACCAGAAGTACGCTGTAGGGGAGGACTTCTCGCACTCCAGGACTGTACCATTCCCGGGGCAGGTGGCCCAGGGGAGGGGTGCCTAGTGAACACAACCGTACAGTCAGTATGTATCATGTGTAATGACTTTTTAAAAATCATCAAGTCCAAAGAATAAATGAGCTGTTATAAAAAAGGCCTTAAAAACTGTTCAAGTCCGAAGAATGAATGACTTGTTTCACACAAAGTCTCTGAAGTTTGCAGTAGAACAAGATGGCACTGATATGACGTATGATTCAAACATGGCGGCGCACGTGGACGCCAACGAAACCAAGACAGGCTTGACATACGTAGAGTTGTCTGGAAAAAGTCTCGGAAGTTTGCAGTAGAATAAGATGGCGCCGACCTGACGAATGATTAAAAAATGGCGGCGTCCGTGGACGCCAACGAAATCAATACACAACGTAAAATGTAAGGTATAAAATTACCTGGAAGGAGTTGAAGAAGTAGAAGGCGCACCACCCGATGATGACGTTGTAGTACAGGGCGACAAGGAACGACACTGCAACCATGGCGACGCCGACCCCGCCTAGCAACGGGTTGATCTGGTTCCAGACGTCGATGGATCCCTTCCGGATCCGCTGTCCGATCGCGAGCTCCAGGTGGAAGATCGGGATCCCCTCGATCACAAGCATGATCAAATACGGGATCAAAAACGCACCTAGGATAAAAAGAAACAAACAAAAAAATATTTCCATCAGTGTGTCTATCGTCATAATCAACACGTATAAAAACAAAATTATGGCAAAGGTGTAAATTTGTTCGGAGTTAATGTTTCCAGAAGATTGTTTACTGAGGTAATTAGTGAAGAAGGACCCTCATAAAATATTATTTACATCCTCTTTAACGTTTATATTGCACCCTCTTAAACTTTTATGGATACTACAGCAACTATTTTCGTTACACACTCAAAGTTCTTTATGGAGGAAGGGGCAATGAGAACACCATACGACTTATCCTGAAGAGGTATTGGGGCATGATGACAAACTAGTTTGACGAACGAATCAAACACTAAAAATACTGAAGAAAATCAAGATCTGTTGATGAAGATTAGACAAACAGGTAGTAAGATACGCAAGGTAACAGTTACTTAAGCTACTGGATAGACTAACGGTCAGACGTTTTAGGTAGCATCCACTACCTTTCGTCAGTCTCATAATAGTAATAGCTTCGTGAACTTAAGATCACGGCCTGTTTCTTTCTTTTAGAATGCTCTGACAATTCAAAATGGTGGCTGAAATATTTTTTTCCATTTCGTAAATACCCCAACTGTGGTGACATTTACACAAGTGTCGTTAAAGACAGGCACAGTGTAATGGCCCGAGTCTCCTAATGGCTCGGTCAACTCAGTCATTAGCTTTCATGGCTGTGGAACTGAATAATGAGACGACAGTAAACATAGCAGGTCATTCGTGACAGCAGGACGTTTGTCATCGTGACCTGACATGTGGGAAGTTCAGTAACCCTGCCGGACGAGTCACAAAAATGGGCACGCGTCTGTCTGTTTGGTTGCTTCTTTATTTTAAGGACTAAAAAGACTAAAGCAGAGCAGATGGAGAAGGGGCGTTCACCATGCCGAAAGCTAGGATAGGTCTTTCTAACTTGGTGTCTTATCGTTTGATATTTTCAACAACACATTAATTTGTAACAAACTGTACATTATTTAGGGAGGCACAGACCATTCCGTGCGCATGTAAGTTTGTCTTTCGAATAAACAAATTAATAATAAGGGAAGAACAAAATCGCCCATAAAAACGTTTAACTTCAGTAGAGACGAACGTTGAAAAAAGGTACACCTGAATTTCATAAAACACTATTATCACGTGTTTTAACATTTGACCAGCAATTTAAGTGTTCTCGCCAGAATTTTTTCACAGCATAGGGGTCAGGTACAGAAGGCCAACTTTACGCGGCGCAAGCTACGAAGAAATTACCACAGAGTAGGGAGTCCGGCTTGTTCCCCCGGAAAATTTTTGAATTCATAACCCAATGGGACACTATTTCCTGCATTTTGAGGGATAAATTTTGTGAAGTAAAGTTTTTCCTCTGTTACAGCTGGCAGCCTCATTCTAAAGCCAAATATGAACTTTTTATAAGAGGCATGAAGGGTCACAAGGTTCTTTCCAGAAAGAAACACCCCTATACTGGTTGAAACACAGCATAGGGGTCCAGACCACAGCATAGGGGGTCCAAATCACAGCATAGGGGGCCCCTATGCTGAAAAGGCCTGGCGAGAACACTGAATTTATACGCCATTTTTTAAGCCATCTCAAACTCGCGTTTCATTTTTTGTTAACGCATTACTGCTTTGATATTCTATACTTCTTGGCCACGAACCAAGAAATCTGTAACTGTCCCATAAACTAGGAGCATTATCGATGCTAGTGGGTCAGCTGTCTGTTAATCGTTAGACATACGTGAGTGTCTACACATCCGCCAAGTCTAAGTAAGGGTCTTCCAAATAAATCCTGGCATGGAGGTAGTGAGTGGGGGAGAAGTATTGGGGACATGCAGACGTATGTGTCAACTTGTCTGACGTTGCTAAATAAAGGTATTAAAGGAAGATGTGGTGTTTATTTTGGACTTAAGACAAGGAGCTGTCAGTGAACTGGGGTCTTTGATGGTTTGATTGTCTATAGCTACATAGCTTACTCTCTATAACGTTACATACACACAGTTAGAGAAACTAAGAGCATTTCAGAGCTACCAAAAGTGGTAGTACTAGTACGTCTGAAAACTAGCTATGAAACACGTTCGCAGCTAGAGCGCGTGTCTCCAGTGTGTCTTATAGTAGTGTTTTAGACACGTTGCCGATGACAGTGGTCTCTTTCCATTGCGTTTGAGTGCGTTCTCAAATGAGGATTACGTTTGGATCAGTCAAATCAGATTTTGCAAGAAATTGATCGAAATACGGGCTTTTAATCAATATCAGGCACAATGCCAGTCGGCAGTTTTCTAAGGTCATGACCGATAAAACTAGTATTACTTTTTTGTGTGTGATTTTCTAAGACGTTTTAAAATGTGGCGTTCTTGATACAATTGTGAGTCTTAATGTTAAGCACGACAGTTCCGAAACAAACAGATAAACAAACAAACAAACGCAAGGGGGTAATTTATCAATTGTGACGTCACCATGATTTTTTTTAACCCGCTTCACCATCTGGCGCCGTTCACAAGTCGTGACGTCACATGACGTAGGCAGCGGAAAAAGAAATAGGAAACTAAACCAACCCAGGAAAGATAACGGCTGATAAATCTTAAAAAACATCTACAGAAAAGTGAAAGAAAAACGTTGAAACGGAAGAAAGAAAACCCAAAAAACAAAACGGCAAAGAATTAAGAAAAAAGAGACTCTTTTATTTGAAAAAAGGCGTATTTTAGCAATTTGCATAAATCTTACTTCTTAACAAGATTCCAAACCCTTTCTTTTACGATTTTTGAGCAGTTTTTTGGTAATTTAGAAAAGGCTGGCCGGATTATAGGACCCAGTGACCGCCCAGTGACCTTTCTAACACACATTTAATATGTCGGCGACAACGCCCATTTTAATCAGCCACCTGTGTAGCTGACCCCTTAGTAACTGTGGTATGAGTTGATTTTTCTGTCCACTCTAAATCTTTACCACGCCAGGTGATGCCCTAGGTCATGTTAATGATTCACATTAGGTCTGGTTCTAGTCTAATATGACTGTCCGAAACGTGATACTGACGAATCTAGAGGTAAATGGTTCGATTCCCAAAGTTCCCGACTAAACCTTGGGTAAGGTACTTCACACGACTTTCCTCATTCCACCCAGGTATAAATGAGTTACTCTCCAAGAGATTTATACCTGGAGAGTATCTTTTATACCTCTTGGAGAGTATAAATGAGTACTTGGACTTCGGTTGGGGAGGTAACGTTAAATGCTGTGTAAGGAAAGGGATGGGCTCTGCCTTGCAATGCCATGCCCCAGACACGGTGGATTTACAACCCACTGTCCCTATGGCGTCAAAAAGACTATGGGATCTTTACCTTTTTACCGCAGGCAATTGAATATTGGGAAAGCTTGTATATTCTTTCTAATGTCTTGTCGGGCCGCTACTTCAGTAGTGAATAAATACAAATGACAGCCCCTCCCTCTTTAATGATCGAAAGGGTTCTTTTTACAAAAGGACGCCTCTGTGACTGACAGGTATCTTTTGGCTGTAAAGCCGGTGTGTCCTACTGTTTATCAGGAACATATTTGACAAAGGCGGTTGTTTAATTCTCTAGTATTGGCAAAGGGCCACCGTTTTCCTCAACCCGCATCTACAAATAGCTGTGACTAATAAAACGAATAGAACGAACGGATAGAATAGAACGAATAGAATAGACCGAATTGGACGAACGAATAGAATAGACTAATTATTCTAATAAAACGAACGACTAAAATAGAATAGAACGAACGAGCGAACTAATAGAATAGAACAAAAGAATAGAACGAACGTTCAAACATCCTGGAAAAACCTACTGCTGCTACTTCTGACTAGACTCAAAGCAAAGTCCAGGCAAAACTTGTGACTGTGTATCATTACGTACTTGTCTGTACATATTGCTCAATTCAAATATGTCATTTTGATAGCGGTTTGGGCCCACGTGTACGTAAACGGCTTGGATTTAGATCCTGCGTTGCTTAACTTGTTTAACTATTACTACAACCAGGTTGAAATCTTGTTCTATCTCTTTACTTCATAATTCGCGGTAGCATGTTAACAGGAGTCTTTGTTCAAACCAGATAGCGGTTAGACTTAGGAAGTTAGTGGTATCTTATCAATGGACTTTGGAAGTTAGTACTATCTTATCGATGGAACTTTCTTTTACTTTTCTTTTAGACTTTCAGGTAATGATTAAACCGCTGTTGGTCTCACTTTTAGCGTTACATCCTTTACGCTACATTTAACTCGAGTGTATGATAGTGGGTAAGGGAAAAATTTTCTTCGTTCAGTTTTGAGTAACAGATCTAATGTAAGGAATCATAAAATGGTCGAATGGGGAACCTTTGTATCCTTTTATTGAGTGGTTTACGGTAGGAAAAGGGGAACAAGGAATATTTCCGTCCAGCATGGACCTATTGTATGAGATATTCTTTTCTCTTTTCAAAAAAGGAACTATTTTCGTCATCGTCTTCCGTAGATTCCACAGTTTTTGGATACCTTTGCAAAAGTTTCTAAGGGTCTAAATCAAACTTCAAGATATTTGAAGCTGTAACGACATTGAACACTCGAGGAACACGTCTAAAAAATATAATCCGACAACTCTACAAACTTGAACATCTAAAATATCCGGTAAAACAATTAAGCAAAAAAGACGAGGAACTAACCTCCACCGTTCCTCTGACAGAGGTACGGAAACCTCCAGACGTTGCCCAGCCCCACCGCGAACCCGATCTGAGACAGCAGGTACTGGATCTTGTTGTCCCATGCCGGGCGGTCCTCGGCCGACTCGTCCTCTTCTATATCGATCTTCTCTTTCCCTGTAGGACCTTCCTCCACGTTGGACAGCTCGACGCCATTCTGTTCTATTATCACTTCATCCCCCATCTTGGAAGGAACTGTTCTTTCTTCTTTCACCAGAGCAAAACTAGTGACTCAGCTCAAAGATCCAAGCTTTTTCGTTCTTTGTCCGTTTGTCTAGTTGAAATATGTGCTGGCTTGAAGTCTTGCAAGTCGGTCTTGAAGGCAACTGTTCTTTCGTCTTTCACCACGACAGGCAAATGACTTAGTTTCAAAGTTGCAAACTTTTTTGTTTGCACGTTTGTCTAGGTGCAAGATGTGCTGGCTTCAAGTCCTTCAAGCCGGTCTTGTTTCAATATACGGGTCACGTTTGTTCAGGTGTCTTCTTGGCGTTGATAGATTCTTATGGACACACCTGTGGTTGGAATAATGGGCCATAAAGAGTTAAGGGACTTATCATGTGATTTACAGATGTTGCGAAGTGAATTGTGAAACGACTTTATTGTATTTTCTAGGTAAACTAAAGTTAAAACGCATGATGCAACTCAGTTAGATGAGTGGTGTAGCGTCTACCAGACCACTCAGCGGACTAAAAAAAAGTATAATTTGGCCAAAATTGGGGTAATATTTTTACAGGACTTCGTCGGTCATAGCAGTGAAATTTGTCACCCTTTTCGGCCGATTTCTACCCATTTTTTAGGCCACCGAGTGGTCTTGTAGAGACTTAAGAACAGTTTAGTGACTAGGACATAAATGTGTATCAGAAAACATGCGCTGTGGTCGTTTTGCGGTGAGTCTACATGATACATATCCGTAAAAGTGCCAAAACGTGAAAGTTTACATCGTACAGTGTAATATAAATGTGTATCAGAAAACGTGCGTTGTAGTCGTTTTGCGGTAGGACTGAGTCCGTAAAAGTGCCAAAACGCGAAAGGAAAGACAAATTTACACCCTTTCTAAAGGCGTGACGCCCGCCTTAACTTAGGGCCTCTTCACACTTGTGCGTATAATATTCATGCATGAGTTGCGTATTAATCTTTTTTTGCTTTAGGTAAAGTTTGTAGGGAAGAAGTTGTTTTCTACTTTAACGCACCGCTGTGCAGCCTGGTTATCGATCCAAAGAAATTACACTTTCGGACGCAAACTTTACCTAAACAAAAAAAACGTTAACACGCAACTAATACGGACATGGATATACGCACAAGTGTGAGAGGGGCTTAAACGCGGTACCGGTTGCGCTGCAGAAGAAGTTGTGTGATTAACGGGACGATTAATTTTGGCAAACTGTCCGCCCAGAAAAGAGTCACAAGACCGCGGTGGGAAACTAAGCATGCAATGTACTGAGCGGACGACTTTAGCGCCAAGGAACGGAAATACCCCTAATTACTGATAGGTAAACGATTTCTCCGCGATATCTTTTTACACCTAACCCTTCATTTAGTTCTCTTACGGCAATAACTCATGTTCACGTGTATTTTACGAGAATCGTATACTCATTTTTTAAATGATTTACAACGTTGTTTTTTCAAAACATACGAGACTGCACGGCGCCTTCCTATGTTGCTATGGTCCTTTTCAAAACGTTTTTATTCAAAGCAAAAGTCTAGAATCATTAAAAACTTGTAATTTATGTATGACTAACTTACTGTTGCAAATCATCAAACTAAAGCGATGAAATAACTTGAAATATACAAGAATAAACGTTAATATAGCATCGTAGAATATATGACGACACGGCCCCTTGATACTAAACCCGCGTGACGCACTTAGTAAGGTGTGGCAATTCACTTTTGTTTACATCGTTCCACAAATAATACCGCGAAAGACGCACTGTGGGAGAAAATTAAACAATTAATCAACAGAAAGCAATAAATGCGAAAGCAGACGTTACCATTTGGCGGGAAGAAGTTGGTAGAGTTCTAGTTCTACATGACCTTCTGTATTTCGATCTCGCGTGTTTGCAGTGGTCTTATGTGTTGTATAATGTACGCACGCCCGGCTTAACTAAACATCCTTGTTTGGGTACCAGTAGTGTCAGGGAGCGGCGTTACGTTCCTGTTACGCGCCATTTTAACAAGGAAACAGACTTAGTTGTCACTGGATATAAAACATTCTAGACAACTAGAAACTATCAAAAATGATAAGTAATAATAACAGAGAATAAGAACTCGCCGTAACAACCAATTTTTAGTCATTTGAATGCTACAGAAAGAAAAGAAAGCGCGAAACAGTCAACTGATATCGGCGACGAAAAAGAGGTAGTTTTACTTACGTTTGAGTGTTGTCTTCTGCTTCTTGTTCCTTCAAGTTCTCTTACACGTCTTCCGGACTTGAGGATATTCTGTGGCAACAAAATTAGAAGAAGGTGTGAGTTGAAATGCACGTTTTTGTTACCGATGACAACAAAAACACAACTGCTCTCTAGCGCGCCCAGGCTGTAACTGACTCACGCCCGGTGTGTACAACAACATACAATGACTCTGCGCAAGCCATGTGTGCTCACCTTATCAATGTTTAACATCTTGTAACGTATAAGAGCCCCTTGCCTTTTGTATACGGCTATTATGGTTTATTGACCATTGCCAACGCCCCTTTGGGACCACAAAGGCGCTTGGAAAAGCGAGGGAAAAAGAAAGAAGAAACGACGACATAGAAGTCACGCGCTCGGTCAATTGTTATTTTCCGATATATGTAACGATACAACGTTCAAAACGGTTTAGACCATTGTCACTTTCATTTATTGGGAAAAGCAATAAAACGGGGCAGTTTGGCACTAATTGTGTCAGGCTGGTGCACCTGCCGTTTGTTTACATTTCAGAGCTTTAAAGTTGAAGTATCGATGGTTATAAATTCGACATATTTAAACAGTATGTGTTCGATTCTTCATGTGCACATAGAAAATTCGAAGAAAAAAAACACATATCTTCACAAGCAATTGAAGCAAATGTTTAAATACGTCAGAACTCTAGGCAACACGCTAGTCAACATTTATAGTATAGTTCTCTTGCAATATCAAATTTGTAAAAGGATAATACTGTACATTCTCGTTCATCTACATGAAGATTTACACTTGTCAAATATAACATCGACACTGTTCTGCATCTTCGCCTAAGCTCCCTCGCCCCTGAAGGGAATTGGCACATCCCAGCATTGGACTGCTTAGAACCCCACAATGGGCGATACCATTGATATTTCAGGGTTAAATAGCTACCAAATTTATGTGGTTTATTAAAAAATCTAATTCGTGCAACAATTCTATCCAGCATATCATGTGGTCATTCAAACCAAGGAGGTTAAAGTTTAAAAAATGCTAATTCTAAACTTACTCCCCTAATCAATGACTCAAATAGCTAAATTATTCCATGTAATTCGAAAGAGCGACACCAATAATATTGGTTAAATGTCAACATCTGTGTAACTCTAGATAGGGACGTAAGGTCTCGCGTTTGCATACAAATGATCTACGTACGTACATGTATATGGCCAAGCGGGAGCTTGCCCTTAACAGTATGCTAATATATATAGGTTTCCCTATTAGATAAGCTTGGTATCATTGGAAAGCTATGCATGACGCGTTGTAGAATAGGTAACTATTGATACGGTAGATCGTGAAATATACGCGATGGTTTCATAAATATTCGCGTTGGTTTCATATATTCACAGCTTTTGCTGTTTTTCTTTTTCATAATTAGATGTAGTCAATTCTTATTGACCACAAAGCAACATACTGTGAACAAGATGCAACTTAAACATCACCATAAAGTAAAACGCCCTGTTTGCTTTGCATTACTATGGTTGTTCTCACCGCGAACTTAAAACGCCTCCTCTCCCTACTCGCACGTCAAGTAGATGGGAAGATTCTAACCTTCTCCTTAAATGCTCCCCCGTTTCCTTGGGACGACGCAAAGAAAACGGGACATATGAGGAGAGCGTCACAATCTTCCCGATCAACCTCTGCTTGGAGAGTACCCTTTTCCCTTGTACATACGTCCCCGCGAACTTAAATCACTTTACAGTACATCTGTATGGGAGCATGGAGGACACAAGCTTAGCAGGAAAATCCTGGTTTACATTAAACTATCTATCACACAGTTGAACCGCTCAGGGGACCGATAAAATCTGCTATATGTGGACAGGTGGTCACTATAGACAGGATTCGTAATGCTTGTCTCAATGGGGACAATTACCTAAGAGACTATCAAAAAGTGGTCCTTACGTAGAGACGGTTACTAGTACAGGTTTGACTGTATAGCATTGTGATATTGTCAAATCCAGGATTAGGAACCGGCGCCAGTTATATTTACCGACAATGGCACTTGACGTATGAACTGTCACTTGACCCAAAAGATAACCTCATCAAGAGGACATATGATAGTATTAACCTTTGTATACTTTTAAATGTGTCAAGAACACGGATATGTCAATCATCTTTCAATTGAAGTATTCCGACAGAATTCGAAATGATTTGACAAAATACCGAAATGGAACACACTTAAAAACAAAGCTCTACATCTTTATCCGCATCGTACCTCAATATCATCATCATAATTGACTTAAATTTGTGTTAGGACGTCAAAATGGATATACGAAAATCCTTGGTGACCAACAATTTGCATATACTATGAGCGCATACGCGTTACAGCACTAAGGTATGGGCATAGGCGTGGCAAAACAAAAATACAACGTTACGTTCAATTAAAAATACAAGAAAAAATATAAAAAATAAACATCTCTTTTAAGTATCAAATTGCCACAGCTATAAAATGTTATCAAATAGCAATAGCATCAGATATAAGCATATAAAACATTTGGATAGTGCAATGTGATAAAACTTGGCATTGCCACGTTCATTATTTCTACTCGTCATCATTATCAAAAAATCGCTACCAACCTGAAAAATCGTTGGGAAACCCTTATCGGCAACTTCTTCCCAGTAATATAAATCCAAGCTGTTAAAAGACGCGTTATCGTAACGGAAAACGTAGAGATGGTGTGAATGATACACCTATAAACGCACGTGACGAACATGGAAGGCCTCCACACGTGACTCCAGTGTGCATGTGAACAACGCGTGATCACTGCGTGGCCTCATGCTCTGGCTCGGGCCGTCGCGACTGTTTAACATAACTTTGATCGATTTGCTGAGCTGTCCTGGATGTAGGTGTGAGTGTTTGGAGGTAGAATGTACCATGTGACATCTACAGACATTGATAGAGGAGAATGCCATCCGTGACTGAGTCTCTTTTTCTAGTTCAAACGGCGCGCAAAGCATACTTGTATGTACCTGTTAGTGGAGCACAGAGAGAGAGAGAGAGAGAGAGAGAGAGAGAGAGAGAGAGAAAGGGGGAATGGAAAGGGGGAAGGGAGAGAGGGAAGGGAGAGAGGGGAGGGGGAGGGAGAGGGGGAGGGGAGGGAGGGAGGGGAGGGAGGGGAAGAGAGAGGGGGAGGGAGGGGAAGAGAGAGGGGGAGGGAGGGGAGAGAGCTAGTGAGGTAAAGGGATAGACAGAGAAAATGAAAACAGCCGATTATCACCTATTTCCTGCATATCACTTTCCTAACGCACTTTAGGGCGGGGTATACAGGCGCGCAGGTATTCGGAAGTCCCCGCCGGCTATGAAACACCTGTCACTTAAAAGGATATCAATAAGAGCCGACGACACCTGCCGCCGGGCTTTTGAGTCTTCTTGAGGGACAGTCGGTCAATTCTTATGTTGTAATTACTGTTTACAAACTGGTCAAATCTCGTTTTATCTCTGTAAGAGGACACTGCGAGATTGAAAATGGATAACGCAATCTACAACTGAATGTCTGCTTCGCCACTTCTGACAGAAATGATTCCAAGTCCCCCCCCCCCCGAACGGTAGATGAACAGTCCCGTGCAACAAGACTAACACCGCCCCGGAACGTTTTTGAACAGTCCCTGCTATCCTCAAACGCTTGAAGCGGGTCTTGTCGACGGGAGTGTACACAAACTGACACCCCTATTGCACTAGGGCGGCAACAGAGCGATTTGACAGAGCGCTGAACAAATTTCATAGATAAAAATCCCGAATAATTATGCGCTTTGTGTGTTTTGTTGTCTTGTCAGTCATACTTTTACATCTTGCACGATATTCCAATTGTAAAGGGTCACACAGATCCAGTTTAGGCGTCAGCGCGATCGCCGTCTAGTGGATTTGGGGCATAAACTTTGAAGCACATACTGCAATACATCCGTACTAGAGAAACAAACCATTGACCCAAAGTGGACACCAAACACAGCTTGGAATCTAGGCCAGACGGAGCCGGCTGTAATACTAACATAGGATGTTTAACAAGCACTTGTACAGAGGTGTATACGTGCACCTGGAAAGTACAATAAACTATGAAACTGTCACAAACTCTGATAAAGCGATTCGATGTACAGTACTTTCTTGCTAACTTTGGCGTACAAGCGCTGCATTTGAGCATAAAACATCATTGGTTTGACTGACTAAGCCTACAAGATGTAGTAAATCTATCAAGATTATCAAATTGTTCTTCATTGCATTCCAAGACAGTCTGGAATGCAAAAGCCGTATCTCAGAAGAAAAACAGATGGAGACCTTCACAGGCACTTGCAACATCCGGGCACTCTTGTACATCTGGAGGCTGAATGAAAACAAAAGTTTACCCCTGCCAAATGGTATGATCCAGCCGCTGAATATACAATGTAAAGGGATGTGTGCTCTCGTTGACTTTGAGCAAGATCTTGAACGGGGGACATCTAGCGATGTCAACACGGAGAACAATGGGCTATTCTTCTCCGCTCAGCCCTGTCCTCCAACAGTGAACGGCTGCAGTGCCAGTGGTGTATACGTCACTGGGGCCAGTGGGCCCAGCACGTCACTGGGGCCAGTGGGCCCAGCATCCCTTTTCAAGTTGTTGATGATGTCAAGTTCAAGTTGAGCAAGATGGAAAGCTCTACTGCGTATTGATTTATTACGCGTTTTTCAATTGTTGTATGTTTCTTCTCTTTCTTTAGATTTTTCGCTTTGACCCCGCCCATCCCACGATGACGTCATTGGATTCCCGCACGAAGAGATCACCATTGATTGACAGCCCCAGACGTGACGTCACTTCATCAAAAATTGATCCAGCACATCATACAGATCAATAGTTCCATTCAATATTGCCACAACGCGAAATGTGATCTAACATGTCGATATTTTTGTGCTCTTTTTCAACCGACGATTCCAAACAAAAACGAGAAAAATCATTTGTGTTTCAAGTATTCTGAACATTTGATAGACGCACAGACAAAAAAATCTTCATAACAAATGTGCATATATGATACTGCCATTCTTACTGTATAGATATATAATGGTTTGCCCCTAAATGGATTCATACTGCTTACACAGAAACACTGGTACTGTTGTAGCCTTTCAGCGGCCCGGTTGCCTTATCTCAGAAGACAAAGTCGACGTTATGTAATGTTTTTGTCATGCCGACTCTGCTCAGCATCACCGGTGTTAACTATTCGATATTTTTCAACTAACTAACGTTTTCCAAAAACAGACCATTCAAAACAAAAATATGTGAAGAATCATTTTAACGTTTCGAGGCAGTTACACAAACAGACCGAGATTATACTCGATGTCCCTTCAGGGATGTGGGCCACATTTCATTCATTTCACATTTCAAAATTTTATCAGAATGGAACGTAGGAAAAGACATCGACGAAAATGTGCATAAATTGCCATCCTTACTGTTTGCATGAATATACATGTATAATGGTTTGCCCCTAAAGAGATTCATACGACTTAGTAAAAAACCAGAGAGCTTTGAACACTGGGACTGTTTCTCTGTATCTCAAAGAACAAAGTCGACGTTATGTAATGTTTCTGTCATGCCGACTCTGCTAAGCTTCAACGGTGTTTACTGTTTACATTGCCAGGCACATGACCGGAGCACAGCCGGATAACACCGCCTCATTTATCACTAGGGGCGCGGTCACATTTGCCGTGCGAGTTTGCTATTGTTGTTGTTGGGTACTTATACTCGTCGATACTCTTCAGGCAAAGGTTGGTAGGAAAAATTGTGACACACCAAATTTGGCACACATGTACTTGACTGCATTCTTAAAAAGTGTAGATATGGAGGCATCTCAAATTCCGCGCAGAATCAGTTTCATGGTATTTTTGGCCATTTCCATACCAAAAATGCATATTTTGGGCTTTGGTGCCCTTGTAGTTGTATTGAAACGAAACACACCATACACAGGCAACATAGAATTATAGTCAACGTACAGATAACAAAATTAAAGTCAACATACAACTTATACAATGATTTCAAACTATGACAGAAGACAGCTAGCTGAATGTTGCATGACACATCTACAACTATTCCAAAATTGTCACCAAATTTCTATCATAGACCTATCGTACAACGAAAATGTGTGCCCGGGCCCTAAACGGGCTTCAGAAAACGTTATTGCTTTCCACGGTTCCCACACATCCAATCGATCAAAGTAAATTTGACTTTTACCGGAGTAATTTTCACGCTGACGCCGTTCGAAACAGTCTACAGCTTTTCTCATGTGTAACTTATAGCGTGGGCGGCAAGAGTTAAGTCTGCTGACGCAAATTGTAAAGTTGAAGTAGCAGAGTTACAGTGGCACGTGATACACCTTACAGTAAAATTTCATCGGTAAAACGCTGTGACACAGAGCATAGTCATTCATCCAAACGACGGTAAAAAGGATAACGTCTGACGATCGAGCGTAGTTGTGCCCTTGTATAGCGTATACGCAAATGATTATTTCACTGAAAATCCCAAACTTTACGCAACCTTTAGGATGTGTTGTGCCTTACAAATCTTAAAAACACAAGACCACACGGCAAACTTGGTATTCTAAGAAACTGAACAAGTAGATCTTTCCGAAATTGCGACATAAGAAAAACGTGGAAAATAACACGAATTAGACATGTAAACGAAAAGGTACGATACCTAACAGGGAGTCCACTCGATAGTCCTATACTTCGAGCTGTGAACTTGAAAAACAAGTTTTGGCAAAACTTCTTGATTTCCTGATCACGCCACCTGATACAGAAGCCAAGATCCGCACAAAAACAAGGAGCCGAAAGGATGTGGACAAGGACACTGACACAAGTGCACGTCGAACTCCAAAGTCCAAGCTGTACTAACATGTGGTGAGCATTCGGTGTACCGAAAACTGGTTTATACATGCCAAAATACTACTTTACAAACAACGAGCATTGTATGCTAAGGATAGTTATGAGGATTATGTTAAAATAATTTAATTGTGTGACAAATAAACGCAAACACATATCTTACACGTCACAAAACTACGTATACAATACACACGCATAGCATTGTATGCTAAGGATAGTTATGAGGATTATTAGGTTAAAA
Organism: Branchiostoma lanceolatum; assembly: GCF_035083965.1. Lineage (NCBI taxonomy): Eukaryota > Metazoa > Chordata > Leptocardii > Amphioxiformes > Branchiostomatidae > Branchiostoma > Branchiostoma lanceolatum. The sequence goes on from NC_089737.1 coordinate 12,668,279, forward strand.
TTGTTAACTTGTGTGCCAAAAACACTAACAAATTTAACATAATCCTCGTAATTCAATTACCCTACAAGCTGATCTCCTAACCTCAGCCCAAGGTGTACTGTGGAGATCAGCTTGTCGATAAGTTTTAACACCTGACAGCTAATCTGTCTTAATCTGCCTTAATCTTTTATACACATATTAGAGACTTTACGATTCCATGTAGAGCTTTAAGTTTGCGTTTAAATCCGAAAACCTTAGAGTCTATCGCGGTGAAATTGTTAGCGCTTTACTAACATTTGTCTAAAAACATAATGAAATTTCCCTTCCCATAGTTCCCGACCCGAAAAAGGGCCGGCGCCTCCCACTGACCTTCGAAACGAAATAGGAAACATTCTTTGTCTATGTTAGCAATTTGCGTGGGCTACCCGTCGCAAAGTGCGAACAGACGTATCGAGAATAGTAGTCGTACGATGGCACCCCACGAGGTAAGGTGCGGCGGCAATGTTTGATTGACAGCTAGGTCAGGCGACCTTATCCCCCACTTGTCCGTACAGGATTAGCACGGTCATGACGTCAGCCCTCGGTCACTTGGAGTTTGCTTTCAAATATAGAAACCTAAGTCGACAAAAATGCTGTTATGAATAGAGTATACTGACATATTTCCTCTTCAACATTTGCTCAAAGATTATAACACAAAACGTTTAAAAATGTCCCAAATGACCGACATGTTTTAAGATAGCGAACACCTCCTGCGGCAAATACAGAAATCTAACTGAAAAACTGCTATTATAAATAGAGTATACAGTCCTATTTCCTCTTCAACATTCAATGAAAGATCATAACACGAAACTTAACGGGTTTTTGAACTCTACCTTAATAATGCCCCAATTACACATAGCACGGCAAATATAGAAGACTGAGTAAGTACTGTTACGAATAGAGTATATATCCATATTTCCTCTTCAACGTTTACCCGAAGATTATAAAAAACACAAAACGTTTTTGAACTTAACTGTTGGATTAAGTCCAAATGACCCACTCTCCAAGCAGAGGTTGGTGAAGATTGTGACCTTTTTATCATATAGAGAGTGCCGACAGAAAACGGGTCATATGACAAAAAGGTCACAATCTTCTCCACCAACCTCTGCTTGGAGAGTACAAATAACGATGTTCCAAGATAGCGCGCGAACGCTCGTCTATCATGGTGACACCCTGTCCTGGACAATTTCAACTTTTTCCTGGAAGTCTGCCCATATCAACACTCCAATCATTTCCTGGAAAAGCATCCGAGCCAACTGCACGTTTTCACAGATATAAATATGTGGGTCAGCGGATGTGTCATCATATATTGGGCAGTGTATTTAACTCTTTGACTTTGCCGTCTTTGAGTGCTGCACTCCCTCACGTTCACTCGAGGTTTACATATACAGAAATACACATAGTCAAACAAAGTAGATCTGCGATTGATAAATGCTTTTAAGAAGATTCAAATACTACCAGACCCTACTAGCAGCTTATGATGGTGTTGTGATATTTTCGTGGTATCAACTTTGTCAATGTTGAGTAGCAAAATCCCCCAATAGAAGAATTCGCCATTCACTGCACTCTTTCCTTCGTCAATGGCCATTCATCAATCACAAACAGTAACGATGTTAGATCTTACCTGTGAGATCATATGGTACAGCAAGAATGCATAATCGCCAAGCCGAAATCGCTCACAAAGTCAGGCATTCCCCGGGCTACATTTGTTTGGACGGCCTCCAACTTTCAACTAGCGTACTAGTACTATTGGCAGTTTAGCGTATCACTTGAACTTCAAGCAGACGAGTTGCAGATCGGTATTTTGTTTCTTATTGGTATCAAAGTATAAACATCTAAGACTTTCAAACCTTCGCTACTGTGGTGTTTACAAGGCGCGAACTCGATGTGAAGACACGCACAAAGGAGTTCAGACCGGGATATACTGATCCACACGTGCTGTTGCCTTCAGCCTCAGGCCCATGGCAGGACGTACAGTCAATGTTGAGTAGTAAAATACCCCAATAGAATAATTCCCCATTCACTACACTCTTTCCTTCGTCAATGGTCATTCACAAACAGTATCAAACGATGTAAAATCTTACCTGTTAGACCGTATGGTGCAGCAAGAATACAAAACAGTCAAGCCGAAATCGCTCCAAAAGCCGGGCATTCCCTGGGCTACATTTGTTTGGACGACCTCCAACTCTCAACTGATGTACTAGTGCTATTGGCACTGTTGAGCGTATCACTTGAACTTCAACCAGAAGAGTTACAGATCGAGATTTTGTTTGTTACTGGTATCGAAGTATAAACATCTATGAATATCAAACCTTCGCTACTGTGATGTTTACAAGGCGCGAACTCGATGTGAAGACACACACAAAGAGTTCAGGGCGGGATCTACTGATCCACACGTGCTGTTGCTCTCAGCCCCAGGCCCATACCCGGACGTACCGTAAGTATGTAACATCTGCGTGGCCTTGTCACACATACCGGTGTAAGCCGGTCTCGCTGAAAACCTTTCAACGCCGGTCCGTACGTAGCATGCAGACGACAGTCTTGTGCATGTGCCAAAACAAATATGGTCAAAAACCGTCGACTCGTTTTGGGCAGCATGAGACCATAGAATCGGGTCAGTGTTCTTTTATGAAAACTGAACTCAACAACAAACGTCTCAAGGGTTACGATTATTTAGGGTGAGACTGGGTACACGATCAAAAAGAGACTAAACGGACGATATATCTTTTAGAATATCAGTTACCACGTTAACTGAAGGGACCACCCTAAAAATCAATCAATTAATAAATGAATAAATAAATAAATAAAATAAAAACAAAACAAAACCTAGAAACAAAATAATTAACGATAGTTATATGATTTTCTGTACTTGTAGAGTGGACCTAAAGAATATAACGTAATTTCAGTACTCAATTCTAAATTCAATGTCAATAGCTTTACCTTAAGCTTATCAGCGCTTGAAAAAGAATAAAAAACCTTTGCTACCTTTGCCAGTGCGTTTTGCTCAGCCCTAGACCTCAAGCCGGAAATTCCTCAAGCGAAGGACGAAGACAAGAATCTTTTCAAGGGCGGATCACGCTCCACGCCCGAGGCAGGTGCCGTGAGATAAAATCACACAATGCGACTAAAGAACACCCTGATAACGCAAGGATCTGTTTCCTGTTGGAATAATCCTGGTCTTGAAGAAGATCAAAGAGACAATTTACCAAGTTAAAGGAGTAAGCCAAGAGCTAAGATGAAATGGGAAACCTCATTGAAGCCTCCCGGAAGTTGGCAGCTCCATCGCATGTTTTTTGTGTGTGCTCTCTTCATTGTATGCTAACTTTCTAATTAGCGCTATAGCCTGGGTACCATCCCAGTTAGTTACAGTTGGTTAAAAACTTACTAGGAAGACACCCATGTTACTTCCTGGTTGCTACCACGGTCTGATGGTACCCAAATGAAAAACGGAGGAATCGGAAAACTGATAAATGTACAATCACAAAAGTGCACTCATGAACTATGAAACTAAAAAAAAGACGGCAGCCGAGTATGCTATTGAGGCTAACCCCCTTTGCTTAAAAGCTGGGTATACTAGTACAGTATTTTCTTTCCTTCTTTTGCTGTGTTTTGTTTTGTTCATTATCCTACAATACCCGTCTCAAACGGATCATCTAAACGCCAAATATTTCCACACAAACACGATTTAGACCACCAAGCGACAAGAACAATTTAACAACCGGCCCAAGATTAATAGACGGCATTGCCAGCCGGACAGTAGACAAACTTGCTCAGCGGACAGTCAAACAGTCTCAGCAACGTGGCAAGCGGAAGATCGTTTGAAATTGGAAACGTGACCTTATAGAAGCATTAGCGGTCTAGAATTCCTAGACTCTACCAGACTGACTACGCCGGCTATAGGGAGAAAACTGTAAATGCAGTTCGCGTGGTTTTTATTTCGCGTTAAGGCGATAATGGGGTGTTCGCGGTGAAACGGTCGCCGTGAACACCGTGAACATAAAACCACCGCGAATTTCAATATTTTTGCATTTACAGTACTAGTATTTGCCAGGAGTTTGGCCACCATAAGGTTTCATTTCCAAGGGAGAAATATTCACCTTGCCGTGGACTGACTCTCCTGGCCAATAATGCCCATTTTTGGCCGACTTCTACGATCCGTACTCCCACAGGAAGGCCTGGTGGAGGCTACAGAACTCCGGCCTTGGTCTATATGTAGTTTTGTTCTGTGTGATAAAACAGTTTCTTGTATTCGATTCATCTGAATTTTGATTTTCAATAAAGTCATGAATGACATGAAGTCCGGCTGGTACAATTTTGAGGCCAACGTTTTTGTAAAAATGTATGAAAGAAATGCTCTCATGTGGCATCCGATTGTCTGTCAATACAACAGTAGTCGTTTAAAGCGATGTCTCTTTAAAAAGGGAGATCACTTTACGACGTCTGTTGGTGTTTTATAAACAGAATCACTGGGGATAAAAGGCGCAAAGCTTTGACTGCAATGTTTATACCAAAATAGTGTCGCTGTACGTCCGCTTGTAGTGTAAACGTGTTTCCTCACGCACTGATGACACCCAATCTTTCGGTTTCCCCATTTACACATATCTGTAACGTTAGATGCTTCCTACCACACTCCGAACATGCACTTCGATGCTCAAATGACAAATGTTTTCTTTCTTCGCCCTTTTGGTAATATTTTTCTATACAGAAATCAAAATACAAACTATCAACATTTATGGCCATAAGGTATATCCGGTTATCAATATTGTGGTATCAGTTGGGAATTTTTTTATCCTCTCTTCAAGCTCTGTATTTCAATGGCGTCATTGACATTGTTGAGCTGAATTCCTAGAATTGGAGGAAGTGAACTGCTGTTCTAAGAAAAGACAACAAACCAAATTTACTCTCGAGTACTTCCTGTTCTTCAAAGTGTGTATTCGGTAGTACGTACAATGGCTTGAAACCAAAATATGTTTGTTGTGATAAAGATTCGTATCGTATGCTGAAGAGCTTTGGAGTAGCTCCTCTTTGCTATAGCCTCTACCAGGCTCCACGGGTCGATGGAAAAATCGTAGAAATTGGCCAAATAGAGGGATAACATCCCAGAGAAGTTATAGAAGTTACAGTTTGCGACCTCTAGATGGATGGCATACTGGACCCTCTCTCCTTGGCCGACCCCCTTTGCGTAATATTCACTCTATTTGGCCAATTTTTATTATTTTTCCAGCCATCCACGGGGCCTGGTAGAGGCTACCTCTTTGCAACAGCGCAACCCCCATCTCTATCATTACCACAACAGACATACTATTTTCATTAGCGACAAGCAAGGACCACCCTCAATTAGACTGGTCCTAAAATATTGGCGGTGTCTCAGTAATCCAACTCCCGCCCATCTTACCAATCACTCCTCCCTCGACAAAATAAAAACATTGACAAACCTTCAAACAATCAATGCCGTATATGTTAATAGGGTCGTGTCAGTTCGGGGAATGCTATTTCGGGTAGACACAATGTCCGAGGTATATGACAGGGGGGGGGGGGGGGTTTGGGGGGGGATGAACTTCGAAAGCCCTTCGTACTACGAACTAGAACATGAACTAGAACTTTTGGGGCTCATTGTTATTGTTGATCAGACTTGACTAGTGAACTTTGAAACACTCGCGCCGAACAGTTAAATAGCTACTCTGGTATGTGGTTTCATTTTCAACTGAAGACAAGTTATACGTTTTCGAACGATATTTTTTCTGATATGATTTTATTTTCTAAGAATTATCACCAACTAGCTTCGAGGATATGGGGAGAATAAATCTGATGCTTTGAGGTTTCAAAACAGGATATTGCATATATTTCTAAAATAATTTTTTTGTGATTTGGTAGGCATTGTCTACAGTAAGACATGATCATATTGATTTAATCTCCCAGCAAACTAAATTAAGATATGATGTAGGATCCATTTCGAACAGTAACAATTAAAAATTTAACTGCCTATGAAGAGCAAGAGAATACGTTTGTTTTACATTCAGTGCCTAGTCTATTTTTGGCCCGCCCTGTAACAGAACAGTCGCTACCTGGCCCACACTACACATGTACTCGAATCTATTTAGCGCACATTCAGATGGTCAGGTTTGTATGCTAAAAAACCGAACAGTTTGGTAATTTACGTTTCTTAAACGATAAAGGATCTCAGGTTCTATCATATGATAGACTAGAGCGTATGCATGTTACTAAGTATGGGGTAGGAATGTTGGCAGAGTGTAGCAGCAGTCATAAATTTACAAAGACACTCAAGTATCGCATCGCCGCCTTAGTTATATTTTAAAAAAATCCCACGTTTACGTGAAACTAACGTATTTGTTACTATGAAATCAAGAAGAAAGAAGTACTCACGAGTTTTGGATTTCTACGGTAGAATGGTCGCACATGTGCGAAGAACAAAAGGTACCTCAGTGCAAATCGAACTCAGTACGGGTGCATTGTGGGAGGGGTCCGGGAGGGGGGCGTGTCATTAATCTTAACGTTCTGATTGGCTGGACAGGTGGTGGGCGACATACCAACGGGGGTTGGGAGGGGGTGGGGTGGGGTATGGGCCAGTATGGGGGCCGCGAACTTTCACTAAACGTCTGTTGTGAAAGTAACTGATAACTTGCGCTCAGCCATGTGATACATCTCAATGAAAACGATACAATGCACGCTCGTCATGGTAAGTGTTCTGGGCTCGGGGCTATGGTTACTTTGGCGCGTTAATTGCCGAATTGCGCGCGAAGCCTTCCCAGAAAAGAGCCAGCGGTTCTACCAACGGGGGGTCTGTGGGGAAAGTAACTGAGCCGGGCCCGAACAGACTACACGGGGCGCTGGGGGCAAACAGAGTTCAGAAGAGGGGAGCGACCATTATGTTGTTACAGTAGGCGGTGGCTGGACGTAGTGTATATAGTACAGCAATGCTGGAAAACTGCCAAAAGTCTATTGCTAGAAGAAAGGTGAACAGTACAAGCTATGAGGACCATGGTTACGACTTGTCTAAACTGGAGAAGAACTCCTAGTAGTCATACCTAACCGAAGACTATACTGTACTCTAACCTTGTCAAAAGAAATTTTCGTCTCTGGAATTTTTGATAGTCCAAATCTGTAAAACTAAAAGCAACAGACTAGTGGCGAATCTAACCAATCATTATCAAAAGGCTACGAACAATTCGCAAAAGACAACCACAATCAGAAACTTAAAAAGAAGTTTTTAAAATTTTCAAAAATACCTTTAACTATCAATATCATTAGGACGCTGGCAGCATATACTAAGGAAAAACTAACTTGAAATTAAGATTTCTATCTATCTTAATCTATCTATCTCCTTCTCAGTTCCAACAGTACTAGTACTTGATCCTTGATCATGAAGTGTTCGCCTTCGTTCCTCCTTTGCAAAAATTCTACTTGCGCGTCTGCCAGCTATACACTTGCCTTTTCTATATTTTATCGTCTGTCTGCGTGGACTAGTCTTGTGACTTGGGCTTGTCTGGTATGTAACCTGCGGGGCACTTCTACTGGACGGCAACCTACGGCGTGCAGGTCAAATAAAGTTCAACTCTCAAATATTTACTTATCAAGCTAAGCACTCGAATATAAACGTATGAACGTTTATAAAGTTCAACACTCAAATATCAAATCATATCAACGTTTATAAAATTCAGCACTCAAATATAAAAGCATATCAACGTTTAAAACTGCACAATTTTGTCTTAGATCAGAATCTTACAATCAAATATGAAAGCATATCAACGTTTTCAACTGCACAATTTTGCCATGAATCAGAGAATCGTACAGGTTTTTTTTAACGTTTACGTTGTATATAAAGTTAAATTTTGCTAAAACTACAATGGGAAAGCGGGATAACAGGGGCATTTGAAGAATAGTCTTCAAATAAGTTTGACATGGGACAAATGCACTTTCACTTGGCAAATACTGTATCAGCGAGGAGGACATAAAGTTACTGTTAGAACTTATAAATTATTCCTGAAGTCTGCCCTTTTTGGGGATGGCAACGTTTAAACACAAAATGCTGACAAATTGGCCCCGTTAACGTTTGCTAAGTTTTCTTCTTGGAAAGCAACGGGGTGTTAAACTGTGCAGTGTTGGTAGTGTCAGTGCCAAGTTGGCAATGTTTCAACACTTCGGCTAGTGTACATGTGCTAAAACGGACGTTGAAAAGGGCATTTCTAGAATCAAAGAGCTTTTCCTACATTGAAATCAACGTAGGCATAGCAATCCAGTCGTCTCTACAAGACTACGCCGGCTATATGGAAATATTCGCCAGGGAAGTTTGGCCACCGGAGGGTCTCATTCGCAGGCGTAGAACTTTGATATAATCTAACTGTGAGCTGAATCTACTGGTCAATTATTCCTTTTTGTGCCGAATTCTACGATCCATACCTCCGCAGGAAGGCCTGGTGGAGGCTAGCAATCCAGTTGGGCAGTTCAAAAGAAGTACTTCATCAATAAAGTTAAAATCTGACTTGCGTCTTTACTTGAAGGGTGTGATATAGCTGTCAGCAGTGCACTTAGTGTGTCAATGGTTTACTCAAATCGTTCCTGTAGAACAACTGGATCTTGTCAAGTTTGTATTCAACCAGGGAATTCCTCACTCGAGTTCGCGAACTTCTTCTGACATAGCTGTGTAACCAACAAGTTCAACTTTGTTCTCAAGTTCGGCTAGACGCCATATGGTCTTTTTAACAACCGACAATTGTACATGTGTGTGTGCGGAGTGTATATCATGGCATCGATAAACTCGTCTGGCCCTAGGTTTACCATCTTTTCCTATTCTATTCTATTCTATTCAGTTCTGTTCTATTCTATATTTATCCTTTTTTGTTCTTATCTAACATAGTTTCGATTCATTAGAATCCATCCGATCTATCCAGTTTTCCAATAATTTTCAATGACCTGTGGTAATATCGTCTTCGTCGGTGATTTTGAAACAACACAACATTTTGAGGACTCTATTTAGTTCTTCCATTAACCTTTTCCATAACCTTCTGAAGGGTCAACTTTTGCATATATGGTTTATCTATTTGCGTCATATCGGCTAATAACATCCTATGGATACTTCATTTACTCCCTATCCAATATTTTGATACCTTCCCTAGGTCAGTGTTGACCGTGTGACCGAGACCAAGAACACCAGTAAGGTTTGAACCCAGTTTTAAGTCCACCATTAAACAAACGCTTCACAAAACAGGAGCGTTTCCTAGGTCCTTATCATCTGTTGTTGTTATCGGCACCCTTATACTAACAATTGACCTCTGGCAGCGATCAAAAACAAAAATACAGTTATTGAGTTAAAGTTCATGTGACTCTGTGCACACGTCTATGGTCTGTATGATCGTTCGTGATCAAGGTGTTTTGTTCCTCTCTTCATATGGTGTTTAAGTTGTATACAAAATACAAAGTTTATTGCAAATACGTCAGTGTTCCGGCTTGTTTTAGCGTCGTGTTAGGGTGTTTGGCCCAGAACCCAGAGGTCCCGGGTTCGAATCCCCTGACATGCCACCGTTGTGGTGCCCTTGGGAAAGGCACTTTACACGACTTCTCTCGCTCCTCTATCTCGCTCCGCCCAGGTGTAAAAATGAGTACCTGACTTCGGTTGGAAAGGTAAAAAGGGGTGATGGTTGGGTCCCGCCTTCCAATATATTTATTTCCAGAGATGATGTTTAATATTAGCGATAGCTAGAGTGCATCATCTCTATGTCCTGTATATTTTTCTGTTGTTAAATAAAAAATTAAAAAAATGTGCTCGAGAGAGACGGCTGACCCACTGCCCCTACGGCCTCAAAGGCTACGGGACTACCTTTACCTTTCAGACAGTCGGCAACGGTCTTTACAAGCAGCTAGTCATTCTTGTCTGGGGCTTCTGGGGGTTACTTGTGTGCTATTTTCTGATTGTATATCAGTTCTGACTGTATTCTCCCCATTAGCCTGCGTAGTTTGTGTTATCATGATAGAGACTAATCTTTTACATTGTTACGGCCAGTGTACCTGAAATAACACTTAAAAGAGTGAAGATAGCCCACCAGCCCCCTCCCAACGACCTCACGTTTTAATCTCGAGATCCGTGCAGGACAGGTGTGGTATTGACGGCTAGCGAAAGAGACACGTAACGTTTCACTCACGGGTCAACGGAAACACAACAACCGCTTCTGAGATGTCAAATCATTAACGCTTCACCTTGTACGACGATAAATATTGACTAACGCAGTGACGGGTGTATCAATTTCCAGGTCAACAAATAATATGGGTGTGTCGAAAAACTACTAACCCAAACTTCAAAACAAAACAATTATCTGGGTCCTGACGTGTTTTGTCATTGGTTTTAGGCGTCCGTACTTTAGCTTAAGTCGGGAAGAACCATGAACTTACAGATTTTCAACGTTTCTGTGGCCATGGCACATACTCAACTAACCTACAAGCAGATGCAACAGCCGGGCTTGCTTTTAGTGTATTTGGTGGCGTTTTATACTTTGTACTGTACATTTTGTGAGGTGGGGTATCAGTAAAAAGTGCGCACCTTCAGAAAAACGTTCAAAACTCCGTCAAATACGCTCAATACAAGCCCGACTGCTAACGTTACATCTGCTTGGAGAATACGTGAAAGAACACGCCTAAACACACGCAAAATGCGACATACGTATCCAAACTCCTCTCAACAATACTTCATTTACATCGTGAGAATTGTCATGATTAGCCTGAGAAATTTCAAGGAGACATACATATGAAAGAAACCTGTGAAAACTTAATTAATTCCAGCATTGTCTAGTGACAGGGGGTGATTAGCGAACAATGTGCCCTCTGGACAAATGAACACCCGTGACGTAGTAGTGGCTTCGCGCCAAAAAGGTGTTAGTCACATGGCTTTGTTTACAAACATTGTGTGTGTGTGTTGTCAAGCGATCGCCGGTGAAAATCCTTTGAAACAGAAAATCTTCCTTGTTTGAAAGACTCAAACAAGTACATGTATTTCTATGTTTTTCTTACGATTTTGTATCGATTAAATAGACTTTGCGTTTTCGCTGCGTTCGATTCCACATTAGGTTGTTACTGGAACATCCCGTACAGAGTCGTAATAAATCGTTTGGGAATGACGTATACACACAGATCGTCTAACATTCTCGCCAGAATGCGCGGTAAAATAACGCGATCTCACACGTCGCTTGTTACCGTAAACGCGTCCTCAGTTAACAGCCAAAATATACTTGGAATTTCAAGGACGAGATACGTTAATATCTTCTCAGAAATTCTGGGAGGAATTTTCGGGAGAGCGCGCACGAGGTTGGAATGTCTTTGTCAAAAAATGCCAGCCGTTCCAGCTACGCGCTTGACAATCTAAATCTATTTCTCTTCTTCCATCACTGCATGGATTATTTCCTAGAACGTGAGAAAGGTGGTATATTTTTAATCTTTAGGTTTTTTCAAAGATGTGAGGAAAATTCGGTGAACCCTGCGGCATTTCCGTCACCAGGTTGGTAGAGTACAAACCGGTTCAAGCCGGTAGCACACATGCTTTGTTTGATACCCGATAGCCCTAAATCGTTTCCTTCACAGACTAAATTTACCGTCAAGCTCATGTGACGATCCAAACCCAAACAGAGCCAGGGCGAACAAAGCCTCCACAAATCGTGGGAAAACTCAAACAGGATTTACTGTGATGAGGAAAGCGAGTTATGCCCACAAAATTTACTGTGTCCGCTCTTTCACATTTAACATTCGGGTTGGGTCACACGTGTTGCGAGTTGTCTCACCATTCCAAGGCCGTAACCAAGACGCATTTGTAGCAACCTCATAAAATATAAATGCATTTCATAGATATGCGACTCGATACTCATTTACTATTACAAACGGCGATCAACTCTTCCGATATGCTATACAAAACAAATACAAAACACAGAATGTGACAATAATCGTTAGAATCAACTTAGATAAAGCCGTTTGGGTCTGTACACATGGTTTGTTATCAAATGCAAATTATTAGAGCGGACGAAAACAAAGACTGAAGCGAGAACTGATATTTTCACAGCTTCTGTGATGAATTTTCGTTCCGTAAAAATGTTTCCTCGCCATGTGTGTTTGCAGTCTGTCTCGGTTTATAGACAGCGTGGCTTCTGTTACCCGTAGGACTATTAAAGTGCTTGGTTGGTAGGGCGGCCGGCCTTTTTAGATGGAAAAAATCACCATTCGCGAAATGCCTTCAAAAACGCCACAGGACTATCAAAAACGACAACCAATTGCATTATGAGAGAGGCATTTATGTATATATAATATATATGTTATTACATTTAAACGAAGATCAAGGCCTATAGTCGGAAAAATCCAGGGCAGCTCGCACTCAGCCACCCAAAACAAACCTACCGCGCCGCGCCGGCATGGCCATGTGGCGTTGTAGTAATTCAGGGCGAATTCCTTTCTCTCTCTCTCCATGCAAAACCCACTATTTGCGCAAAAAATCCTTAAAAACTGAAGATCTAAAGACTTACCCGACTGTATAATGCTGAGATGGGTCGTCTAAGGCTGGTAGACGGCGGTAAGGACTTAAGAGTAGCCCTTAAATTTCGGGGTGCCTGCCACGTACAAAACGATCGGTATTTCGCCTGGCACGCTCAACCTGTGATCTGTGCGATTGTAGTAGCCTCGCTTTGACCCCGCCCAGAAGACGTACGCGCCAAAACTGGTCATGTGATTACGTAGGGCGTTATCAGGTAAAACCACTGGTTTGTGGCACCACAACAAAGCACTTTTGTGTTATCATAACAAAACAAAAACGCGGTATGAAGGTGATATAGAATTAAGGAGGAGGAAATGCCAATATCTGAAAAGAATTTCATTGCCAATAGAAAGTGTTTCGTTACATCTTTCACTTTCAAAACAGAAGAATTTGAAGAATAAATTCCAAGGTAGAAAACGCAGCAAGAATGTACAAGAAGGAAAATTCAATGAGAACATGGGCAAAGAGATGATATATTTGAGTATCACTTAGATGTTTATTTTCTTTTACCTTTTTATTATCATACAGTTCGGTACATGGCATTGCTTAATGAAGCGTGTGTCCAATTTTCGATAAAAGACACACCTGTCAGATATACAGGGTGTGTTTGTTTACAAAGGATCAGCACGCGATTTGCACGCATTCAGTATTGACTAGTCTCTACCTACCTCCCAATGTTGTTGGAAATTGTAGAAGTTGAGCAAATAGATTTAATGATACGCCAGAGGAGGCAGGCAGGGCTACAGGACCCATCTAGGCAGTCTGATATAGACTACATACGCATTTACTCACATGCTCTCGAATATTTGGAAATATTGTGTTCAGCATGGTCCGTAATGACAGTGGCAATCTACTGATGGTAAATGCGTGTGTTCCACACAACTGCCTCCTACTATTTTTGCACCAGCACCATTTTGTGGACTGAAATTATGGCTGACCAACTCCTGTGACAAACTCTTCTCCCTATTTGGTCGATAATTAGTACTAACGTTACATGTAGTATTTTTTCCAGCCCAAAGAATGGTGTTGTGAAAACCCTCCCTGGCATACACACACGCACACACCGTGAAATACATGTAAGGACACCCCGTGCCACCGGCTACAAGATCGACAGCTAAGAAATGATCCGCTCGCGCTAGGTGAATGAACCCACAGGACACCGTTTCAAAAGGACCGGCCCCTAGGGACATAACACGAGACCTTTTCAGCTACTTATTATCTGCGAATCGATGAATTACTGTCTTTCAAGAGCTATTGTAGTGTTTGGCTTGGATGATTAAGTGCCTAGCTACTGTTGACCCTATTATTAATGCGTCATTAACGATCAGAAGAGCTGTAAGCCACTCACTGATGTAGGTCACTTTTGTTAATCGTAAAATTATACTGAGGGAAATATTGGCGGTTTGGTTGGAGAATGGTTGATGATAGTGCCTGTTTGAAGCTTGGTTAAGTCGGCAGTTGACCTGGAAGACGAAATGTGTGCGTGCCACAAAGCCCAGGTCGTCATGGTCAATTAACGCGGTAAAGAGTGAAACTGGTCAAGGAATTTTGCCCGAAGATACTAGTTTCGGTTATTTCCGGAGGTCAGGGTTTGACATACTCTCTTTTAGCCATGGACGGTTGCACATAGGGTAACCTTTGTGGAACTTTAGATTGTCCAGAGCTGATTGTGGTTGCATGCAGTCTTCAAACATCCTAAAATTATGACAGCTATTAAACATGATTTATAATATCATATTTCCCAATTACAACCTTTGATATCCGTTTTGTCATGCTGTAATATGCAAACATAAGAAAATCATAACTATACTAAGCAAAACGTTTAAAAGGTTGGCGGTTCCAAACTTTTAAAAATCCGAGTCTAAATGTGAGACAAACTTTAAGGTTGCTCGTCAGGTTTGTCTGGAAGAATATTCTGGTTACTCAAGAAGGCTGTCACTTTCATTTCCAGCAGAAGAAGGCCTTTACTTTATCATCATTATCATCTATTAGTTCTCGACTGCTCTACCTCTTGACTTCCATTTCACTCTACTCTACTAGCAAATTGAACTTGCTGTAGAACTGAGTCAACTTACAGATCGATGTGACCTATGTGACAGAGACTATCATTCTCATATAGGGCTGTTTAGCCATAGCCGATGCTGTAAGGCTGTTGTGAATAAGGATTTTGACCATGGTCAATACTGACTGACGGAGGGCATAAAAATGTCTGCTGGTAAATACCGCGTAGTTGACGACACTACAGGCTAGAAGCCCTCCTCTTCATGGATTTGCACTGACATGTGCAAGGACCTGGGACTGATAGAGTGACAAGTGCAAACACCAGATGACGGACCGGGAAGCTCGTTTTGTCTGCTAGCTGAAGTTTATTTCTATTTCGACACAACCGGTCAAGGGCATACGGTCGAGTGGGATACTTGTATATGGATCCAATTAACTTCTCGTTACACTTTCGCACATACAGAGATTGAAAACATTAAATTGTTTCCGCGTTTGTGACGTTTTGATGATGGGGAATGAGTTCCTGAAATAAATTTCTCGTCCAAGCTTACCAAGGACCTTATGTCCTTGATTTTACGTTTTAGAATTATGCATTGTAACTTTGGTGTATTAGTGGCAGCTGTTTTTGCGACTTCTTGTAATTCTTTTTAGATTGACATATGTCACCCACATCATTTCTAAAGCACTAATTTCGCATTTTCTGTTTGCCTGTGCGATCACGAGTTATCTTAAATTGGCTGCTATTTAGCAGTAAGCAGAAACGTGGTTGTAAATTTTGTTCGGGCGGCCATGCTGTCAGAGAACTGACATAAAGCACGTTTGTGAACTGATGAACTTGCAAATAGAAACTATATCGCACCATCATGGCATCATACAACGCGTAGGCAGGTATCTGACGAATGTGCTGCTACATTTAGTCAGGGCAAGCAGTAGCTGGAATATGTCTATTCGATTCTATTAAATACGTTGTAATGTGGTATTTCGGTTTGGGAAAGCTTTGTAAATGATATGTTTGAATAATTAAAAATGAAACAAAAATTTCGGCGAGTATGATGAAACACACAAACTCTCAAAAAAGCAAAACGATTGATTTTTTGCGATTCACTGCAAATTTCGTGAATTTGCGTTTTGTCCAGGCAGGACAGAAAACAATAATAAACGTAACGTAGGCGGCCTCGCGGGGCAAAATAAGGTTTCATTTGAAACACACACAAAAAAACGGGCTTTTGACGATTCACTGTAAACCACCCATCTAGTTCAGTGCCCAGAACTGCTCTCTTGTCCTTGCACTGAGCAATCTCGTTAAAAACAAATTAAAAGAAATGTAAGAAGCTTTTGAGAAATCCGTCCTTCTAGCGCCATCAAGCTGTGTACTGTTGTGCACCTGTTTTCTTTCTTCCAGTGCGGCCTTGCTTCAGATATGTGATTATCCCTGTCCCAACAACCCGGCTAAACTGGTTAAAGTAAACCGAACCGCACACAGAAGCAAGGTCGTACCAGACTGGAATAGTAGATTCCACCATCCTCGAGGACGAGATACGTTAATATCTGGTCAGAATTTCAGAGAATACTTTTTTTGGAAGGGGGTGCACGAGGTTGGAATGTCTTTGTGAGTTTGTCAGAAGAAGTCAGCCGTTCTAATTATAACAACGCGCTTGTTACAATGGATTACATATTTCCTACAACGTGAGACTAAGTGGTATGATTTCAATCTTGACTTTCCTCTGAAAGATGAGAGAAAAATTCACCGAATTATACAGCATTTCCGTCACTATAAGGGAGTGGGTACAGCTCACATAAACCTACTCTCCAAGCAAAGGTCAAAATCTTCTCAACCAACCTCTGCTTGGAGAGTAACATTTTGTAACCCCAACAGCATAGCAGTTGCAAGGTCGTTCCAGGCGAATTTCACCATCCCCAATACTGGTCACGTTCAATGTTATATTCCTGGAATTCATTCCAATCGTTCGATCATGACTCGTCCCCAGGAGTAAGCATGCGCACGGCTCCTTCCCAGGGTCGTTCGATCCCACCAGGTTACCTGAGGTCATGACAAGGAATTATCAGTGAGCACAGGGTTAATGACCTCTCTGGAACTACCATTAGTTACGGATGAGTACTAGAATAGATTCTCGTGGACCTAACAACTGCTTGAAATGATTGGAACGAACTCAGCAATGCTTTACTAGCCGCCTTTACGCTGCAGTAGTCTTTCCACAATGAGGGAAATAAATAATTCATCATGTCATGTCTATTGCCTCACCCCCAGTCTGCAAAACGAAGCCAGGGGCTTATGCGAAGCTACCCACTCCTTTGACCGATCGTGACTGTGAAGGACCTTTTAAGAGTTATACTAGTGGTATCTTGTTTCTAGGTGTGCATTTTTGATAGCGATGCTGTTTATTACTGGCATGCGCATTGGTGTCAAGTAAATGCTTGGCGTGTAGCTTCATAATATCATAAAGTTATATTTCCAACAAAATGCACATGCAATTTGTGCTGTTATTGTTCTGTAGATTCTAGAATAGAGCAGGGACAAGATGTTGATAAGTCGTTGTTTTTGGTGCCGCCGATTTTTGCGGACACTCCCAATATACATCTCATGATTCTCATCTATTCTTAAGCCTCCTCCCCGATCTTTCTAATCTTAATAGTGTGCGTTGATTGTCACAGTATGGTGTGAATAGATATAGGAAATACAAACATTATAGTACTGAACCACAAATTGTCCTGTGGGTTTCTAGTCACCCTTCTTTGTATTTCCAAACGTGTGAAAACTAGCGAAGAATACAGTATATTTTTCTAAGGAATTTGCTACCCTGAGTTCTAGTGAGCGTTGGTTAGTTGTGTATGGTGTAAATCCATATAGAAAGTAAACACATTGTACAAAAAGTCATGTAGATAAACCAGAACCGTCCCTGCGTTTTTGGCGACGCCTCAGGGGCGAGCCAAATTTTTACTATATTGTGTGCAGATTGCAAGAATTCTAGGAATTGTACAGGAATGTGAAAGTCCATGGGACGATAACTCAAGAATGCCTGGATGTATTGTCTTCATATTTTGCAGGTGGGTAGGTCTGTGGGAGACCTTGTAATGATTGGATTTTGGGCCCCCTAGCGACTTTCTATGGTACTGCAGGGGAACTTTCACTTTTCAAATCTCGTTTTCTGAACATGCTATAGTCATGATTTTTAAGTGGTGGATAGCTCTTTGTTAGGAAAATATGTCCTGTAGATTTGGACCCCTAGCGGCTTTTTCTGGAACTGCAGGAGCTGATTTTGACTCGAAATTTGAAAGAGAATAACGCAAGAAGGGGATGACGGATCATCATAATTTTTGGTGTGTAGATAGCTTAAGTGATGATTTACATAATTATATGCCAATTAAGCAAATCAATATCTGATTTGCATAATTAATGAGGACAGTTAATAAATCAGCTGCATTCTATTATAGGACTATTAAACACATGACATATGTAACTGAGAAATAGATAGATATCGATAGATATCAACTATGCAAATTAATACTTAATTTGCATAATAAATGACAAAATACTATAAATCCATAGTGGTAAATGATGGGGATTTCATTTTTGCACCATTTGGAAGTTAAGTAAATGTGGCCACTATTAGACACAAATCTTGCATAGAGGGCCTCATTTATATAATTTTTGAGGAAATGGTACGATATCTTTTTTGTGAAAACAAGATTTTCATACATTGGACAACTTGTGTTATTTTGGTAGAGAAGGTGATCGGCTGACATGATTTATGCGAGGTCCTTATTTGCATGTGGGCTAAAAACGAAAACGTTAACAGAGACCACCGTCGCCATGGCAACATCTTTTTATGTTGCCGATCTTGTTCCAATTACCCTTCAATTATTCTATTTCCAAGCGCGAGAAAACTAGCGAAGAACACAGCGTCTTTTCTCTAAGAAAATTGCTGACCCACTGCGCATAATTGGTACCAGAAATTGACAATATTGCTCTATACAACTACAGCCTACAGGCCTTTTAGTTACCGACTTCCACATGCGGTCTAGATCTCTGAATAGCCTGGAAAAATTTGGCCCGATCCCACTGGCCGCTAGCCGCTTGTTGGCGAGCGGACCAAAGCTAACAAGGCTGGACTCCAGGCTATTATCTGAGGCCGACATTCCACTAGACGGCGATCGCGCTACGATCTCGCTGCGACCTAAATTGGATTTTTGTATTAAACCTTTGACTTCATAAATGGAATCTTAGGCAAAATGTAAAGGTAAGACTAAAAAGACAACAAAACACACAAAGCGTAAAAAAGATTCGTTTCTTTATCTAAGAAATTCGTCAAATCGCTCGGTCGCAGAAGCATCCACTGCCTTCATACGAGTGTATGGATCGTAGAATTCGTCATAAAAATGAATAATTGGGCAGTAGAGTCAGTCCACGGTAAAACGCCTGCAAATGAAACCCTCTGGTGGCCAATTTTCCCTGGCAAAGTCTCTATAGCCGGCATAGTTAGTCTGGTAGAGACTACGGTCGCAGTGGTGAATGGGGATTTGAACAAACATTTGGGTGCCGGGAGCCACGAGTGTTAAAGTACGACTGACAAGACAACAAAATACACAAAGCGTAAAACAAGATTCGTTTTTTTTATCTATGGTCGTATGGAATTCGTCAAATCACTCGGTCGCAGCGAGGTCCGGCTGTCCTAGTGGAATGGAGATTTGAACAACCATTCGGCTGATCGAGAGTCACAAGACTGGGGTTATATTGAAGGAAGGTCATCTACATAATTGGCTGTTGGGTGATCAAAGTGGCCGGGGCCGCGGTATGTGATACCGCAACCCAGAATAAACACTCAGCCGGCTGGGCGGACGGAATTAGAACCTACCAAATAAATCCATCCGCGGACCCGCATTAGGGCATTCCTCAATCAGAGATAAGTAACGAATTGTCCCGTTTAATCAAAAGGTTATAACCCTGAAAGACGAGAAAATTATTCTGCGTGGTTTAAACACAACATTGCAATTTCATAACACGAGGTTTTATACTTATCGATCTTGTGCGTTCGATCGCCATTGCGAGCCAGCCGATCTTAATTCACAAATTTGATATATTTGATTAACAGTCGTATAAGATAAAGAATTGGTAAAAAATGTTTAACAGCGTCTTTTAAAATTCTACACAGTACACGGAAAAAGCAATTGTATTGTTGCCAACTTTCGATCGATTCGCATTTTCGTCAATGTTTATAATCATGGCCGATCCCGAAATTCGGTACAACTCTGAACATATAGAAAGAAACAGATTCAGATCTTAATATTTCTCTCGATAGCTGCATATGATTTCCCTTGAGAAAAATCAGTCTTACTATCATCATGAGCTTTTCTGAAATTTTTGTCAGACAAAACGACTTTGTTAAGGATAAACATTCCAATGTTGATACTTATAGCCGAGCCCCAGTTAAGGTTGGCGGACGGCCATCTGCTGCTACTCCTGAAAACCTCCCGTTAAGATTAATTTCCGCGCGCAGTCTAATTATGCTGGTCCCCATGGACGCTCGTGGAATGACTTCCCTTTGCTGGAAGACATAATTGTTTGATGAATGAAAAAAGCCCACGCAGAGGTGGTCTCGATCGCTGCTTTGCGATTGGATGAAGTCTCCCGCGCTTCGTAACATCGATGGGAACAGTGCCAAATGTCGTTTGCAAATGACGCACGTACTACACGGCTGTTTAGAACCGTATGTTATATGATTTTTTAAGAGAAGGGTGGCTTTCCCTGGCTACATCTGAGGAAAAACATACTTTTTGCGAATCATTTACAGTGTATGGGAAACGAAATCAGTTTTGAATGAGAGCTCTAAATAATAAAATGACATGAATTTCGGTAGTATACGCCCGGTGCTCTCTCAATAATTGTGCAATTTTCAGGGATTGGCCGATGTTCACAGGTCAGTGAGCCTCGCACTATGTCTGTAATAAGGAAGATGTTCAGGCGAAAAGTACGCTCGACTCTTAGTGTATTTATCGGCCTGTCAACTCCTTTTGTATGTTATCTGTCTATTTGGCCGATTTCTACTCTTTACAGCCACGTGCTGGAGGCTGGTAGAGGCTAAGATTCAGCAACATCCTTCTGGCGATCAACAAGTACGACCGAAGCTCGTCGACAGTTAGCCTCTACCAGGCCCCAGACGTGTCTGGAAAGAGTAGAAATCGCTCAAATTATATGAAATAGAGGAGTTGGTCAGCCGATAGATACAATTTACGCAGTGGCAAATTGTATCTATCGACTGGCAAACTCCTCTATTTGGCCGATTTCAGGCGTACTCTTTCCAACTACGTCTGGAGCCTGGTAGAGGCTAATCGACTGTATGACAGGGGCATTACGCCCCAACATCTGCTTGGAGATCAGACTACAGCCACGCACCATTACACGCCCATATCTCACCCACTTTCTGACGTCACTCCGCATAGTTAACATTCCGTACACGGCGCGCGTGATATCGAGGTTTCTCCATCCGTGAAGAAGTGATGGGGAATCGATTCTTCTTGTACGTCAAGAGAGCGAAATTTGCGCTGTTATTTAGAAGGATGACTACGAAATGAATGCCGGATTTGTGTCGCCCATTTGTTATTTAGATATATAATTGGGTATAAATATTTTGTAGTATTTGAGAGTTTTTCGAAAGACAGGCTATGTATACGTTAAGATTCTTGGGACAAATATTGTGAATATTCTTATTTTGTTCAAGATTGGACACAGAAGTAGAAGTGATATTTGTCCACATTTCAGTCAAACCTATACAAGTGACCACCTCTAGTTGTGTGCATACAATGTACATATCAATGCACATTTTTGTAGAGTGGGAATTGATTACAATGTAGCCACCATCTCAGTTTTCATTTTGGAATGTTGACCTTGCACACAATGTTATGACCTTGCATACAATGTTATCCTGCTCAGGTCACCATGGAACGCCGATATGTGCAATACACATATCAACCTGCGGGGGCGCTTTATCCTCTACAACCAAGTGTGACTTTTTGAACTCTGACTGGAGATTCAAGAATTGAAGTGTACAAAGAATGTAAAAACTTTCCGTAGTGGACAAGGCGATGTATATATAGAAGAATGTATAACATTTACAAATTTGCTTCCAACCTACACTTCCCACAATGCTTAGTGGGTCAAATTGTCAAGATTCAAAAGGAAAAAGGTGCTCCACTAATGTTCCCAAAATAATTTCAGTTCTTCATATGGGGTTCAAATACACTGTACACCTTTTGGATAGATTAGCTCAATCAACAGAAAGTGTGGAAATATGGTTTATTTCTCCAAAGGAAATCATATTAATAAACCAAAATCATGTTAAAATTCAAACCACATTCATTTCAAGACATAAATAACACTACAGTCTAATACTATATAAATACATTTTCGAAGAGTAATGCATTGGACTAATTCTGATGATTTCATCAGCAAAGTCGGCACTGAAAAATGTTCATGGTATCTCTTTTGGTAACTAATGGAATGTCAAATGTGTTATCAACACGGAGTTTATTTTCATAAAAAGGAGCAAGATTTGAAAATATCTGCGAAATAATACAGAAATGTTTGTATATATGCAAGGGTAAATAGTTGAAGTGTTTGTAGACATTTACAATACAAAGATATTTGCAAAATAAGTTCTTAAATGCATAAATATTTACAATTAGCTACATTACAATCTACACCCTTATGTAAAATATCAAATTCTCATGAAAATTCTTAGCAATACTGATAGTAAGTATACCTGGGCAAAGAAATTCACATTTGAAGTGCCCTCAAAAGGTGATATATTGGTTGCCTAATTCTTCAATGAATAGATTTGCAACTATTCAAATAATATGCAACTAGATGGATGTAGGTTCTAGTTTCTTGATACTGTAAATGTTGACATTTTTGCAGGTGGGTTTTCCAGTAACTTCTTGACCTAGAAGGGTGACATATTGGCTGCCTAATTTCTTAATGAATAGATTTGCAACTATTCAAATAATATGCAACTAGATGGAAGTAGATTCTAGTTTCTTGATACTGTAAATTTTGACATTTTTCAAGTGCTACAATGTTGGCGTTTTTCCCGGTAACTTCTTGACTTCAGAAGGTGACATATCGGCTGCCTAATTAGATTTGCAGCTACACTGTATTTGAATGATTTGCAACTAGATGGAAGTAGATTTTAGCTTAAATGTTGACATGTTATGATTTCAGTTTAAATGCTGACATTTTTACAGTCACGTGGTTTAATGTTGGCGGTTTTCCCGATAACCTCCTGACCTTAAAAGGTGACATATCGGCTGCCTAATTCCTTAATGAATAGATCTGTCTTAGGAAGGACTTAAGCAGGACTTAATGAAGTATAGAGAGGGACTTCTGGAGTCTTCAATCACCTGAGACCACTAATGAGTCATTTCAGGACTGATGGCGCCATAACTCTACTTAACATCATCCCTACAGTCCATCATGTCACTTCTAATGCACATTAGTGGTTGTTTTAAGTAGATGGAAGTTGAGCTAAGTTTTTTTAACCTTTAGTAGTCTGAAGAAGCCGTTTGGTACCCAATTTTATATCGTTTACAGAGTTAGGCAGCAGGGAGGAGGTTAATACAGTCAAACCTGGATTCAGCAGCCACATAAAGGACTGTGGAAAGGTGGTTGCTGAGGACAGGGTGGGGTTAACGATGTAAAAATGGACGGGACTGTTTTAACATGGCTTCTGACTGGAGGTGGTTGCTTGAGCCAGGTAGTTGCACGACCAGGCTGGGAAGGGGGAAAAAGGAACTTAAGTTATATTTGTATACAATAGAGGGGGGTGTCCCTGTGGTGTACTGGTCTGCGCTTCTGTTACTAGCCACATCTGGTTCAAATAACTTGGACCAGAAGGACTGGGGTTCAAGCCCCGGGTAGGGTACCTCTGGACAAGAGGCGCATTGAGTCATACCAAAGACTTTATAAAAATGGTACATACAGTACTTCTGAAACAGTATGGAAGTTAAACACACTCCACTGCCAGTGGACTAGCCCCCTGCTGCAGTGATTGCACCACAGTGTGGCCCAGGGATATAAAACGGAGATGGGCACCGCCCTATACACCTTATGGTGTGGGAAGAGGGAAGGGGGAAGGTATACAATAGAGGAAATTGCTAGGCAATGCGAACAATCAAATGCCATCCATACACCTTGGAATGGGAGTCGATGTATAAAGGAACGCCACTTCACACCGACAGCTATAGGAGTAAGAAAATGTATGCAGTGCTCAAATCAAGGTTCACCACTCTCAGGACTTTACTCCTGCACTGATGTTGTGGATCATGGCGACAATCTGAGCATTTTTATCCAGCTCTCCCTTCTGGGTCTTTATCAGGGCATCCTTCTCTGCAATGGACGCTTCATACTGGAGTGAGAGAAAAGAGAACATATAAAGATACAATGTAGATACACATTTTTTAAACATGCAAACAAGTAGTAATATATTTATATACGAAACATGGCGTGGAACATGAATCTAGAACTTATCAATAACAGCATGCATGAAATTCAATATAGAATATCAGCATACATTAAAAAATTATTTTCAATGTAAAATATCAGCATACAAGTAGAACATGAATATAGAAGATGTAGAACATCAGCATGGATGTAGAACATCATTGTAGTATGTATTCTGTTGAATTTTTAACTTAAACTGCATTTTACTTACCAACACTACCAATGTTGCGCTTCAGTCCTGTGATGGCTTTTGCTAATTTTGTTTCGTCGATGTAATTTTACTTTGTGTTCTGTGTCCGCCGCTATGTGTGTGTTTGACGCATGCGCACTTTGTGAAAGTTTGTATTGAACTTTGAATATACTGTTCCCAGGGCTAACCCTTTGTAATAGCCTTCGGCTAGTTGGGTAGTCCTGGCTGTACTTTCCTACAGTCAAATAAAATCAAATCAAATCAACACTACCAAGCCCTACAACCCTTCCTGACCCACCTTTTTGACCGTCTCCTTCTTGACCTGCTCCAGTTTAGTCAGCTCGTTCCTGTACTTGTCCACGGCTGTTTCCAGGTCTTCCTTCTCATGCTCCAGGGTGCGCACTTTGTCTTTCTCCTCTGTAAGAGATCAAGGTTGTAACATTGTGCAAAACTTAGACATAACAGTATGCATAGAACCCCCATGAATTGTTTTATAAGGATGGCAAATCACTGGATAACAAAGTATTGTACACAACCAAGTGTCTTTAGTAGTCTTTACCTAGCCAATGTGTCTGATTTGTGCTACTTTGCACTGCAGCTAGGTGTCGCTGCTGCAGTGTGAACAATGCTGCCCCAAACAGATATAAACTTGATCACGTTTGGGACCACATTCTTCACACAGCAACAGTGACACCTAGCTACAGTGTGAAGTATAACCAGTCAGTATTGCCCTGAGAAAGGTGACAGATGATCACCAAAACTT
This sequence comes from Branchiostoma lanceolatum, assembly GCF_035083965.1. Taxonomy (NCBI): domain Eukaryota; kingdom Metazoa; phylum Chordata; class Leptocardii; order Amphioxiformes; family Branchiostomatidae; genus Branchiostoma; species Branchiostoma lanceolatum. The sequence continues at coordinate 12,693,288 of NC_089737.1, forward strand.
AGGATTGTTTGTTAATATCCAATACGTATAGAGGTTTCGAAGGGCCAAATACCAACTGGTGTTACCATTGACAGTAGACAGTTGTTTTTTGGCAACACCTCAGGTATAGAGCCCTGATTTATATGGAAAAGATGTGCAAGTGCATTACCTGTTAATTTGATCTCCTTGTCCTTCAGTTGTTTGGTGAGTAACTTCTTCTCATCCTCAACTATAACTGGTGTTACTACAGTAGACAGTTATATTTTTTGGCAACACCTCAGGGATACAGCCTTAAGACATAGAATGTGGAATGGGTGTCACATTACCTGTTAGTTTGACCTCCTTGTCCTTCAGCTGCTTAGTAAGTCTCTTTTTCTCGTCCTCGATCTGGTTCTTGAGACTCTCATTGTGTCTCCTCAACATCTCGTTCATCTCACGGAGAGAATTCTGCTCGTCCATGTGAGCGTTCACACTTCTCTGGAGGGCCTCAACCCTAAGTATATCAGATTCAGTTTGAGGATAGTTGTATACACTTGATAAATTCTGCACTCCCTGTGCTAGGAATAATTCCATATTGAGGAATAGCATTATATCATAAGGCAACAAGGATAAAATGTCCTTTAACTGTTTAGGAGCTTGCATTTGACCAAATGTTTGGTGATGTTACTATTGCTACATGTAGGAAAACAAACATACAAATACACACGCACAGACAGACAGAGACATAAACAGACACACACACACACACACACACACACACACATCCACAAACTGCCCCACCTCTGTATCTGTTCAGCGTACGCGGCCTGCAGTTGTTCGTGCTCCTCCGCGACGGCCTGGAGTTTGTTGTTCTGCCCGACGAGCTGTCTCTCTCTCTCTCTCTCTCTCTCTCACTCTCTCCGACACACACACTGAAGTTTGTTGTGCTGTCACACACACACACACACAAACGCTGTCCCACCTCTGTATCTGTTCTGCGTACGCGGCCTGCAGCTGTTCGTGCTCCTCAGCGACGGCCTGGAGTTTGTTGTTCTGCCCGACCAGCTGCTCCATGTCCTCGGCCTGCCTCTCCTTGTCCAGCCGCAGCTCGTTGATCTGGTCGCGGTACGACTCCGATCGACGCTCCGAATCCTGCAGCATGGAGGCTAGCTTTCTGGCCTGGGGAAAGAAGGTGTGAGAAATTAAAAAAGAGAGCTACGAATGGCTCCACCTCTTACCTAACTAGTACTTTTTCCACTCTAATGTGTTGTCAAAACATTCCTCATTGCCTCATCGGCAAAGTTTGCTGACTTGCTAAGTTTTAAATGGAGAAAGGTACACGATCCCAGTTCTTTGCTTCCCTAGCAAATACTCTAATTGTCTTCTGCATCCTCTCGGTTGTCAGTCAGACTTATGACTGTAGGTGTATTCAAGCCTGGCCACCCCCAGGCTTGAATACACCTAGTCATAAGTCTGCCTGACAACGAGGATGCAGAGACAACTACACCTGTCCTGCACAGGTTTGTACAATTTGTAATTGCAGGGGAGACTGAGACGACTCGTAACGCAAGGTAAGAGTTACTCGCAAAATACCTTTTTTACGATTCATTTTTCTATGCTGAAACCTTCCCTTGAAAACAGAACCTCCCCTTAACGATTCATTTTCACCTAATCTGTGAAGGCTGCATTTTTTATAGAGCTGTGCACAGGTACACTGTACCGATACAGTACCAAATACCTGACCCTGCTGTATCGGGTACTGGACCTGACTCAGGGGATGGCCACTTTGACTGATAAAATTACTAAGAAATTACTGTGGCAGTGCTCTAAAGCCACTCCAAAGCACAGAAAACACATTTGAATGGCTGGAGTCAAATTTTCATCTGTGTTTTCATTAAGATAATACCTAGCACAATCAAATATTATGATTTTACCAGTTCAAATATGCTTTTGTCCTTATTGAAAATCTACCATTTTCCGAACAAGTAGTTTAGGTACAGGTTCAGGTCCGGACCTGTACCTTAACCCATGTACCTGTACCAGTACCTGTACCTAAAAATTGTTTAGGTACACAGCTCTAGGCTGCAAGTATGTTATCCCCTGAAGTTACCTCTGCTTCTGACTGTGCCCTCCTGGACTTGTACTGGGCGATGAGTCTGTCTGCCTGAGCCAGCGCCAGCTGCTTAGCCTCCAACAGGTCCTGGAGGTGGCTCTCTTTGGTCTGTCAGATAAATATCAACAATCATGTCTCAAATGAACATATATGTGCCTCTCTTTGGTCTGTAACTAAAATAAAATCAACAATTTTAGCCTCAATCAGACATATGACAGCACTATATGTGTTTCCGCTGTGTTGAGGAATGGTATGGTAGCCAATAACAGTCACCTATAACAGCCTTTTCCTGTTCTAAGTATATTGAAATGGACACTGATAGGGCCGTTTCTGAAAACAGAAATGTAGCCATTGTCAGGTACAATCTGACTATGTAAAAGAATATCACACTATTTGTTACAAATATTCTGACAAACTTACAGCAAGTGAAGCCAGCTTGTGCTCGTACAGGTCCATGATCTCTGAGGCCTTAACATCCTTGATCTGTTGGGAGACATAAAAAGTTCATTAAGTTGGGAAAAGTTTGTACAAACAGTTAAAAACTTTCTTTGGGTGACACAAGGCAACAATGATCAACAACTTCATAACCTAAACATTGCATTTAGTAGCTTATGTGACACTCAGCAATATTTCTGCAACATCATCAGAAAGTAATCTGAAATGCATAATAAATTTTTTGACAACTCATTGATCACACTACATGTGGAGCATATTTTGACAACAACTCTGGATGGAGTATTTCTGTCCATACAATCAATCAATTAATAAATCAATCAATCTTCTGCAGGTATCAAGTGCTGATGCATGGCATCTCTCTCTAGAATGTTCTATTTTTGGAACAGGACCTCCGGTTGGCTCTTGGGACCCTTCGTGTTGAGGACATGACAAGAAACATGACCATAACTCTACAGTTACAAATCTAACAAAGCCAAGATTACTTTTTTTTAGAGTCTGACATATCAACAAGGCTGGGATACGGTATTCAGACATGCAGGGTCCAGAAATGCTGTCTTAATACCTCCAGTCCAGAGTTCATCCTGTCGATCAGAGTGTCCACAGACCCCTCTCGATGTGGAGACCCCTTTCCCCGACCCTTCCCAACATCTGTACCGTTGTAGTTGACTGATGTCTTCTGTTGTTTACCAGGGGGAGACCCTGGTGCCTCCATGTGGCCAATGTTTAATACTTTTCTCTCAGTTGCCTGCTTGGCATTGTAAGCAGCAATGGAGTCTCCCAGCCTTATGAAACAAAACATTTCAAGCACACCATTTCGTTGGGAAATCTCAGATTCAAAACATAGTTTTAGGCATTTTCTTAGCTGTTATAAACAAGATATCATACGTTTTGTCCTTTTTTAAAAATTGTCTCTCCAGTCTTAAGCATGATGTATGTGTGAACTCAATGTTGTATTCAAAAGGTCTTGTCAGTAAATAAATGTTCTAAAAGGATACATTTTACACTATTCCCATCTTTGGCACTTGGCAGTTTGGTCATTCTAATAATTTCTAGAAAAACATGTTTTGGTTCTGAATAAAAGACAGGTAAAAAGAAAAAATTATCAAATTGTTTAACACTCACATGATGGCCGGGAACTCCGGTAGAGGCAGTGCCTGGTTCAGAAGTCGTAGCGCCAACTGCACTCTCGCCCTCGTGTCATTGGTCAGGGAAAACGCCAGGAATGCAACAAGTCTCTGGTCCTGTCAATACAAACTTCTATATTGAGAACATTGCTGATCAATGAGTTCTAAACATTTGCATCTAATTATAACTAAATAAAAGCTACATACCTACATGAATCACAACTCTGCTAAAGTCTTGATTGATGCTACAGCTGTATTATTTTACTTCAACTTTTAATTCGACGGAAGAAATCCCTATCTAGATCTGTCCACAGAGACTTCAATCCGGATACTAGGAATGTGTTACTATAATATTAATTAACAAATCCTAAATTTCAATCCAAGTTGACATGAATCCAAGTTGGAAAGATCTGCCTTGTAAGAGAATATCTTTAATCTACAGAACCCGATTGGACTCTCTACCAGCGCCAGACAGCAATCTACCCAGACATATACATAAAATACAACAGCTAGGTGAAGATTTAGAGAAGGATAACTCCATATGATCCCACCTGTAGCGTCTCATAGAACATCATGTCCATATTAGCCACGTAAGTCTTAATCCTGCTCATCAGCTCCAGTGTGTGGAGAACCAGGTCTACTCCAGCCTCACTGTAGGAATATCAATATCAAGTTAGAATTTAACACACATACTTATGATGAATACACAGTTAAACCTGACCAAAAAGATCACTAAGGGAACCAATAAAATCTGGTCTGTGTGGACAGGTGGTCAGCATAGACAGAATTCTTAATACTTGTGTCAATAGGAAAAATCATCTAAGGAAGTTGGAACCACCAAAAAGTGGTCACAATGGCTAGGTGTTCCTCATGTAGACAGGTGGTCACTAGTATACAGGTTTGACTGAATATCACATTCACAAGCTATCTAGTGTCTATAAACCAGTCTTCCGCCATGTCACAGTGACCTATACTCATACCAGTTCATGATATCAAACATGACTGTTAAAAAGAGTTTCTACCTCCAGTCCCCGTCCATCCCACAGTGCCCAGCGGTCATGCCCAGTCTGTTGTGTTGGTACTGATGCTCCAGCAGTGTGCTGCACACCTTAATAATAAACTACATAATCACATGTAAGTCCCTACCTCCAGTCCTCGTCCATCCCACAGTGCCCGGCTGTCATACCCAGCCTGTTGTGCTGGTACTGGTGCTCCAGCAGTGTGCTGCACACCTTAATAACAAACTACATAATCACATGTAAGTCCCTACCTCCAGTCCTCGTCCATCCCACAGTGGCCAGCGGTCACACCCAGCCTGTTATGCTGGTACTGGTGCTCCAGCAGTGTGCTGCACACCTTAATAATAAACTATGTGATAAACAAGCTATCATAATCACATAAGTCCATACCTCCAGTCCTCGTCCATCCCACAGTGGCCAGCGGTCATTCCCAGCCTGTTATGCTGGTACTGGTGCTCCAGCAGTGTGCTGCACACCTTAATAACAAACTACATAATCACATGTAAGTCCCTACCTCCAGTCCTCGTCCATCCCACAGTGCCCAGCGGTCACACCCAGCCTGTTATGCTGGTACTGGTGCTCCAGCAGTGTGCTGCACACCTTAATAATAAACTATGTGATAAACAAGCTATCATAATCACATAAGTCCATACCTCCAGTCCTCGTCCATCCCACAGTGGCCAGCGGTCATTCCCAGCCTGTTATGCTGGTACTGGTGCTCCAGCAGTGTGCTGCACACCTTAATAATAAACTATGTGATAAACAAGCTATCATAATCACATAAGTCCATACCTCCAGTCCTCGTCCATCCCACAGTGCCCAGCGGTCACACCCAGTCTGTTATGCTGGTACTGGTGCTCCAGCAGTGTGCTGCACACCTTAATAATAAACTATGTGATAAACAAGCTATCATAATCACATGTAAGTCCATACCTCCAGTCCTCGTCCATCCCACAGTGGCCAGCTGTCATGCCCAGCCTGTTGTGCTGGTACTGGTGCTCCAGCAGTGTGCTGCACACCTTCGTATCCACGGCTTCGGCTACCTGCAGCTTCATAGCCTCATCATTACACAGCAGTGTGGGGGTTAAGGTGAAAAAAGCACTGAAAATCTTGACAAAATTCTAGGTTTTAAGTTCGTTGGAATTTTTGCCATGACGACACTGCAAAATCATCACACTGCAAATAATACAAATTTTCTTTCAGTGATGCACATATAGTCCATATATTATTTATTGGTTTGGTACTGTTCAGGACACACAGCCAGGGCTGCCCAACTAGCCTATGACTATTACAAAGGGCAATAGCCCTATAACCTTTTGGGTTTTCAAAGTTATGCATTTCACATATTCTACCTGACAAACACCAGCACATTTGAGCAGAGGTGATCTAAAATTGGAATGGTGTATTCAGTTGGTATGATTCTTTAGAGGTTTGACTTTGAGGAATAGAAGCAGAAGAAAGTTCATTTATTTTGCTGAGGTTTTACTTTCTGCTAATGGGCTATAATATCATAATTACACTGAAAGGATATCAAGAAGAACGTCCAAGGCTTTGACAGTCTTCAGACACTTGAGCTTCAGGACCGAACCATCTGTATCACAGGGGGGTGTCAGCTGCTCCACAGCCATGGGCACAACCACGTCAGTACGGGGGGACAGCTGGGCAGACAGGCCGGAGTCAATCACCTCCTGGAATTAAACAAAGTAGGTTCGAAGTACCAGTTAACAACATAAAGCTATAAGGTCCATTGTCTATCACTTCATGATTATTCAAGAACAATTACTTTAAGGAAAAAAAGCTGAGCTTTTAGATTTTAGAACACAATAGTTATCTGAGAATAGTCTACTCAAGTATTTAGTTCTATTTCTGAAAAATGGCAGTATCAACCTTATCAATAAACAACTACATGTTAACAGACTTAAGGGGCACAGAAGTCCTAACTGCATTTTTAGCTGTACATACTACTAAGTATTTTACAGCTGGTACTACATTATGTATTGTGAGTCTATGATCCTGTCTTGCATACCTTAACCCTATTCTGAGTATTCAGACCGGGGTTTGCCTGCGCCAACTTTGATGTCGTATAACTCCTGAACGGCTTATGGTAGAGCAATATTACATCATCATGACACCAAAGTTGTCATATTTCACATAAATTACTTTTACACCATCTTTTGAAAATTTGTTGGTCATACAATAGGTAGTTAAGGAGTTACAGGAGTCTGAAGAGGATGGCCTCAAAAAAGCCTGGTTTGAATAGGGTTAAAAAGACAAGGTTGGAACTAACTAACTATTCAAAAGCTTAACAAAATGAGGAATTTTTTAGAAATGAAAGTTTAGTTTTATTTAACCAGGCTAGTGCTGTAAGTAAACCTCTTACCTCAAAAACCTCCTTCAACAGGTCCAAGGCGAACAGCGGCGCCTGATCGTGGGTCTCCACGGACTGTCCCGCCCAGTGCACCAGGGCGAAGAACGGCTCCGTAATCTGGCGCTGGTGAATCTGGGGCTGGTATCTGTCTGGGTCCTGCAGGCTGGGGGTGTTGAGGAGGGCGCGGCACACCGTACAACGCAGGCCGTTCACAGAACAGAACGACAGCAGCAGCTCAAAGATCTGGGGAAGGGTGTGAAGAGAAGAATATGATGTTCAAAATCTCAGAATATTGTACAGTTTTTAGCCTATTTTAAAAGACTGTCTTAGTGACTAGACTGGGGGTGTTGAGGAGGGCGCGGCACACCGTACAACGCAGGCCGTTCACAGAACAGAACGACAGCAGCAGCTCAAAGATCTGGGGAAGGGTGTGAAGAGAAGAATATGATGTCCAAAATCTCAGAATATTGTACAGTTTTTAGCCTATTTTACAAGACTGTCTTAGTGACTAGACTGGGGGTGTTGAGGAGAGCGCGGCACACCGTACAACGCAGGCCGTTTACTGAGCAGAACGACAGCAGCAGCTCAAAGATCTGGGGAAGGGTGTGAAGAGAAGAATATGATGTTCAAAATTTCAGAATATTGTACAGTTTTTAGCCTATTTTACAAGACTGTCTTAGTGACTAGACTGGTGATGTTGAGGAGGGCGCGGCACACCGTACAGCGCAGGCCGTTCACAGAACAGAATGACAGCAGCAGCTCAAAGATCTGGGGAGGGATGGAGGGAAGAATACAGTCAAACCTGTTAGTGTACAAGTCTTCATGATACAAAATGCAGTACTATTCATACACTGTATAATACATGTATGTGGTGTCACAATTTTGCAGTGAGGGATCACTGCAAAAATGAACATTTCAAGATTACAGTAAAACTACTATGACTTACACTCTAAGAAGTTTGAGAACTATTTGCAGAATTTTATCATTTTCTGTTGTCAAAACTCAACTTCTATCTCAGTGTCAGCCATTTTTTTCATGACTTTCAAATAAATCATTCCAACCTGAATCAATGGATGTGTCATTCTAGGCTCACTTATTTCACATGTCAAATATTTTTCTCCGACAAGAATGACAGACACCGAAGACTTGTCACAAAAGCCATCCATCATATTAATCTGGGTTAATTCTTGCCTACAGGACATAGGAACATTATACCCTCACATCTCAATACAAAATTGGAGACAAAGACATTGCTCCTTAGGGCATCATGCTTGTCAAGTGAGGGTGTTGTGATATAATTAAAAGTCAACAAATAAAAATGTAAACAGTCATTATCTGCAACTCAGATAATAATTTCTTTCCATCGGTGCTTTCATGGGGGTATCGTACATGTAGATATCATAACTATTAAGTGTAATATATGGTGTGGATGGTATTTTATTCCACAAACAACATTGGCTCAAAACATATTGGCAGGCTTTGAAGGTACTAAATTAAATACCTAACCGAAATCAAGCAAATCAAAGGAAAAAAATAAATTCAGTCACATATTTCAGATCAGAAGGAATTTTACTACGACAGACTTAAAAAAAGCTACATCTGCAAGAAAAAAACAGCATTCACAAAGTTATACCACCAATTTTTCAGTTATACTACCACAATAGCAAATAGCTCTTCTAAACTGCAAGAACTATTTTGTTATACATGTAGTTAAGTGGAACAAATAACTGTCAAGCAATATTTGCATACTGTATCTGCAATGGCTCTGATTCACCAAGAGCTTAGATAATAATAGGAGTACTTCAAAGTTTAGCCTGAAGTAAAAACATGTGGATTTTCTGCATTGTACAATATAAGTTACACTGATAAAATAAAATAAAAACTTTTTAGCACAGCAATCAACACTGAACTTTAAAGTCTCCAAAATACACATGTACATGTAGCTCTGTAACACCACAAATTTGGAAAAAGGAAAAAAACAGTACTCCAGAATACTTCAGTCTAAAGAAATTAAAAACAAAACAAAACATACCTCCCTTTCCCGGTCCAACATTGTTAAAGAAAACCTGAAGCTACTATAGTAGCTGCACCAAACACAGACTCAAAGTCATATAACAAACTTTCTGACTTCCGATGACAACGGATTGGAAAAAGAAAGAAAAACAGTACTTCAGAAAACTTCAGTCTAAAAAAAATAAAAACAAAACATACCTCCCTTTCCCGGTCCAACATTGTTATAGAAAACCTGAAGCTACTATGGTAGTTGTACCAAACACAGCTTCACAGTCATATAACAAACTTTCTGACTTCCGATGACAACCCTACTGCCACTAAACCATAGTTGCACCATAACAACGCCATGGGTCCCCACTGCCCTGATAACATTGAATGTCCCACAAAGAAGAGTCCCTGCCACTTGAAAGGAAAGTTTAAATATTTACAGGCATCTATGGATAGAGTTGGTAAACTACGCTACGCGACCTCTTTTGTGTAAAGAGCGTTCAAACGTGTGATTAAGGTTTAGCTTTGTAACACTGGATTAAGAACAATTGGACTGTACCACATTATTGCGAGGGATACCTTTTCCCTTTACGTTTTACATAAAAACATCAAGATATGGGAATGGTAACAGGTGTGTTTTCTGAATGAATCAAATTCATGGATATGTGTGTCTAGAGACATGCCTATTTCATGGTATAACAAAGGTTTTTTATGTCGGTCAAAGTTGTCTTACCACTTACTTTCAAGTACATTGTATGATACCAACATGCATTATTAAACAAGAAAAGCATGGTAAAGACAAGGTGACAGCAGAAAGAAAAAGTGGTACGGTCCAACAGGTACAGTCTAAGACTTACTGACAGGTAAGAAAACACCTTTCTTTTATTCTTTTAGGTATTTTGATCAGCACACCAAAGTCCTAATCAACCGTAACAATTGTCTTATAGAATTCTTACAGGAAGTGAAAGAATGGCAGTAAATATGGCAGATTGTGCTTGAGGCATTAGAGGTGTCACAAATCACTGGTTAGGGATTAAACTGGATTAGAAGCTCAGAAAGAGATGTTTTTTAGAAGTTTTTTTTATGTATTCCAGTTTCTGTGAGTATTTTCATTGTCTGTGGTTGAGCCAAGGGATATCAGTGTTAGAAACAAAACACATCTATCTTACAATTCCATGAAGATTAGCCAGATATCAATACCATTCTTGCACTGGTTGAAGACTTTTTCTGCATACAGTATGTCCGTCTATGTTAACCTTTAGCACACAGAAGTAGCTGTTTGGCACCCCATTCTCTATTGGTTACAGAGTTAGGCAGCAGGGAGAAGGTAAAGAGAGTAAGTCACGGTTAGTTTTTAATGTTACCTTGGTAGCAGACTCTGTATCCATGGTGATGAGATGTAGGACCTGCATCAGGCAGGCCTCAAAATGTTCATAGCTGGAAAAGAAGAGAAAAAAAGTTATTCAGCCCCTTGTAAGGTCATCATTGAGCAGATAAATTCATTCATTATGACACAGTATGATCAAGCAACCAACCAATGTTGGATATAACCTACAACTAGCTATGGCGGCTATAGGGAGAATAATTGCCAGGGAAGTTTGGCCACAAGAGGGTTTCATTTGCATGCGAGGAGAAATTACTAACCTTACCGTGGGCTGACTCTCCTAGCCAATTATTGTTCTTCTATTTCAAAAATTTTATTCTATGATCCATACCCCCATAGGAAGGCCTGGTGGAAGCTACATATAACCTCCTCGTATAGTAAATAATACAACATTTGAAAATAGTGAACATGAAGTTACAGTGAAAGAAACAAGAATTACACTAAACACAGAGGATTCTTCAATTTGTTATGTCAAAGCTGAAGACAGCCCTGCAATATTGCTAAAATATTTGATGAAGTTGAAAAAAAAACTTCTCGTAAGGACCTAGCCTACTCACATGACGACAGACTGTTGTATTTTGGGGCTCTTAAGAAGCCCTATGAAGAGGTCACAGGTGAACCTGCGGACGTTTGAGCTGTCTCCGTTCACGATGATGTTGAAGATCAACTGGAATGTCTGGTAGATGTTCTTGGCATTGAACACCTGAAACAAAAACATGACAGAAATAACATCCATGTCTACAGTTATGTCTATGCTATTAAAACCTTTCTTAACCCCCCAAGTAAGCAAAAAGTAATCCATATCTGTACATAACTTTTTGTAAGAATAAGTGGTACCTATTCCTAACAAATATTTAAATGATGAGAAAGAATGTAATTACTCAAATAATGGTACACTATACTGCCATTAGCCATTTATCTATCAAAATCGAACATAAGCTACATGCACTTTTAATCATAACTGCTAGGGGGCAATGCTTAGCTGCGTGATTGATATATGAACAGTTCAAACATGCAACGGAAGTGCACATGTTATGGTGCAATACTTTTTAGTCTTACCTTTTCCCCGATCTCTTCATTCAGACACAAGTTGCTGAGTATGGAGAAGGAGTAGACCACAATACTCTGGTTACTGTGGGACACGTACGCTATCAGGGTACGGTAGATCGACTTTACATTCTCCTGCAAACAAACATAAATAACAACATGTAAGCAACAACATGTGGTTATGAAATCAATTGCCTAATGGTGTTCTATGGCTAGGACTTCTTTCTGTGATGTCAAGATCTGTTGCTAATTTGCCCCACCAAAGAGCACACAGTAGACAATTGACTTAGATGTTTTCAGTCAAGAGCACATTTTCATAAGAATGATAGAGGAATTTTTATTTCACTGGCATTTTTTAATATCATGAGAACCACTTCCCTATGAGTATGACTATGAGAGAAATGGAATAAAGTTTGAGTACATTAGGTTACTGTTACACTTGACTTACAGTTTTAAAAACTTAGTGTTTGAATAAGGTCTAATAATGTTATACTAACCAGTGCCTTGACATGTGCCTGTATGGAGAGGTTGTTTTTACACAGGTTAGCCAGGAGTCCCAGGCATGGAGCAGTCAGGTCTGACTCATGGGACAGTCTGGAGGGGTGGGATAAAAAACATGTTACAAACACTTACATACCAGTAAAGATGAACACTATCAAACACATCACAGTGCTGTCAGTTAGGGCACGAGTATGTCACTTTCTGGTTTTCAGCAAACATAGCACAACATACTGTGGGCACTTTTGCAATTCCTGTGTTCCGACTTCCCCCTCATAAATGAAATGCACTAGATGAACTGGTACGCTGATGAAGGTGAGACATCCAGGTAATAAGATATACAATACAAAAGTTCCTCAAGCAACTAGCAAATGATCAGACATTTCACATAGCATTCACTCTCTTTCATCAGCGACTGACGTAATATAGCGTATACTATCTGAAATGCCTGCAGCCTGACTGTTACAAAACTTATCCAGACGCTTGTGTAACTTGTGCTTATAATTGTGTATCTTCAGACTTTGATGATTTCTTAATGTTTATCTTTGAATACCTCCAGCCAAAGACAAAAGGAGAGCCCTTACATGTGTGAGATGAGGAACCTGATGAGCTCCTCCATGTAACTGTTGGGATAGCTGACTTTAGACTTATACGTCAGCTTCTGCAGCAACTGGAGGGTCTGAAAGGTAAAACAAAATTATCAATTTTCTCCTGTATATGTAGGTGCTGTAAAACGCACAGTCTCTTGTCTCCAGGGAATTGAACCCAGGCCGCCAGCTCATGAACCTAATGCACTTACCATTAGGCTAAGAGGTCCAGACCAGTTAGACTGGTCTGTAACTAGTTTAAGTGGCGTTTGAACCACATTGTTACAGCTGTTCAAAATGAAGTCCTTATATAACCTTCAAATTCATCATTTCATTAGCAACTAAAAGATGGCAAACCTTTAATGTGATTCAAAGAGAAACCATATCAATGTTATGGATATATATATATGTGTGCAGCCATACCTGTAGAACCAGTGGCTCCCCTGGTGACTGTGTGTGGTACTGCAGGAAGACTGCGAGTGAAGATGTGAAGTTGAAGGTTGTGTGCATGGCATCCCTGATGTCTGGATAGGAGGCTGCACAACAGAGCAGATACACAATATCAGCCACCTTTCAATCTCATATATAAGTTATATAGCAAGGACAACCCTTAGAAATGTTTCCCACACAATTTGTCCAGTTTCAAAGGACATCATAGTAATTTAGGGAAAGATGCTGAAAGATACTGGAAATTAATAGAAATGCACACTGAAGACACTGTTTTTATAGAACTTGTGTCACTGCGTGAAAGCTCAGGTTTCCGGTTCTTTCCGAGTCTGCGCACGTCCGTTAAAACCGAGGCGGGCAGGAAGTGTGAAGAGTTTTCCGGGTCCGGCGTGTGCCTACCGGGAAAATTCTGCGTTTTCATGCACAGTTAGCTGTGCGTTGATTCCCAGGCCGTTGCACACTCGCGTGTGACCCTGCCGGGTAGATAACAATAAGCTTTAGCTCACGCATTATAAGCCACGGTGTGTGAACTACACGGAACTGTGATAGGCAAATGATTTTTGCTGTGACTTTGTGTTCGACACTAAACAAAAATCATTAGTAAATTTAGGACTGTAAAGGACTAAATAAATTTCTGTTGGGTAGTAGTAGGATTGAAAATAATATTACCGAATGCGAATGATATTATGACGGTTTAGATCGCTGGGATCCAGACTCTTATCGCGCCCTTTCAGTCGGCGGCCCAAAGCTCTAAGCCCGCCGATAGAAATTGTATTACCGCACCGGGGGAGTTCTAAAAAATCCCGAGAGTTGACCGGTCCTTGCGGGTAAAAGGCACGGTCCACTCCCCGGGCTACAACTCTCCGTAGTGTTAATTTAGATCCGGTGGGCTGACAGTCTCGGACCGCCGAAGAGACTCGCTAGCAGCCCGGTCCCTAGTCGGGTTTCTCCAGGGTAGGAGAGTTAGGGGCGCACCAGACAAGCTGTTTTGTACGTACGTGGAGGCCCTGGCAATAGTATGGGTTGCAGATAGCCTGGATACCAGACCTTTTGCGCGATGCGATCATAAGCCCTTCTGGGCGGGGAAGACCTAGTAGTAGGGATAGACTTGGCACCCGGGAGCCCTTGGCAGCCGAACCCTATCGCGCTAGCGATAATTAGTGGGTCGTGTGCTATCTGTGGTGGCGGCGCGAGTTGCTTCCCCGGCCGAAGGATTAGCGCCAGGAGTGCGGTGGTCTGGCACCCAGGCTAGGTTTCAGAGTACTCTAAAAGTTGCATGCATATTCTTGTGGTAACATATATGGTGTACCAAGGAGGTTTGCCTGGTATCTTGTCTCTACGTGTCGGCTTAGGTGTGTTTTACTGGACCCAGTGTGCTATATTGAACCGTTCTGATAGCTCGTCTTCTTAGCTTTAGCTTCGCCGCCATCGTAGCGGGAGCGAACTATACCCCTGAGCGGGCCAATCTGTCTGGGTGGCGGGTACCACTCCCAACGCCGCAGAGACGCCGGGAAGGTCCTGATGATATGGTTTCCAATCGGCGTATGGGAAATGATCATTTCAAATGATTTGAATTATTGTATTTAAAAAGTAAACACGAGTCGTCTGTAAGATACAAGCTGTGCATAATGTTGTAAGATGTGTATTGGAATGTCTTTGCGGCGTCCATATTGATTTTCTGTTTTTGTAAATTTTTCCTGTAAAAAGAAGTTGAAAATACACAGAATACTTAGTACTTGTGTTACGTGTTTTTGTTCCTATAGTCCTGTCTAGAGTAGTGTACTTGTGCATGCATGGTAAAAAGAAGGAGCCATGAAACAAAGGAAACATGAAAATGGCGTCGCGTCACCATATGCTACACCCGAGAATTAATTTATTTAAACCCCGTTCACACTCAAAAAAATGGATCGGATTGAATATTCATACGGATAGAACTACTCCGATCGCCAATGACGATGTAACATATATTAATTTTTATGTATTTATTTATGTAGCCTATGTAATGGCCTCATGTGATGAAACTTGTGAGTGTGGCTTGCAATTATTCTCCAAGCTTGCAATTCATGCTGAATATATAAGGCATTTGGCGTTATTTGAAATACTCAAGAGCAAGTCTAAGACTGTATTCGTGCTACACATTATCAAGGACATTATACACAAGGATGACCGTTTGTTTTGGTGCATAGACATGGTCATAGTGAACTAAGCTTTCAAATGTACCGGGAAGGGGGCAAATCAATTGCAATGGTCTATGTTTCAATGGTCTGTGTTGAAATGAAACGAACTTATTTGACCAAATTTTGAGTCGAACAAGTAATTTCTACGTACTGTTAACCTGTAAACACGGAAGTTTATTGTTGTACAAGCGTGCATCTCGAATAAACCACTGAATAATTACACAACAAAGACTTGACCAGCGGGCACGTGGTATATCACAAGTCATTGTGTCTTTATTTGTGCAGGGCTCTGTAAAACATGACTGTCAGCCAATTGCAATTCACATAGTATATGGTTTGAAAACAACAGCCAATCAACGCCCGTGTCGCTATTTTCAAATCTCTTAGTTGGCACACGTATCCCAGATGAGGACTACTAGTAACTGACTTAGTGTGTGGGCTAGCCTGGAAACCATACCATCGGGCGTTCCGCGTTATCTCTACGGCGCAGGGAGTGTTACCTGCCCGCCATGTGAGAATACCGCGCACGGGGTAATTGTACGGACTTGGATCAATTAGCTCGGTCTACGGAGAGGCATAACTGACAGAATCGGATCGGTGCATAGCAGACTAAACCGTTCGGTAGAGACTGGTAAACAGGCTATGTGTGGATACATGCTCTCCACTCCCTGTCCTCTTTGCCAGGTATAGGCAGTCACGGCGCTGGGAACACTGAGAAGCTTTGGTCGTGTTCCTACATCAACATTGGTAAATCTCGCGACCTGGATCGTCAGCGAGGCAACAGTCTACTAGTTCAAGGATTTTCAAGGACCCAATAATTAGAACTTGTTGCAAGACTAACTGTGGACGACACTCTTTCAACTGATGCGAGACCAAGCGGGCTAATCTGACTGGGAGTATCTGCGCTTTTATCTGAAGCATATGGAAGGAAAGGTGCAGGAATGACAGCATCACGGAGACCCGCACTGAGAACTGAATTTCATTTGACCTGAGCGACTGTGGCCGGCAGAGTCGTCAAGATCAAAAAAGGAACACACTCTTTGGAAATTTTGTAGCCGATACTTAACCGCAAAATGCAAATAGTGGCATTCGTGGATAACGGAGAAACAACAATGAAAGTTTAATCACCATTTTGAACCAATAAAAGCATCTTTTCACAGGGTTTTGGGCCGGGAAAGTGGAAAGCGCATAAGGGATTTTTTTTGGGGGGGGGGGGGGCATTTTGGTCGCAGACCAAGCCTGGTCAAACCTTGGATGGTAATTAAATGCTAATTCTGAGGTGATAATTGTCGCTAAATTATGCAGCTACCGGCGGCAATCATGTTCACTGGACAGGACGTGTGTATGAATTTCCCTATAGCTGCACGGGTAATTAAATGATAATTAGGTGATAATTGTCGCTAAATTATGCAGATACCGGCAGCAAAAGCGTTCACTGGGCAGGACATGTGTATGAGTTTCCCTGTAGCTGCACGAGAATTAACAGGGCGCGGACACTTCCTGCGCAGCCTAAGTGGTGCATTCGCGGTAAATCCCGGGTCGGCGCGGGTCCCGTGCAGAAGAGCTGGGCAGGTCGACACGACCTGGAGAGTCACGGAAAACTCGAATTTGCAGGCACGTGGAACACGATTTCCACCCCGCAAATTCGTTATTTCATACAGTGTGTGTGATTTTTAGAGATTTTGTGTCACAGCCCAGGTCAAGATAAAAGTGTATGAGATGCCCCTAGACACATTTGAAGACATCAACAGCAGACACACGTTTAGGTATAACTACATACGAGAAACTAACCCAGATTGTTGAGTAACACGATAATCTTGTGAGACAGGGTGGCTGGGGTGTGATGGTTAATGTGTGAGAGGGAGGGTGGGAGTGTGAGGGTTAATGTGTGAGAGGGAGGGTGGGAGTGTGAGGGTTAATCTGTGAGAGGAACTAACCCAGATTGTTGAGTAACACAATAGTCTTGTGAGACAGGGTGGCTGGGGTGTGATGGTTAATGTGTGAGAGGGAGGGTGGGAGTGTGAGGGTTAATGTGTGAGAGGGAGGGTGGGAGTGTGAGGGTTAATATGTGAGAGAAACTAACCCAGATTGTTGAGTAACACAATAGTCTTGTGAGACAGTGTGGCTGGGGTGTGATGGTTAATGTGTGAGAGGGAGGGTGGGAGTGTGATTGTTAACATGTGAGAGGGAGGGTGAGAGTGTGAGGGTTAATGTGTGAGAGGGAGGGTGGGAGTGTGAGGGTTAATGTGTGAGAGGGAGGGTGGGAGTGTGAGGGTTAATATGTGAGAGGGAGGGTGGGAGTGTGAGGGTTAATGTGTGAGAGGGAGGGTAGGAGTGTGAGGGTTAATGTGTGAGAGGGAGGGTGGGAGTGTGAGGGTTAATCTGTGAGAGGGAGGGTGGGAGTGTGAGGGTTAATGTGTGAGAGGGAGGGTGGGAGTGTGAGGGTTAATGTGTGAGAGGGAGGGTGGGAGTGTGAGGGTTAATGTGTGAGAGGGAGGGTGGGAGTGTGAGGGTTAATATGTGAGAGGGAGGGTGGGAGTGTGAGGGTTAATGTGTGAAAGGAACTAACCCAGATTGTTGAGTAACACGATAGTCTTGTGAGACAGTGTGGCTGGGGTGTGATGATCCTCGATGACGTCACACAGACAGCTGAGACACTCCATCGGCAGGATCTGCTGAGGGTTGAAGAACTTCACAGAGCGACCCGTCATTGTCAGGCTGATCATCAGCTGGGGATATAAAGTAACATTCATTCATAAGGGATCGCCTTAAACTATGGAACAGTGGCGCTCCTCCATCCTGTTCTAATCCCAGCTCCATCCTGTTAATTTGCCAAATTAAGTTAGCATATTTCTTTCAATGTTTCCCCAGCCAATCCTGTAATTTTGCTGAAACTTGAGATTTCATTAGTTGTAATTTGTAGACAAGATGCAAAGCTGAAGTTGCAGGAAATGACTTTGTGTCTGGAAAAGGCAAAATGCAATACTTGTTGTGTAGTGCTTGGCACCCTCCCCCTATCCTGCTCTATATTTCTGGTGAGATCCCAGAACCAAACCATTTATTCATTAATAATCATTTATCAACACTGAACAGCAATGGTCATCAACAGCTACACACATCCATGCATTCATATACAATAGTCAATACAAAGGCACTCACACAACTCACTGAATAGAGTTTTGTTAACGATCAGCTTTTGCTATCTTTCGTCATGTCAGTGATAGCAGTGACTATCCAGTTCCTTGAGTAACTTTAATATCGTGTTGTATCTTATTACCTGGAGTGGATGCCCAATGTTATAACCTTCATTGGCATATCTTTAAAACTTTAAATCTGTGTCAAATCTGTCATGATAGCAACCTGTAGAACAACAACAGTTTTTGACGTGTTCCAATAGTTCTATTGCAGCTTGTCAGTTTTTAATGAGAGTTAACGTTACATGTAGCTGGCTAGATGGACTTTGTGAAGTGAGTGCTCGAGGTATGAGTTACAAAAAATCATGCCCCCCCCTCCCTCAGTTACAAAAATGAAAACAACAAAATTATAAGAACCATACCTCTATCTGCCTCTGTAGCTGGAGTATGTTGGCATCGCTGCGGTTGTTTCTGAACTGACTCCCGGCCATGACAAGGCCCTTCATACACGACGTGGGGTCCATGTTGGTTCTGATGAACTCCTTCGTAACAAAAATAATCTGTACACAAAAGCATGGATAAGATTTTTACATCACAATTATTGTTTTGAACAGTTGGAAGGTACCTTTGCTCAGGTCATAGGTTACAGTTTTTGCAAAACACGTTACGCATGAAAGAATGTCTAAACAAAGCTATAATGTCAAAATATACTGATAACAAACATAGAAAATATGATATAAATGTTGTCTTCAATATCTTATGATATGTTTGAGAAGCTTACACTTGTTGAGGAGACGATCTGTTGTCTACAAAAACGTTCTGAAGGCAGAAAGACTTGCTACAAAGTACACCACTTAGCCTCCATTTTCTTCCCGCTGCCGTTTGAATCGTATGGGAGTAACCACTCTGAAAAATAGGGGTGAAAGAAATACAGAGTATGATAAAATTTAAGCCAAAACTTCAATATATTCTACTAGATATGATAATATCTATATCAATAAATATACTTGGTTATTTACTTTTATATTGAAGCGAAGTTATCAAAGAATTCTACAATATCCTTTACAGCTACAGTCTACAATAATGAAATACTCCATATTTAACCTTTGACCTAACAAAAGATATACGTTTTTACAACAGAAATGTTACATTTGTCGTCTCATAAGTTATGTAATTGTGATATTTCGGGAAATTAATAGACGAATTATGAAAAATCTACTCTTTTGACGATTTCACTGCATTTTTGGAAAGAATGTCCCATCGATCTTTGCTGTCTGACCGCCATCTTTGTTTTAGCTTGTTCTAAATGGTAGGGGTGGTTTATTAAATAAATTATATTTTATGACATGACATTAACTCGCCATTAAAAGTAGAGCCTTTTGATACTTATTATTAAATTTAAAGACATGATAATATTCTTTGATATGTCGTAGATATACTATACTTTGCAAAAACCTCACTATAAAATAAGATCAATATTGAACACCCCTTATTGACACTTTTTGATCAGTCCACAACACAGAAGACTGAGACATTTCCCAGACAGGTAAATGTCGACACACCTGGTTGTTTGGTCATTTTAACCACTTTAACAGCCCAAGTTAGTAATATAGTAAGATATATGTTATGTATTTAACGCTCGAGATCTCATACACAAAGAATGTTGTCATTTGGGCACGTGTTTCGGCACTAAACTTCTGTTCCTTTCTCTGTTCCGTATGTCAAAGGATTGCGTGAATTGTTTCCTTTCTTCCTAAAGTTCTTGTCGTTTCCTCTTGTACTTCCGGTTGAAGATTTACAGGTTTCAGGCTTAAGTTTCTGAATTTGTCGCGAAATTATGTCTAACATTGGTATGTAATGTGTATGTGCGACAAAATCGGCAGTTTTCCTATTATGATGAGACAAAAATACATGTACAAAAAATACTGAATGTTTATATAGAACACAATAGACCCCTGTCCTAAAGTGTAGTTTGTTGAGGTACAACCTTTTTTTTGCCTTCGAGGTTATCGTGTTCTTGCCTTATCGTAAACTTCTGTTAGAAAATACTAACACGTCCTCTCTGTTTCTGTTTCAGTCAGTTCTTGAAATGTTCTTCAACTGATGACGTAAGGTGTTCTGAACAACTAAGAAAGAGAGCGACACAACATCCCTACGACCAACCTGTGAACCATGTGGACATATCAACAAACAGTTATCCTCAGAACTTGGTTGTGAATCAAAAACCTTGCTCGTACAAGACCAGCAACATCTGTTACATGTCAATATATAGAGTGCTATACAGCGTATGTTGTCGCCATGTATCCTAACTCACCGACATCACGGCACCAGCCGCTTCTAAGGACTTCTTCGCGTTCGGGTTACCCGCGATTCATCCCCGTCAAGTACAAGAACTTCTATCTAATTCTCTTCACCATTATTCTAGTCGGGCTCATCTTGACTGGTATCTTCCAGTTCTGGCCGCATTCGATCGACATCCGTGAGGAACGCGAATCCTTCAGTCTCTACGATGTCGGCCATTTAGAAGAAGTAACGGTTCCGCTCATGAGTGCGATACCGGACAGGGGTGAACTGGAATGTCGTATGCACAGTTGTTTTGACCCGTATCAATGTCAGGCCAGTCCCAACAACAGAATAAGCGTCTACATCTACCCAATGAAGAAATATGTGGACGAAAACGGTGTGCCCGTCATGCCGTCAATTTCGCGAGAGTTTCAGGAGGTTCTAACGACGATAGCGGACAGCGAATACAACACCAACGATCCTGCGAGGGCGTGTTTATTTGTGCCCTCAATCGACCTTATGAATCAGAACATTCTGAGGTTGAGAGAAACAGGACAGGTCCTAGGGAGGTTACCAAGGTCAGTTATATAATTGATATTAACTTACCTATAACCTGTAGATTGTGGAATGACTGTAATTAGCATTGTAAGGTACAGACTGTGATAGAAAACTTTTTGCAGGATATTACTATAGCTAGGTCTCAAGTTAAGCAGACAATCTTTGAAGTCTTGTCAATGAAAACTGACTTGTAGATAACTCAAGTTGACATCCATACTACAAATTAAAGATTCAAAACTGTTCCTACATATGTGTGTGTTGTGGGTGTTTTGAGTCCAAAGTTGGGTTATCTTGAGTACTGGCTTTATATGTATATTGTTTATGCTGTGAAATACACAAGCAACATACTCAGCATCTTTTTTTTAAAGTACATGGACTCATGGTACATGTACTGTATGTATATAGCAAAAGAAAATATTGCACAGATATACAAATGTGCATACATGAAAGGAGCACCAAAATTAAGTATGAGAACTTCATGCTTAAAATCATATCCATGAAAACATCACAACCCACATCACATGTATGGTTTGGTCCAAGCCATAAGTTCACCAACGGTGCATGTATAGACAGGATGAGTACAGTGTACAGTGGAATTGGAGCTGTCAGGAGTTTGGCACAGGTGGACTTGACTTTGGGCCGGTGCCAACCTAAATTCACATGGAGTAATGGACAGTGTATTTGGCTTGGGGTGTTTAAGTTTTATATAAGGCTCCCTGAAGATGAAATTTTGATCAAATAAAGACATCAAATAAAAAAAGACTGGCTACCTGAGGACAGCATGATCTACAGACTGAAAAGTACACAAATCTGAATTTTCCACATTTGGCAATATTGACCATGGCAAAATTAGATAATCCTAATTCACATCTGCCCCACAGTATCGGCTATGGCTAAACAGTCCTACTCAAGACACTCTCTACCACATGATATAAGTCATATTTGTAAGCTGACTCAGTTCTGTTGCAAATTATTTTCTGCAGATCCACATATATAGCTGACCAATTTTTTTATTTCTTGGTGCCTGTTTTAACAGATGGAACCACGGACACCATGACTTTCAACTGCAGGGCGCCAACCACCTACTGTTTAACATGCTGCCGGGTATGGATGATTTAATGAAAATTATGTTGTGATTCCAACTTTAAGTTATTTGACTAAATATTTCAATACCACCAGATCATGTATTAACTTCAATAAATGTAATGATATTTTTTAGGAGAGTGATTTCAAATAATTTTAGAACAACAGAATGTATGCTGCCGATTTTATCTATGTATGTAACAATATGTTGATGTACATACATGTACACATGTACATGTACTCTACAGTGCAGCCTATGGTGCCTGCAAGGCTGTCGTCTTGTTCTGTAAATGTTGAATTGAGTAAACCATTCGTTGATCTGTTATCTGTATCTACAATGTGTACAGCCGGTCTAACTGCCCTTCAGTGTAATACACCAGCTTCGCAGGCATGTAGTGCGGCAGCAGCTGGTTGTATTGCACTGAACGACCTGTCACACCTACAATGTAACCTTTGCTCATCTAGCTGCAAGCGTTCTCTAAAGCTATCCAGCGAAGATGCCCTTACATGTACATGTTAGTAGTACATGTAGTAGTAGTCCACTGTTTTCTGCTGCTGCAGTAGTCAGGACACCCTGCAGCTGCAATCAGTCTTTCTTCAACTCTCTCCACTATGTCTGGTTCGCAGCAAGCTCCCTTAGCTCCCTTAGTTTTCTTTCTGACCGTTACATTTATACATGTACAGGCATGGAGCCTGACTACAACACTGCGCTGGAGGTACCTCGAGGGAAGGCCATCCTGGCGGGAGGGGGGTTCTCCTCCTGGACGTACAGACCGGGCTATGATGTCAGCATTCCTGTGTTCAACCCCTTCACTGCTGATATGGAGCTACCAGGGAAACCGGACGGGTAAGGACTGCTGATGTGTTACTTTTATTTCTTCTTCATTTCAATACATTTTGAATTCTTATTACTATTAGGAAAATAGATAGGTATTACAAAATAAGGCTTTCTTTAAAATCTGGAGGAAATTCCGCGGAATACCAAAGAGTAAAAACGTTTCTATACCTCTTTTCAAAATTTTGATATTTTTGATATATTTTTACATTGAAACAACTTTTTTGACTAGCCTTTGGAGTAAATCGGACACCAAAAATGAATTTATGGATAAAGAATATGACTGTTGTAATATTGTGATGATAATGGTTAGTGCAAAATATCCTAAAGATAAATTATTAATGAATGAAATAAGATTTCCCGAACCCCTTTTCAACCTGTCTAAACAAGACTTCCTAAAAGGGGTAAAAAATACATACATTTTTTCAGGTACTCCAGGCCATGGTTGATTGTCTCTGCTCAGACAGTCATCCACATGGACTTCCGGGCAGAGCTCGATGCTGTTGCTAGGGACAACGATGATGTCCTGGTGCTGGACAGGTGTAACGACCTACCTGAAGGCATCCCCGCCCACAGGAGAAGATGTAAAGAGGACAGGGTCTACAACTATCCTGATATTCTTCAGGTAAGTACAGCTGTATAGCTGTGATACCAAAAGCCAAAACTGCCCAAGAAGACCACTCAGGGGACTGATGGGGTCTAGTCTATGTCAGTTTGTGGGCAGGTGGTCACTATAGACAGAATTCTTAATGCTAGGGCCAATGGGGAAAATTGACCAAAAAGTGGTCACATTGGCCAGGTGGTCACTTGTACCTGTTTGACTGTATTTCTTTACTTAAGTCACAGGCAAACAACTGTACATGTATCTGTAGGGATGCTGTACTTATCACCTATTTTCACTTTTTTGCATGCAAGTCCAGTAGAATTTTTGGCAACACCTTGTGGATGTAGCTTGCAATTTTAAACATACCTGAAGGATGCTTGTAGACTCTGTCCGCATTCTATTGTAATTTATATATTTTGCCTTTATTTTAACTACAGGAGGCGACGTTCTGTATGATTCTGCGGGGAGCGCGGATGGGTCAGAGTGCGCTGAGCGACGCCATGATGGCCGGATGTATCCCCGTTGTAGCGATTGACACGTATGTGATGCCCTTCTCAGAAGTCCTGGACTGGAAAAGGTGAGTACATGTAGTACAATTTTTTTTCTGATAGATTTCTATATTTCTTTTTAGAAAAGGTTAGTAATAGTAGTACCCACTCACCCCCCCCCCCCCAAAAATAATTCAAAAACAAAATGTCTTCACTAAGTCCTGTGTCTGTATCATGTGTACGGATAATTATTTGGAGGTAAAATACCAATGATAGCCTATGTTTCTATATCCACCAGTATCCTTAATGTGTATTGTGAACTACTAACAGAAAATTTTGTCCTTTTCCTGCACAGTATATTTTGAAAATAGATATCTAGTAATGTAGGTATGTAAGACTTTGCTGTCAGGGAGAATTTCTAAGAGCTGCATTGAAACACAAATATTAAGGATATGTTTGTGTACAGTATCATTAGGTTTATACTATACATGTTGTACATAGTTGAAGCTTACTACATCCACCCCCTCCCCCCTGACAGGGCTGCAGTGATGCTGAGAGAAGAAGACTTGCCAGATGTTCACAACGTGCTGAGGAGGATCTCACAGGAGAGAATCAACAACATGAGGAGACAGGTACGGAATATCTTTAAAAACTGTTAGCTTTACAGGGAGCCTGTATGTTGGCTACTACTACATGGTTGGGAAGTTAAGTCATGCTTTTATGTTCATTCAGGTCTCGTCCTATTACTGAACAGACCAAAATTTGACATATCCATCCAGGCCAGCTAACATACACTATGAAGTGCTTTTTCTTCAAATTCAAAATAGTGTCTGTGCTTGCTTATGTTGTTGTTACATGGCTAAATGCCAGCCAACAACTGTATCAAGAGTGGAATAGAATACCCAACAAAAATGAAAAAGTCAGTCAAAAATTCATACAGGGAGTTCGTCTTTGTTCTGGATCATGACTTCTCCCCTTTTCAGGTTGAGTTTTTCTGGAGGTCATACTTCCATTCCATGAAGGTCATCACCATGACAACCCTAAAGGTCATCAACGACAGGGCGTTCAGACACGCATCAAGGTCATATGAAGACTGGAACGACCCAACGCCCAAGGTGAGATACTACTTTATAAGCCAAAATGCCACAGACATGAAAATAAAAACTTACGTCAAAGATATGTAGAGAAATTTGTATGTTAACAAGTATGTTTTTCTATTCATTCCTAAGTCTGGAGTGACAAGTCCAGTTTGGCACCTATGGTTAACAAGTACATGTATGCTTTACTGTTTGTACCTAAGTCTGTAGTAAGCAGCCCACTGTTCCTGCCTCTCATCCCAAAACCCTGCGGTCCTCGTGGGATTTGAACCCAGAACCTTTAGTTTTCTAAGTTCACACCCCTCACCATATATCATATGTTTTACTGTTTGTACAAAAGTCTGGAATCACCAGCCCTCTGTTCCTGCCGCTGATCCCGACCCAAGCGATGGGCTTCACTGTGTTCATCCTGGGATTTGAACCCAGAACCTTTAGATTCTAAGTCTTTTAAACCTTACCTATGTTTGACGAGTTTCTTTTTCTGTTTCTAAGTCTGGAGTGACCAGCCCGCTGTTCCTGCCGCTGATCCCGACCCAAGCGATGGGCTTCACGGCGGTCATCCTGACGTACGACAGGGTGGAGAGTCTGTTCCGCGTGATCACGGAGATCGCCAAGACCCCGAGTCTCGCCAAGATCCTGGTCGTCTGGAACAACCAGGCAAAGTCACCTCCTCAAGGTAGCTGTAATGTGCTTTCTTTTAAACTGTAACTTGTAAGAAGTTTTCACAAGTTTTGAGTACAGTCAAACCTGCACAAGTGACCGCCTCTGCATAATGACCACCTGGAAATAAAAGATATAAAAATATGTATCTTTTATAATGCAGTAGTGCCAATGATTTTAAGTTTAATGCTGTCACAATTTTTTCCAGGTTCCACCTGGCCCAAGGTCAACAAGCCGCTCAAGGTCATCCAGACCACGGCCAATAAGCTGAGTAACCGCTTCCACCCATATGACGAGATTGAGACCGAGGCTGTGCTCGCCATCGACGATGACATCATCATGTTGACACCTGACGAACTAGAGTTCGGTTATGAGGTAATGATGTCTTCTTCCCTCGGATTGGTTGGATATAGCCATGTAAAATTAGTAGTTTATGGAAGGATTTAGCTTTCTTTTAACACTTTTTGGGGTTAGTTTCTTGTCAGAAATGACATGAATATAGTGTTTCCTTTTGAATCTAGCAATAGCCTACTGGATAGAGAGCTTGCTATGCCTGCTTTTGGTTGCAGGTTGAATTTCATGACCAAGTTAAACATTGGTGCATACTGCTTCTTACCACTTACGGAAAAGAGTATGGAAGTTGACCACACACCACTTCCAGTGGACTAGCCTAGCTCGCTGTTGTACAGTAGTATAATAAATCTGTGCTTGTACAACTGTTTGGCCTAAGGGCTAAAGAAACAGAGATGGGTGCCACAGTATGGTACACCATGTTGTGGGAAGGACTAACTTCAATTTCTTTACGTTTTGTTGTCTTTATTTGCTGACACTTAAGGTGTTTTGATGAAAATTTATGAATGATCCTGATATTTTTTTTCCTAAACTAGGTCTGGAGAGAGTTCCCAGACAGACTAGTGGGCTACCCCGGCAGAGTTCACCTCTGGGACAACGCTACCAAATCCTGGAAGTACGAATCTGAGTGGACAAACGACGTGTCCATGGTCCTCACAGGTGCCGCCTTCTACCACAAGGTACTACCATCACTTCTTGATTTTGTTGTGTTACCGTAGCATAAAATATTTTATTTAAACTTTTGATCCATCTGCAAGAAAACTGACATAAAAATCACATGTATGAAGTAGTTGGTCATTGCAACTATGATAAAGACCAAAACATTTGTAAATTTTTCTGAAGAAAGGTTGAACTGTAATTTACAACACAAAAATTGGAATTGCCAAAATTTTCAACTGTCTAACTCCAGTCTTGTCAATTTGTTTGTGATGGAACGTACAGTTTAATCTTGCATCAGAATGATTCATACAAGCACAGATGAGCCTTCAAGCTAACATTTGGACTTTGCTTTGATAAGTCAGTTTTCTTGTCAAGTTAATGTTGTTGTCTTAATTTTCTTGAAGTTGTGTTTGAAAGTATTGTATTACATGTAGATAAATTATTTGTTGCTGATTTTCTGCATTTGTGTTTTTTTTCCCCCAGTACTTTGGATACCTGTACAGCATGGCCATGCCAGGAGACATCAAAAACTGGGTGGACAAACACATGAACTGTGAGGACATTGCCATGAACTTCCTCATCGCTAACGTCACAGGTAAGGACGGTTTATCTAAAGGGGTTTGTTTCAAGTTATAGTAGAGTGGGGGTACATTTTTTTGAGGGGGGGGCAGCAATTTTCAGTCTCCTCTTACTAGGGCGTATAGTTTTATCAATTCTGTATATACACATGTGTATATGTAGACCATGATATTTGATATGTTTATTTTGCCTTCACACAAACTAATTTTTCAAGAAGGATTTATATATATGAATAGTCATATTTCAGTTTAAAAGGCCTGACAATCTTACAATTGCAATGCCAAATTGTACCCTACAAACAATGAAGTACTACTAGTAAGCTCCAGTTGTTTATTCCTTGATATAAGCCAGGTAGAATTCCTCTTGTGCATGTTGAAAGTAGGACATTGAAAATCAACATTGACTTACTGTTACAACATTTTTTAAGTACACAAAAGTTTACATCCCCAAATTTTTAACCCACAGGAAAAGCACCGATAAAAGTGACTCCCAGGAAAAAGTTCAAGTGCCCGGAGTGCACCAACGTGGACAACCTCTCCGCTGATCAGTCCCACATGGTGGAGCGGTCAGTTTGTATCAACAAGTTCACCGACATCTACGGCATGATGCCGCTCAAAATGATGGAGCACCGCGCAGACCCAGTATTATACAAGGACAACTTCCCCGAAAAATTGAAACGTTTTAATCAAGTGGGGCCGCTTTGAGGCAGAAAATTCATTTTTTTAGGTCTAAAGATGTTGCGAAAACTAGGATACTGAAGAGTTGTCTTTTTTATATTTTTTGATAGATGTGAAGAGATTGTCAATAATATCTTAATGTAAGTGTGTACATTTTTCATGTACATGTAGGCCTTGTTTATTGTGTTAGTAAACTAGCTTTAATTTGTGTGGGGGAACTATCTTAGATATTTGATGCATTTATTTTTCAGTCTACCTTTCTGTACTGAAAACAAGTTGCAAATGTCCTTCGGAAATAAACAGCAAATAAGGTTTTAGTACATGTACCAGAATTGCAAGCGTTCATTTGGTCTTTACAAAAGCATTGTATATGCAAAATAAATCTGTACCTACAAGTACATGTACATGTACATCGTACCACCAGTTACTAAAGGAATAGGCTTGCTTCTGTACAGACGTTTATTTAGATGCAAAGAAATTGTGTAAAAAGTGGTTGCTTACATTGCAATTGTTTACCAGTGCCTTGTGTACTTTTGTATTACTGGCAAGAAAACAACAGCTCATAATATATGATAAACTGAGGAATACTATTCGGGTATTACAAATGGTTTGAAAACCATGTAACAGAATTTAGTTTTGTAAGCTGTATCTGTGAAGCTTATTTGTCTGCTAGCAAGTTTGAATATCATATGCTAAAATACATGAAATCTTCATACACTGAAACACTATGTGAATGATTTTGCATAAGCTTTTCACTTCGGCTGGATTTATATGTAGAGTTTTTTTAGTTACAATTATAGATGACATATCAATTTCTGTTTAATGGCCAGGTTATATCAGTTTCACAGACCTCATTATCCAAGGGTTAACATAATATGGAAAAATAACTCACCTGTGAACCATTGGAATTCCCTTTTCTTCAGTTCCTCTACTGAAAAAAGAGCGTGTTTCTTTTGCTTGTATCAAGCAACTGTCATTGTGACCTATGACCTTTGAATTATGACCCTGTGGTGTAAACTTACCCACTAACAAACTTATAACAATTTAAGATAAATTAAAATGCAAAGACTTGGAATTGTGCATGACTAACTTGTCACTGATGTGTATGAAAATCAACCATTGCTGAAATATGACTTTTATCAGCTAGCTAGCGTAGAATATGTCAGCTGTCTTCCCAATGTCTTCTTAGTTATGTACATTGTACAAATAGTCATGTACATGGAAGAAAGATTAGATTTTGATAAAAATTAACCCTAACTAGTTTGATTTGCATCATCATTTTGGAATATCATGTAACAAAGTGCACCAAATTGTAATTTAGTTTTGACTGCTTTAAATTTGCATTGGCCATTTTGTAAACATACCAATAAGCCAGTTCACGGTTTGAAATGCACATGCGCAAGGTCAAAGGTGAAGGCCCTAGTATCTTCTAACAGTTCTTGTGTTGACACCATGCTTGATACATGTCCAGATGTGTTTTGTTTGTCTCGGGCCGTCAGCTTTGACGCACTGTGAGTGCAGAAATGTTTGCGGTGTTTTTTTTTTCATGGTGAACTCTTTCCTGCGAACTTAAAATCACCAAAGTGTCCATTATGTGACTGTAGCGCTACTATTGTTTCAAATGCAAACTTAAAACCACTGCGAACACTCCATTTTCTCTCTACCGCGAAATTAAATCCCATACCTGCATTTACAGTATTGACCACAATGCGTCCTACTCAGCATGTGCAGTTCAAACTGAAACAGCTTATTCTCGTAGATGTTGCATATATTCATACTGTCAGGCATGCCATGCTGCTATATTAGTAGAGATGTACATATTCCAGATACTGTCACTCCGCCACTGTGGGAATAGATGTAACAAAACAGCACAGTGGTATCTTCTAAAGGGACCTTGCATATTATAACATCAGATTCTAGTTATAACAATGATTCAAAAACTGTTGCTATTTTTCGTATCACTTAAGAAGTTATAAGACTGCTTTTGTTAGAGAGTTTTGTCTGCATATCTACAAAGTTGTGTAATAAGTTATCCTGTATTTTGATTTCACTTTCAAAACTGTTGTGTTGTGTCTGAAGTCATCCACATTTTTGTCTCAGTTACAAGTTTACAGTTGTTATGTACATGTTTATAGATTAACAAGAACAATGATGTACCAAC
This sequence comes from Branchiostoma lanceolatum, assembly GCF_035083965.1. Classification (NCBI taxonomy): domain Eukaryota; kingdom Metazoa; phylum Chordata; class Leptocardii; order Amphioxiformes; family Branchiostomatidae; genus Branchiostoma; species Branchiostoma lanceolatum. The sequence goes on from NC_089737.1 coordinate 12,723,637, forward strand.
TGTCTTCCAGATTGCTGATAATGTTTCAAAGCAATAAACATGACAACAGATAGCAAGGTTGTTGTTCTTGCTTTGATTTGATTAGAATTGCAACACTGGGACATAGGCAGCTATTACTGGTGTGGTGACCGACACATAAATACTCGTTTTTACACCTTGGTGGAGGAAAGTCATACAAAATGCCTTTCCCAAGGGCACATCGGTGGCGTCAGGGGATTCCAACCCGGGACTGCTGGGTTCTGGGGAAACCCTGCCATTGCACCACGCGACCCGAGCTTTGAAAGTTTACCCCTTCCACAGCCGGAATGAAAGTGATCTTCAAGCAGTTTAGCTCAAATGAAGGCAAGGAACAGTACTAGTTGAGCTAATCTTCCACCAGTGATGACAGAGAAGACAGACGCTATGTGCAGTATATAGAGTTTCATTGCACCTGGGTAATTTCCCCAGCTCTTTTCAACAAATTTAACAAAAAGTGGAACATAGGTTAACATGCGCTAAGGACCGCAAGCCTTTCAAGCAGCGTGCATGTCAGGTGAGCGACAACAGCCAGGATTCCTACTCACAACCTCTTGGTCCAGAGGCAGAGTCGCTAATGACTGGACTAGGCATGCTACAGGGTAGATTTGATTTGGCCTCGGCACTTCTAAGATTAAAGCTATGGAAAACAGTCAGTCAAACCAGCAGGCCAGATACAAAACAATCAGTCAGTGATATAGTGTAGTGTTTATTAGATCAGGTCAACTTTCCATGTTTCCATAAATATGTTACGTTACATTGCGCGTACACCAGAATATCATGATTATTTCATACCAAGCCATTAGCTACCTTACAATCAAGAATATGAATACCGTTACCTGGAAAAGTGTGTAAAATGAAGAATATTGCTTATCCATCCCAATATGTTAACACTGATCATAACTCGAAATCAACAACATTCTCCAGATGGGACTTGTCATGTAGAAATTGGCATGAGAGGACGGGCCTTTTCCCTCCTTCTCTGAGCTGGACCACAAACTGAGAAATCCCGCAGTTGGGAGAAATCTGCATTGCGAATCTTTTGCTCTTCACTCTACACCCAAGGTCATCAATCAAATGCCTAAAGAGCTCACGTATCGTTCCGCCATGAGACACAAGCAAAACTCTGGCATCATACTTTTCAGTATCTTCTGTCTGTGAATTGGATGCTAGGTTTACATCAACATTTTGTGGTTGCGAATTAGAGGCTACTGTTACTCCTGCGTCAGTTTTTGAAGCGCTAGTAGATGCTTGTGTTACTGAGCTTTTGCTGTCCCCTTCCTGTATGTTCCATTCCCCTAAAACATTACCCTCCGTCCCACAATCCCTTTCTGCACTCCCATCAGCCATTGCAGCATGCTGCAGTGTTTCCACTTGACCTATCCCAGCTTCCCCGGCAAGGTCATTGCAGAGGTCATGGAAAAATGCTTCTGCTCTGGCCTTCACCTGCAAATGGTGGAAGTATGAAAGATATTTCCGTGAATGATTTCATCAGGCTGGTAAATGATTTTCTACATCCAACATTGTATAATGCAGCAGCGACACCTAGCTGCAGTGCGAAGTACAACAAGTCAGCATTGCCCTGAGGAAGGTGACAGACCGTCACTGAAACATCAACTGCTGTAACTCTTTGGTTGTGGATTAAGAACTTTGTTATCCGATGAAACTCAAAGGTATTATTACATGTAGTAATTCAGAGAACTGACTACATGTACTTGAAAATTGCAGAGTTTGGAAAAAACTATTATTACTGGAAGCGCATGCATTGTTTTAACACATAATAATTAATAGGCAACTTTACTGTATCTACATTTGTATTCTACTCAACACAAAACATTATTACCTCTAATGGGGATTCTCCCCCTGGAGGTTTGAAGTTCTGTGGTAACTGTCCTGATTTCTCCACCAGTGCCCTCAGCTCTGAAACTGTCTTCCCTTCAACCTCACCAAAACCCTTGAAAATATAAACACAGCTGAGTCAGAAATCCTTTCAATGTGCTAAATATCATCCTACAGCTGAACTGTGTTACTTCCGTGAATAGCTTCATCAGGTTGGTAAGTCACTGAATAAAAAACTCTTTTTACACAACCAAGAGATTTATTCCACAGTGATTTGCACATATGTAAATATTTTGCGTTTGGGAATGCATCTCATTATGTATAAACAGCAACACCTGTGCTGCATTGCCATGTGAACCAGTCAGAATTGCCTTGAAGAGGTGACAGATGGTCACCGAAATGTTGGTGGAATAAATCTCTTGGTTGTGTAAAAAGAGTTTTTTATTAACTGAACTGTGTTACTGTTATACTGATTGAGCATACAACTTACAAGTACAGATACAAAATTCCTAACTCTGGTTGTTTTATTGTAAGCATCACTCAGTACTTAAACAATATCACATCAATTTCATATTGTACAAAGTAACACTTCAACAACTTACCCTTTCCCTCAGCCTCTTATCAACCTTGACATGTGGAGACTTGCTCAGTACATTTTTGTCCAGAATAGCTTGGCTAGTCTGTAAAAGATAACCAACAATGTGTGAATTAGGTAGAATGATGTTGCATTTGAAAATTGTTTTAAGACGCTTTTGAAATTTTGTCATCTATTCATCCTTGTATTTTGAGATGTATTTTCAGCTCTATAAGCCAGTTAACAGATCAAACTGGGAATGCATGCCCAGTTTGTTTGTTTGTTTGTTTTATTTAGATCTCCATTAGTGATACAATTCAATATGCACTATTCTTCCTGGAGTCCTTATGATACAGTGTGATACAGTGTGCACATTGTGAGAAGTACTTCAGCTTCTGGTGCTTGACTGTGGTTCGGGCACGTATGCCGACACAACACACTTGCCAATACCATTATGCAAGGTACAGAAGCCGGAGGGAGGAAAAGAGGAAGGCCAAAGATGGCCTGGCTGGATAACATCAAGACATGGACTGGCCTGAGTACTTCACAACTGATCACAGAGGCGGAGGACAGAACAGGATGGGCATGGATCACTACGGCTGGCTGTCATGACGCCCCTACGACCACTGAGGTCATGGGTCATGAGTGAGTGTACCGTACTAGGAATGCAATACTCTTTTGTACTAGTGCTAAGAGGCACTGCATGAGTATAGGCTGTGCTACCTGCATGACCCTGTTTAAATCACTGGTGTAGACATGGGTGAAGAGTTGGTTCCTCAGACGTTTTCCTGCCAGCCCGGCCTGGTGGTAACCAACATCAGACAGGTTTGTGTTCATCTGGCCTGCAGAACATCAACAAACAAACAAACAACAACAAACCAGTCAAAAACAACCGAGGACATATATCAATCACTTCAAATTGAATGTTTGATGCAAAGTAGCCTGGGTGCCATCCGATTACTACCGGGGCTCCTACGCCCGCAACCCTGAAATAAATCAATTTTTTTTTTCAGGAAAGATACCTTGATACTGCATCCAGGAAAGAAGGCTTTATCCGCCTGTTATGTCCTGATCTTGCCTCCTTCATGCAGTGTACTTACGCTCTTCCCAGTGTTCATCTAGCCTACTTTTAAACTGGTTAGCGCTCTCTGCAGCAACCTCTTGTCCAGTTCCTGCACATGTCCTTGTCCAGCCCCCTTTCTACCCCTTGTTTGCACCTGTTACTAACACTTGCGCAGCTGCTAATAATCCGCCAAATAGCGGGCTAAGCAGTAGTGAAGATGATGATGACTTCAGCAGGTAGGGAATTCCAGCTGTTGACAACTCGGACACTAAAAGTTTGACTTCTAACCCTAGTCCTAGCCATCAAAGCTAGACTAAGTGTAGAATCCCTGGTAGTAATCCAATGGCACCCAGGCTAGATTCAAAGGAGAGAGACTCAGGCACAGTTACTAAATACTACTGAAAATTAAGTGGCTTTGGGGCCATAAGATGCAAAAGGCATTAGGACTCAAATCTAGATGCAAGACTCCAGATTTTCTTATAAATTGATTACGAAATGCTCTACATGAGCCTTCGGCAGTTTCAAGATTCAACACCTCACCAATGCCATATAAGATTTAGTAGTAAGTAAAACCAAGGAGGTTTCATAAAACACCATCTAGCTCAGTATCTGTCATTTCTGTAGAAATAAAATAAAACAAAAATACCATACCTTGCAAGATAAATTCCTTATTTTCCCTGGTCTCTCCACTGCAAGACAAAACAATTTTGATGATAAATTTTCTTTTGGATAGTTATGTACATTAGTAAGTGTGAAGTTGTATACAAAGAGGCTATTAGTCATACCCTATTTTCGGTACAGAGGACACGTCACACTTGAATAAAAATGCATAGTTTAACATGGATTTAATTTGAATGGCAGATATTACAATTACTCTATTGCTTGCCGGCTTTCTTTTGCAATCAATGAGATTGGATCTCTTCTAAATCTCTTGGATAACTTGGTACTTGGTGCAAAGTTGCAAAATTATGTACCGTCACATACCGGTACATCAGAAGAGCAACTGTTACATCATACTTACTGCCGGACGACGGTGAGTAAAAACGTCGCCATTCTCCTAGCCAGCCCGTTGTTCAGTGCCGTGTCGCGTCAGTGTGGTGTACGTGTGTATAGAAGCGAAATCCGGCTGTATAATTACTATAAAGACCCTCAAAATGCCTAAATCTGTCACAGTTGGTAACCCAAGTAGTCAAATCAGCAGGGCAAAGGTTATCAGAGTACTACACTATATCTAACGGGTGTAATAGAAGATTAATGTCTCATATCAAATTTCTTTCCATACCATATAAAACTATAAATATGTATAGTTATACATAATATATGTGTAATAATTCATTATATATTGATCTAGAATCACAAAACATCGCCACACAAGGAATTTTTAAAATTTTGAATTACCTACAGTGGAAAATGTATTGTTCTATTTCAGAGCGGAAACGGAAACGCAAGACACATTCTTATAGAAAGCAAAACAACGAACATAGACGGGATAAAAACCACAATCTAACAACAAACGATTAATACTTTCAAAATATGATGAAATAAAGACTTAGAATATCTTTTTCTTTCATTCTAAAATACGAATAGTTTCTAAACTTCGTCAAAACAATGTATTTTACTTAATTTTCTCTTAGCGTTTGGTTGTCTTGTAACCTAGCAACCGTGTGTAAATACGGGAGGGTCGGATATCCTGCAATGTTTTGGCTGTAGCGGTACCGTAGTCTTTGAAGTAGAGATATCATAGCCTTCTCTGCTGTTTTGAATACAGAAAAGTGACAGACAGAGACGATTTGGATGCCATGACGTCTAGAGAGCAAAGGGACTCTGTTCAGAACGGATTTGGTAGGTGATATTCACGTCAATAGTTTCGATATTTTTGTGTCATCTCGTCCGTCGCCCCCCTCCCCACGTTTAAGTCTCCAAACCTTGTCATAACGTATGATCTAGTGATTATACTCATAATATCATTGTAATGAGTTGCTGCATGTATTCACCATTGATCGAATGCCCAGTTTTAATTGCAAGAGCAAAGTTTGAACGTAAACCTGGCCTACTCAATACAGCACTATTTGTCAGTTTCAAAGTTTATCTGTGTTAGTATAACTAGAAATCAGTCTGAAGCAAAGTTGCACTGTAATCACATTTACCTAAATTTTTGACTGTACAACATCATTCTTTGTCGAGGGTTGGACGAATACTGGAGTTGGACAGTCAAAAATTTGGGTATTCGGGTGATTTGGGAGATCACAGTACATCTTTGCGTCAGGCTATATGTTAGTGTTTGATTTCATATCGAAGAAAGTGAACTTTTAAACTCATTTAAACGCAGGTTCTGGGACCAGGAAGGCCAGTGTGGTGCCGATGGACACACTAGGGGAAGATGAGGAGGACTCTGGAGAGGATGAGGTATTGATTGTTGTGCTGTTATTTGTTGTTGTTGTTATTGTTTTTATTTTATCCAGTTGACTTAAAGGCTGCAATAGATGGGAGTCTGAATGAAGACTACATTGTATTTTCCACTATGACATTATGATATGTTGCAATTTTTCTACTGCTGATTGCTGTACTTCTGGTGCAGTATACTCAAATAAGAATGTGTTAGTTTCTTTTAACTCAGTATTGAATTTTGCCAGAACCATTGACATTTATAATTGCACTTTGTTTACTAACTGTCAATACTCTCTTTTGAAAGGCACAAATACAGCATACATCAGTGATGCAAACTTTAAGAATTGCAAAAAAGTGTTGCAGTGACCTGAATTGAAAAATTAAAACACACAAAAATCATGCGAACACAATAAGAAATATCAAATGTTTTTTATCCTAACCAATGAACATCGTTGTAGCAGGAGGCGGCGGAGGAGCGAGCGCGACAGTTGGAGGAACAGAACAAGTTTGACGCCCTGTGTGACGGGATCCTCAGTGCTGTGGCACTGCTCAGTAGCTCTCTACAGGAGGTGGGTATCATATCAACCTTTCATGTATAGGAAAGTCCCTTTAGCTCAATTGTGCTGCCGGTTCCAATTTGCTAACTCGGAGACCCAAGGAAGGGTATCTTGGTTGGAGCTGCATTCGTCTTTCAGAAGGGACATCTCATGATCGAGGAGGTGCCTCGAGCAGGTTGAAAGGCACTACAACAGCCTCATTACTCAGATCGGTACCTACTGTACTGGCTGTACTGCAAATAGTATGCTTGTGTGAAAATGTTTGAAATGGCAACATTTACCATCATTATTGTAATGGAAGTGGACATCGACAGTCATATACAGTTACAACATCCAGGTTTTGTCACAGTTGCTTATAGACAGGGCAAAATCACAAGTCATTGCAGATGCATTTTAGTTACAGTAGCTAGCGTCTGACACTTTCTTTGATATGGTTCAACAGAACCAGTTAGTACCATAGGTGTGGCAATGGAGATATGGTTATTTGTTTATTGTTACTGTTATTTTTTTAATTTATCGTCCATTGTGATGTCAAGTTAGAAGTCCAGGAAGACTAGTGGTGTGCCTTAGGGCTCAATAAACTCAACTCAACTCAATGTTTGTCTACCAACAGGTGATTGACCTGAAGGATGAACTACTGGAACATTCCCTCCCACCTAATGTGCTGGTCAGACTGGCCATCGTGTCCGGCAAAATATTCAGAAGGTTAGTTACTTGATATAAGTATTTGTAATGATATTTTGAAGCTGCTGTGTTACACTGAAGGGCAGTTTTACTTGTTCTACTGATACACAGATACAGTTACACAGATACAGATATACACAGATACAGATACAGATACAGAAGCTGTCATGTAAGGCTGAAAGTTGAAAGACAGTTATACCGGCTCCACACATACAGAACAAAAAATTAAGTACCAGGGGTGATAAGCCACCTGTAGCATATACTTTTATCTTAGGTTGATTTTTAAAAAGATTTTACATTATGTCTCTCGGCCTGTGTAAAACTCAACATCAGATGAATTTACATAGAGTAATGTATAATTTAAAGATTTACTGTTTTTTGAAGGAATTTTGCCTTTTATTAATTACATGTCATATTTCACCATCAGTGCTACAGACTTGAATGTTCCAGTCACAGAGTTAGTTCGACTTGTCAGAGTCTACTCCGAACCGTGGGATGAAAAAAGTGAGGCCTTGAAGAAACTACATGCTGATTACGAAAGGTAATGATTATTTTAACCTCCAGAATATTGTCAGAACTTTTAATGCATGTTTTGTGACAGGAATCACGTGTGTAGATTGAAATTACACAGTTCACACTGTAGCTAGTCTCAAAAGAAAATTCCCTGGATGTTAGATAGGATTGCAATGATAAAAAGGAAATAATCTCTATGATCCAATATATGGTTGATCTTCTAATGTCTCACTTCACTATCTTTTCCAAGCAACTATGATGTAATACAGGTAACCTGAAGGGCTCTCTTGATTCCTTTCTAACGTTCTGGAACGATTTCTGTTTATTTGTAAACAACTATCTTCAATTGATTTGTACATCTATATTGTAAAGTTACAGCTGGAATTTTGTGAATAAATCTGGATTTAGAAATCAAATCTTTTTTTTATATAAATGTCAAATGCTAATACAATGTTTATTGTACTAAGACCATTAAAAATTGTTCATTGTTGGTGTTATGGAAATGACCTTATGTGAGCAGCATGACTTTCAAATGCCTTTCCCTTCATCTGTGTCCATAGCAGAGACTCATGTTAAATTTTGTCTTTTACAACAGTAAGAAAAGACAACTGAACATTGCCATCAAAAGACTTCAACTGGTGGATGCACATGTAAGTTTCAGTCTACTATTATAGTTACTGGCATGTTACCTTTCTGCATGCATTACAACATACATTTTGTATGTCAGGCTTCAAGTACATCAGTTTTGTAAAATTTTGTGTGTAAATGTTTGGCATCAATGTAGGAAAAAAAGATTTTATATGTTGAATATAAATTGACAAAACATTGAAACATTGTCAAATAAGCAGGTAATACTAAGTGTCCTATGACTAAAACACTAACTTTGGAAGAGAAACAAACAGTATACACTGTATAATCATTGAAAATTGACTGTAGAAATGTTTTATTGTATTTCCAGTCCAAGCGTCTTGCTCGTGAGAAACGGATCATGAACTGGGAGAAACTCTTCGCCAAGCTAACGGTAAGATGTGTCCTCAGTAACACATTTCCCTTGTCTTACTCATTAGAACAGTGTTTACAAAACATGACCAATTCTCCCACTACAATAGACAAATGCATGCCATCATGGTGTAGGGTCACCGCTTGGTATAAAAGTTTCAGTGACCCGGCTAAGTTTTCTTTGCATAATAGATTGTTTTGTTGACAAAATACAACATGTTCCTGTCTGAATGGTACAGGCAGATTTGTTGATATAGTATAAAGTTACGCTGCTATACAGAGTCAATGAGCCATGGTATGCTAGGGACTTACAGATTGCTTTCAGTTTAACCAGACCAATTTGTAACAACATTAAGTCTATGAAAAAAATAAAATTAATCCTATTCTGTTATATATATAATAAAATTACAGCTGTTAAATTCTTGATGCTTCTTTCAGAGTTCAAAAGGCCATGGTCGCAGATGGAAGTTTCTGATTGACTCATTTAAAAAGAAGGCACAGATGGGGTAAGGAAATTTCACTGCTATTTCATTTGTAGCTTGTATGGTACAGGTTTGACATTTGGAAGTAGGCATCTTTTATTTTAATCATGTTTAGTTATCTTTGTTTATCTGCTGTAATGGGATTGATTGATGGCAACAAGAATAAGTTCAGCACCAAGGACAGAGTATGGTATCATTTCTGACTCTCTCCTTAGAATTCATTTTAGATTTTTGTTCATTTGCTGTAATGTTAACAACAATTGTTCTTTTTCTTAAGTGCTGAGCACCTGTTGGCATATGCCAGCAGTGTTGAAGATGAGTATGAATCTGATGACGATTTCACACAACCTGACCACCCCCAGTTCGCCGTAGTGAGCCCTTCCACTGAGGGACCTGAAAAAGCAACATCAGTAAGTTAACATGATTTTTATTCCAAAACCATCTATTGGATGTAGTTTCAACAGTTGGTAATATCATTCTTTTTTGTATATCCTGTATTGTAACCCCTTTTCCTTTCCTTACTGCAAATCTTGAAACGTTCATGGTGGTTTTATTTGAAGCTGAAACAGCAAGGACACCTCCTGACGTATGTGGCACCAGGCACTAAAAGGTGAACAACAACAACAATAACAACAACAATGTTTGTATCTTTGTAGCCGTCGGATTTTGAGAGTGAGCCTGAGCCCGAGTCTGAGCCAGAAAGCGGCAGCGAGAATGACCTCCCGCGGGCAGACAGCGAACTGGAATCGGAAACCGGAAGTGAACGTGAAGGAAAGGTAAGAAAGAGTCAAGGCGTTGTCTCCTTGACATTCTCTTCTGTTGTCACAAAACATGAGTGAGGGTCTGCATGGGGGTCCCCGACAACGCTTTACACTGAATTCAGAAGATTCTCCCCTACATATTACGCTAAAAATCAAGGAAGGCAATTACACAGAATTTTGTCACCTCGCTAGGAGATAAGTGAATAAGACGGCTTTCCCTACCAATAGCGCATGCAGACCTTCATGATTTTGTGTATGTATTTCTGCATATGTCACAAAGTTATCATATATACTATATGCTGTTCTCAAGAAAGGGTTAAAGATACACATAGTATTTTTTCAAATAAAGAGAGTTAAATGATTTTGTTTTAAGCTGTTTTAAATACACGGTCCTAATTTCTATCGTTGCAACATCATGTAAATTATTTGATCCTGGTGAAATGTCTATAATCCATGTTTGACTAATTTACAGAGAGAGAATTCTCTGATTTACTTAGAAATGTGCAATTTTCTGTACTTCAAGCTTACACAAATGTTCTTCATGCATGTGAGATTTGATTTTGAGACATACATTTGTATTTTTGCAACTAATGACTGAATGAGTGATTGTCAAAGGACAACAGAAATAATAACCCAAAACTACTGTAACATACAGGTAAACAATTTTGATGGTGAAAGGGAAGGAAATTACGAATTTGTTCAGTTATTTTATCCTGCCAAAAAAAGAAAGATAAGATTGATGTTCTTGAATAGAGAGCTGCATCCAGTAGCTCGAAGTATTCCACAACTTCTCAAGAAGGCGGAACTCTAAGTGACCGTAGCGGAGACAACACGGATGGAAGCTCGGATTCTGACTCAGAGTCAGACAGCGACAGCAACGCGGAAGGGAAGAGTAAGAAAAAATCAGCAAAAAAGGGTCAAACGAATAAAAAGAATGCCCCAATCAAAGGAGTGTTGAAGAAAAAAGGGGCGGTCAAGAAGGTTTGTTGGTATCATACTGGAGTTTGGTGGCTAGTAAATTATGGAATCCATCTGGTGTTGGTGACGGAAAAGTGATCTGGGAAAACAGAAAACAGCTGGAGAAGTATGGAGGAAAACTTAATCTATAGAAAGCTTGCTATATCCATCATTGTGCCATTTGACCAAAATGGGATGATTTGGCAGAATAATGCCAACCTTTGTCCAAACTATGAATGATTGGGACATATATTATATGATATGGAGCAGACTAATCTTTTAAGCCAGCCTCTTTTGCATTGCAGTCATCCTCAGTAAGACAGCCGGAGCTGCATAGTTTCTGTTAGAACTTTCATCTACCTGTAGCTGTGCAAAAGATGTCATTTGACTTGAAGAATTAATCAGCTCAATGTGTCTTCTATAATTGAATGATGATAATAATGATGCCAATCAATATAATGATTAATCGGTATGTTACCATTAACAGCCTTTTTTTGGTGGAGGTGTCTTCCAAACTGGTGGCAAGGTGTCTGTCAGGGACAGGGTGATACAAAGACTGACCTTTATTTGCTCACAGCGACATTGCCGTTCACAGTGACTACATTGGTGTAGTTTTAAGGCTATGATAACCATGATTATGTTCCCATTTCCAGAGGAGAGGGTCTCGAGTGAGATTTGGAGGTGCAAGCACAGTTGGGGCACCAGAGCTGGTAGTGAAACCTCCCTCAGAAGACAGGGCGGTGTGGACCCATGAGCCTGAGTATGACAGGTATGCACTGGAGCATGTCATATCAACTCAGTTGTTTGGAAAGGCTTTATCTGGTGCTATGTCTGTAACCCTTTGAATAAAAGTAATACTTGATTACAAAGTAAAGTATTAGAGGATGGGAGTTGCATTTTTATAAAGATAAATCTCAGTGTATTTGACGTAAAATTTTCAATAGTTTGTAATTCTTTTGTAGTTTCTACATTTCATTGCATTCTTGTATGTATGCTTAACATTCTTGTTTTTTTTATCTTCCAACAGATTTCTAAATGTTAGAGTATACAAGCCTGTTGGAATGCAAGGTTTGTTTCTTTTTCATATTTTGCTTTGTGTTTCTTCTTTATCAATTTGGAAAAATGTTTTGTCATGGCTTTAATTTCATAAAGTTCAAGGCATATTTTTCTTTTGAGTGGTTTCATACAATTCATTAGAAGTGTGTGTGTGTGTGTGTTTGTGTACAATTCAGTATTACATGAAGGGATGAAGTCTGCTATATCTGATTGACTTGCCCTGAGAGTCGCTAAATCTATTTGAATCATCTCCATTCTCTCCCCAGACACTGAGCTCACCTGCGTTCTAACTATGGGTGACCAGGTGTTCAAGACAGGTGTGTTGGACGCACCATCACCACCTCCAGCTGAACCTAAACCTGAGACTCCCGAAAAACCCAAGAAAGGCAGCCTTATTGGCAAGGGAGGTATGTATGATATCGTAATCTCCAAGCAGATGTTATGGTGAAAGATCATAATGTTTTCTATTGGCTGGGCTTCTCTGACAGTACCTTTATGAGATAGTCACCCCAACTTTCACCACATCATGTTTTGGTTATTAAATGTATTTGGCAACTGTAACTCCTGTTTGTTGAAATCTTTCCCACACATTGGTCTATTGGGCAGTGCACATCTCTGTGTCTATAGCCCTTGGGCCACACACTGTAATGTAGGTATGCTTGGATTTTTTTCAATTACGCAAAATCAAATGAGACCTTTGAAATCAACAATAAAATCTTCATACAAAGCATGAAATTTAGAAGTGTCTAGATTAGATTGTATTTCGTAGCTTCAAGAAGTCTTGATGTTACAAGATATGATAATATCTTAAATAATGTATTTTTGTATCCAGGTGTAAAAAGAAGAAAGTCTGTGACTGTAAAGGAGCCTCATGAAGAAACACCTAAGGAGGACGACAGGTAAAAGGAGTTAAGAAGTCCCAAAAGTAGCCTAAGAATTTTCACTCTGTTAAATTTGAAATGCAATTTCAAGGAAGTCTATTTCAAGTGTCTTCCATGTACTGTGATCTCTGCTTTCTGCAAATTATCTACTCTTCAGATACTGTACTTTTCAACCAATGGTAGTGTCCACTGGCCTTAGTAAGTTATGTTTATGTTCAGAATGCTCTAACCACTATAGCCTCTTAGTTCCATCTTGGACAGTCACTGAAGAATTTTTTTCCATTCAACTTTTAACGTTGTCACTTCTTTGCCCCACAGGTTTGAAGAGTTTGTTTTCAGTGTGCCGGACAAACTGGCAGAGATGCAGGGGTTGAAAGTTGCGGTGAACTCACAGGACGACATGGCAGCCGTGGCAACTATTGAGGCAGAGGACCTGACCAGTTTGGTAAGTTATCAATTCAGATAGATGTAGATAGATTTTATTTTTGGCGACACCTCAGGGGCGAGCCAAATTCATATATATTGTGTGCAGTTTGCAAGAATTGCACAGGAATGTGAAAGTCCATGGGCGATAACTCAAGAATGCCTGGATGTATTGTCTTCATATTTTGTAGGTGGGTCGGTCTGCGCGAGACCTTGAAATGATTGGATTTTGGGTCCTCTATCGACTTTCTATGGTACTGCAGGGGAACTTTCACTTTTCAAATCTCGTGTTCTGAACATGCTATGGGCTTAATTCTTTAGTGGTGGATAGCTCTTTGTAAGCAAAATAGGTCCTGCAGATTTTGACTCCCTAGCGGCTTTTACTCGTTTATTCTATTTTTTGATTTTATTGAAGTTACTACAACACAACACAGAGGTCACTCAGGCAGCACTGCTGATACATAAAAAGAATTGTATAAATCAGTCTTATTGAGGAAAAATTACTAGAATTTGATGTCAACTTAGGCTTGTTCAATTTAATTTGTTGGTTCTTGGATTTAACAAAAAATATCGCTGAACTGGAAAATCAACATGAAAACAGAGTCAGGAAGAAAAGTCTTAATTAATATACACAGTTTTAGGGAGTAGATGTAACATTTAGATGTAAGTTTTCCACCTAGCCCACTTTTTTCATCTTGTCTCCTTGCTGAATTTTTGCTAAAAATGTCATGGAACAAATTGGTGTGGTCTCAACAGGTACATGTAAGTTATACCAAATGATATGTATCTTATATATTCATGAAGATATTCAGATGTGCCAAACATAGTTCAATAAATATCTCAGATCAAGATTAACCCTTACCGGTACTTTTTGTTTTGTTTTCCAGGAGCTACCTGTGAAATCCTTACCAGATGAAAATGCAGAGTTTGATGCTAATCTGAGGAGTACAGATCCCACCATGTTTCCTCTCTACGCCACAAAAAGTTCCAAACACGGAATCTACGGGAACCTCCCCCTCAAACTGTACTGGACGCAACAAGAACGCCCGCGAACCTTCGAGAGGGAAACAGAAACGGTGACACTAATGGACCTGATTAAAGAATTCACAGGTTTGTCCAAATGACAGTAGCAAATAACATTAAGTCAATCTGTTATAATTGATGTTGCAAATAATTGTTTAGAAATCAACTACAACTTTTTAGGTTACAGATTTTATAAATGCAATAAGAACCCCTACTGAACCCCTGGTTAAAAAAGAGAAGAAGAAAAATTAATGGTTCTTGGTGGATTGTGCAGATTGGCACATTCGCACACCAAATCCGTAGTGTGTTACTAGCACACATTTTATCATGGAAGGTCGTGTAAAGTGCCTTTCCCAAGGGCACAATGTCGGGGCATGGTAACCATGGTTAGAGTGACCAATGGGTCTTCTTTTCTCTTAACTTTCTCCCTGCTGCCTAACCTGGTAACCACAGCAATGGTAACCAATGCAAAGTTGGTGCAAAATGGCTATCTTAGGAGGCTGAAGGTTAATAATCCTTTGTCTGCACCCAGTGCACAGAGCTATAAACTAATTTAGCCATGAGGCTAAATTGACTCAGACAATATAACTGGATTATAACTCCTACAAATCAAAACAATATAGAACTTTAGAAGAACTTTATTGCGCGACAATTGTAACGAGTACAATGTATGGCAATTTGTAGATACATAACAATCGTCTATTTCTAATATTTAACAATTTCAAAGAACTTATCAATAACATGAATAACAATCGATCTGATAATGTACATTCTAATGGCTAAAACAGTATATAATGTACTCTACAAAAACCATAACCCACAAATGATTCGTGTGTTTCCAGGTGTTGATCTCTCGCAGCACCCCAAAGAAGAGATAGTCGCCATGCTGGAGAGAGAGTATGAGGACAGAGCAACATCAGCCATGTCTTTTGAGGAGGAGAAAGAGGTGATTAAAAATGTTTGGCGTTATTGCTGCACTCCCTTTGAGAATGACCTCTTTGTCAATAGATGTTAACATGAAGGGTGTCAAACCTCAAGCCATGTTGAAGGAAAAGTGATTTATACTAGATAGAACCTATCTAGCACATTTTTTTGGGGCTATGATTTTTTAGTGCTGTACAGTACTGGTTTGTGACCGACAGTCAATTTACAGCATTGCCCCAATCATACTTTACTACTGTAGTGTGACTGGTCAGTGCTGTTACAGTAGTCACAGTCTCTAAGATTTTCAATACTGCCGTGGTACTGTAGATTTTCAATGGTGCCATACAAATATTCATCTGGTCAAACTTTTGGTCCTTGTGTTAGATAAAAGTCCATTCTAGCTCTAATGGAGAAATGATTTACATTAATCATATCTAAACCATAGATATTAAGATATCCATTTGTGTCTGCTGCAGGACATGGTTCCCAAGGCAGAACTGGAGAGCCTTATGGAGCAGCACAACGCACAACTCATGCAGATCCAGGATGAATATGAGTAAGTACCGATGCTGATGCTGATGCAAAAGAGCTTAAGTCCTGACACTACCAAGTGAAATGTTTTGGGGTTTCAAACACACACACCCCTCAGGATATGCTCAGTTTATATATATATATACAGGAGTACATCATGTGTGTGTGTGTGGGGGGGGGGATGTTGCATTGGAGATGTCTTTAGACACATTTTTTCAGGGTGGCGTACTTAGGTGACCTGAGGGAACTACTTAGTAGACATTATCCACGTATCCTCTTTTTCATCACAGAAAACGTCTGAATGAGCTTGCAGAGAATCTAGAAGAGATGCAGGAGAGAGCTCCACCCCCGCTGGCAAACATGGAACATGCCATGGTGCAGTACTCACCCCAGGGGACCCCCGTCCACCCCCGGTCGCCCGTCAGTCGGGCGCAAACACGCGACATCACACGGTCTCCCAATATCCCGCAGGTCCCACAAACGTCCAGGGAATCCAGCGCACAAGCCCCCAAACCTCCACCAGCTACTGCATATGACGGGTGAATTTTTTCTTCCTATTTCTGTATCTGTATAGCTGGTATAACTGCCCTTCAGCGTATCACACCAGCTTCGCAGGTATGTGGTGTGGCATCAGCTGGTTATATTACACTGTACGACCTAACCTTTGCACATCTACCCTGAAAGAACTGTAGTTTAAAACTATCTACTGAGGATGCTCATACTGTTTGTCACCAAGACCCGAAGGCCACATAAAAGTAATGGGTTACATGAAAAGGATTTCTTCTCCCCCAAGTCTGAAACATCCTGATTAATGCACGTTTGAAAACTATTCTGTCACTGACCCAATAGGAGAAGCAGGGCTATGAAGGCTGCTCAGGAACATTCCCTACCCATTTAGACCAGGATTTTTATCCACTTATGCCAGGATGGTACATACTGCTTTCTCTGCTTATCACTCAGCATTTGTGAAATAGTATGGTAGTTCAACACACACCACTACCAGTGGACTAGCCCCCTGTTGTAGTGACTTGCACAAAGTTGTGTGGGCCAGGGCTGCCAAAACGGAGATGGTTGCCGCCTTATGCATCGTCTGGTGCGGGAAGGACTTTAACTTTAACTTAAATGTCAGGATGGACTGTATACTTTAAAAAGTGGCAATTCTTGCTGTCCTTGGTGCTGAATGTACGCTTGTTGCCATCAATCATGATATAAAGAAACAGACACATATTTAGGCCTGTAGAAGAACTTTGACACCAAGGTAACTATGGATGGCTGTTATTTTCATTATTATTGTTCTTTGTAAACATTTTTGCAACTCAAGAACATTTAAATTAGCTAGTGGCTATTTGATGATAGTATACCCGTCATCACTTTGTCTATGTATTGTCTATTTGTGTAACATGAATCTATCTATAGCCCTTATCAATGTCCACATGATTTCTTTTCCTATTGATAATGACGTCCATTTTTTCTATTAAATTTCAGGATGTACCAACCCCAGCCCCCACCACATACAGCACCCAGGGCGAAGAGAAAAACAATACAGGCACCACCACCCAACGCCAAGTTGCCTAAAGATGTAAGTACTGGGTTCATATAGCTAGGGCTTGACTGCTGCTATCATCAATGTATAAATCAAGATGTCTCTAATTGAAGCTACATATTACTAGTACTACTTTTCACCTCAGTCGAGTGAGGTGTAATTGTGCCTTTCCCAAGGGCACAACGTTGGGGCACTGCCAGGGATTTGAACCCAGAACCTTTAGATTTTTTAGCCAACAACCCTAACCACAAGACCACTCTGCCATCATTACTAATCATTATCAATTGTATATCATCATAGTTCCTGGAGAGGCTGAAGTTCCAGACTGCTGAGAGTATCCGCCGCCAGGCTGAGCTGTACGACAAGACGAGGCGGATGGTTGAGGAGAAGTACCTGAGACAGATGGAGGGCCAGCATCGTATGACCAACCCTGAACCGCTGGAGCAGCAGTTAGAAGATGTCTGTCTGCCGGCAGTCTTCATGCCCACCAAGACTGGACACATCTACAACCCAAGGGCTTACCAGTACTTCCATCCCAATGGTGATCATTTGTTTCATTACCTTCGCCGGTTATGCAGAGGGTAGCATTTGTCTGTAGTGGACCAGCATAACTCAAGAATGCCTGGATGGATTGTTTTGATATTTGTTGCAACTGCTTTCAATTTGATCTTCTATTCTACCATTTCTCCCTCATTTATTTATCTTTTTTTAAATTTATGTCTGGCCTTGCCATTTTTTGATAAGTATAGGGCAATGATTTTCAACATTGTTATTTTCATCATTTTCATTAAGTTTCGAATTCCACACATCTAAAATATAGATTCAATGTACTGTAAGATATCAATATCATTGTCTACCAAGACTGGACACATCTAACCATAGTACTTCCATCCTAAATAACATGTGCAAATCTATTTGATACGTCCATCGATTTTTGGTTCACCAGTGACTGAGTTGGCGATAACGTTTACTTATTGATCTTAATCACTAACTCGTGTTTTGATGTATTGACTTATGACTGTACTTCCATCCCAATGGTGATACTGCAAATTCATTTGTTTTTGCAGGGAGTTGATTTCCTGGGATAGAAGTGGAAGGGAGGTTTTCAGTGTTTTGAGTTTGCGGTCAAACCAATATTGTAGCATGAAACCACATATTCACATAGACTTTACACATCTACAACCCGGGGGCTTACCAGTACTTCTATCCAAACAGTGATTACTGTAAACTCATTTATTTTTGCAGGCATTTGATTTTGCAGTAGGAGTGGAGGAAGGTCTTTTGGGTGCTTTAAGTTTGTGGATAAAGCAATGTTGTGGCACGAAATCACATATTTGCAGTGTCATGGTTTTCTGGTTCACAAATAAAAAAAGCCACTGCAAATATCTAAAGATTAACAGTGTTTTTTTCACCCTGGTTGCTTTGAAATCTTCTATTCTATCATTATCTTTTAATTTATTCACATATATTCAACGAGTATAAGGCAAAAAGCATGGTTGCTTGTATAACACCTTCTACTCGAATCCATTATCTTTGACCCTACCATTTTTTGTTAATAAGAACATCAATCATAAATGACAATGATAAAAACTACACATACAGAAATTTTCTTTTTTTCATGATAGCGAAATGGTTGCAACATTTTTTGTTTAAATATTTTTTCTTAGGTTTGTCAGGAGACATTGCCAGACTGACTCAGCCTCCTTCAGTCTTCCAGCTTCCCCCACTGGCCAACAGACATGTATCCTTTTCAACACTGTGTGTCTTAAACATTTCTTACTTCTGAAATAAAGGTTATTGATTGATTGATTAATTGCAATTTAGATATCATGCACTGTAAGATAACAGTCATGTATAATCAATGCCTTGTATATTATGTTTTCTGAAAGAAACTGCAAGTTTTGGGGACTATGAATGAACAACTATGAATGACTTGACTGACAACCATTTATGGTCATCTATATTGCAATATCTGATGAGATGAGATGGAATGTTTCAGGGAGATAATCGAACACTGAAAAATCTATAGTTATTCATTAAGCTCAGTGCTTGTCATTACCTTGACTTTGACATCAGCGACTTTCTGTCATGAACCTGTTTGACTTGAGCCAGAACTTCCAGTCAAAGGGATCCGACTGGCTGTCCAACATCCCAGCCTATAGGAGCGCCAGTCAGACCCCGTTCCCCATGACGCCGGCACCGACGGTGGAGGGTCCCTCCCAACCTCACAGCGCCAGCACACTTATGAGAAGTCATCCCATGCCTCATACACACTGACTTTGGGAACAGAGGAAGGGTGGAGCCAAAATGATATATTCATGATAACCAAAGTGCTAACCTTGGAAGGTCCCTCCCAACCTCATAGTACCAGCACACTTATGAGGAGTCGTCCAATGACGCATACACACTGACTCAGTGAGTTTTGGCAATGGCACAAAGGTGGAGCCAAAAGTATCTATTCCCCGTGACACCAGAACTGACTGCGGAAGGTCCCTCCCAACCCCACAGCGCCAGCACACTTATGAGAAGTCATCCCATGCCGCATACTCACTGAGTTCTGGCAACAGCTCAACTACCTACAATAAACCATAGTACCTATTCCCAGTGACACCAGAACTGACTGTGGAAGGTCCCACCCAACCTCATAGCGCCAGCACACTCATGAGAAGTCATCCCATGCCCCATACACACTTACTTTGGCAAGGCTTCAGGAGCACCAGTCAGACCCCGTTTCCCATGACGCCTGCACCGACGGTGGAGGGACCCTCCCAACCTCACAGCGCCAGCACACTTATGAGGAGTCATCCCATGCCTCATACTCACTGAGTTTTGGCAACAGCTCAACTACCTACAATAGACCCTCAAACCTATTCCCAGTGACACCAGAACTGACTGTAGAAGGTCCCACCCAACCCCACAGCGCCAGCACACTCTATTCTCACTGACTTTGGGAATAGAGGAAGGGTGGAGCCAAAAGCACCTATTCCCGATGACCAAAGCGCTGACTGGAAGGACCCTCCCAACCTCATAGCACCAGCACACTTATGAGAAGTCATCCCATGCCTCATACTCACTGAGTTTTGGCAAGGCTTCAGGGGTGGAGCCAAAAGTATCTATTCCCCATGACACAAGTGCCAACTATAAAAGGCCCCTCCCAATTTCATAGTGCCAGCACACTTATGAGGAGTCGTCCCATGACGCATACACACTGACTCAGTGAGTTTTGGCAATGGCACAAAGGTGGAGCCAAAAGTATTTATTCGTCATGACTCAAGCACCGACTGTTGAAGTCCCTCCCAACTTCATAGCACAAGCACATTTATGAGGAGTCAAAAGTACCTATTTTCATATTAGATTACAGAATGCTTTTAAACTATTTACATGTTTAAGAAGTATTACATAGCTTTATTTGAGTAAACAAATGACCTGATTTTTTATGTATTACAGAAGGTACACTAGTTTTATGTGTATGATACATGTACAAGACATATATCTGGGTAACATACATTATCCAACTGAAAATTGTTGCTGACTCTTAGGGAGGGCAAAAATTGAATAATGTTTTAAACATTGATAAAATGTTAGAAACAGTATCTTATACAGACAGTGTATAATTAATTTCATGCATAAACATTTAGAATATAATAGGACATTTTTAGCTGTAAATATTGTGCTATTTTTATTCAGAAGCAGTTATCGAATGTTGATAACATTGCTGCCTTTCTGTGGAAAATGTTGAAATGATTCATGAATGTATGATTTTGTACATTTATTCAATATGTTGAATGTTTTGTAATAAAATAAATTTGTACTATATTTTCCTCTTTACAAAAAGTATGCACATTTGTCTTTCATTTACTTCTTCTTTTCATAATAATGTCATGCAACAAACAAGACAAATTTAATGTGGACCAATGACGAAACGTCTCATTAACGATATGTGGCAATGATGACGATGATGATTTAGTGAAACAAATTTTGTGGACAAGATCCTGCTGGTCAGGCTAGTGTGGAAGGAAATTATTGAACAGATGTGGATGAAATTTCTCACACATTGCCAAAAAAGCCAACTTTGAAGTAAAGTGCGTTAAATACATCATAGACGTCGTGGACATTTCCCATCTAAACTTGGTACTAATTTCTATTCATCCCATATGCCGATAAAAAAAACACGAATCAACCAACGGCCAAATATCCAAGAGACTAACAATTAAGAATAACGTCTTTGCCTATGAAAAATGGCCAACGCTGCTTGAATTATAATATCATCATCTTCGTTACTGCTTAGCCTACTACGGAGTGGATTATTATCGTCTTTGTCAACGTGCACATCGGTATCTCTTAAGTTTCTTCTTTCTTGCCTTTAATGCTCACGGTATTGATAACGATCTGGTATGTACCGAAGTCGGATTCGGACCCTGGACCTGATCCGATCATGCTGCCGTTGCGCCACACGACCCCACAAGTCAACTTGGTAGTCACAGTCGTTATATAGAGGTCAACAATAGGGGATTAGCGATGAGAGGGCTGGTTGTGTGTAGTTCAGCTACCCTGGTATCCAGAGCAATTATACCGAGCGTGGACCTACACCGGCCCGTGCCCGGAGCTTCCTCGGGACCTACCCTCCCGCTGGCCCGACAACGTACCCCGTCCCACTTCCCGCTAGCCAAACAAGTGGATAGTGGGGCGGGGTAGATCTTCGGGTGAGCGGAAGGGTAGGCCCGTGTAACTCGGAGCGCTGGCCGGTACATATGCTATGGATTCCAGGGTATAGTTCAGCGGACTGGACATACGCACCCCCCCCCCCCCGCAGAAGCCCCCCGAAACTAATTGTCCGCAGTTAATAAAATAATCTTTTCTTAATTAGGAAAAACATTTCTTCTTTATGTACGTTTGTAGCTTTGATCATTATGCACATGGAAAACATAGTTTCACTGCAGTGGTATGTACTAAAGTGCTGTATTTTCTCTGAGAAAAATAGTATTAGGGGCAATAAAATTGAATGACATCGCCCTTATGCTCCCCAAAATAATATTTAGAATTCTTTCTTGACCAGCTATCAATATTCTGTACAACTACAGTTTAGTTCTTTCTCGATTCATTAATGTGGAGAACGTAAAAAACAGCCGTTCTGAGTGCTCGGTATGGCACCTGGGGTCGACGGCCGTCATAGCGTGCTTTCCGCACTGTTGACGCCGCCGAACTGTGCTGTGGGGCACTCTTACATACCTGGATAGTTCATACATGACAAGATAAGCAACACCACATACCGGACACAAGGGGTTCTCGGTGTCGAGTATGGTTTCAAATGTTGTCAAAACATTCGGGCTTTTGTGCTTTCGGTCATTGTCATTGCCAAGGGAAATCACAGCGGGATATGCTTTTTTGCTGGCAGTGTCTTTTTGTGTTTTGGTTTGAAATGCAGTCTGGGTCTAGCGTGTGTTGATGAACAAACATTCTGAACAGTTTGACGTGCCCATAGGGTTGGGGGTCAAATGCGAGAAACGTTTCCCCACGAGAAAACAATGGTTCTACAACGAAACACAGCGTTTTATGCTGTTTTGGGGGACATATTTCAAATTGAAATATATATTTTGGCAATCAACTTCAAAGAATTATAATGGTAAATTTTCAATATTTGGTGTTCACGCCTGGTCGGGTGTGTCAAGGTAGGTAGGGATTCCCTTTTTTTCAAACAAACAAACAAACAAACAAACAAACAAACAAACAAACAAACAAACAAACACATTAAAAAGCCAACTTTGAAGTTAAGTGCGTTAAATACATCACAGACTATCATAGAATGTACTACAGTCAGACGTTGAACCCTACATTTTCGGGTCAACAAACTTTACTGACATTAGTAACAAGCTGTTTTTCTTGTTTCTGACTACGAGCAGCTTATCCAGTTCTACGCATGCCCAGTGTCATTATCTTAGTAACACCTACTGCCATCCTATCAGGTGCTGATGAGGTATCTTGCGGTTGTATGCAAGGTTTTTAATTGGTTCATGTCCAACCGCAGGGACAAAAGTCACAAACCAAAACACGCCTATGGGTATAAATAACATGCTCCACCCACTAACGTTGAATAGTCGCCATTTACTACATACAGGCAAGACACAAAGTTTTCAGATCAAGCATCGGACTGACGATCTAGGATTCGACACCGACATACTATCAAGTAAGTCGTTCCTTCTCTAACACTTATTGATAATCATTGATCTCCGTCTTTCGGCGTGTAGCCTTTTTTTGTTTAGTAAATGTGCACAAAGGAAACGCCAAGAACACCAGGCCTGCGGGGTGCCCCAGTCCCCTTGGCATACAAAATATCGCACAGGGGAACCTCGGCCCCGGCTTTTTCGAGCATTTGTGACCCTTCACAAGTGCCGTAAACGTATTTAACATGTTTGAAAATCAGCACTGACTGAACCTTTCGTACAACTAATGGATTCAACGCATCTAGTGACTTGTGTTTATCAGTGACAGATTCGACAAGAAAATCACCGATCTTGGTGTCCCATACAGACACCATTTTTGTGAGTGGCCTTTTTTGTGCCTCCATGGCATCAGGAACAGGTTAAGTGTGGTTACAAAACAATACACCTCTGGCTATATGTGTCACGGTTCCAACATTGATCTAAATGATAAACTGGTCACAACGCTGATTGTGCTTTTCGTACAAGTTTTGAATAATGTGAAAATCTACTTGACGCGTCCTTTTAAATTTTGGTACATCAGAAATAAGAGAAGATGTAGAAATTTGAGACTTTCAATACATTAACTATACATTATACACACAATCTGTGTTTTGTGACATTTTCATTCTAGACAATGTGAAATTATAGACAATGGCAGTTTAAGAACTTGCTGCTCCCATTATATTGATGTATGGACTCATGTCTTTGATACAGCAATCGCAGCTTAGGTGGAAGGATGAGGGGGTACCAGAAAAGCCTGCTCCTGTTGATGGTGCTGATGACTATTTTCTTGGACGACGCCGATGCCAAACACGGCAGGGGCCATCCCCCGCCCGGACTTCGTAGGGAATATCTTCATGCAGCAGTAAAGCGCCACCCTCGAGATCTCGCAGAAGGTGCAGTAACAACATCTGTAACACTGAATCTTAATTTAACCCTAGTCCTGCTGAGCCAGAACATTGTTGGTTTGCACATATGCATGCTTGTTCTGTATGCTAGCCCTGACAATATTGTCGGGTTGAGGGTATTTCTAGAATGCGTACGTTGCACCCGCGCGGTTGTTGTAAAGCGAAGTAACTAAAGTTAGTATATCAAACTAGTACCCTTTGTTTCAAAGGTGTTTGGGCATTTCAGCATTGGGAGTATATTCTTGCACTGGAAATCCATCAGGACAAGGGTTAAATGCAGAAAAAGAAGTATCATCATGACACTGAATTCACAAAACTGGAATCTAGTCTATAGTAACAGAATAACGTTATTCTATGCGCAAGGTAGCAGTTTCTCAAGCAACTGGATAAAATTGGGAAACGCTTATCATCTTCATTGGCTGTTTTCACATTCTATCTCGTTGCTTTAGTAACTGCTACTTTGTGTATTCTATGGCCTAGATGTCTAACATTCATCGAGGTGGCGTTCTTTTATGCTTATACGCAATTCCATCATAGAAATACTAGTGTTAATGTAGGTCTGTAGATATCACATTTGAGCATATATGTTTGCCGGATGATATCAATCTTTGCTTTGATATAGCCTAATTCATTCTCAAATACCAAAACAACCCAATAGAATCATATATAGAGAAAGTGTGTGCTGGAATCGCCTCATTTTAGGATTATGATTTTAAAAGGCATCCAATATTGTATTTGCAGATGCTTTCCATGTGAACAAGGCTAAGGAAAACGACGAAAGTGTGCTCCTCGCAAAGCTGACAGGCAATCCTTGATCCAGCGCACAGATCAACAGTTTGTAAAAGGTGACAGCGTGTTTTGTTTTATTAGTACTCTTAACTGGGGGAGTAACGAGGGCAATCATTAGATTAATTTTGATTTGTAGTTTGTCGGTTTCTAATTACAAGTCTCCCTATAACTTTCATCTAAAACTGAGCAAATGCGTCATGCCTTTGTTTTAGAAGGAAACCAAGTTGGCTTAATATTGAGTCTGGTCCTTTTGTTGTAAGGTAATAAATAGTTTACAACTTCTCACCTTCTCACCCTGACGCCTTTAGGCCAATGGCCTGTAAGTTGTAAGCCTCATGGTGAACTCCCTCCATACTTACTATTCTCAGTCATTTTCTTCACTACTTCCCTTTAAGCTGTTTTATATGCCCTTCCAGATTATCTAATTATCATCTTTGTATTTTTGTCCAGACAACTGTGGCTACTTCCCTGAAAGGGAGGTCTGCAAACCACGACGCCTCACGCAATGCTTCTTCACTGCATCACTAGCTACAGGTCTTAATCATCGCCAGGAAGCAAGTCCTCTGTGGTGATCGCTAATTAGAATCAGATATTGCTTTTATCTTTATTACCCTTAATACAGCACCCTATGAAGTAAATTATTCATGCCACGTCTTTTTGTTAAGGACAACAGTTTATTAAGCGATCAGAGTTGTCAACTCAAAATCAGTCCGTCAAGTTTCATTTTGGACTCTAGCCTGTATTAGTTCGAAGCCTTAAGATAAATCGTCTACTAAACGTACAATGAACGTCTAATGTAACCAATGGTATTTTAATGCAAGTTTACTTCCAATAGTTTTAACATTTAGTCTCTATGTACTCTCCTGTAGTGTTAAAGAATTACGGAACTTCAGTGATTCGGAATGTCATATTCAGCCCGAGCTTCAAGTACTATATATCGTTGGTTGGGTGCTTTGCGCTGGTGAGATAAAATAGACATGTGAAATGTTTAACTTTTTGTGCCTTTGTCTGGATGATGTTAGAAGTATTTAACCCGGCCCGTATAATGTTTGATATCTAATCTCTTAGAAGGAAATTGGGGAAACTATCATCTTTCCATGCCGATATATTCAATTGAGGACAAATACACAAATTACTCCCCCGGTAAACTGTCCCTTTGCCTTGTCTGACATTTGAAAAACAGAAATTGCTTCCACTTATTAGCTTGGCGTGTCTTTCAACGCTGTTATCTACATGCAATTTCAAGTAATAAGTATATTACAATTGTGTACAGGATACATTATTCCAAGCATTTTTTTTACGTACAGACAAAAAGCAAATTAAACTAAGCAACCAACAGTCAAAGAACTAAGAGACTAACAATTAAGCATACCATCCTTGTCAATGGAAAAGACCAAACACTGCCAAAATATGTCCTCTTTGAAGCCTGTAACTTTGACGCTGGGTCTACATGTACGTGCCAATCTCTATCTCTTAAGTTATCACAGTGATTTACACTGGCAATTACATTAATCATTATGCAAAAGTGGTTTTTATAGCCACACGTGTGTACATGCTTCTACTCCCCTCCCCCAAAATCACTTAAAAAACGCCTAGATTTTGAAATGTATCTTTTGATCTTGTACCCCAAAATCAGAAATTATGCAAACTATATCTTCTTTGAGTAATAAATGGGGGGAAATGATATCTCTGCAATATCGGGGTTAAATGACAGGGACTCCATACTCATCGCAAATGTAACGGGTGGAGAAGAAAGAAAATAAATGTATACTTGGGGAACCTGCGCAGAAGTGACCATTTCAAGTCAGGAAAAATAAGTTTATGTCCTTAGTCAAAGAATCACAGTTACTATAGTCTTTGGCGGATGTATAGAGTCGTGTAACCTGGTCACCAGTCTCTACCAGGACATTATATACATGTACCTTGGTCTCTACGAGTCGGCTTAGGGGTGTTTTACAGGGCCCAGTTTGCTATGCGTTGGCATGTTTCTGTCCGCCTATCTTGTCAGCTGGGAGCGTAGGGAGCGAACTAATTAAAAGCCCGTAAAACCACCCCGAGTGCGCTTATCTGTCTTGCCGGGCGAGCACCACTCCCAGCGCCGTAGAGATACCGGGGAGCTCCCGATGGTATGGTTTCCAGGCTAGTCCCCGTAGGGAGCGAACTCATTAAAAGCCCTTAAAACTGCTCCGAGCGCGCTAATCTTTCTGGGCAGGCGGGCACCGCTCCCAGCGCCGTAGAGATACCGGGAAGCTCCAGATTGTTTGGTTACCAGGCTAACCAGAGTCGTGAAACTCTTGTTTAGAATGACCTTATCAGTACAGATGGTATGGCCGTGTCTAGAGACGACCTTTAATTATTTTTCAACGGAACATTTAACGGACTGGAAATCCTTTTAAATTGTGCAGTCATTCAACATTGTGTGCAGCCTGCAGGGCAGGAGAAGCCCCACTGAACACAATCACAGTAATCATTATGTAAAAGGTCGTATCTAATAGCCGTGTTCTTACTCCCCTCCCCCAAAATCGTGGAAAATGAATCGATATGAATTGAATCTAGAATATTATTGCATAGCCATATGGCATTGCCCAAGACACAATTTCATATTGATTATGACGCTGTAACGCCATAAAAGTGCCAATAGTGGTAAATATAGGGTTAATAACTCTACTTGAGGTGTATATGGTGTCATAAGGTATGGTCGGTTTCTACAACCACCGCCGACTGAATACTATGGCTTATGACACCGTACACATTGAAGGTGAGTGAATCATTGACATAAGTATCATATGGTGAACCAATCTATCAAACTGACAAATGAGTGAGACAGATCCTGTAATGTTATAGCATATAGATCTTTTAATCGTCCACAATTTGCTGCTGTTTCCTGAACTTTCCTCCACTTGGTTCATTCAATATCGCGTCTGCTGTTTGCCAAATAAGATTAAACTTCAACTATGCTGTGTGTAACACAAACAAAGCTTTCTTCTGGACAGTCTTTGGGTCTTGCACATTAATCCTAACAGAACCAGTCTATTTTTCTATCTTCTATCATTTTTTTGGGAGTGGTCAAGGTCATGACTTTTCATCTGGGTAGATAGTCCTAAAGGTCAAATTTATTCTTGCACCTCTGTCGTGGTATTCCTTTGGAACACGGTGCTGTGAATGGAAAAGATATAAAAGATAATAACAACACACTTAACACTTGTAATAACAAGTAATAAGGACATAAACAAAGTATTAGTACATTGTGCATAAGTTTTAGAACTACAGTCAAACCTACATACAAGTGCCCATTTCTACATAAGGACCACCTGGCCAATGTGACCACTTTTTGGTGATATCTTACATAATTTTCCCCATTGATAACAAACAGTGACCACCTGTCCACATAGAAAAGATTCTACCAGTCCCCTGAGTGGTCTTCTTGGGCAGGTTTGATTGTAAAATTTGATTACACTTCTATGTGCTGATTGACAGTAGCATTATGTTATAATGGTTCATCAAAGAACTCCAAAACATTCCAAATGTACATGTAAAATCTACTATATAATTGTGTGTATGTATTAACCAGGGTACATAATTCTGCCACCCTAAAAAGATACATCCAAACAGATCTCCAACCAAACGTCCACCAGTATAATGTATCTGTATCTGTATCTATATAGCCGGTATAACCGCCATTAGGCGTAACACACCAGCTCCTGTATATCTAAACTGTGCATACCTGGAGGGTGCTTCACTAGAGATCTCTCAAACCCACAATTACAGATACA
Organism: Branchiostoma lanceolatum; assembly: GCF_035083965.1. NCBI lineage: Eukaryota > Metazoa > Chordata > Leptocardii > Amphioxiformes > Branchiostomatidae > Branchiostoma > Branchiostoma lanceolatum. The sequence continues at coordinate 12,752,520 of NC_089737.1, forward strand.
TCCAAACAGATATCCAACCCAACGTCCCCCAGTATAATGCACACTGTATATCACTGTGCATACCTGGAGGGTGCTTCACGAGATCTCTCAAACCCACTGTTTTTCAAAGTGGCGGATTTATGTACATAGCGGTTACCTGCCAGTCTTCTTGTGTTGCCCCCTCCATGATCAGTAAGCTCCCGTGGTTCAGGGGAATTTTCACTCTCTCTGTGTAGGTGTAGTCGCCATTCTCTTCCTGTAAAAAATGTCAACGTGAGTGATGCCTACTGATATACTGTAATGCAGAAATGTTCGCGGTGGTTTTATGTTCGCAGTTTTCATGGCGAGTGTTTCACCGCAAACATTTTTGTCAAATACTGTGGCAGTGTGCGACTATAGGGCTGCCGCAAACTTAAAACCAGCGCAGACACTCAATTCTCGCCTTAGCGCGAAATAAAAACCATGCAAACTTAAATGCATTTACAATAATTGCCAAATAACTAAAGATTCTTATCATTTAACACTATTAATGAACAAAATAAAAGGGCACAGTATGAAAACAATAAAAGGGCAAGAAACACAGCACAAAAGTAACTCAAGCAACTGGGTAGATTTCGTAAACGGTCATGCGTTTCAGGTAGCATCCACTATCTTTCACCAGTGACTGAGGAAATATTCAGTGATTCACAAAAGAGTGGATGCTGTCTGAAACGTCTTGCTGTTTGCAAAATGTACTTGATTGCTTGAGTAGCTTTTGTATTGTGTTTCCTATTACCTGGATGCCTGACCTTCATTGACTGCCCAAGAAATATAAGAGGTACCAGATAAAGCAGTCATACTCAATTGAGATGAAGCATGATGCTTTTTCAAGTAGCTAGTGCTAGTGGTAGTGCAATGTAGCTTTGCCACGGCTCGCGTTTTTGACCAAGCACACTGGGTCACCCCTACTCTTCTGGATAAGTGTGTTGGGTTCTTTTACGTGCAGAGGTTTGAGGCTTATGCCTGAAGCTCCCCCATACACGGGGCCGCCGGCTTTACGTCACCATCCGAAATGACGAATAACAGAGTATTTTGGTAGTCATTTCAAAAATACTTACTGGTGGTGGGTTCTTCCGCAACTCGAAAGTCCTGATGGCACCAAGGGTTAGCGAGGCTATGACAGGGTTTTTCCGAAGGGAGTATTCGTTGTCGGAATGCCAGGCTATGGAATCCTTGTCGTCCCGGTACAGGTTACACAGTACAGAGTTGAACGTGTGGCCACAGGTTCGTGTGATGTGGTCACATAACATGGTCACTATGGGGTGCCACTGGGAGAGAAGTACAAACATGAGAGAAGCAACCTTTTAATCGGTGTATGTTTCATGGCACTGACACAACATTTATACTACCAGTGCACTCTTCATGGTACTGCCATAACACTGCTTTTTTATGGAACTAGTATTGAAACTAAAGGCTTACAGACTTTTAAACTGCGTTGTTAGAATAAAGACTTACATTTGGGTTGGCTTCATGTGTAAGTCTGGAGTAGGAGTATGGCAGCTCACCAAACCAGGCTGTCAACCTCGGCTGAAGGTACTCCACACCTGGAATGTAGGAAACAACAAGAAATGTAACTGCATTGTCTGATGTTTAGTAGCCATAATTAGCCTTTACTGTATGGCAACCTTTACCGAGCGCTTTGCTGCCCCGACGGCTGACTAAGCTATGGGAGAGAGTTAGAGTGAGTGAGTATGGCATTTTCATAATACAGTATCGTGCATATTAATTCAATAATGACTAATGTTTTTTTGTTATGATTGTTCACAGGGACCACCCTTAAGATCAATCCATAGATAAATCATAGATTATCACTATCAATGTCACATCACAGAGAAAAACACATATCTGTATGACAGTGTACAGTCGGTATAACCCGCATTCAGCATAACACATCAGCTTCACAGGCACGCCGTGCAACAGCAGCTGGTTATCTTACACCGAAGGAATAGTCATAAATAACCTTTGCACATCTAACTACATGCAATTGTTGTTTAAAGCTAATAGTATCTAATAAGGATGCCCCTACTGTACCTTCCCTGTCTATCCCTTTCCTCTGTTTCCACGGGATTTCAGCCTCCAACTGGTCAAACATCAAGTCAGCTTCCTTGGGATCAACGAAGTGTGGGAAGTATCGTAATCTGTGTGGACAAGAATTTCATCTAAGATTACTGTAATTATTGTTTCTTTCACTGTAACTTTATGTTCACTTTTCACGGTCACCTCTGTACCGTGAACTTATCATTCACAGTGAAAAACTTGTAGTATCTATCTATGATTCCTTCACACATCCGTTCTGTAAATCACTTGCTGCCACTGTGAAGTTAAGTTCAGTGAAAATGTCCATTTTCCTCACACCGTAAAAATTTTGCAGAGTCTCTTTCATTCTCTCCACTAGTCTATAATAAGTTTGGATACCATGCCACCCATTCTCTAAATGCTATTTACAAAATTCCCATTATAAACCTGGATAGAATGGGCACAATGTTTGAAGGGTTATACTTTGAGATTCACAATTTAATACCTTACCTGGAAGCACCTGATGGACTTGTACTTATTTCAAAAAGTCCCTCCTCCCTAAATGACATATAGGAATAGAAAAATTAGATTCAAGACAGATTAAACATGAAGAATTGTTGACGGCTCAATTGCTTGCAACAAAAAGGTGCAATTGAAAACTGTGGCAGCATGTACATGTAGTTATTTCGTATATCTTAAATGTAGTTTACTGACATAAATGCACATTTAAGTACAGTAAAAGTGTTTCAAATTTTAGTAACTCCTAAAGGACAGAGCATTTAAGTATAAGATACGTACTTGATGACTTTGGGCTCTGGTGGCTTTCGTATAGCCTGAAAAATAAGTGTACAATCATGTTACTAGTAGAGTAGAGTAGAGTAGAGTAGAGTAGAGTAGAGTAGAGTAGAGTAGAGTAGAGTAGAGTAGAGTAGAGTAGAGTAGACTAGTAGAGAAGAGTAGAGTAGAGTAGAGTAGAGTAGAGTAGAGTAGAGTAGAGTAGAGTAGAGTAGAGTAGAGTAGAGTAGAGTAGAGTTGAGTAGAGTAGAGTAGAGTAGAGTAGAGTAGATTCTTTCGGCCAGGCAGGAAGGTCATCTTCCAATTTAGGCCGCTCATCCCTTTACTGGATCATGATTCCAGGCTTGTGAGGGCAGTCTAATGCTTTGCTCTGTTTTTGAAAGTGTTCACTGTTAGAGTCGAGTAGAGTAGAGTCTACAGTCGGGTAGGATGCTTTACACCAAGTTTACATGTTACTAAAACGAAAAACTTAGTAAGTGAGAAAAGACATCAGATACTACAATACATGGAAATAAGTTTTGTCTGTGGCTATGTCAGTGAAATCAACCAAGGATCAACTCAGTAGTATAGTACGCTCATACAACCGTGCCCGGCCGGCCCTTTACCTACCTTTGCTGGTTGCTGGAAAACAAAACTCCTTTCTCCAAGTCTTTCGTCCTTTTCCAACCACGTCGGCTTGTTGCCAAGCTTCTGACGGGGCTCTGTCGAACTGCTACTGTTGTCCCCACCGCTGTATCCGGTAGGTTGCTGCTGCCCCCCTCCCCCTCCTGCCCCTCCCCCTCTTGCTCTTCCCCGTCCACCGAAAGGTTTCGCCGGTTTCCCTGCTCGTACGGCCCCAGATCCTTGAAGCCGCAAGCGCCTCCTCTTGTCTTCTGAACTTTGCATGTTTCTTTACGCCAGAAATATCGAAAACTCCTCCTAAAATCGTTAAAACATCAACATTTTTGGCGTTACGCAATTTTTTCTACCTGGGAGCAGCCATCTTGGACGTGATGTATCATGGGATAGATCGTAATCAAAGATGGCGGAAGCTGTTGCCTAAAATATATTGTCTTTTGATAATTTAGAGATTTTAGGCGTTTGTAAAGAGAAAATTTCCTTGCTGAGAAGCTTCATCTTGACATAACGACATTAGAATACCGTAGGACTGATCGTCAAGGCAGTGAATTTAAGCAGTAGGTTTTAATGGGTGTGTAACATTTTCGTGCAACGCCCCCCTCCCTCTTTTGGTGACCGAAAAATCATCATGGGTTCTGACCAGAGCACGCCTATCAGTCCGCCGGAGCAGAAGAAGGGTTCGGAGGATGACGTCCCCTACACGTCCTTCTCCGTGAACAGACCAGTGGACGGGGAGAGCGACAGCACGGCCAAGTTTGTCAGCAAGGCACAAGAACAAGCCAAACACAAGGTAGATGATATGATAAGTACGAATAATTTTGTTGCTCTTAACATTTTTGTCCTTACATATTTACAGTAACGCAATGTTTGCCAACCACTGAAAGGTTCAAACAGCACCTATTGCAATGTAACAACGATGAGAAATTCACAAGAGCAAAGAATCAATTAAGACCTTATACTATACTATAAGTTGTAGTCTTAATTTGTAATTCTAAACAACAACCAAAAAAGTAGCTACATCATGCATGTGTGAGGTCTAAAGTGAATGCCTCTGAGACATAGACAAAACATGTTTGCACAAATACAAATCGACTGACGGGAGTCTGGACATGTATAATCTATAGATAAAAAGCATGGTTGACACAAAAAATTGTATACAAGTCTGGGTCCTTGACCTCTGACCTTACACATGTGCACTTGGAATTGTGAACCTCCTTATTACTGACATTTTTTGCTCTCCCCACCAGGCTAGTATGAAGGACATAGTCGTGGTAGCTGAAGGACAGCACAGCTACCAGTCCACAGATCCAGAACTGATCAAGATCCAGGAGATCCCAACGTTCCTGCCGATCATGCGGGGATCCCTGAACATCCCCAACATGCGCGATCCGGACGTGCTGGACAAACTGGACTCAAAGGAAGTAAGGGAGTCTGTCACCCATGTTACGACTCCGTATTTACTATCTTTTGAACTGCACTTTATTGGAAAAGGTTGAAACCACAGTTATAAGTACATCCAGATTCTAGTTTTAAACTCTCTCACTGTTTTCACAATTTCTTGAATACGACCTGCAAGCCTTCAAAACCAATGTTACGACTACATATTTACTATTTTTTAACTGCTCTTTATTGAAAAGGTAAAAAAAACAGTTATAGGTACATTCAGTTTTTTCTCTCACTGAAAACTGTTTTCACAATTATGTACCTGCTTCATAGATAAGGAAAGTCAGGGAAAATGCCATCTGGAGTGACAGCAAGACAGCAAATGGATGTTTTAGCAATATTACTGGTACATGTACTCATAAAAGAAAAAGGGTATTTTCATCCCTATGACAAACTTTACTTGGACAAAAATGACTGAGATATACATGATGCTAAAATTCCCATTTTGCTGTAGTCGGTGGCCTAGGAGCATCCTCACTAGATAGTTTTAAAGAACACTTGCAGTCAGATGTGCAAAGGATAGGTGTGACAGGTCGTTCATTGTAATAAAACCAGCTGCTGCCGCACCGCATGTCTGGCTGCCACACTGCATGTCTGCTAAGCTGGTATGTTATGTTGAAGGGCACTTATACCAGCTATTCGGATACAGATACAGATGCTAGGTCTTGTGAATGCCTTGTTTGACCAGATAATGTGCACTTGTCCTTACAGGTGTTGAAGATGTGCTTACGGTACCAGGAACACATGAAGCAGTGTGCAGAGGCAGTGGCGTTTGACCAGAACTCGCTAACCAACAGAACAAAAGAGGTTAGCTTAACCTAATTGCATATCCTACACTACTATGATCATAGTTCAACAGTTAAACAAGGGATGATCAGGAATTTTTTCTTGCAGACCCTCATTTACTCATCCAGGCAGCAAAACTTCAAACCACCACTTTATTAGGACTTCAACCATGTAACCTGTTTCTGTTATATTGTGTCTGCTCTTACCTCTTCTGTCATGACCTCAATATATGGCAGCCAGCAGGCTGATTTGAGTTTTTTCATGAATAAAGAAAGGCTCAAAGAAACAAACTTGTTTTTGATGATGACCTAGGGGCGCAGCCTATTTTATTTTTATTACAATGATCAGCTGACACTGATTATATATCATTCCAAGAAAATGCTTCACATATATCATCACACTTTCTTATACTAACATGAAAGTTGAGTTGGTAAAATATATAATGAAGACCGGGTCTCGGTTGAAAATTCCGGTGAGTGAAATTTTTGTTGGAAGTTGGAAATCAGTTCATCTCTCATTATTACACTTTCTTGTTTGATCTTCCACAGATGGATTTTGCCATTGCAGCGCTAACCAACATGATGACGGACCACCAGAAGAAGTATGCCAAGTATGCCGAACAGATCATGAAAATTAACGAGATGTCACAGACTCTAAAGCGATGCCAAATGGCAGTAGACCAACTCCTACCACTCATGGACAGACTGAACAGTGTTTTACCCGAGGAACAGAGATTAGAACCCTTTTCCATGAGACCTGAGAGATCTACAACAGACGAGCAAGCTTCTTCTAGTAGACACTCTTCTGTGTCTAGTGTACATTAGTGTACTATACGTGTAGATTACATTCTCCTTCATAGAGCCTTGCCCACAGTCTATACAATATACTGTAATTCTTGTTTCTTTTACAGTAACTTTATCATGTTCACTGTTTTCACGGTCACCTCTGTACCGTGAACTTATCATCACCGTTAACTTATCATCACCGTGAAATACCTGTTGTAATTATTTATGATTCCAATCACTTTGCATCATCCTGAAGTTAAAGTTCAGTGAAAATGTTCATTTTCCTTACACCACGGAATTTTGCTACCGTGAAGATAAAGTGAATTACAGTATACCTTGGGGAGGTTCTGCTAAAATGGGCTGAGGTTTTCATTTTGTGGGCATGGCCTTTAACCAGCTGTCAGCCAATCAGAGAATTGCCTAAATGTTTTCTTTAGGTAAAGCTGATTCTCTGATTGGCTAAGACCTGGTTAGATCCTTGGTTAGATGAAACACCCACTAAAGTGGAAATCTCAGCCCAGTTTAGCAGAGCCTCCACAAGGTATATTGCCTGGTTTATGGGAGAGGCTCTGCATTGGAGAATGATAGATTAAAGATTTTAAGAAAAAGCCAAAGGCTTATGTATAGCATAGAAGAAAGTGCAGGAGACAAAAGTATAAGTAACCACAGATGAAAGTGGAATGTGTTGATATTATTAAACAGATTGATTCTCCTCAATGAAGGTGTAAACTTGTTGATATTGCAGTATTGAGTATTGTCTTCATCATTTTAGGTTCTACCAGGTTAACCATGTTTTTACTCTTGAAAATGTGTGCTTACTGCAAATCTTGGAAGGTATTTTCTGTAGTAATTGTGTTATGGTAATGGACCTCCTAACAGCTTTCTACAGTACTGCAGCAGAACTTCCAGTTTTGATAACTGAGGGTCTATCCCTCCCAATATTTGTCAAATGGTTTCCAGTAACAAAAACTAGTCATAATTTCCACATGTGCTACTATCAAAATATTTGGAAAGAGCCCTAACCATAATTAACAGCAACATGATAACAAATTGTAGCAATGATGGTACAATAACCATACACCTCACTTTCTCAGGAGATTAAACACCTTACCAAATAACGTATGTTATCAACTAAAGAAATGTTAGTTACAAACTAGACTACAAAACCAAAATCTACAATTATGTTTATCTGATTCTTCATGATTAGTGCCTGGAAATTTCTGAGACAATCAACATCAAATTTAAAGGGTTAATTCTTCATGTTAATCAACTTGAAACATAAGTTATTGATTCAGTAGCCTTAGCAAACTAATTCAGAATACATGTAAAAGAAAAGTGATCATAAAATACACAAATCTGAAAGGCCAGACACTGGACACACATGGAGAAAGATGGCCATAAAATGAATCAACCTAAAAGGCCCAAAACTGGAAAAACATGGTAAAAGTGGAGCCTTCAATATTCATTTGGGGAGGGTGTATCCAAACTTTTTCTATCATTTGACTGTAAGAGCCTTACAGTTACAGAACCAGGATTGTATTGCTAATAGCTAATACTAGTGTCTAGTAATATCACCATAGGTGGACCAGTTAAGAGTGGTCATTAAAGACCATAGGGTAAAATTTGAAGAACTTAGGTCCACTTACAAAGGGTACATATACACATTTTCTTCTATGCCTGACTTCAAACCCTGCTTCCCTCTTTATGTTAAACAAGGTCTTCAGTTTGACAGCTGCTCAGTGACATGTAATACCAAAATGTACCCATTCTAGTTCATGGCAGCTTCTCAAATCATTTAAGATCTGTAATTGAGTGTGGTGACACAAGCTTGGGAAAACAGACCCTTGTTCATGTATCCTACATGGTTGAGTGACCGGGTTTCTGGATCAAGGCACCAGATGTCTCGACTCCCTTTGCCCTTGTTGTAGCCTCCATAGATGCGAATCGTCCCAGCGAAGACAGCCATGCCACAGAACCTTCCAACACCTGTGTTGGCTGCAATACTCCAGGCACCGCCGCATTCCCCTGGCTTGAAACACAGCACTTTAGAACGTAGTCCAGCAACATAAATGTTACCATTGAGAGCTACAGCTGTGATGCATGCACCTCTGACAGGCATGTCTTTCTGTGGTTGCCACTCAGAGTCACCTGGCTTGAAGCGGTATACAGTAGAGGTTAGTTTCTTCTCAGCATCATACCCACCCATCACGTAGATGTTGCCATCCAAGACTGCAACAGCGTGGTTGTACCTTGCTTGAGGGAGTGCAACGCCTTCTTTCCAATAGTTCTCTCTTCGGTCATAGACCTCAACAGATGTTAGAGCAGGCATGTCGTCATTTCTGCCACCAATAGCATACACTTTACCATGTGACACTGCAAGTTTGTGATCATGACGCTCTGTGTTCATGTTAGACAGCGCAGTTAAGCCGTGACCCCAGCTAACTAATTCTCGCAGGTACAGAAAGACATCCCTGCCAGAAGAGAAAATAATGTCACTTGTGCCCAGTGTGGCAGCAGCAAATACTGGTGCTTTTACACTGTCATTCTGGTACTTGCGTGGTAAAAAGGACAGAAGACGATACCCAGATGAGATACAGCGATCGTATTCTGTACGATTATTTCCTCCAGTTTGTTGTTTCCTTATCCCTCCAATGGTCACGACTTCCTCCCTCCAACCACTGGCAGGGCGGGGACGGGTGCGGGGTGACTGGACCTCTCCTGGGAACAGGTAGAACTTGTGAGTTTCCTTCACAATGTCCAGGCAGGACTTGCGTACAGCGTCGTCATTCTCCACATTCTCCAAGAAGTACATCTTGTCCATGAAGGGAAACCTGACCAGTTCCATCAGCTCTCTCATCTCCTTTCGCCTCTTCCTGGTGTCGTGGTTGATCCATGTCATCACTGCTTCGTACACGACTTCCTCTGTAGCAATGAGGTCGTCAGATGAGACAAGTGTGGTGAGCTGGTCCTTAGTCAAAGAAAGGAACGCCGGTGTCTTGCTGACTGCTGCAAACTCCTTCAAGGCACACATCCTTGCTTTATCCTCCAGGTCTGGGCAGGACAGCATGTTGCCTACCTGCATCATCTGCAGACAGTCTTTAGCACCCAAGTTGTTGCATATGTATGTCACACATGCATCATGCACAGGTTGGATCTGGAGGAAGTTGGCCCCTTCTAGCAGTTCCACAGCGTTGTTTTCTGTGATGGTGACTTTTGATGTGTACGAATAGTCAACAAGGAGCTGCATGACATTACTGTTGACCTCATGAATTGTTATCGTACGCTCCTTGCTCTCGCGATGCCCGTTGCAGAACATTGCCCGAAAGTACTCACTGCAAGCAGCCAGGACATTTCGGTGACACGGGATCTCTAGTCCGGAGACGCAGAGGCTAACATCGACCAGTTGGTTGTCAGATCGCAGTTCCAGCAAGCCCTGCAAGAGGGCACCTGCATGTGGATTGTGGCTGAAGTCGAATGATGCCTGTGAGCTCTGCACCCCTGCCATCATACTTTAATCCTGGAAAAAACAGGACAGTATTGATCAGTTATATTTCTAGATTCAGAGCGTCTTGTGGTTAGGGTTGTTGACTCAAAACCTGGAGGTACTGAGTTTGAATTCCTGACAGGCCCTGAAGTTTTGCCCTTGGGAAAGTCACTTTACACCAATTTTCCACCTGGACTCAGGTGTATATTAGTACTTAGCTTCAGCTAGTGACATACCTCAGATAAGACATTAAATAGAGGTCTGATGTTTTATGAGCAGCACACCTCGAGCAGCATTTAAAGAACCCACTACACTTAATGTATCTGGGTTTGCAACTTGTACTGTTCGGTACAAACCTGATGTGTTTTGCCATGAAGCAGCTTACTGACTTGTAACAGTGGGTATGCAAATAATACTAATAAATTAATGATAAGTAAAAGAAGAATAAACAAAAAAACAATCAAGACGACTCCTGTTCTACCTACATAGGTAACCTGATTCATATTGTCAAGCCTATATAAGACAATAAACAAGAACAATAGACACGAGTACAAATGTGCAGTGTCAAAGTTATTAAGGCCCCTGAGACGTAAACAAAACCCGTCTGTGCGTTGTTATGAAAATCGAGACAATAGTCGAAACGAGAATAGAAGAGCCTCAGGGGCCTTCAGCTTTGACACTGCACATGCACATGCGTACACGAATCAAGGAATTTATAGCATGTGTATATCAGTCGTATTTTGTGTGCATCTGTGACTGTATCTGAGTAACTTATGTTGGTCAAAGAATTTCCAGGACACATGATGAAATGGGGAAACAGTAACGACACCTGCTTGATGATCGGAGTAACAAGAAACAGATGTACGCCGTGTTCCAAGAAATGTCCGTCTGAAAACCAAGATCAGACTTCTTTCGTCTCAGTTTCAGTTCCGACAATCAATCTCATGGGCCAAATAAGCCACACGCAAATCAGCAGTTGGTTCGACAGTTTTGCTACCTAAAGTTGTGACAATTTTGGCGATCCTGACTCACCGTGGTACGGAATAAAACTGCTGATGACTCGTTTCAGAATGCTGCTTTGGCAGAATACAAGCTCGGCGTCTTTCTACAAAAAGGGCGGGAAATTTCCAGGAAGTTCAAAGGTCAGATTTAGGATATACGACTATATCAGAGGGGAATGTACATGGTAAATCGTGTACTATGCATGAATAAGGTACACCATTTCTTCTAAACCATGCTACATATGTATATACTATGTATTTTGTAGAATTTTTATCCAGGTTTCATGTGTGGGAAAATTTAGATATACTAGTAGAACAGAAATAGTACACGATTTACAATATTCATTCCCCTCTGATATACTCGCATATCCTAGATCTGACCTTTGAACTTCCTGGAAGTTTCCCACCCTTTTTGAAGACAGTGACGCCGGGCTAGCATTCTGCCAAAGCAGCATTCTGAAACGAGTCATCAGCAGTTTTTTTCCGTACCACGGTGAGTCAGGATTGCCAAAAGTTTTTCAACATTAGGTAGCAAAACTGTCGAACCAACTGCTGATATGTGTGGCTATGGCCTATGAATCCTATGAGTTTGTCGGAACTGAGAAGAAAGAAAATTTATCTTGGTTTTCAGACGGACATAATTTTCTTGGAACATGGCGTACATCTGTTTCTTGTTACTCAGCGCACCGACGAGGTGTCATAAAATATATACGGTTTCCCCATTTCATCATGTGTCCGGGTAAATCTTCGATAAACATATTAAAGTTTCTCAGATACAGTGATGCACACAAACATGCCTAATAACCTTATACACATGCTATGAATATTCGTAGATTCGAGTACGGATTTGCAGTATCAAAGCTGAAGGCCGCAGCTTGTAAACAGTTCTGGTCTCTACCATTGTCTCGATTTGCATCACAATGCGCAGATGGGTTTTGTTTACGTCTCAGGGGCCTTCACTTTTGACACTGCATATGCGTACTCGAATGTCTAGCATAACAAGGTGATTAGGTAGAACTACATAATATTTGTACCTCGCAGGAGTCTTTTTTTAATTGCCTACTCAGTAAACTGCCTCATGGGAATGACAAAAAATATAATTACTGAACAATACCGGTTGCATATCTGTATAGATTTATTTGATTCACTCACCATGATTGACAGCTACTCTTTTTTTATTGGTGTGGTGGGTTTATGTGCTTGATGTGTGGCTCTCATAAGACACGGGACCTCCATTCAAAGTATTATCTGAGGGATGTCTCTAGCCGAAGCTAGGTACCCATTTACACCTAAGTAGAGTGGGGAAATCAGTATAAAGTGCCTTTTCCAAGGGCAAAACTTTGAGACCTGTCAGGATTCAAAAACAGTACCTCCAGGTTTTGAGTCAACAACTTCACTGGTGTCTAGAATTACAACTGATCAACATGTCCTGTCTTTTTTCAGGATTAAAGTATGATGGAGGAGATGCAGAGCTCACAGGCATCATTCGACTTCTGCCACAATCCACATGCAAGTGCTCTCTTGCAGGGCTTGCTGGAACTGCGATCTGATGACCAACTGGTTGATGTTAGCCTCTGCGTCTCCGGACTAGAGATCTCGTGTCACCGAAATGTCCTGGCAGCTTGCAGTGAGTACTTTCGGGCGATGTTCTGCAACGGGCACCGCGAGAGCAAAGAGCGTAAGATTACCATTCAAGAAGTCAACAGTAATGTCATGCAGCTTCTTGTTGACTATGCGTACACGTCGAAAGTCACCATCACAGAAAACAACGCTGTGGAATTGCTTGAAGGGGCCAACTTCTTCCAGATCCAACCTGTGCGTGATGCATGTGTGACGTACATATGCAACAACCTGTGTGCCGAAAACTGTCTACAGATGCTGTAGGTAGGCAACATGCTGTCCTGCCAAGACCTGGAGGATAAAGCAAAGTTGTGTGCCTTGAAGGAGTTTGCAGCAGTCAGCAAAACGCCAGCGTTCCTTTCTTTGACTAAGGACCAGCTCATCACACTTGTCTCATCTGACGACCTCAATGCCACAGAAGAAGTTGTGTACACAGCAGTGATGACATGGATCAACCATGACACCAGGATGAGGAAGAAGGAGATGAGAGAGCTGATGGAACTGGTCAGGTTCCCCTTCATGGACAAGCTGTACTTCTTGGAGAATGTGGAAAGTGACGATGCAGTACGCAAGTCTTGCCAGGACATCATGAACGAAACTCACAAGTTCCACTTGTTCCCAGGAGAGGTCCAGTCACCCCGCACCCTTCCCCGCTGCCCCAGTGGTTGGATTGAGGAAGTTGTGATCATCGGGGGGATAAAGAAACAAGGAACTTCGGAAAACAATCATACAGATTACGATCACTGTATCTCAACTCATGATGGGCATCGTCTTCTGTCATTTTTACCAAGCATGCTCGAGGCTGACAGTGTACCAGTACCAGTATTTGCTGCTGCCACACTGGGCACAAATGACATTATTTTCTCTTCTGGCACAGATGTCTTTCTGTTCATGCCAGAAGTTAGGTGGAATCATGGCTTAACCAGACTTTCTTATATGCGAATAGAGCGTTATGACCACAAACTTGCAGTGTCACATGGTAAAGTGTATGCTATTGGTGGCAGAAATGATGTCATGCCAGCTTCAGCATCTGTTGAGGTCTACGACAGAAGAGAAAACTTTTGGAATGAAGACGTTTCACTCCCACAACCAAGGTACAATCATGCTGTTGCAGTCTTGGATGGCAACATCTATGTGATGGGTGGGTATGATGCTGAGAAGAAACTAACCTCTACTGTGTACCGCTTCAAGCCAGGTGACTCAGAGTGGCAAAAACAGAAGGACATGCCTGTAAGAGGTGCATGTATCACAGCTGTAGCTCTCAATGGTAACATTTATGTTGCCGGACTACGTTCCAAAGTGCTGTGTTTCAAGCCAGGCGAATGCGGAGGTGCCTGGAGTATTGCAGCCAACACGGGAGTTGGAAGGTTCTGTGGCATGACTGTCTACGCTGGGAAGATTCATATCTATGGAGGCTACAACAAGGGGAAAGGGACTCGAGACATCTTGTGCCTTGATCCAGAAACCAGGACACTCAACCATGTAGGATACATGAGCAAGGGGCTTTTTGCCCATGCCTGTGTCACCACACTCAACTACAGATCTTATATGGTTGACTAGTTGCCATGAACTAGAATGTGTTTATTTTGGTATTACATGTGACTATTGCTGTCAAACTGAAGATTCCAACATTGTACCTTGTTAAATGTTGAACTTAAATGATGTAACTTAAGAGAGAAGGATGTTTAGTAGTCAAGCAAGTCATCAGAACATGTATAATGTACCTGCTATGAAAGGGTTGGTCTTTTTACCAAATAGTCACCAACAACCACTATCCACTTTTAAACTTATAGATAATGACATTCAGACATAGTTAAAAAAGTTAAATTAGCAATAGCGATACAGTATTGGTGCTGTAAGGCTCTTCCGTCAGAAAAATAGACAAAGTTTGGATGCACCCTCCCAAAATGAATATTGACGTTTCTACTGTTCTACCATGTGTGTCCATAGTCTGGCTTTTTAGATTGATTCATATAATAACCTCCTTTTTTTCTCTTTTTTATTTCAAAGAAGTTTATTGAAGTCTACTGAATGAGTCACTCTTGTTTCACTTATGTTTGATTAACCTGCAGAATTAAGTCTTTAGAATTAAATTTGATGTTGATGGTCTCAGAAATTGTCTGGTCGTTTAAGAGGCACTGAGCTAGATAAACAGAATTATTTGTTTTTTAAAGTTTTTTTTACTAACATGCCTTTATGCCAGTCTCGAGAATATGGTAAGGTACTTGTTTATATACATGTATGCTGTTGTTTAATCTCCTCTGAAAGTGAGGCCTCTGTCATACTGTATCCAGCGATTTAACATTGTATTGTTATGATACCATTATTGCTATAATTAGCTATCACATTTCTGTTAAGAATGGTTAGGGCTCTTTCCAACTTTTATGGTAGTAGCACAAGTGGAAATTATTTGTTAAAAGGGCCTTACTGAGTCATAACAGCCATCCTAGCTTTCTCGCAGTGACTTCCACTCTGTATGCAATTTTCACACCAGGTCATTCAGCTTAATGTTGTAAAGAAGTGTGCCTCTTAATAGTTGGACATAAACATGTAGGTTGTTTTTTCTCAACTCATATTTGTATGAATAGTAGCTAGCATTAAAAGGGAAAAAGTAGAGATAGAACAGGAGTTACTACTTGTTATCATTCTATATTTTTTACTAAGAGAACTGCTTGTGGAACATTCCTTCACATTTTGATGTAATGATCAATGACGAACAAGTTCCAAACAAAAGTTTTGTCATATGTGTGGGTTTATTTCTCTGTATGTATTGCAAGACCATGTGTAAAATTGATACTGTGGTCTAACTGCTTTAGTAGGATTAGGGCCATGCTAGCATGATTAACCTTAGTCTTTGCTTGAAACCACTTCACAAAGATAGACCCCCATCAGTTATCAAAAGTTCTGCTGCAGTACGGTCGAAAGCCGCTAGGAGGCCCATCATCGAACTTGACCTTCGTCTCCCAGACACCTACCACATGTCACAAAGATTCATCCACAGCTTTTCGAGTTTTGCTGTTTACAGACACACACACACACACACTGACATACAAACGACACCTGAAACAATAACTTGCGACGGTAAAAAAAACCTGTTCGGTCACCCCTTCATGAAGAGTAGTACACTCCTATGACCGTTGCACTATGGCGGAAGGAGGACCTAGATATAAAGACAAAGTTGTCATCGTTACCGGTGGGTCTAAAGGCATCGGAGAAGGAGCCGTCAGGGTGTTCGGTAAGTTCTGGCGCAGAAGAAGGTTCGTGGGGTAAACTTGTGTGTTTCTGGACAACAAAATTGCGCAGGAAAGTCGTCGTTCCATGGGTAGTCTGCACGTCTGTTGACTTCCTTTACAAGTCTTGCTACCGCTAATCAGTGTATCACATGACAGGGATGTTATCATCTGAAGTCGCCGCGAAACCCAAAAAGTTTAAAGACACAATAAGTTGTAGCATGTCTCTTCAATAGTCACTAACGTTGGTGTTGCTTTGTATCGATCTTAAGTTGTTTTATAGAAACCTCTTTCAAATTAAAGCGATTTTTGACATCATGTAATGTGTTTTTTAATGGACGAGGGGGCGTGGCGTTAATCATTTCGGTCAAAGTCTACGAATCAGACTTTGGACGCTTATTAAACAATTTGTGTGTCCTCAGTAATGCAATAAAAGAGAGACAAAGACACTTATTCATAGGCCATGTAATTGACTATAGTTGAAAGTTATACGGCACCCCTTTATCATTGTAGACTGATGTGGCTTCATTTATTTGTTTATACAGGAATATACAGCTCTGACAGGTCTATTATTATCAACCTGGCTAATATCACTATAATGATTATCATCCTAGCCAGGTTGCCAGACCCACCGTGCTAGACGATATTCACGACAACCCCTTCAGGCAGGGAAGATGGCACCCAATGTCTAATTAAGCAATTATCTAGAGATAATTAGTGATTGGATTCCAGCTTCTCACGTCAAAGTGGTTATCGTCAAGCGCGGTACTCACTTGTCTCATGCTATTCATCAAAACTAATGGTCGGCACATTTCTTTCATTTTCTTTTCAATCACAGTGAAAAATGGCGGATCGAAGGTTGTGTTTTGTTCAAGAGGAGGTAAGTACAAACAAGGACATTATATTGTATCTATTGTTGTACCTAAGAACATTACATTATATTTATAACATTAAATACATGTAAGTATCATTCATGCAACAAGGTATTCTGTCACAAGGACATTATATTCTATGATTATATAACGTTAAATGAAAGTCCTTGGTACAACAATGTATTCTTTCACAAGGACATTACATAAAGGACACCATATTCTATACAATGTCCTTGGTACAACAATGTATCCTTTAGAGAGAATATTTGTATACATGTAAATGGTCTGTAGCACATGTAATTAAACTGTCATAGTATTGCCTAATGCCAGGCAACTTAATTATACTGGCCGTCTTCAAATTTTCAACTGAAATAAATTGAACATTGTAATATGATGTAACTCAGATTGCATGACTGTAAATATCAAAAATTCTTTATGAAAATCAAAAATATCTGGCAGCTTCTAAGTTTAACTGTCCAGCATGGCAGACAACACTGCTAATTAGCTTAACGAATTGTCTTTATAGATACCCTAGGATAATATCATGCTTACCATGGAAGCTCATCTGTGTTTGTAGTACTATTATATCATGCATTGTCATAAGCTTTAAAGAATGTATGCTTTTGTATAACATAAACAATGGCAAATGCCCACTATTGTTATATTAAACAGAGGAAGCAGGGAAGAAGCTGGAGGCAGAGATGAACACATCTGGACCAGGAGAGGCTCTTTTCGTCCCCTGTGATGTCACTAAGGAAGAGGACATCAAGGTAAGATGGGCAGCTTGTTCCCAGGGTTCTCAGTACAAAGAAAAACAAATTCTTCCTTCAGCCACTCAAAGTTATAGCCTGGTAGCTGCTGAGTCTCTTTCAAAAATGACAGCAGCTGTGATAGGGTCATGGATACCATATTAACTTAAAGCCCCCATGCAGTTTCTAAGTTATTACACCAGACAATTTTATAACTTATTAGATGATCCATGATATTTGTTTCTGCTTCTATAATTTGATATTAAGGGCACAGAAACTTCACAGTGCCTATTCCATATATGAAAAGCAAGACTAGTAGTAGTAGTACTGTAGTACCCATTACCCATTATTTGATTATGATACTAATAAGAAGAAGACAAATGGAAATTTCTGCCCCCAAGAATGAGCTAGAGGATAAATAGCTTATATAAGTGGAGGGTTGCATACATGTATTTTCAATGGCCTCACCTCACAACTTTTCCGTGCTCTTCCAGAATGTGATTGAGAAGACAGTTGAGAAGTACGGCAGGATTGACTGTCTGGTTAACAATGCAGGCTCGCGTAAGTTGTGACTCTATGGCTAATGTTTTTTCTTAAGATTACGGTTGCAACCGTGAATGTCTTATACACTGTATGTATGTCAGGATAGAGATTACAATCTGGCATAATCAACGATTCTACCGGTAGAGATCGCGATAGTGACAGTCTCAGTCTAATGAAAGAGGTCGCAATTAGGATCTCTGGCAGTACAATCGGTGATTCTACTGGTAGAGATCCAGATCAGGGTCACTGTCGACAGAGACTCTGATCGCGATCTCTATCGGTAAAATCATCAATTTTGCCAGATTGCAACTTCTACCTGTTGTGCTCGGATGTCTACTGATGAATTATTTAAATGGCCCCCTAGCCTTCTGCCTAGTGATTGTGTGCATGAACGTGTAACACTACCCTAACATATATCATACTATGACCACTTTTTGAAGTTTCATTTTTCATTTATTGAAGATAATGGTTTACATGTACTTTGATGAAGGTTAGACATCCAGGTAGTAAGATACGCCAAAAATAGTTACTCAAGCAACTGGATGAAATTTTGAGACTTTCAAAATTTTATCCAGCTGCTTGAGTAACTATTTTTGGCGTATAATGGTTTACTCTTTTCATGTGTCCTGATCTAGACCCCCCTGAACAGACCATAGATGACACATCAGTGGAAGACTTCAGGTCGCTTCTCAACTTGAACTTAGTCAGCTACTTCATCGCTTCCAAGGTGATACATTGTGTTATACTGTTGGATTCATTGGAGGGTGTGTTTAAAGAATTAGTTTCAAAAGTTGCCATGATTGCAAGATTCACTCAATATAGATAAAAATGTTTGCAGTGGTTTTAATTTTGCTCTGACCTTTCCAGTGCAAAATCATAACACCGAGAATATGTGTTGTAACATTACAAGGTAATGCAGTACTATAGAGCTGTTTCAACGTTAATCGTGAACCTGAAATACAACTAAAACCTCCTTCCCTCTTCTACCAAAAAAGAAGTCCCTGTGAAAATAAAAGATCTTACAGTGTGAATATACATTAAAACTTAAATAGATCTTTGCTTTCTTTAAATTGTCATTTTTCAGTTTGCCCTTCCACATCTGAGAAAGACCCAGGGCAACATCATCAACATGTCCAGTCTGGTCGGGGTGATAGGCCAAACACATGCATGTGCCTATGTCACAACTAAGGTAGGCTGGAAATATGTTCTCAACTATATAATTGATATGCGCATTTCAATCATCCGTGAATAGTTTCATCAGGCTGGTCAATCACTGATAACAATTTGAAAGTTATTTGCACACAACCAAGTGTTAATATCTAGCTGACATTTCAGTGCTGATTTGCTGAATCATCACCACATTCTTCACACTGCAGCAGCGACACTTACATGTAGCTGCAGTGCAAAGTGGAACCAGTTAACCAAACCCCGCATTAGTACAGTAGATATAGAAACGTAATTTAGAATAGCAATATAGTATGATCTTGTATTACATGTATACCTTTTCTTTTACCTTACATTTGTATCTCGACACTGTTGTCAACATGCAATTAGCCTACGGGCATGAATTTGCAATAAAACTATTTAGTTAATACTATAATGCTCGGAGGAAGGTGACACACGGCCACCAAAATGTCGGCCACTCTCTGGTTGTGAACAATGAACTTAAGTTGTCCTGTATTTCTTGTAGGCTGTTACTTGTTTTAGATTGTGTTGGCAATCAAAACAGGAGAAAACAGCCCATTTATAGTTACAGAGGGCTACAAAACAGACAATCTAAGAAATTCAAAGAATGGGAAAAATAACATTGTTTTCAGAGATGTGATCAACATCATGTAACTTCTGCATCTAGAAATTTAAGATTTCCCTTTTTGCTCCATTTTTCAGGGAGGGATCACTTCTCTTACCAGGGCCTTGGCTGTAGACGAGGCTAAGTATGGGGTTCGAGTGAACACGTGAGTACTTTTTTTTAGTTTGATCAAAAGATTATGATAAGTTAAGAAGGGCAAATATAAGATTTGCACGCCATCACTTTGAAAGACTTACAGAAAGAGTTAACAAACTTGTAAAGCTGTTAAGATGGCAAGGTTTTCAGCATAATGTAACTGTTACAGTAACAAATAAAGTTAGCGACAAACATAGCCTTGCACATACAATATTTCATTCCATGTAGATTTTCATCTTTTTTGACTTCTCCCTCCTACCTGTTATTAGGTAAAACACAGACATATGGAATGCAAAACATCAATAATGCTGTTCTGACTCCACCTGTATATGTTCTCTGGTTAGTATTTCTCCAGGTAACGTCTGGACCCCCCTGTGGGACAGTCTGTCCAAGAGTTCAGGGAACGCGGAGGCTATGATTAAAGGTGGCGAGGAAGCTCAGGTATCTAATATTTTTTCTGTTATGTTATACTTTCATGTAAGTACGGTAGCATGGAACTCAACCCTACTTTATGTTAGAGCAGTATCTTCCCTCAGGGATATCCCTGTGACTCAACTGGTAGCAGCGTCTTGGTTACAATTAGTTGGTACCCCGGTTAGACCCCGGTTCAAATCCTGGGACATGACATCTTCGTTGGGGCTGCACTAATCTTTCGGAAGTGACGTAAATGTTTGTCCCATGTTTTTGGAGGTGACTCAAACATGTTAAAGGGGAAGGGCTAGCAACCCCTTCCCTGCTACTGAAACAGCAAAGAAACTATATGCTGCCCTGTGTGCCACTTAAGGCACTACAGGGTGAACAACAAGTACAAAAAAGTATCTTCTCTCACTGACTTTAAGACACTGGTCTTGGGAAATTGATCTTGCATTATTTTTTTTTAAATTCTCACCATTATGACTGTGAGTTGCATTCTTGTCTTCAGCTCCTAGGCAGGATGGGAACCATAGAAGAGGCAGGAAAGGTCTGTTTGTTTCTAGCAGCAGAGGCAACCTTTACGACAGGTATGTGCATGTACAGGCAGTAGGAGTTCATTGTTGTTTTGTCTATAGATGTCTATGTTTAAACATGAAGATTTGGGTTCTGCAGAAATCGTTTGTTCTTCATGTTCTTAAGGATTTGAACTCACCAAAAGGTTCCTTTGTCAATATTGCAATAAGGGAACTATTGATGTGTTGCTAGAGCCTGCACAAGTCATGATAGATGACATGATATCATGTTTGTTTGACCTTTTTGTTTTCTGTCTTTAAGTCAGCCAGTGAAGGACCTTATGTGCTATTCTAACTTGCATTTTCCCTAACCCTGTCATCAATAGAGAAGCAAAAAGCTTCATTAGAGAGCTAAAGATTAAACAAATGTATGTAAAATTGTGTTTCAGGCATCGACATGCTTCTGTCAGGAGGGGCAGAGTTGAATTATGGCCGCAAGACCCGATTGGTGGAGAAGACCAACATCTACGAGTAACACCGTCTGGGTAGATGAAGATGACACGCACTACTAGATGGATAATTATAAGAATATGGTAACCCTAGAATCCAGCTATGAAACCTATGCCTCTGGCTTGTTTCAGCTCTTAATTGTAAGTTGACAAAATAGTAGTTTGTGGAATGAATGCGGTAGACATAGTTTTTACTGCTGAATTCCATGGTAAGAGTTTGGTGCAATAAGCCTTAGGTCATGTTTCCAACTGCGCATATAAAAGTGTATGTCTAAGTGTAAGCAAGGCTCCTGAAACATAAACGATTTGGACATGCATCAAGCATTGTCTAGACAACAACTGTTTACAAGATAGGGACCTTCACCTTTGACATACAACCTATTGTTCACCTTCCTGCACATGTGCAGTTGGAACCATGAACAAGCTTATTGATGACAAACCAAAACACTGTGTAATCAAGTGCCTGGTGCAATTATGATATATCAGTAGTGTTGAACTGTAAGAAATATCTAAGAATTTTGCAATGTACTGCACTGGCTGTTTGCTTTAATGAAGATGAGTTTTATAAATGAAAAATTTAATTGTATATTTCAGATGTTGCAAAGATGCTTGTATGATAATTTGTTCTAAGGCCAAATCAATATGATGTCCTGCTTATTTACATTTAGGAAACCAATGCGTAAAAATTTGGGAGCCAAAAGATTGTGTTAAAAAGTATCTTGAAGTATATATCTTAAATGCAAATATGTGTAGCTTTCCTTCACAATAACATCTCATTTGTTTTGCTTTGGCACCATAAATATATCAATTGAACCATGCAAGTTGTGGAAGAGTATACCATTCTCTGTAATGAGATTTAATCTGCTATTATACAGTATAAGTATAGATGTAACAGTTGCAATATTTGTTGAAAGAGTACTGAGAGCAGTTGATGTAGGTTAGACATCCAGGTAATAAGATATGCCAAAAATAGTTACTCAAGCAACTGGATAAAATTTTGAAACACTCAGACGTTTCAGACAGCATCCGCTATCTTTCGTCAGTGACTAACGGAAGATGTCTGACTGTTTCAAAATTTGATCCAGTTGCTCGAGTAACTATTTTTGGTGTATCCATATACGGTTAATTTTACATGATAATAAAATAATGCATATTCAAAATTCCTGACAGGAATGGTTTGTTTTGCTTGTCCACTTTTCTTTACACATATATTCAAAGCGTTGTTCAAAGCTTAAAATCTGATGAAGATACTTGTTCTTGTTGGCAATAATAGTTCCACTGTACGACAGTTCTAGGAAACATAAACGATCTTAACACAAATGTTATGTACATTTTTTACTTGTACAATGCTAAGTTAAAAACAATATTCTGCCACCACTACGCACGCACTCATTTAATGGGTTTTGATTTTCCTTTGTTTTTCGAAGAAATATGTAAAACGTAGATTCGACTACATTTAGCAGTTTCCTGTAACGGAGGGGGCCCAAAATTCCCCACTTTTTTTCTAAATCATATTTTTGTGTATAGAACGGAGATTGTGAGACTGCAGTCGTCATCAGATACTCCGCCGAGACACAGGGATGTTGTCGTGCGCCCTCTCAATTTTTGCCTCGCAACTAGTCGCTTGGCTTAATTTGAACAAAGTACTGTATGCATATATTAAACTTTAACATTTTATGCTTAATCGTATAAGTAAGTAACCTTAACGTTGTAGCTTAGCATGTCAGGCATCAAGGAAACTCAAAGTGGCGAATTTAGGCTACAGTGGCGAATTTGGGCCCCCTCCGTTATAATATTGACTTAAATTTGTTTATATCCCTCGCATTATAAGCGTCTTTCTTTGGTTACAAACAGACCTGATTTGAGTCAACATAAAGAGGTTAAATCTAACGTACAGTGTTTTAACGAACCAGCCTAATAGTATATAACCAGCATGATTTTGCAGATACTGTAAATGCAGAAATGTTTGCGGTGGTCTTATGTTTTTTTGCCCTCCTACATCCCAGTCTTCTATTGCCACAGACGCGGTCTAAAAAAAAAACACCGCGAACAGTCCATTTCCTGCCTAACGCGAAATCAAAACCACGCAAACATAAATGCATTTACAGTATGTCATATTCTGTAGCGGTCTGATGCTTATAACTATAATAGCAGTACATGAATATTTGAGCAAAAGGCCAAAGCTGTCAAGAGCATGCGGTCGATGTACCAAGAACTTATTGATCGTCCCTTATAGGGCTTGGCAAGGCTATGTAAATACAGTCGCCATATAATGTCAGCCTATACCTCATCGATTGCGTTCAAAGTCCTGGTGATTCGGACCAACCCCCTGCTGAGTACTGTAAATGCATTTAAGTTCGCGTGGTTTTAATTTCGCGTTAGGGAGAGAATGGAGTGTTCCCGGTGGTGTTAAGATCACGTCTGTGACAATAGATAGACTGGGATGTAGGAGGGCAAAAAAAATTCGCGGTGGTTTTAAGTTCGCGGCGATGAGCTTACCGCGAAAACCGCGAACATAAAACCACCGCGAACATTTCTGCATTTACAGTACCACGCAGCTGGAGGGTTCCAGGACAGAGTCCTGTTTTGTGCAGGTCATTCCAAACGCCTAAATTTTAGTCCATCTACTAACATTCGGGTTTCAGTGAGGACAAAGATGGCGAGAGTTGCCCTTGCTTTGATTTTGTTGGTGGTTCTGGCTGTTGTCGTGGAAGGTAAGGTAGTTTTTCGTAGTTCCAATATCTCGGTGCATTTAGCATGTATTGTACTGCTGGGTGATTCTTTTAGTCCATATGGTACCAACCTGGCATATGGCAGCACTTGTTATCGCACAAACCAAGTAGCTGTAGTTTTCCAAAGAACTAGCGGGGTCGGGCTGGCGTAACGGTTAGGGTGTTTGGTCCTGAATTCTCTGACACGACACCAATGTTGTGCCCTTGGGAAAGGAACTCTTTTCACTCCACCCAGGTGTTGAAATGTGATCCTGACGAATCGTTTGGGGAAGTGAAAGGTGGTGTAAGGAGACAGTTTGGCTCTACCTCCCAATACAGTGCTCTAGACACAGTAAATAACAACACACTGCCTAAAGAATGCCATGGGACTACATTTACCGTTATATATCTATTGTTCTTTGTATGTGGCTCTGCTAAAAATGTGCTCTCTGACTGTGTCGTGACTCCATGTCAGCATGCGATGAGGTCTGAGCTTCTCTCGAAAACGTGTGTAAAACTTTTTCCCAACCGCCTGTTACCTTCGCCAAGACGGTTATGCTTTCTGTAGCGTTTGTGATTTTGTGTGTGTCTGTGTCAACACGTGCACGATAACTGACAAGAATACCTGGATGGATTGTCTTGGTTCCTATAGATCTGGACGAGACCTCAAACGACAAATAGTTAGATGTTTGCCTCCTAGCGGCTTTCTATGTATCTTCTATAGGCCCTCCTCCCGAGAGTCGGCTTCAGAACCATGCTGCTGTCTCTGACCTACTGAAGCAGCTCTTTCAAGCCTCGCGGCAGGCCTCGGAAAAGAACCAGACTCCTCTGCTCAGCCTCAACTCACCAGGCAATGGTCCGGGGGCGATGAGTGGTCAGACGGGATCTGACAATGCAAAGTCTTTTGACTGCCTATGCTACACCGTCGATGCCTGGAGGGACCCATGGTGTGCTTATGTCTGTCAGTAAGTACCATTTCCAATCATCTGACTTTCCGCGAAGATAATCTTCATTTTATTTTTTTTTGCTTTATTTTTTTCAATATTTGCTTTTGGACAAAGACAATGTAACACTACCTTCAAGTTAATAACTTATCATCATCGTTCATCTTTGTTCTCTAATTGAATATGGCCTAGTAACGACGGGCTATGTTTAGAATCAAAGTACGTAAGCTTGTTAAAATATACTCTGGAAGAATTATCAACAACATATCTAGAATATCCAATAACATGTACGAAGTCCAAGTTTTCTTCATGACTGCCAAAACACATCTGCGCTAAAAAAAGTTTTAAACACAATTCAACACTTTTGTGTTACAGCATGTTTTACTGCAGATTTCCGATTAACATCATTATGAGTTAAGGCTCATTCAATAACCAATAATTTTCATCAGAAAGTGACATGGACCAACATTACACAAAAGTGCTGTAACTTAGAAGTGTTTTGGCAGCCATGAACAATACTTGGACTTTGTTCATTTTTATTTGATGTTTTAGATATGCTTTTGATAATTCACCACAGTATATTTCTGTCGGTTCGAATGAACACCTTGAACTTGTAAAATGTATATTTCTCCAGGCACCAGATACTGAGTGGCTGATGTCGACAGGGCCCGATTTCTCAGATCCGTACTGCTGACACATCGCAGCAACGACGACATCTAGTCGCCTTTGCGCCGACCAATCAAACCACGTGAATCGCATTGAAACTCAGATTCGTATCAGCCATTCCCCGACAAATCCCTTTCTAACTTGCGTTAACGACTACATCTGACCAAACAAACTCGCCAGTGAGATGGTGGAAGGTGTCAGCTTTCCAAAGATAGTAGAAACTATTTTTTTCTAAACGTTAAATCGCGGTCACTTTCAATCACTTCCAAAGTGCCAAAATTGTCAATCTGAAAACATCTTTGGAAAGCTGACACCCTCCACCATCTCACTGGCGAGTTTGTTTTGTCAGATGTAGTCGTTAACGCATGTTAGAAAGGGATTTGTCGGGAAATGGCTGATACGAATCTGAGTTTCAATGCGATTCACGTGGTTTGATTGGTCGGGGTGCCTTTGCGCCATGGACATTCCGATTATCATCTCTTGAATTTCAGAAAAATGAATAAATGCTAAATTCAGCTTTCTTTCTCTTGTCTTTGCATGTGACATTTTTTTGTAAACATGACGTGCGCCAACAGTTAACTTACCGTGCATAAAATCCACTAATTCATAAACATTGATTACACCTATCTGAAATACATGTTACCTTTCGTTTTAACAGAAACCTTATTTTAACTCTGATTTGTTGAATATGTTGTGTCCGCGTGGTGTAGAGGTCTGCGCACTCTGCCTCTCACCACATCTGGTTCAAATTCCGTGGAGCCAGCGGCCCGAGTTCGCGCCCGGGCCTGGACATGACTGGAAAAGATGCGCATCGTCCTATCGAATGGGGACGTAAAGACGGCGGCTCCGTGCATGAGGGAGCTTTAGGGCGTCAAACCTCTGCACGTAAAAGAACCCAACACACTTATCGAGAAGAGTAGGGGTGACCCGGTGTGCTTGGCCAAAAACGCGAGCCGTGGCGAAGCCGCATCGCACTACCACTAGCTACTTAAAAAAGCATTATGCTTCACCTTAATTGAGGATGCCTGCTTTACCCCTTTAGAGAGACGTCGATTATACGATCACTGGACTAGCGATTCATAGGGACATTTATTGTAATACATGTGATAAAGACGCACGTATGGAGATGTGGTCTTTGTCATATCTAATCTTTAACAAGTGAAAATCGACTCTTGCACCAGGGCATTGTTTTTTAACGTAAACATGTGTCTCTAACAAGCTGCATCAATGCAGGACCACAGAAGAAGAATAGCTGATTCTACTTAAAGCTCTAATATTGTGGATCCCAATAAAGTAAAATCGAAGTGGAGCAGGTTGTAAACAATGAGAACTAGTTATGAAAAATTCATTACATTTTACAATCACACCTTCTATTTCCACTTTCAACTAATTCAGATACTGTATAACATTACTCCTTCTCCATGTTGGCATGGAAACAAACACTAACATTGATGCCGTACATAAATAACACACACACACGCACGCACGCACATTTCATTACTGGATTAACAATTATGCCGCATTGCTATGATCTCTCAAAGTGCTCCTACCATCCTCTTACTTACTCGATGTTTCAGATGACATCCGGTATATTATATATTTCGTAAGTGACTGAGAAAAATAGTGGATGCGTCAGTATCTGAAAAAGATAGCAAATGCTATCTGAAACCTGTCAAAGTTTACAAAACTTATCCAGTTGCTGGGGTAACTTTTTTTATTGTACGCTCACACATGCTGAAGAAATATGACTTCTTAAAGGCTGGGTGACAAACCATATGCTTTTATAGAAAAAAAATCGTAATTCATACTTCATCGGGTAAGATATCAAACCTATATTAGTGATTTCATAAATGATTGCAACATGATCGTATACAATGACGATGACTGAAACGATGTGCAATGTATAACGTACCATATTCACCTGCATGGCTTACCATGCCGTCATCATTATGTACAGTTCTATTACATACCTTCTATTTTCCTTATCACTTGAAGATTTTACAGTCTACAGTATGTAATTGCAAAGTGCCACAGAATATATTACGAACAACCAATATTACACAATATTTCTTACCACATATCATTCACACGCACACAGTAAAAAAGTTTCATATAAAATATTCATGTAAGACATCATGATGGTATTGCCGCAATATTATTACACAAATATCCGACTTGTATTGTTGGCTATATACATGATATTGGGAGAATGCAGATGTCAATGTTTTGCACAACATCATTGGGTTAAAATGACTTCTTCTTTCCCAATACAAGGAAAAACACATTTTTAACGGTATCAAATCACAAATCTTCTTCTTCTTCTTGCAATCGACTTACCACTTCACAAATCTCAGGTTATGCTATCTACAAAAGTAACAAAATGTGTCATTGCATTTAGCTATACATGAAATTTTCAAAATGAACAGTCAACTGTTTACGATGATAACAGATTATCGTAGTATATAGACTTAAAAAACAAAGGAAGATGAATGAGTCTCCTTTTCTTAAGCCCCTCACACAGTCCACAAGGTTCAGCCATATGTGTTGATTGCTAGAAGACCGCCTGATGTCAAAATTGACAGACGGTCGCATGTATTTTTTGCCTGAAAATCTACACTATTAACTAACAGGGCTCGGTGACCTGTGACCATCAGCCAATCACTAACAAAACATTGCATTATGATTGAGAGAACACCAGGCAATTCTATTATTACTACAAAGAATGTCATTTATAACACAGGGCGTATAACTACCCAAAAATGTAATTCATAACACTGGGCGTACTACTACCAAAAATCTCATTTAGAGCTCGAAGACTCATTGGCCGTGTGTAACGGGCATTAACAGCTAGTTGAGTAGGCAAAACAGGCTACTTTTGTGATTTGCCTCCTCATGTGCAAGCAAAGTCCGTTTATTGACCTACATGCTAAAGAACAATGGGACAAAAGGAAGTCGTCCTACCTCTCAACCTTGACAATAACAGTCAAGAACAATGCTCAAGAAGAATGGAAGAACAGTGATACTGGACATTACTGTGACTCTAACAATAATGTTCTTAAGGGAGGATCTAACTAAAGGTAAGGTACGTATTACTAAGTCCAAGTTTGCTGAGAAGAAGTCCTCATCTTGTGCCAGACTCCCTAATCCTGCTCCTCACTTTTCTCCTTCTCCTCCTCCACTTCCTCAACCACTCCAACCGCCTGGATGGGAAGGAAGGAAGGACCATCAACAGTTAGATATGAAAGGTTTTAGTGTAACAAGTTGTTTGGTGAGTTAAAGCCAGCAGCCTTCTGCATGCCTGTTAAACTTGTGTTACGCTGAATAGCTGTTATACTATTTGCCTGTGTATGGATGGTGTTCAGCACCAGGAACAGGTATGTTGAAGGTATTAAGGACAGGTATGCTTACCTTTATCTTTGGATGGAGTTCAGCACCAGGGACAGGTGTGTTTGCCTGTTTGTGGATGATGTTCAGCACCAGGGACAGGTGTGTTTACCTGTGTGCGGATGGTGTTCAGTACTGAGGACAGGTGTTTTACCTGAGTGTCGATGATGTTCAGCACTAGGAACAAGTGTGTTTGCTTGTGCGTGGATGGTGTTCAGCACCAGGGACAGGCCTGTTTACTTGTGTGTGGTTGGTGTTCAGCACTAGGAACATGTGTGTTTATCTGTGTGTGGATGGTGTTCAGCACTAGGGACAGCTGTGTTTATCTGGGTGTGGATGGCGTTCAGCACCAGGGACAGGGTTACTTGCATTTGGGTACATTTCAGTACCTGTGTATGGAAGGTGTTCTGTACCAAGGAAAGGTGTTTATTTGTGTATGAATGGTGTTCAGCACCGGGTTCTGTTGTGTTTAACTGTGTAAATGGTAGATTTCGGTAGATGGTACGAGCAAATACATTGTCAGGTAAAGGTGGATGTATATTGGTTGCCTGACAATGTACATGTACACTGTATTTGTGTGGCCAATGCATGCATTCATCTGATATCCTTTTTTTATGGATTAAAGTTTTTTGATGGATTAAAGATATTGTCAGGTAAAGGTGGATGTATATTGGCAGCCAGACAATGAACATGTACATGAACACTGTATTTATGTGGCCATGCATTCTTAAAAAAAGAATGTATCCTTTTTCTTATGGATGAAGGTTTATGCTGAGTGGTTCCATGCAGTGTGACCAGCAGCCAACCATCTGATATGATGGGTAAGAATCTGCTCGAGTCTTACCCATACATAGAAGGTTGCTGCCCCCCCACTGACATCCCGCACGGAATCCAGATCAAACTGGTCGAGGATCTCCTTCGCACGCGAGGCGGCCGCTGGCGGGACCTTGACAGGATCGCACTCCAGGACGCGCCGCTTTAGTCCCTCCTTCCCCGTCTTACCCACGAGTGCCTGGACTAGCTTCCAGTTCTGTATATAAACAAACAAATATTAAACAATGTCCTGTTATTGCATATTATGAAAGATGGACAAATGAAGGAATGAAGGAATAATGAATTATGAATACCCATTAAGAGCATGAAAAGAATTAATTCTGAAGCAACATAATACGTTTACATGTATAACTGTTTTTGAGTTTGTGTCAGCACTGAAGTTCTATCAACCCCTTGTTGAGTTCAGAGTGTGTTGAGTTATCCATTCTCTTTCAAAGTCTCAAACAAAATCGGCCCCTGCCAAAAAACCTGCTAGGGGCTCAAACCTATACCCTTTTAAGAGCAGCACGTGGCAAGGGCTATCTCCAAAATATTAATTATAGCATGTATGAGATATTGAAACCGAAAGTTCTGCTGCAGTACCACATAAAGCTGCTAGTAAATTTGTGCCTTGGTCTCCTTCTTGAGTTGCCCAGTAGCAGGTATGTGGCGATCATGACCTCAAACCTCACTCACACGGAAAGAGCTAATTACAAAAATATCATAACTATACCATGTCCAGAACATGAGATATCAAAAATGAAAGTTCTGCTGCAGTACCACATACGGTAAGCCTGCTAGGAAAGTTCCTACCTTGGTTTCCTTCTCAGGGTTGCCCAGTAGCAGGTATGTAGCAATCATGACTTGGTGCACGGCAGCAGGAGGTTTGGAGTAACTGCGAATCTCCGCGACCGTCGACTGTTTCAGGTTCTGAACCTCCTGCCGAAGTCGCTCCAGTCTCTTCAATCGAATCTGTATATCATAGTTTTTGTTAGTATATATCATATAGTGTATAGTTCACCTTTTCAAGAGAACGATGTTACATGTTTCTTTTAATCAATGACATAGAGTTCTTCTGGAGGAATTCTGGTTTCTGGGCCGCTCTTCACTTCACTGTCATTTCTGGTCTGTGTGGATTACCCAGAGTCCACTATTTGTACATCACTGAATGTCTTTATGCATGTTTTTTTTTAAATGTTTATATTTGGTGCCTCCATGCATGTTTTCCTCTGGTAAGTTGTTCCACTGTTTTAAAATCCTGTTACTGAAGAAAGGAGCGCTCCTGTTACAGTAACTGCTGTACTCTAAGACTTTGAACCCGGGTTCTTGGTTCCACTTTCAGATGAGATAAATTGGTTGCAATCTGATACTTTTTATGAATGTGTTTTTATCAAGTCCCCTCTTAAACTCTGGTAAACTAATGTGGGAGTATACTAAATCATTGTGGTATTCATAATATGTAAACCTCCTTCTTTCTTAGTCTTTATCCTTAAACTTTACAGGTAACATTTAGTATCCCCAACCTAGTACGTACCATGAGTTTGTTTGCCTGTATCATCTCTTCAGGCATGTCCACCTCGAACCCGCCCTTCTTCACTGCTGTCACGGCCTTCTCCAGGTCAGACAGCTTCCTCTTCTTCATGGCCTCAACAAGGGCTGAAAAATGAACATAACTTATAATGACAAATGTTCCGTTTGACAACTACTGCCCAAAGTTCATTATCATAATAAGAAAAATGGCTACCAATAGCTACATTTCTGGAATTTTCACTAGATGTCTGAATATGTCCAAATTCAATCAAATTTCACATAAGCTTCACAATCATATAAACTGCAAATGTTGTTTAAAGGGGGCCAGCATGCCCTTTTACATACAGTCTTAATATGACATTATTCGTAGCCAGACCACTCAAATTTAACGCAGAGCTTAACCAATGCATTTTACATGTAGTGTTATGAATGTCTGATTTTTTAGCGAAAATTAGTGAAGCCAGCCCGCCAAATTTAAAATAGCTGTTGCCTTCCTGAATTTAGCATAGAGTGTTGCAAGTACACCTCCCCCCCATGCAGGCTCCCTTTAAAGCTATCTACTGTACTTGTGAAGGACACAGGCTTAAACATTAGGGAAGCAGAGGCTAGGGCAAGGGACAGGACTGCTTGGAGGATCCTCCTGGAAAGCAAGGGGCCAGTTTCTGGCGTGAGCACGTAGGCACTGTACTTGCTGACAATGAGTTCCGATCCACAATATTTAATTGGTATGTTTGATATGCATACAACAGTGTTGACTGACCTCCCTTGGCCTGGTGCATCTTAATCAGCCTCTCCGCCGCCGCCAAGTCTCCGTCGGTGTCCTTCAACTTGGCCTTCTTAAACTCCTGTATGGCCGACTCCAGCTTCTTCTTCTCTTTGGACTTGACGGCGACCTTGAGGTTGTTCCTAATGCGAGACTCTCTCTCAGCTGATAGGGAGAAGTAAAAAAAGGTAAAGCAGGCATCCTCAATTGAGGTGAAGCATAATGCTTTTTCAAGTAGCTAGTGATAGTGCAATGTGGCTTCACCACGGCTCGCGTTTTTTGGCCAAGCACACGATAAGTGTGTTGGGTTCTTTTACATGCAGAGGTTTGACGCCCTAAAGCTCCCTCATACACGGGGCCGAGAATAGGAAGTAATTTAGAGTAATTTCTAGCCCCACCTTTAATCCAGATCACTTGTGATGCTCATGTATTTGATACATGATGATTAATGATTTGATAGCTCATAACTGTTAGATTTGCGTACTAGATACTGTCAAGCCTGTACAAGTGACCACCTGTACATAAGGACCATCTGACTTAAATTGCAATGCCAAAATGTGACCACTTTTTGGTGGTACCTTAAACAATTTTCCCATTAACACAAGCATTAATTTAAGATCCTGTCTTTAGTGACCACCTATCCACATAGACCAGATTTTATTGGTAAGTGGGCAGTTTTACTACAGTGACTTACATTTGGCTAAAAAAATGCTGCATTTTTGTAGCTTTATTCAACCATTTACTAATTTAGATAAAAATCACTCCTCATCGGAATATTGGACAGTGTACAAAAGTGTCCTAATCATTTATTGGAGACTCTAGCTAATGTTATTCAACTCAAATTTGTCGACACACCTTTAGCCTTGTCCTCAGCCTTTTTCCTGGCCTTTTCAGCGGCTTCTTTCTCCTCGGCTGTTGTTGCCTTCTTGGCGGCTTCAATAGCCTCTTCTGCCTCCTTCTTAGCCTGGTTCTCGGCCTCCTCCGCTTCCTATACCACATCAACCAAACATCAGTCAACAGGGATCCTCAAAAAGTCTGGGTACCCAGTTTATAGCCTGTGTTTCAGAATCCCTTCTTGTCCGGCTGAGTGGGCCTCCTCCCAAGAGCTTGTGGCCATGCACCTCTACCGTAACTCGACAAAATTATTCCCCTTCCCACCATCAGTCCATGGGGATCCTCATGATCAAAAAGTCTGGCTACCTAGATTATAGCAGCTGTGTTTCACAATCTCTTGCTGTCAGGGGCTGAGTGGGCCTCCTCCCCAAGAGCATGTGGCCATGCACCTATTTTGTGCAACTCGAGAGAATCGTTCCCAATCCCAGAACTACCAATAGGAGCTCAGGATTCTCTGTCACTATGGAAACTAGTCATCACAGCCTAATTTTCAGTCTGATGATTATAAGCACATTATGCATATTTCCACAGAATAAGGATGTTCCAAATTCTTAGAGGTGTTGGCCATCAAGCTTCTAGGAGGTCTGTCCAGTGGAAGGGTTGCTAATAGCATGGCTTAGTCAGGCTACCAAAGTTAAATAGCTAGCCTCCTTTGCAGACTTCTTGGAGCTGCAGCATTTAATTTTTTGGGAGAGCGTTGATACCTAATATTTTACATGGGCCAAGGTTCTCTAATGCCGGCTTAGGGAGTTTTGTAGCTCCCTCAGCAGCATAACTCAATCAGCCACGAAACTCTCTGAGCCGGCATTCGAGAACCTTGGCCTGTATAAAATATCGCGTATCAGCGCTCCCTCTCCCCTGAAAAAAATAAACGCAGCCGCTCGAAGAAGTCTGTGAAGGAGGCTAGATTATATATTATAGCAGTGTGCATTTCAAGCTTACATCAACAAACCCCATGCAGCACTTCAAGCCACTCGATAAGTTAGACTCTTCAAACTGCAAGCCATGCAAATGTGTCGGATATATGTGTTGATGTGAAACAGTTATTGGCTCCGCCCCTGGGGTGTTGTAAAAAACTAGTATAATTTTTGGCAACACCTCAATAGTGCAGCCCATATAATGGGGTTTTGGCAGGCACTTACAATTGAGCACAGAAGCACACTGCATTTCTGGACAAGTCACACAAATGCTAATGCAACTAGTGAGAACTTACTGTACTCTGGTCTATGGGGTATCCTGTGTCCATTGTTAGAATAAAAATCGTACATAAGACTTCAGATTGTATAGTAATACGTGTATGAATTCAAAGGTTTATAGCAAATGAAAATCATGACTTTCAAACACACATGTATACACACACACACACACTCACACACACACACACACACACACACACACACACACGCACACACACACACACACAGTCACACAAACACACACATGTTAATATTGAATCTACATCATTCAAATGATACATTTACTGTATCATAAATACAAATACGCCCACCAACCATACAGACGGTCACTTTGATAAAGGTTAGTGACCCTTTTTCTAGCATTTGTTTACGTACCATAGCAGCCACGTCTGCATCCTTAGCCTCCTCTAACTCTTTACTCCTCTGTTCATTTCTTATACTAATTGCTAGTGGACTCTGTCTGGTTAACCACCAATACAAACAAAGTCTCATACTTACATTAAGACTTGTTTAGCACAATTACATACCTTAGCAGCCTCCTCTGCATCTTTAGCCTCCTCTAACTCTTTACTTCTCTGCTCCTCTCTGGCTTTGGCCTCAGCCTCCAGTTTGAGCTGGATCTCCTGAGCCCGTTTCACCTCGATCAGCTCTGCCTGGCGCCGACCCTCCTCGTCTTCCAGCCGCCTCTGTTCCTCCAGTCGCTGCTTTTCCTTCTCCGCTTCCACACGTTTTTTCTCTGCAATTGAAGACAATAATTTTAGTGTCATACTAGAAGGATTGCATATATCCATAAGGAAGTCAGTAGTACTTTCAATTTAATAATAAGTAATAAATACCTTTTTCTTCTCTTTCTTTCTCCTCTTCCAGCTTCTTCTTCTCCTTGATCTTATCTTTTTCTTTCTGCTTCAAATTTCTTTCCTCCTCCTTTTTCCTGTTCTCTTCTTCTGTCCTTTTCCTTGTTTCCTCGGCTTCTCTCTTTTTCCTCTCATCATCTTCTCTCTTCTTCTGTGCAGATCTTTGCTCTTCCCGCCGTCTGAATTTCTCTGTGACAAAACAAAACAACAAAATTACAAAAATGGCTCTATGGAGAAAAAAAGCTAAAAGTATGTACATGTACTCAAACTTGACAAATGCTGCATATGGTTCATATAGAAGAAAGAATGCCTGATAAACAGGTCATTGAATTGAATATGCAGTGTAGATTGTTCCGTATCAAGAGAAAGAAAGAGAGAAGAAATAATTTGCTTGTAAAAATACCCTGAATCATAATCCATTTAAGACATATGGCTGAAAATAAACAGACATTTAAAAGTGCCCTCAGTACTTATGAAAGGCTAATTTCAACAGAGGAATTATGATTGATTATTCATACCATGCTGTTCATCGTAACTAATGCATCTGTGAAACAATTAATCTTTGTGAAATCCATTTCCAACAAAACATTTGACAATAAACAAACTGTTTCCACACCTTGTGATTGCTGTTCCTCCTCTAGTTTCTCTTTAAGGACCTCCTCTCTGTTGGGGATGTTACACAGATCCACCTCAATCTCAGAGAAGCTCACCCCGCTCTTCGGCAGTTTGCGGGACTGCAGAAACCTCTGCCACCTCCGCTTGGAGAACAGCTGTCCG
Source organism: Branchiostoma lanceolatum (assembly GCF_035083965.1). Lineage (NCBI taxonomy): Eukaryota > Metazoa > Chordata > Leptocardii > Amphioxiformes > Branchiostomatidae > Branchiostoma > Branchiostoma lanceolatum. The sequence goes on from NC_089737.1 coordinate 12,788,392, forward strand.
TGTACGGCCTCGAACATAAACCTGCAGAACAGAAACAATGTGTACATTCTATTCTGTCATGATCAGGCACTATTCATGAATCTAGAGATAGAGAATGTTATACAAGTCATGTATCCTTTGAATTCGAAAAATCATAATTCAAGAGTACTGTAATTTTTACAGTTGTAAATTAAATTAGGAGGCCCATTGCTTTAAATACTAGAACCTAATTTTCTTTTACAGTTCACACTCACAGGGCTTAAGTTTTAGACTTCACACATACCTGGCCTGGTCAGGGGTTACAGAGTCCGAGTGCCCATGGTCCAGTAGACTAAACTCCCACTTCAGGTCCTGTAGGAGGAAGTATCGCCGGTCCATCTCCTGTAGAACGTCGTACAGCTCATCCTCCTCGCACCCATCTCCTGCACACACGTACTGGATGGAGGCCTCCACCTGCATGGGAAATTACATGTTTGAATCATCAGAGTGTGTAATACATTATATACACATTGTCTGTTGATGGAATGCATTCTAGATATTCTATGGAAGCCTGTGTAATAGCAAAAGTTATTGCCCGGTCCAGTACACACATATCAATTGTTTTTTCGACCCAGGTGTGACATAATGTACATGTATAGTGCATTGATGAAGGTTAGACATCCAGGTAGTAAGAAACGCCCAAAATAGTTACCCAAGCAACTGGATAAAATTTTGAAACAGTCTTGACATGTATAGTGTATTAACCTGTTGTAGACTGATGCCCCCCTGCCGAATCTCGGCGTGCAGCCCCTGTAGTTGGTGTGCGTTCAGGTACCCCGCTGTCGGTCTCCTGGCACGGAACACCTGCTGAACAACGGCCTTACGCTCCGCAAGGGTTCCCATAATGCCTGTTGCCTGAAGATGTAAAATATTAGCCTGGGTGCCCTCATACAAAAATGTAGTTAAAACAAGTTTGGAGCAGACTTCAACAATCTCAACTGAGATGGTGTCTAGGCTATTAATCATATTCAATGATACTACAATGGGTAGTCAGGAGGCAGCTATGTGCCACACATACCAAAGTATGGTGAAAACAGGCGGTCCCCCGAAAGTGCGAAATGGAACGAAATGGAACGAAATGGAACGAACTAAAACATATGTAACATTATGAAATGAAATACCAGTAGATAGCGAAATATAAGGAACGTTGTAACATTCACAGTAGACCGGAACAGGAAGCAAATATGACGTGTTTTATTTCTTGAATCTATTTGATATTAAATACAACGTTTTTCCGCGTTTGTGTGGCTAGATTCTTCCCTGAAAATGGGAGCGCCGCCTCGGCCGCTCTTCCTTGATTTTACTGCAAATGAACTACTGCAAATAGCAGGGAAAACCAGCAAACGGAACTGAGTATCGAAGTAAGGACTAGATTATACAGAAGTTGGTGGTAACATTGCATCTCGTAATTCACCAAGAGGGCATGAGGCAAATGTAATTTCATTATTTTAACAGCGTGCTTGCGTGTTGTGTGAACTGTGAAATACATGTCCTGCTCGTTCACACCCTCCCTTTGTTTTGTCGTGAACAAGGAAGCAGAAATGTCTCCAGAGGTAGTTCTCAGTCCACGTCCGTGGTTGAATGGAGTGTGAAATGTCACATTGGTGACGCAGCGCAGAGCTGCATTTGCATATCATTAGAGGAGGGGTCCATTCTCCGACCAGCCGAACAATTGGTTGTATAAAAATCGTTGTTGCGGAGATATGCATATGCTACGTACTAGTTATGGACTAAACCGTATGTAAATAAAACTTGGAAGTCGGAATTTGATTCAACCTGTCGGTAGCACGCCCACGTGCACAGTTCCGATGCGCTGGCAACATTGGCGGTTCATTTGCATGCGGGGCTCCATTTTCAACACGCAAACACGCTGTATAAATAATAAAATTACGCTTGCCTCATGCCCTCTTGTTGAATTACGAGATGCAATGTTACCACCAACTTCTGTATAATCCAGTCCTTACTTCGATACTCAGTTCCGTTTGCTTGTTTTCCCTGCTTTTTTCAGCAGTTCATTTGCAGATCGTTGGTAAACACAAAGGAAGAGCGGTGGATAACTTTTCACCCATTTTCAGGGAAGAATCTAGCCACACAAAAGCGGCAAAATCGTTGTATTTACTGTTATCAAGAAATAAAACACGTTATATTATGTATTTGCTTCCTGTTCCCGTCTACTGTGAATGTTACAACGTTCCTTATATTTCGCTATCTACTGGTATTTCATTTCATAATGTTACATATGTTTTAGTTCGTTCCATTTCGTTCCATTTCGTTCCATTTAGTACTTTCGGGGGACCCAAAACAGGTGTTCTTATAACACCTGTTCTAAGAGCACCTGTTCTAGAGCACCTGTTTTTAGAGCACCTGTTCTTAGAGCACCTGTTCTTAGAGCATCTTTTTTAAGAGCACCTGTTCTAGAGCACCTGTTCTAAGAACACCTGTTCTACGAGCTACTGTTCTAAGAACACCTATTCTACCAGCATCTGTTCTAAGAGCACCTGTTCTATGAGCACATGTTCTAAGAACACCTGTTCTAGAGCACCTGTTCTTAGAGCACCTGTTCTTAGAGCACCTGTTCTAAGAGCACCTGTTCTTAGAGCATCTGTTTTAAGAGCACCTGTTCTTATGACACGAGTTCTTATATAAACACCTGTTTGGACCAACGGATCAAGCATTATACTTATAGAGTTGAGTTTATACCTGGATTATCAAATATTTGATGTTTACTGTGCAGTTGTGTTCTTTCGTCTCTCCATTTCTTTCATGTAGGGTTAGCCAGGTAGGTATTTAACTAGCTTTTACCACATATGTACCACACGCTAACTAACGGGTGGGGGGGGGGTATCCAACAGCTGGTTTTAGCGATCACAAGCCGTTCTTAGTATCGTCTACGAGCTTTGACTTTCCCTTAGAACGGAAACACAAACTACGGGATGTTCGCAAACCACTTGCGTAGCTTGCAAAAACTGCGCAGTGCTAGCAAGGAAGTTCCTCAGGTTTGGTCAGCTATGAAGTCGCCCCCCTCCCCCTTCGAGTATTTTCAACTCACCGCTCACGGATGCAGACAATGCAGCGGCCAATCGTGCACTCGAACAGCAAGTTAGAAGGAAAACATCTCCACAAATTTCTAGATCTAGTTCAGCCGGCCAGAGCAGATATTTTCCCAAGAAGATGACGTCAACTGACAGCTGCTGCCTGGCAACGAGAAGCTTCGTGTCGGCTTTCTCCGTCAGGACAGCACGTTTTGCGGTAAGTGCGATTTTGCGACAGTATCGTCACCACCGTTCATGACGAACCGGATCTTTATTTACTTCTGGATCATTATATCTACTTGGAGATTATTGCTTTGGGCCTAATGCTATTGGCAAGATCATCCTGTCGGCAGAAGAAAAAAATGCACTGCTGACAGGATGATCCTGTCAGTAGTGCAGATATTCCCACTGCTGACAGGATCGTCCTGTTGGTTTGAATAGTGCTATACGTTTGAATAGTGCTTCTTGAAATAGCTTTCTTTCCCGATAGTTAAATGGGCAGTTGGGGATAAAATGTATTTCTTAATTCAGAGGTGTTTTTAGTAAGCCCCGCACATGACTTAAGAAAACGTCAACTCTGTCAACGCTACCACATATTCTTAACTTGACCTACCTGATAATGTGGCTAAAAGGTCACCGCAAGTAAATTTTATGGCATTCTAAGGGGCGTTGATTTTCGAATTCGGTTGATTTCGAAAAAAGACATGTTGTTCCCCTTTGGAGATGGTCAACAGGTTAAGAAAATACCGAAAAAGAGAAAATGTGTGGCCTTCGGTGTACTGTTTGTTTGTTTTCAACGTCAAATGACTCCAGGTAGAATAATGTGAAATATTTGAAAATGAGACACTGACGGAGATCTTAATAAAACAAGCAAGCAAACAAATAAATGTTTTGTCCTTTCTAAAGCAAGCCTGGAATTTTGATTGAATTGAAACATAAAATGGACTTAAGCAAATTCTGGACTGTCCAACTCCAGTTTTAAGCCGAAAATTTGGTTATGTCCAATTTTTGTTTTGGAAATTACAGTCCAACTTCATTCAACACACTGCATATATTTCCGAAAATAATTTCATCAGGTTGGTAGAATATAGGAGATTCTTTTTACACAACCACGTATTCTCACCTGCTGACGTTTAGCGGTGAGAAGTAGTACTCCAGTCAGAAGCTCTGAAGAAGGTGTCTGACAGACACCGAAACGTCAGCAGGTGAGAATACCTGGTTGTGTAAAAAGAATCTCCTATATCCTACACTGCATATAGTTGAAAGCCAGTGGGATACATAAGGCTGCACCAAGTAATATTTATGGATGACGTCCTTTGGAGACCCTAAATCTAATGCGAGAGCGCGAAAAAACAACAAGAAGGGCCGAAAAAAACAAGATGCCTAGATTTGAAATATAAGAGTCGACGACACATGTTAGGACGCAAATTGAATGAGAGAACACAGTGTAACAACTAACAATTCTTTGATCAATCATGAAAAAAGCAATAATTTGAATAAATCAGTTGAAGTTGAACAGCAGTTGTTGTCCTGTCCTGTTTCCTTCCATATCCCATTGATTTTGCAGGCCTGCAGAAATATATCAAATAAAAAAGGAACTCTTTGGTCATAGTTACAGGAAGCGCAATTTCTTGTTTTTTTTCTTGGAACAGACCAAAATCAATGCGCGCGCGGACGTCATCCATGAAAATTACTTGGTGTAGCCTAATATATAGAGCGGTCCAGAAACCTGTATATTGAACGTAATGGTGGCCCAGGTATGACATGACAATTTATACAGTCCTCTTGTTTTTACTGCAATATGAACATATTTTGCATATCAATAAATCCACGCCTTTACATGTATATTGTACATATCAAACGAAGAAAGCTGAACAAAAACGATACAACTAATAGCTTTCTTATGAGGTGCTCCAACACCAGTACATATCAACTTCACGCATGTAGATGAATCTATAAGTGGCATCTTTCCACTTTTCATTCAAAGATGACATTTTGAATCTATTTTTTCAGACACTGGTTACTTGTTCCAATCTCTTGGGCAAGCTCATAAATTATACATGTATCATGTACTGTCTCATTGTTTTCCAAATTAACTAACTGCACGGGAACCGTTATTCAACTGCAAAAACGTACACATACATGTATTATCAGCACAAGTTTATCACATAGATGTTACATGTGTATGAATTGAAATGATATAAAAGCTGCTCTATTCAGCTTGATGGCACATACATGTATATAATGTATTTCAGAAGGGAGAAGTGAAAAATGGTGACTTAACAGGTATTGCAGTTGCTAGACTTGTAAGATGTACAACGTTATAAGTTGCTGATGTGCCCAACTTGCAATCCTCCTTTTGCAGAACAATCGTCGACATTGCCATATGTACAGAATGCAATTTGTGTTCAGTTTGACCTGTAAATGATGTACGAAACTTTGTGACGAGATACTATGCTACTTTAAATTTTCTCTAAGATGCTAGGAGGTTTTGCTGTGTAATAGAGGTGACCCCTCGGTTGGGTTGTAGTCTGTGCTCCATAGTCGGGTTCTGTTCCGGGGGGAGGTGTCCGTAGTCTGGAATGGCGATCCCCAGGGGGAGTGTTGTAAGCCTGGAATGGCAGTTGGAGGGGAAGTGGGTTATACAAGTATGAAATTGAAGAAAATGTAGCAGCAAATGTTTACAACATAAAAAAAATTTCCTAAATTTTCCAGTATAATCCTGTAGAATAAAAATGACTTCTGGACATGTCTTATGTTGTTAGCATTAGTAATATTCAACGAAATTGTAACTCAATAGATAAATTATGCATGGCACTGTCACATTCATTCTCAGTTATCGTAAGATTTTGATGTCGTATCATCTTCAAGCAGGCTATGTTAGGACCAACTGCCGACAGGGATTGAAGACAGTATTCTACATAACAAAACAGCTAAATTTTGCAGGACGTACAAAGAAAGTCCTCAATTTGTGATCGCAGATTCGAACGACGACCGTGCAACGACTGTGCGACAATCGTGCAATGTATGTGGCTAGGTCCTTACCAGGAGATGCTGAGCTGTATGGAGGAGGTGGAACTGCGGTGGGAGACTGGTGTAGGTACAGACTGCTCTGCTGGCTGGGCTGGGACGACCCTGAACCAACTATAGCATGGTACGCTGGAACAGAGGATAGAGGTGTACAGACCAAATTTGATTTTTTTTCCTTCCAAATAGGGCAAAAATCAATGAGCGCGCTCCTGTCATCCATAAAATTCACTTGCTGTGGTCTTGCGTAAAGATAAACTTTTAAAGTCATAGTGAACATCTGAGGTAATACAATGAATGAACACAATTATCAGGTAATACATACTGATGAATGTTGCAGCACAGATGGCGATGGCCGTCAGAACCAGTAGGATCCAGAACTCGTAGTTCTCCAGGATGGCTCGGATCAGGACCCCCCACGTTGGCACACCTTCCCGGGGGTGGTCTGGGCAGGGGATTGCAACAGGGCTTAGTTAGTCACAGATTTGTTAACATGTATTTGTTTAATAAAATTCTCCACACACATATAGATGGGGTAAGGGGACTAGTGGTATCGCCTTTTCTAGCTCTCACCCCAGAAACACAACATGGCTTAGTTAGTCACAATTTATTTATTTGTTTATTATTTAAAGAGAGAAGAAACTACTAGGTGATCAACATTAGTTTAGCAATAGTTATCAGTTTGTCTATCTTTTAGTTTTTCAATGTTAGAATGTAGCTGCTTATCAATTCATGTTTTGCATTATGCTTCCTATAGACCACGTGTGGTCATATGTGCATTTAGCCCATCTAGGCAGGAATATGCAATAAAGACTTTTATTATTAAAAATTCTCTACACACATGTAGATGGGGTAAGGGTAACACCTTTTCTAGGTCTCACCCGGGAACACATACATCATCAAAAATAGTTGAACATTTCAACCAGCACAATTATAAAAGAACATAATCAATAGCTAACCGTAATGAAACATATTGGACTATCATATTACACAACAACATAATTAAATGCTAAATGTGAAATATATGGTATTGCACTATGCACAGATATACATCACATGGTGATGTTGGCTACAAGATAGTAGGTAGCATTCTTCTTCATTTTGGAAATGGAGTTAGAAAGTAGACGGTAACAAATTCAAATCAGTGATTTTTTTCAGTCATTAGGCAAGAAACACATACAAGTTCCCAGGCATACTTGACCCATTAGTGGGGTCACATAAATTTGTACATTTGTATACCAACTGTCAATGGTTCAGGGGTTAACCCTAATTAAAAAGATTAAAGTCCTAGTATATTGGTTTGGGTTTGCAGAATTATATGTAAATTCCTGACTTATGCAATTTCCCACCATACTATTATCTCGTATGTAAACTTTTCACTGTCTCTAAGATTTATATATGGAAATGGAATTCTCAGCACAGAACCAAGATCACTGGAGGTGGAGCACCATTTTTTTACCAATACAGCATGATGTTATGGGAGGAACTATATAAGGTCTAAGGTGAAGATTTATATAAAAATACAAAATGGAGACCTACAATTTACAGTTTGAACTTGTTCCACAGTCTCAGCCACAAGGTTGACTGGCACTTTCACCACCTGGCCTGTCAGGCTACAGGTCAGGGTCAGGTAGATGTCAGTCAAGTCACGTTTCCATGGCGACTGGGTGTCCTGCAAGCTGATTGGATACACCACAGTGGTGTAGGTGGAGTCAGCAACACGAGGGCTGCCTATCTGAAGGAGGGTGCTGTCACTGGGAACAACCTGGATGGATTAAAATTTAAATGTAAACCATTGAATTGCATTGAAACCAGAAATTATGCTGCAGGGCTAAGGAAAGCTAATTAATAGAAGGCACAAAATTGACCTTTGTTATCTCAAGACCTACCCACATACCAAATGTGATCACAATCCACAAATATCTACATGTAGTAAGTCCAAAACATGTGCTAACACACATATACACACACAGTTGTGCAGACAAACTCACTAACACACATGAATGTATGCACGCACAGACATATGCATGTTAAATACACACGCACAAACGCAAAGGGAGAAGCCAAAAATAATACATTCCTCATAGGTAAAACATCTCTTTACAAAAAATGTATTACGACCATACAGGTAGATTCTCAGAACCATGTATTCGTGAGTTACTATTGATAGACCTATAAGTTACTACACACAAACCTGTATGTTATAACTAACACACCTGTAGGTTATTGAGCACGTCCAACACCCCCGACACGGTGACCTCTCCCCGCGGCTGCCTGTTGCTAAGCAACAGGTCAGCCTTACTCAGATGGAAGGCTGGGTAGAATCTCAGGCTGGCGACCGTCGAGCTAACTTCTGTCTGCCCGTCTGCAGCTTGTACAAAAATCTGGAGAGACAGTAAGAATGTAGATGCTACTTCTCTTTCTGTTGGACAGTTTGACAGTCTTATATCAAATCTTTATAAAACATGTATGTACATGTAATGAAAAAATCTTAAGACTTCTACAATGTACAATAAATATATCACAATTTTTAAAATCAAAACTGAGGTGTATTACATGTAGCACATTTCATGACTCTGGTCAACTCCCATCAAAGTATACATCTAATTCTGGAAGAGTCTATTCCATGTGAAGGGGTGTACCTGCAGCTGGAGGGACGTGTCTACGGTGCTCATGGCCTGAATCTGGTGTTGGTTCTGCTGAACCTGACTCACTCGGCAGAAGTATCGACCTGGGGAAAGTGTCGCAAAGTATTAAAAGATAGCTTTATAAAATGGTTTGTATTAAAAAAAATCACTCCATAGGATAAAAGGAGGCCTGCTGTGCCTGTGCGGATTACTGGAGTGTGGCCTGATGTCATACTGACAGTTGAGTTTTCGCCGTTAGGAATCAGCCCCAAATCACTAAATGGACACTTTAGAGGTCAGGCTACGCTGCCAATGCCAGTTTTCCATGAACTAAACTTCAGGTAGGTAACTTTTGAGTTTTGACAGCCCTATTCCTACATGTCATATATAATAATAAGTAGTCATAGGGGACAGTCATTGCTGGGAATTGCCCTTTAGGTCTCACCTGATTCTGGGTCAAACCCTGGAGTAGCCAGGAACATTTCCCTAGCAGAGACCCCTGTCAGTTCAGAGGAGAACAGCAGGCCGCAGTGGAAGAGGGACTTCTGTAGGAAGGCTTGCTGCTCTGTCATGGAGGCCAGCAGGTCCTTGCTACAGTTCCCTGGAAAAGTACAGCATAACCATAACAATTGGCCTTCTTATTGTGCTTAACCCCCCTCATCTATGTAACTCACCATTAAAGATGTATGTTTACACATACAGGGAAAAACATGTAGGGAATACATGGGCAGGGTCTGCAAGGGTTTAGTGAGTATCATATTGTTTTAAAAAACACACCTTGTGTAATTCACCACAAGCAGAAATCTGTAAAAAGTCGGCTGATTACCTATTGATTGATACATAATCTAGTGGAAAATAACACCGCCTTCTGGAGTTTAGGACTGCTTTAATAAAAATCACATACAAGTACGAATTTTTAAGTACTACGGCAGTCAAAACTGCCCAAGAAGACCACTCAGCCGACCAATAAAAGATGATCTATGTGGACAGGTGGTCACTTTGACAGGATTTTAGATGTTTTTGTGAATGGGAAAAATTATCTGAAGTGACACCCATCAAAAGTGGTCACATTGTCCAGGTGGTCCTTATGTAGCAGTGGTTTTATTGTATCAGAACAACAGTGTGTGCAGTTCTATTTTGGAAGGGTATGCTACAACCTACTATAAAGAGGCTACACAGTCTTAGCATTCCTCCCAGACTCCACTGTAGAGACGGTAAAACAAAGGATCCAGGGCCGAAAATGCAAGAAATCTAGGAGGTAATTTCTCTCTAAAACTCTATTTCTGGTAACTTTCAACTGGAAACTGGTGCAGTAATAACTAACAATGTAGTAGACGTTGTTTTCATGCAATTTGGGCTTGTTTTTGAGGCAACATTGGCTTTCTGACCAAAGCATTTTCGGCACCCCAAGGCACAGCTGTTGAAGCCCCCATGTCTTGATAATTTTTCAAGGACGGCTCAGCCCCTGAGGTGTCACCAAAAACACAACAGCAACAACAAGAGATACCAATTCTTGTCGGATCACAGTGTTAGTGATCCTCCCTTCTGATGAGTTCCTATCCTACCCTAACCTACCCCAGATGTTCCTCTTTCCCCTCCAATGTCGTCATTACATCTTGGTGGTTGGATCGCGACTATCCTACACTTGTGTTGTATTATCTGTGAGTAGACAAGAAATGGAGTTCTCTTCGGAAAGAGAATCCGCCCGTACCTTGTAGGTTGGTGGATCCTGTCCCCAGCACCACTGGCACTAGGTATGGCTCCTGCTGAGGGACGTTCGTCACAAACTTCACCCCATTGGTCAGGATCTGCACCTCGTCCACAGGCACAACCGTCACCTGGACAACCGTTGCCATGGGAACAAAGAATTCATGAATAGTTCATTGATTAATATATGTATGTATGTATGTATGTATGTATGTATGTATGTATGTATGTATGTATGTATGTATGTATGTATGTATGTATGTATGTATGTATGTATGTATGTATGTATGTATGTATGTATGTATGTATGTATGTATGTATATATATATATATATATATATATTTTTTTTTTTTAAACAAACTCGCTCAGTGCAATGCCGTAGGGGGCCACTCATCTATACAATACAACACCCACGGTCGGGCTGGTACCTCGGGTGATACGGAATACCCCATGTTGTATTCTATGTGTAGTTGCTGTACCTCAGTGTGAGTGGCCTGACAGTACAATACACAGCCTTGTCCATGTACATAAAATGCAAAAATCACTAAGTAACAAACATACGAATCTGATGAAAATGCACACTTTTCATGTTAACCGGCCTAAAGCTACATGTACATGTATTCCTGTGTTGGGAGAAGGTAATGTTTCTTAGTGTTTCAGAAAATTGGTACGAATGCAAAGGCCGTGATCGCTGTACCTAAGTAATAAAGTTTCAAAGTTTGAAGTAGCAGTACCTCAGTGTGAGTGGCCTGTGTTGCAGACAGTCTGTAGTTGATGGTGGTGGTGCCAGGGTTGGAGGCCAGGGCCAGGCCTGTGGTGCTCACTACCTGGACTGTCCTATGGTCGGATGTCTCCCACTTTGCCAAGGACCCTAGAAAAAAAACAGATAGAGAACTTAGGAGCAGTCTAAAGTACATCCTACCTGACCGAAGACTGACTACTCTACTCTTAAAGGATCATGTATACTTTGATATTATAGTATCAACTATGTTGTGACTGAAATTAAACATGGCTGGCCAACCAATTTGGTACAGCCAAACACCTTCAGTCATAAGCCACACTGACATCAACAGTCCTGTCCAATTTTGCATACAGTATAATGTAGTTAAGTTAACTTTCTTTAAACTTTGAGGCCACAAAAGGACAAGGATATGCCTTCAAATACTACACGCACATGTAGATGACAAAAAATTTCTAGCAATGGCATAAAACTAATAAAAGGTTTAAAATAAATGTGCAAAAATTTACAGAGAGCTTTTGAAAGAATATCTAAAAAGGGTTTCTGAGAAAACAAACATTTATTAGTAACCTTCTTTCAGCTTGAGTTGAGTTGACAGACAGATGACATCACCCCTGGATACGGTTGCTAGGGCGGGACTGATGGCGTAGCCTACAGGAATAGGTACGTAGTCTGCTATCCGTGGGTTTCCCTCATCCCATACTTTAAGTATGGTGTGTCCGACGTGTGCTGCCTTCAACACAAAAGTGCCATTTTCAGGGCCTCGGGAGATTTGGGTCAAGTCAAACCTGTGACGAGAGTGATAAGTAAAGTGTTAATCTCTAAGCAGATGTTGGAGATGAAACTAGTACATGTAACTTTTTCTGATCTGCTGTTTTTTCGAGATACAGCAGTACAGTTCATGAGTAGTTTGCAGAAAAAGTGCCATATTTCCCATAATAATAGTTACATTGTCTTTTTTTAATGATTAGCAGTATGTCTTATATAATTAAATAGCTTGTTTCGTTCTTTTTGAATTAAAATTTAAAGATACCCCCTACTGATTTCATGGGTGGGAAGGCCCATAAAGTGCAGAAATCCCACTGTCAATGTCAGACACGGTGCTGGTAGGGGAATTTTGGCACATTCATTTTGGGGAAACCACTTACATGTACACGTGTACATGTACATTTACCCTCATGAACATTACAATTATGGCAAATATACTATTTTAAAGAGAAGATAATAAGCTTTCCAATGATTTTTGACACAATACAATTGACAAAGTAACAATGGAGAAAATGATTGTTATCCAAAATCAAGTTTCTGAATTTCTTTTGGAGATTATTTCTGTCGACCTACAATTGACTTTACCTGTTGGGTCTTTTCTTCAGTGCAGAGCTGGTGGCGTGGAACTCTTCTCCGACGTTGTCATGGAAACTGACGCGGAGGGTGATCGTCATGCCGACGGGAATGACGGACAGTTTGTTCCCAACACTGGCAACGTCAGTTTCACTGTTGACAGTTATGTAAGATACAGGCTTCACCTGTATGAATTTTTAAAAAAATTATCACAAATGGGAAAAAGAAAGATTTGGAACGACTCAATGCCTGTACTGTAAAGCATTGTTTCACCATGATTCCGCTCTTCTTTGATGCTTTCTTGTAACTGTCTAACGCCATCTCACATACTGCATGCGTAAGGTCTTTTCAACATTTTTAAGGCTATCAGCTAAATCAAACATTTACTTCCACCAGCTAACATACAGTATATCCACCACCTTAAAAAATTCCTCTGAAGAGATCTCTAAAGCTATTCCTGTACAATGTATATCTTAACTGTAAATACATGTATCTGGGGGTGCTGCACCAGAGATCTCTCAAACACACTGATTTTCAAGGTAACGGATATACATTTGTATGTAACCTGGCAGATAAATGCTAATGGAGGGTTACTGGTTCTGACCGGTTCTAACCAGAAATAACCGGTTCTAACCAGAAATAACCGGTTCTAACCTTGACCAGGACAATGATGGTCTGCTTCAGTCCGGACTCCTCCATAGCAGTGACCTTGACGTTGGCTTGACCGCTGATGGTCCCTGCGGTCACTTTGCCCTGGGAGTCTACGGCCACGACTGACCCATCCTCCGGACAACTGATGAGCTCATACACCACCTTACAGGCTCCGTCTCTGTGGTTGGTTGGAAACAAAAACAGCTTAAAACGTACCCATGCACCACCTAGCAATTCACTGAGGAAATACAGCAAAAGGAAACCTTCAATACAAAGTTGAATTAAAAATCCCTTCTCAATTTCTGCTGGTGTGTTATGCCAAAGGGAGATTACACCAGCTATATAGATACAGATACAGAATTTATACTTGAAGATTGGAAAAGTTTGGCACGAAATTTCTGAATTAAGTAAAATCATATCTGATGATTTCACAACAAGAGATCAGCGAAAAAAGTTCAGCAAAAATTAAGCCACTGCAAACAGTCTAACATTTACAGACGCTCACCCTATCATAGAAGCTCATGGCACGTTTGACCAATTGCTAACGTCACATACTTGTACCCGTAAACCCATGTGCCAATAAGGTCATGTGTGTGTAACCCTCATGAGTTTACGTTTGGAAGTGATTGTGGTCGTTATTGATCCTGAAGAAGGTTATTGAAAATTTGATCCGCGTTGAAAGAAAGTTAAGCATTATATTAAGTAGCTCACCTGTTTGTCCTGATTTGACCTACAGACTTGGGACTCATCAGAAGGAGGCTCCCGTCGGTTTCTGGTACGATCAGTCGCAGTTTCTCGAACACGTGAAGGTGAGCCGTGTCCGTCAGGGTGGTGCCGACCTCCACCTGATTACAGAATAGTTCAGTTATTATTACCTCTGCCGAGATGGTTATATTTTACACAGCGTTTGTGTGTGTGTGTGTGTGTGTCCTTCTGTGTACACGATAACTTGAGAATACCTGGATGGATTGTCTTCATATTCGGTTGGTGGGTAGGTCTTCGTGAAACCTCGAAACAATAAGGTTTTGGGCCCCCTAGCGGCTTGCTAAAGTACTGCAGCGGAACTTCCGGTTTTGATATCTCTCGTTCTGAACATGCTACATTGTATGGTCATGATTTTTAGTGGTTGGTTGCTCTTGGGAGGGAGAGTAAGTTGTGTACATGTAGGTTTGGGTCCCCTACATAGGGTTCTGTCCCCCCCTGCATGTTTTTTTTCCAGTATTGCATTTAGTTTTGTGATATGCGAATAACAATTAATAAGATAAATAAACACCTGGTCGTAGCTGCGAGGGGACCACTTCACACGCAGTCCGATGTTCGTCTGTCCCTGGTTCAAAGCCCGGACCCGCATCGCGTACACATCATCTTCTGATAGAGTCACACCATTCTGGAGGAAAATATATCAATTTAATTCTGTCTTTCTTGAAAAAACTTGCAGACAAACTGAGTCTGAATTGTGATATTCTGACAAAATCTTGGTTTACTAGTAAGCACTTCAGTTCAGGTAATAATTTATTGACTTATCCATGATCAAATGTTTACAAATAAGCTAAAATCTATGATACACACCATTAAAATATATTCACTTTCTTTAACAATCACATCTTGTAATCAATCATTCAATACGTAATCCAGACGTTGTGTGCTGTATTCCTTCCTTTTCAGTTGTTTGAGTATTTTTTAGTCACAAAAAAACAAAAAACGGTCTGCAGGCCACTTTTTCGTTAAGTTCGTGACGGAAGAGATAAGGGTCAGATAAAATATCATAATGATACAGATAAAATGATCAAAATGAATCTATCAACATTGAGTGGTATTCTCCCTACCTCCTTGTACACGGGTTGGAGGTCGATCACGTCCTTGTTGCCTAGCGACCAGTGGAAGGTGAGTCCAGGGACGGCGTGTCCGAAGGTGAAGGGGGTCTGGTGTTCGTTGACTCCCATCACATACAGAGGCATCTAGGCGCAACAACCAGGAGTTACATGTACAGTAAGTAAGCAAAAAGACAGAATGAGTAAAAAAAAACACTTTTTTTTTCAAATCAGGCCATGTGACCTTACAACTGATTATCATATTAGGTAGATATCGTTGACCAATCAGAAGGCTCCATTTGTGGGTCTGTAATCTTCATACAGACCCGAAAAGCAGGTCTGTAAACTTCGTTTGGACCCGCAGGTCTGTAAACTTTGTACAGACCCGGTGTTCGAACGTTACCATTAAATGACGGGGTTTTGTTTTTATGTTTCATGTTAATACAAATACTCCACAAATCAAATACAACACAAAGTACTACTAACTACTATATGGACAATGGCTATATGATAATAACGTTAATGACCCGCTTTCCTTCGGTCTATACGGTGTGATAAGGCATGGTCGTTCCTATAACCACCGAATAAAGTGCATAGGAACGACCATGCCTTATGACACCGTATAGACCGAAGGAAAGCGGGTCATTAACCCTATATTAATTCAATCATCAGGCGAGTAACGGCTCAAGGTTACCTGATTTCGTTTGGGGAAGGTCGTATTGACTAATTGAGGTCACTTGCTGATGCCAAATGGCAGACGCCAGACCCTTGCGACAGTTCCACAAAGTGCAAGTGTGGACCAAATATGAATTTGTTGTGTATTATGTGATTGTAAACCAAGCAGTAATTCAGCACTGGCTGTCATTGCACAGGTAATTTCTGACAAATATTATTATCATTATCAAAGAAGATGAGTTTACCTTCTCCCCAGTTTGTATTCTGTTCAGAGGCATGTGTATTTTCACTCCTGACAGGCGAACCACGTACACAAACACCTGGTCCTGGGAACACGTAACGGTCGCTCGGCTCTCAGGGTCTTCTGTTTGCGCTACGCCTGTTACCACTGTGTCACCAACCGCTACAGCTTCGATTAGTCCACTCTTATCTGTGGAGAAAACAAACAACAAAAGAGAAACTGTTGGTTTGCGTAATATTTCTAATCATGGTATCTCATATACTTTTCTCGAAGTTGCAATGATTGTGTTAACTTTGTTCTTAAGATGCTGATGCTACTGTTTAGATATTTTCCATGTGGCATCATGTGACCTTGTCGTTAGGGTACCGTAGTTGACTAAGAATCTAAAGGTTCTGGCTTGGATCAGTCCACTCTTGTCTGCGGGGAAAATAAAACGGACCAGTTAGCACAATTCATTTCTTATCATGGCTTCTAAGGAGCAGGTAACGGTCGCTCGGCTTTCAGGGTCTGTTTGCGCCACGCCTGTTACGACTGTGTCACCAACCGCTACAGCTTCGATTAGACCACTCTTATCTGTGTGAAAAATACAACGCACCGGTTAGCACAATATTTCTTATTATGGCTTTTTAGTATTTCTGTTGATGGTATCGATTGATGGCTACATTTTTGTGCAAGCACGTCTAACCCTTGTCAGATGGGGAACAACAGATGACAAACTACATGTACATGTAGATAGTTAATGTGATTGGGTTAACTTTGTTTTTTGTGCCGATGTACATTTGTACCTGTTTTATTAGATCTTTTCGATTTGACATCATGGGTGGTGGACTCAGAATCTACTGGGTATACTGGGTTTGAATCCTTAGAGTAGTGAACTCAGAATCTACCGGGTTAAATGTTACGCCTTAAGGTGGCTAACGGTTATGTGATACAAACAAAACAAACAACAGTTCAGTTATCCATAAATACAAATGTATATCTGTGCATGGTAGTGAGATCTCTATATCTTACCTATTGTAGCGATGTCCCTGTTCCCTATACTGTATACGATGTCAGCTAATGGCTGTGGCCCTCCTATAGCCACTACCTGGAACACCTCTCCTATGATCAGCGTGATGTTTCGAGGGCTCAGTTTGAGAGGGGGAAAAACCTGGAAAGAATAGTTTTTTCTTCAGTGAATAATTTCATCAGGTTGGCGAATGACTGAATAGCAAGGTTTTATTCACAACCAAGCATTTTACAAGAGCTGACGTTTCGACAGCTGTCAGCCATCTTCATCAGGCCAATAAAAGAACCTTGCTATTCACAGGAAAGTTTTTTATTTGTTAGGCTACACCAAGTAATTTTTATGGATGACGTCCTTTGGAGACCCTAAATCTAATGCGAGAGCGCAAAACAACAACAAGAAGGGCTGAAAAAAACAAGATGCCTAGATTTGAAATATAATAGTCAACGACACATGTTAGGACACAAATTGAATGAGAGAACACAGTGTAACAACTAACAACTCTTTTATTCATCATGAAAAAGCAATAATTTGAATAAATCAGTTGAAGTTGAACAGCAGTTGTTGTCCTGTCCTGTTTCTTTCGATTTGCAGCACTGTCGTAACTCTTTGATCATAGTTACAGGAAGCGGAATTTCTTGTTTTTTTTTCTGGGAACAGACCAAAATCAATGCGCGCGCGGACGTCATCCATAAAAATTACTTGGTGTAGCCTTAAAAAAAATACTGGCACATTATGACAACAGGATGTGACTTGACCATATTTTAAAAGATATAAAACAGAATTTTGCTCAATACAGAGTTCTGTAAAAGAAAATCAAACAGCATAGGGGATCCAAATCACAGTGTAGGGGCCCCCTACGTTCAACTGCCCTGGGGAGAACCCTGATCTCTACTCCTCCTTACCTGGACATTCATCGGCAGACTGCTGATTGTCTCCCCTGACTTGGCGCTGGCTTGGAAGGACAGCGTGGTGTGACCCAGGGCGTCACCTTTCACTTCGTATCGTACCGTGTACGGGTCCGCCTCGAGCTGTGGGTCCGGTCTGGAACAACATACACTTTCACTACTTGTCCCACAGGGACAAGCGTACTACCAGGTTCTTCTCTGATTCACACCACTATACTGTACAACTACCAGCCTCTAAGTCATTCTACAGTAACAGCTTTTTTCCACGAACTGCAAAAAACTCTGGAATTCCCTCTCGGCCCACTGCTTTCCCCCCCGAATACAACCTACAAACCTTCAAAATAAACAAACACCGCTGTCTCTCACCTATGCCACATTAGTTCAATTAGTTCAATGCCGAGAAGTGGCCTCTTACGGCCTTGCATTGAGCAAGATCGTTAAAAAAACAACAACAAAAAACATACACCCTTAAACCAAAAGCCAATCAGGAAAGGCAAACCTGACCATTTGATGCTTAGGTCCCAATTACGCCGGTTCCTGTAGTGGGTATAGTCCGGGCAGGGCCCCAAATTTGTCGCATTGATTTCAAGTCTGAGTTAAATGATTCAGGGTTCTGGCTGGGCCCAAAAATAGCGACGTAGGGTTCATGATCGAAGTGCTCAAAAACCCAACTTGAATCATGTAAAACCTAAGATAGTCATTTTGTTGTAGTGAATAGTTTTATTCCATACTTATGTCTTGTTCTATGTTAACTGTTGTTGCCATACTTTGTACCTGCTACAATAATCGTGCAATAAAGTTCTTCACACGTACCTAACACTGATGATGTCAGTAGCAGGGTGTGGTGTCAGGTTCATCAGGGGGAAAACGGTTGCCGCGAGAGGCTCCCCGCTGGAGTCCAGTACACGAACGTCCGCACGGATCGTATTGTAGAGTTGCACCTGGAAGTAAACATGATTTTTAATTTTTCAGTATATTTAAGTAGAGTGGACTCTTTCCAAAGCTAACTTAGGGCCTGTTTACACAAGCGGAAAATCTAGGCCTTTGAAATGAAGTGTATGCGTAGACTGCTTCACATCACCTACATGCACCATGAACACAAGACAAATGAGTATGTGCGGCAAGGAAAAATGTTTACCTTGTCCACCATTTTGACCTCAATGACCTCTACCCCAGAGATGTGTATGACCGCGCGGGCAGGGCGTGGCATCTCCAGACAGAGGTCATGAACGGTCAAGGTCAGGGCACCATTTTCCACTGGAACAACCTGGGGTCAAGGTTCAAAGATAAAGTGTTAAAACGCACAGAATGCAGTGTGTTACGCTTGAACTTTAAATGCAGTTTACCACTTATGCTAATAAAACGAAGTAGTTCATATAAAAAAAAAACAGGTAATGCTTACTGCAATTAGAAATACTGTTCAACATAGAAACAAGTACCAGGCAAAGAGAAAGTTCAGTCACCTCAATTTTTCGAGTTTTGTCGTTGTAGAAGACCTGAGAGATTTTGCTGTCACTTGGCTCCACATGGAAGTGCCCAGACCCTCCACTAACATCAATTTGGACCTGCAGAACAAAAAATGATGCCAGTTAAACATAGATTATCAGTTCTAGTTAACACTTAATCTATCAATTTTAGTTAATATTGATTGAATTAATCTAACACTAAACATATCATTATCAATTCTAGTTAAAACATAACTTTTATAAAAAAACAAATATTATATAATACTTAACATTAACAAATTATCAATTATAATCAAGTCTCAGTTAACCTCTTAATATCATTTACCTTGTCAGATGGATGGTTGAAAATGGACACCGAATCTGGTGCTAGCTTTACGTCGTCGACCAATAGGAGATCGAGGCTGCTGCTGATCCTGGGACTGAGATCAGTGGCGATCTTGATCCCGTGGTACTGGAAAAAGTGCTTGTTGTACCCCTGGATGGAGCCTGTGATCGTCATGACACCTCGCTTCTTCTTGGGCACGACTGTCTGCATGGCTGTGAAACAGTGAACAAGTATGCGTTAGTCAATTGGGCGTCAGAAGGATGACGGCTGAGACACAACGATTTACCGGTTTCGACCTTTTATTCAAAAGTCTTCATGAGAACTAGAAAGGCCGTCATTTGCCCCTGAGCAAATACAGCATGTTTAGCCATACTCCTCCCCATGCAAGAAGTGGGCTGTCCCAAAATAACCCCTGGGCAAATCGAAATATTAACTGCATGTAGGAAGGCAACATTTGCGAGAGCATCATACTTTGCCAATCTCCCTCCCGATGCATAAATTAACTGTTCCAAAATCACCCGTGCAAAAAAATTCTCTTTACAAGTTCTGCGAGACGCCAAGAGCTTCTTACTGCAAAGGCTTGCGTGTGTACCCGCAACATGACCTCAGGTAACCTGAAAAGAACACATGTTCTTTGGCCAGCAGCAAATGGAACGCCCGGAACTTTAGATAGAACATGGATTCCTTGGCCAGAAGCAAATATAACATGGAACGGGGATACCACTTTTGACCCGTTTTTGGTCTGAAAATGGGTCCAAAAGTCCCCAAAACGAAGCATTTTGAAGTGATGTAAACCAGAAATGTGAATGAAGTCCTGTAGGGACATGTTCAAGGCACCCTTGTACCGAATTTCAGGTCATTTGCTTGTAATACCAGGGCACAGGAGCCAAAAATATAGAAATTGCCTAAAAATGCCCCAAAAAACCTCCATAAAAATGATTTTAAGGCCTGTTTCAAAGCAATTTTAAAATCACCTGAGGGTATTTGCCTTCTTTACCTCCATGCCAAATTTCAGGTCGGTTGATTAAAAAATGGCGGAGTTGAATTGATTTGAAGATTTGGCAGGAGGAGAAGAAGAACATGAACAAAAACAATATGTTGAGCCATACTAGGTATGGCTAAACATAATCAAACGGACCACAGCATGGAAGACCTCGAGGTCCTTAGCATAGAGAAACTCTGTTACACAGGACACGAAGACTCTACACGACAGCACCGACTACACCGGGAATCCTGCTGGATTCACCAGCTCAGACCTCTGCACCCAGACGGCCTCAACCAGGAATCGCTAGAGATCACTAGGGTTTAAAGAGCTCCAGCCTTGTCGTGACCGGCACTCCCAAGAACACTCAATTTCAAGTATGTGTTAGTCTAAGACTAAATATAAACTTTGTCATTATGAAAAAAGAAATAATTCAAAAGATGAGTTCAAATAGAATAAAATCACATCCGGCTATGAACCAATGAGACCCAGGGTCAATCCCCAGCGGAGTACCCAGACATGTCCAGACATGCAACCAGACGTTGTGCCCTTGGGAAAGGCACTTAACACATATTTCCCATGTCCTAAACTCAGCAGTAGGGTTTGGGTTGGCGTTAGGAAGGGCATCCAGACGTCAAAACTCTTGCTACAAAAAAGACTTGCACTTGATGAGGAGTTCTGGGGCTTCCCCATCCATGTGCAAGCACGTCCAACCCCCATATGATGGGGAATAAAAGAAGTAAAATTTGAGAGAGAGAGAGAGAGAGTTTGTAAGACCCCCATTCCATTAGATGCTTTATCTATGAAATTCACTAAGTGATCTGTCAAATCTTTGCTAGCTCAACAGTTGCAGCATCTATATTTTACATGTGAATATTTCTTGTATACTCACATGTGAGGACTTTGTGCCCAGAGTACTTTCCTTGCCCATGGACCTCTCTTGTGGTAGTGATGGAGCTAGCAAAGTCAGCCAGCGATTGGTTGCTGGTTTCCCAGGCGATGGCCAATGAGGAAAAGTTGTCAAAGTGTCTCCCATTGCCATCAGTGACGACTACATCCACATCCAAGTTTTTAAAGTTGTGTACTGGAATCTAGACGTTTAACATCAAAAATAGGTATTAAAGGTTAGACATCCAGGTTATAAGGAGAGGAAAAGTAACCCAAGTAACTGCAGCTGCTTACAAATTTACTAGACAGTACGCATAATTATGTAGTTCTTTGAGTAATATCGTTATAACACTAGCCTCAAACAACAATGACAAAATCGCCTTTTCTACACTGTTTTTTGTCAATCCTCACACTACTTACACACAATTTTGGATAAGATTCACCATCTGATACAAAGTTAGACACTTGGACACTGAATCAGACTTTTTTGCAAGAGGAATTAAAGAAGCCATCTACATCCGGGGGCGGGGGGCACCACAGACTTTCTGCAACATATGATCCACTGCTCCCCGAGTCACCTGTCTTACATTTGCATAACATGACGTCACAGAAGCAGTGGATTGCTCATTCCTTGACAAAGACTGTAGATGATCAGTCGAAAATTTGGGTAAGTGGCAATTTGTTGTGTTGGCAGATTCAGACTGACTTCTACCAACACAGATGAACTTTCAAGTGAAAAAAGTTTAAGAACATTGCACATTTTCAGAACCTTTGACCTCACTGGTTACCGGTGAGCGAGAGAATCTAGCAAAGAAGTTTTGCTACATTCCGCCGGCTAGTACGTACCAAAATGCCAAAAACCCAGTACCGTCAACTCACCTTTCAGTTGATGCATGAACTCTTCTGTGAACTTTTTATCCAGTTATCCTTTGTTAATATATTGTGTGGGACAGTTTTGCGCAATGTTGCATCAATGTGTATATGTATTTGTATTTATTTAAGGACTACAGGAAGAATAGCTGCACATTGTACGCTAATTGTGGATCCCAATAAAGTCAAGTCAAAGTCAAAGTCACCTGTTGTCCAGATTCCTTAGTGATGGGACATGGGAGGTCAGACTGGGGATATCTGAGGACGGGGTGAAGCTGGAGGGATGTTGGGACCGCACACACGAACTGAACAGTCGTTCTGGCCGAGGCCGGAAACTGGTTCTTGGCGGTCGGCCCATTCTCGACTGTAGATGTTAACGTCTTGTGTAGGGAAAACATACATGTTGTAAGGTAAAGTTTTGTTAGGAGAATTTCTGTCAAGCTTTCGAATATATACGGCCTCCGTCGGTCAGCATTGACCATGGTAAAATCCTAATTCACAACAGCCCTACAGCATCGACTATGGCTAAACAGCCCTATACAAGAATGGCAGTCTCTGCCACAAAAATCACATCTGCTTTGAATATGGTTTCAATAAAAAAGGTATTGTTCAATTACTGTTAAATGCATGCTCATTTAGCATTTTTCCGAATGTGCATTCATTCCATAATTCTTTAAAGAATTTTATCCATCAACATTTGGAACTTTGATATCTACTCAAATGCCCAAAATTATATTTTTTAAGAAGACTTCTATCATGCTTTCAAGGATGGTTAGAAGGCAAGAAGTTTATTGTCATATGCCTAGTTTGCATTTAACAGTAGTCTCTAAATTCATGTCAATTCATTAAAAGATTTTTAGCCATAAAAACATCTGATATCACTTGAAACCCTGAAAATTGTAAAGTTTTAACCAGCAAAATACATTTACACTTACCTGGTCCCCAATATCTTTACACAACACTCGGAAAATGTGAAGATTTTCTGCAATTTGAAATAATACAGTCACTGGGGGAAACATCATAATTCTACTGTGGTTGCAGAAGAGCCATCTAGGGATCAGATTACAAATTGCAAGAAACTCCAAGCAAAGGAACTACCTGATGTGGCAGTACTTGGTTGGGTAATGGTAGAATTTTCCGAACTCAGGTATTCTAAGTGATATGACATAAACACACACACACAGGATAGCAGAAGAAATTATCAATCAAGGCAAAACCATCGCCACACATTCCATGACTTTGCTCACAACCTTGGTCGGCGCTGGGTTGGGAGTAGCCTGGAATCCATCCTATCCTACCACATATGACCTTGCTAATGGCTAACTTCCGACCATGGTCTGGAGAAAGTCAAGTACCAGTTATGCGTGACAGGGACTTAAAATGTAGCATCTTGCACGACCTTTGATTCTCAAGTCTGTATACTATGTTTTTGATAAATCAATTTTTTTTAGATTAAAGGGTTGAAAGTTGAAGATGATAATACTTACTATATGAGGGAATGTGCTCTATGGAGACTGGTGCATCTTTTTCAGCCAGCGCTAGACAAAAAATACAGAACAGAACATATTACAGGACTGAACATACATGTATAAGAATATGTTGATGAAAGTTAGACATCCAGGTAATAAGATATGCCGCAAGGCAGGTACAAGCAATAAGATACGCCAAAAATACTAAAACAACAGGAGCTACTTGATTCATTAGCATACAACCTTGTCTTGACTTACTAATTTCGATTGAACCATCTGAAATTGTCTTCACTTTTTTAACATATCTACTTCGAGTTTTGGTATAAAACCTGGTATAAAACCTTGCAGGCCCTCTTTTCTCCTCCTGCACAATCTTTTAGATACTTTCAACTACTTCACTATTGTTTTTTTATATATGTGCGAATGAATAAAACAAACTACAAAAGTGTTCTTGTACCTCTAGGGTTATATTTGGATGTGTCCAACACCCACGGAAGCGGCCCCCCTTGGAACACCACATCTTTGGATGAACCAATGGCCACCACCGCTATCTTCTCTGGGTCTACAGGCTACATAAAAAGAGGTAAAAACACACACTGAGCAAATATTCAGCTACAACTTGGTAAAATCCAAACCATCTCGGAAATCAACCAATGATCTGTTGATAGTCAGCGATCTCTGTGATGCACAAAAAATTACATACACGTGGGTTGCAGGCTGCGATGGTCACTTGCTTGATGGTCCACAGAAGCATGTTTGTTTTCTCAGTGTAGGTTATCAAGGTTAAACACAGTTCTGTGTACATACCTTTAGTGGGTGGTACCCTGCGATGGTCACAGTTGCTTGAAGGTTGACAGACCCATGTCTGTACGTAGCCATGAGCTGGGTGTGTCCCTGGGTCAGCGCCTTCACCTGCACTGCTCTGCAGCTGGTGTTCACGGGAGAGTCCACAGCACCTGCAGGGGAGGGTGGGTGTAGACATTGAGGGTAAAAGATGAGGGCTATTCCATTTCTATGAAGGGTGGTTAGGAACAATATAATATTCCATTTAAGTACATGTAGTCATAATCTTTTATTATGTGAAATTGTTCTCGACTCCCTTTGCTCTTTCTGGCTAAAAAAGATTGACTGCAAGAAGAATAAAAAGAACAAAACAAAGTTCCAAACAGCCCATCTTAAAGTGAAAATGGACTACCCTTTCAAAGTTTAGAAAGTAAAAAAACGTAGGAAGTCTGACTTTATTTTTAATTTCAAAAGAAATTATCGACACCTTCTACAAGCTGAAAGACCTCTCAAATGGAGTGGTCCTTAAAATTTGAGAAGCTAGAATATAGAAAGTGGTAGGTAGTCCTTATAATACCAGGGATATCCTTATAGTACAACAGAAATTATACATACCTTCTACAAGCTGAAAGACTGCCTTGTCGCTGAACTTGAAGTCCATCTTGAGTTGTCTACAGTCGTCATAGTGATGCAGCACTCTGGGGTCTGTCGAGAACAAAGTATTTTAACTTACTCACGACATAATATAGATCTATAGACAATACATTTTTTGTGCATTATTGTATCTGTGTGTTCCCTTACAATTAGCCTTCAGACAGGCGTTTGTAAAATAAAGATTTCATCTTCCACTTGCTACAGTGTAGATGTCATTTCATAAAGCCCCAGTAAAAATCGACGTATAGAAATCAGCTTAACATTTTGTGTATTGTATACTCTTAATGACAACACACGTACATGTAGTTGGTGACAATGCATGAATGTATGACTTTTGATAATAAAAAACATGATCTTAATTCATCCAACAATGAGATCATAACTCTTGTTGTAACATCTGTCCATATCAACAGCTCACCAGGTCTGAAATCATTACTAATACCAGCCTACATATTTTTTATTGTTTTTTTTATTGGTTAGAAATTACCCGCAATGGCAGCCTTTCTAGCACTAATTGATGCAGGGTTTACAGGTTCCACATAATACACAACATATACATATATACATATCTTATCCACACTTGCATTATGTGGAATTGTCGCAAGGGTCTGGGCGGCTGCCATTCGGCGCCACCAGGTGACCCCAATACGACCTTCCCCAACCGAAGTCAGGTACCCATTTACACCTGGGTGGAGTGAGGTAAGTCGTGTATAGTGCCATTCCCAAGGGCACAAGATCAGTGACATGACAGGATTTGAACTCGAACGTGTTAAAAAAATGTTTGGGCTTCTTACTTTGTGAAAGATCTGCGAAAAGAGCCAGAGGCAGATCCAGGGTTGTGCCAATCTCAGCTTCCACGGGTGAAGGTAGGAACTGGATATCACTGGGGGGTAACACATACACCTGTGTGGGAAATAATAGGAGTAATACAAAATGTACATGTACACTATTGTGAGAAATGATTGGCAAGTACATGTACAACAATGTACATGTACATGTACATATAGTAATGTTATATTTCTTTGACTGAAGTCAAAAGTACATGGTCATTTACCAATTTATCTACCATTTTCATTTGGCAAAACCAACAATCCATGTACATTACATGTATATCTAGACACTAGTAAGTGTTGTACCTTCAGTATACATGTAGATATTATGTCTTTTTTCGAGACACATTGAATATGCAACTAAAGTGACATTGAAATGTTTCATACAGTTGAGAGATATCTGACAAATCTTAGATTGCTCAGCAGTTACAGCATATAGTGGAAAGAGGAAATGTTATTACATAAATCTATTAAAATGCAGTTTTTTAATGTGTTACCTTTGCCTTCCCTGAGTGAGCAGTGTTCTTGACATCCGTGGCAGTGACGACGGTGGATCCCACGGTTGCCGTAGTAACCAGACCCTTGCCGTTGACCGTAGCGACCGCTGTAGCTGACGACGACCAGGTGAAGCCACCGCTCCCTCCTAGCGCCTGGGTGGTAACAATCATGACATTGACAATTAGAAAAATGTAGCTTGTTCCCTTCTCCAAGAAGATGTGGGTAGAATAATTTGTGTGTTTCTGTGTGTCTGTATGTGTGCGTGTGTGTGTGTGTGTGTGTCTGTGTGTACATGTGTATGTGTGTGTGAGTCTTTATGTGTGTGTGTCTGTGTGTGTACATGTGTGTGTCTGTGTGTGTACATGTGTGTGTCTGTGTGTGTCTGTGTGTGTACATGTGTGTGTCTGTGTGTGTACGTACATGTGTGTCTCTGGGTGTGTGTCTGTGTGTACATCTGTATGTGTATGTGTCTGGTCTTTATGAGTGTGTCTCTGTCTGTGTGTGTGTGATACTTGGTATGTGGGTTACTCAAGTCTTGATAAGACCTAGAAATGATTTGATTTTGGGCCTTTTTTAGAACCTTTTTATGTTACTGCAGTGGAACTTCTGGTTTTGTTAGTGCAAAGGTCATCTACATTTCAAAAGAATTATACCTTTAGCGTCTTCTGATAGGTGAGTCTGTTGGTTGGTTCCCATGGAAACACAGTGATTGGCGGGAGGACCAGGATGGGGTCGTAGATCTCCACGGACTGTGTTCCCTCCACTGGGGTGGGCAGAAGGTCGGCTTCTCCGTTCTGGGAGAAAAAATTCCGGCTCAGAAAAGAATAGGAATAGCCATGCCTTCAAGAACAAGAGTTACTTAAGGTGTTCAATAACTATCATGATCATAGAACTTGAAAGTCAGGGTATTAACTAGCTATGCATCCAGGCCTAGCTGCAGTGGGAAGTAGAAACGGTCAGTTATCGCCCCAAGGAAGGTGACAGACGGTCACTGAAACATCATCGGCTAGTGGTATTTCAATCCCTGTTGTGTACAGAGAACATTTACATAATAGGTAAGGCGAGATTGGCTGCTGAGAGCAGAGTTGAGCTTGGAGTTGGAAGATGTACTTTCTAAGAAGTAAGTTGGAGTTGCGGTCCTCGGACCACAGGTATGTACACCTCTTACTCTTGGTTAGCTCTTAAGTTATAGATCATGTATCTGTAACACATAGACCCTGTGCTGTAAACCTAGACCTGATATACCTACTGTTATATATCTGTACATTGTATCCTCAACCTGTTATCCTAGACCTGTATATATGTTAGTGTTGAGTATTGTATCGGATCAATAAACGCAGATACATGTGTAGTAACAGATAGTAATCGGTCTGGTTTTTACCAAACACGGCCTCAACTCCTAATTACAAGTCCAATCATAACGACATAATTTGCAGACTTACAGTTTTGATGATACCCTTCATGGTCCCCTTGATGTCTGGGAATCCCTTCTGGACAGTCCTCACCACATGGTACGACCCGTTCTGGGACGAGTGAAGAACCTCAAAGAAGTCCGTCGGGAAATGTCCTTCTATGAACAAGTTCTGAAGAAAGGGAGTTGAGAATTTTCTACAAAGATACTGATTTTCAAGTTAATGGTGTGCACTTGCCTGTAGGTTATACAATAAGTAAGGCTGTGTACCTTGCATACTTGTAAAATCTTTTAGGTAGAAGGCCGGACCTACATGTAAATATCAAGGGTGCCTGTACCTGAACAAACTAAAACCTTTAATAGATACCATTTTTAGACTAACGATTGGTAAATATTCTGTTCTAGATAGAGATGACAATTAAGCACTTGAAAATTATGAAAACTTGCTAATACCGTTGCTTTAAGATTACAGATATGCAAATCCTTGTACGAACATGACTGTTTACCACACCAGTATCTGTACATGTACATACCTCTGAAGGATAGATCTTATGTGGGTTCTTGCTGTAGACCTCTATCGTGACTTCATACTCTCGACCCGTCTCCAATATGTTATTCTTCCCAGGCGCAATGATGAATTCTGAAAAACAAGCAAACAATTTATAAACCGTACTACGGGTAAGCAGTCTGACACATAACATGGGTCTTTACATACCATACAAATTTATTGTATGGTAAAGTCATTGAATTTTACAGCGACACAACTTTGCAGTAGAAAATACTGTAATCTATTTATTTTGCTAGGTGGTAGGAAAGGAAAAGAAGCAGTAGGGGAAAGGAGTGTTTTAAAATTGTGGTTGAAACAATTCTGTATAGTAATACATTGGGTATTCATGGTGCCATGGATTTGCAGTTAAGAGGACACTGTGAAAACCATTGAATGAAAACCACAGCAAACATTTAAGATTTACAGCAACAACTCCATGCATATTATTTTCAATTTATTATTACTTTCAGTCAGTGAAAAGTTGTTGAGTGTGTTCAAGAAACATTCTAAACAAAATATTTCTTAAAGAAAACTTACTGAGCGAGCCTGGCTCGACAACATGTATCCCAGCAGTCGGGTTGTGAGGGGCTTCTTGTAATTTTATGTCTGAAATTCCAGGCTAAGAAATGGTACTTTAAACAGAAAGTACAATTGTACAATTAACAGTGGGTTCAAAGTGTATAACAAAATATGAAAGGCTATGTCAAACTTTTCCCACCGTCATAATCTGTAAAATCATGATTGTATCTGTATAGCCGGTATAATCACCCTTGAGCATAACATCATTATCATTATCATCATCATCATCATCATACCAGAAAAAATCTGTTCCAAAGTGTAAGAGTTTATTGAGTTTATTGAAATACCCTTTAACCCCTCTAGGGGGCTAATCTTCCAGGGCTCATAAAGAAGCCGCATGCTGAAAATATCAGGGCACAACATCCCTGTTTGAAACACCTTGTTAAGAAAAAAAGACACTTTACCAATGAAAGTACCTAATCTACATACACATATCTTCCATACGTAGTTAGTTCATACAGAAAGGATACTCTTGTCGTACAGTGTAAGAGTGGTAGTGCCCATGGCGAGGGCAGTCACAGTGGAGGAGTCCCTGTCCAGACTGGCAACCTTGTAACTCCCTCCTTGTAACTCAAACCTGTACTGGGGGGAAGGCATGGCCACCTCTGGAAGAGACATAAAAGGAGACACGCATCTTTAAGGTTGTGCTGTAGCATCAAGACAAAAATTGAGAAAGCCCACTACTTTTTTTAGGTTGATTTCTATCTACATGTATATTCTAATTTTAAAATATACACATGTGCATGTAAAAACAGCAATTAGAGCAATTAGAAAACATATGGCATCATTTCTGCAGTGAAAAAGTTACATCAAAAACTAGCATGAAAATTTTTTCTGTATTTTGTAATCTAAATGGACTGTTAAACTTGATACCCAAACTAACGATGCAACAAAGAAACAACACGAACCTACGTTGAGTGTGAAATCAAATTAGTCAGACTCAGAATGCTGTCCTGTATATTTTGCTTTCTATTTTGTTATTGGATGGGCCTAACTACTTTCTCTTCGCAGGCATGGGCTGAATGGCAAGGAGCTTACAATAGGCTGGGCGAGATCGCAAGGGTGCCATTCGGCGCTAACTCAGGTGACCTCAATACAACAATTGCCCCATGTGTGACCATAGAACTGTAGGTTTTGAACCGCTCACACCAGGAAGGACCCCTATTTAAACATTATTCCTGGTTAAATAAATAAACAAACAAACAAACAAATTTGTCCACTTAGAAACATACCATTGATCTTCCCCTGTCTGAACCTCTCCACGCTGTACTTGATGCGCTGTCCCTGCACCAGGTACACGTCGTAGGACGGGTTGAGAAGCAAGTTGTCAATAACTACTAGCTGGACATCAGCTGGGGACACGTCCTGGGATCGGAACAAACAAATAAACAAACAAACTTTAAAAATGGCCAGGAAAAAGGCAACAAATCATACTGATTGATATGAATGTGCTGGAATGTTCAGGAGTTTGCATTTAAGATACTTTCATAACAGTCGCTTTTGGATTGCTGTGTTTTTTTTTTTCTCTGTGTACTCGTACATCAATTTTAGACTCATTAACTAAGGGTTTTATTTAACCGTGGCAAGAAGATATCATATGTTGCTAAGTTAGAGCTGTGTACCGGTACACTGTACCTATACAGTACCGGTACAATCAATTAGGTACAGGTCCAAAACCCCTGTGTACCGATACTGTACCATAATTTGAACATTCGTTTAGTACTTCAGGTACAGGTTCAGGTCCGGACCTGTGCCTAAAATTTGTTTAGGTACACAGCTCTATGTTAAGTGCATGAATTTTATTAAAACTAAGTTATTGTGCATGCAAAAGGTATCGGAATGGATGTCACAGTTACAAAATGGTACAAAAAGTGTTACAGAATGACGCCATCACCAACCAGTGGTCGTACATGCAATCCAAGAGCTGTTCTGGAATTGAAATTTGTGCTTTGATAATTGCAACAAACACTATCTACACTACACATGTTCTATCTACAGCCATCTATCTATCTAGTTTGCCCCACTCACCTTGTAGATGGGGTCCTTCAGCCTGATGTTGACCTTAGCTGACCCAGTTTTGATGCCCTCCACCAGTGCCACGTTTCCCTGCTTCCCCGCGCTCTCCAGGGTCAGGACGTCCGGCGGGGCGGCGTAGGACGTGTCCGCAAACCTCAGGATCCTAAACAGAACGTTAGGGATACAGTGTTATCAATAATTCAATTCATAGTTATGCTATGCAACACAGAAAAATAGCAACACTTTTCTTCATTCAGCTTTCATTCATTCATCCATCTTTCCATCCTTTCATTCCTTAATAATCCATCCATCTATTGTCCTCCATTCATTTTTCTATTCTTTCATCCTACTTCCTTCCATCCATCCTTAATCAACCTTTTCATTCACTCATTCCTTTCCATCTAATGGCATTCCATTCATTCATTTGCTGGTTCATTCATTCATTCTTGTGTTCATTCGTTCATTCATAACCATTCATTCTTGTGTTCATTCATTCGTTCCCTTTTACCTGAGAATAGTAGCAGCTGGTACGTCAGACTCTGGATCGTTCACTAAGGTCCAGTCAAACTCCTCTCCCTCCAGACTGTTGAAAGTGTTCAACTCATTCATTCATCAATTCGTTCATTCACTCACCCATTCAGTCATTTGTAATCCCTACCTGAGGATAGTAGCAGCTGGTACGTCAGACTCTGGATCGTTCACTAAGGTCCAGTCAAACTCCTCTCCCTCCAGACTGCTGAACGTGTTCAGTTCATCGTCCAGTGCCTTGATCTCAAACGACTCGGGCGAGTCCTCCAGGTAGAGTTCCCGCGTGGTGGTTTCCACGGTGATGGAGTGTATCCTGTCGACGATGACGTCACAGCGTAGCATCTGTCCCGTTTCTGTCATATAAAATAGCGAGATGTCAATCATAATGTTTCACCGGTGCAATGGCCTAGTGGGTAGAGTGTTTGCCTTGCACACGGTAAGTCGTGAGTTCGATCCCGGCCGGGTCATACCAAGGACTCTAGAAATGTTACATACTGCTTTCTCTGCTTAGCATTTTTAGGACAGAGGGGGGACATTTCTTCTGTCCCAACAAGCAAATTTCCGTCCCAGCACAAATTGCATGTAGAGAAGGAATCTCTAGTGTTCAAAGAATCTTACCTTGTTCCTCGGCAAGTATGATAGAAGTGAGTTTGTTCGGTTGAGTGGAAATTGCCGTAACAACCGCCTTGTTGGAACATTCCTTCCCATGATGCAGTGGGATAATCTGGACAGTGGCGACCTCGGGTCTTGTTGACCTCCTAAAACAATAAGGAAAGTTCACGAAAATCAAATAGGTCTACTTCATTATAAATATTTTATAACACAAGAAACCATATTATGATAATGTTTTATGCAATTGTTAATTGTGCAGCTTGAAAATTTTTACCTTTTCTGCCTTAAGAGAAATTTCAAGCGTATCACCAT
Organism: Branchiostoma lanceolatum; assembly: GCF_035083965.1. Classification (NCBI taxonomy): domain Eukaryota; kingdom Metazoa; phylum Chordata; class Leptocardii; order Amphioxiformes; family Branchiostomatidae; genus Branchiostoma; species Branchiostoma lanceolatum. Next base: position 12,820,946 of record NC_089737.1, read on the forward strand.
ACTGTGCACCTTTCTTTATAACGTTTTTGTGCTTTCCGTGATCTATTTTTTCAATGTCATTGTCAATTGTATGAATTGACGTAAGTAACAGTCATTATCTAAATGTTGTCAATTGCATTGCTATTAAATCAACTATTAACAGTGCCAACACTGCACACAAAAATCATCTTCATTAAAGGAAACCCAAGCAATATTATGGCCCGAAAATCGGATTTTGACAGTCAATTTCTTCAGCAATTTCTATACATGATTAGTTCAAACAACACTATCACAATGTGTTGCGACATCCATCATGCAAAAATATGACGTTGTTGTGACTCACTAAAAATCGGGGGGTTTTGTAGGCTCGCGAAACTAAGGGAATCATTGTCCGGCATGTTTTTGGGCGGTTTAAAATGCTCAAAGTAGTTGTTATTACGCAATAATAATAGTGTAAATGTGCTAAATAGTGTTAGTAAATGTCACTACCATAAAGATTTCAGCATTTTTTAATTTCCATATTTTGGACCCTAATATTGCTTTGGTTGCCTTTGATACTCCCAAAATAACCCCATCAGGGGCAAAGTACTAGTAAGGGGTGGGTCACAGAGGCCTCAAGCCTGGCACGGAAATTATGACTCAACGGTGAGAGCCGTCACAACTGTGCCAGGCAGGGCATTCCACTGGGGAATAGTACGGGGGAAATATGAGTATGTGACGCCCTCATATGAAGCATAGTTATACTGCAGTGCACATTCTTGATTTATGATGTACATGTACACCGTTCTGACACAATCGCAGACAGCCCCCCTCCCCCTTCAAATTCCTAGAATTTTGCATACAGACTTTGCCCGATGTGCTCTTAATCCTTGATGACAATACCATGTAATTTGGCTGACAGGTGAAGAAAGAAGCCGGTCAAGGACGAAACGATTATTTATGGGGGAGGGGGGCTGTAGTTGCGAACCGGGAACAGAGAGGCGCACATGTCACCGCGCAAAATCTGGTCAGAAAACAGCTACTTACCACGTGAAGCATCCATCGCTGGCTTCCAACGTGAAGTTAGTGGCAACCGTAGAGTAGTACGGAAGTAAAACCTTCGGCGCGTTGAGTTTTGAAGCGAAACTTAGCGAAATCTGGAGAATGATAGGCAACAAAGATTTGTAAAGTGCCGCCATGCTTCCTAACATGATAAACTCCGAGGCCCTTTAGTAGGCCAACGTAAAATAAATGCCACCGCGATATTTAAATGACTTAATACAAGCCATCCACGGTGATTTCATCCTTGATATGTGACTATTTGTGGTACAGTATATCAAAAAGGTATATTTCCGTCATACATAGTGCAAATATAATCAATTGATAACTTTTCTACTATATGTAAATATCAAAAGGCACCTAAATATTCACGAAAGACACTCTAATTGAAAGTTAGGGAAGCGTAAATCCCGCCAAGGTGAAATGAAAGACCTTCTTGGATTGGTCAATGCCAGTGACTTCATCTCTCTGTCATTTTGCGAATCACAGCTTTCACGTACGCGTTACGTTTTCACAAAAGTTTATTCCGTTCTGTGGGAAGTTTGCCTTTTCTGTCTTAAGTATAACGTTGATTGACTAATCGTAATAGCTAAAAGAATTTGTTTTATTTACATGAGATAAAAAGTTGACATTGTTTACAATAATCTAAAGCAGTCAGTGTACGGCTTAGTTTTTCAGCCTGACAAGCGTCAACATTTTGGCTGGCTGAATGAATTAAATATTTACACGAACACATTCATGTTATAACGTATGTTATAACATCGTGTTATAACACATAACAGAACAATAACATATTCGTGTGATAAAATGTGACCGTTTTATCCGATGCGGATATGCACCGTTTTTGTGTGTCCGCTCTCCCCACCAACCTCTGCTTGGAGAGTAGAATTAAATGTCATTATCTAAAAGCAGTGTTTCCTGAAAAAACGATAGCCCTAACTGACCCGAGTCTAGAAGAGGCTGTGAGAGTCCTGTGACGATCTCCCCAGGAAGACTACAACAAAGGCTTGGCCTGAGGCAGTTCCTTGGCTGGGCCTTTCACAGTAAGGATTCTAGTCCGACCAGGGGGCTTAGCATAGCGACATTCTCTTCATTGATACCTAAGACAAGTACTGTTGAATAGTGTCTGCCCAGACTAGGAAACTTTGCTGAGTGATTTCACTGAAGCTCGTTGTCTTTCAGTTTCATCACTTGTGATTCGTGGCCAGTTTGACCGACAGTTGCATAGTTTATATCATGTAGGAGTTATCTTAAGATGCCAGAAGACAATGCATTATAGGTAAATACACAAAAGACTGCTTTGTTAGGAAACATACTGATACCCACGAGTTATATTCCATAACCCCACCTGATGGTAAGAAGATATTACAGATTACCTTTATTGATTCGTAAATAGAATCTTAATTTTTGTTTTGTATAATTTTTTTTTGCGATTTGTAGTTGACCGTACAAAATTATTGTACTTTTCATTAGTACAGTGTACTAATTGTACAAAAGTCATTGTACTTTTTGTTGTGTCGATACAGCTTCTTTTGTACAACGTTAGTATTTATCAAACATGACACGTTTTCGACCTTTTCCAGTCACAATTTTGTAAACAACTCGAAAGGTTCTCGTGGCCTTTACCTCACCTGTTAATTTATTCATAACAAGCACAATGAGGAAACTTGCCAACCAATCAGATGCCTGCCTTAGTGTCACATGACGTGACGTCATATGTCTAATTTCCCACAACTCTAATCTCGTCCAGAGCAGTGGGCCAGTATACCCGCCAGTCCTTGTGGTAGGTAGTCACCCTTTACGCGCCCTTCCTTCGTGAACGCATTTCTAGCGACGTTTTCCTCATCGGGTGGTCTCTCACCCTCCCCGCTTTCAGTCAAGTTGGGCAAGGAAGGGAAATCCACACCGAAGACCATGTTGGCCAAGACTTTGTTTCTCTCAGTGGCGCTACTGTTGGGGGCTTTCTGTTCAGGTAAGTGAATTAGCCTTTAGTGACGTCTATGTTATGTAGTTACCCGGCGTTGGCTAGAACCTCCTGGGTTATGTTAGACTAGCTAGTGTGTTGCAATTTACAAGGAAATCAAAGGAGGCTCAATCAAAACCTCCTTGGGAAAACAAAACTGTTTATACGGTTTGATGTAATAGCTTTTTTAATAGCTCAAATCACCCGGCCGGCTAAGGCAAACTATAGTTCTTGTGCAGTGTCCTTGCAAACTGGGGACCCAAACAAGCTCAACCACGAATTCTTGGTGGGCAGCTTGGTAGAACATCTTAGGTTAGGTTAAACTGACAAAGGGCCTCACAACCTCATTGGAAATACAAAACTGCTGTGCTGTAATAGCTTGCTTTGGTGAGCTCAATCGGCAGATCACGCAAACTACTGCTGTTTCTTGTACAGTGTCCCGGCAAACGTGCCACAAACAAGCTTGACTTCACCGCAAACTGTCTTGGTGGGTCGCCTTACGACGAAATAAGTTATGCGTGAAGATAAAGCCTTCAACATGAATACCCGTCACTGCTGACTGATTGTGAAGAATAATCAACCACAGGCCGCCACAGGGCATTTATCCACGGTCCAGCCGAAGATTGCAAGTCGTAAGAGTCCCGTGGGGGGTTCATTAGGCACTAATTAGCTCGTAAATTAGGTTTATCAATGAGGTTTTCAAAAAGCTCCCTGGATTGATATACCCCAGCCCTGTAGAGGTGTAAATTAAAGGTTGTAAAGTCACGAATATCAGTCAGTAAAAGCCGAGTCAACATTTGCTGAAGAGCATGGACAGATGTGGAAAAGTGTCATAGGCGAACATGGCTAAACTTGCTACAATCAATTGGACGAAGCTTGACATCAACTCGATTTTTTCCACATGTATAATAACAGCACATGTATAACATGTATTTTTGTCCCACAAGTATAGCTCTGATATTACATCCTTATAAAGGCCAAATCATGTCAGTCAGTGTAGTGACAGGCTACGACAAAGCCTAGCACTGCGCAAAAAATACAGTTTCATGTTTAGAAAAAGCGATTCAAAAAGTCAGGCGACAGTTCAATGTCCAAACTGGTACTGCGTTTATCTGTATCCTAGACGTATCTCCGTCCATTGCTGCTAGTCTCTACCACACAGTATGTACTAGACTAACCGCGCCGGCTATAGGGAGAACATTTGCCGGGGGACTTTGGCCATGGAGGCTAACATTCGCAGCCGCAGTTATTGGACCCTATCTCCATAGCCGACTCCCTTCATACAATTGACTCCATTTTGGCGAATTTCTACTATTTTCCCAGCGACCCGTGGAGGCTGGTAGAGCCTACATTGCTGCAGGCTGTAGGTTACTATTTCTCTGCTCCAGCTGGATCGATGGTTTTACGTTTGTGACTTTATGCCATCTACATACATGTAAGCTTCAGGCCAAAAAAAGCGTTCGATAAGAAACAATTCTCTGCGACAGAATATCAGCGAAGTAAAGCAATCTTACGATAATCACGAACAGACATCAAACTTCCTGGTAGCTGGAAACACGCTGGAATAAATCACAGTGTTTCTAAATCTAGACCTGAGTATATCAGTATGTCAGTACCCCGCAGCCTGAGCCAAAACATCTGCTAGAACACAAATACCTCGGAGAAAAAACCCTTTTGTTTTCTTCTGTTCGATCTTTAACTTTGACGTTAGCACTTCCGTTTAACATACGATGGACCAATTAACGATGTGTAGTGTGGGTAAATGTGGTGAGGTTTTGTTGACGTTGTCCTCAGCGGGTCTGGGAAATATCCTGTCGTTATTTTCTGTGACTGACCGACTAGGAAGTAGACTGGAAGTCAGACGTCACAAGGATGTAAGAATTTCAAAGAAAAATATCAATTTCAGCGGAAAAAATAATTTTCAAGGACTCTTTGATATCAACAGCATCACACGTATCGAACAAGCAGTTTTAGAATAGCCTGGTGGATGCTATCCTAGTTAGGTGCTGTTTGATTCGCGATCAGTTGTTGACTACTAGAGACAGCTAGCCTTAAAGAGGATGGCTTCCAGGCGAACGTTCTACACATCGGTAACAAGCATTCTAGACATTTCTGCGGCCACCATCTTTGACGATTTACACTATCAAGTTTTGGCAATTATTGGGAAAAGTCGTCTGTGATATTTTCCAGACACACAAATATCCAGCTGAAAAACATGTCTCGGGGGTTGACCTTCTTTCACCCTGTGAATGTTGGTAGGATTATGGCAAGGATTATGGTCAGATAAGGGTTAAAGCGGGGAGCACGCGGCATGGAAACTGGAGCCGAGCAAGCTGAAATTATAGTCGGTATGTACTGTAAACCAATAGTCTCTACCACTAACTACACCGGCTATAGGGAGAATATTTGTCAGGGAAGTTTGGCCACAAGAGGGTTTCATTCGCGGGAGAATTATTAACCTTACCGCGGACTGACTCTATTGGCAAATTATTCCTCATTTGTCGAATTCTACTCTCCATATGCCCGTAGGAAGGCCTTTTTGAGGCTAATACACCGACAGAATACGGTTTAAAAGATTGCAAGTTTGTTTGTTTCGAGTCTATAAAAAACCTTTTACCATAAAGAACTGTGGACGAACAGATTTAATGTTTCGTCGTTAAGATGAGGATAATGACTAATGTACTTTACTGCACGAATCAGGGCATGACGACTGTACTCAGCCCACACTATCATAGAACTGTGAAAATGGTCCAAGTTTTAGTTGTTTCGAGTCTTTAAAAAGCTTTTACCGTAAGAAAGAACTGTGGACGAACAAAGTTAATGTTCAGTCGTTAAGATGGGGATGCCGTACTTCTTGTGACTGTACGAATCAGAGCATGACGTCTTTATTCAGTCGCGTTACATAAATGTTACACATTCCTTCATAAACGGTCTCACAAAAACAGCATCCTGAATCTTTTCCTCAATGAACAACTATGAGATAGATATCGAAAGCAAGTACACAGTGTACATTGATCTAAAAGATACAATGTTAAAAATCTCTTTTGGAATTAAAGAGAAAGAGAACAATTATTTTATCCCAAAAGAGTTCACAGATGTACAAGAAGTCGATTTCACTGAGGTCATTGACCCCCGACCTGGACACATGTAATCCTGCATAATACCCTTATTGACCACACACTCACGAATTTGATAAACTTCCTCCTCAAATCCCATTCTTGTTTGTGAATGTATGTATGAAGTGCGGCATGGTCTAAGCAGAATCCTTTTTGAGCCGAACATTGTTCGGGTGGCTAGAAGGTGGTTAATAGGGCCATTTTCACGCAGATGTTTTGTTCTGGTCCATTTTGTAAGCCTTTTTGTATCTTTTGTGGTACCCATTTTCTGGTTATATTCCGGGTGGACACGGTGTGTGTGTGGTCAAGTTTCCTAGACAGGATCCGGACATTTAGGCGGACAAGGAATAGGAAATATCAGTCCGGTCAGCAACTTACCAGTGAAGTTAGCAAAGAAATACACAATAAATGTTTTAAAATCTTAACACGCGTAGTCGTTTATGTCCTATTGCTATATCGGATATTTATCAGTCTTTTTTTATCATAATCAAATATATCCTTAACAAAGTACTGTAAATGCACTGAAGTTTGAGTGGTTTTAATTTCGCGCCATGGGGAAATTGGAGTGTTGGCGCTGGTTTTAAGTTCGCGGCATCGCTATAGTCACATACTGCTACAGAATTGGACAAAAAATTTCGCCGCAAAAACCGCGAACATAAAACCACCGCGAACATTTCTGCATTTACAGTATCATTGATATAGTTTACCGACTGTTGACGAAACAAGAAACAAGAAGCGAGAAAAGAATTCAATAAACTATTGAAAGACATTTATGGGAAGGAGGTACTACTAAGTGATAAAATGTTTATGTCCGGCCAAACGTGTTCTGGATTTTCTTTATGGTCGAATCGTCTCAACTAATCAGTTTTGTAGCATTCAAGCTGTCATGGCCGCCTGTCGGTTTTAAACAGAACAATTAACTACTGGTATTTTAAAGGTTTTTACTCTAGTAGCAAAATTTTTGGCTAAGCGCTTATGTATGGTCAACCCCTAGTCTGTGTTATATAAAGTAAGTTGTAATTCTCCGGCTTAGATTTTCAAGGGCAAGAACTTCATTTTCTCCCTACCGCGAAATAAAAACCACGCGAACTTAAATGCATTTACAGTATTTGAAGTACGGATACAATCACAACGATCAGTTTGCCCGGCGAGAGGTATTATCTTGCCGCAAGATAATACCTCTCGCCGGGCAAACTGATCGTTGTGATTGTATCCGTACTTCAAATACTGTAAATGCATTTAAGTTCGCGTGGTTTTTATTTCGCGGTAGGGAGAAAATGAAGTGTTTGCGGTGGTTTTAAGTTCACTTGTGAAACAATAGTAGCGCTACAATCATAGGTTGGCAAAAAGTTTCGCGATAGTTTTAAGTCCGCGCTGAAAGTTCACCGCGAAAACCGCGAACATAAAACCACCGCGAACATTTCTGCATTTATAGTAGTCAAATGCACACTCACGTGACTGCTTTTACTAGAAAATTAAGAAACAACATCGCAGATTGTGTTTAATTTCATCTCGTTCGATCCTTTACAGACCTGGATTTTGAAAGCACGTTTCAACGTTCGTCCTTTCTTTAGAGATCGTTTCTGTGCTTCTATTTTCAACCTGGGTCTGGGATCGGAAACCAGCGTAGACAAACTATGTCAACACCCGCTTGTGCCCCCACAAGATGTCGTCTGGAGTTAGCAGGGATTGCTGAAACAGCCAGAGGCGGGATTAACGAGTTTTTACTGAATAGAGACAGGAATTTATCTGGATTTAACAGAAGTAAGAAAACAAAAGGCTCAGTCAACTTTCACGCAACGAATGCCACGTGTTATACAATTGCAAGCAGATGTGGGGAAGTGAACATGGCAGGTGTTTTTGCTTTCTCTTTTTTTTTTAATCTGACCTGTTTTCCTTTCGTTGTACGGCTAGATTTTGTGATACGCGATAAATGTGAGCAATACCGTAAAAACGTCTCACAATATTCTTATTTTTTAACTGGAAACTATATTGTGTCTTAACTACATAACACATCATCATCATCGGCCGTCTGCTCAACATAACACATATGACACATATAATAGTAAACACACTGCATTACTTTGTGTTACCGTGGTAACTACGACGGATGGCACCTAGCCTCAACCAGCCTCCAGCACGTGACTGGAAAGAGTAGAACTCGGCCAAATAGACATATAACATAATCTCCAAGCAGATCCACACCGGTAGGGCTATTGGACCCTCTCTGGCTGACTGGACCTTCTCTGGCTAGCATATACGATTTTCGCGCCCGGTGTGGATCTGCTTGGAGATTAATATAACCTACAAGAGGAGTTGGCCAGTCGATAGACTACAGTTTGCCACTGTAGTGATCGATGATGACCAGTGTCGTCGCAACGTACGGTAATCTTTCCAGCCACGTCTGGAGCCTGGTAGAGGCTAGCTGGCACCCAGGCTACTCTTAGTTGAACTGCTGTGACCATTCAACTGTGTATGCCAACCCACGAACTCTAAACAAAATTACTCACGGAATTTACAGACTCTTTTGTTTGGGTACGCATTGTTGGGATTGTAGCAGCGCGTATTAAACACGGGTCGGAGTTGGTTAGACAGAGTGTTCTTTGTTCGGACTGCACGCTAAACTTCACGGTGACACGAACGCCAAAAATGGTTGTCAAAAAACATCCACTCAAACACAACAACTTCATCTTTGCTGCTTGTACGCATACTATACTATCTGAGTCAAGATATTTGGGTTCGAGACTGACTACGAACAACGTTATAGCATATAAAACTGTGTACGGTCTTTGTTTTTCACATATTAAGATCGCGAAGGTCACAAATTCGGTATACCACAACATTTCTCTTAAAAAGACACCAGAAGGCTGCCAAATTAGAAATATCACCAGAAACCCGAGCGAATTTTTCACCTAAAAATCTACCCCCATCAAATGGACGGGGCTTGAATACCTGTCAACAACGACCGATCTATAAACGAATCGGGCAATAACTGAGAACACCAGGCATATTAGATATCGCAGACTCGTCGGCCGACCGATTTTAATACTGTGCGACAGGGGCTTAACGGCGCTCAAACTACTCTCCAAGCAAAGGTTGGTGGAGAGTGCCTACAGAAAACGGGGCATATGATAAAAAGGTCACAATCTTCTCCACCAACTTGTGAACAACAAACGATGTAATAACGCACCCTACAAACACAGTTTACAATGTAGCCAAACAAACATGCACTACAACAAAGCACGCCGAAGTGTTGACTAAACTGTTCTGAGTGGGTTTGTAGGTGATACATTTGTTGACCCCTCCTTCATAATGGACTGTGCGGTTGTTTTGTACACAAACTATAATTGGTTTTCAACAGACCAGTTTCATTCCAACAAAGTCATCAGGGAACGTCTCATCATTATTAGTCCCTTAAGTAATCAGCCATGTCAGCCGTAGGGACAGCACATCATTGAAGGGATCGTCATATCAATATTTCGCTATTTTAGCAATATGATTTTTTTTTCGCTTTTTCTTCTTCTTTTGGATCTTTCTTCCTGATGGCTCAAATATCTTCGATACCATGATATGAAAATCTGGATTACTGTTAATGTTACTCCAAATAGCAGCTACTCAAGCAACTGTTGAAATTTTCGTAGTGGCCTAATGTTTGCAATTTTCGCGATGACCTCTTCACTGCGAACTTTTAGGTTTAAGAAAACCTCAGCAAAAATGTTTGTTCTGCCTTCCACCCGCCTACCCACAAACTACCGCCAACACACCATTTTCTCCCTAACGCAAAATTGAATCCCCGAATTTACAGAATTCAAATTTCCGACAAACCATCGTCAACAAATAAACGCTCGATTTAGTTAACAAACTAGCATCTTGCGTCTTATCCCGTGTACACGGATATACAATGAGATAGATTACAACTGTCAAGTGTATTCTTAAGAAAACCATGCACCGTAACTGACTCAGGAACTACAGCACTCGAAAATTGAAAATTAAGTTGCTAGGGAAAGGTGACTTAAGGTCAAGACGCCATGCCGCGCCGTCTTTATTTTGTTTGGGCAGACGTTAATCTTGTGGTGCAGTCAGATGGCCAGGGGTCGACAGGAAAAGTAGTATCGAGAAAATCTCTTCCGGTTGGGGAGTTTTCACAGCTGGAAATGCCGGGAAACGTCTGCTGAGGACAAGTCCATTTTGCGCATTCTGTGGGGTGTTCTACATGTGTTTTTGTTCGGTTATTACATGTTTGGATTTTTTTTATTTATATATGTACAATTTCGACTAAATGTAAAACTTGCAGGAAATGTACATTTTAGGTGTTGCAGTGTATACTTTATATGTCACAGTCTTTAATGTTCAAACAGGATTACTTCCAAAACAGGTGTAATCGAACTGAACTGCAAATTCCTGGATAAACAAAATCAAAGTGAAAGCGAAAGAATGGTATGATGATAACACAAAAAAAGGTATAGATCATTTCTAGGCATAGGAATTGGTATTTGGTGTGCTATCATTTAAAAAAGTTAGAATACGTCAATGTTTAGGGTTTTCAAATCCACCTAGCGACTCCTTTCAACACTGCATATTGCATGATGTTTATCTCTCATTTTAATATCCTTTTCAGAAGCTGAAGCTGCCGTCATTGGTCGGTCAGAACCCGGTCTGGACAGAGTGAAGAGGCAAAATGCTGTGGCAAAGGATGATGGTAGGTTTAGTATGATACAATATCTTTATAAGAATTAGTTTAAAGAGGTGATTTCTGAATTTCCAGAATTGATAAAACCAACAAAGTTCATGCCTAATACTCACCCCCCCTCCCCTCCGAGTAATGTATGTAGAAACATTCGTTATATTTTTAGAATGGACACTTGTTACCTTTAATTGTTTGTACTCTTGCAATCTTGAATTTGTAAGTAAAGGTTGCTGTTGTATATGATCCTCTTGCTGTCCTGGACTAAGAAACCACACACGAAACTATCCTGCTAATGCTGTTTTAGCGTTGATGTTGCCTCTTTATCATTTTGCCGATATTGCTTACACCCAACTGAGGCGGAACAAAATTGCATCTTTACTGTTAAGGGTCGGATTTGGCATTGGAAGAAAAATTACAGATAATAAAAATCGTCCTAAAACTATCAACAAAACAGCATACAAAGCCATGTCTAAGCTACTCATCGGTGCTACAGAAATGACGCTGCCTTCGTCATATGTCATCCTCTTCCCCACAGCCTCTTTACTTAGATGTGTACCTACTGACTGTACTTCACATGAATTTCTCTATTTTCCCCACAGCTTTGATGAAACAATTCATCTGGACGCCAGGGGTCGCTGCTTCTGTGAAAGACGGCATGGAAACGCAACTACAGGCACAGTCCCCGGCGGAATGCGCCTCTCGCTGTGCGGAGAAGGGCCGGGAAGAGTGCTTGTCGTTCGAGTACGTCAAAGTCCGTAAGATGTGTCTCCTGAAGAAGGGTAACTCTTACACGGTAGGGCTGAGACTTCGTCTGGAGGCTGGCTCAGACTTCTACGAGTTACGAGAAGGTGAGTCTTATGTCAATACAAAGCCAAAGGTTACTCAAGAAAATGGATATGTTTTGTAAAGTTAACGATCAGACGGTTCGGTGAGCATCTGCTTTCTTTCGTTAGTGACTAAACAGAATCTGGAGTCTGGTATCTTTAAATTATGTATGTGAATTAGGTATAGATATTCTCTAAGATGGTTGAACTGAAACGTCTGTTATTTATCAAAATCATATCCAGTTGCTTGAGTAAGTTTTGTTTTGAGTATCTCATTACCTGGATGTCTAACCTTCATGCATCGACGTAAGGTTTATCTGTTTTGATAACTGTACAGTGTAATCTAATAAATCAAATCAATTTGCTGTGCAGAAGCGACACCTAATGAATGGATTTAGAAATGAGTTTTTCTTATTGGTAGATTTTGAAGAAATCTTTATAATGGCATTTTCGCACTGATATCTCTAGGTAATACAAAGTGTCATAATTTGATTTCTGTAAGATTAAATCACGTGCACAACCCATGAAGTTTACATCACTGTATAGAACTATTAGCCTAGCGAATAGATTTAGCACTAATTGACAAATTTTGAAGAAACATTTTCGCAGTTATATCTAACGGAAAGCTTTTTTTTTACTTCTGTAGAACTAAAGCCACAACTCATGAAGCCGAAGGAAGACGAATCTTCGGTCGCTCGTGCCAAGTCGGAGCCAAACCGAGTGGACCCGAGCAAACCCGAAAAGAAAGCCGAGAGCGGCGGACGGAGGGGCGGTAGTGGCAAGAACAGAGGAAAGGGGAAGGGAAGAAACCGCGGGAAAGAAAGGAATCGACAGGATGAAGACGTTTTTCTGAGGAAGCAGCTGGGAGAGCGGGAAGGAGAATTAGACGACACGCAACAGACCACTCCTGCGATGGAGTTGACAACGCCCGCGAAAGAGATGCAAAAACTTGACATTGTTCCAACAACCGTCTCGACCCCTGCAGCGAACAGACAACCGGCTAAAGAAGACAGGAAAAAGAAGGGAGGCAAGAAGCGAGAGAAAGGGAAGAAAAGAAAAGATGGAAAGAGGAAGGGGAAGGGCGGGAAGGGTAAGAAGAGGAACGGCAAAGAAGACAACAACCGAGTTGCATCAAAGTTCAAGGAAGCCAGCGTCATACCGGATGTGCTGGACAACCATCCAGAGGAGAAAGCGGAAGTGAAGTTTGATGACGTCAGGGTCAGTCTCGGTAAGACGTTGACCCCTACGGACACTAAGAACGAGCCAAAGGTCACGTGGCCTGCCGAAGATGGTCAGCTGTACACACTGGCCATGCTCGATCCGGACTCGCCCAGCCGGGCAGACCCTCGCTACGGACAGTGGAAGCACTGGCTTGTGGGTAACATTCCCGGAAATGACGTCAGAAGAGGTGACGTCATTTCCGAATACATCAGCCCAATCCCCCTGGTCGGCACGGGACTGCATCGCTACGTCATTCTGGTGTACAAGCAGACGAAAAGGCTGGATTTTGACGAACCGAGGCAGACAAGCATAACTGCTAGGGGCAGGGGGTTGTGGAAAGTCCGGGCGTTTGCAGAAAAGTACGAGCTAGGGGACCCCGTGGCGGGAAACTTCTTCGAAGCGGAATGGGACAAGTGGGTCCCGAAGGTGTATGACCAGCTGGCGACCAAAAGAAAGAAGTAGGGAGGAAAATAAAGCTTCCACGAAAGTTTTGAGGGATTATACTAACATTGGTGGAAGAGCCAGATCATTTACCATTCACCACAGATTGTATTTTTATTGTTATTTCATTCCAGTTTTCTCTTTCACAATGATACCCAAATGAGAATGCTTGCCAAAGCGGTAGCGCACTTTCATTTAACATTATGAATGAGCATCGTACTTCTGAAAGTATAAAAGTTTATAAGACGACAATGTACTCAGAAGTTGGACGTTGCACCATAGTATCATTTTTCTATACTGATATTTTTTCACACATAATTTGTATAACTTATCTATTATAAGAGAAGCTATATTTCAAGTGAGCTGTAAACTCTGTCACTGATGTTGTTCATACGTAATAAATTCTCTTTCGTAGATGTCATGATATAAGGACAAATAGACGATGTGAAAACTTGTTGTCAGTACGGACACGGACATGAAGTTATGTGATATATTTACGCTGTGAGTTGGTGTTTAAGGCAAGTTCTCGAGTGTCACATCCTCGCTTATCCTTTAACAAGTAAACATACATGTATATGTATGTCTACTGCAGTATTACCCAAAGATATAGCTATTTACAGTTTGTCTAGTCTATTTAGAAGTATCATGGAAATATGAATGACTCGTTTGTTGATTATAACTGTGTTGGGAAGAGGTCTGATTATGATTGAGCAACGTTGACTTTTGAGTGTAGGTTATTAAATGTTCGTGGGATTACTGACTGTGTTGATTGTACTATTATTTTTGTTTTCTCGGTAGATAAGGTCCCCGGTACACGTGGTTCTGGCCTAACCTTCAGTGACCCAGTTTTCATCACATTGGTATTAGATGTGCCTATGGTATAAGCAACCATTTTACAGTATTTAGGCTACGGTCGCATTTGCACCGGTGCTCGTAGAGGGTGTAGTCCCGGCCGGGCCCCGAAGACGCAAATTTGTCCGGGTGGACTGCCGGATACTGGAAGGGTGCTCTCACTGTACATGTGTTCTCACGATTATCTCACGGAGCCTATTTGTTATCGGGTCCCGCATTGATTTTAACTCCGTTTTAAAAGCTTCCCGGGCAACGGCCGTACCCAGAAATAGCCCGGTAGGGGCTATGTAGGGGTCACATACGAAAGTGCACAAAAAAACCCAGCCCGTGAACTGCCCGGCAGGGCCCCTTCTTCCAATTGTGCCCTAAGCATTAGCTGCGTGACTCGACTACCACCCGATATTGAACAAAGGGCAGTCTGCATACAGTGCACTCAGGCTTGGTTGCGGTTCACTAGTTTGGTGTTCACTGAATAATAACGTGTACACCTGTTTGTAAAACATTTAGACAGCCTCCCCGCACCACTCCTTGTGACGACAACTTCCTGTGGTTTTCGCGGCCAGGCCAGGCCAGGGAACAAACTTCCGCCTCCGCCTCCCCCAATTTAGTGCAGCTGATTTTGCTATAGGCGTACACAATAGATCTGTATCCATTGATTTGGACTGTGGTTGGGTACCGCGTCATCAGTGACGTCACCAAGCAATGTACTCAACGGTTCTCCCCGCATGATCTAATATCCAAGCAGATGTAAGGATCCGGCTCGTTATCAGCGTGTTTTACTCCTGCTTTTACAACAATTTCTTTACTATTGTATTCTTAACGTTTTTTTAAGGATAGGAGGAGTTCACTGCCAGAAACGAGTACTAAATGTTGCAGTAAAGAGGAGTAAAGCATTCAGCCGGATACTTACATCCGCTTGAAGAGTATGAACGGGAAAGCCCTGACATGTCTTCTTGGAATGTTTCCAAATCACACAACTGGATACTGTGTAGGCATGCAGGGGTGCCGAATGTCAGCAGAACAACTTCAGCCCCTTAGTTGGCATATATTGTTCTCTTTTGAAAGATTTCTAAGTACAAAGGTCAATGGTGCGCTGATAGAGTTACGTATCAGCGGGGGCGTTCCTTTGTATCGTTCCAAACCTTGATTAACATATCAAGAGACAGGATGTGACTCTAGCCTTGGGGTATCCCCTTCTTGGAACCTATGAAAGCTTTCTTCTACATTGCTTCCTTGGATGATGTCATTCTGCATGTTGCTATTTTAAGACTTCCTTTTACTCAGGGTATATAAAAGGAGCGAGAGTCTTGGTCCAGCATTTCGGTGCAGTCTTCTCAGCTCTTAGCTTTTCTGTGGAGGCTTCTCCTTTTAGCGTTTCGGTACAGTTTTCTGCGATCTTGTACTTTTAGCGCTTCGGTACAGTCTTCTGGTCTTAGCTTACTAGGAAGAACACGTGTTAAGTACGTACTGGCTTGTATCATGGGGAACAAACACTCTCAAGGCGTGGACATGGCTGAAGAGGGCGGAGAGCGGGAGTCAACGTCAGATACATCTCCTCAAGTAAGTAACATGCCCGACTTCAAATATCGATAGACTCGGTATGTGTGTGTGTGTGTGTGTGTGAGTTAGTGTGTGTGTGTGCGTGTGTGCGTATGTTTGTGTGTGCGTATGTTTGTGTGTGTATGTATGTACGTATGTATGTGTGTTTATGTGTGAGTTTGTGTGTGCGTCTGTGTGCGTGTGTGTGCGTGTGTGTGTGTGTCTGTGTGTGCATGTGTGTGTGTGTGTGAGTTCGTGTGTGTGCGTATGTGCGTATGTTTGTGTGTGCGTGCATGTTTTTGTGTATGTATGTATGTATGTGTTTGTGTGTGTGTGTCTTTGTGTCTGTTTGTGTATGTGTGTGTGTGTGTGTGTGTGTGTGTGTGTGTGTGTGTGTGTGTGTGTTTGAAAGAGTGAGAAACAGCGCGTGTGTCTGTGTCCGTGTGAAAGGGAGAGGTAAGGACAAAGAAAGAAAGAGAGACAGACACATGGAGGAAACAGAGTATGCATTGAAATATCTTTCTAAAAACTTAAATTCGTCTATATCTGTTTCAGCTACCTTTCTAAACGTTATTTATAGTTTTATATCGCACATCGCCTTTTTTAAACGCATGGTCAATGTCCATTTTGCAATTTTGCAATTCCCGAAAAGCCTCACTCCGGGTGTTCATATCTGTGAACACACCTGTAGGGCAGTATTTGAAGCATCTTCTTCCTGTTGACGTAGTCACACCCCTTGTACTCCACTCCCAAAACACTATAAAACATTGTCAATTATAGCGGTATGCCGTAACACCACACCCAACCTCATCCGTGTCTAAACACCTCTGTCGATTTTTCAGACGATCCAGTTCCACACTGTAGGCACACGAGTGATGAGGAACCCGTTTCCAGGGTACGAGGGCTTCCTGATCGAAAAAGCACAGCAAAGTGGAACCAACGCTGTCGGAAAGGTGGTCCGGACTGAGCACGTGACGCCGGACAACAAGCACGAAGGTAAGGAACAGTCTCACAACTTTGTACTGCCTATCTATTGGTTTATCTTGTCTCATTGACGATACAAAAGGCTATTATTAGCATATTCTACTTCAAGTATATGTTTTGGGTGGAAAATTGTAATGTTGTTTGACTGTACACGTTTCAATCAATGAGTCTGGAAATCTAGTTTCCAAATACTGAACACTATTTTGCTGACAAGATATAGGTTACGATATTTTAACTTATTTTCTCTTTTATTTCACTATCTTTTCAGTGATTGTACTAGTGTACACCTACACGTGCTCATCGCCTGTAGACGGCACCTATGTCGTACTGCAGTTTAACCAGTCTGAAAAGTACTTCGCCGCCCACAAAAACCAACCAGGCAAGCTGATCCTGAGGGTGAGTTACAACATAGTATGTAACAGGGCAAAGACCACTAGTCTAAATGTAGTTATTATCTTATATGCGACCATGGTCCACTTATTTAGACTTGTAAAAGCCCTTCTCTGTTTAAATCAGTTAATGAAATATAAGATTTTTGAGACAGTGCAGGATGTAGACCTTCATATTTAATCCATATAAAAAAGACAGATTGTAGGCCTGTCAGGATCCCTAGTTTGAAACAGTCATCTTTTTGAAAATGGCGGATCATTTGAAACTTACGCCAGCGCTGTGTTGTTTTGCCGTACGGAAATTACTTAACTTGGACTTTTCGGGCACGTGACATATCTGGCTACTGCGTGGGGATAGTTGTTATGACCTGGAATGTTCACGAATGAGATAATGACACGCTGAACTTTGGCTATTTTACATTATCATCAATACAGATTTAGATTGATGGGTTCCTTTTTTTTGCTGACAGAAACGAGGCTGGAATCCGGAAAAAGCCGAAGACATCACGACAACTGCCGACCGCCGAGTGTTCCTGATGAAGCCGAGTCAGCCAGGCTCGCGAGATCTCGTGTTCGCGTCACGTGGCTCCTCTCGCCGCCTCATCACCGTGTTTGAGAACATCAGAAGAGTCGCTGAACTCCAAGACCAAGGTATGGATCTACATATTATCATGATTGCATTAAGACTGTCGGTCCTGATACTAGGGCGTGTTGAAAGAATGGGAGATGAAAAAGTCCCAAAGATTGCATTTAAATACAAAGCAACGAGAAATCTTCGTAGACCAAGGAAAAGGTGGGAGGATAACATACAAGAAACATCAACAAAGTACATACTGGGCAGAATACCGGTGCAATGGCCTAGTGGGTAGAGTGTTCGCCTTGCATACGGTAGGTCGTGAGTTTTGTCTGGCCCAAGGGCTGCCAAAACGGAGATGGGCGCCGCCTTATGCACCTTCGCATTTCGGTGCGGGGAGGACTTGAACTAATCATAACTACTGGGCAGACTAGACAGACTTGAGGGGGGGGGGGTCTTCCAATACCGAGAGGAGTGGAGAAGACGGTGCTTTCAACTGACAGGCCCCAAGACCTCCCTAGGGAAGATGTAAGATGTAAAAAGATCCTAAATCTGGGAATAAAAGGAGATGAAAGTGGAAATGATTATCTGCATCACTAAATACGGACAGGTTCGAATTATAGAGTAATTTCTGTGGGGGAAATTGTAATTAAGTGACATGATATATGATAAATGTAATAGCAGCAAAGTTTATCTGAGTTGGGTATATAGGTATTATATGTATTATCATGACCCCACTGCACACCGTTTAAAAATCTCTTCTTTTCCTTTCTTTGAAGGAACCGGAACAGCGATCGAATCGCAGCTGTATCAACTTGATAACGCAGAATTGCGCCGTGCACAAGGGGGTCATGAGTCGACGGGCGATTTTCTGGAGCCTGTGCCGTTCCCATTCAAACCGCCAGGAGGTGCTGACGAACAGTCAGATGAATGTCAAGACCAGAGAGAATAGCTTCATGATTGACTCTTGTCGCTCTCTTAAAGTATGAGGCATATTGGAATTATCCACTTTACTAAGGAATAAAAGTTGCTTTTATATGTGTGCCAAAGTGCCCTGTCTAAAATAGGTAACGTGGCATATAACCACGCCGTTTTGCAAACAAGATGAACATTCAAGATATAGTTGAGATTGTTGAAAACAATCTTTAGATTTTGTGTAAAAATTCTTTAAATTTTGTGTAAAAAAATCTGTAGATTTTGTGTAAAAAAATCTGTAGATTTTTTGTAAAAAAAATATGTAGATTTTGTGTTAAATCTGTAGATATTGTGTAAAAGTCTTCAGATTTGTTTGAAAAATGTCAAGATTTTCCAATTTTCAACGACGCGTGTCGACTACCACTTATGATCCGCATAGTGACTTGAAAGGTATTTTTTTGCAAACCATCAGCTAAGTATACATGTTTTTGTAAGCTATAAAAGCAGATGTCCTTAGTGCTCTGTTTGTTAAAAAAAGTATTCTGTTCCCTGTAACTTTAATTTGTACAATATACTTTCGTCTTTCCGCCACAATAACTGAATGAACTTTATTGCTCAACAATCGCACATGGCACAATGTATGGCATTAAATCAACACTACCACAAGGATTGTCTATCCTACAATTCTATCTACAAAATAACTTGTATGAATAGGATCATGCGGGGGCGGGGGGGGGGTGTAGGTGAGTAACCGCAGTCAGCCGCTGTCAGACAAAGAATAGTTTGACTGTAGTTGACTGACAACCGAGGACACTCGCGTTTGGCTGCGGTTCACATGGTTTAGAGTTAACCGAGGACACTCGCGTTTGGCTGCGGTTCACATGGTTTAGAGTTAACCGAGGACACTCGCGTTTGGCTGCGGTTCACATGGTTTAGAGTTAACCGAGGACACTCGCGTTTGGCTGCGGTTCACATGGTTTAGAGTTCCCCGTTTTGTTTATTAATACACAATAGGTACCACCAATATGTACAGTGGTGGGCATATGTCTCAGTTCATACTCTATAGTGATCACCGTTCACTAGTTCATGAAATGTTGGTGGCATGAATGATTGTATTAATTGACCATATACGGAATGAATTTGAAGATTGCACGACAATTGTACGCGGTACAGTATATGGCAACAACAATTAAGCCTAGTACAAAATAGAGCTTTAGAATAAAACCTAACATCCTAAATACTACAATAAGGGCTAGCATAAGTCTTATAGGAAAGTGTCATTTATACACAACTCGAAAAGCCTTATGCCATGACCACTTCCGGCGTCTTCGGTGACGTCACCGATGACAATCTTTTTACCAAGTACTGGTCCGTCCTGGAGTTCTAATCTCCCAACAGATATTTAGCCCATCTAGTGTTTACACCATTTAGTGCCCTTTTTTCGTACAGCAATGTTTTGTTACCAGTCGCATCAGTAAGAGTGCTAAATGTTGGGAAAAAGCAACAACCAACGCGTAAAACATTGAAGAACTGGATCCCTACATTTGCTTGGGCATTCAAGTAGTCAATATAGCCTCCTTCAGTCAATATTCACCATGGGAATGCCATAAACATCATGTGTTGCCAGCTTTATTTATGATACTTGTAATCGTTACACTTTTATTGAAGCCCCTTGAACACGTGTATATGGTTCTGTTTTGAAAGATCTATGAATCTAATGTTATACAAAGAGGCCAAGTGGACAGAGAGTGACGTGTTAGTACGGGCGTTCCGTAGTAACGTCCCAAACACGATAAACAGAGCCAGGCAGTGACCCTACCCAAAAGGTAACCGCTTCTGACAACTTCGGGCAAGTTTTCTTCCACATTGCTTCCTTGGATGATGTCTGATGATGATGATTCCACCTGTTACTATTTTAAGACTTCTTTTCGCTCGAGGTATAATAATATAAAGGGAGTGAGAGTCTTGGTCCCACAATTTGGTGAAGTCTTCTGCTCTTAATTAGCTTAGGAGGGAAAACACGAGTAAACCTTAAGCTTGTGTCATGGGAATCAAACATTGCCTCAGCGTCGAATCAGTGGTCGATGAGGGTGGACATCTGCCTTAGATATCTACTTGGCATGTGCAGAGGGCATCCCTTTGCGCCTTCAAAAACAAATACACACAGCCGCACGTGGTCTGATCCGTTTGACTTGACATGTTTGATCTGTTTTGGACGATCTACCTGACCTGTGCAGAGGTCATGGCACACCGATATAGGTAGTAATGGGAGAGAATTCATTAGCACGGTAAAGAATAAAAAGAAAGAAGGAAAGAAAAGAAAGATACTAGTAGCATCCTGTGCATGCCTTCCTCAGAGTTATGGTGCCCGTGAACCGTGAATTGATTTCAAGTTGGCAGTTTCCAATATTCATGTACACACATGAGAAAATAAAATATGCAAAAAGATGAATTTTCCCAAAAGAGAGTTATGGTCCTCCAACTGTAGATAGATAAAGATAACACAATAATTTTCATTTAACAGGTTTTCTGTTTTGATTGAACTATCTACCTGACTGTGCAAAGGTCTTTGGTAAAATGAATGATTAAGTTACTTATGAGGAGGGCACTTCTTAGCAACGTTGGAAAAACACGCACAAACATAGTCAAGACGAGAGAAAAGTTTTCTTCAGGGGTCAGTTGATTACTGATAGATCTAGCGTTACTTACGGAGAAGGTATCCCTTAGCAACGCTCCAAAAACACATGCAAACAGAGTCAAGAGGTAACAATATTTTCAAGGAAGAGGCAGTCCATACTCGAACTTGTCCTTTGTTTTGTTGACACGTAATGTTACCTGCCCATGACGACATGCCAAACATCAACAGTAATCTAGCATTAGGATTAGCTCCTAGTGTTATGTTGTTACCACAAACAACCGGTTAACCACAACCACACAAAAAACGCTATCGAAGACACCAAATCATGTGGAAGTTATGCCCCTAGTCTCAGAACGAGGCTAAGGACTTTTAAGGTGCTCTTTTTGTTGCAGCTAGATAGGATAACAACAACATTTTTTATCCAACCGATGTTCTGTTTTGAAAAAGCTATAGCTACGTGGGTTTGCAGAGGTCAGCTGGTAATTTGGTACTCTGATAGAATTACTTATGAAGGAAGGTATCCCTTAGCAACGCTCCAAAAACACACTCAAACAGAGTCCAAGCGCAACAATATAAGAGGCAGTCCATACTCAACCTTGTCTTTTGTTTTGTTGACACGTAACGTTACCTGCCTGTGGCCAAGAGCCAAATTTCACCAGCAATCCAGCATTAGCTGTTTGATCATGAGTTATGCAGTTAGACCACAGACAACCGAAAACGTAATCTGAATAAAATTTATTGCCTAAGTTTCTGAGTTGAGTAAAGCCCGTTTGTTTTAGCTGAATAAAGGTAACACAACAGTTTTAACTCAACCGATGTTCTGTTTTGAAAGATGTACGTACCTGTGAATGGATAACTGGTTCACCGATACAGTTAGTTGTGAGGAGGCCATTCCTTAACATCATCAAAAAACACACATAAACAGCCAGAAGGCAAAACATATTTTCTTTCAATCACGTCCCCCCCCCCTGTTTCTATTTTTAGACCAGGTATATAAAGGGTATGATTTATAAAGGGGGTGGGAGTCTTGGTCCCAGATTTTGGTGCCGGGTTTTGGTCTGATCTGACGGGGAAGGAACAGACTGGTGCCATGGGGAGTTGCTGCTCCAATCAAGACAACGGCGAAGAACCGGCGGCACAGGTATTAGGCGCTACTTGCCTTGCCTTGGTCAATTGTTTATTGTGTGTGTGTGTGTGTGTGTGTATGTTTGTTTACTTGTGTGTGTTTATGTGTGTGTTTGTGTGTTTGTGTTTCTGTGTTTGTGTGTTTGTGTTTGTGTGTCTGTCTGTGTGTGTGTGTGATTGTGTGTGTGTGTGTGATTGTTTGTGTGTGCGTGTGTGTGTTCTTGCGTTTGTGTACATATGAGTGTTTTTGCATGTGAAAGAAAGAAAAAAAAGAGAGATTGAGGGAAGAAGGTCACAAGACTTTGAGTGCATGGCAAGTAGAAGTCCTCAAAGTTTATAGATCGTATCTATAGCTCTGTTTCACTTGCGAACACATTGTGTTCTTGTTTATTCATTTAAATTTTCAGGGTGAAGGCTAACATTGTAATTGTACGCAGCCACACCCCTGTTATGGTTCGGTCACATTTGCACCGTTGCTCCGCACGGGGTGTAGCCCCGGCCGGGCCCCAAAGCCACAGATTTGTCCCGGCGAACTGCCGGGTACGGGGGGGGGGGGATCTCTCGGTGTTCGCACGATTAGCTCACGGCGTCTACTAGTTTGTTACCGGGTCCCGGGTTGTTTTTAAGTCCGAACTGCCCGTTTCCAATTGTGACTCAAGCATTACCCGCTCTTTTAAGTTGAAACAGTTTGTCAATTATTGTTATTACCGGTTTTAACGATAATTTACCTTTTTCAGGCAATAGAGTACGATGATAAAACAGACTACCGAATAGAGAACCAGTATCCACCGTACAAAGGCACACTTATTCAGTACTATGACAAAGATGGAGATCCCGGGAAAAAAGTGCACCGGACTGAATCCAGCGGGGACAAGGCCAACGGTAAGTGAAAGTCTTGCAACTCCGTCCGATTTCTACGTTTATTTTTATTCAATTATCTTGCCATTATTTTGTCAACGCAGAAGCGCCAAGAACATAGATAACTCAAACCTCAGTGGTAGATCAGCAGCAAACATTTATGTACTACGTATAGACATCTCAGCCAAAGAAACAGACAGAAGTGTGCACTTGTCAGGTCTTACCTTCAAAGATGCAAATATAGAAACAGTATTTTTATTTTGCTTACATGAGACAACTTACTCAACAATGTAGGATTACAATGATTTTCCAACTGTATGTCATTGTTCCTTTTAGAGGTTGTGACAATGTACTCCTTCAAAAGCACACCACCTGTAGACGGCGGCACCTATGTTGTACTGCAGTTTAAAAAGTCTGCAATGTACTTCGCCTCCAAGGAAAATAAACCGGGCAAGCTTGTTCTGCTGGTAAGTTTCAACAGATAGAGATAAAGCAAGTGACACTCGTCAATAGGTTGGTTGCTCATTTTAACTTAATGCATGGTTTTCGTGGAGCACTGAATGTTCAAAGAAATAAGGAAATCAACTAAATCAGTAAATGTAACAGGGACCCTCATATATTTGTTATTTTGCTTGCAGGAACCGGGAGCTTTTCATCCCCAAAGTGCGGAAGACATCACGACAGCTGCCGACCGACGAGTGTTCCTGATGAAGCCCCATCAGGGATCGTCGGACATGCTGTTCAAGTCTATGTTCGCCTCACAAAAACTCGGCTCCTCTCACGTCATGACCGTGCCTGAGGACGATGGCTCTCCAGTTGAACTCCAGGACGAAGTTGCTTCTGAAGGTCTCGTTTGTCACTTTTGTTAAACTTATATTGCACATATGTGAACCCTTTATTCACAATATGCGCTTAGATGTAAATTGTAATTCATAGATGATAGAAAAGATATATAGATCATGTTCCAAAATATCTGAATGGTAAATAAAATATCTGTCCGTTTACACCATGATGTAATGAAGCTGAAATAAATAAATAAATGGTAATGTTCGGCAAATTTAAAGGTTGTAGCATAGTTTTGGATTGTTTGTTGAAAAAAATTCATATCGATGTAGATCGTAGGTAGTACTAGGTACCTATCTTAAAAATCTGAAAAAAGGGAAGAAATTATTTTGTCGAAAGTTGCAAGTCTGACAATAACCTTTGATTTGTTTCCGCAGGAAATGAACCAGCATCGGAGGCGCAGCTTTTTAAATTGCAATATACTTAATAGAGAAAGTACAGCTTTTAGGCTTAATCAAATCCCTCTCTTAAGATGGGGCATATCATTATGAGAATATCACTTTTGAAACATTTGAGAGAATTATTTGTTTTAAAGATGATAGACGTGTGTATATTGAATTTCTTAAAGACAAAATATTTGGAACATACAATTAAAATGTTATATTCACCTTCTATTAGTTCTGAACAAACTTGACACATATCCCCCCCGTTGACAGATTTTTTCTGGAATCTCCCGATTTCTATACTTAATTTGTAACAGACAATCCCAAACTTTTTGTTTACGTATTGAGAACGCCATTTAGTTTGAAGTGTAGTTTTCGTGCTAATGATGTTTGTTCAAAGTAGAGAGAATGGAAAGTTTGGGGTCGTTTTAAGTAATGCTCTTTAAGACTCTTAATATTTGAGGTGTAGTTTTCGTGCTTGTTATGTTCAAAGTAGACTGAGAGAATAGAAAGTTTGGAGTTGGAATCTAAAGCCTTGTAAACATTGCCTTAGCTGTGCGGTGATGTGACTTCGGGTTCAGTCATGTATGCCCAAAGCCGTGGTGGTTGAGGATATTGTTTACATAAAAAATCCAGTCATGTTCTCCGGAAAATACAGATTTGAATACCTCTGAAATGTGAACTGTTTGCTGTGTGTTGAAGTGTACCATGTACAATAGACTAGCCAATAAAGGGGTCAAAGAGAGGGATATCAAATTACATCGGAGTGAAGCCAGGGAGAATACGCCTGAAGATGGGAGATATAAAAATAAAGGGAACTGACCCAAAATCAAGTTTTTTACACTGTGGAAGTTTTTTTTACCATAAACATACAGTATAGTGTGTGACATATATGTCTTGTAAAATTCTTAAAGTTTTTCTTATAGTCAGGGATATTCATCTAGAGGTTGCGCAAATTGTTGATGTCTCTATTCTCCAAGCAGAGGTTTTGGTCGGGTGGGGTAGTACGCTCGTTCTCATTTAAATGTACACATTTCGTAATTTCCGTTACCGTTAGAAGTAAGTCGTTCCTGACATTAAGATATCCTACATATAAGGTGCCAAACTGCCGTTTTTAAAAGCTAGAAAAGTTTTAAGTCGTCATAAAAACGACAGTTTGGCACCTTGTATGTGGCATATCCTAATGTCAGGAACGTCTCACTTCAATCGGTAACGGAAGTTACAAAATGTGTACATTTAGTATGAGAACGAGCGTAGAAGTGGACGGGTTTTTTTACGTTACGAGAGGCCAACATAAACCCCCCCGGCCACTACTACCCCACCCGATCAAAACCTCTGCTTGGAGAATAGATGTCTCTACTACACCGTATTTCCGGTCAGATTTAAGAATGGCAGTAAGAAGGTACTAATAACGTTAACTGTTGAGACGTTTGTTTTCGTCTATTTTGCAACAAGTATTTCTTGTTCTTGTCTCCGTCCAGTTAGCTATTGATGTCTGTCTGTAATGCACCACTTAGAAGGAAGGGTCACAAAATCCACACAGCACACTAGCGCCCTCTAGACAAACGACGACCCACTGCACTTTTCTAACCCGTTATGATACTCATCTTGCGTCGATAAAGGTTAGACATGCAAGATAAGATATGCAAGATAACATTTACTAAAGTAATCCAGCTGATTAAATAACTATTATTTTTAGTACGATTCTTACTTTGAGTATTATGGTTAAGGCTGTCACATTAAATCTAGCCTGTACTTCATTGAAATATGAAAGTAACGCAAACGTGCAGGAGGCACAGTTTTAAGACTAAATAAAATCTGGACGCCACAAAACTTCCTAACATTCTATTATTAGTATACTAATATAACGTCGAGTGGAAATAAATCTTATCATGGACGTTTCTTTTCGAACGATATGAAGCTGGGTACTTAAAAGACATGACAGAGAGAAAAAAAAATTCATGATACTTTTTGGTCTGATATTTTTATATTGCAACCCAGTGTGCGTTCGTTTACAAAGTCCTGTCAGGAAGACAATCAGGTGTTCTGTTTTGAAAGATCTACCTGTGCGTAGGTGATTGACACACCGATAGAGTTACTTATGTCATGAGGAAGGAATTCATCAACACCGTTCCAAAGGCATACACAAACAGAGTCAGGACGTGATAAGACTTCAAGGAAATGTTTTCCTTCTTCGACTCACGCAATTCCAACCTGTTTTTGTTTTATCAGACACATTCCTCGTCGTTCATAAATGGGCAGACAGCCTAAATCCTTTGCAATTCCCCCGTAAGAAAGTTTAACTTTACCTTGATCATTCTTTGATCATTGATCCATCTTTCGTTCTAAAAGTGTCGTTACGTAGACCTTACATTGTTGACCTGTTACCTTGATTGCTTGTGTGTTTTGTCCGAGTGTGTAAGTGTGAGTGAAGGAAAGGGCAAGGAGAATCGACTGGCGCAGCCTACCAGCCTACCCCCCCCCCCAAGAACAAGAACATCTGTCTACCGAAAATCAACTCGTTCCAAATTGTCAAATTGTCACAGGGAAACGTGAATCAAATGCAAATGGTGAACATGGCAGCCGGTGTTCCCTAACTTCAAAGCAACGTGTTGGCCGGGGCTAAGATAGCCTACATCCCCGGGGGCCCGTCTCACCGACATTTGACACACCGAAGTCCTGACATGACCCTAGCATAGCCCTTGCTGTAGCAGGTTTGGAGTCTATATCGAGCTTGCCTTTTGTTTCGTCAACACCTTCTCATGTGAGTTATCTGCTTGAGTCAAGCTGTTGAACCATAAACAGCCACAACCACAAACACGCTAGTGAAAACATAACCTTCTTGGCAAAGGTTTAAAACGTATTTTTCAAAATCAGAAGTATGCTCTTCTTTGAATTTACGGGTGAGGCGGATTCCTTTTTTTAAAGCTGCATTTGAATGAAATGATAAAAACATTCTTCATTCATTTACAAAACCATATCATAACGGAAGACACACAGGTGTTCTGTTTTGAAAGATCTACCTCTGCGGTGGTGATTGGCACGCCGATAGTGTAAATTATGAAAGAGGCATTCCTCAAAACCGTTCAAAAAACACAAACAGAGTCAGGAGATGACAAGACTTCGAAAAAATCTTCTTCCTTCTTCGACTTCACCTGACAGTTTGTTTTCTTATCAGACATTCTATCAATGGCTTATAAAGGAAGAAAAAGTCACTCCTGCGAGGTGGAAAATTATGGAAATTGCATTTCTATACGATAGAAATAAAAATCATCATCAAAATCATCATCATAGCTTTTGTCTGATCATTCTTTAACTTACCAATAATTGTACACCATTAGAATGTCATGACCACTCAAGAAATAATTAGTTCCCTTTCCTTTAAAAGAAGTCTCACCTCGTGAACGTCAGAGTGCCTTAATTGTTACCTTTTAGAACCTGAATGTTGTGTTTTGAAAATTGGTAAGCGATGTGTAACGAGGATTAGGAGGGGAGAAGAAGCAGGGAAGGGCAAGGGAAATCGGCTGGTGCAGCCTACCAGAATATCCCCAAGACAAGAGCATCTGAGACCGAGAATGGATCATTATTTTGCAAATATTCAACGACAAATCCTACAGAGAAACGTGAGGAATAATTTACATGGTGACCATGGTAGCATGGTAGCCGGTGTCCCTTCGTCTTCAGTGCCCAGCCGGGGCTTAGACACCCCTACAC